>NC_079149.1:105757790-108157790 GCF_945859685.1 Eupeodes corollae
TCTTTTTTGGGATCAAGAGAATAATAGGGCATATGCAAATTAGAGAATTGGTCAAGGAAAATTTCATGAAAAGAATATAGAGTTGCAACCGTACTACTGATTTCACTTAAGAAAAAACTTTTTATTATTTTCAAATAGTTTCTTTTGTAGGAAATTCCTATATTTTTTTTTTAGTTTAGAAAAATCAAAAAATGGGGTAGTATATTTTTGCTCCAAACAATTCGTATGATTTTAAAAATCTTCAAGAAATTTCATTCAATTAATTAACTTTTTTTAATTTTTGAGAAATTTTAGGAAGAATAAGATTGGAATTTAAAAAACGACTTACAGGTTATTTATAGAAATCTTCAAGATGTGATATTTTATAATGTTCTTACCTGAAATGAAAAGAAAAGATTAATTTATTTAGATTTTTTATTAAAAATTTGAATAAATATAATAAATCACAATAGGTTTTGTATTGTTCCAGACTTTAACTCTTTACCATTTTTATTGTTAAAGTATTTAAATTTTCTTTCTAAGCAAACATAAGTACAACAGAAAAAGCCTATTGCAATTTTGACATATCAAAAGATCTAAAGATCAATTTTAGGTATTCAAAAATTCTTGTTCGCTTTTAAAAATCCTTTCAAGTCAATTTATTTCAAAATTTGAAAAATGCAATTTAAGTTCCATATCCTCCTCTAGGAAGAAAAACAAAAGAATATCATAAAAATCCTTTGAAGTTTTCAAAATGCCTAAGTAAATCAAGGTACAGTTTACTATTGCCTAAATTCGTCTTCTATTCAAACTGTCTAAATGTCGTCATCTTTCTCTCTCTCTGAAATGCTGCCTGTCTAACTTATCGTTTTGTGTCGTCCACTTGAAAAACGTCAGCTAAACTATGAAAGAAGTAAAATTTAACCACAAAATATTCAGCGAATATGATTTCTTCCTTCAAATATAAAGTAACACTCCTCTCCAAAAAGCATCATATACATCCCAAACACACGAATGAAAACGAAGGATATAAATACTGTTTGCATTGTTGACAATTTTGTACTTTTGATATTTTTTGTATTTTCTTAAAGGAAAACCTATATAACTACCAATTGGTATACAAATTACGTCAAAAGAAAATACGAACAAAAAAGTATAATTCGTTTAGTCATACAAACTTTATGAAAAGGAAATGCTCATGCAACCATTTCTGCAGTTATCATTGGTTTTCATTATTAAGATCAATCCTTGGAATAAACTTTAAGAAAATCTGGGCTAAATAAATTTCTTAGTTTAAACATTTTACAACCCATAACTTTATTTAAGTACGAAACAAAACAATACGAACTTTCTTAATCACTCTCTCATCCTGAGACAGAATTTTCAATGATAAAAAATGAAATAAACAAACGTTGATGTATTTAAAAAACACTGATTTTTTAGTAAATTAGTAATTTCTCCTTGTGAGACATTTTTTTTTAAACATGAACAACTTAAAATAATTTGCGTCTTGTATTTTTTTCTTAAATAACGATATTGAAAACTTTGTTTGGTGACATTTAATGAATACGTTTATATCATCTAATATTTTAAATGTTCAAAAATTTCAACTAATTTAAGGCATCATCTATAACTACAAGATCAAGTTCGTGTTATCAAGTTACTATAGAAGTACGACAGTAACTTACAAAGAGTTCATTGTGTAAACTTTTCCAAAGTTCAATTGTATATTGAATTTCCCTCGAAAAAATAAACAACCCAGATAAATTTTTACTATACTCACCCCTCAGGCAAACAATAACAATGTGCATTGTGCAAAAGAAAAAAAGTAACATTTGAAAAATGCATTTGACACTTTTCTAAATAAAATTCTCATGCTGACATTTTTAGCTTTTGCATGTTTTGTTTGTTTTTCTAGGATTCAAGTTAGTATCCACAACAACTTTTAGCTGTATTTAGTCATGTCATTTGACACACATAACTCATGTCAAATTGGTCAATATGTTACTATGACTTTTGGTATGAATTTCGGGACTCATACACATTATATGGCAGGAAAAGCCCAGCGTTAAAAGTTAAAACAAAATGCGCTATATTGCTAAGGACGTTACTTTTAATTGATGATTATTTTATTGAATATTCATACAATGACAAATTGGTGTCCGAAATATTTTCGTTGTTTCAATTTGGGACGAAAATAAATAAAATAAAGACAAGACTCTTTTGAAATTTAATATGATTATGAATTGGTTATAGTATTCAAAGTAAAACCAATGAATGAGGAATTAATAAATGGGGTGTACTTATGCACTGCGACCTTGATATCATGGAATGGATGAAGATACTCATTAAGGTCGATCGATTGATAAAAAATTGTATGCATTTTTTTTTTGTTTGATTGGGTTTGGGCTATATTTAAAAGCTGTCATAATAGACTCTCAGTAAGAATTCAAAATATTTTTAAAATATTTCAATTTAAATACAGCCCCAAGGACCTTAAAGATTTTCGAAATATGGATAATCTAGAGAAAACAAATTATATAAAATCCCTTACAAAATTTCTTATATTTTATAAGTTAAATTTACAACTGTATTAAGAAATCAACAGAATAAAGCATAGGCGTCTGATAGGGGAAAGAGAGGGGGGAGAAAAGGGGTCAGTTGACCCTCATTCTGGCTGTGTTTATGCTCTTTTTACAATCAAAGACTTTGTTTTCTCAAATAACCTGCCTGTGTTTGTGTACTGGTTTGGTTATGTTTTTCTCCATTTCCAAGCGGTACCGTAGTGTAGGGGTAGGAATATGAGGAGAGGAAATTATTGAGTTGTTTTTCTTATTCTTGAAAGTGTTCATTCACATTTACAGGTCGCAGTTACGTAAAAAACCGGTTTTTCAGAAGTGACGAAGAAACCGAAAACCGATTATTCTGAAAAAAAAACACCATTCCTTCCCTATAGAAAATATAAATCTAGGCATTCCATATCTCTAATCCAAAAAGTATATGTAGTAGGCCTAGCAGTATCTGGATTTTGTTTCGAACAAGAAACGAAAACCAGTTATTCAAAAAACCGGTTTTTCTGTCCGCTTAAAATTGTAAGGTTAAACTGAAGGGTAACGAAGCGAAAAAACCGAAAATAAACTGAAAAATGTAATTTTTGAAAATCGCCATCCCTTCCCTATAGCATTTTATAAATATACACCGACGCAGCCCATATCTCGAAACAAAACAGTTTTTGCACTAGACCTAGCAATATCATTCAGAAGTTTTTTTTTTCTGCGTCGACAAGTGCTTAATTTTCCTCATATAGAGAAATGTTGGTTTAACGGAGTGATTTGATGTGTCCAGTTTTCGGTTTTGGTCGAGACTTACCAAAAAATGTACTTCCAACATATGAAGATGTTATTCTATGTTCTTTGTGGATTTGTCGGAATAAACCAAAAGGATTCAAGAACTCGGTTTCTACTACATGGGAAATAATTATTGAAAAATTAGTAAAACTGTTTGAGTGTGCGTCCATACCAGCTGCAATAGACCAGCGTTCAGTTTCGAGTTAAATAAAAAGTTATCATGAGAAATACCGAAACTTATTGATACCCTACAAATCCAGATCCAAAATTAACCCTACAAATACAAAAAACGCATTAAAATTTTTAAAGAAAAATCTCGTTGTCTTTTTGATATCTCGATATGCAAATGTAAGGATTTGAATTCATGACAGTGTGAAAAGCAATTCAAAGTGCCAGTAAACGCAACAAAAAAAACGCAACGAAAAATGGTTATAAGCAATGTTGATGTCAAAGTAACAAAGCAGATTTCAGAATGCCTTCAAAGGAAAAGAAGACATGATGCATCACTTATAAAACATGCCACTAATGTTAATATTCCATCTGCATCAGCATCGCAATCTGTTTTGGAACAAACTCCGTCAACTAGTGAGCTTTCATATCGGAAATTCAAAACGATGAAATACCCCCTTAACCTTCTCGTAATCTATCATCACCGGAATCTTCTATTGAAATATCTGTAACTCCAATCGGTGCAGAACATCTAACCACACAGAAAATTGAGAACTTATCTACAGTGGCGATAGATTTGTGATTTCAGACAGAGCAGCTGAAGTAATTGTGTCAGCGACTTTGCAAGATGTTGGAAAGATTTCACAGGACAATTTTGCCAAAGTTGAAGATAGGCACAAAATCAGACGTGTCCGTGAGAAGGAAAAGGCAACCTTATCAACTTTGTCATTGTCGATGTCTTTCCAAGATCTCCAGTTTGGGATATATTTTAATAGACGAAGAGATAAAACTCTAAGTATGATAGATAAAAGATGGAAGCTTATTATTGAAGAGCATTTAAGTTTAGTTAAAGAACCTGGATTGGAATACTTAGGACATCTCTCTCTTAAAAACGGAAAAGCTGAAAACATTAGTTCAAAATTGAAAGAGTTCTTTGATGAAAAAGGGATTGATAAATCCAAACTTTTGGTTATTGGAAGTGATGGCACAGGATCCAAAGGGGTGCTATTCGCCGTTTAGAACTAGAGCTCGGAAAACCATTACAATGGTTCATATGTCAGTTGCATGCAAATGAACTTATACTTCGACACATATTTGAGCATCTTGATGGAACAACAACTGGACCACGAAGCTTTACAGGCACTTTGTGATATAAACTGAAGGATTGTGAGAATTTGCCGGTAGTGTCATTTCAAGCTATCGAATGTAACCATCCAGCATTATCAAATACTCATGATCTCAGAACTGAAAAACGATATCTGTTTGAAAATTGTCAAGCTATCAGTTCAGGGATTTGTAGTGACGGTTTAAGAAAGAGAAATCCCGGTAAAGTCGTTCAATTCAAGGTGGTTTACAACTAGTAATCGAATATTAAGGTTAAATATTTCTACTGTGATACCATCGGAAAATTTGCAACAATTGGTCAATTTTATAATACAGATCTATTCGCCATTATGGTTTGAGATAAAAACTTCAGTGCATTTATGGAGCTCGACATCTACAAAAAACTATAATATTGACAAGGTACCTGCCTGAAAATTTAAAATTGATTGTTGACCCCGTTATTCAAAGAAATGGCTGTTTCGGACACCCAGAAAATATTTTAATATCAATGATTGCGGACGAAAGGAGAGTAATTCAAATTCTAACTTTGAGAAGAATTAAAAAAGCGCGAAAGCACCGTGGAACATCATCAACATCGGTACGGTCTTTTGTTTTGCCGAAATTTAACTTTAATGCTCAGGATTATATTGACATAATCGACTGGAATGTGGATATTAAATGTGATCCACCTAAATTAACAAACATTTGTCTGGAAGATATTAATGATTGTATCCAAGATCCCAAATCGATTGAAACATTAATTATGCCGTACATAAAGGATTACCCTTGCCACACTCAAGAGACTTAGTTTAAACACTTTTTTTCGTAATATTTGATTGTTTGTTACTTAAAATGTCACCTACTTACTTTTTGTTGGAACTTAACTCTGTTTTAAAGTTTTGTTCTTTGAAATTAAATGATTTAATTATATCTCTTTGAATATCCATACTGTTTATCCCGAGGCCAAGAAAATCGGGTCTTTTTCTTTAGAATCAATAATGTTTCCTTTCCCTCCTTGAAAAATCTTAATACATTTAGGGTAAGATTAACAATTTTGGTAATAATTCTTCTTGGCATAAGGTCCTTAGGGCCCGAAAATAAAAAATACATTAACATTAAAAGGAAAATTTTTCACGAGTTATATTTTTTGTCCTAACCAAATTCTCACAGAAATCGTTCTCTAGGTATTTGGTTGGAAAAAAAAGGTTTTTAAAATGTCAAGCGATTAACCTATAGGCACCGCATTTCCGGAATATAAAATTTAAGTGGTCTATTTTTGACTTTAAAAAAAATCCTTTTTTATCTCCGTCATTGGATGGCATAATATATGTAAGCACTTGTTTCCATAAAATAAACAAAGGTTCCAACCTACTGGAAAAAAAGATAAATTTTCATTTCTCCATTCACAGAAAATTTCTTGATTTTCATTTCCATTTTAATTTTTTTTTTGAACTCAATGACGCAGGTTGGTAATGAAAGGCAATCCATGCCAACCGCACTTGTATTTCACTTTTGTAAAACGATATGTAGGCATTTTGAAGCTACAAACATATAATGTAATATTGTAAAATATGGGTATGTTCTATAAATACGGTGTGTGTTACTTTTGTGCCTATTGTAGTTAGTATGGTATTCGGAAATATCCCTAGCATCATCATCATCATCGTCCTTACAAGAGACACAGAGGGAGCATATAAAATAAATTTTCTACAAATCACTCCTGGATATACGTTTGTAATGTAGGAAAACGTAGGCATGTATTGTGTATATATATGTATGTATACGTCCGAAGGAATAATGGATTGTCATCGGATATAATATGATGTTGATCCAAAAGGAAAACACAAAAGTTGGAAGCCAGAAAATCTGTCGTCACTTTGAAATGAAATTTATGGTGTACTATTCTCAATTTATTCTTTCACTATACCTCCCAGCCTACATTACTATAAAACAGATATGATAGTCTTCAGTATACCCAATATATGTATCTATGTATGTGTGTTATGTAGGTAATGCTGAAATATATAGCAATGGTGTAATGAATATATTGGTTAGTCCTTTTGTAGGTTTTTTGGTATGACTTTTTCTCTATGACGTGTTTTTGGGTCCTTTTGTTTGACCAGTTCGGGGATGATGCTGATGATGTGTTCCCTCAAAAGTCTTGTTTTTCCAATTAAGTAGGCCATAACCGCATGATACAATTCAAATAGTTAACAATTACAAAAACATACCATACTTCACACAAACTAAATAAAAGTATATATGTATTTCTATGTGGGAAAGAAAATTAAGATAAATGTTTTAAGTAAGTCCTTTTCTCCGAGGAAATGATCTATGGTATGTACGCTTCGTTCATTAAATGATGCTTCTTCTTTGTGATAACAAGAAAATTTTGTCTTTTGAAGTTGATGCTGATGATAGGAGTAAAATTGATTACCAGGAAGAACTGTCTATATACCCACCCATTCTGTGAAACTGTATTTATATTACACCACAAGACTGAAATTTATATAAATATAAGAAATTTTATGATTGGTTTCATAGAAGAAATGAAAAATTTATGGAATGTGATTCTCTGACTTGTTTTATCTTAATAAATGAATGCATTTTGAAGAATTTTTGAGTGCATTTGGTTTTGTATTTTAATGAATTAGAAATGATTAATTATAATTAAAATAAATACCCAATCTTTTATTACATACATTTTGTTTGCATTAAATTACACAAAATAAGTTTAAGTTCTAAAAAGGTTTGGTTTTGACTAATAAAAGGGTTTTCAATAAGAGAGATTATTTTAAGTAATTCACTATTTAGGCATTCTATATCTTCAAAGCTGTCAACATTACAAGTACAAACTACTACACAACAAAAAATTAAACTTAACACTTTTTTTATAATAAACGGGTACTCAAGGGGTTATTAATATCCTTAACAAGAATTGAACAGGAGATACCGAAGTACATTGTAACTAAAATTTTGAATATAATGATACGGAAAAACAGAGTTGGTAAAAGCATTCTACATTCGCGAAGTGCGGTTAAATAAAGAATCTCTATACTTGCCAATACGTCCAAAATTGAGTTCAAGGGCAAACTGACGAGGATTCCTTGAAGTGCTGTTTTAAAAATTAAGGGCATGAAACATTGCTACGCTGTGCCTTTTCCAACACTGAAGAACACCTCTTTATAAAAATATCAGACTATCTGGGCCGTGGATTCATGATTTTCCAGCGTTGAAGAACACCTCCTTAGAACAATAGGGGTTACTATCTGATTGTTGATTTGTGTTTATTAAGGTGTTTCAGAATCATTGTAATCGAGCTTTGGAATCGAGGAAGACGTGGTGTTTCGTATGATTTTTACAAATTTATTAACTTTTGGGACTAGCATTTTTTGCCGAAATTTCTGGTAATGTACAAATTAGGCTTGTTGAATATGATCGTTATAAGTCATTCTAGCTTGTTTGAACTTATTCCAGTTTTCCTCAAAGCGGTTGGCCTTATAACAACGCAAACTCACATCTCTGATCCTAATTACCTTTTAACAACTCGAATCAAATCATGAGTTTTGAACTTTAGGTTTAATAGATTTTTCTCTATTCATATCATAGTGACCACTTATAGTTCCTGAAGAATTTCTTGAGACCATCCCAGTTGGCTTTTTCATATTGCCAAACGGTTGTCGAAAGAGTTATTTTTTCATTAGAATGTAATTGGATTTGTTGAATTAAAATTTTTAACAGTAGGGATTTCGATACCAAATAAAACTTGTTCTACAGATAATAATGCAAAAACCTGAAGCAAGGACTTTTAAAAAAAGTGGTTTTATTTCCATTTAAAAAAAGGTGCAAATTTTGGGTAGCTCTAAATATCTCACGAATGATAACACTAGAGATTTGAATTAAATTTTATATCATTATCGTAACGTGATACCTAACCAAAACATTTTTGAAAAAAAAAAACACAATTAACAGGTTTTTTATAAATAAAAAAAATAATTGTCACCTCGAAAATTTTACGAAAAAAAAATTATTTTATCTCCAAAATAATTTTGTGCAACTAAGAATAACATTTTTAACATCTGGTAAAATTTTAGAAAAATCGAATTGACAGTTTTTTTATACAAAATAAAAAAAAATATAACTCAAAGTTTATAAAAATTGATTTTCGACTCAAATATCTTTAAAAAAAATTTGAGATAATTGCTTCCATTTAATTTTGTTTCATAAGAAATACTGTTTTCAACAATCGGTAAAATTTTGAGAAAAATCGAATTCACAGTTTTCTTACCAAATATAAAATCCTAAACAAAAATGGAAAATAGTTGGTAAAAATTGATTTTCGACCAAAATTTCTTTTCAAAATATTGAGATATTGGCTTTAAAATAATTCCATTTTTAATTAAATACTATTTTCAACATTCAATTATATTTTGGGAAAAATTAAATTTGTGACTGTGCTCTTGTCGTCGGGAGTAAGTTGTGGGACATTCAGTCAAACCACACAAAAGCAAGCACCTTTCTTGTGTTCCCAATTGCGTTCGTGCTGTGGTGACACAGAAAAGTAAGAAGAAGAAAAGACGAACGTTGGGAAACCACATGGCAACCGTGCGTCGCTCTAATGACTCAAAAATCACAAAAAAGCAGATTTGTTAAAAAGGTATTCAAACTGCAATAATATGATGCTGGAGTAGCTCAACTTTGATATAATATGTACTAACAGTGTTATTAACCATGAATCTCGAGAGTACTGAATTTGGCCACTACTAATAACTTCCTTGCACAATACTGGAGGTGAACTCTAAGAATTCAAGTTCAAAATCCTGTATAGTCAAATCAAATGGGGTGGCACAATCTGTTGTGAACCAAGGCCTAGTGACTTACAACTCTCAACCATTCCTGTGTGCAAGTACTGTTGTCAGAAATGGAAGGGACCTACAATTTTTAGGCTGAATCCGAACGGCTAGTTTTTGAAAGCACAAAAAAAAATAAGAACATAACCAAAACATTACTAAAACTTTGCAAAAATTTAGGCTTTAGTAATTTTCGACTTAAATATCTCTTCAAAAATTTGAAATTATGGCTTGAAATAAATTTTATTTCTTAAGAAAAAATGTTTTCAACATTCAGTCAAATTTTGAGAAAAGATGAATTAACAATTTTTTGTACAAAAAATAAAAACATAAAAGAACAATATTATAACTTAGTAAAAATTTACTTTCGACTCAAATATCTTTTCAAAAATAAAAAATATCATTTTTAAACTAATCTTATTTCACAGAAACTTTTATTTTCGACATTCAATTATTTTTTTTATAAAAATCCAACAGTCAGTTTTTCCATACAAATTTAAAGTCTACAAAAAAAAAACAACGCAAATGATGTGCGGTTCTCGATATCTCGTCAACTACAGAAAATATTGACTTCAAATTAATTTCAGAGCTTAAGGCCCTGGTAACTAATGCTCTGAAAAATATTTATTGAATTTTGTAATTATATTTTTGTTCACTATAGTTAATAATAATAATTTCATTCATTAAATTTGCATTTGTTTAAATAAGAAATACAAACTTTTAAGAAATGCTACTAAAATTCATAAAAACTGATTTTCGACAAAAAATCTCGTTATCAAAAAAAGATTTGGAAATAAAACTATTTGCATATGATGCAAGATATTGTTGTTAGTTGTAAGATTTTTAGAATAGTTCAACTGATAACTATTTTTAAGAAAACACGAAAACCTACAAAACTTTTTAGCAAGACAAGTCGATAGACGGGTTAGGAAGTTATCAGTTTGGGTCGCATACCAGACTCATTTTGTCCAGAGAAATTTCCAGACAATGGTCTGGTGTATCTAGAAGAGGTAATACTATAGTTGTGTATGTAAAGGGTGTCCCAACATTAACGCAAGATTGAATTTGCCGCCATTTGTGCAGTGAAGTGTTGGAAACCATGAAAAAAAAAGCAATTTTACAGCTAACAGTATAGGGTTATTAAAAATGGAGCGTTACACGATAGAACAACGTGTCTTCATTATTAAAGAATATTTCAAAAATAGTGAAAGCTTGGCGGCTGCAGTTCGAAAATTTCATACAAAATATGGTCGGAATAGTGTTTTAACTTCGTCAACTCTGAAGATATTAATTGAAAAATTCATGGAGGCTGGATCCGTTGGAGACGCCAAACACACTGGTCGTCTAAAAACAAGCCGTTTAAATGTTAATGTCGAAGCAGTGTGTGAGAGTGTTGCTGACAATCCAGGAACCTCAATTCGACGTCGTGGACAAGAATTGCAAATTTCAAGAACCTCTCTACAGCGTATACTCACCAAAGATCTGTGTCTTCATGCTTACAAAATTCAATTAACAAAACAATTGAAGCCTAATGACCATGGACAGAGAAGAGAGTTCGTTGAATGGATTATTGAACATCAACGGACCCTGATTTTTCGAGCAAAATCATCCTAAGCGGGTGAAGCACATTTTCATCCTGATGGCTTTGTCAATCGCCAAAATTGCCGCATTTGGGGTTCGGAGAACCCACATGTGATTGTCGAAAAACAAATGCATCAAGCATGGTGTGGATTTTGGGCTGGAGGCATAATTGGGCCATATTTTTTTGAAAATGGTGCTGGTCAAGCAGTGACTGTTACTGGTGCTCGTTATCGCTACATGATTACACAGTTCTTTCTGCCAAAATTGGTTGATGTTGATGTGTCCAATATGTTTTTTCAACAAGACCGTCCCACATGTCATACAGCCCGTGAAACAATTCAATTACTGCATGAGACATTTCCAGGTCGTGTACTCTCTCGTTTCGGTGATCAAAATTGGCCTCCTAGATCGTGTGTTTTTACACCATTAGACTTCTTTTTATGGGGTTATTTGAAATCACAAGTCTATGTCAACAAGCCCACAACCACCCGTGCACTAAAGGAGGAGATTCAACGCTGCATCAAAGAAATTCAGCCACATTTATGCAGAATGGTCATGGAAAATTTGAACAAAAGAGTGCGCATGTGCATGCAAAACCGTGGAGGCCATTTGTCCGATATGTTATTCCATAAGTCCATTTAATAGAAGAGCACAAGCTAGTCAAACTTAAAATACATCATAAGGATCTCGATTGTCTTTGAAGATTAACTTCAGTGATGCATACAACTTTTTTCTTCAGAGACTACATTATTTAGCATAATTTAAGCATTTGAGGATTAGAAATTTCAAATATGATTCTTGAAAATCTTCTCCATCTTCAAAACATCAATAATTGGTGCGGTTTTTGGTATACCACATATTCGAAAATGAAACTTAGTTCAATCTTTACGTTGAGTAAATTTGTATTGCTGGAATTATAAGATTTGTTTTATTTTTTGTATTTTGAAGTAGATGGCGCTTTGTACCACACAAGGAATGAAAAATCACTATGTTGCAAGAACAGCTTTTTGACAATGTCTATAGTCTAAGCTTTATATCAATACTTCGCAATCGTTTAAAGGACTTAAAAATGGAATAAGTGCTCATGGAACATTTCACCAAAAAACTGATATCATTGTCCATTATTTTTGGTATACAATATACATCTCACTTTTTTTAAATATCAAACGAAACGTTATTTAAATCTCTGAAAACATTATCTATTTGATCCCAAAAACAAATTCTTTTCGTCCGTCCTATTTCTTCTAAAAATAGCTACACATATTTTCGAAAACTTCATATTTTTTGTATTGGAAATGAAATTTCCATAAAACTTTATCATCCCCCTTTGCATAACTCATAACTTATTATAATAATAGAACAAAGTGTACAAAAATCATAATATTGTATGTTCAACATTGTTCGGCCATTTCAATATCTTTTATATTGTAGGTACAATGTTTTTTTTTGTTTGGGAAAGTATATTTTATATCAGACAACAGTGTTGATTTATATGTCTAAATTTTGTTTCTTCAATAATAGTATTGGAGTATATTGCAGAATTTATTCAGAAACACCACGTTTTTAATAAAATTTCTTCGTCCCTCTCTATTTTTTGTTTGTTAGTCAACTTTGAATTGATTTGTTGCTTTGCTATTTTTATTTCTTCCTATCTTATACATATATACATGGGTTGGGTATGTATGTTGTATACAACACAAAATGGAAATAATACCTATAAAAATCTAACTCGTGACTTTATTTTTATTGATATCTAAGACTGGGTGTCTTTCCATATCTATCTATCTATGTATCAACCTACCTACTAAATGTATGTGGTTTTACTCTTTATTCATTCTAAGAAAAAAAACACAATCTTAAGACAATGTTTAGCTGGCGTAAAAAGACATAAAATCTCTCAAAAGTAGTAAAATTCTTCAACCATATAATCCATTTTTTTGTATTGCTTTTGAGGGGGGTATGTGGGTATTTTAAGTCCTCCTATGCTTTTAGGATAATTTATGCCACCAATTGGAACGAAGAAAACATTTTGGTTACTTTTTTTTTCTTAGTGAATAATTCATAAACTTCTGTTGGGTTATTTAATATTTGTTTTTTTTTTTGTTATTTAGTTGAAATATTTTTATTTATACACATTTTTGGTTGGTTTTTTATTATATTTTTCACAAAGTGATCCTGCTATTTAAATTTTTTTATTTGTTAGCAAACATGTGTCAGTTTTTGTTTTATACTTTTTTTTTTGCTAAATTTGTGGAAGAGTTTTTCATGTCAAAAACTTTAAAGAGCCCTGAATTTTGTTTCACTACTAATTTGAAGGCTTTGATAAAAACATTGTTTTTAGTATGGTTATAAGGATAGGCTTAAATTTTCATTAAATTTTTTATTATTTTTAAAAAACAAGTCGCAAAGAATAAAAAGATTTTCTAAGGATTTTTTTCTCAACATTTTGCACGTAATTTCCGCTTATGTTGAATTTCATCCCAGTGTTGATTTTGCTGTTTCATGCTTCAACTATTAATCATCTTTGTTGATTTCAATTTTTTAAAACATTAAAATAAAATAAATGACAATCTCTCTTGATATTCGTTAAATAATAAATCCATGAATAATTTTTCACCACGTAAAGAGTCCTTTTTACAATTCATATGACTCAGCTACATAGGAATACAATACAATGATAAAAAAAAATCGGATTTTTGAAATTATTATAATAATTTATCCAACACATTAATGTTCTTTTATTCTTCTAAAAGCTTCTACGTGAATCATTTTATGACAATTCCTATTGTAGGTATGTTAAATCTGTGTAAAGAAAACAATAGAACATTATAAATGCCGAATGTTAATGTTAATGTTTTTTATTTTTTGTTCTTCTTTTTTTAAGGACTACAAATCTTTTTGGATCATTTAAACTTTTGATGAACATTTTATACAAACGATTAATAACATATGAAGCTACTCTATACATAAAAAAAGGTAAATTACATTTATGTTTACATACGTAACATAACCTCTCTCTCAACCGTTACATAAGGTTATAACTTCTATGATATTTTGTGATGAGAAATTTGTTTTTTTTTTTAGTCTTGGTTTGAGAGCTTCTCGTGCATATGTCATGAAGTTATATCACGTTCACGTACCTACCATAGATGACATTTTTTATAGCTCACATTCTGCTAGGGTGACCATTTGTTTTGTTAACTTCTTCAACATTTCATTTAAAAATCGGAGTAGTTTTGAATTCAGTACCATTAAATTTTCGAAAAATATGCACTTCGTAAATTGCGAGAACGTGAAATATTTGCCAAGGAAAATAAAACTTAAGGATTTTATACCAAGAGGCTTCATTTTGGTAAGTCTTTTATTTGAGCAGTTGTGTCTTTTTAAGATGTCATCTTTCATTATTTGACAAAAAAAGTTTCGATATTCAAGTTTTTTAAGATTCATCAAACTTTAGCACTTTTGGGTTGCCGTGAATAATCTTTTGAGCCGACAATAGCTAGACTTCTGAAAAATTTGATCCCTTGAAATAATTAAGTGATGTTGCCGATAACACATATTCCAACAATGATATAATTCACAAAAGTCGAAACAAAAGAGTTCAAGCTGGTCAAGAACTAGAAACGTCGTAATTGTAAGGAAAAGTTTCCTGAACATGTAAAAATATGTGACTCCAGAATTGAACCGTTTTTAGTTTTATCAAGAACCAATGCATAATTTCTTAAAAAATGTTTTTAAAAAACAAGTTCGTGTGATCCAGTCGTGCACTTTAGGTTTTGTTATTCCCTTTAATGTTTTTTTTTGGAAATTCATTGCAAAAGCAGATAAGTTGAAAATGTATTCCAAGTTAAACTCTCCAAAACCAATCAGGTTAACAATTTGTTTGCAAAAAAGGATTATTATAAAAAACAAAAAATTAAACTAAATGATTTTCCAATAAGAAGTTTAATTTTTTATTTAAAAAGTTGTGGCTTTTGAAAATGTCATCTTTGAACATTTTCCAAATAACAATTTCTTCGAATTCATCACAAAAACATTTTTCAGAACAAAAGCAAGTTGGCGCCTTCGTAAATCATCTTTTGATTTGGCGAGTGGCAAAAGTCAGACTGCTAGATGTAATGTTGATGATAATACATTGCAAATCTGATATTTACCGTACTTTGCAAAAAACTTAGATCTCAAGCGATTTAAAGTTTCATTAATGCAAAGACTCAAGCTGGTCGATCACTCCCTAATGGTGCAATACCCTTTTCAATTCCATCATCAAATTATGATGACAATTGGCCACCGAAATATTTTGATTTTACACCTTAAAATTTCTTTTAAAGTCGATTCAAAATGAATTCTTGAAAAATCTTTCATTCATCCAAAACTTGATGAAAGTTGCATATTTGGGCAGGTGCCCCTAAAACAAGTTTAAGTTTTTCGGTCAAAATCCAAAAAAAAAACTCAATTTGTAAACAGAATCTTTGAATAGAAACAAGTTCGTCCGATCAAACCGCGCATTCTAGATTTTGTTATTTTTTTAATGTTTTTTTTGGAAATTCATTGCAAAAGCAGATAAGTTGAAAATTACATAAGCTGGTCGATCACTCCTTGATCGTGCAATACCCTTTTCAATGAGATGATGAAAATTGGCCACCGAAATATTGTGATTTTACACCTTGGCCCTTCTTCAAAAAAGTCGATTCAAAACAAATTCTTGAAAAAGCCTTCATTCATCCAAAACTTGATATATGTAACTCCCATATTTGGGCAGGTGCCCCTAAACAAGTTTAAGTATTTTAGACAAGATCCAAAAAAGAGTTTTGAAAATGAAAGCCGATAGAACTATAACCGAAACAATTACACCACTATTAGGTACACCGCCGCAATGTTTCATACCTTTCGTTGTTCTTACGATATTTTTAAAAACAGTATTCTGTCAAAAAAATTAGTTGCATTTCCCCCCCCCCCCCCTCAAAAAATTTAGCCGTAATACTCGTACTTCTAGGAATGCACATTATTTTAACCTTGAGCTCAATTTCGGACGTACTGGCAAGTGCAGATATTATTTTTTTTAACCGCACATCGAGAATGTGGAATGCTCTACCAAACTCTAGTTATGCCTATCGTTTTGATATTCAAAACTTTAAAACCAATGTGCATCGGTATATCCTCTTTAATCCTTCCCTATTTTCCTAAAGCTCGCACTGTGTTAAAGCTTTAAATTAAGGGTATTAATAACCCCTTGAAGGCCCGTTAATTTTAAACAAAATAATCAACGATCGGCAATGGTAGAATTTCAGAAAAAAGATATATTCGTTGTTTTTTCTTAAATGTCTAAATGGAGCCTCTAATTAAAAATGTTAGTATCCGTGGCATGATGGTTAGGCCGTTCGACTGTCTTGGGTTCAATCTCTGCCTGAGCCATCTAACGTTTTTTCACGAGTACTGTCTCTTGCGAGGAATTGACAAATCGTTCAAGAGTAATTCTTGTCATGAAAAGTACTTTCTCAAATCAGCCGTTCGGATTCGGCTTAAAACTGTAGGTCCCCTCGATCCCTGAAAATATTACCTGCACACAAGAATGGTTGAGGGTTGTAAGTCACTATGCCCTAGTTCTTAACGAACTGTTGCACCACCAAATTTATTTATTCAAAATTGAAAGGTTATAAATTTACCTTTTTATTTGTTTTATAAGGTTAAGCTACATTTTTAAAAATTCTATGACAAAATTAACGTTTCAATCACAAAATAAAAATATCTGCAAATTGAATAAAAGTTATGGTCACCCTGTCTCTTTTAGGATCAGAGTCTCTTTTGAGAAAATCTTTTGATGAATACAATTATATACAAAAAATTCACGTTCATTAAAATTCTACAGAATTCCATGAATTCGCTCACCTTCACCCCATCTAACATTTCGGTCTTATTCGTTCTTCTTTCAGTTTATTTGTTGGTTTTTGTTGTTTTTTTTGTCGCAGGTTTTGGAAGCACAGCCGCGTCGGCACAACATTTTTCAATCTTCTTCATTGCACTTCAAGACCTACTCTACTAACTCTATTCTACATTCAAGTCTAGCACAATTTATGATATAAGAGGACTGTCTAAAGTAGGTATATGCTTCTATATATTAATATTTTAATAATCCCCTCCTTTAGGTGTATCCTTTAACTTGTTAGAGGTTATGAACTCTTAGTGATGCAGGTTATTAAACATATCTACAAGAGTAGATATGTCCTTTTTTCCGCTTTGTTTCTTCATTATAGGCTAAAATACAAAGTGTAATATCTCTATAGATGCTTTTTTTGTATGCATGTATAGGTACCTATAAAGTTTATATAGAGAAAAAAGGATAAACCAGAGCAAGAGGATACTTTTTTGTGTGGAACCATGTTGTGGATAGGGTTAGGGTTTTTCATGAATTTTTAATAGTTCACATTTAAATTTGTCCATGTAATCTAATTGGAATATTTAAATATTTCATAGGTACCTAAATCTAAGTTAGGATATTGAAATATTGATACCAATATTTTTTTACAACCAAATTCACACGCTCACATAGTTGAATGTTGAATTGATGGGTATGAGAAATGGTATTGATGTATGTCATAGAAATAAAATATGCATCAACACCAAACTGACTCTGTCCCTTTCAAAAATAAAATCGAGTAAGCATTTTAAATACACTTTCAAAACTTTTTTGAAAGCAGCGCCGGCCGTGGTCACTGGAGCTGTTCTCTGAAAATTCATCAATTTATTTGATCGGAACTAGAGATGAACTCAGAGGTGAGTCTTCTAAAACGTGTATTTGTGGTATTTGGTGCGAAAATGAGTAGAAAATTGAATTTTCAACTCTTCTACACAATTTTTGTTAACTACTTTCAGTTACAAAATATAAGTTTAAAGTTTCAAAATATCGTGCAGTTGCTCATTCTTTTAGTTGTTGGCGTTTTTTTTTTTTAAAAAAACCTCGATTAGCTAGGGATTTTCGAATTCTACTGTGGATCCATACATGACGTGATGGTCTTACCTTATTTTCCATGCGACTACCTACTATTTATTCCAATGAGTTATAGTTATAAAGGTTTGATGGAAAATTTTGATATGTTAGCGGAATGCATTCATTTAATTCCCTAAACCTCAACACAACATGTTTTCTAAGGTATTTTTGTTAACAAATATTTCCATAAAAAACATACACCAATACAAATATTTTTAGAAGTTTTTGTTTTATAGTTATTTAAGGTACACCTATAGCAACTTTTGTGGTTGTTGCCATAACTTTTTCGTCTTATTTCGAAAATATTTTGAATCAAATTCATAAAGGTTTGTGTATCTGTGTATGTTATTATTTTAAATAATTGTCTGGAGATTGTTTGTCGGTTTATTTGTTGATGAATTTCTGTATAAGTACACTTGATTATATTATTAATTAATTTTTAGATATAAGTACTTTGGGGGTTTATTTGTGGTTAATATGGGCTTTTGGATTCTATGTTTCTATTTTACGAAAACTTTAAAGTTATAACCTTCACACAAGTAAGTGGCAAAACATATAGATATTATTTATGTGTTATTTTAGGGTAAAAGGTGAGGTCCATTCATTTACATATAAACACAATATATTGTGTTCATTATCATAATTGAATTTTAAAATGTTTAGAACACTTAAATAAGTGGCAAAAGCATTTGAAAATTTAGTCAATGATCCTTGACGTAGCGTCATAGTGATGAAAAAATTGTAGATATATTTTTTAACAATCTACAAACTAAAGTATTTCAAGGATTTTTTGTGAATGTCAAATCAAATTAAGCAAACATAAATCAATCTAAGCATTTAAACCTTGACAGGACACATTTCATAATTTTATTTATTATCATTGGTGGCTTTATTGAAAATTTCCAAAGAACGGTTTGTTATTACTTCTTTTTTTTTAATAAAAAACACACACTCAAGGGGATATTACTACCCTTATTATGCAGAGGCGTAGTGTGAGCACCAGGAAGAAGAGGGAGGGTTTAAAAGGAGATGTCAGTGCACATTGGTTTTGAATTCCTGAATATTTCAATGACTAGGAAAGACAGAGTGTGGTAAGGCATTCCACATTCGCGTGGTACGGCTAGAGAACGAATCTCTGTATTTGACAGTACGGCCGAAGTTGGGCTCTAGGGTATACTGATGAGCATTCCTAGAAGCGCGAGTATTACGGTTGAACTGTTTAAGGGGAGGAATGCAACTGGCTATTTCACTAGAGCATAAGCCGTAAAAAGGATCAGACAAGAAACCTTACGACAATGTACAAGAAAAGTTAATGACGATATTATCACCCATCAACTTAAATGCTCTACGTTTAATACTATCCAAGAGGCCTAAGTAGGTTGCAGGAGCACCAGCCCAGAGATGAGAGTTATACTCAAGGTTGGACGTATGTAAGTCTTGTAGATAATATCCAGATCAGAAGGGGTGAAATATTTCTTGCATCGCCTGAGGAAACCCACACACCTTGCGGCATTTTTGGCGACATCGCGTATGTGCTCATTCTACAAGAGGTGGTTGGTGACACACATACCGAGAATATTGAGGTGTTCAGTCTCATTGATGCAAGTGCCATCCATGGATAATTGCAAGGGGGGTATATCTCGCTTTAACGATACAAGAAAGCACTGTGTTTTCGAAGCATTAAGTTCCGCGCGGTTTTTTAATCCCCATTGAAAAATGCTGTTTAGGTCGGAATTTAATGAGCTTATCATATTTTGTCGTTGCAGTTCCACATCCAAAGAAGAGGGATGTGGAACGAAAACGAATATGAAAAGCTAAGAGTACTATTATCAGCGAAACAATGTATTGGATTAGATGTTGCAGAAAGAAGATCATTAATACAAATAAGAAAGAGTTTTGGAGATAAAACAGAGCCCTGGGGCACACCAGCATTTATTTTTTGGTTTTCAGACTTAAACCCATTCAATACTACTTGTATTGAACGATCCGAAAGGTAATTACTAATCCAATGAAGCAAGGATTCATGAAAACCGAATGCACGCATTTTCAATAAGAGAGCCTGAGGCCAAACCCTATTAAATGCTTTTGAAATATCAAGTGCAATAATCTTACTTTCTCCAAAACGATGTGCTCCACTGTTAGGTGAGATGAACCATGAGATCATTAGTGGACCTATTACTACGAAAGCCGTATTGTCGGTCATTTAGAAGCCTTCAATCTTCAAGATATTTCTTGAGCTGATAATTAATCAGCGTTTCCATGACCTGTGAAAGAAGGTGCGTAAGTGCCATCGGTCGGTAGTTAGAGGGTGAGGAAGATTCGCCTTTTTTGGGAATAGGCTGGACAAATTCCGTTTTCCATCCGCTCGGAACGAGACCTGAGGAGTAGGACAGATGAAAAAGCTTACGCAGTGGTTTTGCCAGCGTTAAAGAACGCCTCTTCAGAACAATAACGGGGATACCATCCGGACCAGCGGATTTATAGTACGAGTGCGAAAAAAGATTGGTCCCATAGAATCACTTATTCGCTCAAGTACAGGCGGAGTCATAACACTCACTGGCAGCGTAGAATTGGAGGCGAACTGCCTAGCAAAGAGATTAGCTTTCTCTAAAGAACTAACAAAAGGAGTGTCATTGACAACGAGCGTAGGATTATTCTTAGTTTTATTTAAAAGGATTGGAAATATAATAAATTTAATATGAAGTTAAAAATAAGTTAAGAATAATTTAGTTGGGGGGGAGTGTCGAAATATAAAGTGTTTTTCAAGAAGGGCGGGTGGATGTTGAAGTAGAATAAAAACAAGCTGTGTGTGAGGTGTTAACAAAATTATTTTTGTATTTTAAGTGTGAAATATGACATCATTCAAATGCCCGCCTAGGCTTCTTACGACGGCATGGATCCGATTGTACAAATTTTCAATGACTTTTTCGTATGGATCCAACTGAATTTGAGCAATGACCTGTGTTATGTTCACCTTTAGAGCATCGGTCTGTTGCGGTTTATTTGCAAAGACCTGCGTATGACCTTGGTGGCTAATTCACATCACCCATGAAAGATATAACCTTAGCCTCAAATCGTTCATGCAAAATTGAATTTTAATTTTAGTGTTTGCTGTGTGGCACGTAGTGCACTCCTGCTGGAACCACCTGTCGTAAGAAATTAGTCATAAGAAATTAGTTATCATCGTTGTAGCGTTTCACTTAAGTCGTTTTTAAAAAAAGTACAGACCGCCGGCCTAAAATCCACAGCAAACGGTAACTTTCTGAAGATGCATCATCACCTGGTTAACAATTTCACTTGTTAACACAGCCATTCAGACAAAAATGCTGCTAAAAATTATTTTCTGCTAGAATTTGGGTCCTATTTCAAACGATTCGAAAACCGGTCTGCAAACAAACGACCCATTTTCTATGGTCACGAACTTTGAGCTCCTGGGCCAGTTGGCTCTTGTACGAGTGTAGGCCCAAGTCCCGATGCAAAATTCGCTGAACTCGAAAGGCCGAGTTTTTGTGCACTGCGAGGAATAGACTGCCTCGGCTCCTCAAAGATGTTCTCGACCGACCTTGCGTTCCTTGAACGTTCGGGTGTTGGCTGATTGTTTACTGAACACGCCACGCCGTCACAAATTTAGCCAACAAACGTTGAAGAGTCGATTTTGAAGGGCCACCACTTCTGCCGTTAAAAGGATACAATACGCGCAACGTTTGCGTTATGAAGACTAGTTTAGATAATAAATTCTAACCGATATTTTACTTAAAAGCTTTTTAATGTAAATACAATTTGTTTGTACAAAAAAAATAAGTGCTAAGCAATATAATACTCTTTTTGAATCTCCTTAGCCGTTACCAACAATTTCAGAACAAAAAGAAAAACAAACTGAATAACAAAGAACACAGTGACCCTCCTATAATCTGGAAAATTCCGATTCTATCAAAAAATATAAAATCCTCTGCATTCCAATTTTCAAACCAGGGAGACTCTGTAATTTCAAGGGATCTGAAGTATCACGAGCTGTCTTATGTTTTTTTTATAATTATGGACGATGCAATAAGTATTAAAACCTTCTTCTTCCTTTAAAACCACTATCTCAAAAATATAATTAATGTTTAATATATTATGAGGTCCATAATCTCTGATCCTTTTTCGACACAAAAAAAAAATTAGGTACTAAAATAGAAAAAAACCCTCATTTCTCTTCTTTGAAGGAACTAAAATGTTAAATATAACAAAAATAACCTAGTTTCATTAATTTTGTTTTATTATTATTACATTTTTTTTAATATAAAGTAAAAAAAAAAGAATTAAAGTTTTTAGTCTTTATTTTGTCTGTCAGTTTGTCTAGGGTCGTATATAAAATCCTCTTACACATTATTCTTTCTTTCAAATCCAATTTAATAACAATTTCTTAAAAACAACTGTCATCCTTGAACAATCAAAAAAGTGTCATGACCGTCGACTCTTTCTCTTCTTATATTTAGCTCTCGTATATTTTATACAAAAGTCTTACGAGTTCAAAGTTTCATTAAGGTTGAAAAAGAAATCCTTGGTCGTCCGTTTTCGTTTTCGTCTTCGACTTTTTCTTCGTCGCGTCACGTGCGTCGTCTCGTCCGTCCGTCCGTTCGTCGTCCTTATTCATGGATTGTCGCAGTTATAACTAGTGCATTATGTTTATGTGCTATAAGCGAGCTAGTGAGCTTTTCTTGGCATCTTTACTTTAAAGGGAGGTGGGGGTGGTTCTTATTGAAGAAGAAAATAAAAAGAAGACGAAGTTCAACCCAAAGAAAAATCTGTTTAAATATTTAATCGTTGAAAAGTGATTAATTTTTTTTGTATCCTCCTTTCCCCACATCTTTTGAGTTGAACATTTTCTGTTTTATTGTTTATTTTTTTTATTTTGCTTTTATTTTTAACTCGTTATTTCTTCATCACTCTTTTTTGTGTGTAATATGTTTTACAGAAGACCGAACGACCGACCGACCTTCGTTTGTTTGTTCTATAAGTCCTTATTTCTTGGAAAGAAAAATGAACGCGAAGTGAGTAAGTCCGGAAACATTTGTATTGCTCCCGCGATGAGAAGAGAAACAAAGTACTAATACACTATACCCCAACTAGCACTCTCGTCTTTCCGTATAAAACAGCCCTATCCACCGCCGCTGCCGCCATCAGGACATCCTGCTGATTCCTTAGGTCATTTTTTTTCTTCAACTCATGATGTAGAATATCTATGTTGAAGGATGCAGTTTACTTGCAGTTTGTTGGTTTTCGTCCTTTTTTTTCTGTTAGCCCGTTCAGTTGCTTTTCCTTTTGCTGGCTACACAGCAAGGATCTTTTTTTTGTTGCACTCTGTGCATTACATTTTAGACACTCCTTTGCAGTTGACTCGACACTTTGCTATAAATGCGGATGGTATTTGCTCTTTTTGTGCGAGATGTTAAAAAGTCATTTGACCATTTTATGTCCTTACGGACAGATATTAAATACATATACATATAAATGAAGCAATATAATGTACTTGGACATGCCATGAAAGAGAGTGCAATTTTAAAAGAAACTTGTCACGCAGTGTATACTCGTCCTGGTGTATTTGCAATACTGCAAGAGCGAGAAAAAAAAAATTAGGACACAATTTACAACTATATACAACAGTGTTAGTATAAGATATAGAGGTATCTAACGAAGAGTGTGTTTTACAACGTTTTATTTTATATAAACCGGAAAGACACAAATCAACAGAGCCTCGACTGCAATTTTACCAGCTTAGCACTGACAAAACCTAAAAAGCAAAAGGGATTTCTTCCGGGATAGAGAGTAGATTTTTATTTTTATTTGACTTTATTTAACACGAAAATAATGTTTTGTAAAGCCGGGATTTTTTGTTCTTTTTTTTGAAAATTAATGGAGGCGATGAAGTTTCATAAAAATTATCACTATATTCTTAGAGTTGCATTTTCTTTCTTGAATGTTTTTTAAATATAAATCCCCTTTTTGACAGCTTATTAAACTATCAGTAGGTTGGTTGCAAATTTCTAAACAGTCAACTTTCTTGCAAATTCCATAACAGGTTTTATGAATCGCCTTATTTGGTTTTCTTTTTCAAAAAATAGAACAAACGTTCACTAAATTAAAGTGGAGCAGCCAACTGGCAAAAATGATTAATTTCCAAGACTTCTTAAATTAATTGAAAACTTTAATCAAAGAAAAATGTGTCTTTATATTTTTTTTTGTTTTCTTCATTTTTCATGAAGGAGGCACATTGAAAACTTAAAAGTTCGTATAATTAAGGAGCCTTTGATTCCATATTTAAGCTTAAAAAATGTTAAAATTCTTTAAAGAAAGTCTACCATCTCCAAGCCTATGAACCATGAAGACAAAGCAACAAAAAAAATGAGAAAAAAAATGTGTAAAAGCTGAATCAAAGCAAGGACGATGCCAATTGTACTTCCTGGAAGCTTCCCGCACAACTGTATGTTCTATACCTATTTCTATAAGGATGGATAAGTAGGTTAAAGTCAACTTTGTAGATGGTCAATTAAGTTTTGGAGTATAGGGGGTTACGATGGCAAAGAACTCAGACCCATCCAGTCAACTTTAAGAAATGGACAACTTCAAAGACTAAAAGATATTATATCTAATGGGATTTTGGTTTAGATATACGTACATATATATGTATATGTATGTATGTAATTAAATATAGTTGTGTGTTCGTTTGTTTGCCTTTATAAAAATACTGCAGTCAAAAGACGACTTGACGACAACGACAACGAAGACGATGTGAAGTTTGTTGATATTTTAATACATACTTTTGTTGTTCTTATTATTTTCTAGTATTAAGTATTTCTTTTTTCTTTGTGCAAATAATGGATATGATTTATTGCAAGGATACATTAAGAAATTTTCTATTTTTCTCTCTTTATTAAATTAGGTTGGAGGCGGTCGGAAATGAAATAAAATAAATTGGATTTTAAGCTTGATTTAACATCGTTTTCCTGCTTATTCTCACTTGAAAATTAGTTGGCTTTAGTTTTTAAGGACATTGGTAATTCACTTTACTTGAGTATGATTAAAAGTTGAAAAACAAATTGACAAGAGGTCCTTATTTTTAGTTGATTAACTTTTCTTCAAGAACAAGTTAAATGGATTGTTGTTTTTTAAAGATTTATGAATTAAGCATTTTAATACAATTTTATTTTTATACCTATAAAATCTGCTGAAAAAAATCTGTGTCGAAAAACTTTAAATTTCGACATTCAAATAAAATAAATATGAAAAACTGACGAAAATTTTGTCACTTCGAAAAAAAGGAATCACTGTTCCAAATAACTAAAAGTAATCCCACTTATTGTTTTTTTTTAATGATATTTTCTAAGAATACGTCACGCAGCTAGGCGTATTATTAAATGACTTTTGCAGAAGCTGTATGGACGAGGAAGAGGAGGAAACAGTTCTTCACCTATTTTGTACATGCCCTGATTTATCTCAAAAACACAAGAATTGCCTAACCTTCTAAAACTATCAGATTAGCATAATCCGCATCTCACGTTTCGTAAGGGGCTCAAACTGGTTCAATTGGGCTTAGGAGGAAGCCTCAAGATTCGTGTGGTATCACAATGGACCATTAAACTGGCCTAAGTGTGTCTTATTCCATTACGGACAGCCACTTTAACTTAACCGAACTAAGTTTCTAAGAAGCAATTAATTATTAAAATTGCAAAACAAAAAATTGTACGTATACGCCACAGTGCACTAACTGAGCAGTTTTGTCAAACAGACAGCCTCTTTAACCTAACCTAACATAAGTTCTAAGAAATAATTAGTTATCAAAATTGCAACAAAATTTAAAAACTACGCATACGCCCGAGTGCACCAACTGAGAAATTTTGTCAAACATTTGCAAATCAAAGGTTTTCCAATAACAAGTTTCAATTTTATATTTTCAATAGATTTTTATTTCATTTTAAAGAAGAAGAAAAAATTGAAAACTAAGTATCATTGTGTTACCATGGAATTTCCCAGGACTAATTGTGACATTTGTTGATGTAGGTCCACGTGACATAATATTTGTCTAGACATATTTGTCCCAATTCTCGATTTTACACTTCCAAGAAAATGTAATGATTTTATTAAGCAAAATATTTCCTTGAATCTAAAGAAAATGTCTTCAATTTCCATGGCCACATTGGACAATAAAAAACAACCTTCTACCTTTCTTTTCTTATCTTTTTTATCCAGGTTTTGTGTATGAATCTCAAAAGTATACCCAATTTAACTGCTTAAAATTTCCCTTCATACCTACTTGTCCGTCCAATTTGCTACTTCATATAAAAGAGGAGTCTTTAATGAAGACTATTTAAAAAAAATACTCAAGACTGTGTTAAACTGACATAATCAATTCACCTAAGCAAAGCTTTCACATTCACATTTACTCTCAATCTTAACCCCATACAACATCATCGTAGACACACAAACAATGAGACAGAAGATAGAGGTTTGGTATGTAGATAGATTAAGGTATCCTTTATTTTTTTTATAAAGAAAAATCCTGTTGAACATCAAATGCAAAATTTTCTACCCTTCTGCCTTTGGCAAATGGCAAATTGGCAACCGTCATAGATGAGAAAGCTTAGAGATTGAAAAAAAACACACACAAAAAATAGAAAAACAAAATCATCCTATACGGAGTATAAGCGCATATCCTTGCCTCTTCCACATCACATTATCGCGCACGTATATCTCTCTGGCTTGGCTAGAAGTATCTATACTATATAAACATACTTTTGCATACGTTCCGTTTACGTAGGTTAGGTACCTAAGTCTATATCTCTAGACAAGACACATACCTCTAAAGCTTCTACCATCTAGGATTTGTATTTCTAAAATATTATATGTAGGTACGTATGTATAGGAATAGGTACCTGATGTGCTTGCTTGAAGCTCTGCACTGTGCGCATCAAGTAGCTAAGGTACTCATCTTGATTCTGATGTGAAAAATGTCTATTACAAAGGAGGATAATCGAATCAAATGTCAGCACAGTGCATTTGCATGAAGGAGTCGTTATTACTCTGTGAATGGTTTTCGAGTTTGAATAGGTTTTTGCTCCTTTGACTATGAGACTATATCTATACATACATGATGACGACTCGTAGACAACGGCAAGGCAGATATGACTTGTAGGTAGGTACATGTACACATAAGAGAAGTGAGTAAAGTATGTGTAGCGTACAATATGCGTTGGTACCCGTAAGGATTTCGATTGGACTTGGAATTACTAATTTCCAGTTCAAATGATTTTAACGTTGTTTAACCTAATAGCATAGGTATTACGACGAACGAAGACGCGACAGTGGCTCTGTGTATATAAGCATTTTTTTTGTTTCTTTTATCAGAATTGTGACATGTCATATAGCATTAGCATAGGTTAGGTACCTAACCTTTAGTGACGAAAGATACTATACTCAAGGAATAAACCCATAGACACACTTGGGAAGGGTAGGTACCAACATAAAATCAAAGTTGATTGTGTCTGTTAAAGGTGAGGATTATTGTGTCGAATGATGGAAAAAAAATTGATCCATAAGAAAAATCTATTAAATTTGATTTTTATTTGCTCAATCAAGAAGAAGAAGAAGCAAGGGAAAGAATAAAGATACTTTTTCGTGTGTCTGCAATGTGTGCATGAATAAGCGCGGTTGCTTAAGAGTTTACTTAAGAAGATAGTAAAACCAATAGCTTTCAGAAATCCATAAAATCGACATAAAAACAAGGTAAGGGTAGAAAAAAGTAGAGATACTTTCAATCAGAGCATTCAAAAATTCTGCACAAATAGTTGTAAAGCATTTTTGAAAGTCTGAAGATAGGAATAAAGCACTTAGAGTAAAGTTTTAAGCTAATGGAATGGGAAACAGAGAATTTTAAATGAACATATTTTAACTTTAAGACAACGGAACTTTGGTAGAGTTGAAAACAAACAAAATGGTGAATTTGAATACTAAAGCAACTTAATGCACGACTGGGTCACATTTATTTGCTTGCATGTATGTTTTTTTTAGCTTTAATTTTATTTATTGTAAAATTTAAAGGAAACGAATTTAGGACGGGAAATTTAGGGTCTAAATCTAGATAATACATTTATGAATTTTTATAATAATAATCGGCAAACCGGTTAAGTTTGTGGATGAGGTTAAGAAAGTATGTAAATAATGCTACAATTTTTATTTTGATAAAATAAGTGTTTTGATATTGGGGAAGGTTGATTTTGACATCTAGTGGTCTCCATGTTGTTTTTGTTAAATTCTGTCGAAAGATTTTATTTTTTATCAATCACTAAAGACAAACTAACATGGAAAGTTTCAAAGCCGAACAATACGTCCAAATAATTAAACTCTGTTATAGAAATCGGTGTTTTTTAAAAGAAACACAAGGACAAAAAATTATCTTCGCAATGAGGCCCATTTTTGGATAAATAAGTTAAATTGTTTGATATAAGACGAAAGCAATCTAACAAAGAGGCTTGGATGCGACCCACACTGATAACTTCCCATCCCGTCTGTCGATTTATCTTGCTTAAAAGTTTGTAATTTTTCGTGTTGTGTTAAAAAAGTTGTTATATGAATTATTCTTAAAAACTTTAAAACTACCAACAATATTTTTCATATCAAGAAATAGTTCAGTTTGAAAATCTAGTTTTGTTAAATAGATTTTTAGTCGAAAAGCAATTTTTACTAATTTTAGTAGCATTTCTTAAATTTTTACAAATTGGATGAATGAAATTAATTTGAGAGAACCGAACATCAATTTTTACCAAATTTTTGTAGAAACTATGTTTTGTAGATTGTATTCTTTTATGAAAAAACAGACTGTTGGATTTTTATAAAAAAAAACTACTGAATATCGAAAACAATATTATGTGTGAAATAAAAAAAGTTTGACAATACATATTTTTAATTTTTTAAAAGCTATTTGAGTCGAAAGTAAATTTTTATTAAGTTTTAGTATTGTTTTTATTTTTTGTGAAAAAAAAACTGTGAATTCGATTTTTCTCAAAATTTTTAAAAATGTTGACAACAATATTTTTTATAAGTTTAAATTATTTGAAAGCCAATTTCTCAATTTTTTGAAAAGATATTTGTGTCGAAAAACATTTTTTACCAACTCTTGTTTAATTTTCATTTAAGTTTTTGTTTTTTGTAAAAACAACTGTCAATTAGACCAATCGGACCACTACCTCATTGTAGCCAAGGTAGCACTTCGGATTTCCAGACCCTAGGCCAAACAGGGAGGTGCTGCTAAAAGGTACAACGTCGAACGGCTACAATCGCTAGAGATCACTAAATTTTGTTCCGACCGAGTTACAAGTAACCTCTCTCGAAGTTCTCTTCCGCCAACACAATGTATCGAAAACCAGTGGCAACATTGCCAAGATGCAATCAGAGAAGCCGCCTCTGATGTGCTGGGTTTCAAACAGCCACCAACAAGGAACCCCTGGTTTGATGAGGAAAGTCGGCAGGCAAATGCAGCCAAACAGCAGGCATGCAAAGCGGCCGGCCGGCGCTGCAAGAGCTGCTGATGAGCTCTATGAGAAGAAGAGGCAAGAGGAACACTAACTTATCAGAAGGAAAAAGTGAGGGCATGAGAAGCGTGCGTGCGAAGATATTGAGAGGTTTTGAAAGCACGAATGAAGTTCGAAAGTTTTATAAAACTACATGAATCTAGAACCGAAGGCTGCAAAGACGAAAGTGGAAACATCATAGTGAAACCGCATTCAATGCTGAGGATATGGAAGAACCATTTCTGCAGACTGTATAACGGTGACGAAGAACCGAATTCAGGCAGAATGATCCATTTAAAATAGACGACGAAAGCCAACATTCCCGTCCTCCTGAGACAAAGTAAAGATTGCAATATCTAAGCTGAAGTCTTATATAGCCCCTAAAGCAGATGGCTTGAACTCCGAGCTCTTTAAAGCAGCTGGATATAAGTTGGTTAGGAGCATGCACCAACTTATCTGTAAGATATGGTCGAAGGAAGAAAGCATGCCCAATGAATGGAACCTCAGTATTGTGTGCCCAATCCTGAAAAAAAGAGACCCTCTTTAGGTCCTTATCAGTGTGGTTTTAGGCCAGGAAAGTCCACAGTCGATCAAATATTACACAACGAAAAATCCTTTAAAAAACCCAAGAACACCAAATCGACATTCACCATCTTTTCAACGATTTTAAGGCAGCATATGACAGCATCTACAGGGACGAGCCATGTCTTGTTTTGTTATCCCTGCCAAACTCGTCCGTTTGTACAGGATGACCATGGAGAATTCACGCTCCATAAAAGTTGGAAACAACTTAACAGAACCCTTTGATGGCAAAAACTATTTTAGACAAAATGATTCTTGAAAGAATAGTGCAGAGCTCACAAGTCAACACTAGAGGCACTATCTTTCAAAAGTGTTTGAAATTACTAGTATTTGCTGATGACATTGACATCATAGGAAGAAATCAGCGTGAAGTCAATGGGGCTTTTGTGAATATTGAGGCAGAGGCGGCAAAAATGGGTTTAACGGTTAGTGAGGGCAAAACAAAGTACATGCGGTCCTCAAGAAAGAACATATAACACCGACGTCTTGGTTGAAACGTCACAATCGACAGACGTAACTTTGAGGTAGTCAAGTAGTTCGTTTACCTAGGTTTCGCTGTAAACGCAGAAAACAACACCGGCGCTGAGATCAAACGCAGAATAACCCTTGCTAACCGCTGTTTCTATGGACTAAGAAAGCAATTGAGTGGTAAAGTTCTCTCGCGAGGGACCAAAGAGTTGCTATATAAGACCATTATCATCCCAGTCCTGCTATACGGTGCAAAAGCATGGACTATGACAAAAGCAGATGAAAGTACTTTGGTTCGGTCATTGGTTCGTTTAATATTTAGGGTTAACCAAAATGTTCACCTTTTTTTAACTGCTATGATAAAAAAACACCCACGCAATTTTCTTGAGAGCCCTTTCTGCATCTTTCTTAATTACTATCGGTATAACAAAATTTATTTGAAGTTGATATCTCTTCTGGTTCTTGAGCTATGGACGACGAAAAATACGTAGCGAACGGCGGACGTACGGACTTACGAACGAACGAACACACGCATAGACATCTTTCTAACATCTTTTATTTTGACTCTATGGACCTTGAAACGTCACAAACGTTGACAAATAGGACCTATTCTATGGGAAGTTAGTTAGATATGTTAGGAACCAATGCATCCAAATAAATTTACTGCTTGACGTCAACGGTCCGTTTTTCTTTGAAATTGATACTGGCCAGGCTATCACCGTCAACGGCGATCGCTTAAGGTTGATGATCACCAACTTTTGTGGCCTGTGTTGAATAATATGGACACCGAAGACCTATGCTTTCCATGGAGCTACATGCCTCACAGTTGTGCTTTATGGAGCTTTCCGAAATCGCAGGTCTATGCCAATGCAAATGCGTGTTTTCTAGTCTATAAAAGACTTTAATACGTTTGTATGGGTCATTTGAAATTTAACGCCTAATGAAGTCAAGATAAAAAATTTGGTAAGATTAGCATAAAAGTTAAAGTCTTTTTACAATGTTATGATGATTAGTTTTGAATATATAATGGTATGACAAATAGATTAACTTAATGAAACTTGGAACAGGTATTCAAATTTTTAGTACAAACAATCCTTATTTAATTTTATGAATAATAAAGCTTAATTTGTTGCCATACTATTAAACTATATCCGTTCCATTCAATCCGAAATTCCAATCCAAACTTTTTACAGACTTTTCTTTCAGAGAATTTTTAAATGTTTTCAATTTAAGAAAACAAAAACTTATGAAATTTCTCCATTAATAAGAATTTCACTCAAAAAATTCCATAACAAAACACTCTTAAATATATCGCAAAACTTTAATTGAAAAGTTGTAGAAAAATTTCGATTGCCATTTTGAAAATAGAATACATTTTCTACATGTAACAGTTACATATCTGTAAGTAATGCTGTATTTCGTACAAGTGAAAACAATAAAAGAATGGAAAGAAAATAGCAATATTTATTTATTCTTCATTTATCTATAAAAGCATATGTTAGAGAAAAGAAACAAAAAAAACAGAAAAACAAAAATAAAAGAAAATCACAGAGAAGAAAAAAAAAGTTTGTGAAAAATGCACAATCAGGTCTCTGGATGGCAATAAAAGCCAAACTCCTTTTAGTTTCCATCTGCAACTCTTTTACGATCATAAATTAGTTTCCTGCGAAAAGTTTCCTTGGTGCATACATAGACATACATACATACATAAATATAAAGGTGGGTAAGTAAGGCGCAGCATATAAATGAGAATATAAAAATTATTTCAATATACGGGTATATAGCAACAAAAATAATACATATACTGTCTTGACTGTCTGTTGTGAAAATAAAGAGTTTTATATGCTTGCCAAAAATTTGAACCAAAAATGCCAGTCTTGTGCATTCTGAAAAATAGGGTGAAATGTATTTACCGTGAAACTTAAGCGAGAAGAATTTTAAAATTGTGTCTCAAAGGATTTTTACGTTTTTCTATTTTTAAAATATGACACCAAGGACACTTATGCTTTAATTAAACTTGAAGGTTTTTAGGAAAGAGATTCTTTTAGTAATATATATATATTTTTTTTTATTTTTAGATAAATTGTTTACTTTGAATACAAAAAAATCTCGCTAGTTCTCAGCAATACTAAAAATTGCCCATTTTAAATTTAATTTAAGGAGACAATAATAAGTCCTTAGTCATAAAATGAAGATTTGATCTTTTTTCAATTTATATTTTTAAATTCCCCAACAGTTGAAGAAATTCTCCTTGCCAATAGAATGTCAGAAATTTGAACAAAAAACAAACTAGAGTCAACTGAATTATGCGACCATGAGACACACAGGATCTGGAAGTTAGTCCTTATTTTGTTTGTCCTCATTGCATACACCGTCTTTACTTGATGTGCAAACTGTGTCAAAAATGCAAAATTTATGATCAAGTTTACTACTTTTCCTTTAAAAATCTTTATGCGACGAATGAAACAACAGCAACAAAAAATAAGCAATTCAAAAAGTCCTTATGTTATTATCATCCAGGTGATGCCATAACCTCCCTTCATTCCAAAACCTCTACTCCTTCAACCCTATATACAAATCGTTTAAGAATAAAAAGTTGTTTACAGGTATAAAATTCATGTGTGTGTTATGCTACACAGCCACTACTAGCAAGTATCATCTGGATCCTGGTGTATAGTGTAGGTAGGAGTCTAACAGTACATTATAAAGTGTGTTTTATTTTAGTTACGAACATTTATATCCTTTTTCTTCTTTTCTCTCAAAAATCTTTTAACAATCGTTTTGGTGTGTTATTTTTCTTGTATTTTATTTCGAAAGAGGAGGAAGGACGAAGGTTAACAAATTGAGCAAAAGTCATTTGAGAAATCTTTGAAAATACATATGCAAAATATTAAGAAAAAACAAAGAGGAAACAATTTTTTTTTTTTTTGGAAGGAACGACGATTTCCGTTAGTTGAATGTTTTTTTAGTATATGTTACGTATACATTTACAAATATACAATATTTTCCTTGGGAAAATGCAATTTAACGGAAGTAAGAAAGGATGTTGGATAAATCATAAAAAGAGACATTTTATTTTATTTTAACTATTTTGTTTTTAAGACTATGGGTACACATAACATATACAAACAGATGAAAGGAATAAAAAGAGAAATTTAAGGAGTAATATGGGTTTACACTAACATACCTATGTAAATGTAATAACGTACATTTTATGGAGCAATTTAAGGACTAATTTTTTTCATGTTTTATTATTTTCAATGTCAACTTTAATTGTGTTTTTTGTTGTATGAAATTTCACACTTAAATTATGAAAAAATTGTTATTGTTATGATTTTTAAGTAAATAAAATTATGTTTTATTTCTTTTATGACTTAAGGGACAACAATTTAAGTGAAAGAATGTTATGAAAGTGGTTTTTGTCTTGAGAAAATAAAATACATACATTAAAATTAAGTTACGTTAAAAAAATACACTAATTTGTTTGGCAGATTAATAGTAACAAAGATTCTTCCAATTAGAGGCATCATTAAAAAAAGAGCTATTTAGGCAGTTATTACTTTTGAAACTGTCATATTTTAACACTTAAAAAAAAACGATATTACAATAAGTGATACCTAAAAGTTTTAACAAAGCATTGAGATTCTTGAATTTTACTAAAAAAAAACAGAAGATCTAGTGGAAAAATTTGAGCTTTTGAGATAAATTTGTAACGTGGAAGAATTAAAAGTTACTGAAGAAAAAAATGATAATCTTATCCTGTAATATTGACAAAAACGCAGGTTTCTCAATTTTTCTTAAATGTTTGGTAACAGAAATTAAACATTAGATCATTATCCATAAATCTTAGGTCTTGAGGTGTTTGATAACCAAAAATATTTTGTTTTCTGTGATATGGGACAGGAACCTACATAATTAGAATAATTGTCATATTTTAAGCTCAAAAATTCAAAACGAATATTATGAAATCTCTCAGTTCTCATCTTGTCACTGTGTTGTTTTTGGGGGTGATATTGAACTTTACTGTGGGCGAGACGTTCTGATAGATAGTACGCAGTTTACATATCGTTTTATCTAAAGGGGGACATAGAAATCTTCTGATCAATGAACTTTCAACCAGATTGACCAAATTGCGATTGATGCACGATATAACTCCAGTATACAGAATGTCCGAACATTACAAGGGACCCACATTGACTCAGACCACTACCTCGTTGTAATCAGGGTAGGGCTACGGATGTCCCGATCCAAGCCAAAACAAGGAAGAAGTATTGTGAGAAGTTTCGACGTCGGACGGCTACAGTTGCAAGAAACTGCCATGTCTTTTTCCAAACAAGTCTCTAATAAACTCTTAAAAAGTCCTATGTTGCCTGCATTCAGCAAAACCACTGGCAATATTGCTTTGCACCCATCAGAGATTTCACCCCTGAAGTGCAAGGTATCACACGGATACCATAGCGAAACCACTGGTTTGACGACGAATTCCGGACGATCAAGGGAACATCGTAGTAGAACCGCAGTCGATGCTGAGAATATGGAACGATCACTTCTCCTAATTATAAAACGGCCATAACGAACCGAATTCCGTTGTAAGATAGAACCACTCAACTTAAGCGACGCAGATCAACAATTCCGTCTACCCGAGCTCGACGATGTGAAGATAGCAATATCTTAACTGAAGTCAAACAAAGCTGCTGGAGCTGACGGCATCGCTACCGAATTATTCAAAGCAGCAGGTGATGACTTGGCAGGGAGCATGCACCAACTCATCTGCAAAATATGGTCGGAAGAAAACGTGACCGATGAGTGGAATCTCAGCATAGTTTGCCCGATACATTAAAAAGAAGACCGTCTAAACTGCGCCAACAACAGTAGCATCAATCTCTTGAACATTGCATATAAGATCCTCTCTGCCGTATTATGTGAACGTCTGAAGCAATTCGTCAATAACCTGATAAGTCCTTATGAGTGCGGCTTCAGACCAGGAAAGTCCATTGACAAAATACTTACACCACGCAGACCTTGGAAAAAAACCCTTTAAATCTTTACCCACCATCTCTTGATCTATTTTAAAGGAAAGAGCTCTACAGAGCAATGTCTAGTTTTGGCATTATTGCAGAATGACGATGGAGGATGCACGCTGCTCTATCAAGTTTAAAAAAGATTTTAGACAGGGCGATTAACTGTCATTTGACTTCTTCAACAAAGTTCTGGAAAGAATTCTGCAAAATTCAACCGCCAACATTAGAGGCACAATCTACAAAGGTCCTAACCAATTACTCGGATACGCAGATGATATTGAAAGATGACGGAGTTAGTGGTCAATGAGCGCAAGACCAATTACATGCTGTTATCAAAAAAGGACATTGAACAGCGACATCTTGGACAAAACATCTCAATGGACAACTATAACTTTGAGATCGTTGAGTACTTTGTCAACCTAGGCACCGCTATAAACTCAGAAAACGACACTAACGTTGAAATCAATCGGGTAGGTCGTTGCTTCTTTGAACTTAGAAGGCATTTGAGTAGTAAAGTCCTCTCTCAAGGATCTAAAATCACCATCTATAAGACACTCATCATCCAGGTTCTCATTTATGGCGATTAAACTTGGACCCTGTCGAAGAAAGATGAGAGCGTCTTAGGATGCTTTGAGAGAAAAATTGTTCGGGTGATTTTTGGTCCCGTCTGCATAAATGAAGAATGGAGGAGAAGATATAAGTATTAACTGTACGGGCTGTGTGGTGACATTGATCTAGTTATCAGAATTTAAGAATAACGAATTAGATGGCTGGGTCATGTAGAGCGAATGGTCATCAAGGCTTCAGCCCGGAAGGTCTTCGAAACCGTAGTAGATGAAGCCCGCGACTCGGGTGGGTAAAGACCTCAATCAACTTGACTTGCGAAACCGGACACAACAGGTAGTGGCCGAACTGGCTTGAAACTCATGTTGGTTAAGGTAAAGTTTTGCCCCCGACTATAGCGCCACCTTAAGTAAGTAAATAAGTAAGATTGAACTTTACTTATTCGAAAATAAGGTGATTGTACATGTTATGATTAGGTAATTTTTTTTTCATGTCCTGAATTCGAAAATATTGAAATGGACAACTAGTATTTTAAGCAAGAGCTGCTACGATCCACACGATCAACATCGTTAATTTGAAAGAAGAGTTTCTTGATCTTGTTATTTTTTAAAAAGATGATCATAGCTGATAACGAGATTTTGTGATTTAACATTAAGTCTTTTCATCTTTGATTTCGGTTTGGATTTGGAATTCGTATGATTTTAAAAATTCTCCCAGCAATTTCTTTCATTAAACTTTTTTTTTAATTTTTCAGAAATTTTAGGAAGAATAAGATTGAAATTTAATAAACAAAATGCTTACGACTTACAGGTTATTTATAGAAATCTTCAAGATGTGATATTTTATATTGTTCTTACCTGAAATAAAAAGAAAAAATTGTGTTATTAAAAAACATCTTTACATTTACTTATGTAGATTTGAATTTTGATTAAAAATGTTTATAAATATAATAAATCACAATAGGTTTTGTATTGTTCAAGACTTTAACTCTTTACCATTTTTATTGTTTAAGTATTAAAATTTTCTTTATTAGCGAACATAAGTATAACAGGAAAAAGCTTATTGCAATTTTGACATATCAAAAGATCTAAAGATCAATTTTAGATATTCAAAAATTCTTGTTCGCATTTAAAAATCCTTTCAAGTCAATTCATTCCAAAATTTGAAAAATGCAATATAAGTTCCAAATTTCCTCCTCGAGAAAAAAAAAAAAGAATATCATAAAAATCCTTTGAAGTTTTTAAAATGCCGGAGTAAATCAAGGTACAGTTTACTATTGCCTAAATTCGTCTTCTATTCAATCTGTCCAATAGTCGTCATCCTTCTCTCTCTCTGAAATACTGTCTGTCTAACTTATCGTTTTGTCGTGTCGTCCACTTGAAAAACGTCAGCTAAACTATGAAAATAGTAAAATTTAACCACAAAATATTCAGCGAATATGATATCTTCCTTCAAATATAAAGTAATACTCCTCTCCAAAAAGGATCATATACATCGCAAACACACAAATGAAAACGAAGGATATAAATACTTTTTGCATTGTTGACAATTTTGCACTTCCGATCGTATTTCAGGAAGATTTTTTGTATGTGTGTGTATGTGTGTATTGTCCTAAAGGAAAACCTATATAACTACCAATTGGTATACAAATTCTGTCAAAAGAAAATACGAACAAAAAAATATATCCTGACAAGTTAAAGTTCTGATGGATTTCGGAAAGGAGGTATAACGATTTTTTTTTGTGTGATGTTATTACTTCGGGTAGTCGTCCTTCTATGACAAAATGAATCTGCACATTTTCAAAGTGTCAAGAGTGAATTTTGTGAGTGCACACAGAACACTATTTGTGGGCTTCAGGAGGTATGCTATATACGTATGTATGTACTGAACGTATAAGGAAGCGGAAATATAGCTCCTAAGGAACGACTCCATCACAAACACGAATACACGCAAACATACAAATATACACTCAAATAAACAGCCACTCTAACATTGTGTCAGAGAATGAGTTATATTACATGCAATGCAAGTGAAGAAAATACACTATCTGATGATGCGATGCTCTGTTCTGCTGGGAAGGACATAAAACTAAGAATGAAATATAGAATCCTTCCATTAAATTCAAAGTGCTGAAGGAGTGAAAGCAATGCAATTGAAAAATTGCGTCTTGTGGGCTCTTTTTCTAGGATCTATCTACGAGTGAGTACTCTATACTTTAAAAAAAAAAAAACTAGGACTGTAACTGATACATATATGCATGCAAAAGAATACCATTTTTCTTGAAATTTATTGAGTCCTTGTAGAAATGGTCAGTATCAAACAAGGACAATAATTTACGAGCCAATTGTTCTTTTATGGCATCGTATATTTCAGTATGAGTATATGTAATAGTAGTAGTTTAGTTGGTTTCGAATTTTCAATATGTACTACTCCATTAAAACAATGTTAGAATTTTGTATAGCTTCTTATTTTTGATTGGTTTATATGCCTTGAGGATTTTCTATTTATATACAAACATGTGTTTGGTTAGAAAAATTTAAATTGCATTTGTGGGAGAGGATGAAGAATTGTAATACTTTCCCATAACATTTTTTTTAGCTATGTTATAAGGTTGTCCTAGACTTGTTCTTCTAAATCGTCTACAATGTTGCTTTCTATATATACTTAAGTTTTAGAGAAAATTTAACTTGGCAACAGTGTTGTTAAGGGTATTTTTGCACTTCTTCTAAGTATTTAGTTTTAGTTTGCATAACACAATACAAGTTTTAGAATTCATAGTCTTTTTTTCAATCAGCAAAATAAACTTTATTCAAAAGAACTCTCATCTTTCAATTTAAACTATGGTCCCTTAATCTGTACTTATTTCATATTCATGTGAATCCTCTGTTTTATTTGTAAATTTATGTTTTTGTAAATTTTTGGAATCTCTGAACAAAATTTCAATTTCCAATCTGTTTGCTATTTTCAAATTAAAAGTCTTTTTTCACATCATCATCATCATCATTACAAAGAGGTCCATCAAAGTTCTGTAATGCTGTGTATATCAATGTAAACATTATGGACACAGCATTGATATACACATACATATACATATATATATGTTTAATATTATATCCAATATCAAATCCCTGTCCCAAAAAGAAAAACAAAAAAATCTGTCAAAAAACAGAGATAAGTGATTTTGAAGGACCAAATACGAGTATCTTCAAAAAGAAAACTTTTATCCTTGCCGTCAATACCATCCTCATCACCTTTCGATCTATACTCTCTTATATATTATACACCTTTACCTTCATCAAATATTTAAAATCTTCATAAACCTCAAAACAGAGATATCTTCAAAAGTACAAAAAAAAACAACAAAATTCACACCTAAATAATACAGAGGTAAAAAATATCTGAACAAAATTTTTGGATGAAAAATTGTTTACATCCAATAAATTCTTCAACATTTTTCTCTAGGGGCAAAAAGAAGAAAAATTAAAACACAAAAAGGAAACAAAACAAAAAAAAAACAAGAAAAACTTTATAATTATCCTTGGGGACGGACATTTTTCAATTTTTCTACTTTTCCCTCATTTTGTGTTGACAAAGTTTATTGTTTTTCATGGGAGTTTGTTTCAAAATAAATAATATAACAAAAAACTCAAACATCTGAAAGGTGGTATGTAGATTTTATATGAGGGGGACAGTCTGAATCTGAAGTAAATATTTTTTTTTGGAAAGAATAATGAACAGAAGTCCTGTGGTTGGTGTAGGTGTGTTTGTGTGGTTACCAACTCTCCATGTTTTTTAATATGCTCCGATTTGTCTGTTGAGTTGGTGAACCATATCAACAAAAAAAAATAATAATATGAATTGTTTTAATGAATTCAAAACTTTTACCTCTTTGTCAAGACCCAAAAGTCATGAAAACAAGGTGTCAAAGAACGAAAACATTTCGTACATTAAGAAGTGGGGGTACGAAAATTCATAGAAGCAAAAGGAAGAAATTTTGTTGTTTCTTAAATTTAATAAGTTCAAACAAATTTCATGATTTTTATACATACAAACATTGGGTGGCACAACAGTTTGTTAAAAACTAGGGCCTAGTGACTTACAACTCTCAACCAATTCTGTGTACGAGTAATGTTGTCAGTGATGTATGATTTAGTTTAATAAAATATATTTCAAAATTTGCAATAACAAAAACCGTATTCTCCTGAAGTTCTTCATTGACGTTAACTAAAAGTTTTAATTAATTGAAAGCTTTGACTTAGCGACATTTTGGATAAAATTGTTTCACCAAAGCTCCTTACTCGCTTTATTAATTTTCGTCTTTCCCGAGAAACTGGATAAATTTGGGTCCTTTGCCTTCAGTTCGAATGATCAACCAACAACCGTAAGTTTAAGAATCGCAAGATCTACCAAAAAATCGTCGGATAGTCAGGACTATCACGAGTTCCCACGTTGTTGGAAACTGTTACGAATATCGAAAAACTATAAATCTGTTCGAAAGGCAAAATTGTATGAGATTTTAAACTACGAACGTATTCGGTAATAGCTTTATGTAGGGATTAGTACAAAATTCCGATTGCAATGGAGTTGATAATATAGCTGAATCAGAAGCAGTACATTTGACGTTGATCACAAAAACCCGGCCTTTCAAACAACATAGCTTGGTAAATTTTGCATCACGAATTTGGCCTGCAAGTGTACAAAACCTTCATTGTTATTAGTACTTTGGTAAGAGCTCAGAATTGCTCATCAATTTTACGCTTATAAGTAAATCGAAAACCGAAAGACTTTTAAGTATCGGAAAGAGAGATTTTTCAGTAATAATTGATGTAAGACAGCAATGCAACGCTGAAACTAATTTTAAGATTTATCATTTTGAAGAAATTGCAATTGATTTTTTAAAAGCTTTGAAAGAGTTAAGCATTAGTTCCACTAATCGAAAGTACTTGTTTTCTGACCATTCAAGTCATATTCAATTTTATACTACCCACGAACTGAATGGTTGTGTGCCATAGGGCTCTCTCTTGTCTCCGGCACTTTTTCTTTTTTTAAGTATCTCCTTTCCGAAACATCTAATCTACTTTCCTACTCGTTTATTTATCAAGCTTTATTCAATAACGTTGGAAAATGAAGACTTGAACTCAATTTTGAATTTGATATTTAAAAAATATTTTTTTCCGAAACTTAGAAGATTTTTTCTCAAATGACAAGAGTTTGTGGGTTATACAATTTTTTGAAAAAATGTACAGAAAATAACTATCATCTTTTTGGTTTAATTTTCTTATGAGGTATTACAAAAACTTTTACTATACTTGAACTTAAGAGATTTCAAAAATTAATGTTCTGTAAAGAAAATAACAAAGTTATGACTTTTAGGTTCTCAGCTTTTAGTAATATTCTGTAGATACCAACATTATTTTCCAAAGAACAGCAATTTCAATGCATTGGAAAAGAAACACCCTTTTATAGAAAAATATACAAAATCTGCAATGTTCAATCTCAGTTCTTGTCTATGGTTAATAAATTCTATTATATAACCTATAGAAAATACCTGAATTTATGTCATCGTTTATACAGCAACAACAACAACTAAAAGAACGTAGATACAACTAAGGTAAGAATATTTCACTTTTCTTATCGGAAAAACATCAACGGAAGACTTTCAAAGCATTTTGTTATGAAATGTCTTCTATTTTTTTTTATCTTGAAAATATATTATCATTATTATTATTATTTAGTTGAAAAATAAGGTTGCAATTTTAACAACAGTATATGTCTCAAGGTATTGAAAACTTTCATCGAAGTTTGATGAGGAAGAAAATTTAATGAACACTGAGAAATTATTCCACACGAAGACGATGAAAATAGTGCGGTGGCACGACACAGGGGCAAAGGCGGTGACGACGAGAAAAACGCAAAGATGGTGCTCGAAGAAGAAACACTGTAACGTTGTATACCATATAACCGAGCAACTCTTTTTCTATATTGATGAAGGCAAACAAAGGTGCAAGGACGACGACGACGTATCTTAGAAACGCTGTTCAGCATTGTCGCCCTTTTCCTTCATTTTTCATGAAAGTTTTTTTTTTTTTTTTTTTTGTTGTGTTACACAAAATACCAATGGGAAGCACTTAAAAATACCTGATGGCACCTTATTCAAGGAACAAAACGCCATCCCCTATGTCTATAGAGGCACATTCTATCAATGTACCTGTATACCTATAGCTTTTCTATACTATACACAGGAGATACTTTTAGAGTTTGGGTAAAGCAGGTATTAGCGAACCTACTACATAAGTATATGATAAAGTTTTACTTTTTTTTATAATTTAAGACGATTAAGGCTTTCTAACGTTGTGGTTTTATTTATTTAGTATAAAACTTTAATTAACTGTTACCGCAAGGTAAAGTTACTTTATTCTAAAGTTCTTTCTCTAACAGTTTTTCCATAGAGCAGGTACCTTACTTCTACCTATATGTACATAGCTTCGATATACTGTTTGAAAAGTATAGAAATATCTATAGTAGTATTAAATGTGTATCTTCAAAGTATAAGTATTTTGGATAAATTCTATGGGAAATGATGATTTACTGATAAAGTTTTTAGGTTTTACCTGCATTGACAGTTAAGTTGTTTTTGTTCGTTCGTACCTATAGATAAAATTTTACTTTGTAAGGTAGCTACAAGATGCTATACCTTCTATATCGTGTATCTAAAGGTATTATGTGTTAGTTAAATTAATTCATTTGTATAACTTTGTAATATTGTTTGTTTTATAGGAACGCTGTCAGCTTTAGTCAGAATTGAATGAGGCAAGTTGTTATTGAATTTGTTTGTAAAACAAGAAGATGCGTGTGGCTTAAATTGTTTAACTTTGAATAAGAATTTAACGTAAATTTATCAAAAAAAAGAGGAAAAAAACTCATTACAAGAATTTAGGAATAGAGATAAATTGTTTACTTTGCTTTAATTATTTTGTTTGCATACGCAAATTTTGTGTTTGAGAAGGAGAAAGATCAAAGACTTACATTTTAGTAGGCTTGCATATTTTTGATTTATATATAAAGCCTGAATCATTGAAGAAAAAAACACAGATCTTTCCATTCCTCATCAATCTTTGGAATTAGGCATTCCAAAAACGATATTGCATATCATTTGCATAAACCTTACGAAGCATGATGGGTCGACAACAGAGAGCTACGCACCATACAAGAAACAAAACAATCGTTACTTTTGGGGGAATCTTATGTTGACTTTTTATTTACTGAAATCTTGTGATCGAAAAGTTTGAGGAAGAACTTTTCATGACAAAAAATACTCTTAAAAAATTAGTCAATCCCTTGCAAGATTCAGTACCCGTGAAAAAAAAAACTTTTAGATGACACTTGTAAAGACTGAACCCAAAACCTCTAGCTTGACAGTCCTACCCACTAACTATAACGGCACGGGTACTTCGAAGTTACAAACAAAAATTTGCTGAAGAGACTTTAGTTCTTCCATTTGACCGATATTGTTGTCCATGAGGATACTTAAATCTTTGAAAAGAATAAAAATTCTTTGATATTTCTTCAAATATTCTTCATTTATTGTAATATTAAAGTTAAACTTTTTGTTGAATAAAGCTGTATTAATTGTTAGTGTGAAAAAAATGTACTGAACAATTGAATAGGTGAACAAAATAAACAATCATTCAGTTTTACACTGCGACGGAAATGTCATTTTATTAATGGTTCACTGAGCCGTATACTTACTATTTTGTTGTGTATGTTATATTTTCACATATAAAGGGTCTTTCAATTGGCACGGGTAGATTTTGGTGACCCGTGGCGGCCATTTTGTGTAGGTGACATATGTCAAATTTTTTTTTAAATATTAAGTTGCTTATGCCAAACCATCATGGCCAGTTATACTATTGAACAGCGTGTTCGAATGATAAAACTTTATTATTAAAATTCTCCAGACGGCAGGGAAGGAATTTCCGAGATGGAATCAACGGTGGCGTCTACAGTTCCAGTAAGGTTGAACTACTTAGTGAAAACGTTATACGGCTTCTTCGACTTATTCGTAGCCATGGCCTATAAGGAGCTGTTTTATCCGGCTCCCCATCTTTGAAGTTATACTTAGGATCTGGCCCTCCAGGTTGGGGGTTGTGCCGACGGGGTGACTTTCTGGCCAAGTAAAAGCTTCATAGTTGCGAAGCACCAACGAGCCTCGGATACGGACGGATTAACTGTTGACAACCATCGCAAACGAATTAAGGACAACGAACTTCGGATATGCACGTGGAATGATAGGCACCTTAACAGAATACGTGTGGCCGAAGAATAAGCCGAATCCCTAGACCGCTATAAAGCAGACATCACCGCTATCCTGGAAATACGATGGGTTGGGTCGGGAACAAAGTGGATGAAAAACTGCGATATTAACTATGGTGACTGCCACCAGGAAAACCAACAACGCTTATTTGGATGTGGCTTCGTCATTGCAGCCAGACTAAGGCAAGAAGAGCTATATGTGCATCAATGAGCGCTTCATGACCATACGCATCAAGGTTAAATTCGGCAAAATTAACCTGATATGCGTGAACGCCCGCACAGAAGAAAAAGACGACAATACCAAAGATATGTTCTTCGAGCTCCTAGACAAAACATATGAGCAGTGTTCTAGCTACGATATTAAAATAGTCCTGGGTCATTTTAATGCCAAGCTAGGAAGGGAAGACATCTTTGGTTGAATAATCGGAAAGAACAGCCTGCATGACAACACTTCTGACAACGGATTCAGGCCCATAGATTTTTCTGCGGGCGAAACGTCATGACAGCCAGTACGTGTTTTCCACACCTCAACATCCACAAAGGAGCTTGGACGTCTCCAGATCAATCTACCGTCAACCAGATTGACCATATTGCGATCGACGCCAGACACGCTTCCAGCATCATGCATGTACGAACTTTCCCAGTAGCTAACATTGACTCGGACCACTACTTCGTTGTTTCCAGAACCAAGACAAAACAGGGAGGTGCTGGGAGAAGGTACAACGTCGAACGGCTACAATCGCCAGAGATAGCCAAATCCTTTTCCGACCGAGTTAAAAGTAACCTCTTTCGAAGTTCTCTGCCACCAACACAATGTATAGAAAACAAAGAAGCTGGAGATAATTTGATAAGGAGCATGACATTGACATAATCAGAAAAACTGAGCGTGAAGTCAATGGGGCTTTTGTGAGTATTGAGGCAGAGGCGGCAAAAATGGGTTTAACGGTTAATGAGGGCAAAACAAAGTACATTCTAGTCGTCAAGAAAGGACATACAACACCGACGTCTTGGTCAAAATGTCACCATCGACAGACGTAACTTTGAGGTAGTCAAGGATTTCGTCTACCTAGGATCCGCTGTAAACGCAGAAAATAACAGCAGCGCTGAGATCAACCCCAGAATAACTCTTGCTAACCGCTGTTTCTTTGGACTAAGAAAGCAATTGAGTGGTAAAGTCCTTTCTCGAGGGACTAAAGATGGCTGGGTCAAGTAGAGCGCATGGAAACCAATGCTCAGACCCGAAAAGTCTTCGAATCTACACTCACAGGACAGCGCAGTAGAGGAAGACCGCGGATCAGGTGGCGCTTACAAGTGGTAGGTTACCTCACCCAACTTAGAGCGAGAAACTGGAGACATCTACCTAGGGACCGAGATAGATGGAGAAATTTTATGAGAGAGGACCTAGTTCACACAGAACTGTAGCACCACCTTTAGTAAGTAACGTTGCGTGCAATGCACCCAAACGAAGTGACGACCGGTCCAGTAAACAATCAGTTAACACCCGTAAATTCAAAGAACGCAGCGGCCAAAACGATGATAACTGATCTTGTATGACCCAAATTGAAGGTCATAGACGGCATGTGGTTTCAGCAGGACGGCGCTATGTGCCACACAGCAAACGCCATGATTGACATTTTGCATGAACGATTTGAGGGTAAGCATATATCTCACAAGGGTGACAGGAATGTGGTTCCAGCAGGACGCGCTACGTGCCACACAGCAAACGCTTCGATTGACATTTTGCATGAACGATTTGAGGGTAAGGATTTCTCTCGCAAGGGTGATAAGAATTGGCCACCAAGGTCATGCGACTTGACCCGGCTAGGATCTTTCCTGCGAGGTTTCTTGAAGTCCCAGGACGCTTTGCGAATAAATCATAATCGACGGATTCCCTTAAGTCGAATATAACAAAGGCCATCGCCCAAATTCAGCCGGATCTTAGCGGAAGAGTCATTGGAAATTGAACCACTCAGATTTGTGCCACCGTAAGAAGCCGAGGCGGGCATTTGAATGATTCCACACTTAATGGCATACATGCGCCTTTCAAATAAAAAACTATTTTTTTTAATACCTCAAACCCAGTTTGGTTTATTCCATTTCAATATCTACCCGCCCTTATTAAAAAACCCTTAACATGAATTTTAGTTAATAAATTAAGTTATTTTGTAAAGTGTTTTTGTTAAAAATGTAGTGATATTTAAAACGCGCGTTGTTTTGTATGTCTAATATCAAAATGCCCTCACTATTAAATTACAATTATTTTAATCACTCATCTGTCAAAGATTATTAAAAAACATTGAGATAAGAAAACATCCTTACGAAGTGCTTAAAAAAATGTGGTAACTTATTCAAGCAAAAGCTGTTAAAACTATTCTTCTGATGTAAACAATCAAGCTATTACAATATATTGGATATTGCTATTTTATATATCTTACGAATTATCCTAACACAACTAATTTTCTTTTCGATTTTTTCCAAGAAGATTATCGGTCAAAATCAGCAATTTCTGTTAAGTTCTTCCTACATTATAATATCGATTTGCCTTGAAACCTTTAAGCAAAAACTTCTTTGTCTCTATACTTTTTTCACTTTTAGAAGAAGAAGAAAAAAAAACTTCTTATCTATAATATTAACTACTTTTATTAAATAACTTAAGAAACTTTAATCTTAATCACTTTTCTTATTTGTAAAGAAAAAGCCGGTCATCCAGAGAGACAGTCAAGAAAAATATTTAGGATAACCTCAAAACACAATAAAGATAGAAGAACAACACAACAAAAACAGCATCAACTATTATAATAGGGGTTGTTAAAACAATACTAAAACGTGCTGAGGATATTAATCATGATAGCCTACCACCAGATGTTTCATATAAACCTAACCAAAACCTATATACACAACAAATACCTAACCGACCTTCTATATATAATAATCTGTTGATTTTGAAAGTCTTTTCGCCCTCTGGTTTTGTATTCTCAAAACTAGCAAAAAGGCTCATTATCGACTTTTCTCTATGTGATCAGGGATGAATTCTATTGTAAGGATATATAAATAATTTATCTAATCAAGACGTTTCTGAAAATTAAAACTGATTTTTCTTTCATTACATCAAATACATGTATTTCAAAGAGATGCGACATCTTCAAAAGTGATATTAGCAAAGGCATTTCTCTTCTAACAAAAATAAATTGATTTATTCTGTGCAAAAAAAAAATATATTTTAATTTCACCCCTACACACGAATTTGCATATATTATTTTGACATTCTGATCCTAGAACACATACTTTGATACATATTTTCGAAGCCCATCCATTTACATCTCTTGTGAGTCCCCTTTTCTTTACGACCATTTAATGGGAACAAATATTCTAAATTGAACATTTTTACGCACCAGGATCCAAATCAACAGTAAAACAGCAGCAATAGCAGAAGCAACAAAGGCATTATCTCAATCTCCGTCTTACCAAACAACTGAGACAAAATGACAAAATACTTTAACGCCTTTTCTATTTAAGTTCTAAAAGGATTTTTCGTTACTTTGTTTTTTTTTTGTTGTTCTTCCGGGTGGGAATGAAAAAGGGATAAGCTCAAAATATAAACAAGACATATGTGTAAAGTTTAGCACACTTAGCGGGAGATAGAACATTACCCAACGCTAACGCCAACACCAACACAAACGTCAACAATGACACTCTTGCAGCTGTGCGTCAATGTGTAACGAATCTGCCTGCCAAAGCTGATTTCATTGACTGTCAATATAAAGAAGGCACTTTTAAGGGGTTGGGACAGGACATATGAGTATCAGGAGGCATTTTCTGCCATCTTCGTCGTCTTTATGTGGGTGAAGCTTCATCTTATATTAAAGTGAGTACATTTTTCTTGATCGGCTTTAAGGTTTTTAAAATCCTTCCGGATAATTTGAGAAATCTTGTTTCTTATTATTTTGTCAGTGAGTATCTTTGAGAGGACACAAAGTGTTTCTTGATATATTATACGCCTTTCGTCATACTGCTACTTCATGCATACTCATACATACATACATACATATGAACATAGATAGAATAACGAATTTTCTAGGCTAGAAAAGGGAATCCTTCTTGCACAGAAGGATAATAACATAATATCGTTATAGCGCTGATTTTATATATGAACAGTGTATAAAATTGACCATAAAATGGAAAGTTGTCCTGAGTTATGACACTTGGCGGCAGTGACAAAATAAAAGAATGTATAGAGCGTGGGAAGAAAAAAAGAAAAAAAATACCAACGAACATTAAAAGAAGTAAGACTCTTAATGGTGCGTTTATGGTTCACCTATGGCAAAGTATCATATATGTATGTGTGTGCTATGCGATTTTATTGACATCAATTTGTTGAGCGGCAAAATTCTCAAGACTTCCTTTTGAAGTGGTACGTTATTATATTTTTTAACTTATTTTTGTGGCGACAATTTCATAATATCTCTTTACACATCCACAAACACACTAGAATATTTGTACGTATTGGTATATTATTTGATCTAGCTGGTAGAGGTGTAGTAGGGTAAGATAGGTACACAATCATGTATGTCCTTTCTGTAGATTTATTTATTTATTTTTAAGTACCAAAAAGAATGTTTTAACGAGTGAGGAATTTATTGTATATATGCGAATGGAAAGACCATAAATAATAATGTCGCCATCATAAAGTATAGTTGTTGGTGTTGTCCAATACAGGCAACAAAAAAAATTATATCCTTGCGGGTTTATTATATAGATATAACAACAAAATCATCGTCATATTATATTATATACATAAAATTATATTGGTAAAGATTTAACGGGAACAAAATGAAGAGTCACAGGAGAAAAATAAAATTGAAAAAAAAGGGAAAAACAATTAAGTGGTTCGTGTTTCGTGTTGATATATTAAATCAAAGCCTATAATGAAGCCAATAAAGTCAAAAAGTTAAATACGTCTTTAACCATAACCAAAACCGTCATTAAGTGACATTTTGGTAATATTATATTTTAAATTAGGTATGTCATAAAAGTATCGACGTATTTTTATGATATAATGAAAAATAAAAAATAATAAAAACCCGATTATATCAAAGGAAATATTAAAACAAATTAAAAATAAGGTACACTGTGAGTGGTGGCCATTTCTTGACGTAAAAAGTATTGGACATTTTTATTTGCTTGCAAAATGTTATTTTATTGATTTTATGTTTTGAAAAATAAGTCTTTTTGAGAATCAAATTTGCATTAAAGCGAGCTACCGTAATGCGCAGCTTATTTCTTGAGCATTATTTTCTTTTTTAACAGAAGCAGGAACTTCAAATAATAAACTTTAAAGGTAGAATAAAGACACAAATCTACAATCTACATTTATTTCACCTAACAGACTTAAGCAGTTTCTTCTAAGGTACAGCACTTCAAAAATATGATTATTATTGTTATTATTTATTAACACGTTATTTAAATTACAAGCTAATACAAAAGGTAAGAGCCTAGCTGCGGAGACTATTGGCTCCTTCAAAAATATGTAAAACTGTAACTGACTAAATAATTGACTGTGCGAATTGTTCTCGAGATAGTGAATCTTTTCCTATTAAATTTCACACACAAAGTAGGTGAACAGAAATGAAAAGTCAAACATTAATGTTTTTAAATAAGAGGGCGTGGTATCAACCCACTTTCATATGAATTACTATCATTTGATTGAAAAGGGTGATAAAATTTTGATGTGTAGTTTTGCAAATGAGAGGTTTAATTTTGAATAGTCTGTTGTTCTAACTCATATTGTTTGACCATTTGAAACTACACTATTTCTTTGAATGGAAGCACACACTTTAACAAGGTATTAAAGTTTCTAGGAGTTCACAAAAAAATGGTAAGGGTATTGCAGTCACACTTCAACGCAAGACTATTATAAAATAAATAAATTAGGTGGCGCAACAGTCCATGAAGAACCAGGGCCTAGTGTCTTACAACTCTCAACCATTCCTGTGAGTTAGTAATGTTGTCAGAGATATAGGGGATCTACAGTTTATATGTCGAATCTGAACGGTTAATTTGAGAAAATAGCAGTATCCGTGAAAAAAGTTAAGTGGCATAAGCAGTTACCGAAGTCATGACTGGGATTGCATGACAAGTTTGGATTTTCATCAAAATATCATCTTTAATGACGAAACCCATTTTGATTTTGAAGCCTACCTTAATAAGCTAATAAGCAAAATTGTCGCATTTGTAGCAAGAAATGTTCAAGAATGATTGTTCAACAGCTTCAAGGTGTCACTATTTGGTGCGGTTACTTTGCAAATTAGCTTGGAGAGCAGTGACTTCTTACTTTTTTGACAGAAGTTGCAAGCAACAAGCATTGGATAAATGACAGTTTTACAGAAAGTGATTCCTCAATTTGTTATTTCTCAAAAAAGTTAGAACAATCGGCTAAGATCTTGTGATTTACGAACTTAATTTTTTATTGTAAGCCATGATAATGTCTATTCTACTCCGATATAAAAATTGCAAGACAATAAAATTTGTGAAGTTATCGAGTAAATATAGCCACGAATGCTTGAATGTGTCAATATCATATATTTTTACAATGAAATTAACAACCATTGATTTCTCTTAAAAATAACCAAATACTCGCTCTTCTAGAAATGCCAAATAGTTTCCACTTAAGCTTGATTTCGACATTATAGCAAATCACAGAGATTCATTTTTTAGTCGGGCTACGCAAAATTTAGAATGCCGTAGCATGCTCTATTTTTCCTAGTTATAGCAATGTCTAAATATTTAAAACCAATGTACAGCGACAACTCTTTTCTAACCCTCCTTCTTTTCCTTACGCTCACATTTTGTTACCCGCATATTAAAGGTATTATAAACCCTTACATCATATTGGAAAATACTGAGTATTATACTAAAGTTTACAAAGGTATTTTTACACGATATCGCAAGGTTAAATTTTATGAACTTTGAAAGATATCAATTAGGGGTTCACAAATCAAATAACGAGGTTCACAGACCTAATAAACGATTTTTTTAAAAATAATAATTTATAAATTATAAATTTCAACATTCCTTTTTAATTCTTGATATCTCCAGTTACATTTAAGAATGGCTAAAAATTAAGATAAAAGAACTTAGTATGGCATTAAAGTTTCAGGATATAAATTCCAAATGAAACCTTCTTCGTCTTAACCTAATTAAAGGTACACATACAAAGTAAGGACTTTGACTTCAAGACAGCTTTCGATTCAATTGATCGGAATGCATTGTTTTACAAGCTAAGCTACTTAGTTATATTCACAAAAAATGTTGAATACGCTGAAAGGATCAGGTGTCAAAAAAGGCAATCTTCTGAGCCCAGTTCTATTTTCTCTTTTCCTCGATGATCTCACTACATTTTTACCAGGTGGTATTAGTTTTTCCGGCGAGACTTTTAAAGCACTGTTATATGCAGATGATGTTGTCATGTTTGTAGGGACTCAAAATATGTTGCAAATAATGATAAACAAACTCAAGTCATCTTGTAACCTATGGAATCTGACTGTTAATACCAATAAATGGAAGGTAATGTTTTTTCGCAACGGAACAGGACGATATGCAAGAGAAAAAAATGGAAATAGGAAAATGTAGACCTTGAAGTGGTGAGGGAGTATAAACATTTGGGGGTAATCATAACGCCACCACTATCTCTACAAAAACATTTGAAGGCAAGGCTAATCGAAGCAAAAAAGCTTTCAATTGCAACTGAAAAGGAGTCTTTAGCAAGAAGCATACTGCCATAAGCACAAAGTTTAAACTATTTGAGGCCGTATTGCGATCGATTATAGGCTGGCTCGCCAGATATGGGGATTTCAGCAGTATGAGGAGGTAGAAAAACTTTTAGTATACTTTATTAAAAATGTTGTGGCCCCCAGAAAATATACCTACATATATGTTGTATCTTCACATTAAAGATGCATCTGCAATATATATTAAAAGTTACAGAGCTTCGAAACCATCGAAACCTAACATAATAGTTAGTCATCTGCCTTCTAAGAGTTCCCAATTCTATTGAAGAGGGAACTCGACTTAGTATTGAACATGACATCAAGTTGCTAGAATTAGGCTTAAAGGATTGGAAAATCTTATGCCCACTATTGCTTGGAAAAATTGAAGCATCCTTTTTTTCCAAAATTTGGAGAGTCGGCTTAACAAAGTGAGTCCCGAATCCTATATGGACAATTAGAAGACGACGATCGATATCTTAGCAGTACAAATGCCTTAATTTTCAAAACCAGAAGGACATTTTTGCGTTTACATTACCAACTACACGGTTCCAACAACAACACTCGGTTCACATTATGTTATCTCCAAGAAGTCGAAAATATAACACGTTTCCTAGGAAGATGCTCTATCCTTCAGAGAATCCGACGCGTTTTTTGGGGAACAAACGTCCTTAACAATAATGATATCATTTAAATTCTCAATGCTGAAAACTGGACAGCATTGTCCACGGCGCTGTACTATAGAAAACAAATTATCAAATAAGCTTATGGCTTTCAAATAATTTTAAATTATAAAAAATATTGTTTTTAACATTCAGACAAATTTTAAGATAAATCGAATTGACAGTTTCCTTACAAAAAATCAAAACTTAATAGAAAATTTAAAAAAACTTGGTAAAAATTGATTTTCGACTCAAATATATTTTCAAAGCTTCAAGGTATTGGCTTTAAACTTCTTTTATCTATTAAAAAATATTGTTGTCAATATTTTTTTAAATTTTGAGAAAAAAACCTAACAAAAGAAATAACTAAAACTTGTTAAAAATTTACTTTAGACTCAATTAGTTTTTCAAAAATTAAAAATATTGTTTTCGAAAATATTGTTTTCGATAGCCAGTATATTTTTAACTTCCCATAGGAAGTTATTGTACTGGGTCCGATTTGTCAAATTGAAAATTTTTACATTTCTCGACGTTTCAAGGTCCCTAGAGTCGAAATAAAAGATTTTTAGAAAGATGTCTGTGCGTGCGTGTGTACGTCCGTACGTCCTTACGTCTGTACGTTTGCGACGTTTTTCGTCGTCCATAGCTCAATAACCAGAAGATATATCGACTTCAAATAAATTTTGTTATACAGATAATAAGGCAGAAAGATGCAAAAAGGTCTCTCAAGATCATTGCGTGGGTGTTTTTTTTTTATTATAGTAGTTTAAAAAAACGTGAAATTTTTGTATACCCTAAATATCTCACGAACCAATGACGCTAGAGACTTCACTTGTATTTAAACAATTATATTTTTTGAAAAAAATCCCATTAACGGTTATTTTATAAATCAAAAAAAAAAACTGGAAAAAAATTCGTCACCTCCAAAATTTTACGAATGAAAAATGATTTCATCTCCAAAACAATTTTCTGTAACGAAAAAAACGTTTTCAACATCTGTTAACAATTTGAATAAAGTCGAAATGACAGTTTTTTTATAAAAAAGACAAATCTAAAAAAAAATCACTCAATGTTGGTAAAAATTGAATTTCGACTAAAATATCTTTTTAAAAATTTGAGATTATGGCTTTCAAATAAATTTAAATTAAAAAAATATTGTTTTTAACATTCCGACAAATTTTTAGAAAAATCGAATTGACAGTTTTTTACAAAAAATCGAAACTTAATAAAAAATTTAAAAAAAACTTGGTAAAAATTGATTTTCGACACAAATATCTTTTAAAAAAATTGAGATATTGGTTTTAAACTTCTTTTATCTTTTAAAAAATATTTTTGTCAATATTGATTAAATTTTGAGAAAATTGGATTGACAGTTTTTTTACGAAACAAACCTAACAAAAAACTTGGTAAAAATGTACTTTCGACTCAAATAGCTTTCCAAAAATTAAAAATATTGTTTTCGATATTCAGTATATTCTTTTTATTAAAATTAAACAGTCCGTTTTTTTCATAAAAATATATAATCTACAAGAAATAGTACACAAATTTTGTAAAAATTGATGTTGGGTTCTTGATATCTCTCAAATTAATTCCATTTATCTAATTTCAAAAAAAAAATTTAGGAAATGCTACTAAAATTGGCAAAAATTTGTTTTTGGCTAAAAATCTATTTAACGAAACTAGATTTTCATACAAAACTGTTTCTTGATATGAAAAATATTGTTTGTAGTTTTAAAATTTTTAAGAGTAATTCAACCGACAACTTTTTTAACTCAACACAAAAACCTACAAACTTTTAAGGAAGAAAAATCCATAGACGGGATGGGTAATTGTCAGTGTGGGTCCCAGCCTCTTTTTTAGTTTAAAAATTATCGAATATCTAAATCAATTTTCTTGTTGACTTTAAAACAATAATAAGAATATATTTATGTCCTTGTATATAAATTTAAGCTTTTTTATCTCCTTTTCTTAAATTCAAATGAAACTTTTCTAAAAACTTGGTGTGGAAAATAATTTAATTCTTAAATATAAAATTAAATTGTCCAACAGTTCAAAATTTGTTCGCTCTTTTTTTTAAATTAATTTTGACTGGACTTTAGTCCTTCTAGAATTGTATTCATTTAAAAATGTATCAACTATTTACTGAAAAGAGACAATTCTTTTATTTTTCATTAAAAAAAATAAAAACAAAACATCCCCATTACAATGTATAAAAGCTAAAGAGCAAAAGTTTTTATGTGATGTTAAATGTTAAAATTTAAGTAATCCCTTGTGTGTTAAGTTGGTAGTTGTATGTATAGTATGGCTTCTTTTATACTCATTTTAGTGTGTATAAATTATTTGTTGATATTTTTCTTTAAGTGTCTTCCCCTAAGTCTTAAGTGTCATACAAACAGTTAAAAGCCACTAATCCTACATACTTATGAATAACAATGCAATAGTGTCCCTGAGGGTATAAACATGATGGTAGTGGAAAAAAGCTTCTTTTTATCCCTTTGGTACAATACTGAAGTGGCTTTTTTCTCTTTTTTTTTCTAAATTGTTTTCTTTATTTTGTCCACATTTATAAACATACACACATATACATATGAAGGTATGTATTTATGTAGAAAGAATAAAGTCTCCAAAGGATTTTCTCTTATTTTTCTGAAGATTTGTTTCCTTTTTTTAAGTATTCAAGTCAATATTCTTTATATATTTCCTGGGTAACTTTAAGTGTCAGCATCAGTTACAATAATATATAAAAATATATCAAAGTGGTTGGAATTTATGAAAACGTTTATTCTCTTTGTTGTTTTTGTTTCTGTTTTTGTTGTCCTTAAAGCTGAATTTCTATAAAAATGTGTGTTCTAAGTCGCATATCTATATTAAAAATACATTTTTATACACATTTGATGGTGTATTCGTTTCGTATATTTAGCCTTGATTCTATATTTAAAAGCCTGACAATCTAAATCCAGTGATATATTTATAAACAAGTGTGAACAAAATAAGTTAAGTCCTTACATTCATTCATTCATTCATAGATAAAACACCAAATTTTTGTTTGAATTGTCGTTGTTATGTGTGACCAAAAAGTGTCTTACCATAATCCTTAGAGATTTCACAGAACAATATGTGTGATAAAGTTTTACTTGGAAATATATTCAGTGTTTTTGTGCTAATCCTTAAAGACCATTACAGAGTTTGTAAGTATTGCTTGAATAGATTTGTCAATAGAAGCTTAAAATGAGTACCAAAGGTTCGAGGTAGGAATTTATGTTTTCCCTATAGATTTGTTCAGATTGATTTATGTCTCACTTTTTGTATATATTACAACTTCTCTATACATTTTTTAAATTATTTTTAACCAAAAAGTAACCAAATTTTCTTTAAGGCAAGGAGCTTCGTTATATAAGTCAAATACTGTCTTTACTGATTTAGAATATATAAATAACTTATGAGCATTTCAAAGTGAAGTGAATTACTTTACTTTTCCTGTCTAGTATATATGTAGTTACTATTTGTTATGTATCTATACAAATACATACATTTACCTTGATCTTATTATTATTGAGTATTTTTTGATGGTTCTTGTGCCATTTTATTCTCATTATTATTCACCACAATATTACTTAAAATTGTAAATGCATTATACAATCTGAAGTCTTTTGGTTATTTCATATATACATATGTATATCATACACTACACTAATCTAACCGCTATATAAATATATAATAATACAAAATGTATGATGTTTACTTATTTGTGGAAGCTAAAGAGCAAGTCAGGAGTACTCCTGCATTGTTTTTTCTTTTTTTTTTTCTTTCTTTAAGTACGAAGCTATTGTGTAGCTAGAAACATGAGCTTGTATCTCATGAATAATTGAAATTTACCAAGGTTAGTGTTATTAATAAGATAAGAGAGCTCTATCTATATAATTCACGGAAAAAACTGCATATTATTACACATATATAAGCAAAAGCGCACACGTCCTGTGTAATGAAGTTTGAGATTTAAAAAAAAAAAATATGCATAAATGAGAAAAAATAAGCACTTTACAAAACGCAACTTGTTCTACATTTTTTCATTTTTTGTTTCTGTATTCAATTATAATGATATGCATGTGCATTACTTTAAATGTCCTTGAATTTTCTGTGTGGCATTTGAAAAATTATAGGAGAGTTTGGACACAAATTTACCCTTTTTTCAACTTACAGGACTTTCATTCAAATATCTTTTAAAATCTTTGCTATAGTTCAGAAAATTAAATAATGTAAAAAGCTTTTTTATGGATAAGGTTTCGTTGAGTTTGAAATGTAAAAAGCTTTTATTTCGAAGCTCATTTGGTTCTAGGAAATGATGTTTAAAAAATAAGGACTGTAAGCTTTGAGGACTATTCACATAAAAATGAACAACACTTATTTCAAAATAAGGCTTCTTGAATCAAAGTTTGTAAATACAAAATTTAAAATTTAATTTTAAAGCTTTTTTTAGACCATTTACAATTTTTAAAGCTTCTTTAAGACCATTTACAATATTTAAAAGACCAGGTTTCTAAAACACAAACCATTGTTTTTATTTTCAAATGCAGGAAAAACTAAAAATGAATTAAAATAGAAAGAAAGACTTTCATTGTTTGCTTCTATGTTAAAGCTTCCTATTTAGGCAAATTCATCACGTTACGTTTGGTTCTTGCAGTTACTTATTTATAAAGCTACGGCTATGTTTAACGTACAGAGTTTGGAGGATACGGAAAACGTTAACTTTTGATTTGAAAACGAATTCGACTCGAAAGTCGAAGTCCTTGTTTAAAGCTTCAATCTGAGTTTTCAACAAAAGCTTTTAAAGCTTATATTTATTACAAGGACAACAATTCCTTTTTTTGTTGACTGTACAATCAAAAATTGAAAAAGAAATTCTTCATGAGCTTTAACACTCAAGAATTCAACCATTTTTTTTTAGAACAAAAAGCTCTAAATTTTTAGCTTTTTTCGAAGTTTATAAATGTTACTTTTAAAAGAAGCTTCTTCAAGAAAAATACTGGTAACAATAAATTTACAGCAAAGTATTAGTAAAAGTACTAGTGAGATAAACTTTATTGAAAAAGCTTTTGAGAAGTTTTTGAAATGTACAGGTAAATATTTAAGCACTAAGAGATTTGTTACAGAAATATCTTTACTTGGCATTTGATTAAATCATACACAAATTACAATTAAACATTATTTTCTCATAAGTTTGAAAGTGTTTTTTTTTTTTTTTTAAATCGCCTCTTTCACCTTAAAATGAATAGGGACGTCCCTTTCTTCATAGTAAAAAACTAGAAGCTATATCAGTTTTAAGAATTTTATGTAAATGTGGTTTCATGTCCTTTTGGTTCTTATAGTTACTTATTTTATTTAAAAAATAAAAAAAAACCTCATTTTTAAAAAGAAAAGTCTCACCTGTGAAGTAAATTGAAAAAAAAATGTGAATAACCTTTTAAAAGAGAAATATTTTAAACTTTCCCTCAGCTTACTAAATCGTTATGCTGGTTGTTACCAATCTTATGGTGTTAATTTTGGTTAAAATATGAAGGAAAAAAGTTCCCTAAACGAATACGTATTTGTAGAGCTACTTTTAGTACATTACATACTACTCAGCACATAAATGTGCAGAACACAGACACAGAACCTTGAGCAACTAAGACTATACAAATGTAATACTAACACAAGACATTAATACAAGACAGAAGCACACATATACAATATCAATGTCTCGCAACTTGAATCTCGATATTTGCATCCTCTTATATTTTTTTAAAATCCTTTTGATTTGGTTCAACATCGAGAACCCGAAATACGTAATTAACTTTTGCTTTTAAAAGTGCCAATAGAAATAAATTTTTCTCTGATTTTCTGTTTTCAAAAATACCCCATTTTCTCTATATCCCCAAAACAGTAATCTCCTTTGAAGTGTGAACTACTAAGTCTTTTCCCTTAACTATTCAACACTTGACAACAACAAAAAAAAACTTTAATTCAAAAAAAAAATCATAGTACACTACACCATCCCATCATCATATTAACAACACATCCTGTGTAGCATGCTACAGTAGTAATACAAATTTGATGGGAATGATGTGTTAATTACATTCCATATTAAACCAACAAGTGTTTTTTATTTTTTTTTGTTCATCATGCAGCAGTAGAAGCAGCAACAAGAGTATAAAGTACCTTCCTACCTATGCATGGAATATCTGTGGTAGGTACTTCCTAACTATTTTTGCCCTTTAAATGTATTTACAACAACAACAAAAAAAATATCTACATTCTTCTATATATATTTTTTTCCAACCAACCTTGTGGCAGCTAAAAACCCTTAGCATACTCAAAAGTATACAAAAATTCCATTCCATCCAACCAACGAACCAAAAGGAAAAAATGCACACACAAAAAAAAGGACGAATTACAAAAAAAGGAAAACCTTCATGACATGATAAGGTAAATATAGATACACACAGAAAATGAGGGTCATTCCCCTAGTGTTTTTGTATGTTCAGATATAAAATAGGAGTTCAAGTACACTGAAAGAAACACACTATACATTAATAGATATCGGCTTTTAAGTCAACCATTAGTTAATGTGTTTTTTTCTATGAACCGTTTGAGTGTAAGCTTTTGAAGTTTTTCAAAAATGTTGTAGATGATAAAACGGGCTTTAAACATCCTTTAAGCTCTTCACTGTTTTCTAGAAATTGGTCTCACTTTTGATATTAAGAAAAACAAATTTTGTTAAAAAAAATTATTCATGGAAAATTATGAATACTTTTCGTAATTAATTACATTTCATTTTCCAATTACAACTACTTTTTTTCAATTAACAATTAAACTTTATTTAATTTACAAAAAATATTCATTTTAATAACATGTAATTGATAATCAACAAAATACACTTAATAATTACATGTAATTGAAATTTGTAATTGTAATAGTTTTTTTTCGAATTCTTTTTGAAAGCACTTTTACAAATTACATTGCAGGTAATTAATTTCTTTACTTATTCATTAATTTAAATAAACATACATAAGAGAAATAAGAATTTCAGGAAATGACGAAAATAATATTCATTTATATTTTTCTGTAATGATTACAGAAAAAAGTATTCATTACAGATTTATTGATCATTACTTATGTTTTCATTTATATTATTGTAATTTAATTGCAAGGAATTGACTACTTTCATTACATGTAATGAGTAATTAAAAATTAACATTTTAAAGTATATGAAAAAAGTGTATGGAGATTACAATTACAATTAACTTTAATTGAATTTTTAGCCGACTCTTCCTTTTCTTGAACTTTTTGATTGTATTTCAGGGTTAATTTTATGAGTTCCATATTTATGGACCTTAAACTTTAAAAATGATAAATCACATCTTTGTGGGGTAGACAGTGAATAATTAAGGATGAAAAGACTTTTCAACAGACAGTCTTATATTTTACTAGCCTAAAGCGATTCTATGCTGTGCATGTAGCATCCGCGAGGTGCGGTAAACATTGGCCTTATCACTGAAGACGATTTTGAGATTCAAAAGTGAATAATTTTGATGCATTCCAAAGACTCAATCAGTGAAGAAACTAAGCTACATTCCTGATAAAGGAGCGGATTTCGTTCTAGTGTTAACTGAACTTTAGAAGCCTTAAAGACAAGACTTTATGCAAAACATGGTGTTCTTTCATTTGTGGCATTCACAATTTTAAAGTTCGAAAAGATATTGACAAATCTGAGTTTTCTTTAGAACTTGGCTACAGCAGCAGTTCTTGAGCTGTTTTTTCTTCAGTTCCACTATTGGGGGCTGAAAGGGCGAAGTTAGCTTTGGAATTTGTGACCTCAAACTTGGAACCATATTATATAAAATTTTGCCAAATAAAAGCATTTTTGAAATATTGATAGTTTAATTTTAAGTAATGGCGTAGTTTTTTCTTGTGAAATATCAAAACATGATAGTTTCAAAAGTGAGTAGGGTACTTAGATAGACAAGTCTTATAAAAAACCCTTTATTATTATTTTTTTCACCATTTTTCTAAAAAATAAAGTTTTCTCAGTGCACTCATATCCGACATGAAATGCATTACTTGTTCATACATTTTAATTTCCACTCAACAAAAAAAAGAAAAACTTTTCAAGTAGCTTTCCCATGGGTTATTTTTTCCAAAATGAATTATTAGACCACAACATTGCTTGACAAAATGAAATATGTAAAGAATACAAAAATACTGACAAATTCTCAGAAAGAACTTAAAATCCCTTGTTGCATGAATAATAAGTTAGGGCTTTAGTAAAGAGCCTTCCACTTTAGCGCAAGTATAGAAGATTGATGACAGAAGTTTCATTTTTTGTTTTTATACTTTCACTTTGCTTTAACTGATTCTTCCTAAATCAATAAAAAAAAAGAAAAAAAAGGTGCCGTTGATCGGATTCGAATTGATTTGGTGTTATTTTCTTCTAATAAAAATATGTGACGTAAAAATGTTCAAGACGACGACTACGAAGACGACAAGGCCATCATCATCTGTGGACAGAAATAAATAAAAAAAAAGAAATTGAAATTCGTCCTTAATCTGTTTTGTTAGTTTGGAGATAGGTTTATGTTACAGTTTTTTTTTTGTATGTTGTCATGGAATATTCAAAGGCTATTATTGTATAGATCTTATGTCCTGATGGAAATAAGATTATAACAAACCCCAACATCTATAGGCACCTCATCGTCATCAGTATAATAATTGACAACGAAACAAGGACGAAAACAAAATCAAGAACAAGGACAAGGACTTTTAGGGAATTCACAAAACGTAAACTTATGAATGATGATGATAGCATCTCAAAGGAGAGGTTTCGATGCTTCCGAGCCAAATATATGTACTTGTAGTCAAGTTTTTTCGTTTTGCTTTGTTTTTGTTAAAAAGCTTTATTTTTTCAAGAGAGTTTTCAATAAGTTGGAATAAAAAAGTGATGGCTACTCCCAGCTGGGGAGGCATTTTTACAGAATAATTTGCGTTCTTGTTTTGACATTGTTATTGTTTTATTTCTCTTCTTTCTTTGTTTCTGTCTTTTGCATTCTTTCAAAAAAAAAAAAGGAACGACAAAAATTATAAACTTTTCGTTTTGTATGTTAATTGAATTAAAGCTAGTTTGGTTTTCTATACCTACAAATATTCGTTTTCTTTTTTTGTTTTTATTTTGCACCACTTCAATTTTATAATTAAGAAAAAAACCCACTAAAAGAAAAGGACCAAAGTTGTATAATTGAGTCAATTACTGGATAAATTTTAATGCCAACTCACATAAACATTATTTTTTTTTCTGTTGTTGTTTTTGGTTTTTGTTCAAGAAGTAGGAGAAAAAGATGGTAGCTTGGTAGTAGTAGTTTTTTACACTACGTTAAGACCTTAGTTATATCCATAGCTACATAAATCAGACTTTACTTATTTTTTTTTATTTTTAACCAATATTTTAAATTAACAAAACTTTATGCAAAGTGGGTACTTAAAACGGATTTAGAGGTAAATGTGGGTTTCTGGAAGAAATTAAGTGCTAGAAGCCATTTAAACTGGTTGTTTTGCATGTTTTTGTTTTTTTTTTCGTTTTTTTTTTTGCATCATGGAATAAAACAAAAGACTGAAAATTTTGAGGTCAATTTGAATTAAGTTAAGTTAGTTAAGGTTCTTATTTTGCAAGAGAAGAAAACAATGTTTGTTTTTGTGTTATTTATAAATTTTAAGGTAATTGAATTTACAAATGAAAAATTCAAATATTTTTATAAACCTTGAATATTGGCATTTATGTAATATGAAACTTAGAAGACTTAAATAAAAAAAAAAAACAGATAATATTTTAAAGTATCAAAAGATTTTACTAACTAAAACGGTTTTAATTAATGTATAAGAAGCTTTATAAGGAGTCGATTGTATTTCAAAAATTCGAAAGCTTATTCGACCAAAAATCCAGAAAAAAAATATATCTGTATATGTATAAATCAATGCCACTTTCGTTGTAATGTTAAAACTCAACAATGCCTTTACCGATTTGGCTAATTGTGGTCTTGAATTATTCGTGAAAGTCCAGAGAAGGTTTGTAGAGAAATTTTTAAAAAAATCTTGAAAAGGTGTAAAATCAACATCTTTCTATACTCTAAGTAAGAAATCCCGATTTTTTTATTATCTTGGAAAAACACAGCAAATCTGTAATAATAGACTAAAGATATTACGTCTAACGATTGTAAATAAAGCATAAGCACAATTGGGTCTGACCAACGTGAATTGCAAAATGAGCCGGAGTTCAATTCTAATGATTTATTTGTTTGTACAATCGAATGTAATGATAACTTTCGTTGTATCATTGATTTTAACGCCTATTCGATCGGAACAGAAAATTGCATTGGTACTTTCATGTTCGGGAATTGCTGCTACATTATTAGAAGTTGGTCGGACCACACACTCTGCATTAAAATTGCCATTGAATGTACGGGTGATTTAAACTCCAACTTGCAATATTTTGAGAATTTCTGCTATGGCAAAAGTTCTGCGATTAACGTCAATTATTTTATGGGGTGTGCACAATGGCGAATAAAAAATCAATGGAAGCATTAAATCGAACAGTGCAAGATTTACGCTGTAATCAACAGCTGTTTTGGTGTTGCTCTGATATTGCTGTCAAGAAACTTACGTCAAATTGCCTGTAATTCTTCGATCAACTCCAACTGATGAAATAAACAGGTGTTTGAAGATCAGTTCTTTGGAGGTATGTACGAAAGTTGACACTGAACATTAATATGCGTATTCACATACATAATGATGCAACTGCCCATGAGTTATCAAAACAATTGTTAGAAAATGGTGATGGCAAAATACCAATCGACAGTACCAACGGATTGATCACCACTTTACCGAAAAATTTTTGTACAACTGAGCAATTTATAGATGAGTTGATTGAATGTGTTTTTGTTCGAATATTCTCTAGAATTACAGAAATCATGATTCGTTGAGAGAACGCACCATTTTAGCAAAAAAAAAACATTGTTATCAATGCCATTCATTTTCAAATTCAAGCGAAACTGACAGGTGTAGTCACGATACATAAATCAATTGACAGTGTTAGAAATCAAGATGAGGCAATGAATTATCCAATTGAATTTTTAGATTCATCACCGCATTTCTTGAATCTGAAAATTGGTTCTTTAATAACATTATTGCAAAATTTTAATCCACCAAAACTGTGTAATGGAACCAGATTGGCAGTGAAAAAGTTATTGCCAAATTTGATTGAAGCTACAATCTCAACTGGTAAATCAAAAGGAGAAGTGTGTTTGATACCTCGTATCCCTATGATTCCAACTAACCTGACATTTGAATTCAAAAGATTCCAATATCCGGTGCGTTTATCTTTTGCGATGGCCATAAATAATTCAAACACTTCAAGTTTGTGGTGTCAATTTGGAAGAATCTTGTTTTTCACATGGCCAACTTTATATTGCCTGTTCCAGAGTCGGTAAATCCAACTGTTTATTTATTCATGCTCAAAATGGAAAAACTAAAAATATTGTTTATCCAACTGTTTTAAAATAACCCATAAAGACCCGCCATAGTAAGAGTACCCAAGTCTTTTTTTATTTTTTAGTTTTTACTCATCACTGATAAATATAATATAAACAATATATCATTTGTGTCATTTGCACTTTTAAATAGCTAGCAATTAAAAATATTTTTTGTTTGAATAAATTAAGTTAATAATCATTTTTTTTATTATTATGCCTTATAAGTATCGAAGCACGTACCGAGAAGCTAGCAATATTATAAAATATTAGACTTCTAACTGCTTTAGACAATCTTTTATGTTTAATAATGAAGCATAAATAGTTTCGCGTTTCTTTAATATATATGAAAGACAGCATGTCAAACAACTCCTGAAGATTTTTTGAAAATGTTATAAAATACTATAAAAACATTTAAGCTGAATATTGAAAAAAGGGATTGTAGGGATCACGATTTGTATTGAACAAAAAAAGCTACTCCATGAATTTAAAATGCTTCGAAAACGCGTTTTAATTGTTTCTTGACGAATTTTAAAAATTAATATCTCAAAACTCTCAAGTAAAAGTGTAATTTTGAAGTTGAAATTGAATTACAGTCCCTGGCCATATTATTAGACGCACAGCAGAATTTTTATAATTATTAGATTATACGCAATATTATGCAAGATGGAGCTCCATGCCACACAGCCCGTACATAATAACTTATTTGATTGAAGAAAACATCCCTCTGTTGGACTGGACGTGAAACAGCCCTGATATAACCCCAATTGCAAACGTATGGTAGCTGGAGTTGGAGAGGGAAGTAGCTAAAGATGCAGTCACTTATTGAAAGAGTGATTCACGTATGGAATCACCACCCACAAATATAGGAAACAGTCAAATCAAGAATTGATAGTATGCCACGCAGAATTGAGGCTTTTATTAAAGCAAAAAGAGATTCAACATAATATTGAAAAAATTACAAAAATAACAAAAAAAAGCTGAAAATATTAATTTTAACAAAAATTCTTTAAATACGTTGCTTTATTTCTAGGAAGAAGTTTATTTTATGCATACAAATTAATTTAAATGCATAACAATATTCGAAAACCTGATTAAAATAGCTGGAAATTAATATTTTGCATAAAATCTAAGGTACATCTAATAATATGCGGCCAAGGACTGTATTGCTGACAAACTCCTTCGAAAAAGTGCAAATCAATTGCGAGAATCAAAACCTTGTCGACCAGTTTAATTTTGAAAATAGTTTTATTATAAAAAAAAAAATCAATACTGGAAAGATTAAGCGCCTGAAAACGTTGTTACTGGTTTTTCATATAAGTGTAAAATAACCAGAGGTTATAATTTACAAATCTGAGGAGAGAACTGAGTAGAAATATTTAAATAAGATGTATTGTATATCCTGCTTTAAACAATAAATAGGTAAATAAAGTTGAGCTGCAGAGTTTCAAGGGTCTTCCCAAAGATAAAACGAATAATATTCTTTACCTTTAATAAAAAAATATCATATTTTTAAATCTACCAAATTCCGCTCCCATTGAAATTAAAAACAATAATTAAAAACATCATAAATCTCGTCAGCATGCAATTTTTTGGGCACAATGTTTTTTTTTTTTGAAAAATTGAAATAAACACTTTACAAAAGTAAAGTTCTTCCTGTCCCACAATTTTAAAAATTAGTCCAAATATTTTAATTATATTTAGATTAAAAAAAATCCTCCTAAAAAATTTCAAATAAATCAGAGAGGGGCAGGGGTGAAGTGTAATGTTGGGGTTTGATATGATGTGAAATTAAAAACATCATAAAAAACATTCAATTTTTAAGACAAAGCGATTTATTTTGAATATTTGAAATAAGCACTTTACAAAAGTAAAATAAAGCCAAATCTTGCATCACATTTTTTGAAAATTAGTACATACAATTTTATTAAATTTATAAAAAAAAACTCCTATTGAAAAATTTCAAATAAAATCAGTCAGGTTGGTATCAGGAACAATTGCTTTTAAATACAGACATTTTACTATCCATCCAAAAAGTTTTTAATTAAGAAAAAACTAAATCTATTTGTAAGAACCTAGAACCAAACACCTAAAAAACTATCTTCTGTTTCTTAGGTTGAAATTTAATTATAAAAATAGATAAATACTCAGAATTATCTTTAAAAGTTTTTGATAATAACTCCGAACTACATTTACAAGTTTTTAATTATTATTTCAAATTCCTTTAAAACTGATTTTGATTTGTAAATGATTGGAAAACTTGTTCTAAAGCATTTTGAAAATAAGTATTTTTTCCAAATACTTAAAAAACTACCAGAAATTACACTGTATGATAATTGAAAAAAAAAACCTATAACCAGTTTTTAAAAATGTTATACAATGTTTATCCAAAAAAATAGATATACTTATCAAACTTACCAATCAGAATGAATTTCCAAACATGCATCTGAATATCCAGTTTTGATTCCATTCAAAATGGATTCCTTTATACGTCTCTATATCACATAATTTCACAAACAAATATCACCTTAAACATCTTTCAGTTTACCTAAATATTTATTTTTTTGTTGTTTCCTTTTTTTTTATTTTAGTATTTTTTTATTTATAGTTCAAGGTTTTTTAAACGTGCTTTGGTTTATATATATATTTTGTTTTTGTTTCTCACAAAACCTTGATGGGAACTTTTTCTCTTTCACCTTTTACCTTTTGATTTTTTTATATTTCAGCCTCGATTTTTTTCATTAAAGTTTCCTCTTTTTTTGTATGAAAATAAAAACAAAGAAAAACATCCATATAAATTGAAATGTATAGGTAGAAAAACATAATTGCACTCGTATGCACTAAATACCAAAATACCTATCTACGTATGTATACAAAAAATCCTTTCTGCATACCATAGATATACAGTACATATTTGTAATTTACAATTTTCACATATTAAGTTCCAGTTAAAATAAAAACAAAAATCTCAATGGGTTAATTTGTGGTATTTTGATAGAAAATCGTTAACATCATAAAACCGTTTTCAATACAACAACAAAAACATCGAAATTAAATAGAGGTTGATACAAAAATCCACTATCAACCGAGATGCGATCAAAATACCAGAGGATACAAAAATTCCATTTGTTTATTTAAAAAACACACAACCCTTCTCCTTTTTCTTTGAATATAAACCCAACTTTTAGCTCAACGATGCATATGATAAAAGAGTGAAGTGAAAAAAAAATTAAAAAAAAAAACTTAAATGAACCATCCATCCCTCGAGACATACATACATCCGTTTTGACAGGAAAGTCAATATTCATATAGTAGAAGTACGCACAGTTTGTGCGGTTTAGTCCTTCAGCACATTATTATCGACACAATCAGGAATTCGATGCAAGAGAAGAATAAAGAAGAAGAAGAAGAATTGATTATCCTGAAAATCACAGCCATGACGCGAGTTCTATTGGAAAATTGTGTTGAAATTCCGTCACTATTTACATGTATGTGAGAGTTCAGGAGGATCATCAAGGACACGAACGACGACGCCATCCACCGCTTTACCAATATTGCAACAAGCATTGTCAAGTGAATTCGCAAATCAAACCTGAGAGTATTTTCTAGTTTCAAAATACTAGAAACTCGTATACTCCAAAAAATAGAACACAAGAAGAAGAAGACAAAGTACGAGTACTGTAGAATTTCCATCAGCATCAATTTTGCATGCTGCTGACACTAGAACCAGGACGAGAACGAGACACGATAGTACTGCCTTTTTTACTAAAAAAGGAACATGGCGTCTTTTACTTTATTTTCTCACTTGTGTTTTTTTTTGCGGTTGACTTTTTGGTATTTTTTTGTAAATTTTTTTTTATATCTTGTGATTTATAGTGAATACCAATTTGAAAAGTCAAGACAATACTTTAGTGCGGGGTTCGGGGTTGCAAAGGAAAAGATGTATGATATACAAAACTTTGTGCAAGGCAGCATAACTTTATATAGTTCTTGTGCTGTTAGTTGTGCGGTTAATTTTGATAGAGAGAGAGGGGGGAGGGGGTAGGAGTGAGGAGTGATGTTGGGGTTTGATATGATGTGAAATTTTCCACACTACCAGCGAAAATTGGCTTCCACTATATAGTTCATTGGTTTTTGGTACATTGTGTGGTGTGTGTGCTTAGAATATGAAATTTTGTCAAGGATTTTTAACCAAAAAACCAACCAACCCAAAAAGCAAGCAAAAACTGTCATATTGTTTGAACAGGGTGTAACATTGAGGTGCAAAATTTTAAATATTTTAGGTATATCCACACAATGCTTGTTTGTTTGCTTTTTTTTATCGAAGTCGTAAAGTTTCAAGGACATTATTGAACCTATAATTTAGATCAATTTCAAGTATTGAATATTAATTGTGGCGTTCATATCAACAAAAAGTTTGATTTTTTGAATATTAAGAAGATGTGTTATTGATAAAAGTGAACATATTTTCTTGAGTAAAAATCTATTCATCCACAAATGACAGTTGGTTTTGTTTCTGGGGTTTCAAAATATTTCAAATAATCCTTTTCGACGCATTATTTACATAAGTTAGAAATATTAAAATCTTTAACCAAAAACCTTGTAGTACCCGTGGCATGATGGTTAGTGCGTTGGACTGTCATGCAAGGGGTTTTGGGTTCAATCCCTGCCTGTGCCACCTTAATTTAAAAAAAAATAATTTTCGCGGGTACTGCCCCTTGCGAGGAATTGACAATTCCTTCAAGAGTGATTCTTGTCATGAAAAAGTGCTTTCTCAAATTAGCCGTTCGGATTCGGCCTTAAATTGTAGGTCCCTTCCATTCCTGACAACAGTACTCGCACACAGGAATGGTTGAGAGTTGTAAGTCACTAGGCCCTGGTTCACAACGGACTGTTGCGCCACCCCATTTGATTTTGAACCAAAAACCTTGGCCGGAAGGGAAGAAAAACTTAAGTATTTTAAATTATGTAAAACAAAAATTAAGTGAATAATTAAATTATGAAAAGCTCTTTCATTTTTGAAACATCCCTTTATTGAAATTTGACTGATAAAAACTTAACTAAGAAATTGAAAAACTGGTAGAAAATTTGCTAGTGGATGCACAGACTCGGGTTTTTTTTTATAAACACACAATTGAGGAAATATTGAATACCCAAATATTGCAATGACTAGGACAGACAGAGTGTGGTAACGCATTCCACATTCGCGAAGTACGGCCAAAGAACGAATCTCTTTATTTGACAGTGCGGTCGAAGTTGGACTCGAGGATATACTGATGAGCATTCCCAGAAGCACGAGTTTTACGGTTGAACTATTCAAGGGAAGGAATGCAGCTGTCTGTTCCACTTGAGCATAAGCCATTAAAATAACGCTAACAAAGGGTGAGACAAGAAACCTTACAACAATGTTCAAGCGAACTTATGATGATATTATCACCTATCAATTTATATGATTTACGGTCGTTACTATCCAAGAGGCTTGATTAAGTTGCAGGAGCACCAGCAAGGAGATGGGAGGTATACTCCCATCATGGGAGTAAATAACAGCTAGATCAGATAAGGAGAAAAACTTCTTGCATCGCCTTTGAAAACCCAAACATCATGCCGCATTTTTGGTGACATAGCGTATGTGATCGTTTCACAAGAGGTGGTGACAAACATACCGAGAATTTCTAGATGTTCAGTCTTCTGGACTTCTTCTTCACTTCATAGATGGAAGTGTCATCTATGGATAACGGCAAGGGGGTATATCTCGCTATAACGATACAAGACAGCATTGGGTTTTAGAAGCATTAAATTCCAGGCGGTTTTTTAATCCCCTTTGTACATTGTTGTTTAGGTCGCAATTTAATGAGCTTATCATATTTTTTTTGTTGCAGTTCCACATCCGAAGAAGAGGGATATGAGTTTGAAAACGAATATGATCATCTAAAAGTTCTATCGTCAGCGAAACAGAGTATTGTTGCAGTCAGGAGATAATTTATAAAAATGAGAAAGAATGTTGGAGATAAAACAGAGCCCTGGGGCACACCAGCATTAATTTTGTGGTTTTCAGACTTTAACCCACCAAATACTACTTGTATTGAACGATTCGAAAGGTAATTACTAATCCAATGAAGAAGGGATTCATGAAAACCGAAAACACGCATTTTCCATAAAAGAACCTGATGCCAAACACTATCAAATGGTTTTGAAATATCAAGTGCAATTACTATTTTTAAATCTATGTAAAGATTTGCTCCAATGTTCGGTGAAATGAACCATGAGATCACCAGTGGACCTATTGCTTCGAAAGCCGTACTGATGGTCATTAAGTAGCTTTTGATCTTCAAGATATTTCTTAAGCTGTTAATTAATCAGCGTTTCATGACCTTGGAAAGAAGGGAAGTGCAATGAGTCTTTAATTATAGGGTGAGGAAGATTCGCCTTTTTTAGAAATGGGCTGGACAAATGCAGTTTTCCATCCTCTCTTAACGAGTCCAGAAGAGTAGGACCAATGAAAAATTTACGCAGTGGTTTAGCCAGCTTTGAAAAATACAACTACAGAACAATAGCACTGATATCATCCCGACCAGCGGATTTTTTTGTGATTAGGTCTCTAAGGAATCTTGCCACAATACGAGTGCGAAAAAAGATTGGTACCATAGAATCACTAACTCCCTCAAGTACAGGCGGAGTCATAAAACTTACTAGAAGCGTTGAATTGGTCGAAATGCTTAGCAAAGAGATAAGCTTTCTCTCAAGAGCTAACAAAAGGAGTGTCATTGACAACGAGCGTAGGAATCCAGGCATGTTTCTTACAAATGTCCAAAAATTTGTACTGCCTTTGGGACATTGCAGTATTTTCTGCGGTCATGTAAAAATTTGATACGTAGAATATGGGCGTTGCAAGTCTTCCTGGCTTATTTGAACTTATTTCGGCTTTCCTTAGTAGTGTTGGATGTATAGCAACTTAAACTTTCTTCTTTGGCCCTAATAACCTCTTTACAGCTCGCATTAAACCATGTATTTTCCTTAGGTCTGATGTTTTTACCCTAATTGGGATAAAAATTTTCATTCCTATGAGAATTAATATCTGCGCTGGCGTCAACTTCACTATCGAGGAAGCATAGTGACCAGTTAAAGAACCTGTAGTCATTATTAAAACCGTTTCAATTATCTTTCTCGTATTGACAAACTGTTCTCTTAGGAGATCTTTCTTTAACTGGACAGTTTTAAGCAGTTTCTGACTTAAGTCTTTTTGTTTAACGTCAAAGATTTAATCTAAGACTTTTTAAGTTCAGCTGACATAAAAACTCAAGATTGTCGAACATCATTAATCTTCGATAATTGAAGTATCCTTTGAATACATCAAAACGATCCGGATTATCATCAAAAAATCACCTTCACTGATGAGGCCAATCTTCGCTCTCGAAGGCCATCTTAAAAATCAGAATTGTTACATTTGGCATTCGGGAAATCCAAGAACTATTTTTGTATTCTATCTTTCTATTAACATTTTGCAGAATGACATATTTATTTAAATAAACAGAAAATTTATAAGAAAAGTTATCTGAAGAAGCATTTATGAGTTCTTTTTTACATAACAACTTGGATAGAAAATACGACTTTTGAACTTTACCTTACCTTTGTTTGTTGGTTTTGATTATAATCGATTATTAGAAAAAAAAATTATGCATAAAAGCAAAGGTTCTAGAAACATGTATCTTTTGGTAAAATACAATTTCAGTATGAAGGTAGTTTCAAAGGTTCTGATATTTTTTGGATAAGAACTAATTCTGGGAAATTTATCGTTTCTCTATCACAAAGTCTGGTAATAGTTCAAGGAGAATTAGGTAATATTTCTTTGAAAATAAACCACAAGGTAATTAAATTCATACCAGACAAAAATCTTTACTGTGGTTGAATCTCATAAATTAACTGCAATCTAATGGGCTTTCAAAAATGCTCAGAAAATGTATTATTCACATTTCTTAGAAATGAATTCAAATGCGAAAACTTTATACTTTTTTGAAAATTCTTCGTAGGTCAAAATAATGTATGTTTTTCTTCGAAACTGCATAGTTACAAAATTTATCAATTCACTAGAATTTTGTTTTGGATTTTCAAATGTATTTTCGTTGCAGAATTATAATCTTGCAATTTCTGTGAAAAAAAAATGTTTTTTGTTAATCCAACTTTAAGTGGAACATGAATATCATTTTCAATTTATACAAATTTGTGCTTTTATGTTTCTAAAATGTTTGAGAAGTAGAAAAGCATTTTGTTTTGTAAGAACTTTAATTTGCTCTATTTCTAATACTCCCAATTTTAAGGTGTAGGTAAATATATTACAAAATTTCCAATTTCTAAAAAAAGTTACTGACATTACTAATTTCTGTGAAATGATTTTTTATTACATTACTTTGAATCACCCTATAGTTATCCTAATAGTTAAAAAAAATATAAAGTACCAAAAAATAAGAAAAATCGAGGAAGTCAAAGTAGGTACTAGTAAAGCGTTGAAGTGGCTACAACCTTTACCCGCATTCTCTTCTATATGACATTCTACTCTTTAGTTTTTGCATATTTAAGGTCAAAACAGACATTGTTCGATGTTGAGATTGCGTTACAAGGACATTTGGAGATGATTACCACTACCACCACGACTACGACAAACGACAACGACGACAACGACGACGTACTACTAAACCGCTAAAGTTGCAAGAATTTATTTTTTTATCTTTAACTTTTTTTATTTTTTTTGCACTCCCTTCAAGAGAGGGTCGATTTTTTTAATTAGTGGAAGTGGAAGGTTTCTGATAGTTCGTTTTGTTTTTCTTCCCTCACCGTTCGTTGGATATTATCGAACCATTAATTCGAAAATTGCAAGAGTATGGAGAGGGAACTAAAAGAAGAAGGAGCAAAAAAAAATCAACATTGTTTAAAGTTCTCTAAGGATATTTTTTGTCAGGTCGATGTTATGGAATGTGAGTTTTCTCATTAAATTGTCGTAAAAGGGATTTTTAACTTAGATTTTTCTTATTATTTTTTTTTTATTTTTATTTTTCATCAACGTTATGCGATGAGTTTAAAAAGTAGGTGAAAGCAATTTTCTATATATGAAATCTAAATTACTTTTAATTGAGTATAATTAAGGCAAAAGCGAGATGTTTTTAATCTAATTGATTTCAAAAAGTGTTAAGTAGCTTAAGCACAATGATTAATTATGTGTTTTTGTCTTATTTGTTGTTTTTTTATTCTTATTTTCGTTGGTTTATCATTGAGAACAACTGTGGTTAGGGAAGGTTGAAAAATTTAAATCAACAAAAAGAATCAGTCTTTTGTTTTTAAGATTTATTATTCGGAATTTAAACTTTTTTAAACACGAACACTCTTCACTTCCACAGAGGGAAAATGGCAACAAAAAAAAAAAAACAATATGAAAAACAACAACCCTTAAAGGTAGGTTCCTACCTACTTCATTAATTCTAGACTTTTTTGTGATTTAAAAAAAGAAAATCCACCCTAGCTAACATACGGAACGACACGCTTCGAGCTATATTTACACCACCGCTCCTTATATTACCTATATACTGATAGGAAAAGTAAAGTAACGTGTATATCTTAATTCAAGCTGATAAGAATGGAAAAAAATGTTCTACGATTAATAAAATTGCTGTCAGGAAGCCGTGTGCTGTCTTTTGATGTGTAATTTGGGGGCGCAAAAACCGTCATGTTGTTGTTGTTTCTGGTTGACAAAAATCTTTTGTGATAAAGCTGTATTTTTTTTTCTTATTTATTGTTTAATTTTCTGAGGCAATGAAAGGAAAATAATGACGTTATGGTTTTAAGCTTTTAAGGCATGTTTCAAAAATAAGACAGAAAACAAAACTTTTTCATTCTTTAACCTTGAAATAAAAAGAGTCGTGAAAAGAAGGGAAAAATTAATTTCCAGGTTTTTTAACACTTTTTTAAATTGAAAGGATATTTAATTTAAATTATTTTATCGAAAAAAGTTTATTTTCAATAAGAGGTTTATTTTTGAAAAGTCCGCTATTTTGTAAAGTGTAACTTTTTTAGCCACCACCTTTTGACATTAAAAAAGTAAAAACCTTGTCATTGCTAATATTTGAACTGAAAATGTTGAAATTCACTGCAGAAATGGTGCAATGTAACACAAAAGCAATGAAATCATCACAAATATGATTTAAAAGTTTCTTGGCTGTGTTAGTTCTTGAAAAGGCGATCAAAATTGGTCAATGAGATCTTGTGATTTAAATTTTGGATTTTTTTGTTTGAGGAAATGTAAATTCTATGCCAATAATCTTAAATTGGTCCAATACCTTAAATGTTGAATTTTTTAAGTTGTCAAGGACATACAGCCATAAATGTAGGAATTGGCTAAGGCAAACATTTGATTGAATACTCCTTTTTGTTTCGTTAAACCAATTAAATTTAAACCTCTCCGTGTAAAATATTCTGAAACATTTATTTATCCAACAATAAAGGACACTTTCCTTTCAAATATCGAAGGACAGCAAAACTTTGTGAAAATCTATCAAATCATCGACTTTTGGTCTTGATTTACGATCGACCACAAATCCACAAAAAAATACTTCGTGCATCAATTTGTTGTATCTATTTTTACCTGTACAATATTTCAATTAACTTTCAATCAATAAAATATTTAAGAGAATTTGGTCACATAACGTTTAAAGTAAGAAGTCCTTTTCTCAAGTCAATACTACTTGAATATTTATGATAAATGATGACCGTAAAGAAGTAGTGATATAATATTTAATTGACAGCATGAGATAATGATAGTTCTCTATAGACACACAAAACACATGTTTGATAAAATATTAAATGAAATAAATTTTGTATTTTGTAACTTTACATTCATCAAAATTCAATTTGAATCTATTCAAAATGAAGCTACTCTTATTCTTGCTTTTGGCTTTGAGATTTCATGTTTGTTTGTCAATTTTTACCTTTGTCCTTCCGAAAACCCTTATAAATTGAATTTGTATAAATTGTATAGAGTCTAAGATAAGCAAGAGCCTTTTCAGAAGGACTTATATGGTGATTGTTTGTAAATCCCAGCTTAATTAAACGATTACAAAACTCTCTCTATACGAGTAGGTTTTTGATCCTTTTTCTGAAGAAAAGTTACAAATTGCATTCTAAATTCTATATTTTTGTATTTATTTTTCTTTCTCCTTTAAATAAAAAGAAGAAGGACGAAAAGTTCCTCACTGTATGTAGTATCATCATTATTATAAAGGACAAACAAATAGCCAGACATTTATATGAATGTCCTGGTGAAATTTATACGGGACATAAATGAATATGTGTGTGTCTTTGATGCTAATGAAACTGAGAATATATTCGACCGGCAGGAGGTCCAAACTCGACATACAAACAGAACACACAGTTATATACATATAATTAAGGACATGTGCGTTATTTTATATGCACAAGGACGTGTACGAACAAATGACATGTACATATTTGTACTACCGCTCTCTGTGACAACAGCAAATATATACTCTCACTGAAAAAAAATACATTACATATTTTACATACATACATACATACAAATAGAATATATGCATATATATTGTATGTATAGACATATTTATCACTACATGAAGATTTGTTTGAGGTGCCACATTTGCTGCAGGAGTAGATTACTGATGCTGGTTCTGGTGACGGTGGCTGTGACTGTGACTGTGGCAGTATAGTGAGAAGCAGGTACATTTTTGTTGACAAATTTTCAGGGATGTAAAGAGAGCGAAGGCAAAATTTAGTCGCTGACAATGGGAAATTTTTAACTTCGACACGTTCGTAAAAGTACCTACATATGACTCTATCCACATATATTTATATAGAACCTTCAAATAGATATATTTTTAAGCATATACACAAGAAATTCAAAAATTCGATTACGTATACGCCACAGTGACCATCTGGCACTTAAAATGCCAACAAAATGTGTGTATGAATGAAAGAAAGTATATTCAAATTCATAAAATATGCACACATACATACACACACACGTATGAATATATGAACAAAATAAAGAGAAAAAAAAATTATTACGCGACATCCAGGACGAACTGTGTGTTGGTTTCATAAAAGTACGTAAATTTCATTGAAAAAAATAAAAGTGTCAACCTTCTGGTTCATTCAAAAAAGGGGCCATAATTGTGCGAAATATGGTAGAAAAATATGTGTGTTTGTGTAAAAAAAATATATGAATACCAGGGAAACAGAGTGTGTAAAACATTTTAGTCAGATCCTGTGTTGGCATATGACTTTTGACTTATTTTGTTTTGTTTTTCAAGTAGAAAAATACACACCTACTCAAAAAAAATTATGTCTCATAAATGTTCATGATGCAGAACATTTAGTTGGTCCTTACATAGGTGTATAAGGATGTTGTTAATTTTTTTTTTTCGTAATGGGCTTATGAGTGTGCATTGAATTAACAATAATGCAACAAAAGTAACAGTTAATGGCTTCTAGCAGGTATATTATAACTCATTGGGACAATAATCCTTAGTAAAAGGAAACTTGAAAGGTAAGAGTCTGCCTTTTAAAGAGTTAAATTAAGCTTTTTGAGAAAAAAAAACTTGCATAAAATCTTTTGGTTAAGAAGTATGATTCTTATAACAAATATATAAATTTAAGAAGCTTAATACAAGCCTTTTAGAAGCAATTTATCAATCAATAAATTGGAAAAGTGGCCATACGTATGTTTTTTCTTTGTGAATTGTTTTTCCTAACGGTTTTTTTTTGTAGATCTTGTGTTGTTTTGAAATAAGTTTCCACATTTGTTTGTACTAATTATAAAATGAAATATAAATGAAATCATTTAGTCTCATAAATGATTTAAGGAAGCTACAACTTTAGTTGATTGAGTAACTTCAAAAAAGATAGTTTCCTTCGAAAATATTTATCTTCTTTTTTATTTAGGTATTCAGTCTTAAAATAGAGTAAAGGTTTCAACAAATCGCTAGCTTTTATTCACAGCCTTTATACAAGCTTTTAAAAAGGAAGTAATGCAACAAGAATGATTTGAAGAAGCTATAACTTTAGTTAGTTGAATAACTTCAAAAGTCTATTTCTTTCAAAAATTTGTATCTTCTTTTTTATTTAGGTATTCAGTTAAAAAATAGATATAAAAGGATTGAAAAAAAAAACAACTTTTTTTCATTCACAGCCCTTATACAAGCTTTTAAGAAGGAAATAATACAATTAGAATGATTTAAAGAAGCTACAAATTTAGTTCATTGAGTAGCTTCAAAAGACAGTTTCTTTTAAAAATATTTATCTTCTTTCTTATTTAGGTTTACAGTTTAAAAATAGATAAGAGGCTTGAAAAAAATCACTGACTTCCATTCACAGCCTTTATAAAACTTTTAAAAAGGAAAAGAAGCAATAACTTAACAAGATTGAGTAACTTCAAAAGACTGCAGTTTCTTTCAAAAATAATTATCTTCTTTTTTATTTAAGTATTCAGTTTTTAAAAAAATAAGAGGTTTGAACAAATCACTTATTTCTATTCACAACCTTTAGACAAGCTTTTAAGAAGCAAATAATACAATTAGTTGACATTTTGGCCACAAAATAATGTTTTTTTTTATTCTGTGGGTTTGTGTTGTATTAAATTATAAAATACAAAAAAGTCTTAAGGTTAATTCAAATGCAATAATTCTATGAACAACTTAAAGAAGTTATAACTTCAGTTAATGGAGTAACCCCAACAAAAATTAAATTTGTTGTGAAATCTATGCAAATTGTGTTATTTGCATTCATTTATGTTTAAAATGCTATTTTTTTAAGTGTTTTTAAAATATTTTTGTCGAAAAAAACTGACAGAAGCAAAAGTATTTAATTTGTATCTTTATTATTTTATTTTGTTTATTATGTATAAAAGCTATTAACTTCCTCTTACAAGTTTAATGGAAAATTTATAAAACCATATGTATTCCTGTGCAATGGAAAACTTGCATCTGACTGAAAAAAAAACAATTTTTGAATACAATATTATTACAATTTTTAAAGAAGTTGTAGTTTTTTGAATATTGGAAGAAAAAAATGTGCATTCCTTAAATTTTGCAAGTTTCAAAAGCTTTCTATAAGATTTAAGCCAGAAAAACTAAACTAAATAAAAGCAACCACTTTACCAAACAAGCGAAGCTTTTATACAATTATATGTTAAGAACTAACAATTAAGATATTGCAAGGCTTGTAGAAGACTTATAAAAGCAACTACTCAAACAATTTAAATAAAACTCACTTATAATTCATTGGATAGTTTGCTAACTTAAATTGTATTATACAAAAGAAGGCAAAGAACTACAAACTTTGGTAAACGAACTTACTTGCTACTATTACAAATATTTATAACTTAAAGAAACTAATGAAACAAATAAATAACTTAATTTTGAATTATTGGATATTTTGGGCCGGTTTACAAAAAAAATAAGCAAAGAACCAATAACTGTCTATTAGAAAAGGATTTTATCGTTATTTTTATAAACAATACTCTATTGAAATAGCTTAACTGCTATGAATGCCCATCACTTTACCCTTAAGCCCAAATTCGGACAGAGATTCTTTCTTTAGCCGCACTACACGAATGTGTAATGCTTTAGCACACTGAATATTTCTCAATCATTACAAAATGTAGGCATTCAAAACCAATGTATATCGGTTTCTTTTTACTAATCCTATCCTACTTTCCTGTAGTACCCGTAGCATGATGGTTAGTGCGTTGGACTGTCATGCAAGGGGTCTGGGTTCAATCCCTGCCTGTGCCACCTTAATTTAAAAAAAAAAAAATAATTTTCGCGGGTACTGCCTCTTGCGAGGAATTGACAAATCCTTCAAGAGTAATTCTTGTCATGAAAAAGTGCTTTCTCAAAACTAGCCGTTCGGATTCGGCCCAAAATTGTAGGCCCCTTCCATTCCTGACAACAGTACTCGTACACAGGAATGGTTGAGAGTTGTAAGTCACTAGGCCCTGGTTCACAACCGACTGTTGCGCCACCCCATTTGATTTTGATCCTCCTTTCCTAATTGCTCGCACTATGTTTAATCATTATAAGGGTATTCAGAACCCTTTAGTGGGCGCACAATAACAAAAATGAAGAATTAAAAAAAAAACTAACAGACAAAATTACTTAAACAAATTTTTAAAAAATTATGAAGTATTGTAAGTTAAGCCTCTTCGGTTACAAAAAAGCGTGTAAGGTTTTTGTAAGTCCTCTCAAAAACGTTTGGTTAAAAATAAGTTTAAACTGAAATTACAGACTATCTAAACGTATTTCAATAGAAAAGTTTGCAGTACACATCAAAAAACTAACAACTTAAACATAGAAATTTTTTACAAGGCTAGCAGAAGAAATTACTTCTTTGAATTGAGTAAAAAAAGGACGTTGTTAATAGTTTTTCGTCAACCTATTTTGTTTGTTTCTTTTCTAATCGAAAATGACTTTAAAAAATCCTTAAAATGTACACCTAAGATTCCTTAGCAATAATGTCCTAAAATGTTATTCATGAGGTTACTTAAGAAATAAAGCAATCTCACTTCTTTAGTTCCCAATCTTTTGGTCGTTTTTTTTAGAAACAACAACTTTTCTTCAAGTACCCCTAAGGACATGTTACAATTAAAACACTTTGACATTTATAAGATAAGCTTACTTTCGGTAGCTAAATATTTTCTATACTTTTTATAAAAGTTTACTCCAACTCTGGTTATGCGTGTCGTCTATCGTCTTTGCCACATTACTTCCATAAAACAAAATAAGACAAAGCTATCATTTGTCCATATCCCATCATATCAAAACAATCTATTTATCAAATTTGACATGAAACCAGTAATAAATTATCCAAAATCTTATAAACCAAAAAAAATATTATAGTTAAGCATGATTTGCTATGATTTCTTTTTTTTGTCTCTTTTTTTTCAATCTAAAAATCCTTTAAATCAATGACATTGGATATGAAGTTTAATTTCAAGAAAATCCGTCATGCTTACAATAGCTTCTATGCTATAGATAGAGCAACTATGACAGTAATTTCGCGCTCAATTGAATTTAGTTTAAAAATATAGCAGCATGTCTTAAATATATATTTCCTTATTTCTTTAGATTCCCTTTAAATCACTTGACCTTAAAACAATTTGTTTCTCTTTTGAACCAAAGCAACATAACAACAAAAAGGAAAAATGGACTTCCATGGTTAAGGCTAAACTAAAGGCTAAGGCCAACCATTCAACTCAAACTGCAAATGTAATCAATTTGGTAGTATACTCCGACTACTCATATCATAGTCAGCACGACGTACGAGCAGAGAATTTTTGGAAAATCGTAAAAATAAGCCCAATGATCCGGAAAAGGATATTTTCGTTTTTTTTTTTATTCTTGATGTTGTTGTAGCAGAAGTCTAGTAAAGTGTATAGGGTATATGTAAGCTGTGTTTTATGCGTACATATATGTTATAGATAGTTTTCGTTGTTATCCTGTTATTTGTTGTTGTTTTTTTTCCATTATTAATACGAAAAGATACTTCTTGAATGTACGCTCCATTAGTCTGGTTATCTGTAGCACCACTTGGAGATATTCCTTCATGTGAATGCGGAAAAAGGAGTATCTATTTACAACACAAAAAAATCAAAGCAACTGAAAATCCCATTAAATAGTTAAATACACGACATACACCACACCACCCTTCAAAAAAAAAAATAAAACCCCAAAACCCTATTCTATATATTTGCAGCCATCTCACTAGCACATCGCCCCTAGCCTGAGAGTAAAACCTAATATTTTGAAGACGGTACTCCATAATGTATACGATTTGAAGGCTTAAAATACACTTCTTGGTATAGATGTTTTAAAAAATTGATGGGTTTTTATGTTTGGATATTAATCCAACGATAAAAAATCAATATTTTTATGTGGTTGAAGATAAGAAAAGTCTTATGTCAGGAATTTTAAATTTAGATCATAAAAATAATAACAAATATAAGATCCTTACAGGACCTCTAAGAGTGTATACAATAATGGTTTTAAGATATATTTATTTTCAAGCTCATGATATTTTTAAGGGTTGAAATAATTATTTTAAGAGTTTAAACGATGTGAAGTTACATCTTCCATGACATTTATTTAATGGTTATAGACATAACAAAAATACAGGTTTATTGTAGTTCTTTAAAGGATAACATTTTAAATGAGTGTTATTTTTCAATTTTCATTACCCATATGGAGGCACGGTTTGTACGATTATTACCTTTAACTGATGAGTCAAGAAAAACGTAGAATTAGTGCCCTAACTGACCGTTTTGGGATTTTGGAAAGAAAATTAGAAAATTTTTTGGCGTAGTTGGTCAGAAAAATGCTGAATTTCTCGGCTCATAATTTGTGATTATTTCGCTTTAAAAGTTTAAGGTGCAATCACCAAAAATATTTTCCTAATATTACTCCAAGTGAATTCTTCTTATTTGAAAATCATAAGACCGTCTTGTAGACAACATTTTGAATCAATAGAAGTACTAAGATTCTGAATCAAAAAAGGAATCTAAGATTTTCTTCAAAAGAAAAGGACTTTGCAATATATTTTGAAAAAAAGGAAAAATCAAAGTATTAATGTATTCATCCTAGAGGGGGAGGGGGTACTACTTTCAGATAGATCAAATTGATTTAGAAGAATAAATAAAGTTGATTTTATTATTTATAAACAAATTCTCGGTATTTCTCATTTTTAAAGAAAAATTGGTTCTTTCCTTCGAAGTTCAAATCATTTTTCACATTCAGTTGGTACTTAAATCTAACCATTTCAATTTAAGGGTTCAAGGAGATTTTGTTAGATGATTTTTAAGGACGCGAATTGAAGGATGAATATTTCAGAAAACAACTAAAGCCTCTATTCGGATTCTTCTTCAAAAAAGCTTGAGACTAATTGATCAAAGATCAAGTGTGGATTCTATTATGAAAAATTGTTGAAGTGTACTCATTATACTTTATCTCATTAGCATTACAGACTCAAAGGGATCTAATTTTGTTCTCATTTCATAATAAAAGACAAAGACTATAAATTGCAATAACAAATGCGTGTCTGTGGAAAAGTACTCATCATTGTATGTCCTTCTTCAGCTGCACATTAATGGTGACATTATTATCTATGTTTAGCTTTATAAATTACATTATAAGTTATTGTAAGTCCTTTTATTGAAGATAATGGATAAAAAAGAAAATACAACAACAAAACTGGTAGCGACATAAAATTCGTAAAATAAATGTATGTAGAACAGAAGTTGATTGATTTCCATTTTATCAAAAACCAACTTTGACATAAAAAACTTAATTTAAATCGCTTGTAGATCAGAAGCAAATATAATGCATCATCCTTTAAACAAAAAGTATTAGTAGTAAAAAATTAAATCATAAAAGATTGAGTACAAACTGCATAGGGACTTCCCCAGGCAGTACTACGAAATACTGAAATCCTACATTACGAACCGACTCTTTAGAGTACGGTACGACCAAAATTACTCGGAACTTAAGAAAATTGAAGCCGGTGTATCACAAGGAAGTGTTCTAGGACCAACCCTGTATCTGTTATATACAAGGGATATTCCAGTGGACATCAACGCTATCATGGCCACCTTTGCTGATGATACTGCAATATTGGTGCCAGATAAATCCGTTACGAAGGCTACACAAAAATTGCAAAATGCAGTCGATAAAGTTAGTGATTGGACGCACAAATGGCGTATCAAATTAAACGAAACAAAATCGACGCATATAAACTTTACAAACAAAAACATAAACAATGTTCCAATTTTTATAAACAGTACAGAAGTACCTTACTCCAATACCGCCAAATACCTTGGAATGAATTTGGATGCAAAGCTTAAATGGAAAGAACACATCAAAAAGAAAAGAGAAGAACTAAACTTGAAGTACAGAAAAATGTACTGGTTAATAGGAAAGAACTCTGACCTATCTATCCAGAACAAACTAATGTTATATAAGCAAGTATTGAAACCCGTTTGGACATATGGCATCCAACTATGGGGCTGTACAAAGAAAACAAATGCTGAACCCATCCAAAAATTCCAAAGCAAGGTCCTTCGTGGAATAATAAATGCCCCTTGGTATATAAGAAATAGCGATCTACATCGTGACCTTCAAATTGAAATGGTTACAGAAGTGGTTAAGAAACATGCTGTATCACACAATAAGCGACTGCAAAGTCATACTAACTCTGAAATGGAGACCGTATTAAATGTACGAGACAATGTTCGGAGATTAAGAAGAACCAAGCCTCATGAGCTGATGGGCTAAAAGCTACGGGAAAGTGTTATAACCTTAAACTTCCCCCAATGCGATTTTAAAAATTAAGAAATAAAAATCATTTGTCGATCTTTCATAGATTGGTCCTGATTCACCGGTGGTTTTAGTGCGGTAAGAGTCCCACACTACTCGGTACCGATTCTTACCGAGTGTCTTTTGAAGATTTCCATCGGATATATAAAAAAAAAAAAAAAAAAAAAAAAAAAAAAAAAAAATAAAAGATACAAAGATACATAATACACTGTCACACAATTTGATTCAAATATATATTTTTTGAAATTTTATTTTATTACATAAAATCCAATAACAATGAATATTAATTTTCCTGGAGTATATTTTTTCATAAACTCTCCTACACCTATGTAACTACATAATTCCTTTATTCCTTTTAAAAAAAAAAGCAACTCAACCAAATCCTTCCTTTTTTGACTTTTTGTTTGTATCTATACAAAGACCAATTGTTGCAGGGAAAAACATAAAAATATAAAACTTATGTTTAACTAACATTCATGTCATCTGCATGAAAAGCCCTAGCACTCTATTGAAATTGGATTAAAAAAATATGAATTCCACAATCGGAAATATGTCAAGCCAATTTACTATAGCTTTATAAAAATGATGCACACAAAAATGGACAAACACTTCCTAACAGAGGGCGAGAGCGAAAGAGATAGAAGAAGTGAGCTTAAGCTAAAAAAGTTTGACAAAAAACAAACCCTATCCAACTGACAACATCCGTCGACAAAATGCAAATAAATTGAATTTCAGCTATTACCAACAACGTTTAGGTATGAAGGTAGGTATCCTTCATAAAACAATATATACATAGCAGTAAAATCAATCCTTATGGCCTTAACCCTATACCCGTCCACATTCTGTTATATATGTGGGTATGTGTGTATATCTGTGTGGCCAGGAGGTATTTTGATAAAACAAAAAAAATATATAAAAATTGCTTTGTAGTTTTTTTCCATGCACAATTTGTTTTATTACTACAAACACACAAAAAAAAGGAACAAAATATGTTGAAATAAAGTTGGATAAATAAAAAGATAGCTAGATAGAAAAAATAAGAACTTAGTTTGAGTATGGGTATAAATATACAATATTTTTTTTTAATATAAAAAAATATTGACAGGAAGACTTTCCTACGAATCAATTTAAATTTATTGTAAAATTCACAAAATTCCATCTACTTTCAGCTAAGTATTAAAAAAAAAGGATCTTAGTGATTTTTTTTATTTTTATTTTGATCAAGCAAAAAGGATGAAGAAAATTCCAATCCAGTGATGTTATGCTGCAATCGAAGTTATCTCATTTTCTTTGCTGTCAGAAGAAGTGTACGATTACGAATTTTTGAGCAAAAAGGATAAAAATAGAAAAAAATTACAAATAATTGGACTTAAGGAATGAAAACAATGAAACATTTTAACGAGAAAAAAACTATTGATGTCCAATGTAACATCCTTAGCAAATAGGTAGATAGATGACAGAAAAAAGAAAGGGGGGTTTTCCTCATTGTATGAGGCATGAATGGGTATCATTTCCACCTGAGCGAAGAAATGAAGTATGTATTTGTATGTATTCAAAACCTTTTGTCCTTAAATATCCCTTTTTTCAATTGTAAACAAGTTTTTTAAACTAAATTCTAGGACAACAAGGCACACTTTTGAAAATTTGGTTTCAAGAGCCATTAATTTATTAATTTCTATATTCAAAAAAGATTTTGAACCATCTGCTGTCACATTTCAACATTAAGCTGTTTCAATCGGAAAAATATATCAGTAGATTAAAGGAAAGGTAAAAACCTACATTCTTAATAAATCTTTGCCAAATTCTTGAAGTTTATGCGTCTTCACTTCTGCTATATTGTACAAATTTTTGGGAACGTAAACTTAAATTTTAAAAACTGATGAATGTCCAAGATCATGCCGAATTTTCATATCAAATCTCAGCCCATTTGAGACTTTATGTACGATTTCAAAAATAACCATAGGCACCTAAAAAAATAACCAGAGGCAATGAAAGAAGAATTGGATCACATGACTCCTTCATTCCTATGGACTTTTTAGGTATAAATTTTAATTGTTTTTGAACTCTTGTGAGTGCCCCAATATCGTTCTCAAATCTGGAATTTAAAGAAGCTTAACTTAGACAAAGAGTTTGAACGAAAATTCATCTTTCGAACGAATAGAAGTTTCGTTTTGGCGGGGGTACGTTAACAAATAATATTGCTGCATCTGAAGTTCAAAAATCTGGCACGTTTGTGTTGAAAGGTCAATATGTCCACAGAGAGTTAAAAATAAGGCTAAGAGCAACTTATGAGACAAGTTTGGGTGTTCCACAGTCATTCTTAGGGACTTCATTTATTGAAATTCAATACACTGATTTTGAGAAACACTGGTTCAAGTAGAATGGTAGGAATAGTAGATTGGTATGACCCTGGCAAAAATCCTCGTTTCATACCATCCCATTGGGTTCCGGGCGGTAATGATCACCACAGTTGTCTTGCACGTTGTCAAGATGGAGATCGGCTAAGGTCAGGTTGAATTGCTGAAGTTTCCTACTCCTTAATAGTAGGAAGCATAAGCAATGCAATTTGACCATAGATAAGGGGTCCCTAATTACAGTGGTGGTGTGAGCGTCTTATATAATCCGTGCGAAGAATAAAAGCCTGGGGAAAAACCAGGCGCTAACGAGCTCATTCGGATGCCTTGGCAGGGTTCGTCTTATCTTCTGCCTTACCCCGGTATATCGGCTCTGCCGGGGCTGACCTCTTTTTTCCCATCTACTAGTGGGACCAACATTCAAAAACTTTTATAAAATAGACGAACGTAGAATCATCCACAGACTTGGAGGATGAACTCTTGGCCAGGAGACTTTGAAGGGGAGCTCATATAGCGCTGGTAGTTCCAGCACTTGTGACCAACCCAAAACTTATATACTTCCTAAACAGTATACAAAACCGAAACCCTCGAGTAGCAGTGCAACTCGAGGAACCAAAAAATCATCAGATGGCGCTCTTCTCAGAAACCGCTTCAAAACAGTCTCTCACATTCTTGCCAAGATTGCCAAAAATAAAGAGACTGGAGTGATTCATGAGAGGGATGCCCAAGATAAAATAAAGTACCAGAAGGTTGTTGATGAATACAACAACCTTCAGGCCAGCCGAGAAAAGGCCGTTAAGCGAAACAGATCTCAGGTAGAAGAGCAAGCTTGACGACCGGGAAAAGTCAGTGAAAGCACATTCTTCTGGAGCAGCACAACTACGTACTTTTGCTTTTCCACTTAGCAGTGTGGATGAGCTCTCCACAAACAGCAAAGGTCTGCTGAACGTGTGGAACTCTATCGAGGGCAAGCTATCTGAGATGGTGTTTTCATACACTATATCAAGCAGTGAGGGCCCCTACCCTAGTTTTGACTCTGGCGAGATGTGTGCGGACAGGTTTTCTATGGATTTCCTTAGTGAAAGCATCGCTAAGGTTAGCAATGACTGGGAGGGCTTGAAGCTCAAGCTTATCCCAGCTAAGGACATCCCTAGACAACCGAAGGCTCGCATTTGGTTGCCACTCATGAGCATAAAGCCAAGCGGACAGGACCTGATACGCGGTCTTCAGAGGCAAAATCCGATAGTCCCCATGCACGATTGTAGTTAAGGCAGAAGAACCGGAGAAGACCAGCTCCTCTTACCTTCTGAGGATTAGCGAGGAGAGTCTAGGGGCTCTCGAAAAGGCCGATTACAAACTTAGTTTTGGCATAAGGAATGCCAAAATTAAAATTCTGCAGAGTCGAGGAACAGACACCGACAAAGCTGATGACATCGTCGAGGTTGACGATGTTATAAGCGGAATCGAGATCCCCAGAGAGTTGCCGGGCCCCAGCTCTGTAGCTAAAAATAATTAAAAAACGCGCTGAAGGTCATCCAGATTAATCTGAAGCACTATAAGTGTGCTTTAGGTAGTCTGAGAGTTTTCCTTAGGTAAACCGTGAAGAACTGATATTATGCCAATAATCCATAAACATTTAAAGTCCAGATAACTCAAAAATATACCATGTCAAACCTTCAACAAAGCCTTGGAAATTTGGAGTGTTAGAAAGTTGTACTGCAAAGCTAGACGAGATAGACACTCGAATGGCATTATGCTCCAAAATTTCAAAAGCACTTCCTTATTTCTAGTTTTAAGCAAGTTTGTTTTTTTTCAAGGGTATGTATCCTCTTGTGAGAAATTGATAAATTTTCCAAAAGTAATTCATGTCATGAAAAATTCGGCATACAATTTTAGGTCCAAATGATCAGCACACGTTATTGGTTGAGAGTTGTAAATCACTTTTGTAGTGGACTTTTGAGCTACCCAATTTATTGAAATTGTATACTCTTGATTGAAACTTTTAAACCCCAACATTTGATTTATTAGAACCTTCTACCAAATCACGAGTATATAATCTTCAACAACACGTTTAAAGGAACAAAAATTGCAACATGTGGTTTCACCACGATAAACACGGACGGTAGAAATTTTAAATTCTGCACATGCCTTTAAAAAGCTTGGTTATATCTCAAGAAGGTAATTTTATCTGGTTATCGGTATCTTGGAATATGCATTTACTCGGTTTATTTAGTGATTTAAAAGTTAGAAACAATCTTCTTAGAAAAATATACCTTCATCAAAAGCCTTCTAATGAAATTTCTTTACACTTCAAATTCTGAAGTGAGAACGTAATTTTAGAATCAAAAAAAGATTTAAAATAATCCTATTTTCCGTTAATATCATTTTTATTACAGACATTTTGTAAAAGATTGAAGAATGAATTTAACTGTCACGGACACTCACTTTGCAAAAGAATTAACTTATTTTCTTACTAAGCCTTCAACTGTAAGAAATGTGTGTACCTATACAACAATTTCGACTTGATATAATAATTAACATGACACGTTTTCGACCCCATAGTAAACGTATTAAATACTCAATTTCAAAAAAAGTCTGTATAACAGATAAAACAGCTACTTGATAGCTTCCCTATGGCAACACCTTCACTTTAATAAAAACGAAAATATAACCAGAAAATGTTTTACCATCATTTTCATGCTCCAACAAAACAATCAAAATGTTTTCGCACGTTTTATCCAACGCCATTATCTTATACCTTCTTATTATATGGTATTATATAGGAAAACAAAATGAAATACCTGCCTACTCAATGTCACATAATAAAGACACAATTCAACACACACCACAAACAAAAATTAGAAAGAAAATACCCTTATCCTCACACTAAATAACAACCACGTCATGGTCACACTTAAAGGATATACGAGTACCTATAACTTTACCATGGTGACGCAGTTAGGCAAACGCATTTAATGTTTATAACCCCAAACCAACCAACCCTTACTTAACAAAGACAGACATCAGGATTTTTCCCCCTTTATCAAATGACAAAAAAAACTATCTACCTAAAATAAAACAACTAAATTCAGAAATCGAAATCAAATGGTTTGTGTCTCTCCTTCTACCTTAACTGTTTCGTATACTATTATATTCATTCTATACAGAATCGTGATCCTGGTGAAATTATGTGGACTGAGATTGGAATAAAAGTCCTTTTCCATATAGATACTATACTATATATCTGCCAACTGCCATTATCGACACATCGAAGTTGAAAAAGAGGAGCGAAACACAAAAACCATTCAACTAGGATGAAATTCAAATTGCAAGGTGTCCTTTTGCCAATGTGAGTGAGTAGGGTCCTGGAACTGCCATTTTTGCTGATTCGGCGGAGCATGGCATTAGGTTAAGAAGACCAACCAAAAACAAAACAAAAACTAAAACTTTACAAAGCAGCAACAGTCAGGAATGATTTTCCATTTCTTTTTGTTTTTTTTATTGATACCTTGTTCTGGTTCCCTAACATTCAACTCTATCATAGCAGTAAAGTCCCTGCCTTACAAGGACTATTAATGTTGTACACTTTATATATAGGATATTTTTCTATTCTTTCTATATCTATTTCTATTTTTTCTTTCTTTTGTTGTTTTAGCTGTTTCTAGATCTGCCTATCACACAGAAATTGAGTGTCATGGCGATTTACATATTGTTTTTTTTTTGTCAGGTATTTTGGTTAAATTTTATTCACAGATATATTTAGTTTACCACACAAAATCACTTGGAAAGATATGTCCTTGTTTTTGTTTTTTGTTCCTATATTTGACATTACATTTGCATGTCCTATTAAGAATAATTGTTGAGGTTATGTCATCATACCTGTAAAGAGAATAAAAAGTAAAATGTTTGCATTAGATTTTGGCATTCGATTGCAGGAGAGGGTTGATTTTGATTATATTATAACAAAATTTAAGGGTTAAAAGAGTTAGTTCCTTTGTTTTTTTTTTAAAGAAAGGTTAAAAAGGTAAAAATATACCTACTTACATACAGTACATAAATTAACTGTAAAAAACAAAAAAAAAAACAGAATAAATAGCTATAAGGTTGGTGACCGGAAACAATAGCATAACAAGCACTAACACTCGCTAGTGTAATATAATGGATTATTGCTAATGAGAATGTCCATTAGGATATGATGCTTAGTCGTCGGAAAAATAAATTGAGTTGACCCAAATAATAAGCTATGAATTATATGTTCTGTTTATGTATGTATGCATGTAGAGAATGTACAATATGAATTTTAATATTTTTTGCTGATGAATGTTGATAGAATTACTTGATAAAATTTGTATGTTTGTTTAATCAATACAATAACATGAGAATTTTAAATTTTTTAAATAATTTTAATTAGGTACGTATTCATAGCTTTAAGCTAAATTTGGAGTGGACAATTTGTTATACCAAATTTTCTAGGAATTTTAATTATTTTCATCAAATTATTTTGAAAAACATTCTAAATACCGATTGATAATAGAGATAATATTTATTGGAAGTAATAAATTCATGAGAAAAATTGAACAGAAGACTTAATTAAATTTAACAATATTTGAAATATTTTTAAAAACTACATTTTTCAAAAATTATCTTCATCTATACGTATTAAGGGTTAACAGAGAAAAAAATGTTTTTTTCTAATTGTTATCATATTGAACAAAAAAAAAACAAAACTAAAACCTTGAGTTTAAAAACAAATAATATGTGGATCAAGGTATTGAAATAATTGTTTGTTTTTTTTAACTTTCAATATACAAGAGTAAAAATTACAAAAAGTAAAAAGTACAAATTTGCAACATTTTTCCATTATAAACTTTGAAATATACATAATATGTTTTGAAAAAAAAAATATTCACGTTCTTTTACAATGACTCAAAAGGTTTAAAAATAAATATTGTTGTACTAGACAAATTTTGTAAAATATGTTTAAGAAATAAACTTTAACAAAATTTCTTCTTTAATTTGTAAGCCGTTTTAAGGAATATTTTTAATCAAGTTTTAATTTGAATTATCGCTAACTTTAATCATATTTTTCTAGTGATTTAAATTTTGTGTGAGCCAACTTTTAACATAAAAGTAATGTGTCATAATTTCTTCATTTAATACTTAAGGGTAGTTTTATAATAAATAAATTAGGTGGCACAACAGTCCATGAAGAACCAGGGCCTAGTGACGTACAACTCTCAACCATTCCTGTGTGCGAGTAATTTTGTCAGGAATGGAGGGGACCTACTGTTTATATGCCCATTCCGAACGGCTAATTTGAGAAAGCACTTTTTCATGACAAGAGTTACTCTTGGAGAATTTGTCAATTCCTCGTAAAAGGCAGTACCCGTGAAAAGACTTAAGATGTGAGATAGAAAATAGTTTAAAATGAATATTTTTAAATTTTGAAAAGACATTTGATTCGAAAGTAAATTTTTACCAAGTTACAGTTGTTTTTTTAGGTTTTTTTTTAAACTGTCAATTTAATTTTTCTTAAAACTTTACCGAGTGTTAAAAACAGTATTTCTTATAAAATAAAATAAGTGTGATGTCATAAGCCCAAATTTTTGACAAGATATTTGAGTCGAAAATTGGTCAAGCCTCAATTTTTATCAACTTTTGGTAAGGTTTTGTTTAGGTTCTCATTTTATTAAAACAATTAGAAGTAGGGATTTATTTGGTTCAATAATTTCAGTGTTTGGTACAAAATTCACAATAGAGCATTGACTTTTGCCGTCAGCCGAAAATGAGTGTGTTCTTCAAATAAATATGTAAGTAAAGTTTATGTAAGTACTATTAAGAGAATATATAGATGTGTTTATTTAAAATGTTTCATTCATAATTTGTTGCCGGTATTTTAGTGAAGTTTTTAAAAAGTTATATAGAAGACTCCAGTTTTCTCTGTTGAAGATTCGAAGGATTTCGTCCAACGACAGTGTATTTTTGTCCAAGATTGATCTTCTTATTTGCCTAAGTATGGGACAGGAACCCACGAGGTGTTTTTTATCTTCCCTTACTCTTAAGTTGCACATAGTGCACTCCACATCTGTTTCATTGATGTATGGTAGGTATTTTAAGTATAGTAGTTCTAACCTGGTTTTAAAAATGGTAGATATCAAATCTAGGTTAAATCTATCATCAAAATTATTCTTCGGAACAAGGTCATGTTGCAATAGTCTGTATGTTGTTCTTGACTGGCTTTGTTCGCTTTCGTTCTTAAGTTCATTTCGAGTAGACTCTTTTATTTTTGATATTAGATCTTGTATCTTACTCCTTGAGGGCATCTCTTTATTGTATTCCAAAATGTCGCTGTTAACGCTGCTTAGCCTAGCCCGTTTATTAAAAAATTGCAGATTTCCCCTTTGGAGATACTTCAGTACTTTGTGAGGGAGACGGTTGCTCGATAGTGCCATGACTTTCTGGATGTAGTTGAAATGAAGTTCGAGAGTGTGTAAATAAAGTGGTGGTAAACCTGTTTCCAGATGTACCATGTAGTTTGGAGTGTTGTTTGGTAATCTGAAGATTTTTTTGAAAAATTATCTTAGAAGCTGTTCCACCTCTTCATATATGTATATCCCCCAGACTTGTGCCGCATAGCACATTATGGATCTAATAACTGCATTAAAAATCTTATACTTCAAGCTCGGAGGGATATTCCTCTTGCTCAACACTCCATTCCAGGTACTATTAATCGCGCATTTGATTCTTTTAGTTTTTCTTGCAAGCGTTTTTTGAAAGACAGTTGTGGTGTCATGAGTACACCAAGATAATTATACTCCTTGACTATTTCGAGATCTTCATTTTTCCATCGTCCTCGTCCGTTGCGAAAAATCATGATTTTCGATTTGTTCGTATTGAGTTGAAGATTCCATAAGTAGCAATATTGCTGTTGTTGATCATCAACTGCATCATTTTGGGGCTTTCTGCTATTATGACAATGTCATCAGCGTATAGTAGCACCTTTTTTGCAAGACCATCAAACATTATACCACCAGGTAGGGGATCTTTGAGATCATCAAGAAATTGGGCTCAGAAGGCATCCCTGCTTGAATGCTGTTTTTGCCTGAAACTAACTAGACAAAGTTTTTCCATCCCATACCGCCGTAAGATTATCCTCATACAGATTTCGTTGATATATCTAGGTTACTTAATTTAACAAATAGAGCTTTCCTATCTATCGAGTCGAAGACAGCCTTAAAGTCAACGAAGAATGCGTAAAGTTTCTTTTCTCTATCCAGGAACGACTGCGCAATGCCAGTAAGGAAGAAAATATTGTCCACGGTGGAGTAGTCATTTCGGAAACCCGCTTGGAACTCACTGACCAGATCGTTGTCTCGGATCAAGTTCGTCAGTCTCTCCAACATAATCCCAGTAAATATTTTTGTCACTGTATTGAGGAACGAGATTCCCCTGTAATTTGATCTTTGGGTCTTTTGGTTTAGTAAAGGAAATATTATATATTTCTTGAAGCTTTCCGGTGCCTTTCCAAAATTAAAAATAGAGTTTTAAGCCTTTGTAAGCTTTTCTACAAGAAGTTTCGGTTGAATTTATGAAGAATTCATATGATATACGGTCTTCACCTGACTCTACTTACATCTTGTGCAGTTATTGAGCGATCTAGCTCTTGTAATTCTAAAAATGGCAGCGCAATGTGAAGTTCGTTTTCATTGAGATTGTTGTTCAGGAGTTTCTCGAAATGGGTTGCTAACATAGAAGCATCAAATTTCATATTCTGCCCAAGAGTTGTGCCGTCTTCACGATCTTCCAGAAGGATCTGCTATCGTTAACATCATTTAGTTTCAATGCTAGTGTGAGAGTGTATGCTTTTTGTTTTTGTTCACACAGCGTTTTGTACTTTTTGTTTGCTTCATGGTATAGGTATTTCGTGTTTGTAGTTCCAGTTTTTTTCAATATCCTTCAGAATGCGAACGACTTTTTTCTGGCTGCTTCGCATTCCAAGTCATACCAAGGCTGTTTTCCCTTTTCCCTTTGTGTCAATTGGAGCGGTCTTACGGCTGTGACTATACAGGTTGTTAGCTCGTCTGTTCCGTTGATGTTTTCGGTCAAAGCTATCAATTTACATTTTCTCAAAATTAAATTCAATGCTCAAAACAATACCTGAAATTTTTGATTAGATATTTGAGACGAAAACCAATTTTTACCAACTTTTGTTAATTTTGTTTTAGGTTTTTATTTTTCTTAAAAAAACTGTCACATCGATTTTTCTGAAAACTTTAGCAAATGTTGAAAATACATTTTTTTTTTAAATAGAATTAGTTTAAAGCCAATATCTCCAAGTTTTGAAAACATATTTGAGTCGTAAATCAATTTTTACCAACTTTGAGTAATATTTTTTTAGGTTTTTAGTTACAAAAAATGTCAATTCAATTTTTCTTAAAATTTAAACAGATGTCAAAAACATAATTCTTCGTTGCACAAAATTATTTTGGAGAGAAATCATTTTTTGTTCGTAAGATTTTCGAGGCAACAACTATTTTTTTATATAAAAAAACAGTAAATTGATTTTTTTTTCCAAAAATAGATTTGTTTGTTATCTTGTTACAATAATATATAATACGATATTTGGACTTAATCAAAATGTTAAACTTTCATCTAAAAAAATCGGTTATTTCACCTCAAGGCCCCTTGAAACGTCGAAAAATTTCAAAATTTTCAATTCGACAAATCGGACTGATTTGAAAATGGTGGAATTCGTCAACGTTTAAAGGTCTATAGAATCTAAATTAAGGGTTTTTAGGGAGTTATCTGTGTCTGGGCTTGTTTGTACGGCTCCGTACCTTTATTTTTCAGCCAAATGTCAAAGAACGTCAGAGATAATGATTTTAACCACATTATGTTTTACATATAATAACTTCAAAAGATGCAGAAAGGACTTTTAAAAAATCGAGAGAGTTCCTTTTTACTACAGAAATTTAAAAAAAGAAGTGAAAAAGTTGGTTGATTCCTCTGATCTCGCGATCTTCGTGATACAAAATTGTTGAAAATTTGAAAAAAAAAATCAACTAACGTCTTTTATACATCAACAAAACTTAAAAACAATATTTTACACTTTGAATATATTTTGCAAAAATAAATAGATATTATTTCCACAATAAAATTATGCATCAAAAATAATGTTTTGGACATCTGCTCAAGTTTTAAGAAAGATCGAAATATCTACAAAAAATTAGAACCTTGAAAAATAGAACTAAGAGTTGTTAAAAATGTATTTTGGCTCCAGATTCCTTTTATCTCATATAAAATATGGTTTTTAAATTTTGGTAGAATTTTTAAAAACTGATTTTCGACCCAAACACCTCGAGAATGAATAAATATACGTTTTGACTTTATCAAAATCAAATCAGAATTTAGAGATGTAAAAAGTCGTTTTTGAGAAAAATATAATGGGATCAAGAACATGTATTGAAATCAAGCTTATTTAATCATATGCAAATTCTTGTTGTTAGATTTCAGGTTATTTCTTATATAAAATTGTGAATTTGGTTTCGACTCAAGTGTTTTAAGAAGCAAAAAAGATATTGTCTTCAAAAAAGTTGTAATCAATTATTTTGCCACTTCTAGACATTTCGAAAGTCGCGCATGAAAAGTAAGTTTTCAGTGAGGATTGCATCCCACCTTTTTTTACTATGTATTAAAAATGTAAAAGATGTTTATAAAAACCATTGGATGCAGAAACAAATAAGGAAAACATGAAGCACCTTAGTTATGTTTTGATATGACATCATATTTTAGACTTCAAGTTCTCGTATAAGAGCGTAGGCAAGGAACAAGCGTATTTTTATATTTCTTCAGAATCTTTTCTTAATAAAAATAAATATTCACACACAATTGCTACTTTCGACTCCCTTTAGCATAAAGTTAGTGCACCTACTACACAAAATCAACAGCTTTCTGTTCCTTCCTATAATGTAAATATTATGTAGGTGGATACCTTCCTATGGATTCAAAATTTGTTCATCCTTAAAAACCATGCTTATATTTCTCTCTTAGTTTTCTTTTTATAAATAAGAACAGAACATTACGTACACACCTATGTTCGTATGTGTTGTACTTGTATAAGAGTATCATATATTTAACTACTATTATCTTTGATTGAAGCCATAAAAGGGAGTTCATCTATAAATATTAAATGAACCCAAAAAACATTTTCAAAGCCTTAGAATTGTCGGCTTCTGATACCTAAAATAAAAAAAATAAAAAATAATGTTTTTTTAAAGGTAAACCTGTAAGCTTTCATTTTGTTTTCTATATATAGGTCAAATCATACCTTAAAAAAATCTTATTTAAAAACTCCTTAAATGAGTTCAAAGTATAAAATCCTATGGTTTGACAATTGCAAATTCGATAGCAATCCAAACTTTATTCTCGTTAACATCATCAATTCCAATATTTGAGTCCCAAGATTATTACATTATGGTTGAATGAACAATTGATAAAAATAAAAAGTGACAAAAAAACAATCAAAGTATTTAATCCATAACCAAAACCACCATCGATATCGCTCGCACTTGTTATGAATAAATTTGTAATAGCCTTGTTTCGATGGGATTTAAACGTATTGCACTTGAATCACATGAAATATATAAATCATCGACCTCTCCCGATTTTATTTCGATTCCCATGTTGCATCACTTGAAAATAACCAAAATTCAACTGCATTGCAAATTCATTTTTCAAATTTTATAAACGAGAATATTTTTTGAACAAATGCATCATCAGAATGAATCATCATCATCATCAGACATGCATCCAAAAAAAAAAACATAAATATTTTATTTTAATGTTTGGTAGGAAAAAATATACATAATTTTATTTGGAAATTAATTATAATTTGATATCATCAGAGAAATGATATGAACTCATAAAATATAGACGTTTTATTTTTTTCTACATTTAATATATGCAAAAGCTAAATACTACACAAAAACAGGACTAAAAGTTTACATCATTAGTTTGTGAAAAACATATCCGTCGAGGATATCCTATTTATATATCTATGGACTTTATATGAATAGATAATTAATTCTTATCGAAAAACCGCATCACATATTGTTTGCTGATAAACAAATAATATCGTAATAAATATATACGCCCATTTGAATTAACAACGTAAAGCAATTATTATAATTATACTGCTTATAACAAATTAACAAAAACGATGAACAAAAAATACATAAATATATTATTTATTTATCTAAAAACATGAAAATGATGGTATGAAACATTTAAGATACATTTCGGATGAATGTAAATATTTAATGATCGAATAACATTCCGCATTTATAAAGTGTGATTTTAGTTGTGTGAATTTCACGAGCTTATTTTTATGAAGTTATTGATAAGAACTATAAAAATGTAAGTAAAGGGTGATTTTTTAGCTATCATCTCTTTGGAAACACTGGTTTTAGTAGTTGACGCACGTTCTGTTTCACTATCAAACATCTTCAGTTTGGTTTATAAATTAACCTTGAACCGTTTTAAAAACGAACAACACTTGCAAATTATTGTATTTTATTACTAAAATGCGTGCTCCGGTAAGAAAGTTCATCACGCTCATCTTCCATTTTATGGTCAGTTCAACCCACTTCGGGCTATTGTGACTAAATTTCGTACCAAATTTAAATGTTTGGACATTAAACCACCAACACACTTACGTAGATGGAGAACTGAAGAAAATATCGTTGCTGTATCGGCTAGTGTTATTGACGACCATCAATTATCGATTCGTCGTTGTTAGCAGCATTTGGACCTCTGTTACTCAACAACTTGGAAAGTTTTGCGGAAGGATTTAACTGGTTCAAGAATTGAAGCCGAACGACCTACTGGAACGTAAAAATTTTGGTCAGTGTGCTCTTGGAAAGTTGGCCGAAGATCCACTTTTTTACCGAAAAATTGTGATCAACGACGAAGCTCATTTTTGGCTCAATGGGTTGGGTACGTAAATAAGAAGAATTATCGATTTAAACACTTAGCAGCATTTTTCGCAATTTCAAATATGTGATCACTCCACAACAAGTGGTTTACCTAGGACTGATAGTTGTTCAATCTCCTTGATACAAGTACCACCCATGGAAAGGGGCATTGGACTTTCGAAGCAATTAATTCTACCCCATACCCATTTAACAATGCTGTCAAGATCAGAACTTAATAAAATTATCATACGCTGTCGTTGATAGTCCTCATCCAAAGAACAAGGATGACAATCTGAACACGAATATGAAAAGCTAAGAGTACTACCGTCAGCGAATTAATGTAGTGGGTTAGAAGTTTCAGACAAAAGATCATTTATAGAAATTAGGAAGAGCGTGGGAGACAAAACAGAGCCCTGGGGCACACCAGCCTTTTTTTATTTTTTATTTTTTATTTATCTTGTGGATATCAGATTTGAACCCGTCTAAAACTACTTGAATTGAAAGGTCGAACAATTCTAACCATGAAGAGATTAATCAATACCAAAAGCACGCTAAGATAAGAGAGCTTGATGCCAAACTCTATCAAATGCCTTTGAAATATCAAGAGCAATAATTTTAAGATATAAAGATTTGTTCTACTGTAAAGATTTGTTTCACTGTTTAATGAGATAAACCATGAGATGACCAGTGGACTAGTGCTCAAAAACTCTTGAAATGTTGACAATGGCGTACGGTTAGTCAACTATGAGCAAACAAAATTGTTTACAAGGGGTATAAGTTATTCCAAGAGTCCCTCTTGGTTCTGGGTTTACGATGAACCTCCATCAATCACCGAAGAAATTGTGCAGAGTGTGAAAGAAATTTTTTTGAAAGATCGTCGAATTACGATTAGAGAAATAGCAGATGATCTGAACATATCGGTTGGCTCATGTCATGAACATTGCCTGAGACATGTTAAACGACGAACGTCAATGATGATCCTGATCTGCTCAAAAGGGTTATAACTGGTGATTAATAATGGTTTCATGTTTATGACGTCGAAACTAAAGCCTAATCATAGCAATTGAATAGTTCAGGAGAACCAATACGCCAATTTCGTTCAAATGTTCACAATTTTCTTTAATTACCATGGCGTTGAGCATCAAGAATTCCTACCACAAGGGCGTATGGTAAACGAGGGAAAGAAGTTATGGGGCGTTTGTGTGAATCAATAAGATAAAAACGGCTGGAAATGTGGAATGAAAATTCATGGATTTTGATAATGATAATGCACCTGCGCACAAGTCGTTATTAGTGAGTAGTGTTTTGACCAAAAACAGTACTTCCATCATGAATCAGCTACCTTATTCACCAAACTTGCTCCAGTGTGACTTTTTCCTAATCACGAAATTGAAAAGGTCCATTAAACGACGAAGATTTGCCAAGATGGACTAGATTAAGAATGAATCTCAAAGTGCATTTCAGAAACGTTTTGACGACAGAAAAAAGCACTGGCAGAAGTGCATTGTTTTGGAGGGGGGTTATTTTGAATATTTGTTTATAAAAATAAAAACTAACTTTACTTTTAGATCAAACCACTAGATCGTATCTTTCACGTGGCTCAAAGAAATATTCTTAAGGTCTTAAAGAACAAGATCTCAAATTGTTATCACCTCTATTTTTAAAGTGTGCATGCACTCAAAGGGATATGAGTACCCTTACAAAGAGATTAAACACGGTCGGGACAATTAGGAAAAGACTGCAGGATCAGAAAAGATTATACCTATACACTCAGTATAATTAATAAATATTGAGACCGGTAAAGCATTCCACATTCATTAAGTGCGGCTAAAAACAGGAACTCTGTACTTAAGACTACGTTGTAAATTGAGCACAAGGGTAAACTGATGAGCATTCTTAGAAAAACGGGTATCATGGCTAAACCGTAGAGGGACGGAATAAAACTGCCGATTGCACTAGAAAATTGTTTATGAAAAAGAGACTTATACATAAAACTCTCAAGAGGTACAAATATTTCAGTTAACAAATCGTCACCTTAATTTTTCGAGCTTTCTTTTTTTTTCAAAAGACTCAAATGGTTATTGGAGCACCTGCCCAAAAATGTGAATTTTTTTTGTGTTTTAGACGAATAAAGGCTTTAAAAATTAAAGGCAGATCAGAAGGGCTAAATAACAGGAAACTTAGCAGCGTTCTTGGCGAAATCAAATATATACTCAATCCAAAACATTGTTTGTGATGCCAGTCCTAGATCTGAAAGCTTTTCAGTCTCCCCGATACAAGTGAAAAATTATTGACATTATGGGCGAGGGTTACACTTGAACGACAATAGACTAGACAGCACTGAATTTTTAGAAGTATTAAATTCTTCACGGTTTTTAATATTATACAATACTGTCAAGATCAAAATTGAATGACCGAGGAACATGAATGGAAAACAAATATGAAAAGCTGAGGGTATTGTCGGTAACATAACAATTCAGTAGATTTATAAAAATAAGAAAAAGTGTTGGAAACAAAACGGAGCTGTGGTTTATTTTGTGGATATCAGAATTGAACCCATCCAATACTATCGAAATGTAACTTCGTCGAAAGTAAATGCACGCTTTTTGGAAAAGAGAGCCGACTGTCACTATTGAAAATGAAACTTGGAAAACCCATCATAAAAAGGAAAATTTTAATGGAACAGAATAATTCGGATTACACAAAACTCAGTTTTTCTTGTTCATGATGAGATTATCTTAGGTAGACTTAAGATGTATTAACTTTTAATTCAAAAAACAAATTATTTTTAAGGAAATAAAAGCAAAAGGGAAAAACGGATTGAAGCAAAATATCAATTTTTTGCTAACTTCTTTCTATTTGGTAGCATTGTTTCACTCAAAGGATGTACTCTCAAATGTTTAATCCCTTTGAAAATAATTTTACTTTTAATTAACAACCTTATTTTTGGTTGATTTTTGAAACCACATTTCCGTAACCATTGCAGTAATTTTAATTTTTGTATCACATTTCTATTTGGTTTTAAATGTATTATTTCAACATACTTATATCATTATTATTTCCTGCATTCCTTTCAAAAATTCACCTAACATTCCTTTGTGATGACAAACATTTTACATTTCTTTCAAAAACCACATTATTTGCTTTGATATGGAATAACTATTTTTTTCTCTGAGCCATTAACATTGCATTCAGGGGCATGACATCTTCTTTCATCATACTTGTTCGCAAAAGACATAGAATTATTTTTAAATACACATTCAAACATATAAATATATTCTATGTATGTGTCATACATACAAAAATATACTAAACTATATTTTGTAGATTTCCTGTTCCCAATTTTATCAAAACTAGTACATCTTAACCCTCATCAACTTAAATGAACATATATACATTTAGTATTATGCTCAATGCTGCCATACACCCTACTCAGCCTATCGCACACAAAACTGACTGAAAATTCCTCAAGTAATAGCTTTCAACCTCAAAACGGGAAATAAGATGCTTCTTTGAGGAGTTTGTGGTTGTGGTTTTTTATGCTGATGCAAAGCAAGTTGACTGATGAAAGGTACTTTTGTGAAGGACATATAAATGTGTTCGGATGTGTATACACTCCATTTCGCTCGTTTGAGGTTAAACACAGTTTTTTTTTTAACTGTGATGAAAAAACATTTACAACATTTCTCAGAAAAAAATAAGGGAGAATTTAAAGCACAGAAAAAGAATTTAAAACGTCAAAGTTTTTAAGGGTTGGAAAATAACGACCCTGCAAGATTTATTTCCTTAAAGGTGATCAAAAAATAAGAATTTTAATTTACGAAATATGTGCAGGGAGGTATATTTTGAAATTGAATAAATATATCAATCTTACTTCCTGTAACAAAATAAGGACAACCATACAAAATCTACTGCAAATCATCTCACAACAATTCATCCTGCATTCCACTCACATCATCATCATCATCATCAGGATCGCAAACTATATATATATGTACCTTGTTTAACCGCCTTGCCTGCTTCTCACCACATTTTTGGTTTAGAACATTCCTCTAAAGCTGCCTATAGCTCATATAACTACCCTACATAGGTACGATATATAAACCATAATGCGACACTTGAACCGGAACCGGAACCACATATGTGGCATTCGAAGAAGCCCTATGTTAAGGTGATAGTGCTTTATTTTATTATGTACCTACCTACACTAGGTATAGGTATGTAGGTTTACGATAACACTTATACCCATATATACAAGTAGAGTTGGTAGGACCTTGCTTGGATGTTTTTCATCTTTTATGAGGAAAGTTAAAGTTAAGGAAAGGAATGAATGGGGCAACAACTCGAAGGTGACAAAGAGCAATAGAAAATTACTTCCATGAATTTCAAGGAGTTCTTGATAATACGTGCGTAAAACCGCACACACACACAAACACACACATAAAAAACAGAAATAAGTTATGTGAATAAGGGAAAACGTCCTTTTACGAGCACATCTATACACGTTTGTTGTAGAATCGTAGCTCAAGATCTTGTAGGAGTCTATACATTTCTTTCGATAATGTCGTATATGAGGCAAGCGGGGAGGGAGAAAAGGAAAAAGGCAGGAAGGTATATAAAATAGAAGTATAATAGTGGTAGTGAACATTATCAACTTCTAAAGCCGCAGTAAAAGTTTAAAATTAAATTCCATTTCCGGTATTTGATGTCAGAAAGGATACCTACCTAATTTTATTTATTTATTTTTTATCATCCTTTCTTCCTTGCTCGCTTCGTTTTGCTTCGATCTTTTTTTTGTCCTTAAGCTTCTACTTAAAGTGAATTCTAGTCTTCAAATTCTTTTTTTCTTATTTTTTTTTTGTTTGTATTGAAGTCAATACGTAGTGCACTTTTATTGGCTATAAAGAGTATGTGTATGTGTACATATATATGAAATGCACTCTCTGATGATGTTGATGTGTGCTTTTGAGGAAAAGGAAATGCGCCCAGGAAAAAAGAGTTAAGGATTTCTTGAATAGAAAACTGAGGGTTTTGTGTTGGAAATGAAATTGAATTCAACTTGAGTGTGTAATGTTTGTTGTCGCCCTTGGGTTGTAGGATAAATAAATACATACACATGTGTGTACATATAGACTTTGTAGTTCATTTTATGACACACATCACACAAAACTAGGCTATGATGTGCGGTTGTTGATAATCATGTTGAAGATGTTGAAAATGGCATAGAAAAAAAAATCAGGCAAACAGTTGATAGATAGACAGACATTATTTCGAATAGAGGTTGATTGGCCAAAGGCATTTCAACAGCCTGAATTGCATGTCAACATGCTATTTTGAAGTTTTTAATCAGGCTCCTTGAACGTTTTTTATGGAATATATTTTTTTTTCTATGGAAAAACCATTCGATTGATAAAATTTTAGATGACTAGGTCATACTTGGGCTTGCTTTAAGATTTAGGCAGAAAGAGAGTCCTAGAAATTTAAGGTATAAATTGGCACTCATACGAATAGTAGTAAAGATTTATTGGTTAGAACATGTTTGATGCAGCATGTTTGATACAAAATTTGCGATACAACATGCTAGATGTTTTAATGCAACAAACCCAATGGTAACGCGATTGATGAAGCATTTTTTATGCAAAAAGTTCAGTGCAATAAAGTTGATGCAATATGTTTGCTACAATAAGTTCGATGCAACATGCACGACGCAACCTGTTTAATGCAAGAAAATTGATGCAATATGTTCGATGCAACATCTTCAAAGCAACACGTTTGATGCTTAAGGTATTTGTTTTTTAAATTCGAAATATTCAAAATATTTAAGAAAGTTTAAGCCTAAAGTGTGTTCATGTGAATGAAATTAGGATAGGTGAAAAATATAAATTTTTTTTTTGTGGTTTTTTAAGATCTTAAACACCTTAAAGGTATTTTTTAATGTTTCCAATATGAGTTATAGTATTTTACATCCTTACTTCAGCTATTTCCAAAAGGTCTTTAATGTATTTTTAAACATTCGAATACTTCGAAAATTAAACCTCTAGAGACAAGAAGAAATTCAATTCGTTCGAAAAATCTATCATACTTAATTTTTGGATATCCCAACCATTAAAAGATGATGAAAGTTTTAGGTATTTTGATGACAAAGTCAATAATGATGGTGAGTGAAATTCGAACTGAAGGATACAAATTGTGTCGTCTCCATAAAATTATCCAATTTATGAAGTTTATATAAATAACAATAAAAATAAGAGTATTATACTTTTCAAAAGGTCAAACCTATATAAAACCCGCGTGGCATATAATCCACTAAAATGCTGCGTCACATTGGTAGAACCTCAAAACATAATTTTGCCAACACAGTAGATTAAAATACATTCACCAAATAATTGCCCATAAAATTTTATTATAATTTTGCCTAAAAAAACCGTGACATGAATAAAAAAAAATATTGAAAATAAAATCGAAATGGGTTTCAAAACAAAAAATCAATAAAACCACTTGCTATTACCTCCTTCTATATTTTTTGAATGAACCTTATTTCATAACGTAGATTGTTTTGATTGAAGAAAATAAATAGGAAGAACTCTTCAACAGAAGGTACTACGTTGAATTCCAAGAATCTTTTCAAATGAATGCAATGAAAAGTTAAAACGCCATCCAATTGATGATTGTCTAAAACAGATTAACTCCTTTGTTTATGAATTTATGATAGGAACAAGCAGCATAAGGTACATTTCAAGGTATATTTGAGTTCTTGAATTTTGAACGTAACGTTCAGCTACCATACCTTTCATATTTCATTTTCATTTAAACATCACAGCATGGTATGATGGCTTGTTGTATTTTAACATCATCATTTCTGACTTAACATCTGCTATTGACTTACACACCAGATTTTCCATTTTCATAAATTCTAGAGAATACGAATTGAAAACTATCAATCATTAAGGAAATGAAAATCAAAGATTAGCGAGAATTTTGAAATTGTTTCCTTTTACTATTTCGGAAGTCTAGGTAACTTTTTTAGTTGTTTTTGAATTGCAGCTTAGTCGAATTTCAAACAATCTCTAAATAAGGATATAAAATGGTAATTTTCAAAGAATGCAGGAACCACTGATTGATAAAAATTTCTGGAAGTAAATACAACACAAATTCCAAATAATGGTTACCCCAAAATTAAAGTCCTTATTTTTCTTTTGAAGTAAATAATTTAAAGAGAAAAACAAAACCGATTAGGAAGCTTACGCTTCTTCATTTTTTTTTGTAAAATTAAACTCTCAGGTACACAATTTATTTACTTAAAGGAAAGCTTCCACATATTATTCTTATAAAAAAGGGTTGAGATGGAACCTATAATAATTACTTCTCAGCGATGCAATTCAAAATTGCCAAATCATATTTGTTTAATCAACCAAACTTTCGAGACTTTAATGATAAGTTGTTATCTGTAGAGATTTTGACAATTATTAGAAAAGGATCAATAAGAGGTAGAACTTTGAACAGCCCGGTCTTTTATAGAAGCTATCCATTTTGAAGTTGTCATTTTCTGACAAGTGTACATTATTAAAAATGGAACGATTTTGAAAGACTTGCAGTCACAATTTTCAAATTTTCACATACTGTTGGATCATATCTAAGAACTTTCTCGGTTGGTAATATTGAAATTTGTGGAAAAGTTTGAGCTGTCGTGATAAGTAAGTGTTATGAAGAATCGTTACCATGTTCCTTGCTTAAGAGCATTTTAGAATATTGCTCTTAAAGGTGGTTATTTTGTCGAAAAAATCGGTTTGACAATTCCTTGTTCAAAAATCTACAATACAATATCTTCATCAATCAATTAGACATCAATAAACGTATTTTGTATTAAGCTACGCCGCCGCCGTATATTGCTGAATTTGTTCTTAAAATGCATCAAAATGATCTTGGCTTTCATCAAAGTATCATCCTCGAGCCCATTTTTTGACTTTTTGTAGGAAGTTATTGAAGATTCGTTCCTAGAATAAATAAATCGAAGCTTTTTCGAGAGATAGCTGTGTGTGCTGTATACGTACATACATGCTCCCCTCAGTTCTTCCGGAATGCTTTATTTGACAAGTATTGCATTTGTAAAAAATGTTGAACTCGAGATTTTTAGTTCTCTAATTCTGACTGTGTGTTTGTCTATCTGTTTTCATTCCTAAAGCCCAATTCGTTCGTACGTCCGTACGTAAGCGACGTTTCTGCAGAAAGATGCAGAAAGGACTCTCAAAAAAATTTCTTCGGTGGTTTTTTTACCATAGCAATTTAAAAAAAAAGGTGAACATTTTGGATATCCCTAAATAATCAAAATCAAAAAACTGAAAAAAAAATATTTGCCACCTCGAAAGTAGTATGAACAAAAAACGACAAATTTTGAAGTCAAAAAAAGGATTTATGAAAATATTAAACAAGAGATTTCAGACAATCAACACGGGTTTTTGAGTAAACGATCAACTTAAAATTACTTGTTTCTTTTTTCACACTTTTGTACGAAAGGTATTGAACGGGGTAAGCAAGTTGATAATATATACACAGGCTTTTCAAAGGCGTTTAATAGGGTGCAGCATAACCTGTTATAAAAAAAACTAGAACATCATGGTTTTCATTTTCAATTATTGAATGGGTTAGATCAATATTTAACAGATCGTACATAGTTTGTTGAACATCGTGACTTCAAGTCTTTCAAAATCAAATTCAATTGGACGTAAAAAAGAATTTATAACTTTTCAGGGGTTCCAAAAGGAAGCCATCTCGGACCACTTTTGTTTGTTCTTTTTTTAAACGAACTTTTGTCAAATTTTCTGAAAATTTACTATTTGCTGCTGATTTGAAAATTTACAAACGTATCAATTGTAGACTTGGTTGCAATCTTTTGCAAGATGACCTCAATTGTATTTTTCAGTGGTGTGAAGATAACTGCCTTCATCTCAATATCTCCAAGTGTAAGCAAATGTCTTATAATAGATCACACAACCCTATTCACTTTCAATATAAGGTTAATAATAACAGCCTTCGGGCAACGGCCTAGTCACTGATAACGCTTCGGTTCACCGAAATCATGCATCAGTGAGCGCGTTTAATAGACAGATGGGGGCCGTCTCGAAACCTACCGCGTCCTGTTGTCATGTGTTCTTTCTGTCTCTTGTTCTTTCTCCTTGTATTGATGTCTTGTGTTGTTATCACCTTATATAGGCTTAGTCGCTAAAGGTGCTGTGTCTCCACTCTGTACATTTATTTGCTGAGTAGTATGTAATGTAATGTAATAACAGCCTTGATAAGGTTTCGATTTTTAAGGAATAAGGTGGTGTTTCCGATAGGAAGTTAACTTTTAATGATAACTACGACTATGTACATAATTTTAAAGTCAAATAAAAAACTGGGTTTTCTAATGAGAAATTTAAAGGAATTCACTGATTCGCATACTTTAAAAATGCTTTTTATCTCATTGCAAGATAATGACGAAATAGGAGCAAGACCAGTCAATGAAGACCCAGTCCCAGCCCCCAGCAGAGAAGAGGTAGAAAGAGCCATCCAAAAGCTAAAAATAACAAGTCCGCTGGGTCGGATGGCATACCCGCGGAACTTTTTGAATATGGAGGAAGTGTTTTGTTAAGCCGCATGCACCAGGTCATCACCAAAGTGTGGAAGGAAGAAAGGATACCCACTGACTGGTCGATAAGCTCCATATTCCCCATCTACAAAAAAGGCGACCCGATGTAATGGAAAAACTACTGTTTCATATCCCTGCTTATTGTTGCATACAAAATCCTATCCAACGTACTGTATGAGCGTCTTAAACCTTTGTGCTACACAAATATCGGCACGTACCAGTGGTGCTTTAGACCAGGCAGAACAACGATAGACCAAATATTCACACTGAGGCAGATCCTGGAAAAGACCAACGAATTTCAAGTCGAAAACCACCATCTTTTCATCGACCTTAAAGCTGCTTATTTAGCACCCACCGCCAAGAGCTTATGATGGCAATGTCTGAATTCAGGATCCTGAGCAAACTGATCCAGATTTGCGGCATGACGCTAAACAATACGCAGTACAGTGTGCAAATGGGTAACAGCTCATCCGAGTTATTCCAAACTTGCGCAGGGTTTAGACAAGGAGATGCGTTGTCATGTGACTTCTTCAACATTGTCCTGGAGCGGATAGTGCGTAAGGTGTGAGCACGGATGGCACTATCGTCAACAAATCCACCCAGCTCCTAGGCTATGCGGACGATATAGTCATTATCGCTCGATCCAAGAGAGCTGTGCTTGAAGCCTTCACAACGATTGAAGAACATGCGAAACTAGTTGGTCTGGAAGTGAATGAGGACAAAACAAAGTACATTTTATCAACAAACAAAGCAACATCTGTCCACCGCCTAGGAAAGAACGTCACTGTTGGTAGCAGCAATTTCGAGGTAGTAAAGTAGTTCATCTACCTTGGAACAAACATGAATCCCACGAACGACACCTTAGTGGAGATCCGAAGAAGAATTACCCTAGCGAACCGCTGCTGCTTCGGTTTGGCCAAACAACTGGGTTCATACATACGAGAACTGTATGAGCTGTACCAAGATGTGGATGTAGTCCAGAAGGGCAAGAAAAGAGCGAATGGACGACAACGCTCTTCTCAGCCCAGCCCCCTGGTTCAAAACGACAAGGAAGACCGAACCTACGGTACAAAGACCAAGTGACTGCGGATGCCAGAGCGCTTGGTCTCGGTGACTGGAGAGTGCATGCGAGGGATCGTTCACGATGGAAGACTGCAGTAGATTGTGAGAAACATTATAATTAAGTACGTTAGTCTAAAAAAGATTGTACTCGATAGATGGAATAAAAATAAGATGGAAATTCCTATGAAAACCAACCGAAGGTGTTAATTGTTTCATTATATGTGAAATATTGTTAATAATTTTAAAGTTTTTAAGATTAATTCAACTGACAACTTTTTTTTTACAAAACACAAAAACCTACAAAACTTTTAAGCAAGACAAATCGACTGAAGGGATGGGAAGTTATCATTTTTGATGAAAAAAGAGCTTATCAGAATTTGCCAATTCCTTAAATCTCTTCATCTCCTTACAAAAAAAAACACCCTTTCCACAGAATTTCAAATGACATAAGACATCTTGAACTTTCACGCTGTCAAATTCGAGACTTTATATCACAATTTTTGTAAAATATTTTATGGAAATCTACACAAATTCTTCTCATGAATTATTAACTTGTACTTTTACCAAAAATGTATATGTAAATAACACATACATATACCATTTTCATCATATCAAACATTTTCCATATTTTTATTCCAATTTTATTCAAACTTTTGAACAAATTTGTTTTCATTATTAAGAAAGAACATACTATTCGTTCCTCGTATACATTCGTTTAGTTAAATAATTTTAATGAAAACACTTTTCATCTAGGTATGCTAATTTTAAAACACATTTTCATAACTTGCTCTCATGACGACGGATGATGGAAAACGAAAAAAAAAATAAAGAAATAAAATGAGAAAATACAATAAATCACTCCCTGTTCCAGGAAAACAAACCTCAAACTATCAAAAAATATGATAACTTGACTTCCTTACTTAATTTAACGAATTTCGTTTTTTTATTTTGCCAAAAAAAACTTTTTTTTTAGTAAGTACTCGACTTGTATAGATGAGATGCGGATGAGGTGTCTATGTGAGAACACCAAAAATGAAAATGAAAATGATAAGAAAGAAAAAATAAAATCACAAAAAAAAACACCCATTAATAAATCATCAAACAAATTACTCCCAGGCATTAGAGGGAGAGTAAAGAAGCCATGCAAATGTATATATGGCATAATGAATATTCATGGAGGAATGCTTTTTTGGCAACAGGATGATAAATCTGGAACCATATCAAATTCCGGTCAGAATATACTGTAAATTAAAAAAGAAAATATAAGGAAGGAAAATTTTTATTTTTTACGTGTGTTTTAGATAGGAACAAGATTTTTTGGTGAAAGGAAAAAAGGAGCATTCAGCCACCGGGAGAAATGCTCATCAGGATAACTACCATCGTTCCTGTCGAAAGTCCACGTTCTTGACGTTGCCCGCCACCACCACACCGCCACCGTTCGTCAGAAATTATTGTTAAGATTCATTTTCTTTCCATTTTATAATTGCACACAAATACAAAAGTGACATTAAAAGTGAATCATAACGACAGACAGTCACTTGGCCAGCAGGCAGGACATGCGCCACATTGAATCATTTGGTTGAATTTTAAGGAAAACCCAAACTTTTCCACCAACAATGTAGATGGAACGCGTGGCGGGCGTATAAGGAAATGATTTTATTTTTTCGTTTTTCTGTTCAAAATTAAATCATTGCATGGAATTGTGCCAAATTGATAAATGGACGTAGAAAATGGAACACACACAACTACAACACTTTTCAAGCTGTATATAGGTATACTCATACTTTCTACAAAAAGGACTCAAACCCAAGAGTGCGGAATTAAGATTGGAGCCAATTAAACATCATCTTTGGAACATTATCAAGATATTGTGTAAAGGCTTTTATGTTGTGTAGGGCTGTGGATGTGGCTGTGTCTGTGTGATTTGCTTTTTCTGTTTGTGCGTGGTCGTTAACATTTTCCCATTTTCTTTTAGCAATTTTTTTTTATAATTTCATAAAATATATGTTTATATTTTTAACTTTCCTCCTTCTTCTCTGTTAAATGGAGTAAATAGAAAAAGAAATAGGGGATGAGGAAGAAAGAGAGAGAAAAAAAGAAGGAAGATATTAAAAGACTAAAAAGAAGGAGATCCTTGAAAGAAAAATTAATTTGATTTGACAATTTAACGCTATAAACTTTGGCAAGAGAAATTATTTTTCATTTCAATTTGATTTTTGCAAAAGTGATAGAAATTAATGGATTGTACAAGAGAGTTCTTAAGTGCGATTACAATTGGTTTAATTTTCTATAAGTATATATGTATGTATGTATCTTAACACAAAGCTAGAAAACGGGAAGTCAAAGAAAGCATCGTCAGCGGAGAAAAAGGATGGGAGGTTTTGAGGAATTGTATAGCAAGCAATTAACAAAAGAAAGGATAATAATATTATTTAAATTTAGTTTGGTGTGAAAATAAAGGAGCTTTATATACGATATAGGAAAGGAATCTGGGAATTTTATTTCCCTCTCACTCTCTTAAGGCAATAATATTTTTAGAACTTGGAATTATAAAACCTAAATTTTGCTCAATGGCATGAATTAAGAGTCATTAAAATACAGACTGTATTTTTGATTGAAAAAAAAAAACCAAATGGAATAGATGGTTCATTTTTATGGCACGTTCTTGAAGTTAATAAAATAAGGATAACAAATGTTTTTGAAAGATTTTATGTATTTGATAAAAGGAGTGATGAACAAAGAGTTACTAATTTTATACAAAACAATCTTAAGCAGGAGGAAACATTTTGTTTCGCTTTTGAACTGCTGGGCTTGCAAAGAATGGCTCAGAATAGGACTTGATTTGGTACCATTGATTTCTTAAGGAAGAAAACTTACTCAAAAGGTTTGACTCTGTCAGTTAAGTTTTATTTAATGTTATCAAATGTTAATAAAGTATTATTTGTGTGTCTCGAAAACCATTTAAAAATTAAATACTAACATTGGTGCCGATGTTCTGCATTTCACTTATTGCGAATACACTTTGCGAAAGTAAATTTGGGTGTTCTACAATTCGTTATTGTGAATTGGATTTTCGAACATGGAAATGGGTGTTCTGTACTTCAGTTTATTACATTTTTTGAACGCATTCAAATCACATTTTTTGTTTCTGTGAATTGATCTTTGTTAGCTTTCTTCTGCTAGGAATTGGAGGGTTGCAGAAAGTTTTTGAACTTAAGGAATCGATTAAGGTATTATAAAAGGTTTTTTTTCCCTTAGAACATATAAAAAGCATCTTTTCTTGATCTTAAATAACAATGAAAGCTTAAAAGAGAAAACCAAGAATTTTCTTTATTTATGAGAACGATTCTACAAAATTTTCATACACTTAAATTATGTCAGGTAAATCCATTATATTTGATTTGTCTCCCAAAAATTCGTCTTTTAATTTTTTCTCTTGAATTCTTTTTCACTAAAAATTGAGAATAATATTGTATCCATCTTTAACAGCAAAAATTTCACTTCAGAAACAAAAAAAATGGATGATACTGACAGTTCGAAGTAATTTCGAAGTTTTCGAAATCGATCTAATTGAAGAACATGCAATTTCATTTCACGTGAAATTGAAAAGTGATTTCAATTCACTTTCGATCGAAATTCGGAACATGGGCGTGGTTTTAATAATGAAATAAAGTTCAACTTCAAAATTTGTATGTTTTGGTGCAGCGAAAAAATTATAAACAATAACTTTTTAAAAATATGGATTCACTAAAATATAAACGAAGTACATCGAATTAGGACTGTGTTGGAAAAGGCACTTGAGGAAAAACAAGATGTTGTTCATCAAGCCTTTGACAATGATTGGCTTTTCAAGCTTGAGAACTGCTTTGATTTGATACTTTCTAAGGTAGTACTAAGAAATAATGCAACTGTTTCTTCCTCTTCCTCATCCATACAGCTTCTACAAAACTTATTTGAGAATACGCCTAACCGCGTGGCTCGCTTTCCTATAAGACAGTATCCCGTTATGACTCCTATTATCGAGCTTTTATGCAATCTACTTAGAGATAGCAAGAACCTTGAATGCTTTAAATCTAGTGTTTCCCAGATGTTTTTCGTGACCTGACACTTATTGATGTTGTTTCACATGGTTTTTCCTTCTTCATAGCGTCTTGCATTAGCAACAGCTAACAATTATTATTGGTATGCCATTGTGTGCCAAACGTGGTAGGATGGGCTGCACAGCATCGTTCCTGGCTAGTTTATCTGCCTTACAGTTACCTGGAATGTCTCTATGGCCCTGCGCCCAGCAAAGGGGAATATTAAGCTGCTGTGCCATCTCCATTAGAGATGATCGACAGTTATGGACTGTTATAGAGTTTGTAGAGACAGAGTCCAGAGACTTTATAGCGACCTGACTGTCTGAGAAAATACGGATATCAGACGGTGATAAGCCAGGACAAGACTTCTTTTATCGCTAATAGTTCTACTTGGAACACGCTACAATGATTGGGAAGGCGGAAGAAAATTCATTCGCTCAGAGTACACATCTTCACCAACTCCTTCTTTTGTTTTTGCACCATTTTGAACCAAAATTACTCGAAACTAAAAAAATTAGAAGACGGTGTACCGCAACGAAATGTCCTTGGACCAACCTTGTAACTTTTCTATACTAGGAATATTTTAGTGGATATCAACACTATCAACACCACTTTTGCTGATAATAATGCAATTTTGGGGCCAGAAAGAACTTTACGAAAAGCTACACAATAGTTAAAAAATAAAGTTGATGAAGTAAGAGTTTCGACTAAAAAATTGCGTATTAAGCTTATTGAAACAAAATAGAGGCACATATATTTCACAAACAAAGACAACTGCCCCCAAATTCTATAAAAACTAAAGAAGTATTTTACAAAAATACTGTTAAATACCTTGGAATGACTTTCGAAAAAAGCCTAAATGGAAAAAGCAAGCAAGTATCTACAGAAGAATGTACTAGTTAAAATGAAAGAACTCTGACCTATATATCAAGCAGTACTGAAACCCGTTTAAAAAAAAATATGGCAACAAATAGTGAGCTTATTAAAATATTTCGAAGCAAAGTAACTTCAAAACTAAATTTAAAAAAAAATCATCAAAAGGCAAACATTGACATTATTTTCCACAAAGAGGTTTTATTTTTAATGGTCTCCAACTGTTACTTTAGAAGCTTACATTTTTTAAAAAAAGACAAGAAAAAGCTCTTAAATTTATAAATACTTTGAAAAATTATTACAAAAAATTTAAAAACTGAGCAATCACAGTTCAAAATTTGGTAGAAAAAGTTTCTTTATTGTCTTTAGTCTATAAAAGGTCCTAAACATACAATTATCTTTTTGTTAGACTAAGATTAAATTTGTTCAAATAGAATAAATAGTAACGTTATTTTGAGGCTAAAGGGGTTCGAAATGTCATATTTGAAGAAAAACCGATTTAGATTCTTTAGATTGCAAGACAAATTTTTCGACACCTTAATTAAAATGACTTTAAAAAAGCAATATTTTTGTATTAAATTTTAAGTACTTTTGGTCAACTTGCATTAAACGTTCTGAATTATCCCCTAAAAGAATATCTCAAAAATTCATGACTATGGTAACTCAATGAACTTTTGCTCTTTTAATAGATAGGTGCTTATACGCAAAACTATTCTCACGCTATTTGCATAAGTATTCGCGGACCGTAGCCATTAGTCCTTTGAAATATCTGTTTTCACGTTGTATACTCTACTCATACAGATAAGCAGAGAGGTGTTTTGAAATGTATTAACATATTTATAATGTTAAGACCCGTCATGCTCAAAGGCATTAAGATCCTTTTGGTCTCGGTCTTATATATAGTGAAATAACCAAATGACCGCATGGACCATACGATGGTCATAGTTTAAAATACACATAATACTCGCCATATCATCGTTGTTTCCGTGAAAGTTTAGTCATATACATAGGTACATACATATATAGCTAAACATTATTATGAAAACTTAGCAGGACATTAATTCCTGCATCTGGTTTAAGTATATATCTATCTTTCTATGAACATTATCCGTGAAACTATGGTTGCGCGGCGGTGACAAAACTATCTCTATGACTATGAACTAAGCAAAGCAGTAAAATTTTCCTCCATATAGTAAATCAAAGGACGAAATATCCTTCCTTGCTATTTTGATATAAACATAAATATACACTTGGTTACTCTTTCTCTCTCTGAGTGTTTATAAATCGCTAAACTGAAACTCTGAAACTATTATAATGGAGGTATATGTGTGTTTGTATTTACTTGTTTAATGCTCAACGATTATGTTGATGCCAATGACAGTATATGAGCTCAAAATTATGATAACAGCGTCATAAACGACTATGGCGACGCCGCCGCCGGCTGCCATCCAACATCACCATCGCCATAGCTGCTGTCCTCGTCACCGGCAACAATGCGACGGACAAATATACGGTACAATACGTATAACTCGAAAAGAAGGAGGGATGAGGGGGTGGTGTGGTGTTAAAGGATATGATAATAATGATGAATTTCGTATAAATGGTTATTATTATGTTTGGCTATGGCATTACAAACACTTGAGTGATTTTCAACTCACACCATCAATAAACTATTTATGAATGTAGGTATAAACTTAACATCATATTTCTTGGTCCTTATTTATTTTATCATCGTAAATTAATCTCCATAATGTTTGGCATACACAACACACTCACACACTTATTCATTTTACGGATTTGCTATTTGAAGCAATAAATAAACTGACTAAAGGATACCATACAGTGCTGTTTAAAAAAAAACTAACTATAATGATCCTTAAACAGAGTTTTAAGTTAAAATTTAAGAAATTTAATATTTTTTTTTTTAATCCAATACTTAAGTTTTTCAGAATTTTTGAGATCCTGAAAGTACTGATCAAGTATTGTTTGAATACTTTGGGTCTTGATCACTCTGTATTAAGGTTTTCTTATAAGAGGTCTCATTTTGAATGTCCCTTAATTTGGGCAAGTTTCACATTTGAAGCTGCCATTTTTTGACTTTTGACAAGTTAAAATTACGATATTACCAAAACTTGAACTAAACATACTTCAAAAGTGCATTTGAGCTAAAAATATAGTAGTGAAAGATAAGATATGTGAAAATTCCTCACAAGTAATTCAAAAGTTTATTGGTAAGTCTATTATTTTAAATATGTTACTTACTTACGTAGTTACTTTTTTTGCAAGTTTCACAAAACATATTTTCTTAAAAAATTTGTTTTCACCTCACTGTAGACATATGTAGTTAATTGTATCTGCACTGCATAATATGTGTACAAAACATATAAATTTATACACTAAAGAACTTTCCGGCATTAGCGTTGTATAATGCGTGTAATGTTTATGAACAAACACAAGGCGAATAATTAAATATACATAAAAACTCTTTATAGGATGGATGCGATAGTATCCACTATACCCTATATGCTACCCTCCTATTCCGAGCCTAAGTAAAGGTATAAATATTCATCTTTACAAATATGACAGATATTATGGAGATAAATATATGTATGTATGTATTGTACATATTATAATAAAAAGGACCAAAACAACACATCTTCTAAAAACTAATTCGCATTAAATATGAGAAAGGGTAATTCAGGCGAACCGATATCTCTAGAAAAACCCGTCGTAGTCGTCCTTGACGTCGTCGTTCGTGTCGGTTCTAAAAAGTAACTGGTGCGTGGAATGACGTATTTGATGATGATTACGGGCTAACACAGTAAGACAAAAAAGTAGAGTGCGGGTGATAATGCTGGTGGGGGTGGGTTTGCGGAACGGCATCGGCGGGTGGCGGACAGGAACGATGATGGCAGAAAATCACAAAACTTAGTCAGAAAAGTTAAGTCAAATGAAAACTCATAGATAAGAGTAAAAGATAATTTTCTGAAGAATTGCGCAAGTGAAATTCCCGTTTAGGAAATTACATCGAACAAGAATAAGAAGAAATTTCTACTGTGTTGTTGTAAGTAAAGTAAAGTAATAGCCACTGGCATTTTATGAAGACGTATACACTATACACAGTTAGGTATGAAGGTATAGCAAAAATGTTAGCAGAAACGGAATTTCCCGCAATAGCGAAATTCTGCCATCTGTATCTGATTTGGGATGGATATAATAATACGCTAAAGATTGAATAAGACCAAGGCATAAGCAGAATTCTTAATGATAAACCAAAAGAAATGGACTTAGGTTATACGTTGGTATACGAATTTTCTTCAGCTTCTTCTTCAAAAATAAAACACAAAAAAAATTAAATTAAACATTTATATTAGGTTTAGATTAAGGTATATAAAACCAGAATGTGTTCAACTTGAATATATATTTAGGTGTAGGTACATGTATTAAGATACCTTTATATGACCCGTGTTTGAGTTTAACTACCCTTGAGGTAATTGAAAAAGGGTTGAAAAGGAAAATTCATGATAGTTTATTATTCATTTAAGTTAAACTTGTGAGCCATGCCAAAATTGAAATAATGTTGATTCGAAATTCTTTAGATGATAGCTTAAGTTTTCGTGGAATGATGGCCAGAAGCTATATGTATACAGCTACCAAAAACCTAAATATAATGTTATTTGATGCTGGTGAATAGTTGTTGAACACAACAAAAAAAACTTAAGGTACAAAGGATTTTATGCTAAATAAAATTAATACCTTATAATAGGAAATAATGAAAACATCAACAGCTAAAATGGGTTAGCATATTTTGAGTTTTTTCATTGTTTTGTTGGGTTTTTAAGACTAGACTAATTCGAAAGCAAAAAAAAGGGAATAAGATATTTTTGAATGAAGAAGAATTTGAATAGGATTTAAATTCTCAATTTTCGAGAACCCTTCAGCAAAGATCCAACTGAATTTGAGGAATTTATGGTGCATTCGAATATCATCAGTAAATTGCGTCAATAGATGCACATTTGACTTGAATGTCTATAGATTTTTTACATTCGTGCAGTACGGCTGAAAAAAAAGTTGAAGGATGTAGCATTCTTAGAAGTACGGCATTGATTTTCAACCGACTTTAGAATAAGCTGCACGAATATTTAAAACGAAATAGAATAACGTTATTTCCATGCTCGAAAAGTTATTTAAGGCAGTTGCTAACTGATAGGTCATTGTCTTGATCGAATCACGCATATTTTAGAAGCTCACAGAACTGACTTCTTATGGGCCAAAAAAGTCTTGTAATGAAGGATTAGTCTTAATACGAACGCTAAACTTCATCTTAAGTCTTTAATACAAATTAATAGTAATAACTAAAAAGATGCGGACGAGACTTTTGCAAGTCTCTTCATCTTGGCGACATCGCACACTGGGGCCGGTTGTATGGAGAGCGTGCTCAAAACTCTGTATCTATGGGATTCGTTTCAAAAACGGGTGTTTAGTTAATAAAAAGGAAATACAATTCATTAATAAACCAATATTTTTCTTAATTCATTTAAAAAAAAGGTATATGTACATATTTTACAAAGTGTAGCTTTACGTAGTAGATAAAGAAAGGTTTAAGTTTAAACGTTCTTCTTCTAATAAATTCACAACTTCAATGTCGAATGATTTTCTATTTACAACAGGTAATGAGCGCATAAGACTCATAAGTGGATCAGATGAGATAAATAAACGATTAAAAATATCAGTAATGTTATCTATTCTGGATGTCTTTCTACTAAAATATTCCCTGTATGCTTTAAAGTCCTTGTTCCTGGCCTCTTGCGCCTCTTCGCTAAGCATACCAATTGGTAACAAAGCGTTATTGATAATTTCAGACCCATGAATAAGGATTTTGTGTACAGTTGGGGTCATTGGCATCCACGGATATAATTCTACATATAATCGACCAGTGTCTTGGCAGTAATTTTTGAACTTTTCAGAGTTGATACTAAAGCCGCTTGATATGGCTTGTAGTATCATATAAAATCGTCTGATAAGCTCCGGATTCACTCCTGTTACTTTTGCAGACGTTTCATAATTTTGAAAAAACTTTCGAGCTACGTTTCCGTCATTGCTATTTCCGAAACCAGGCTTTGGTTTGTCTACAATGAGAGACATTTGGCTCTTGAATTCTGTCTGTATTCTATTTTTATTTTCTTCAACGATTAATTTATTTTTTTTACTGACACGCCAAGAAGCTATTGGTAATTTGTATGCAAGATGCAATATACACTCAAAAGTTCTAATCCATGAGTGTAGTACAGAAATGCCAAATGACAAGTAATCACTTTGTGTCTCTTTTTGACCAACTAGTTCAAGATTATTAAAATCTTTTGACGTTGCACCACATAAATAGCATCTGAGTGTCGAATTTGTATCAGTTAAGGAATTGCATATTTTTCCATCAACCATGGTAAATATGGGTTTGTGATTTACTTCATATGAATTTCCATTTAAATAACCTATTGAACTTATTAAGTTCCTGATTTCGCCATCAATTTTCTCTTTTTTTTCCTTAACAAGTTCATCTGTTTCTTTTGCGTATTCAAGATTAATGGGCCTGCAAAATCTGGGTGAGGAAGGTCTGGGGTTTTGCCACAAAACAACTGGCATCTCATTCGATTTATTTAACACTAACCGTAAAGGTACTAGGGACGTTAAAAACATATATTTGTCATCAGAAAATTCAGATATAAACTTTTGTTTGTACTGCGTATGGCTGGAACTTCCATCAAACCCCCATTTTGAAATTAAAACTATCTCGTCAGATGGATTTACAGTGCGTAATTCGAAAATATTTTGCTGAGAATTAAGTAACCGATTAGCTGTGTGATCAAGCAGCGACTGAAGAGACACCTCAGCTTTAGTTTCACTAACAGAAACATTATTAGGATAGCATAAAGACTTTTCTGCCTGAATCATTTTATATGATGGAAACAGATCTTTTGCAAAGTTCCTGATGGTGTCGTATTGCTTTCTTGACAGTTGAGCTTCAATAATCATTGAAAGTGCTTCTCGTGGCGACAATTTTTTATTTTTGAATTAATATTTAAAACAAGGCAATCTTTTGCGTAGGTATGTGACTCTGCAACTTTCTTAATAACTTCTGCTTCTTGACTTTTACCTGAAGCCCTGAAAGACATCTGAGCAGCAAAAGCCAAGACATTTGCAGGAATCTCAGAACGCAAACTAGCCGTTTTTCTACGTTTAGTTTGATCACTGCACTCCTCAAAATCTAACGTACGTCTTCCCATCCCCACCCTAGGAACACATGATTTTTTGAACACACAACTCTGTTCCAACCAACTTTTTTCATTTGCTACAAGTCGTTCATTGTGCTTAGAATACTTTATCCACTTACTACGTAGCTGGGTCTTGAAGTTTCGGAGCTCCGTTTTAATTTTGTTTCTATTTTCAGTAGGACAAGCCGTTATTACCATAACAAAGTCAACAATGTGATCAAATTTTTTACCGAAATCTTTGTCATTACTATTTATAAATTTGTCCACTAAAACTTTTTTTTTAATTACAATTTCTAATGAAGAATCTGAAAAAAAAAGATTTTTTTCAACCTCCACATCTTCGTTTCTTATAGAATTAATTAAAAAACTTCCAATTGCAACAGAGGCTTTTACTTCTATCTTTTATTTCTACTAAAAGAACATCTATATGATAAGTCTACATACTCAGTTTCAAAAGCCTCTATTGCAAATTAGAAAAAAAAATGTTTTAAACATTTTATATGGATATTTTCATCTTTTATTTTTTTCCGCGAGTTTTATTATTTATGTTAATATTAATACTTTTTACTTATATACTGACCTTGATTAATCCATGACATTTTTTTCTTTTTTTTAAAACCACTGAAACTTGTTTTTTTTTTTACTTTTAATTGACCGATTAGAGCACAAAAGATTTTTTTATTTACCAAAACACAACTTAACCGCTTGTTTTCTAGCACCCTACTCCCTCGCCGACCTTCAAAGTTTTACAGATTAATAGAAAATTATGCTAACTGTGCAACAAAAAAAAAATTGCAGGATACCGTTATTCTCAATTTTGCATTTTGAGCACGCTCTTCATACAAATGGCCCCAGTGTGCATCGGTCTTGTGATTTTACTCTAGAATAGTTTGATTAGCAGTTCTTTCTAGCCCAGGTTTTAATTGAAACATTTATTTTTAAGGTTTTAAGTTTTAATGTTTGTTTAATTTAAAGTTTTAATGCTTCCTCCATAAAATGGTGGAGTTGCTTTATGCATGTATGTAAGGAGTTTTTTAATTGGCACGGGTAGATTTTGGCGGCTCCGTGGCGGCAATTTTGTTTTGGTGACATCTGTCAAATCTTTTGTCTATTACTTATGACAAATCATCATGGTAAGCCAAACGATTGAACAACACGTTCAAATGTTAGAACTTTATTAACTAAATGAGTGTTCATTAACGCAAAAGTTGAGCGCATTGCGCCCTATTTTCGGTAGACGTGGTAGTCCTTCTACACAGTCGACTTTTTAACGTTTGATGGCTAAATTTGAGAAGACCGGTTCAGTAAACAATAGGCCAATACCCGTAAGTTCAAATAACGCAAGATCGATTTTTTATCACTGGTACTGCGTCTTCCGAGGAATTGACAAAGAGTAATTTTTGTCATGAAAAGTGCTTTCTCAAATTAGACGTTGGAAATCGACTTAAAATTGTAGTTCTCCTATAGCCCTGACAACATGACTTGCACTCATGAATTGCGGAGAGTTGTAAGGCACTAGGCCCTAGTTTTCAACGGACTGTTGCACCACCTTATTTATTTACTATTAAAATGGGAATTTTTAAGATATAAGAAATATCAATTTTAGTTTGACAAATTTTATTAATAATTGAAAATTTGTGAATCACTAAACAAAAGGATCATAAAGGTTTTTATTGCGGAAAACTTTTTCGTCTTCAAAGTGGGCTTCCATATAATTCTAATACCATCCTAGTACAAATAAGGATAATAAAGGCTTGAAAAACATTAACATCTAATAAGGATAATAAAGGCTTGAAAAACATTAACATCTAATAAGTCTATTTAGTAGACTCAACTGCAGTAGAACCTATAATTTTCTCCTAACTTCTACTATAGGAATTTTATTTAAATAAAACTCGCACAGTTATGTATATTTCCCGTCACTGTCAAAATGTTTTTTAAATAATTTGTACCCTTCCATTATTCAACTCCGACAAAGGATTTAAGGCTCTATTTTCATCTAACTCAAATTATTTCTATAGTAATAGTTAACAATAGAACATAAGCAGATGAGATGAATATGAAGCAATATATGTATATTCTTATTCATCCATATACAGTTTCCAAAACTCATTTGATGTTCCTCTTTATGTGATTTTAGTAAGCTATAGATATATTCTTTAAAGTCATACATGCCACTCCAATTTATGTCCAAATATAGAAGTCTGACATCAACACAAGACATTCTTCTCTTCTTTGTTGATTAAACTTCAACTCTGTACAACAAAAGTTCATCGAACCAAAGAAAAGCGTTTTGCCGCTGACATATGTATTCCAAAAATAAGAAAACGAAAAATTCACTCACACATACAACAGAAAGGAGCAAAATATTAATACAAAAAAAAAAAAACAACTTTGAACAATAGACAGAAAACTATTTTGTGTATTTGGCGTTAAACATACAACACTCAAAAAGGAAGAAAGCAAAGAAATCACAGAAAATGTTCCTTAAAAGTTTTAACCTACTACTCTCCTTTTAACTCTATACAAACATACATATACAGAGATACATATGTACATATACAAACAAATGTACAATAAGTTTAAAGTCTATTTCACTATAATGTTGAGTTTTGTGTAGAATGCTTTTTTTTTTTTATTTGTATTTTTCGTTCGTCCTTATTTTACGAAGCAGACAATATTTATGTATCCGCATGAGGAATGAAAATGTCAATTACCATCATTGAGTGTAGGAGGTCCTTATAGAAGTTTATTTTTCTTGTGTGTGTGTTCTTTTTTAATTTCCTTGTTTTAGTGCTTTCTTTTATAAAAGTGTTATTTTTTCAACATTGTATGAATTGGTCTGACAAGAAAGTTGGGATTAAATTAGAAGGAACATTTAGGAGAGCATTTCTTTCAAAGGTGTGTCTAATCTTAAAAAAACTGACTTGTAAGATTTATGACGAAGCAATATGATCCCTTGTTAAGTTATAAAGGTTTTTCAGTCTTGGATATCAACTTAAACTTTACTAAATAATAAATATGCAATTCATATTTAAACCATAGTTACGAAAAATTTAAGAAAAATTATTAAATTATTTGCATTAAAAAAAAAGATTTAAGGAAATGTCGTCCCTAGATTATGATGTGTATCATTTTCCCAATTGTACTTCTCCTAATTTCAATAAGGTTTTCCTGTACACCTACAAATAAAAAGTTTAGACTGCTAAAAAAATTCTATTATAAGAGAAACGTTAACCTAAAATAATCGGTTTTTTAAATATTCAAAAATCATTGAAAATTCTTGAGGTCCGTAATTTGGAAAAATAAACTCTTAGATGAAGCAGTATTTAGTTTCAAGGCCAACATCAAAACTGTTATTGCACACTTTTTGAAGTATTTAGTCGGTTTAAATGATTATAAGAACACCAAAGGTAAGTTGACTTGAAAAAAATATTTGTACATCAAAAGGGTGATTTTTTAGCTATTATCTTTTTGGCAACACTGGTTTAAACAGCTGACGCAAGTTTCGGGTTTTGTTTCACTGTCAAATATCTTCAGTTTGGTCTATAATTTAACCATGAATCGTCTTTCAAAACGAACAACGCTTGCAAATTATTGAATTTTATTATCAAAATGCTGCTCTGTTAAGGAAGCTCATCGCGCGCTTCATCCATTTTATGGTGAGTTTAATTTCACTACTGAAGCAGCTATTCGGGCCAAATTTACATTATTGAACATTAAACCACCAACAGGCTCACGTAGAGTGCGAACTGGAGAAAATATAGCAGCTGTATCGGCCTGTGTTAATGATGACCATCAATTATCAATTTATGGCCGTTCGCATCTAAAATCAACAACGTGAAAAATTTTGCCGAAATATTTAGGCGTGATGCCTTTGAAAATACAGCTGGTCCAAGAATAAAAGCCGAACGACCTACTGCAACGTTAAATTTTTGGTGAATTGGCCGAATTAGAAAGTTGGTCGAAGATCGACTTTTTTACCGAAGAATTGTGTTCAGCGACGAAGCTACCAATGCATCCACAAAAAGTCACAGTTTGGTGCGATTTAAAGGCTAGTGGCATCATTGGACCGTATTTCTTCAAAGCTGATGCGAATCGTAACTTAACTGTGAATGGTGAGCGCTACCGTGAGATGATATCCAACTTTTTTTTGCATAAACTGCAAGAGCTTGACATGCATGACATGTGGTGTCAACAAGACGGTGCCACATGCCAGGCAGCACCAGCAATAATAGACTTATTGAGAGGCGAGTTCGGGGAACGTTTTATTTAACGTTCGAAACCTGTCGATTGGCCGCAGACCGAGCGATTTATCGCCCTTAGACTATTTATTTTGTAGGGCTATTATAAAGCTCATGTCTATACAGACAAGCTCCTTTCAATTGACGTATTGGAAGACAACAATGAAGCATTTGAGATACCAGCCGAAAAGTGGGAAAGAGTATGCCAAAATTGGACTAAGCGGATGGACCATTTGAGGCTCAGTTTAAGTCAACATTTGCATGAATTAATCTTCAAACATTAAATTTTATGGACCGTACTATCGATTTTTATAAAGATTTCATGAATTCTTTTGAATTGTTTTTTTGAAACGTTTTCTTATAGCTTTTCAAAAATCACCCTTTACATAGCGAGTTTAAAGTACTTCTGGAAACCAAAGAGAAGCTGACTTGAAAAAAAATGTTTATATATTTAGTTCACTATATGAAAAAAAAATGGGAAAATACATTTTCTTATATTTCTGTTAATCCAATTAAAAACTCTCAATCATCTTAAAACCTTTTTCTTTCAAAGTTCTAAAATAGAAGCCATCTATATAAATTAATATTAAAAATCTTTCAAAGATTATAACTTACTTTACCTTTTGCAAACACTATAAACCATCTAAAATGCACAAGATGAACATTAAGCTTTTAGCTTAAAATATAAAGTAATATTTTGTGCAAGATAAAGCTTTGAAAATCTTTTGAAAATATTTTACCTTTTCAATTTTCAATTTATGTGGTATAAACTTAATTTTATCTGAAATTTTCAAATTTTCCACATCAAAGATATATTCATAGATAGTTTCTACATCTAGGTTTTATTTTAATTGAATTCATGCGTGCATCTTTAGCGTGCTTTTTGACGCGTACACACAAACGCAAATATTCTTCACATCAAAGCCACTCCATTATGTTTCAATCTAGAGCTAATAGTTTTGCGTATTTGAAAACCTACTTTTCAAAGTTTTAACCGTGTTCAACGTTGACAACGACGACGACAAGTTCCAATTTATATGAATTCTTTTAGAAATTCCTTATTAACATTTTCACTTGAAAGTTCAATTAAGGCATTGAAACATTTAAACGCTGTAAAACTTTATCACGAGGAAAAAAAAAACTGCTGAATTTTTCACTTAAGAAAAGTACTTGTATTACGCAGCAAAAATTACTATCTCGCTTTACGTAACGTATGGTTTTGTGATGGTTATGGTGATTACGTTATGAAAAAAAAAGATGATATATAAGAAGATTTTTTTTTCGATTTATGAGTGAAAGGAAATCATTTGCTGATCCTTTTAGCATAAGGGATGTGGTAATATCACATACATAATAAATGACAAACTCACAATTTTTCTGGCACGTTATAGCCAACAGAGACTTAGGTTGGGCGGGCATCAAGGCATCAAGGAATAAGTTGCGTTTCGTATCTTTTTCTTTGGGGAAAATGAATGAAAATCTCATTAGCAGTTCTGTAGCAGAGAGTATTACGTAATTATTTGTGTGTGGTTTGCAGAAATCTTGATGTTCAATGTCAATCAAGACATCAGAAAAATTGCCAGTTTGGGTAAATCCTTGTTTTCGATTTCCGAACATGTTTTGCGTGTCAATGTTTTTTTTTGGAAGAATATACAAGAAAATAAGAAAAATAATTTTCGAATCGATTTTTTGTTTTCTTGTGGTTTATTTTATTCTTCTAAATCATTCAGTAGCCAAAGGTATGATAAAAATCTGTATTTTTCGAAGGTGTTTGTTTGTTGTTTTTGAATAATGAACTAAGTCAGTGATGGAAAAAATTACACTTTCAAAACCTCAAAAACACTCCTTTATCTTTTGGTTCTAATAAATTTTCAAGACTTTCATCATCATCGTGTTTTTCTTTTTTGAAAGTATTTGTATACAGGTACATCTATCTACCTTATTTTTTAATGAAAAGTCCATGTGATTTATGGTGGGATATGAGTTGCAACTTACATACGTGTTAAGAAAAGTTATATTGTAGCTATCTTTTATATCTAAACCTCCTCCCACATACATATAGCTAATGCCATTCTACATATATCTATGTATATAAAATTCAAAGGGTAAGAAATCACTTAGGTAGAGAATTTGAAATCACATACATACATATGTATGTCATTGACAGATGGTGTGCGTGTTAATGCAAACAATTTATCTTCCAAAAGACCAAGACCATGTTTTCTCATTTTCCGTTTTTTTTTTTGAGTTGGTTTTTCTTAAAAATTGATTTGTCATTTCTTACTTCATGTGTGTAAAATGAAGTATACTTTTGTGAATATGTGAATTTATTTATGTATGTATGTATATAGGATTGTGAGTTATACTAATGATTACACATTTTACAAGGACTTAACTTCTTGGATTCTTCTCAAAAGTTTCAAAAAATTCAAAAGTAATCGAGGGGGTTAATTTCTTTCAAATCTTAAAAGTTTTTACACATACTCGTACATGAAATTTGCATTTTTTTTCTTTTACACATGTTATACAGGGTTTTCCAATAAAAGGTTTTATTTTGATGCTTAATAAAAACGAATATTATAAGAATAATAAATGAATATAATGAAAATAAATGTAAGTCATGGCATCAATAATAGAAAGCAATATCAGCCAAAAGGCGGCAATGGCTTCAGTTGTACAAATTTATTAAAAAGAGTTTTTCAATCAGAGTTGAAATGGAATAAAACAAGCTCTGCATGAGGTATTAACAACAATATTTTTTTGTCGAAAGGTCAATAAGTGTGGAATATGACATCATTCTAATGGCCACCTCGACTTCTTGCAGTGGCATGGCATACACCAAACTTTAAATATTTGGGGATACATTATCACCTGGTGTGCCTCTCGTCGGTTGGTGTCAATTTTGCTTGTTAAACCAGCCATTCATCCAAATATGGATCTAGTCACTAAAGATGATTTTTCGGCAAAAATTTGATTCCTCTTCCAAACGATTCGAAGCAGCCCAGTCAGCGAAAAAACGGCGTTATCTGCGGTCATAAACTTTGAACTCCTGGATCAGTTATATCTTGTATGGGTATAGGCTCTCGATACAAAATTGGCCAAGGTAAGGTCTGCGAGAGGCCGAGTTCTTGTGCACGGGGAGGAATAGACTGCACTGGATTGTGTTGTACAATTTTACGGACCACGGCGATCTTTTCAGACGATCCTGCATTCCTTGATCGTACGGGTGTTAGCTGATTGTTTACTAAACCGGTCGTCTCAAATTTGGCCACCAAACGTTGAACAGTCGACTGTTTAGAAGTTCCACTACGTCTACCGTAAAATGGGCGTAATGTGCACACATTTGATAATCAAGTTGTATCATTTGAACGTGCTGTTCTTGCCATGACGATTTAGCTTAATAAAACTGAATAATATACAAATGATTTGACAGAGTTCGCAAAAACAAAATGGTCGCCACGAGGCAAACAAATCTACCCACGTCAATTAAAAAATCCTTTATTTACGGCTGTATGTAGATAACTTCTCGTATCCCAAAGACTTTGAATCGATTGTGGAGCATTTGCATAGAACTGATCTTTCATACAGAACCAAAGAAAAACGTATCTTTTTGAAAATGTAACCTTTTTGAAAATAAAAATTGCCTACATCATTATATTTGAATTCTGGCCATTAAAAAAATACATCAAGATAAAAACTCCTTAAATTATCCATCAGCCTCTACAAAAAAATCAAAAATGGCCACAAAAATAATTTAAAAGATTTTTACCAATCTATTTGTAGATATGCCAAACCCGAACTTCGTGACACAGATTGCAAAGTAAAAATTAGCTTCGTGGTTAAAGATGATATCGATGAAAACCTGGATCTTTTAGTAAAATGTATGGATATAATTGGCAAATATACGACTTTGCTAGCTATCGACCGGCTTAAGTTCATGTGGTCCTAACAGATTCCAAAGTAAAAATCAGCTTCATGCCTAAAGATGATATCGAGGAAAACCTGGATCTTTTAGTAAAATTTAAGGATATAATTGGCAAATATACGACTTTGCTAGCTATCGACCGGGCTAAGTTCTTGTGGTACTAAAACGCCATAAGATTTAAGTCTTTATGCAAAACATGGTGTAATCTCGTTTGATGAATGCAGCATTCAAAAAATCGACAAAACTGTATTCTCTCTAAAACTATGGGCTACTACAGCAATATTCTAAGACTTGTGCTACTACTTGTGCCATATTGCTTCAAATCGATTAATAAGAGTTTCGATTTTACCTAGCAACACCGCCAAATTTTCGAAAGTCCTATAGTGAATTGAAACATTACATTACATTACATTTCACACTACTCAGTACATTAATGTGCAGAATAGAGAACACAGCACCTTGAGCAACTAGACTATGTAAGGTGATAACAACACAAGACATTAATACAAGACAGAAGGACAGAAGAGAAAGAACAACGGATAGAAAGACCACATGACAACAGCACGCGGTAGATTTCGAGACGGTCCCACATCTTTCTACTAACCACGCTCACTGATGCTTAATTTCGGTGATCGATGGGAACCGAAGCTTTATCAGTGACTAGGCCGTTGCCATCAAACAATTTCAATACGATTTTGAAGTGTGTGTTATTCGCTGATTTTTACAAATATCAAAATAAAATGTGCCCCTTTCAAAAACCCATTTTGAAAAACCCTAAATTTTGATAGGTTATCCTTTTTATTTGTTTCTCTTTATTTACATCTCTCCATCAAAATATCCTTGAAATCCTTCATTAATTGGTTAATTGATTTCACGCTTGATGATGGCAATTGACTTTTTTTTAACTAAATGGAAAAATATATAAATTACTATTGTAAATAATTTTTGCAGAAAAGTTATCTCGTTATTTACCTCACTTAATTTTCCAATAAACTCATACAAATATTTGTATTGTTTGTAATTATTTTCATTGTTTTCTTTTGTTTTTGTATTTGATCGTCAAAAAAAAACAATAAAAAGTCTAAAGACAAATACTTGACACACACAAATAAAAAAAAAAATATCTTTTCGTTCCATGTATTTTTTTGATGTGAACAGAATGACACACAATGTCACATAGTGTGTACTTTTTAAATTCGTTTCATTGCTAAAACAGAAGAAGGACAACACACTTGAAATTAACGACGACGACGACGATGATGAGGATGAGAGGACAACGACGACGACGTCGACGTCGACGACTACGACTACAACAACTCTGCGAACTACGACTATGCCGAATGGTATAGGTACCTACCCTAAGTGCACTTAAAGCTGTATGCTCCAGTTTACTCTCATTTGTATTTTTTGTGATTTTTTGAGAAGGTCCTTGGTTATAGCCATCATCATCATCATCATCGTCGTCATCATCATCATCTTTGGTCGCTCGTCGGTGTATGGTTGTCGTCAGTGTTGGGTCGGTTTTGATGCCATGATGATGATGATGGTGTTTGCTTTGAGGTATTTATCTTTGACTTAAGCTTTAAATGCATGAAGCCAGGTGAAAATTGAAAATAATACTTTTCAGTTTATATACACATTTATATTCACAAAGAAGGTACCTAATATAAAGGTGTAAGTAGATTTTCTCTATGCCATTGTCATTGTTAAAAAAACGGCACGACAACTAGCGACGCAATGATGATGATTTGAGAATTTTATTATACGTGTATTACTTTTTTTTTGTTTTGGGAACATTAAGATAAAGGTCTTTTGAATGACTTGGAGAAAAGTTTTGGGTTAAAGTTCAAACACAAGCATTAAACATTAAAATGAAAAGAATTGAAAAGAAAAGTGTTAAACATTCCAATGGAACTCCATGGCGTATACTTAACTTCTTTTTTTTTGTTGAGTTTATGGAAATTTAGAGAAAATTAATTTTGATTAATGGATTTTGTTTTAAGAAAGTACAAATGTTCACACTCAAAGAAGAAATTGATTACAAAAAACACACACACACACCTGTCCACCAAAAATACTATTGGAGGCATAAAAGAGTCCAAAATAAAGATTTTACATCTCAACATTTTGTAATCTGTGTAAATAGAATATAAGTATAAGGATAAACTAAACTCATCTGCTGGGTCTTTTTCAAGAGGTTTTAAGTTAGACCTTTCGTTTCCCATCATTTATCGCACCAAAATGGATGAGAGTTGTAAGTCAAGGCACTATAGCTCTGTGGGAACTGCTGTACCATCAAATTTAATTTAATTTTATTTAAGGTCATAGAAGGTTTTCCAAATGGGGTTTAAACGAAAATGGCTAAACTGTTTTTATAAAAACGAGTGATAGAAATTAAATAACACTAACACATTATTAAATATTAGTAACAGAATTCCGAGGACATGATCGCAGCTTTAAGAACCATACTGTCGTTTTCGGGTTCGTTTAGGTTTGTCAGATTGCAAAAGTTAACAATCGTCCAAACTCGAAATTTTTGAAAATATTTTCAGATCGTCCCCATATAATAAGCATTCACAATAATTAAAGACCGAGACAATATCGTTAACGAACATTATTAAAAGAAGCGGACCTAGGTGGCTACCTTGCGGGACACTTGATGCACACTGAATTTCCTTAGAGTATGTACATATCTCCAATCTTAACTTGTTGTGTTCTACAAGATAAATATGACGATAATCAACGAAGAAAGTGAGAATGAAAACCAAAAATCTCAAGATTTTTTAGAAGTATTTGGTGGTTCACAGAATCAAAGGCTTTACTAAAGTCAGTGTATACTGCGTCCACTTGAAATTTTTGTTCCATAGCAAGTGAAATAAGTTAAATTGGTGACAGATGATCGACCGGATACAATACCATGCTATACTTCTGATAAATATTCACTTGTAAGATAATCAAGCTTTATTTTCATAATGCTTTCAAACAATTTTGGAATTGCGGAGAGTTTACAAATACCCCTAAATTTTCTTCATCATTTTTAGAACCTCATTTATGTATAGGGACCAAGTAAGAAAGTTTCCATTCATCAATAAAAATACCTTCTTGTAGGGACTTGTTGAATATGCTTAGTAAAGAAGCACAGATGGAATCACAACAATTTTTCAACACTGCCGAAGGAATGCCATCTGGTCCAGAACTATAATTAGACTGAAGTGATTTTAGTCCGGAATTAACTTCTTCAAAACTTAACTGGATCGAACCAATATCAAACCTACTTTTTATGTTTTTTAGTGAACTATTATTAAATCCTGAATGAGAATAAACGGATTTGAAATAATTAGCAAACAATTCAACTATGGAGTCTAAATCCGACGATTCAACACCTCTGAAAAACATGGTATTTGGAATCCCTATCGATTTTCTTTTAGAATTGACAAATGACCAGAACGATTTACTGTTGTTTTTTATATTACTTTCAATATTCAAGATATAAGCTCTATATAGAAACTTACTAAGTCTAAATCTACTAAATCTTTACGTATATACAATAAGTTTGATTGTAAAATATGGACAAATTGTATCGTTAAAAAACTTTAGAGTCCTTGTTTTAAGGATAAACCCTGCACCTCATATTTTTTGTACTAATTCAAAGATCTTTTTATGATTTCAAATAATTTAAAAATCAATATCAATTCAGGTGAGTTTCTCATAACCTTCTTGTGGCTGAAAATTTTAATTTTTAAAGTTTGTGATGGCCTTGCAACATCAATATGGAGACTTCCTAAAAAACGCATATTTTGTGTACATTCTTTTTTCTCATTTTTCAAATATAAAAAAACATTCGAGGAAGTACACATAATTTAAGGATTAAAATATAAACGCTTAAGTAAGCTTAAAATTGTTCCTAAGACTCAACCACCTGCTTTAAAAATGTCACAAGATTATAGAAAAAAAAAACATCAAAAAGCAAGGATGAATATATTTAAAAAAAAAAAATGTTTAAAAAATCAAAAAAATTAACATAAACTTAAATAAAACCAATGTTGGCTTCTGCTCTATACTCTCCATGTAAACGAACTTCTATGTATAAATATACATTTCTAAGCCGATCATAACCAAAGTGCACTTCACATCAAGAAAAAGTTAAAAAAAAATAAACATCTGTAAAACATTTTTCCAAGGATATGCAATAAACAAAACAAACATACCTATGTTATGTACAAACATAAAAAAAAGGAGTTTTACGTATACATTTTTACATATATTTATAACATAATATGCATGTATATATACACAGATGTGTGTAAACATATTCTTCCTCACTTTTTTTTTTCTTTTCATTCTAAACTGAAGCCTCAGGTTTTCTGCAAAATCTCTGCATAATCCTTTGCCAAAAAAGAAAACAAGCCCAAAACACACCAAAAAATCAAAAAAATGGCTTTTTATGGTAAACTCAGTTTTATCTCATGTTATTGCATCGGTTTTACATGCAAAAATTTCCATCGCATCCTTAAAACATACACATGTATAGATTCGTGTGGAATCATCATAGAAAACACCGCTACACAAAAATGCATTCATGAAGAAGCATACGTGTCAGGATATGAAAGTAGGTAGGTAGATAGGGAGGATCTGGATATGGAGCAGAAAAAATCTGCCAAACAAAGCTGACAGTCAAAAACTAAACACGAAACGAACCCCAAAAATAAAAAAAATAAAAAATAGGGACAAAAAAATACTGCCAACCTTCATCATGTGTGAGAGTGTGTCTGTCCGTGTAGATATAGGTAGATTGTGAATTGTAAAACTTAGTGCCATTGTCATTTTGAATATAAATCTAGAATCATGTCACATTTTATATTTTTTTTGTTTGCCTGAATTTATTTACCTACCTAGAAGAGAGGCGCGAGCTCCTGGCATACGCTCCTCTGGAAATTGAAAATATACTTTTTTTTTTAAAGAACTATTTTTAGTCTTTTTTTGTTTGCCTTTTGCGTATATCAAGACCAATAAGAGGATGAAAATCAAATTCAGCATGAAGCTGCGTGTGTGCCATAAAATGGAGGAAAATGCAGGATGCACCACAAAAAAAAAATGGAGGAATAATTTTTTGGTTGGTATGTTTGACTTCTAAAATAGTTACATTTAATTTTGGTATAATTTTATTTGACATATTAACAGGATTTTTATGTAGTTTACCATAAAGTGATTTGTGGCTACGTGTAGAGTTTTTTTTTAAACACAAAAAGTCTGCGAAAGAGAAGAGAGTTTGATTTTATCAAATTTTGTGGTGCAGAAGATGTTAAATAGGACAGTTTTTTTTAGAATGTCAGACAGTTTTTGAGATTGTATGGGACATAATTGGATACTTCAAGTCAAAGGCGTTGCACTATCTGATGGTGTGGTTTTGAGATCTGGGCTACGGTGAGTAGAACAAACTATGTTTTTCAATAAAAGGTTTTATTTTAAAAAGCTACTTATTTGGGAAGCAATAACTGTTGAAGACGTGATTTTTAAAAAATTGACAAGTTAAAACTATGCCATTACTAATAAAAAAATACACGTTTTATCAACGCATTCGAATAGATACAATTTACTTTAAAAAGGTTCAAATTTTGCAGTATAAATTCAGAAAACTGACGCACTTGTTATTCGTTTGAAAGCACAATCGTGCTTCTTAGCTGGAAAAATTGAAACTGGTTGAAGATTTTGAGCTGTCATAAGAATGACGTGAAACTAAAAAATCGAAAGCTTGTACTTTTTTTAGGGACACTTCAGAATATTGCTGCTTTAATCCGTAGTGTCGATGAACATCCATGTTTGTTCATTTCTCGTGCATCTGTTGAATTATGCGTTCCACTTAACAAAGTTCTTTGTGAGAAGACTTAATTTTTGAGAATTTTTAAATTTAGTCAGTAAAAGTATTTAAGTCGTGCGGCTATAGCGTTTTGGTAAAATACACCGAAATGATTTGAGTCTTCATCACATTTCACATTTGGAAGATTGATGAAAAGGGTCTTCATCCTCAATGTGTTAATTATTGGTGTGGTTTTAAAGCTGGCGTTTTGAGCCTTACTTATCGAATATAAGGTTGGTACAGTCGTTATGGTGACAGGATTTCGGCAAACTAAATTGATGTGAACAAAGTTACATTTTTTAACAATAACTGCAGTATAGAAAAAAAGGTTCCTGGCTCTCTTAATTGGCGACCAGGGTTTTGTTATTAGACCTTTCATTTTTATATTTAAGGCTAAGCTAAGGCCTATTCCATACCGTACCACGAGTTCAAGACTAAAGGAATGAGTTTCTAGAAGTTATTGATTATTTCATGAAAAAAAGAAGAAGTTACTTTTTTAACAGTAATTGCAATATTGAAACAAAAGTTTCCTGGCCATCCTAATTAGCCACCGAGATCTTGTTATTAGACACCTTTCAGCTTGTATCTTCAAAGCTAAGCTAGGGTCTATTCCATGATCCACAATCATTTCAAACTTTAGGTATGGGATTCTAGAAGTTATTGATTATTTCATGAAAAAGAAATAGTGTTGCAAACGTACCTGGGGTGGTTGATATCACTTACTTTGCAGAAGTTTTTAGAATTGAAATTTTATAAACATTTATAAACAAAAGAAAAATTCAACTTTTAATGTTTCGAATTGCTTAAAAATTCACTCAACTGACACTTCTCCGGAATATCACTAGAAACTTTAAACCTGTGGAGCAATTACAGAATTCAGATTGAGTTGAACCGAAAAAGGGAAAAGTAAATTTTGGGGTCAGATGAATAACATATAAATCCAATATCGATGAATATGGTAAAATAGCAATTGATATGCATATACAATATACATACATTACATATGCATACTCTCAGATTTATATTTGACTTTTGCATAGAAAGAGTATATTATTTACTTTAACCTTTTTCCACACCAATGGATAAAGATATACAAAAAGGAGTATGTTAAGGATATATCAAAAGTAAAAATAAATATTCCTATGTGTGTTTTATGGGTAATATTGTAAGGATAGAGAGGGTTTTTATATTAATGAAATTCAAATGAATATTGTTAGACCCAAAGGCATATCAGATTTTATATAGGAACAAATTATTTCACCGAGATTCTCAATGAAGTACATCTAATCATGTCCAACTAGAAGACAGTAGCAAAAAAAACCTTTATCAGAAAAGTTGTTGACAGAAAATACACACATACACAAATAAGATATATACTTTATAGCAATAGGATCCTGAGTTTTGGATACACTTAACTTAATTGATTTTATCGTTATCAATAAAATGTTAATATACTTTAAGATTTCCTTTAAAGTTCAATTTTTATGAAAAGGTATTTGTTGGAAGGGAATTATGAATAGACTTTCTGTAGGCTGAAACTTGGAACCATGATGTTTTATTAAGAGACTTAGATTAATTCAAATTATTACTTCTCTTACAAATAAGATCATCGATGTAAGTATTTGCTTTTAAAAGAAGAATACTTGAAAATTATAAGCCATTATATAATTTCTTTGAAAAGTTTAAATGGAAATTGTGCTTTTAATTTGAATTACTTAAATGAAAAGTAGGGTACTTAAATTACAACCTTGTGGAACACCATCTTAAAAGTTGTTTTATAATTTTAAAATGAATAACAGAAACAATGTGAGCTAGAAGTACTGTTTTAAATAATTTGCAATCACAGTTTAAGTAAATGATATTCCAATGGTGACTTTTGTAACTTGATAACAGTGGATACAATTTATGAGTTAAATACGTGATCTTGGCTATAACTTACTTTGGCTGTTTTTTCCAAGCTAAAATTGACTTATTTTGCATTAAACAATATTTGTAAGCTATAAAATCTCAAGCTATTATATAATTTTTGAATTATTTCAATGAAAAGTAGGGGACTAAGATAACAACCTTGTGGAACACCATCGTAAAAGTTATTTTATAATTTTAAAATAATTTACAGAAACAATGTAAACAAGAAGTATTGTTTTAAATAATTTGTAATCACAATTTAAGTAATTGATATTCCAATAGTGGCTTCGAAACTTGATAACAGTTGATACCATTTTTATTCTTCAAAGTAAATACGTGAAATTTGCTATCATTTATTCTGGTTTTTTTTCCAAGCTAATGTTGACTTATTTTGAGTTAAACAATATGTGTAAGCTATAAAATCTCAAGCTATTATATAATTTTTAAATTATTTAAATGAAAAGTAGGGGACTAAAATTACAACCTTGTGGAACTCTATCGTAAAAGTTATTTGATAATTTTAAAATAAATTACAAGAACACTGTAAGCAAGAAGTATTGTTTTTAAAGAATTTGTAATCAAAATTTGAGTTAATGATATTTCAATGGTGGCTTTGTAACTTGATAACAGTGGATACCATTTATAAGTTAAATACGTGATCTTGGCTAAAATTTACTCAGGCTGTTTTTTCAACCTAATGTTGACTTATTTTGCGTTAAACAATATGTGTAAGCTATAAAATCTCAAGCTATTATATAATTTGGAATTATTTTAATAAAAAGTAGGGGACTAAGATAACAACCTTGTGGAACACCATCGTAAAATTATTTCATAATTTTAAAATAAATAACAGAAACAATGTAAATAAGAAGTATTGTTTTAAATAATTTGCAATCACAATTTAAGTAAATGATATTCTAATAGTGGCTTCGAAACTTGATAACAGTTGATACAATTTTTATTGTTCAAAGTAAGTACGTGAAATTGGCGATCATTTATTCTGGCTATTTTTCCGAGCTAATGTTGACTTATTTTGCGTTAAACAATATGTGTAAGCTATAAAATCTCAAGCTATTATATAATTTTTAAATTATTGAAATGAAAAGTAGGGGACTAAAATAACAACCTTGTGGAACACCATCGTAAAAGTTATTTCATAATTTTAAAATAAATTATAGAAACAATGTAAGCAAGAAGAGAATTGTTTCAAATAATTTGTAATTACAATTTAAGTTAATGATATTCAAATAGTGACTTCTGAACTTGATAACCATTGATACCAGTTATATTGTTCAAAGTAAATACGTGAAATTGGCTATCGTTTATTCTGGCTATTTTCTCCAAGCTAATGTTGACTTATTTTGCGTTGAACAGTATGTGCAAGCTATAAAACAGATATATAAAAATGGTTATTCACCATAATTGCCCTTCCAAGACTCTGGTTCAGTAAACTAAAGGTAGTACCAAGATCTGCTAAAAATATATCTGCCAAGAATTTATGTAGAGAATTCGAGATAATAGATTTTCTATCCACTTTTAGAACTTTTTTGATATGACCTGGGTCCGTACCCGTACAAGTCTTTATTGATGTACAATAATAACAACGATTTGTGATTTTAACCTTAAGTTGTCATATTGCTGAGGAATTTTGAAAGAGTGGTTCCATAGCATGGTTTTCTTACGTAGAGAACATGTGTTCCAAATGAACACAGTGATTTAACCACGATATTTTTTCATTTGTGACCTTTGTGAAGATAAAGTCTATTGAAGAAAACCCCAGATTTACAACGGACCTGACATACGTTATAACTTATTCTGTCGATAAAATGTTGGTCCAAATGTGACATTCTAGATGACCTACCTAGGAAATCCTTGGCAGACATTTTAAAGATGTTATTTTGTATACACATTAGTATCAATTAAAAATAATTAATTAAATATTTGATGATCCAGAACGCTTAATGAAGGACCTTGTATACAGAACTTAAAGAAGTCTGAAAGGCATAAAACTGAGGTTATTTCTAAAACGCTAATTTTAGTAGCTCTTATCTATTTCCTTCTTAGATTTTGGTGCAAAAAAATTAATTTCAGGTACTCTAAAATTAAAAACAAGTTTCTTAAAAGACGTTCAACAACAATATAAAACTTTATTTTTGCGAAGTGAAATCTTCACTTCAACTCTCATATTTTTAAAACCAACACTTATGAGTTATGAGTTTTGTTTCCGCTTTTCAGCAATTAAAATTCTTTTACTCAACTAGAAGAAGTTATATATAAAATATTCTCAACGCAACAATAATACTTATTTTGTATACGTTTAGAATGAAGATATGTAAAAATAGTTAGAAAGCAAACGAAAAAATCATTGCTTCTTCATACTTTTCTACTCAAAATAATAATAAAGGAAAATAGAAAATGGTTTTTAGTAAAATCATCATCATCAGCTACCATTTTATATGAAGGTACTAGAAGTTTAGGTAGAGGTACCAAAATGCAATTTTATTCTTTTTTTTGTTGTTGTTGTTTTTGTTCCAAAAACCAATTTGAATAAATATTCTTATACAAGCTATATTTCGATTTACATATACAACAAACTCAAAAACAACTGTTTCTCAATTCTCTGTCTTCTACATAGCTACATACATTTGTTTATACATTTACTTTACCATACCCTTATGTACATCAAAATACTATTTCGAAAGTATTTGCATTTTACACTCAGACTTTCGTTGCAACATCCTTGTCGTTGTTGCATCAACAAAACTTCTATATCTCGAGTAATTTCTACATGAACAGAAAACTTTTATTCCACTTCAAAAATAAAACAAAACAAACAGAAACAAAAACAACAAAAAAGTAAAAAACAAAATTCGAATAACTAAATATTTCAAAAACACATTTTCAAAAACTCTCTTCCAAAATACACACACACACACGAGACAGGATAGGAAAAAATAAAACCATTTTGAATGGTTAAATGCATGTTAGTCGTTTAGAAGTAAATTTCATGATTCGTTTTTCTTTTGACTTTTTTTATTTTTATATTTATGTTTTGTTCTTTTTCCAGAAAGGCAATTTCACAATCCATGGAGCTCAACAATATACATAAAACTCACACATAATACCAGCTAGAGAGGGCTGAGAGGGTAGGTGGCTAAACGATATCTGGCTTTGTGTTCACTTTTTGGGTTGTCATATTAAATGAGAAATTGCCACACACATTTACTCCCTGGACCATCAGTCTAAATCAGAAATTGCAACCCATTTTTCCACCCTCAATATCTACCACTGCATCAAACTCAAATATGCAACCCACTCCCTCACATCTATCGGTTTCCCAAAAGACAGAAAACTAGAGAAAAGCACATTCCCGAAATTCCCTGCGAAAATTCGTAGCCATACATATTTCGTCCTTCTATATATATTAACCCGGTGTGCTGCTGCTTCCTCTGTTGCTGCTAATGCTGCTGCTTTGGACACCGTATACCATCGCAACGGCCAAGTTGTGAGTGTGTGTAAATATATTTAATATTTATTTTGTTTACATCTTTTGCAGTTAGTCAGGGATTTTCTCACAACTCCACTCACATATATCCAATATAGGGATCGCCTTCGTCTTAAGGTTCTAATCCTTAAGTGCTGATTACCCCCTCCAGTTAAAACGGTTGAGTCGCCAGTCCAAGTCGCATAGCTCTTAGTCAACCGACACACCCTTATTTTGGGGTAAACCGAACAAAAAACACACATAACATATATAAATTGTGTGTAGTGGTAAAAGGAGCTTATACTTATTCAAAAAAGAAGGAGTAAGAGAAGAGAATTATTCAAAGCTAAGCTGGTTCTTTTTGGCTAACGTTCTAGTGCCTTGTATGTAAGTAAACATTCGTCCAAAATGACGACAGCGACAGAACAAAATATAATCTAAAATAAGAATGATAAATAAAAAAAAATAATAAAAACAAACTACGTATATACGAGAAAAACAAACAAAAAATTATCCTTGAAGATTAGAAGGAAATACACGGACTCTACTACGACTACGACGAAATCGACGAGGAGGAGGATGACAAAGTCGAAAAAGTAGGAGGAGAAGAAAGTAAAGTTGGTGTTAAGGAAAATCCTATTTTGAAAATCCTGCATGTTTGCGCATTGAGGAATAAACATCTGCGACAAATTATGTTTAACTTGCGATGCAATTTTGTGGAATATTAAATAAATTTTCTTCCTTCCTTTTTTATACACATACAACAAAAATACATATTCATATAAGATGCTGATGGGTCTCTTTTTTGTTCCTTTTCATCAGGGCCAGATTATCACAAGAAAAAGTCATTCGGGCTCTGATGCATAATATAGGATATTCAAAGGATATTAAGTTTTTTTTTTAACTTTTTTTAAAGCCTTAGGTTTGGTATCAGCTTTTTTTAGAGAATGACTCTTTAAAGTTTTGCTGAAACGTTTAATAAAATTACATATATGCATCTTTAGGTTTTTCATATCTTGAACGAAGATTTTGCTTTCATATAAAATTATAATCACAAGTATTGGGAAAGTAAAAGGTTCAAAATAGTACTAATTGTTTTTTGTGTGCTTAGAAAATCAAGTTGACAACCACTACACTCTTGTTTTTGTAAAAGTTTGGTTAAGAATTGAAAACTTTATGTTAAAGCGATTTGCATTTGAGAGTTGATAATAAAGCTTTAACCTAAAATAAATATTAAATACTAAAAGCTCAATGTCTATTGAAGAGTAGTATCTACTTTTACTTTTTCAAAGGAATTTATTGTCCTAAATTAAAACCTTATCTCAAAAATTTTCAATTAGATCACGTGTTTAAAATATACACAGACCATCTTTTCTTCTAGATACAGTTAAAACCATTAAAGTATCTCACTTGATTTATGAATGGGTCTTCATTAGACCCTTTTTGAAGTTTTGAAAACCTTCCTTATCTTTTTTGAATAGTTCGTTATTGAGTTAACTTTCGGTGCTAATTCCGAATCCAAAATGCGATTTTAGATTAAGGTTAAATAGTCGTTTTTAACACTGTTCTTTTTTTTGAGTATTTTCCTAAAACTTGATGATATTACAAACTTTGCTTTTCACCGTTTTACTTTTGTTTGTTAAGAAAAGTTTTAGGATAAATGTTTCGGCGTTCTTTTAAGGTTTATGTAAAAAAGGAAAAACTTATATCCATGTAATTAAAAATTATTTGAAAAATTAAGTGAGAAACTAAAAGTTTTTAAACGGAATATTAAAATAATGGATTGTAGTTTTGAAAAAAATCTTCACGAACTTTATTAAAAAATTAAATACTTTATGAACTTACATAGGCCTAAAAATTGTAACATAATTTTTTTTTCCAAGCGTCAAATGTTTATCTCAAAAACATAACGTAACACATTGATTTTGGATTCGGAATAGAACTACTTACGAAAAAGTATAATTAAGAACTGGTTTGGACTGATAAATTAAAATGAAATAATAATAAAATGGAATCAATTCATCGTTGAAAATGTTTTCAGCAAAAGATTATTTTTAACAACACTATTTTCGAACATAATCACTACATTTTTGAAACACTCAGATTTTTAAACAATATTTTTTGTAAGAACTAAGAACCGAAATTTAGTGAACCTGCTTAGGTAAAAAGATATAATTAAGTCTGTTTTCCATATTTGAAACATTTTTAAGTAAGGAGATTTTACTTATTTGAGTTTTTCATCTAATTTTTTCATTTTTAAAAAAAATTGTTTTTAAGTAAATGCTCCAGTAAAATTTAGAAATTTAAATAAGTCCATATTTAGCTTAAAAGCGTAAAGCGAAAGTATCTTTTTCTGTGTGTCTGTTACTCAATCACGCTTAAACCACTGAACCAATTTTCATGAAATTTGGTATGGAGATATTTTGATACCTGAGAAAGGACATAAGCTACTTTTTACCCCGGGAAAATGATTCCATTAATGGGAAAATTCAGCTGGGCTGATCGCTTTTACGCCTAAACTACTGAACATTTTTACATGAAATTTTATAAGGAGATAGTTTGAGACTTATGAAAGGACAAACAACTCATTCCCATGGTAAAAATTATTTTCCAGGAAATCTGATCGATTTCACTCCTAAATTATTAAAGATTTGAATAATATTTGGATAAAATTGGTATTACTGGGAAACAACTTTTGTAGAAGATCACGTTATAAATATTACAAGAAAAGATTTGGAATGAACATAGAGAATTGGGGAAGTGAGCAGAGATTTAGTTTGAGAGTTAAACCATGATACTGTCGTTCTAGAGCAGTAAATAACAGATGATGTTCCACTTTGAAATTCAGAACAAGAAATAGTTTTTGACATAGTTATACACAAAATTTCCAGCGGAGAAGGTGGTTTGCTATTTTTAGATGCTCCAAGAGACTTTTATTTTAAATCTATTGTTAGCTCAAATTCGGAAAAAACAATGGAGTTGCTTTAGCAGTAGCTTCCTCAGGAATAGCAGCGACGCTGCTTAGTGGAGGAAGATCAGCGCACCCGGTTCTGAAATTGCCGATGAACTTAGCTTATGTGGAAACTTCAGTATGAAATATCAGCAAAGTAGTGAGCATGGAAGAATGTTGGAGCAATGTTAATTGTTGGTTTGAGATGAAAATACAATGTCCCACAAAAAAGCAGTTAAAGCACTAGATTGTACACTGAAAGACATCAAGGACAACCGAGCTTTCATGGGAGGGATGGTGGTTCTCTTAGCTGGTGACTTTAGACAAATCCTGCCGGTAATTACTAGAGGTACACCGGCACCGGCAGATAAAATAAACGCATGTTTGAAAGCATCTGTGTTATGGGTTCATGGGTTTTGTCTAACTACGAATATGGAAGTACAGCTACAAAATGATTCTCAAGCAGAACAATATGCCGCTGCGCTTCTAAAAATGGGAAAAGATTGTATGCCACCAGACTGTTAAGGCTCGAATACGTTGAGTCATGAATTCTGTCAAAATGTCTGTAGCATAGATGAATTAAAAAGTAATGTCTAGCCAAGCCTGCATATAAATATGGGCAATCAGGAGAGGTTGTGTGAGAGGGCAATTTTTAACTAATGAGATAGTAAGCCAGATAAATGAACAAATTATTTCAGACGGGGAGGGAGATATCGTCGAGTACCTCTCAGTAGAAAACGTTATGGATACAGAGCAAGTAACAACATACCCCATAGAGTTTCTTAATTCTTTGGAATTATCAGGGGTGCTTTCTCATAAGTTGAGATTGAAGGTTGGTTTTCCCGTCCTGTTAATGAGAAATCTTGATGCACGGTATAATGTCACGGGTACTAAAACAGGAAACGTCTAACATAAAAATGAACTGTACTAACCTATCTATGACAATCACACTTATATTGGCCTCACCAAATCTTGGCACAATTCAAACATACGTACAAAAAAGTACAGCTCAGGTTTATTCTACTATCGAAAAAAAAAACTATCAAATGCTGACGAAGTCGCGGGTAAAAATTAGTAATTTATGAAAATAAATCGTCAATTTTTAGTCCAATTTTTTATAAAATAAAGTGAATACAATAGAATTGACAACAGTTTAAAACAAATTAGCAAACAATTTAACTACAGCAAAAATGGCTGCCAAAATTCTATTATAAACGGAATACAAAAATTGTTACCTGAATAATTGTACGATCAAAAATCATTCACAAAAATCATCTTTTTTCAAAAATGACTAGAATATTTTAAATTTGTAATACTCACTTTAAACAAAATAAGAAACAAATAATACTCAACCAAAAAAAACTAGATACAAGTTTAAAAAAGATGATAGGCAACTTTTTCAATAGTTATTTTTATCAGCTTCATTATTTGGGGACTTCTTTTAGAAGTATTAATATATTTCTTAAATACATTTTTTTTAGTCAAGAAAAAATATGTGTTGATTGTTGAACTCTAACAGCTTCTGGCAAAAGCTTCAATTTAAAAAAAAATAAACAAACTTTTGGTGGTAAAAACACGTTTTTTTAAATTCTTTACAACGATTTTTTTTCAATTTAAATTTTTTAAGAAAAGTTCCACAAATTTCCAATATATTTGTAATCATTTCAAAAATCTTTATTTCCAAAAATGGTCTTTTAGTTTTTAGGTATGATTTAAGTAAAATAAAGTTTTTAAACGTCTTTCTGAAATTGGCAAGAAAAATTCTATTTTCTAAAATACTTTTAAGAAAATCCTTCTTGACATTTTCTTATATTTTTCCAGTCAATTTTTGTAAGTTGTGGAAGATACAATTTGTATAATTCTTCTTTATGGACTAAATAATTAAATTTACTTCAACGGATTTTTCCACCTCCTCGAAACCAAACAAATCTTGAGTTTGATAATTTCTCAGGAATCCAAAAATTTTCATTTTCAGTAATAAATTTCCAAGTAAAAATATTATCTTTAAATGCACAACTTAAATTTTGAAAACCCTTTCGGAGGCTTAACATAATAGCATGATAAAGGCAGTTCACAGCCGCAAATATTCAGCAGAAGTATAAATCTCAAATAAATCAAGTGAATACATATCTTAAGAAAAGGAGCTTTTCTTTTTTGTATGTATGTGGCCCCCGAGTTAATAGACCAATTTGGCTTATGGATAATCCGGCTCTGATGTCTGTTTTCATTTTATGTGTCTTTTGTGTGTCTTATTTTTTTTTTTGTTGATCTTAAAAGTTATGTAAATCCTCCAACAAATATAATATATGTATATAGATTGCACATCCAGCCAAATGGAGTAAGTATATACTTTTTTATGGCTTATGTGTGTGTCTTGTATATTCCTTCGACATGACAATATTTATTTTTAAGGATGCTAAGGTGTTTATAGGACAAATATTAATTTTCAAATGCACTTTTTTCCTTAAAAGAATATACAAATACAATTTGCCTTATTGTTATTATAATGTGATGGAATTTGAGGTATAAGATCCCCCACACTATCAAAACTCTTCAAGTACTTTGTTCCCCCATTTATTGAGTTAAGCTGAAATATTTGAGAAATGTGATATTCAAAGAACTCCAGAACTTGAATATCTGGTGTACATTTTATAGTAAGAAAATGACATTCATAGTTTCTCTATTTTGAATAAGGACGAAGAAAGAAAATCCTTATAGGAAAACTCTTACTACTTATAATGCAATTTTTAAAACATTAAACCATAGACTTTTATTATTCCGTAATGTCTAGATGTTCGTCTTTCTTATTTTTTCTTGTTAACTTCGAAGTTAAAACTGACTGCCTTAGCATAAAAAATAAGATTATTTAAAACCAAAGAAAATGATAAAATTCTTCAAGAAAACGAAAATAAAGAAAAAAAAAAAGAGAAACACTTAAGCCCTTACGGAAAAGAGATGAATTGCAATCTTAGAGGGTATTAATAAAGGACTCGTTGGCTTAAGCTTATTCTTGTATAATATTCCTTTGATTTTCATTCTTTCATTATTATAATTAACGATGGTGATGGTAGTTATGTATTTTTGAATATTCTCTTCTTCAGAAAACTCAACAATGAATGTCAAAATCAGGATAAATTTTAAACTCTTTCCTCTTATAATACAGTAAAAGAGATTTATTTTTGATTAATTATTATTATTTATTTTTGAAGGATATTTTAAAATATAATAGTTTTCAATATGACTACATTCAAATTTTACACACACACATAGTATGTATTTTCGTTGTGAATCTATTTTCAAGAAACATTTTGAAGAAGTGGTTTTGTTTTTGAAAACTAATTTTGAAAATTCTATATCTTATAGAATTTTCATTAATTTTATTTCTAGGTAGCATAAGACAATTTCTTGAACCATCGTCGTCGTCGTAGCCACCGTTAAACCATTTTGTTATAGCAGAACGATACTTTATCAACAAGTGTGATGGTAGTGGTTCAAGAGCTGTCACATTCAGAAAAACACAATCATTAATCTTTTGCGAGGAACGTGAAGGTATGGTACTTTAGTATAATAAGAACGGTAAAGGGTTTAAGAAAATGTTTGTTTTTTTTTTAATATAAAAGTTTAATAAATTAATTTACAACAATACAAAACTCTTTTGCAGCTGGTACTTGTTTAAACAAAAGTTTAATTTTGGTTTATATTTATTTTCATTTGATAATATTTAAGGTTAGAAATGTTGGGTGTTAAACTTTAAGAATTTGATATCGAAAAGCAAAATTATGTGAAATTGTAGGATTTTCCAATAAGAGGTTTCCTTTTAAAAAATGTCAATTCAACGATTTTGTTCTTTTACTTCCGACATGGAAAATCTACTCCATTGACAAATCGTTTATGGTTGGTTATTGTTTTTAAAAGAGAGCACTTTTAAGTAGTGGAAAGGTTTGAGCTGTTCGGCCAAGTTAGTTATGGGTAGAATTGTAGCCGTGTAACAAGTATAAATGTTGTTGCACTAGCCCATAGTTACAATGGAAACTCGGCTTTTTAGACTGTTCTTTTTTCTGTAGAATGAGGCACGCCACAAACGATACTGAAGGTTTGAGGGTCTTTCAGTTGAATTTTACATAAAAACTCAAGCAATTAGAAGACAACCATTGTTTTCGCTGATTAGGTCCTTGAAATGATACAGATAAGTCACAAATATGCCAACGGTCAAATTAAGTGTAACAAGTTTTACTTTTCGGAAATAAGCCACAAAGCTACAGCAGGGACTAAAAAGAAGTTATATATAATAAAAAAGACCCTCTGTGTAAAATTTGACGCTACTACTACAATTGTGTGCACGTTTTCCATCTCAAAATTTTTAAAGTTTAAAGTTCACAATTTTCGCAACTCCCAATTGGAAGATCCCATCAAAATGAAGAAGTTCAAAAATCCTGTCAACAGTTTGATGAAAAAGAAAAAAAACATTTACTTATTCAGTCCCCAGGGGGATATCTTTTGAAACGACCCTACATCAACATCTTTCCCTCTAAATTGTCAAAGCAGCTTTCAGATCCTTATCATATTAAATGTAGTTGCTATAAATAGGCACATTCATGAAAATATATTCAATATCCATATTTAATCATTATATCAATTTAGTGATAGGTCCAAAATACCTTACTACACGTGTATTCAAAAAAAAAAAGAAAGCAAAACAAAATCACTCACACATCAGTATTATAATGAATGTTCACAGTTGCGTGATAAATTCCAATTGGAAAGGATTTTCCCAAGCGTCAAATGAAAAAAAAAATAAGACTCATGAAGAAAAATAGCTACAAAATAATGATCTAACTACTTATATGTTTGTATGAGTAGGTATAACATCAATTTAGGCAGGTACCTTATCTAAATGAAAAACGAGTTCTATTCAAAATGTAAATGGAAAAGTTCACTCCTTTTCTTTGGTGTCTGTGTGTCTGTGGAATGTCGTTAGTTCAGCCTCAAAAGACATTTTATTTTTCTTTTTGCAGAGACTCAGAGAATGAAAGTAGTATGTAATTTGACTGGTGGCATAATAAGGCACTTTTTGAGATTGTGCGTGTGAATTGGGTGTATTTAACTCTGCTTCTTATATTTCTATGGAGAAAAGTTTAAGGAACCATGAGTGTGAGTGTGAGTGTGAGTGTTAAGGTAGAGCCTGCAATCCAATAAAAATGTTTTAGATATTTTTTTTCTTTTTAGTTGAACACATATTTTTACTTTTCCATTAAAAATAATTTACTTTCTTTTCAAGAGATTCCAAGAAATATAACAGTTTTCGTTTCAAGGATAATAATGAAGATATCTATACAGAGAAATACTTTTCTACAATAAATTTTCATATGTCACTTTGGTCTGGGAAACATGTACCAATGGCGGATATGCTGTACGCGTATGTAGAATCGAATTGACAAAAAAATAAAAGAAATCTCAAGGAAATTCAGAAAAAAAAGGAACATGGGAAAAAGGAATAAAATAAAATTCCGCATGATTGATTGCCTAACTGAATTGCTTCAATAGTCCTGTACTCGCACATAGTACATACCATATATATTCCAATCCTTACCTACAAAAATAAAGAGAGGCTTGGTTGTTTTTTTCTTTTTGGATATTTTTGGAGAAAAAAAAAGGATGATATTTTAGTATGCAGCAGATGTTACGGTGACTCCTTGAATTACTGAGATGAATTCAAAGCCCTCTGGGTGAGCTTGTTCGTAATAAGTCGTTGTCGTTGTCATCTATGTTTTTATACATATGTATAGGTTCCTTAGCTTTTCCATAATGTACCAGTATGTAGTATGTTAGCTTCCTTATACCATCTTAATCATGAATTTATTTTTTTATTCATTTCATTTTTCTTATAACAACGAATGTATCATCCCATCCTTGAACCAGGTCATGAAAACAGAATTTATTGATGGTGGGAGAGATAACTTCCTGTGCACTAATAAAAAGGCAAACTGAAAAGGTTTTTTTTTTTGTTGCAATAATTCACATAAAGGAAGGTGTAGGTAAGGTAGGCAGGTACTCCCTAAAGGAGGAAGTCTATATAATTTTGGTAAAAAAAGAGAAGCTTTTGTACCATTGAACTTATGCCTTTGGCAAGATTCATTATACTCCTCATATAAGAATGTTTCCGAGTAATTCTTATACGAGTATGATGCTTGAAAGATGGTTAATATAGAATAGGTACTCGACTCATATAATGTATACCGCAATAGGAATATAATAGGTTTGGTAAAGGTGATTTAACCACGTCATTTTTATATATATCCTTTTTTGATGATGGTATAGGTATAGGTACATCATCTCTTAAGAAATTTGATTTTTTGTTAAATCTCATAAATCTTTGAGTTTTGAAAAGGTTTAAAAAACATAAATATGGATATTTGATTTATATTTGTCGATAAAGATTGTATTTCCTTAACTTTTTATAATGCTTATAAGTATTGTATATTTCAACGGAGAGTTATGAAAAGTGTATAAGGAAATCGATTTTGAGATTTAGATCAAATGTAGGTATGTACCTACAAACATAACAATGCTATGCAAAGTAAGGAAAGAGTCTTCCTATCTATGTCAATCTAAGTTTTTGATACCTATGGATAGCTTAAGCTATATTTAAGAACTTTTTAAGGCTTTAAAGCTATGGTTTGTAAAATTTCTCAAAGTATTTCCAGTATTTTTGTACTAAATTTTTGAAGCCTTTTTCAAGCAATGCAAATAAATAGGTTTCAAAAATTATTGCAGTGTTTTTTATTTTTTTCATAACCACTTCAATCTATACTTCCTGAATTTTATTATTAAACAGCTTTAAAAAAATGGATGAAATAGTTTGATTTCAAAATCTAGTTTTGTTAACTAGATTTTTAGTCAAAAACTAATATTTAACACTTATAGTCACATTTGCGTACTATTTTGTGTAGGTTTTAATTTTGAATGAAAAACTGACTGTTAAACCATAAGTGTAACGTTTTATGGAATTGAAAATAAACATTCAGTTTTCGCTTACTAGCATAGCTACAATTTGAAAATATTTCTCAACCGTAAGTTAATAGAGGCATGATTGAAGTTTTAGCAATTATAACTCTAGTAGCCAGGGGAGTAAAAGATTGTGTGTTCCACAATGAACATAGGATACCGTAGGACTTACCAACGGCCATATTTATATGGTTGTCCCAGGTAAAATTTCGATTGAAAATAACTCCAAGATTACGAGCGCTATTAGTATATTCGATTTTAGCGTTATTTAAGCTGACAGTTAGAAAATACGTTAAGTCCAGTGTTTTTCTAGAAATTACCAAACATTTCAATTTAATGGGGCTGAAAAGGAGTCCGTTTTCTGAAGACCAACGTGATATTTCTGCCTAATCATCGTTTACACAGCTAAGAGTGTGCTCGATTAGACTAAAAGGGCAGCTAACATAAAGCTGAACGTAGTGGGTCGGCGTACAAATGTATAGAACATTGCCTAATAATCGAAGGTCCCAAGATTAAACCCTGAGGAACTCCACTCACAGTTGGTAAAAAGTCTGAGAGAATGTTATTTGATTCAACAGCTTGGAACCTATTTCTCAAATAGGATGCAATCAACCTTACAGCGCATGGAGAAAAGTTGAACTTATTTAGAAGCTTACTACATAAGGTATTCTGATCAATAGTATTAAAAGCCTTAGAGAAATCCTGTAGGACTAGAAATTTAACCCCATCTTTATCTATACCCTGTCGTATATCTTCTGTAACATTTATGAGAGCTGTAATGCAGCTATGGTTCTTTCGAAAACCTGATTGTGTGGGTGTTAAAATGTTCCTTTGTCTCATATACTGGCTTATTTGGTGTTGCATGATTTTTTCTAAGGCTTTTGATAAGAACGGTAGAATAGATATAGGCCCAAAATCATCCATTTTCGAATTTTTTGGTATAAGAAATATCTTTGTTACTTTCCACTTAGGAGGAAACACTCCAGTCATAAGTACTGTGCTAAAAATGTGATAGAATAATCTTTAGAAATAGTGGATGTACACAATCGAGCCTAGCTGCATTAGATTTAATAGAAATTATGCTTTCTAGTGCATCAGCTCAATTGACTCCCCTAAATCGAAAGAAGACTTAGTAAAATCGCTATAAGATTCTAGTAAAGGATTTTCAGTTCCACTAATGTTTTGTTGAAAGGATACAAACTTAATATTAAGCATATTCAAATCTACGACTGCACTGTTACTGTCTTTAGATTTTCCGATACCAATAGATCGTAAGATTCTCCGCATCCTTTGGCCGTTTACAGAAACATTTAAACGGGTAGAAAAAACTCGAGTTTTTTCCCTACGTATTTCCATTACAACTGTGTTGCGGAGTGAGCGGTAAAGATTGTACAGTTCGTTACAGCGTAAACGCTTCCATTGCTTATAAACTTGGTCAGCCTGAGCATGAGATCGCGTATACTACTCGTGAATCACCCAGAAGTGCAGTTATTTGAACTTATTGTTTTAGTTACTAAAGGATCATGTTTATTGAATAATGCTACCAAATATAAGTTAAGGAACTCGACTTGAGAATGAGATGTTTGCAGAGTATAAATTATATCCCAGTACGCTTCGCTCTAAGGCGAAACTGGAAGGTTCTAGGAGAAACTGTGACACAAAAATCAAACGCTAAATATATAAGGTCGTGCTTAGAGAAGCCGGGAACAGGCAGCTGACTATATAGTAGTAACTTAATGGTCTCACTTACAAGAAAAACATCAAGCAGTGTTGATGTATGACTGGTGAAGTGTGTAGGTTCAGTGGTGTTTACGGGGATTAAATTCATTGAAACCATTTCATCGACTAAGTAATTTTCGATTAAAAGGTTACTATTGAAATATCCACAAAAGATTTTGTTGGGACTTATAATAGAAATTTCTTGAAGTGTAGATAATAAAGGAGAAATATTGATTTTATGATTTGGACGATTATTAGTACCCACTAGAAGCTTGTTGCCTACATTATTAATTATCTCAACAAATACGAATTCGATTTTGCTACCATCTTGAGATGAACAACGTAATTTGCAGTTTATGCCACCTCTTAAAAAAACAGCAACACCCCCACCAACAAGACATCTATAACCCACAAGCCGAAATATATTTTCATTGATGCATTCTGTGAGCCATGTTTCAGACACACAGACAACATCCAACCCACATTTCTCAAACATATCCCGAAACTCGTCAATATTAGGCAACAGGATCTGCGCGTTTAAGTGGCAAATGTGTAAGCCTTTTGTCTGCCTGGTCAAAACATTGATCATTATATTGGTGTTATTATCTATTTGCATGTTTCGATTAATATAAAAATATTACCGATCAAGAGTCAAAAATCAATTTTAACCAACTTTTATTAATTTTTGTTAAGGTTTTTACTTTTTTTTTGTAGAAGATCTGTATATTCAATTTTTCTCATTTTCAATTTCAACCGATGGTTTGATAGATATTTAGGGTTAACCAAAATGATCACCTTTTTTCTATTGCTATGGTAAAAACCACTTTTGAGAGTCTTTTCTGAACTATTATCTGCATAATAGAATTTATTTTAAGTCGACATCTCCATTGGTTCTTGAGCTATAGACGACAAAAAACTTCCCGAACGTACCTACCCAAGCACTACTCTGGGGAGTAGAAACTGAAACGTCGGGAAATGTCAAAATATTCAATTCGACAAATTGGCCCGATTACATTAACTTTCCATGGAAAGTTAATAAAAATCAACAAGTAGCAAGATAATTGATTTGCCAAGAAACAAGACAATACTAATTTGAAAGCTCTTGGGAGGAGACCAAGGTTAGACTTTATATTTTGTACCAAAACTTGGCAAAAGTCGATTTTTGTATGCTTTAAATCAAAACGATTTTTTCTCAGATTGGTTTACCAATTATAAACTCCAATCACTTACAGATTTCATTAAAGAGTGGCCACGATTTTAATTTTAAAAAAAAAGTTCTAAAAATTTGAATTTTAAATCGTAGCAAGGAAAGGGATAGACAGGAAGAGACTACCGATAAAACAACTGACGAAAAACAATCAAGACCAAGACTAGACGCAGTACCATAAAACCTAGACCTATACCTATACCAAAACGAGAATGAAATGTTTTCGATTTTAAAAAGACTCAGTCTAGTAAAAGCCTCGTCGAGGTATATTTTTTTATAAAGAGTTTCTTATTAAAGTATTTTATATATTAAAACTTACAAAAAAGAATAATTCATTAAAAATAAGTTGCACATTTCAAAAATACAATTATGTTAATATAATTTATTTTCACTTTTTCACAAATTATAATCAGGACTTAAAAAATATAAAAAGGACAACACAAAAAACAGGGAACATTTTTGGATTTAAGAAATTTATTGATTTTTGTTCGTTCAAATCGATATTCAGTTTTAAAGGTTATACATTCAAAACTATTGTGTTTGGTCATAAAAAGGAATATCCAAAAAGGATCCATTACTTCTTGAATTTCGATGAAATGGACTCAGATTTTCTAATTATGTTTTTTTCTTGTTTCGTATGAATTGTATTCTTTACTTTCTTTTTGCCAAAATCAAAAATTTAACTTATCCTTAATTTAAATAATCTTCTACTATGTGCAAACTTATGTTTTACAAGTATCGAAATACTTTTCCAAAAATTCTATATCATCAAAGTGTTTTTCATAAAAAAGTTAACCTAAATTATGGAATGTTTTATATTTAATTGAAAAAAAAACACAAACGCTTATAATTAAGTGCTACCGAGTGTTAACAAAAACACCCTTTCTCAACTCATTCAATAAACCCCGAAATACAAAATTCACTCAGAAAATTAACTTTTTTCCATGTATTTTCCTAATAATTATTACTTCCGGTTCATAATAATTTTTCCGAAGGCTTATAAAGCTTAGATGGATACCATCTACCTACTCACTTACACTTTCCAAAAAAATTCATTTATGAAAAAGCAATCTGTAATCATTGAGGCAATACAAATATATCCGCAATCAAACCTCCCCTCCCCCATCTTTTTGCCAGACTTCAACAATCCTCTCTATAAAACCATACCGCAGCATAATGTTTACCTTTTTTCACCATCACAATCTGTGCTATACCCGTAGAAGTCAACGGAATAATCTAATCAAAGTAATGTATGAAATTCAATTCAGAGTTGCTCTCGCATATCATCAAAGAGTGTGTTCATTTAGGTTAATTAATTTTCACCTTTTACCTATACGTGGAAATTTCATTTCATACAAAAACCTTTCAACAAAATTTCATTTCCACACACACAACACACCGAGTCTCCGTGAAGCGAGAAGTTAATGAAATGAAACAATTTAATTGTTTATAAAATCAAAAAAAAAAAAGAAATTAAAAACATAACGTGCCATAAATCTCGTTACAAATAAAAAGAGTTTTCTTTCACCCCTCCAAAAAAAAAGGTGGGGATAGGTAGATGCAAACCCTTAGCTTGATGATTATAATTTTATTGTGAGAAACACAATTAGCATGAAATTCTTTTGAATACATTGAAACATGAGAGGACACAAAACACATATATGTAGTTCCACACATGCAACAAAAACACATTTTGAAACATGATGTTCAGTCAGTTAATTAAAATATCATCTTCAAGGACATGATACATTGTACCTTTACCTTTTACACCCCACTACAAAGACAACGTGACTACAAAAAAAAACGTGAAAGAATAGAAATAACAACGAGAAATTTAACAAAAACAACAAACAAAAGAAGGAACACCAAAGTGAGAGGAAACAATCAAAAATTAATTTACCTTCACACGCATAAGGTGGTACACGAGTACGAGATACTCGCATAACAACTACACATACACTTCTTATACAACCAACCTACAAATACACGCACGTGCTGCATCTAATTGAAATATAGGTTTTTATTTTGAAATTGATTACACCCCACCTTTGCCGCCGACGCCACACTTCCGCGCATCTCAAACCTCCACCATCACCACGACATCCACTTAAGGTTAGGAAATTGCAAAGGATTTTTGTTTTTGTTCTCTCTTTTCAAAACTTTATCGTCTTTTGTACCTTTATTTTCTACCTATGTACATACATAAATATGGATACCAACACCCACCCACCCACTACATAATAGGTCCTTGCCAAGGAGAGTGAAAGATATTTCATGAATTTAATTTATCAATTATTTCCTTACGTGATGCTTTCAACATGGGTACACATATAATATGCATGCAGTGGTTTTTAGAAAATTCCAAGAATTCTTTCAAAAAATATTTCTAGGGTTTCAAATGCCTTGAATATGGTAAAATTAACATTTTAATAGAAAGCATTTTATTTAATATTTTTTTTTCTATCTTTCTCTTTTTTTTACTTTGACTATATTTTGCATGGATTGGATTTTTGTGTGTGTGTGGGAAAATGGAGACAATAATTTAAAGCACTTGAAATTTTTGATTGCTTTTAGCTCGAATTACTTACATAAGTCAAAAAAGGTTTCAACATGTAGCATGGGTCGTAGGATATACGAGTATGTACACAGTTACCAAAATGTATGAGGGTCAATTTTAAAAGCAAAGTTTTAATTTAAGTTTGATCATTTAAATTTATGTGTCTTTTTATAGATAAAGGTTTTGAAATTCTTGTTGTTTTTGTTTTTGTAAAAATTAAAGTGTAAATATAATATTTAGCATAAGCAAGATAAAAATTATAAAAACTAATTTTAAATAACTATCCCATATCAACGATAGAGTTAGGAAAAGTTTTGAAAAGATTTTTTTTTCTTTTTTGTTTTTGTAATGGTTATTGTTATTAGGAATATTTCCTTGATGAAAAAACGGATATTAGTTTAGACCAAAATTAACACAATATATAATTTTATACCTTTTTTTTAATGGAAATGTTGGTTAAAAGTGTTTGAAAGATTAAAATATAATGGCAAGTTATGTGTTATGTCGTTTTTATCATCCAATTTAACTCAAATTAAACACTTAAAGTATAAGGTTAAAAGCTTATTGTAGGGTTTTCTAATTGGGACTTATAATAATTTTGAATTTTCATTTGCCAAAATGGCAAAGTCAAGACATTTTTACCATTATTGAAACTTGGAGAAAATATTTTTAGAAATAATTAAAACTGTAACAATCATCTGGCAGTAATTTTATTTGTTGATGCAAATGACTGACAAGAAACTATTAACGGAGACTTTCCAGAGATATTTGTTTTCAAGAAGACGTTTAAAGATAATTTAAAAATATTGGCAATTAGACTCGTAAGAAAAATCAATCGCTAATTTTAAGGGTGAATTCGCATTGAAACTGAAACTTATTGGTGGCTTTGAAAACTCACACCCTCTTTTTTAAACTGTTTTTTACGGAGATGTTCTAAACCTTTAACCTGTAGTATAACTTTTATTATTTTATTTTTGAGTTTTTGGAAAAACAATATAAGCTCAAGGTATTCGAGCCGATTAATAATTTTTATAAAATGTTAAAAGTCAGGTTTTTTATTTTTGGTCAAAAGAAATTTGTAATTGTTTATTTTTTAACACACACGAGATAAAAGAATAAGAAGCAGTATTATTTTTCTCTGAAGATGTTTGTTAAAAAATGTAAAAATTATAAAAAAATTGAATTGACGGTTTTTCTTACAAAAAATAAAAAAAACTATAAAAAGAATTAACAAAAGTTGGTAAAAGTTGATTTTCAACTCAAATATCTTTTAAAAACTTTGAGATATAGCTTTAATTTACTTTTATCTTTCAAAAAATATTGTTGTTATTATTCATTAAAATTTTGAAAAGAATCTAATTGGCAGTTTTTCTACAATAAAAACCTAAACAAAATTTAACAAAAGTTGGTAAAAACTGATTTTCGACTCAAATATCTTTTTAAAAATTTGAAATATTGGCTTCAAACTAATTTTATCTTATAAGAAATATTGTTTTCAACATTTGATAAAATTTTGAGAAAAATCGAATTGACATTTTTTTTTTTACAGAAATAAAAACCTAAACAAAACTATTATTAAAAGTTGGTAAAAACTGATTTTCGACAAAAATATCTTTTAAAAACTTTGAGATATAGCTTTAATTTACTTTTATCTTTCAAAAAATATTGTTGTCAACATTCAGTAAAAATTTGAAAAAAATCGAATTGACAGTTTTTCCCAAAAAATTAAAAACCGAAAAAAAATTAACAAAAGTTGGTAAAAAATGATTTTCGACTCAAATATCTTTTCACAAATTTGAGATAATAGTATCTTACTAATTTTTACTAATAAGAAATATTGTTTTCAACATTTGGACAAGTTTTGAGAAAAATCGAATTTACAGTTTACAAAAACATAAAACCTAAAAATATGTATATAAGTTTGTAAAACTGATTTTCGACTCAAATATCTTTCAAAAATTGCAGATATTGGCTTTAATTTACTTTTATCCTTGAAAAAATATTGTTGTTAACATTCAGTAAAATTTTGAAAAAATAGAATTGACAGTTTTTTTTTACAGAAATAAAAACCTTAACAAAACTATTAATAAAAGTTGGTAAAAATAAGTTTTCGACAAAAATATTTTTTTTTAAAACTATGAGATATTGCGTTACTACTACTTTTGTCTTTTAAAAAAAATTGGGTCAGCATTCAGTAAAACTTTGAGAAAAATCCAATTGACAGTTTTCTTACAAAAAACAACCTAACAAAAAAAGAATACTAAAACTTGGTAAAAATCTACTTTCGTCTTTAAACCTTTTGTATTTGATAAAAAAGATTGTTTTCGATATTCTGTTTTTTATGAAAAAATAAAATCTGCAAGAAATAGTACGCAAATTTGGTAAAAATGATGTTCGGTTTTTGATATCCCTCAAATTAATTTTATCCAATTTGTAAAATTTAAGAAATGTTATTTAAATTGGTAAACATTTGTTTTCGACTAAAAATCTATCAAAAAAACTAGATTTTCAAACTTAACTATTTCCTTTTAAGAAATTTATTGTTGGTAATTTTAAAATTTTCAAGAATAATTCAACTGACAACTTTCCCTACAAACTTTAAAGCAAGGCAAATCGACAGACGGGTAGTCATAGGCAGTTATCAGTGTGGGTCGCTTCCCAGCCTCTTTTTATAAATTGTTTCAGAAATGTGTAATTAATATTTTTAGGAAAACAGAACTAAAAAAAAACTTGGAGCCTTCGAATTGCTTGTAATATCGGACAAATAGCTTTGAAATAGTAAATATCGTCACGGTCATATCTATTACTAACTGCAGAGGAGAAGTAGATCATACCGATTCGGAATATAATTGAAGTTCAATATTTCAACCCTTGCTCTGAAATTTGTGCCTATAGCTCTCATAGAAGGTCTATTATTGAAATAAATTGTCAAACTTGGTCTACTCATCACTATTGTTAGAAAATCTGTATGCAATTGCAACCTTTTGACATAAATCAGAGAAATTCAAGACTAAAATTTTCATAGATTGGCGCTGAAATAGGTAAGCCAATAATATTTTGAAAAAAGGCGTTGTATCAACTTAAATTCTTCAAAATAGGTGTGACCAAAAACTCGAATACAGCAAGACAAGCAAGTGTTAATGGTTGTTAAGAAAACTCGGTATTTAGATCTTAAGTCTATGTTTTTGTTTGAGAAGAAGGTTGGCCACATTTTGTTAAGAGCTACTTTAGCTTCTTTACGCTTATGCTGAACATGTTTATTGAAGCTAACTTTAGCAGACATCAAAACTCCCAGATATTTGAATTCCCGTACTATTTCAATAGGTCCGTTGTTATATTTTCTCCGAAATTGTTTTAAGGTCCAAGATATTGGAGTACATTTGGACCCTATTGATTTGTAGCTGGAGTGAACTTAAGCAAACAGTAAAAATAATAGTTTTGATTCGAAATCAGAACTAAAAATGTACTCCAAAACGTGTTTTTTCAAAAAAAAGTATAAAAGTATCAAACTTGAGGTTTTCTCAAAACTTCGTACAGAATAAAAACTCAAATAAAAACTCATAACTAATGACAATTTCCAGAAACTTGGTAATACTCTAATATTTGTGTTTAGAAGAGAAATATTTGAACTTTTGCATTTTATTGATAAGTTAGAACTTTGCCTTAAAACAACATTCTTTTGCAAATTTAAAAGTTTTTAAAGGAGTATATTTTAAAAACCTGATGTGATGCAAAAATGTAAATGTAATATTCGAACACAGGGTATCGTAGTCAAAAAAACTACTGTTTTGTTTGTAGATCAGAAAAAAATGTGATTTTGTCAACCAGATTTTTATGTTGATATACAGATTTTGGTGGCCATATTCTTTTGGTGACAGCTGTCAAATCTTTTGCTTATTATTTAGTTGTTTATGTCAAATCGTGAATGCAAACGTTGCACGCATTGCGCCTATTTTAAGGAAGCCGTGGTGGCTCTTCTGCACAGTCGACTCTATATTGTTTGGTGGCCAAATTTGAGACGACCGGTTCAGTAGACAATCAGCCAACACTCGTAAGTTCAAGGAACGCAAAATCGGCCGAGAACATTGCCACCGTCCGTAAAAGTGTACGGCAGAACCCAAAACTGTCTATTCCTCAAGGTGCACAAGAATTTGGCCTTTCACAGACTTCAACTGAGGAAATTTTTCATCAGAAATTGGGTCTACACCCGTTTAATATAAAACTGACCTAGAAGCTCAAAGTGCATGACCATAGACAACGGGGTTTGTTTACTGACTGGGCTTCGAACAGTTTGGAAGAGTGCCCCAATTTTGGCCTAAAAATCGAACGTCTAATGATGTCATTTTTCAAACTTCATGGCATACATACGTCTTTCAAACAAAAAACAATGTGTTAAAACCTCACACATAGTTGGTTTTATTCTATTTCAAGATCTACCCACCCTTATTGAAAAAAAAAACCTTTACAAGTTTAATGAAAACACCTACTGATACTCGCTGAGCCTAATTTCAAAATATTCTATGAATTTTAAAGAAAACTTCTAAACATTTTCCAACTCTCCTGAATTTAAAACTCATAACAAATTTCAACAAAATTCATTTCTTCCAAAAAATAAAATAAAACTTGTACAGTACATCTATCCTTAATGATCCTTTACAAGTCAAGTTTTTTTACGAAATCCACTTAGGTAATTCAAAGTGAATTTCTCCCCTCGTTTTATTCTTCCGCACTTTAATATTTTCCCATTCCAAAAATACAAAAAATTCAATTTCATACTTCAAAATTTAAGTGTTAGTATCCAATTAACTTGTTATCTTATAATTTTAAACTTGATAGCTTTGCTCAAAATTGATATATACATATATATATATATGTATACAAATATAAATATAAATATCACATTACACCAAAGGAAACATAAAGCTGAAGCCCCTTAAAAAAAGACTCTAAAGAAAAAAAAATTTAAGTACATAACTTAAGCCTAGAGAAGATGGTTTCGTTATTGAAAAACCATTACGGAAATAGCCATCTTCCTTATCGTATCATGTTGTTGTCGTTCATTTTTTTTTATTTACATAGTTTGCTTAAAAAAAAACAGCATCGAATCTGATCTGAGCACTTAATTCCGCAACAGAATGGTGGTTTTTTTCCAAAGTATAGATAAAGATTCATGCGGAAAGACGCACAAGGCGCCAAACGTCGAATTTTTTTGTTTGCGTTTTTCCTCCAATTATTCACAGCTGTGGTGCGAAGGAGAATATGAACCAAGGCCCCTCAACCATCGTTCAATTTCCATCAAGCTTAAAAAATGATTTTTTAGGAAAAAATATCCATTACTTTTCAACACCATCCTCACTCCCTTCCCGCACCAACCCCTCCTAGAATTTTCTCTTAACACTAACTTTTTTCTAACACTATTCCACTGTCATCCTTATAGCAGGACACAAAAAATAAAGGAAAAACAAACATCAACAAATAGAAATATGTAGAACAATTTTGGACTTTACAGCACAAGGATCTATGTCCTTACATATACTTAGGTATAGAGATAGAAAGTTGGTTTGCTTTGCAAATAAAACTGTTATTCCCACAAATAAAAAAGATATAAATTCCATTTATGGCTGAATTTTCATAACAACCACTATATCAACACTATAACTTCGATTGGATTTTTTTCTATGTGTTATTTGTTGTTGTTGCGTTGGTTGGTTTTTGTTTGTTCAAAAGTAAATATCCTTGGGTATCATAAAATATTATGACCTTTTCTATAGTTGTCGCTATTGCCATCGGTATCGCTATCGTTGTCATTGTGTTTGTTGTTGGTCGTCTTTTAACTTACAACATATTTCTATGTATAGGAAAACTTTTATTTATTTAGCAAGTACAATTGTATATTATTTATGTTTTTTTCTTTTTTGTTTTCATTTTGAATTTTTCACACACAATTGAAGTTGAAATGACAATTGAGATTTTTTTTTCTTTCTTGAATAAAACGCATATATACATAAACAATAAACATGCATAGAGGACACATACATATAATAATACAAAAATGGTATAAGAAAAATATTTAATGGCTATACACTGCTATCCTTTAACAGAATATAATAAAATAGAAATCTGCCTTTAGTTTTTTTTCTTTTTCTTTTCAATGTTCCTCTGCCTATTTTATGATGTTTTGGGGCTATGTATGGTTGTTGGAGACAAAATGTAAAAAAGAGATATTTTATATTTATTTCAGTCAAAACACAGGATAGGAACAAAAGTCTAAATAAAAAAAGCAAGGCAAATGAATAAAAATCCAAGACAGAAATAAATACCAAAAGCTACAACAACACCAATACCAACAACTCAACAATAAAGAGGTCCCGGCAACAATGAAATAGAAATAAATATCACTATAACTGTATGTATGTAATTTTGACCTCGAATTTCATAAAGATAGTTTGGCCTGTTGCTTAAGGCATCATGGTATCATTTTTTTTTTATTTTTCTTTTGACCATATTCAACTAAACACATTTTCACCATCACTTCCTGTTATTCCAGTTTTTATTCAAAAGAATTATAAAATAAAAAGAAAAGGAATAGAGAACAGAATGCAAATGGTCATAAAATCTTAACAGGCTCACCATTTTCATTGTGTTTGCATGCATTTTATGGCATTTGTATATATTTTCAGATAGTCTCTTTTAACATTGACTTCCTGGACTTAAGGCATGCAGTATCGGGTTTGTAAAAGATTTTTAGTCAAGGAAAAAGCTTTTAAAGGTCTTTTTTAGTCAATAAAATTTAAGTAAATCCAAAGTGATAGTTTTTAGGAATGCCGTAGAAAGATCAGGTGCAAGTGAGCAATGGCACTATAATGGTGAAAGAGTAGAGTTAGTGAAAGAATACAAATATCTGGTAGTCTACTTTGCTAAGAACTTGAGCATGGAAAAACATCTCACTGATAAACTTGTTAAAGCGAAAACAGCTATAAACGTAGCATGGAAGCAATGTTTTAATAATAAGGAAAGCCAGTAAAGGGTCTTTACGTTTTATGCGATGCAAGCTTGGGGAGGTCGAAAATATGAACAAGTGGAAAAACTGCTCAGTTTGTACATTTAACGGATTCTCCACCTTCCTTCGAGTACGTCAAACTACATGATCATGTTGGAAACAGGCATATCGCCCTTATTTATTAAAACACTCAAATTGCAACTCGATTACATCTGTAAAACTCTGGATAAGCCAAGTTATCGTCTCCCAAAGAAAGTAGTTCTTCAAACAATTCAATGCCGAATTGGATGGTTTAAAGATTGGAGAGAATTTGCCTAACAGTTTAATGTTGACCTAAACTACAGTAACCTTGCCTCTTGAAAACCAACTTCATATCACCTAATAGCTCGTCTGAATGAAGCCCAAAGAGAAAAATACACAGAACAAGCCAAAAAAAAAGCTTACTGCACAGCATGATTTACAGTAGACAAGACTTCGATATTCGGGAAAGAAACTACTTCCACGACAAATATACCATCGAAGAAATTTCGTGCATGTTTCGATTAAGAGGAGAACTCCTTAATCTGAACTACATTCCTCATCGCGATGACTTATCGATTCTATGCAACCTGTGAAACTTGAAATAACGCGAGGATATTTTTCATATTGTTGGGCGGTGTGCGATACTGAGAGATATAAGAAGACTTATCCCAGGCAGTGACATTCTTTCAAATACTGAAATCATAAGCCTTCTTGAGGAAATGGATGTCACAAAGTTATATGCATATTCTTAATGAAGCGTTTTAATCTTAAACTGCTATACTTTAAGTTGTTAATCAGCAGACGGCAATGGCATGCATAATATTGATTGTATTAACCAAATTATTGTTAAAAATGTATGTAATTTTGACAAATGATAGCGGCCATATTGTTGTAGCTCAATTTGTCAAATTGGTCTTTCATTAATTTATGTCAACATGGTTTTTCTGATGGAGCAACGAATTACTAGACCGTTTAAGAGTAGCTAACTTCAAAGTAAAGTGTCTTATTTAGCTTGTAGTTTTCAATTTGGAAATCTTTTTTTAGAGTTGGTATTTTTAACAGCTGTCACTATATTTATGCTCTGTTTGGTTTTCCATTTTATAATTAATAGATTTTAAAAAAAATTGTAACTTTTTGCCCATTTTCTTCGCAAAAATACGGAAATATGGATATATTCTTTTACGACAAATGCGCGATGCTCACAGTGCTACGCCATGATGATTACTAAAAACGGCACGTGGACCTCTAGCTATCTATTTCCGGAATAAACTTTTATCTATAATTAGCTTTAAATATAAACGTCTTAGAATACTCGAGGTTTTTTTTGCCGGACTCTGTACTTGGTCGATTGGGCATCTCGGCCTTAAGCTACTTATGCCAGTCGTAGTAATTGCCTGAAATCATAAACATACTGGAAAACTCTTATTTTTATAAATTAACTGAATTTGTGGATATAGCATTAAATTGTATAAGTTCTTAAAAAACGTCATCTCACCTGCTTGTATTGTCACCATTGTAGAAATGCCTGAAATCACAGGTTTATCTAAAAAAGCCAACAAAAGTCTCAATCCAAACCATTTGATAAGCCTAATTCTACCAGAGTCATCCTATATAACATTTTTTTGATGATCAGGGAAGAGAAATCATGGTAGATTTTTGAACGATGTTATGGAGATTTTTCCAAAACGAAGGTTTATTTTTGTACATTTCAGAACTTTCAAAAAGTAGTAAGCTTATAGCAAACGTCAAACTACGATCAGAGGCTCTTCATAAGTTCATGCATAGAACTTGCTTTATCAACAATAAAATTAATGTGATGTGCTAATTCTAAGTTGAAACAGAAATGGACACAAAATTCTTTAAATGTGGAGACGCCACACGGTTTTTGCTGTGATGTACAGTAATTATATACACTACCTATCCGTTTTGTATTAAAAGTTATCGTCTGGCATTTAAAAGGGTTGAGGGTAAGACTATTTTTGCCACACCAAAATGTGAAACTACCAATGTCGGCTTGTAAAAGGATACGATCTTGGGTGGACTTTACTATCATAAAAATTTTCAAGTCATCAGCAAAAATAAGAACTTCATTTGTGCGTAGACATGACAATACATCGTTAATAGACAGGATGAACAGAAAAGGCCCAAGATGGCTTCCCTGGGGAACACCACCAGATTGAGCAAAAAAAGGTTAAAAATGACAATTTCAAAAGTTTACTTCATAGAATCTGAAACCTAGAGTTTTAAGTTTAAATAAAATAATTCCAACACTAAGTTGGTCAAAAGCTTTAGAAAAGTCAGTGTATACACAGTCAACTTCATAACCTTGTTCTAAAGCGTTTGAACATATGTTTGAGAATGTGAGGATCGGTTGACCTTTATCTCACAAAACCGTGTTGCTGTTTGCAAATAAGATTTTTACTAAGAAATTCTAACAAAAAAGCTTTGCAATGGGCCTGTAGTCTGTAATATCTACCCTGTTACCTTTCTCGAAAATTAGTGTTAGAAATGACTTCTTCCATGCACTGGAAAATTTGCCTGTTTTTAGAGAAAGTTTAATAAGAACGTAAGGGGTTCAACTAAAGCATTACTATTTTTTTTATTCCAATCGGGGCCGGCTGAGCAGTCACCATTCAACGCAGATAAGAGATTAAGGTACTCTGTAGCACAGGTATGTGACTACAGCTTTTTTTCGAAAAGGAGTGAAGATTAGAAAAATATACTTCATCAAATTCTACAGGGCTATTAACAAATGATTCATGGAAATTTGTTGCGAAAGCTTTACAGGTTTTATCATAGACTAACTAATAATTATTAATAATTATTAGTTAGTCTATGGTTTTATCTAATGAAAGGTTCTTTTAGGTAAATTTAACTTTAAAACCATCTGATTTTTTCTTTGCGTTTACAAAATTCAAAATGTTTTTAGGATTCTTTTTCAAAGAGGTGCCCATATCAGTAACATAACAAGCGTATACAAAATTAGAAAGAGACTTAAATTCACTAAAGAATTGAACATAAACAGAGAAGTTGATTGGAGACAGAGTTTTGAGATAAGTTTTCCATTCCGTATATCTTTTGTTTCAAAGTAAACGCAATTCTTTCGTATACTAAGGGTGGTTAAAGTAAGTATTTCTTGATTTCTGACAAGGTTCTTTTAGGTGAAGTTAACTGGCCATCTGATTTTTTATTTAAGTTTAAAAGTTTCCAAAATGTTTGCTATTTGAAGAACTGTGGTTTTTAAAGTTATGGCATTTTGACAAAAGTTGAATCTGTTCCATTTTTTTAATGGAGCTCATTCAAATTGCTTAAATTCTTTACAAAATTATAGAAAATTTTGCAGTTCGTTATTTTGCATTTTTCTTTTTTAAATGTCAAAATATAATATTTTGTTAGAAAGTTCCGTAGAATTTCGAAAGTTAGGTTTTCGGCTTGTTTGAAAGTTTTTAACGATCAGATCAAGGTAAAGTGGAAACATATTTTTTATCTTTGTTACAAGTTAGTAATGATAAATTTCCTGAGCCTTGTTGTCTGATATTAACATTCTTTCCATTGAATTTTATTTATTTAACTTTTTTATTATTCATCAGCAATTTTATTTAACCTGAGTTAAGCTTTATTATTTCAAACTTTTCATCTTTATTTCATTCCAAAAACCCTTACAACAATTTGCTATATGCAACTTAAGTTGCAGGAAAAGTGAAACAGGATACGGATATACCTAGATATATACCATTCAAGCTCCAGATAAAACACACACCATACGTATACCTTTCACCACTGACTATGGGTACCTTTATTTGTTTAATTATTTTTATTGCACTCCATATAATACCTATACTGCGCTCCTGTGTTTTTAAGCTCTAAATATGTATGTGTGTGTGTTTGTGTTTGTGAATATTGTTTTTATGAATGGACACAGGATTTCCGACGAACCATATTCTACAAACCATACGACTATGCAATATGCATATGCATATGGGGGTTTTTGTGTGTTGTCGTCCTTATCTTTGACACAGCAATGTTTCTATTATCACATTCAATGTTATTGCTTCACAATGAATAGGTAGGTATATCTCCTGTTGTTGTTGTTGTTTTTTGTTAGAAACTTGCCTTCTAGGATATAATAGTACAATAGCGTTAAGGATACTGGAATCAGTATATAATAGAAATAATGAATAAACAACAAACCTATATAGCTAGATATATTCGATCTTCTCTCCAAGGTGTTTTCCTATGGCACTCTATGGACAAGGACTCAATATTCTATTATCCGGAAACTAAAGTATAGTGTATGTGGCGTTTTTGCTTTGGCAACAATAATAGCTGTAACATAAAAGCTTAAAAACGAAGTAAAAGTGCATTATGCACATATGTATGCAATGCATGCCGTTTTGTGATAGCCCAATGGTGTTTCCTGATGTTCTTTGCCTCCTACCTAGACTTTGCTTCTGATTGTCTAGGCTATATTGGAAAATAACATTCCGGATGAAAACATATATATGAGCAATAATAACAACACAACTATAGGTAGTAGATACATACATATGTAGGTTGACAATTCATATCGTAGTCGAGGTCAACTTTGAGTATGCACAGGAATTGAAATGAAACGTATCCACGAAATGGTACAAATACGGATGAGGGTTGGCACATACTTATTATCAGAATGCTAGATAGTATCGAATACTTCGTATAGCTAGGAAAATTCCTTACAGGATATTAAGGTAACTACACTTGGACAACAACTTGGTAAACGTTGTTACAGATATTGTTTGCATATCCTTTATTATTTGTTTGCCACCTCTTTTCTATCTAACGTCCGGTTTTACCATCAATATATCTTTACTCACCACTGTCATGGAGATATGTATGTTTATGAAAATTCAGGTAAAAAAGTGTAATAAGTCTTACTGTTCCCAAAAGCTTGTACTTCGAACAGGACGCAAGGAGAAGCAGTGCTATAGATTTAAAGGACAACACCACTCTTTTGCAAAGAAATAATAAGAGCAAACCATTTTTGCTTGAGGGTAACATCATCAGATGCAAGAAAAAGTCCAATGGAAATATTGTGTCTGCTTTTTGAAGCCTGATGATTTCAATTGACCTGTATTGTTTTTATTTTGCATATAGATATATATTTTGTATAGGTCCTAAATGTCCTCTTCTCATCATCGTCCTTGTTATTGTTGTTTAAGGCAACTGCAACGGCTGTGATGACAACGACAACGACAACAATCGATAGAGTCTAGTATATTGATGGTTAACAATAAGAAAAATAGGTCAAGGGATTTAGAAATGCACACTAATTAATGCAATTTTGTATTCAAAGAGAGAATGTTTAATTGATGTTCTATTTGATTAGACTTAATTGTTATATCAATATAATTAGAAAGATTAAAGTCATATAGAGGATTTAACGTTTAATGTGTGTGAAATTGTTATTTGACTATGCTTTAAATAAGTCTGCACGGCTTTATAGATTGAGTTTTTTTGACATATATCATAAGTGATCAATTTTAGATAACAAAAGGCTCATCAAATGAGGGTTATGCTGTCTAAGATTAAAATCGGAGAGTGTGCCATGTGTTTTAATATGAGGAATTATTTTTTAACAGGGGAAACGACCATATTGGAGATTTTATCAAACAGTCTCATTAACATAAATAATCCATAGAGTTATTGAAATGCAAAAGTTTCAAAACAAACGAAGATACAAATTTGTTAAAACTTTATATTAACAAAAAAGTACACATACGCCCCGGTGAACCATTTTAAATTGTGTTCCTATGGAAAAGCAAAACACATAAATGATTGCTATGACATGTAAATAACAGTTCAGACAAAAAAAAACATAAATAATAAAAGCACGTATACGCCTAGTGTTCCGCTTTTAATTTTATGTGAAGCCACACGACAATAGGCTAATAGCCTCAGTGCATCAGTTCACATTGCATTCCTAAAAGTGGTGTCAGAATGCGTTCACCACAAGACAAATGCGGAGTAAAGATTTTGTTACACAAATCTGAAAACTAAAAAAATACGTATACGCCACAGTGCAACATTTTGTTTTTCAAAACAATTCAACTACAGAAATGAGTTAGAACCACAGTTGCCTTTCTACAATGTGGCTAGATTCATAACGAACACTTCACTAAAAACACAATCACTGAAGAGTAAAAAACGTTCAATTAGACAGTTAGAAGACGTAGGACAATTTTCTGTACATGTGCCTTATTAAATGCACTATATTAGTTGGGAACATTAACATAGTAATTTATACCTTTAGGCTTACTCTAATGATCTTTAACATCTGGCAATGCATCTATCAACATGAAAGTCTATGAATTTAATTTAATTATTGTAAAAGTAGACACGAGTATTCGAGTTGGCCTACTTTACCTCAATTTGGTGAGCCAATAATTATTTAAAATATTTGAGGTGTGTACATTTTTAGAGGGTGTTTGAGCGAAATTCCTATTCGAAAAAGGTAAAAGTAACATTGTGTTTTACATAACTTCTTTTCAAACGTATTGAAATCAAATTCTAAAACAACAAAAAAAGAAAGCTATGCCTGCACAAAGTTTTAATTGAAATGTTCTGTAAGCTTTTTCCGAATATGAATGTATCTACTATCAAATTTTCAATTAACGCATATTTCACTTAGTACCACATTTCAACTTGTGCAATTTGCAACAAATGCATCAAAAACACGCACACAAAACAGAAAAAAAACCATGCAATCAAAACAAACACACTAAAAAACGCGCTATTCGAAAACCATCAATGAAAACAACAAGAAGAACAATCCGATAAAAAAAAATCCACAAATTTTCCAAATGATTAAACACAAACCTTCTCCCAATTTAAAGTTTAGAGAATTCAAATTCAAATTCAAAAAGTGGCTGAATGCTTGTGGTACTACTTCATACTCATACTCTTATAGTGCCAATTCCAGAGTTCCAATTTCAGTTCTAGTTCCCACACTAAAATTTTTTAGCCCTTAGATGATGCGATGCGTTTTCATCTCTCGCCAAGGCCGTTTCTAATAAACTCTTCCATCACCAACATTCATGACCACTGCACCGCGCCGCTCTGCCACCACCTACCATGCCCAGTCCAGTCCATGGGTTCGAATAGCTCAAACTCAAGCTCCCGCAACCATGAATGGGCTCTCTGTGCGATTTTCGCGTAATAGTTAGCATTTCAATGCAATTATTCTGCTAAAATGGTTTCCCATGTTATGCCACACACGGATTCCGTATGTGTGTTTGATAACTTCCCTTTGCAAAATCCCCCCATTTTTGTATAAGAGTTAAAAAGGTCTATAGTTAGGTGCTTTACTATACCTTCATGTAGATCTAACGCGCAACTACAAATACAGGACTGCAGTATGTGTTTTATTGGCCTGCAAGGGTAACAACACCCAGTACCACTCTATGCACCACGAGTAGGTATGTTCTATTGCATTAGATACCAAGGTGAACACACTTAGTGCATCATCCAACTGTAAACAGTTTCTGTGGCTGGTTGAACCGGAACTTTATGCAATGTTATATAGGAGCTACCTTAGCGCAATAGTTGCTTGGATTCTGGGAGGATGTTGGGATGTTAGGATGTTGTGATGCTAATGCTGATGCTGACGCTTGTAGAAAGGTTTAGTTGATTTAAAAGGGGGGGATAGAGAGAGGAAGAAGTGCAAGCGAGCAATGGTGGGTGCATTGTTTTTTGCTGTTATTGCACGATGCTTGCTTGCTTTCATTTTGCCGTCAGTCGTACGTCAACAAGGTTTCGTCCAGGATTACTAGCTAATTGTTCTGATGTTTCTAATGTGCGAGGCTATATGCGTGGGTAGCTAAGGTACCTATTAATTCATACATACATATAAATATATGCGTTGACAAATACCATTATGTAATTAAATTAACGCATTTCATTATTCATCATGTTCGAATGCATAAGGTTGCATAGGTACGTATACATATATATTCGAATGTTTTAAAGTAAGGACAAAAATCCTATGAATTTTATTATTGCCAACGGAGATGGAATAAAAACATATATTTGGGTGTGTACTTGTATAATGCTTAGTCCTTCTAAATATTAGTTTTGAAATGATATTTTTGAAAACTATAGTTAAAAACAATCTAAAGATTCAATAAAGGTAATGTCAAAGAGAAGGGACTTCTTTTCAGTACACTACAAAACAATTATAGTCTAAAACATTGTACACCACTTAATTACTAATCCCTGAATCCGCACCAAAATTTCCAAGAATTCCCGCAGAGTTTTTGCAAGCAGCGACAACGTCATCAAGCGAATTGCTTCATCCCCCATAAAAACCTGGAGCACCGATAGCTTCCCCCATGAGTGGAGGAAGGAAATTATTGTCAAGTTCACAAAAAAAAGAAGATCTAAAAAAGTGCGAAAAATGGAGAGGAATTTGCGATCTACCTGTCGTTGCCAAAATAGTAGAAACATTCATACTGGAACGAATCAGATAACACCTTAACGACACACTCGAAGCCAAACAAGCAGGGTTCCACGTTGGATCCTCCTGTATTGATCATATCAACACTCTGCGGATCATTATTGAACAGTGCATGGAAAATCGATCACCACTACACCTGCTGATCATCGACTTTGAGAAGGCCTTTGACTGTTAACAGGAAGGAGAAGCATCCCAGAAAAACTGAATGCTATTATTAAAGCAACATATGATGGATCTAAGTGTCACGTTCTGCACGATGGTAGGTTATCAGATAATTTTGAAATCCGTAGCGGGGGCAAGGCTGTATTCTGTCGCCTATATTGTTTTTGTTGGTGATAAGCGATGTACTGCAACGCAGCTTTGTCAAGTACATCCTATTTAAAGCACTTGGATTACGTGGGCGTGATGTTTGCTTACTCTCTCATAGGATCATGGATCTCCATTAAATGACAACAAGTGTAGAGAGAGAAGCAGAAGTTGTGGCGATGAAATTTAATTCCGGCAAAACAAAAATGATCAGCCTCGGAAAACGACTATCCTCTCAAATAAATTTTTTTCTCGCAACCGGTGGAAAAAGTGGAGAACTTTTAATACCTAGAAGTATCGTCTCCATCGAAAGCGAAACGGAATAAGACGTCATCGGCAAAGCAAAAGCGGTGTTCGGTATGATTTCGAATTAGGAAGAAAAGCACTATCAGCTTAAGAACAAAGCTACGACTGTTTCGCACAAATGTTGAATCTTTGCTTTTTATGGGTGCATCGCTTGGAAGGTTACTTCAGAAATTACAAGAAAACTGCAAACCTTCGTGAATAGATGTCTTCGTAACATCCTAAGGATTCTGGCTAAACCGTATATCTAATGGGAACCGATAGATTCTATAATATGAAAGCGTAAGTGGCAATTGATTGGACGTACGCTTCGAAAAGGTAACGACTGCATTGTAGGCCAAGCAACGCAGTGGAATCCGCTCACATAAGTAGGAAGGAGAGCTTGACGACCAAGATGTGCATGGCCAGCCAAAGCGCTTATCAAATAAGGTCCTTCATAGGAGAACGGGCTAGGAACCTATAGACTCTATAATACGAAGGCGTTAGTGGCAATGGATTGGAAATACGCTTCGAAAAGGTAACGCCTGCAATGAAGGCCAAGAAATGCAGTGGAATCCGCCCACACAAGAAGAAAGAAGAGCTGGACGACCAAAAAGTACATGGCGCAGGATATTCGAGACGAAATCAGCGTCATTAGGCAAAAGTTGGAGGGAGATGAAACACATCTCCGGAAACCGCACTTTATGGCGCGTAGGCTTAGTAGAGGCCCTATGTCCCTAAGGGGTTCCCAACGAACTCTACTACTAGTAATTAAGTAAGTGAATTACAGTTTAAAAAATAATAGCACAACTAATTTTTGAAGGAATATTGAAGATTTGTAAAATTACTGTTTAAAAAAAAGACAATTAAAAATTTAAGTTTTTAAAGAAGAAGTTTGGAATAGAAGACTTACAAATCAAACATTTTTTTTCACAGAATTTCGAATATTAGGAAAAATTAAAATCTTATTAATAACACTTTAAGTTAAAAAACAAGATGTTCATAATTTTAACAACGATATATGATAGAAATAGTGAAAAAATGGATATTCCATTGATTAATATTGAGATCTGAGTTATTATTAAGATATGTTCGGAAGTAGCAGAAATTACTCTAATGGTACCGCATTTTTTCCAATAAGAACAGTTTGTCCAATTGCTGAACATACGTTGCCTCAAATGGTACATCGGTTTCAATTCTTGAGTGGGCATGAACTTGTATGGATGTAAACTAAAATTCTCTTCCTCAAAATTAAAGTGTGGTCTGATCGACGTAATATGCTTGAGAATCCTGTGAAAATTATTGATTCGAAATGTTTTTTACGGGTGCCTGGATAGAAGCGATATTTTCGAAACTTAAACACCAATCCTCAATGTCGTAGTGACATCACACAACGAATATCTTAACTTAAGTGTTTGCAATAAATTATTCACTAGGCCGAGAATTACTACCAAAAAAAAGTTGCAGTCATCGACTTAGAGTTTCGGTAAAAAATTTTTTAAATGTTCAGACGTTTCTCGGTCGTGTTTTTTAACATAATACAAATGTTGAGTGTGCTGAATAAATCAGCAATGACAATTCTATGATTAGTGAAAAAAGCCCCTATTGGAAAACTCGATACCTGTCTGGAGATCTACCTTTTACTTGCATTTTCGAAAAAATAACAAAATTTTTCATTAGATTCAAGCCAAAGCAAAATTAACAAGCTTGAGTCTCCAATTTCAATGTGAAAAATATCAATTCAATCAAAAGAAAGATAATTCAGAAGACGTCATTAGACTTAAGTCAGGGTTTTACAACTTCTTTAAAAATCCGAGCTTATGAGAATCTCTTTATAAAAAAGACACAGAATATTTTTACATTGTAGATCGCTAAACATTTAAATTTGAGAAGTCAACACTGTCATTTGGTCAGGTCATTATTTGATCTTTAACTTGTTTTCAACCTTTCGAATACTAAGGGTCATTTGAACTCCTTTAGTGTTTGCTTCTTTGTATTCTGTCAAAAGTATATGTTTATTGTGATTACCCATTAAAAAAAAGAAAAACGTAGAAAACAAGGAAACAAGAAAACAACCTATCTGGCAACACTTATTTTAAAATTTCAAGCAGAACGGAATTTTCAACTATTATTCTATAATTTGTGTGACAGGGTTTCATCGTTTAGTACATAAGTAAGGTCCCTATCTCCATATACCTACAGGAAGGATACATCGTTTTGTCCGTAATTAGACCAAAGGTCTATCCTTTTATTTGAGTTAAATAAAAAAAAACGCAATTACTATTAAACGTGTATACTATAAAGATAGGTAAGAGCGTGGTTTTGAACTTGGTCATAGACATATGTATGTGTAGAAACGACAATTGCAAAAAAGTAAAGCGAGGTTTAATGAAACCGGTACTCATGCCACAAAATCCGAAACCAAAATTCAACCACTATATAGAGAACCATCAAATATATATATAGATGTATGCTCATATTTATATACATATCTACAGGATTTAATAATAGAAGAACGACATAACAACCAAACTGCTTTTCAACTGGACATACACAATCTATTGAGGTAATGCGTATATAAAACATGGTTAGCCATATTAGCCCATATAAGTAGTGGTGGTTGGTTGTGATGGTGATGGACAGCAAAATTCCTAAAGTACAAAAACCGTTTTAGCCATTGCCAGTGTTTTAAGGTTTTTTTGGTGAAACATAACACACACAATCACATGACACACGAGTTTATAAAAAAAAATATATAAATAAAATTATATAGCTACCTAGAAAAATATATGTACATTATGTGAAGGTATGGTTATAGCACATCTATTCTGTACCTACTTTGGTGAAAGGATAATATTTAATATATTGTTATTACAATTTTATGAGGTTGTTTAGTGGTTGGAGTTTTCATGTGCATCATTGACTATTTTATTTGTGTTATCCACTCTATATAAGCTGGAATTTATTACAATGGACTTGGTGAAGTTGGTATAGGAAAGGACAACTTTCGTCAACAACGAAAACGATTCAACGAGCGACGTGACCTATCACCATTTTGGTGTTGGGAAATTATTTTTTGATTTGATGTTTTCGATGAAAGTTGATATTGGTTACAAGAGGAATTTGATAGAAAATTTCTCTCTATGACCATAGAGGTATGTTGGTATGTGAAAAAGGGGCTCTAGGTGGGTTAAGTTTGGTTTTAGAAAATTTATTTGACTTACTTTCACATATAGATTAATTTTCTACTTTGATATAGATTTTCATGATGCTTACCTGAAATAAGAAGAAAAGGAAACAATTAGAAATAAAATTGGAATTTATATAAAATATGATTGATTTGTATCTGTAGTAAAATAATAGTACTAAATATAGAATACCTATTTATTTATTAATTAAGTTTCTTTAAATAATGGTTCTAGAATTGCTAATTATTGATTAGTATAAGATTTACACGCAATCAACTTTAACCTGATAAAAAGTTAAGACTTTTAACTTGAGCTTAAAGTTATGACTTTCAATTAGCTTCAGAGGTCTCTTTGGCTATTTAAGGTCGCGAAAAGGTGAATGCATATTAAATTTTGGTTGATTTTAAATAAATTGGTATCAAGTATTTAAAGGCCCAAAAGTAACATGTAGGTAGATATCGTTAACAGTTGAAAGATTTAAGTTCTTCCTTTTCAATCAGGAGATGTGTACTTTAACAAACAGTTTTAACTTAAAATTTTTCAATTCCCTTAAAATGAATGAATTATTACTACATCCTGTTTGTTTGTTGTAAGATAAGTTACATGATTGTTTGCTTTTTTAACATCCGAAAAAAGAGCCTAAAGTAAATTGCAAGTAGGATTCAATTTTTTTATTTGAAGTTGCTGTTGCTGTTATCCTGTTTTTTTTTTCGTTAAGTCTCTTTTTTAACTGAAACGATACATTTCATTAAGTCTCGTATTCTTTTGGTTATAAATAACCCAAACAGACAAATGCATCATGTGGAACCATCACCATGATGGAGAAATACATATCCATCACAAGTGGATCTGTTCCTTTTTATCCTGCTTCTGTCCTGATATGTATGAGCATACATGTATACACTTTTATACATTTGTATATGGTCAATAATAACCAAAAGGGTAAGACTCAACCAATATGCATACATAGGTATGTTTGCATTGTATATGGTGTAAAAGAGATCAAAAGAGGCATAACATTGGGTTTATTTGATGGGATAAATATTGTTTTTTTTTCATCCCATGACAGAAGTAGTCATATATCTTATGTCAGAGAAAAGTCAGTAAAGTTCATATACCTTACATTGATATCAAACAAAAACAAAAAGTACTTCCAAAAGTTTCATACTCTGTTTAAAAATAAATTTGTCTTGTAGGTGGTCTATACCAACAAAAAATAAGTTTTTAGTTCGGTCATCAGAGTAAAAGTTTATATTCAACATGGAGTATACGCACTTATAGAATAAGTTAACCTACATCCAAGAGTTCTTAAAGGCATATGCAAAGTTTACTATATACTCGTACATCTTGACCGGCTAACATAGATACTGGCCAAAATATGTCAGATACTTGTATTATATTGGATTCAGATAACTACCCTATACACAGATTGATCTAAAAAAGTTAACTTTTTTGTTCAAGATTTTCATTTATGAAATATTAAATATCAGGAACAAAGTTTACAAAATAAACTTATTTATTTATTTTACTTTTAGCTTTCGGAAAGTTTGAAGTCTTACAAAGGAGTTTACATCATACAATACAAAATATTCAGTGCTTTAGGATATACTTAATTTGTCGGGCAATCGTTTTGACTTTTTTTATAAAACTTTAAAAGTGTAAACTTGTTTTCTGTTTTGCAGATATTAAATAAGTACAATAATCACAATCTTTTTTTAATAGGAAGCATACAATCAATGGAATACTAAGAGGGTTTGAAAAAAGGTGTCAATGCTCATTTGTTTTGAATATCTGAATATTGCGATGACTGGGAAGGACAGTAGTCAGTAGTACGGCTAAAAAACGGTTCTCTGTACTTGACAGCATAGCAAAAGTTAGGCTCAATGGTACACTGTTGAGCATTCCTAGAAACGTGAGTGTTACGGTTGCACTGTTGAAGAGGAGCTGCTTGATCAGAAACCGTAGAAATATCGAAAAAAGGGTGAGGCTAGAAACTTTTCAACGCTATTTAAGTGACGCGCTACATATATCGATAGTATTGAGATGTTCAGATGCCATCCATAAATAGTGGAAAGAGGGGGGGGGGGGTATATTAATTAAACGATAAATGACAGCATTTGTTTTAAAGTCCCATTTATCAGTATAGATCGTAGCGCATTACAACCTCAATTTGAATTTTATTGAAGGACGAATCGAAATCTTTTTCGAAAACCAAAAAAAAAACTCATTTCACCAAACTTTCGCAATACACAATCGTATTGGATACAATACAAACAAAAAAGTATAGTTACAATTCCTTTCAAAAGGTTCCACTTTATGAAAGAAAACTGGTGAACAATTTCGGCTTCACAAATTGAAGATCACTTTTGGAAACAGAATATCAATGCTTTAATTTACAAATCTGTTCCACTTTACGTCTTTTTATTTAGATTTTTTTGAAAAACGTAAACAAGTAGATTGTACCTTTACTGATTTCAGCAAGGCCTTTAACAAGTTGTGACATAAAACATTACTTTAAAAACTATCACAGCAAGGTTTTAACTACAGTTTCGTAAACTGGATCTTTTTATACAAGGTATAATGGTCATCTTCTGATGAGCCCAACCATTACATCGGGGCGAAACGCATATAAGAACACCTATGCTGGTTTATTTTTATTTTCATTTCATGATTTTAAAAATAAAAAAAATTATATTTTTTTGATTTTAAATCGTATTTATTAAAAATCTTTAATTAAAATTCGTAATGAGTGTTCAAGTTTATTTGTTGTGAATTCTGGTGTCCCCCAGGGCAGTCACCTTGGTCCTATTCTATTTGTTTTACTTATAAATGGCTTGGCCTGGATCATACGAAATTTGGCTGTGCTAAGATAGGCTGATGACATTAAAATTTGTAAAAATATTAACTCTACATCTAACAGTCTTCCTTGCGGAGAACTGCACTGAGGAAATTCTCAACTTATTAGCGAACGCAAGAAGCTAGTAGTTATCTATTATCCTAAGATTAAAAATCGTAAGATCGATGGTAACGATTGACCGTCATGAAAATCAGTAAATATAAAAATCGACAGTTGAGTCGGTATTCATATGTCATAAAAAGTCTGGAGTGGAAGTAAAAATCATTTTATAAAAGAATGATGTAACTGTAGATAAAGCTCGGTGGATTGAGTCATACATGAAATCGGGCGACCACTTCTAGGATTATCTTCCCTAGATGGCTCTGCATCAAAGACTTAAACTATCACACCATTGAAGATATGGTACCACGGGATATGTTGCAGCTCCATGGTTAATTCCATGAACATATATGGGATGGCCTCTTTGTGAAAGTATCGTGGTGGCTGTGGTTTATCTTTTATGCATTGGGTATTGGTTTCTTCAACCCTAGAAAAATCAATATATAGATGGACAAAACCAAGACCAAAGGTTAACAAATTGGTGCATTTGTTAAGTCTTGGTAGCTTAGAAAAAGGAACTCACTCGAAACATTTCGCCAAGAATTTCTTGTGAAATACTTTTAGAGAATTTCAAAAACTAAGCGTCAAAACAATGCCAGGGGCAGCAAGTTTAAAAGCTTTCCATCAAATAGGGCTCAACGCCTGGAGTTTATGTTGTGAGTAATAGTAATATTATTCAGGGAATGGTGCAATAATAATCGTCTTGTTTAAATGTTGACAAATGCTAAAGCATGAGTTTTACACGCAAAAAAGTTCCAATCATTTTTAGTTACATGTTTGATTCTTCTCCTTTAAGAAGAGCATATGTATTTTCTGACTTAGGTGTTGTCTAAGACCCAAAACTAATATTTAATGAACATATAAACTTCAGAGTTAAAAAAGTAAATGGAATTCTGGGTTTTATTCAGAGATTTGGCCGTGATTGCCGTTTACTTTTTCTTTCATTTGTAAGACCAGTCCTGGAATATGCTTGTACAGTATTGTCACCTTACTACGCCGTACACTTCACAAGACTTGAAGCCATTCAGAAAAGATTTTTGCATTTTCGTCTACGATCCCTTCCATGTTTTCATAATATTCATACCGTCTTATTCACAAAGACTTTCTGTCATAAATCTTCCTTCTTTGACAAATCATATTATGTACTTGCGGTTTTGTTTTATTGTTGGAATAATAAACGGACCAATTTCATCACCATCAGCTCTTGGTAGTTTAAACTTTAGTTTTAGTCGTTCAAGTATAAGACTGCAGGAACCATTGAATACTAGCAGATCAAACTGTGGTGTACATAGCCCCGTAAATCAACTAAATGAAAGCCTTAAGTTCAATCTTGTATTAATTCACCAAATGATAATATAAAAAATATAAATTGCAAATTAATATTTTTCAACAGTCTAGTCTAATTTTTTAGATTTAAAGTATATATTAAGAATTGTTAACTTTAATATTTAACTTTAATATTTAATTTAATAAGTTTTACTTTAAAACGGAAGTCATCAAGTTTCATTACCTGATTAATTGTTTTTTGTATGAACTGTTTTCAGAATTTAAACGAGAGCAAATACCGATCAGAAAATATTCCTCTTACGAGTTCAATAAAGTGACATTGCTATTTAGCACTTTGTTTACATTTTTAAAAACGTAGCATTATGTACTTTTAATTAAAAAGAGAAACAAACAAAAAATAAACCTTTAACAGGAATTTTGATTTAATTAATTGCAATTAATTTCCAACCACAGTTCCGTATTTACATTATTATTATGAGTTCTAAGAATGTATAGGTAGGTATACCTCACCTCTCAATTTCCTTTTTATTTTTCTGAATAAAAATAACCCACTTTAACTATACAGATATCGATAAAAATATGTATATATATTTTCTCTTTGAAGTTCTTAAACCCTATTAAAATATTGATGAATATTCAAATGAAATGTATCTTTTGTCAACAAAGCAATTATATCTATTGTTTCATTTTTTTCTTGTTTAGGGATAAAAATAAGTGTGGTAAATCCTTTGATTAAAATTCTATTTCTATCTATAAAATACTTATCTATAATCGTCAAGATTAAACCATTCTCATGTCGTCTTAAAATCTCATGATGATAAAAATAAGTTATTATAAATTGATTACCTAAGATGAAACGACACTAAAAAAGGACAAATTTATCCTCGTCCTCTAGAACTCAAACTCCATATAATCTTCTAAACTCTTCATGATGGATATCGTTGTGGCATTAAATTAAGTATCCTTTTGGATTTTATTAGAACTCAGAGATTTAGCCATAAGCCAAACTTCCTATAATAGAAAAAAAAAACATTTGTCGCATTGATTTAAAACACATTAAATGTCGTCGTCGTATCCCATTCCCATTCGAAGACGTATATTAAATGGACGATAAAATTCTACAAAATTTATCCATCAGATGGGATTAACTTGCGGTAGACCATTCAAAAGCCATAAACATTAATTTTCAAATAAAATAAAAAATTCGATGACCATGCGGACATGATGGCCAGGACGATAGATTTCAACCCCTCTTTTTAAGTCTAGGCCGGCCGTCTGTCACGTCCTCATAAATCGGATTGGAAGTATATACGAGTACCATACAAATCTATATCCATATTTTTTCGCTCCAATCAAAATGACATTTCAAATTGGCAACAAATTTCAAATCTACATATATTATGTCCTATAAAGCACCCACCCATCCACATCTATACAGTAAACGTTAGCGTTAGCCAAATCCACTTTTTGGCTGTCTGGACGATGGATGTCAACATTTATTGCTGCGAGAAAACGCTTTGCAATTACGAGTTAACACAGCAAAATGAGACACTAAACCACATAAACAATAAATTCAACAACAAAAAAAGGACGATATTTCGTTGAAGTTGTTGTTGTTCTTGTTTCTGTTAGTTTGGCTTGGCGTGGCTTGAATTGGAACTGGAGTGAATCAGCAATTCTGCACTTTACAGATTTCATCTGTGAACTCCACTTTTTTCGTCCTGAAATAGTTTTTATTTAGGGTTTATATTGGAGTATGAGTGGCCACTTACAATTTGTTTCGACCACTCTGGACTCTAACATAAGTTAGATCCTGATTCTATTGCACACAGACTTAATATCCAGAGGAACCAGAAGCATTATTTCTCTTTTACTATGGTTAAGTGCATACTTATTCGTTTTTCGCCAGAGAGTCTTTGCTTTTCTCGGGCAGATTTGGCCCATATTCCATTGCAGTTTCTTTTATTATTTCATTCTTATTTTGTGTGTGTGTATGTGTATTTGTGTTTATCACAGTCGCTTGAATCCTTTGAATTGAACGTTTAGCGTGGGTCCTAAAAGGAAGAGCTTTTGAATTCGAGAATATTATTCGAATGGCTCTTAACCCCATTCTAGGTTCTTACTCTTTTTTTTTTTTGCTGTGTGTTGTTAAATTTAAAAGAACAAGAAGGCCAAGCCCTCATCATCTTTTGGATTTATCCTCAACCTATATAATATACACACACAAAGAGTCTAACGTATATAACACCCTCTTAGCCAGATTCTTGAAAGAGAAAAAAATGCTTAAAAAAAGTGCAAAAGTCAACCACAACTTCACTTCGAATGGCGTCACAGGAGCAGAAAAGGAGTTTAGAGCATTTATGTTATTTTTTTCCATTTTTAAACTTTTTTTTCGAAAACTGAATGCTTTGAAGATTTTTCTCTTATAACAAGAGTGAGTTAAGTTTGTTGGGTTGCTCTATATGTCTGTTGCAATAAAAAAGATACACATCATTGAGGAAGGATTTTTTTTCTTCTTTACCCAGGACATCAATTTTAAGTATTTGCCCCTTGAGTTTATATGTTGGAATAGAAGATGACTGGAGGGCAAGACCAGCAAGGAAGTTTTATAGCGTAGAAAAACTATTTAACATAGCATTCAGATTTTATAACTTTTTGAAATGTTCCTTTTTTTTAAGGAGTGTATATCAAAAGTGTAGTTCTTCTTTTTTAGTCTGATGAGTTAGTAGGATTTTAGTTTTGGGGAAATTGGCAGCAATTACAATAAAGATAAGGTATGAACTTTATATATTCGTAAGTCATATTTTTAATGTAGGTCATTTCAAATGGTATAAGACGAAAAAAAATAAGGAGACATAAAAACGAAGAAGTGGCAGTAAAGTGTGATGTGGGACTGTTTATTTTTTTATTATTAAATAAAAGAGTACTAAATTATTTTATTGTACAAATCTGGTGAATTATTTCAGGATTTTTTTTTAGTTTAGTTTGTGAAGTTAAGTTACCGGAATCTGGAATTAATCTGTTGATTTTTTTCTGCTTAGGTCATATAACTAAAATTTTTAGGATCTTAAGGACATGCTTGTGGTTAAATGGAAAGACTGATATACGAGTAGATATACAGCGCACTTTTTATTTAAAAAAAAAATAACTTTAGTGCACTTTCATACTCGGTTTCGTTTAACGTTGATTGCTTGCACTTTGACAAGCTTACTAAAAAGCTAGGTCTTAAGGTTTTGAATATTAAAAATCAGAGACAAAATACAGGTGAGCAAAGCATTTAATTATTAATGCTAGAGAAAACTTACTACTGACTTTTTAATTTTTAAGTTTTTTAATAAATCTTTTTTTGCATTTAAGTTTTTTGTGGTTTTTTTAACGATCCGACAAATTGAAAAATTTGACATCTATCCATGATTTAAATCTATGTCTTCTAGAGGGTTATCTGTGTGGGCAGTCAAACATAGGTTTGAGATTAATTTTTAAAATAACGATTACTCTTAGTTATTCATTAGGTTTTTCCTTTCAATTACAAGTAATGAATAATTGATCTTTTTTCTATTAACATAATGAAATTAATGAATAATATTCGTTTTGAATTCCTGCACATTGTAATGAGTGGTAAATATTGAGTATGGTAAAACATTCCACATTCATGTAGTGCGACTAAAAAAAGAATCTCTGTACTTAACAGTACGACCGAAATTGGGCTCAAGGGTAAACTCATGGGCCTTCCTTAAGGAACGAGTATTACAGTTGAATTGTTTGAGGAGAGAAATGGAACTGGCTATTTCATTAGAGCATTGCTTATGTAAGTAACGAAAAAATAATGAGAGAAACCTTAAGACGAGAGTGCTCGAGAGATGCCAAAAGTTTCAGTTAGACAACGGTCACCTATCAGTTTTAGAGCTTTCTTTTGAATTCTGTCCAAGAGAATCAAGTGGGTTATAGGAGTACCTTTCCAAAAATGGGAATAATACTCAAGTTTTGAAAGAATACAGGCTTTATAAATGATAGCCAGATCAGAAGACGTACAAAATTTCTTGCATCGTCGGAGAAAACCTAAACATTAAGGAGCATTTTTGGCGATGTCAAAAATGTGATCACTCCACAACAAGTGGTTTGTAATGCACATAACTAGGACTGATAGCTGTTAAGTCTTCTCGATGCAAGTACCACTCATGGATAGTGGCATTGGGAGAGGGTTATGCTTTTGCGACAGTAGACAGCATTGAGTTTCCGAAGCATTAAATTTCACACGGTTTTCGAAACCCTCTTAAACAATGCTGTCAAGATCAGAATTTAATGAACTTATCATACGCTGCCTTTGGTAGTCCATATTCGGAGAACAAGGATGAGAATCTAAGAACGAATATTAAAAGCAGAGGGCACTGTCATAATCGAAACAATTTAGTGGGTTAGAAGTTTCAGACAAGTGATCATTTATAAAACTAAGGAAAAGTGTCGGAGACAAAACGGAGCCCTGTGGCACGCCAGCGTTTATTTTGTGGATATCAGATTTGAACCCAAAAGCTTATTTATAAAACAACAAAGAAGAGATTCACCAATACCAAAAGCAAGCATTTTCGAGCTTGATGCCAAACTCTATCAAATGCCTTTGAAATATCAAGTGCAATAATCTTACTTTCTCTAAAACGATGTAAAGATTTGTTTAACAGTTATATAAGAAAACCATTGGACCTATTGCTTCGAAATCAGTACTGATGGTCATTAAGAAGCCTTAGATCTTCAAGATATATCTTAAGCTGAAATTAATCAGCGTTTCCATGATCTTGGAAAGAAGGGACATAAGTGCAATTGGTCGATTATTAAAGTAGGAGGATGGATTTGAATCTTTTAGGGACAAGTTGCACAAATGTAGTTTATGCAGTGGTTTTGTCAGCTTTGAAGAAGAACTCTTCAAAGCAACACAGGGATACTATCCAGGCCATCGGATTTGTGAATTTCAAGATCTTTAAATACTTATGCAATTGAATTAAAGTTAAGAAAGGTCAAATCAATTCTTGTTTTATTTTTTAAACAGCCCTTATTATGCTTGTTTTGCATGCAAAGAGCTATCAAGTGAAAATTCTTAAATATTTTGAATAAGAAATTCTCCAATATTGAAGTTCAAGCTTGCAAAGTACGAAAGAGCATTAAGTTAAGAAATAATTGGAATAAACTGCGTCATGCACAATTTGTTGATGGCATAAAATGAACAATGGGGTCTTAATACTTCGAAATAAGAAAAGTCTTAAAAATGCCATTGAAAATAAAAATTTAACCCCGAAATGCCTACCCTTGCGCATTTCAAAAGCCCTTTTTTCATAAGAGTCATATATATCCTAGGTTTTCGGAAAATAAATTATTTAATTGAAGTATTTCACATAACTCATTGTGTTGTTGTGTTTTTTTTTGTGATTTTAAAGACACTCAACTTAAAAAAAAAAACATACGTCAGCTCGGCCCCACTTGTTAAAAAAGAGGCTTATGTAGTTTTAATTTTTTTTTGTATATTTCGAGTCATTTCCAGAAGAATTGATCCTTTGCTCTGATGGCCTTAAATATATATGTATATAATTTGCTTGTATGACTATTTTCTTTAATTCGTCTCTCTTTCGCAATAAAGAACGTCTCACCCTCATTTTATTATAGGAAATTAAATGTTTTCCATTATTTCTGTTAACTGAACTATTTATTAAGTCTACTATTAAATTGTTTTGTTATATTTGTGTTTGTTTTTCTATATACATATTTGTATGCCACCTCATTTTTTGTTTATGCGTAAAAACACTTTTTAAATCTTTGAAATTATTATAATCATTTTATGTGTCCATGAACCTTGGATACATCCATTTTGTCCTTCAATATCAACATATTTAATGTAGATTTATCAATGCCTTGTTTAGGTGTCTCTTATCCTTTCACGAGTATTTAATTACCGACCTACTCTCAATGCCGATGTAATATGATATACCAACACCAAAAGCTTCCATGTCCTTCTCTATAGGATCCTGAATTCAAAAAGTGTTATGGAGCTTATAGTGGCATAAGAAGTGCTCCAACGCAATATGTGTCGCGTCGTCGTCAATGACGGTTGCCTGAGTGCGCGGGGGGATATTATATTCCATTTTGCTTTTCTCTTAAGCTCATTGACCAACCACCCACATTCAGAGATCGAGATCCAAATCCACGTCTACATCCTCATCCACCCACTCACATAAACTACTAATTAACTATGATTTATATTTACTAATGGACATGAATCCTCTGTCTCTCTGTCACAAGTTTGTGGGCTTTGTTTTTCCGGACATTGTGTAAATCCTTTCCGGGTGGAACTTTTTTGTTGTTGTTGCTTTGCTGTACATTACATGGACTTCTGTAGAAATCAGGTTCAGTGTTTTTCTCAGGCGTTGTCCTTCTTCAACTCCGGCTTTGTTTATGTACACAAAAGGAATTATATGATGTCGTTATATGCGTAACGCTTGTGTATAAGTGTATATAATTTTCCAAGTGTGCCGCCATCCACCCCTGCCGCGCTCTGACTGGCTGTTGCCGCCGCCAAATAACTTAAATGTTTTATTCAAAAGGCACTTTTTTCTTCCTATTTTTTTTTTTGTCGTCTGTATATTTATGTCCTGCCAACGAAGAAGACGATTTCGACTCCCACTCCGACGACAGAGACGAAAACGACACCAACGACCGATGGACGTTTATTAACTTTTGATGTTGTTTACGCGTAACTTAAGTTATTTGTTGTACTGAATTTTATTGCCAAGTAAATATTCTATAATATGTATAGTTATAAATACAATCACATATAAATACAAACAAACGAATCAAATGTTATGTTTATAAGGATAAAACTTTTGTGCTTTTTACTTGGTCCGATATGAACATAAACATTCATACATACAATACATACATAAATATATTTAAAGGAATTATATTACTTACATTATTATATAGTAGTATAGTGTGTTTGTTTTTAGTAATTAGAAGCTTAGTGCTAGTATAACATTTGATGGGAAATAATTTATAAGTGGTATATTCATGTACATACACATATAGACCATCAAAATGCTGACTTAGTCATCCGGAATAAATAGAAATAATTGAAGGATTATGTAGGGATAATTGATGTTATTTTGTAGGTTTGTAGGCGAATATACATAGGACGGTATAAAATCGAACTAATAATAATACTCTTAACCTTAAGGAAGTTTCAAAACCAAAGGACTCTTTAAATGTAAAAAACATAGAACTAAAAACAGCGTTTTCCAATAGGAAGTTTAACTTTGAAGAGTTCGCTATTTGGTCTCCTTTCACTTAAGAAGCTTTCATGTTTTGAAAGAAGATGTAAATGTCAAAAATTTACTACAAAAACACAGTTTGCAAAACTACAGGCAACCTTTGGGTCATCATTACACACATTCTTAGCCTAAATAAGTTTTTGGAACAAGTAAGTGATGTAAAGAATTAAACATATTATTGGTGTACAAAATAAATAAATAAAATCAACTAAAAAGTCCTTTGAGAAATAGGGCTTAGTGACTTAAAACTTTTAACCATTTCTGTGTGCGAGTAATGTTGTCAGAGATGGAGGGGACCCACGGTTTTAAGCCAATTCCGAACGGGTTATTTTTCATAACAAGAAATAATTTTAGAAGAAAATCTTTGCTAAAGGCAGTACTAGTGAAAAAAAGTTTAGATTGCACAGGCAGGGTTTGAACCCAAGACCTCTGGCATGACAGTCCAACGCATTGACCATCACGGCAAGTATACTACGGTGTAGCCAATAGTATTAAAAAAAAAAACAGGTTTGTCAATTTTGTCTCAATCTTTGGAATAAGACATATTACCAACTTTGTGTTTTCATTCAAACTTAGGTCTAAGGCTTTAAAAGATCAGTAAACCGAAGAAACATTCTGATGATATCAAGCTTTACCTCAGCGGCTACGTCAATAATAAGTGATGGTTGAATAGAAGAATATTAATGGCACTTTTTGAGAATGTTTTTCCCCAGAATTGTAAAGTGATTGAAAAATGAGGCTTATGCAAATGTTATGTTGAAGAAATTGAGGCACAGAGGTATTATTGAAGCTGTTTATAGTAGGGTAGAAAGAGAAACTATCAATGTGCGCAACAAAACATTAACTAACCTATTTCCCTAAGAGATGATTACAATTTATCACTGAGATCTTGTGACTAGGCATTGTGATACCACATGAATCTAGGGAATTACTTCTTACTAGTCGAACTATCTTGAGCTTTTTATAAAATGAAGAAGAAATTTGATATCCTTCTTAGCTAGTTCACTGGGATTATCGAAAGATTAGTTTCCGAGATGAAGTTTGCGTCTTAGTAAAAAAGCAGGGTAAGTGCAGAAAAGGTGAGAGATTGTTTCCTCTTCGGTTTCGTCCAAAAAGCGCCTGCAGAAGTCATTTGAGGCTACAACAAGTCGTATTGCATGTCTTCCTATAAGACAGTGTCCCGTAAGGACACCTATTAGGGAGCTAATATAAAGTCTGCTTTGAGATAACAAGTCTTTAGAGCGGTTAAGGTCCAGTGAAGGCCATATGATTTTTGTGGCTGCACATTTTGGTAAATTGAGCCACCTAGAATTTGCTATCGCAACAGCTGTTTCTTTTAGCATAAGTTTACATGTAGCTATCGGTATATATTTCTTTTCCCTTTTAGGTGAAAAAGGCATAAAGGTTCCATTTTAAGAGAGTTCATCGGCTCTGTGGCCCGGCACCCAACATAGGTGAATGTTAAATTGCTGCGCCACCTCCATAACAGACGATTGACAATCGAGGGCCGTTTGAGATTTGGTTGAGACAACGTCAAGAGATTTAATAGCAGCCTAACTGTCAGAGACTGCTGATATCACGTTTTCTCTTAGATAGGAGAGAACCTCTTTGATCGCTAAAATGTCCGCTTGAAAGACGCTACAATGATTAGGGAGGCGGAATGAGATGCTTAGATTAAGCTTTTCTTAGTACACACCGCTACCAACTCCCTCATTTGTCTTCGCTCCATCTGTATAAAAATGAATACTTTTGTTATCCAGGAGTTTTTTGTCTTCCCATTCATCTCTGGATGGAATGAATACTTGGGGCTTAGGAATAGTGTAGCCTATGTGCTTTGGTATAGAACCAAAGACGTTCAAAATGATGGAGTGCCCAACATTGTTGTTGGTCCATTGAGATGAGCCGTTGAGTCTTATCGCTGCACTCGCTGCCACTTATTTACTGAAGATGTCAAGGGGTGTCAGATGGAGGAGAGTGTCTAACGCTGCTGAGGGTGTGGTTCTCAATGCCCCACTTATGCAGAGACATGCAGTGCGCTGGACTCTGCTGAGTTGATCGTAGTAAGTGACTTTCTCCAGTTCAGTCTACCATTCTGCAACCCAGGACATAAGTTTTGGTCGGATGACCGATGTGTATAGCCATTTGCTTCCTATAGCTTTCTTACAAAGGAAAAGAGCTGCTGTAGCTTTTTTAACTCTTTCCTGTATATTAGATTTCCAACTTAATTTTGTGTCCAATATCAGACCAAGATATTTGGCTTCATTGCTTAAAATTAGTGGTACACCTTTTATTGAAAGAGGTACAATTACTGGGATCTTGTATTTCCGTGTGAAAATTCGAGGTCTATTTTCTGAGGAATAATACTAAGTCCACAGTGATCAGCCCATCTAGCGAGCATATTGAGTGTATTTTGGAGGAGGTCTTTCAGTGTATTAGGAAAGACATACAAATAGAAAGACACATTTTTGTACCTCTTTGATCAAAATGTTGGATTTATTGACTATATAAAAAAAACTTGATTTTTAGTGTCTTTTATCCGATTCTTTAAGAAATATTCCACATACCCCACAATGAACGAAAATAGGCCTAAACAATAAACATGGCTTATAATTATTTATTTTTTTTAAGTTGAATTTAAAATAATTTTGTATATTATTTTTATAACAATTTACAAAGTTTTTAAATGTTGATTTTTCATTAGGATACTTTTTTAAAGCTTCTTCTATTTTTATTAAAAAACGCTTTTTTATAAGTTTCAAAGCTAAAACTCATCAAGAAACCAAAACTTGTACTGTTTTTCATATTTTGGGAGATATATTATAGGTGTTCAATGAACTTATATTTTTTAAGAAGATATCACATTATTTTCTGCTTTACTGAACTTTCCCAACGCTTCACAAATGTGCTTATTTATTCACTGGAACTCTTTAATAGGTATATTTAATAGATGCAACGTTTCAGTATCTGCATTTTAACGCTTTCCAAAAACCTCAACCGCAATTATATAATTATACTCTCTCAACACTGTGTTTAACATAATTTCGAAATTTGAGTACATCAATTTTATATCAACTCGTGTATTTTTTCTTTTTATTTATTTATTTCCTATATTTGAACTTAAATGTTATAATATAAGTACGTACGGTAATATACAATTTCATACATAAATAAGTTCATAATTAGGTTTAGTCAATTTAAGGTAAGGACCTATGAAAATTTCACCTATACAGATACGATTATTTTATGTTTTAATTGCTAATGTTCAGATTCACGCGCATCACATAAATAAATTTTATTCATGCACAATTTTAATGTATTTAAGGATAGAATTTGTATTTCATGTCCTTAAGTAGTCCAAGAGGCTCATGTTGCGATGGTAATTTTTGACAATATTGTTTCTCAGAATACGGAAACAATTGTATCAACATTTGACCATGTAAATTCTAGAGTATCATTTTTTGTATCATTTTATATTGAAATCAATTAAATTGTGTTCTTTAGAACTGTGCAAGTGCAATTATTAAAATTTTATTCAATCAATTACATTTCTATACAATTTTAATGAATGAATCGCTTTTAAATCATTTTACATAATAATCGTTAATTGATGCATCCTCTTAGGAAAAGTTAAAACCGCCCACCATTAAAGCTAAACTCCTTAAATGTCGTCCAATTTTGTTTGAAAATTCCCAAATTTATAATTTTAAATGAAGATATTTGACACTTAGAATTGTTTGGCTGTTACCATTTATGTTAAATCAAACTTTCTTTATTTGCAACATGACCTCTCTGACTGTTAACTTAACGCAAATATTTGTGGTGTTCTCATTATAATGAAATCCAATAAGCATATTCTGTACATATATAATATGGTTCATATTCTCACTTGACACTTTTCCACATCAACAACTGACTAACCGACAGAAGCACACCATCATGACCAAAATAAAAGAAGAATTTTTGTGTCGAAAATAATACGAAATATTTTTGTGTCCTACCACCTCTAAACACACGAGGCAGGTCTGTTGTATGCGTTGCCAACTTATATAATAGCCTTTAATCACCTTTCCCCCAGCCATATATTATTACATTAATATATTCCCAAAATTACATTATCAATGTGCTGTGTGTTGTGGGATGTTGTGTGCCAGGACATCATCGAATTGCGTTTGCAAAATTTACACTTCACTAAACATTTTTATATAGAGACTACCGAAACGAACAAAAAAATCACATTCCTGATGATCATCTATTATTCTTTTCACGTTTTCACATCAGGTTAGGTAAAATGAGGACTTGCTGCCATAAAATTCCCTCAAACTTTCCACCTAACAAAAGGACCATCAAGATCCTTATAACATCAAGCCATCATGTTAGGTTATACATAGAGTGTTTTGTGATAAGCGAATGATGGTGATATGGTGGAGGGAAGTGAAGTGGATTTGTGCGTTTGTAGTGTGAACATTGACGCTATTCATCGCCACTCCACCTTTTTGAAAATACCTCCAACCAACGTACACTTTTTGACTGATGATTACTTTTTGGCACGCCAAATCGTAATTTTCTTTTTGGTTTCAAAATCCAGGACTTTTACTATATAAATGTACAGTAAAAGTTTCAGTATTTCCTTTTTTTAAGATCCTTCTTCTCTTTCAATCAAAAAGCTTAAGGATATATGGTAACATAGTGGGGATTCAGGGACACATTTGATTTGATAGAAGGCCTCATGGCTTATAGTTGCAAGGTTATTCTACGAAGTTTTTTCAAAAAAGGATTTAATAGGATGTTTTTACTACGGTTGGAACACCATATTATCTTCATATTCGTACAGTTGCGGCTGTGTGTTCTCGATAACTTCTCGAATTCCATCTTCAAGATTCTCATAGAACGTCTAACTCCAAAGGAAAAGATTAAGGATGTTAAATCCTCTTTGGTCATTTCTGATCACTTTTCAAGAAACAACACGGCCAGCAAACTTTTTTCGCTAAACTGCAATTTTTTGTTACTTTTAATATCAAGCTAGTATTTTTTCAATAGTTCTCACTTCTCAAAATATGACAGCTGTCCAAATATCGTGCTATCTAAGGTTTAACCTTTCTTAGAATCCCAATACAAATCTTTTTTTTTGTATTCATAAATCACTCTAGTATTTGAAATACTTTCACTTTAAGGGCCCAAATTTTGTTCCCACACAAATCCAACCCTGGTTGCACTTTATTGTGAAGGATCCTTTTCTGCGTGTGTCATGTGTGGGTGTGTTACGCTGCTTCTGCTTTTTAATGGTGATTGAAAGGAAATCAATCAATCAGAAAATCAGTTGCACACAAATACACTTGAATAGTTTTACATATACACACATACTTTATATATACACATAATTTACGTTACGTACACATATATAGATATATGTATTTGAAAGAGGAAACAATGAGTCCTCGGTGTTCAGTGTTCTGTTCAGTGTTCGGTGCATCACCATCACCATAATCATCGTCATCATCATCATCATCGTGGATCGTTGATTGGACTACGCCATGTCGAAATCCCTACGCTGAATTAAAGGATAATCAATTCTGTGCTCATTCTCTAGGATTCATTTGGCGCATTTGGCGTACATAATTTGACATCTGCTTGTCTCTACTCCGCACTTTGCTAGCTGTGTGAATCAACTTATTTTTTTTTTTTGAATCTTCCCTTTTTTTCTATTCAAGGATTTATTCAACTGTATTTTGGTACGTACTTTTTTTTTATTATTAAATTCCTATTTTATTTTTTCTGATTTTGTTCTGTTCCTCATTTTGATTTGCACATCTCTGTTATTTTCTCATTTTCAATCCCAGCATTATATTGATAGAAGATACAACCGACATGATTTTATAGTCCCCACGGGATATCCCAACACCCCAAACCCCAACACCCCCATTCGCTATGGGGGTTTTCCTCCTCCATCATAGATCGAAATCTGTGGAACGGTGTGCAGTATACCACGCGCGGGAAATACAGATCCGGAGGCACGGGAGGATTGTTCATGTCTATGTACTTCCTGCTTAGCAGCATGAATTTTGCTGCTCTGCGTAATGAATGACAGAAAATTTGATTTAACTTTGATCAATGTTGTGAAGATTTTTCATCTGTTGGTGTCGCATTATAAAAGATAAAATGATGTAGGTTGGAAATTTTATACATACATATACATATATAACATCTTTTTAGAAGTAAGCATAGATAGGATGAATAGAATACCTACAAAATGTCTAAATACTGTGAGAAATTGAATTCCTTTCTAAGTTACTGGGTGGCATTATGTATGAAAAGAAAGGGAACAAGCGGTCGTTTATCGGTATTGGTGCGGGGATAAAATTTGGCGCCATTCTTTGCACGTCTAATGGCAAATAACAAAATTAATGAGTCTTGTCACTTTCATTAAGTTTTTTTTAGTGATAATTGAAGAAATTTTTCCAGTCGTCCTTTTTGTATCTTCAAGGATAATTCACTTTACATTTACATACATTTATATATGTGTATATATCAAAATTTACATCAACTAAATCTTTTGATATTTTTTTGTTTGTGTGTTCTGTTTTTAATCAAACAGCAGTTGTTGTGCATGAAAATACCACAAGCTATTAATTAATATGTTTTAATTGCTTATGGTGATTGACATGTGCATTATGCGGATTGGCGGTTAGGTATACCAGAGCACCAGGTGCAACATAATACTTATAATATAGAATGTGGTTGAAATGTAATTAAATAAATGTTGCCTATGCACTAAATACATACAAACAATAAAGGTAGGTACATGTGGAAGTATAAGTATGATTTCAAATCCTTCCTTCCTTTCTTCCTTCCTTATTACATTGATCTTTTGTTTGGATTCTAATTAAATCAGTTAAATAGTTCACGTACCAGCATTAAACTATATTTATATACGAGTAACATAACTTAATTAAGAAATTTATCAAATTTTGAGATACTTAAGGTGGCTTTTGAAGTAATACCTACTTACGCCTGTAAATGAACATGTAAGAGTACCTACACACACATCAATTAAACTATGAAGTAGGAACAACTACGTAGTTGCTCAAGATTGTGGGTAAAATTTACAAGTTGGATTATGGAGGAATACCTGACTGTTCTGAGAAAATAGTAATACCTGCAGAAAAACTTGTTAGCGGTTTATGGATTTTTTCCGTTTTATTATACATACCAGAAGCATTTTGTTATAAAGTTAGGTTTAAAATTAAATAGGATTACTGCTTGCCAATTTATTCACAATTTGGTTACTTGATATACACACAACATACATACAAAAATTCTCATGTTTTTAAACCACTTTTTAAAATAATACAACAGATTTTGTTTCAATTTAAATGGTGCCCTGCATAGGGTAAAGTGAAATGGACCTATTTTCAAAAATAGACGTGATTGCACTTTACAAAATTTAAATAAGGCCTATTTACAAAAGTTGTTCATATTGCACCTTGACAAAATGAAATAAGGCTAAATTGCTTTGAGAAATAATACCAACGTATTTCTTCGGTAAGGTAGGCGTGTTGCTCCCTGCAACCCTATTATTTTGGGCACACAATATAATTTGGGTTGGGTGCGAGGTAAAGTTTATGCATAGTTTATTAACAAATATTTAACTTTGTTTAGGTGGCTAAGACAAAACAACTGCCCGATGAATGGAACCTCAGTATTGTTTGCCCGATCGTGAAAAAAGGAAACCCTCTAAACTGCACCAACTATAGAGGAATCAGTCTACTTAACATCGCCTATAAAATCTTCTCTGCCGGAATATGTGAAGGTCTAAAGTCCATCGTCAAAAACCTGATACATCCTTATCAGTGTGGTTTTACACCAAAAAAGTCTACAGTTGATCAAATATTCACATTACGGCCAATCCTGTAAAAACCCAAGAACACCAAATCGACACCCACCATCTTTTTATCGATTTTAGGGCCGAATATGACAGCATCTACAGGAACGAGCTGTATAGAGCCATGTCTAGTTTTGGCATCCCTGCCAAACTCATCCGTTTGTGCAGGATGACCATGGAGAGTTCACGATGCTCCATAAAGGTTGGAAACAACTTAACAGAACCTTTCGATGTCAAAAAAGGTTTTAGACAAGGTGATGCGCTTACATGCGGTTTTTTTTAAAATCGTACTTGAAAGAATAATGCAAAGCTCACACGTCAACACTAGAGGCACTATTTTTCAAAAGTCTGTCCAATTACTGGCATATGCTGATGACATTGACATAATCGGAAGAACTCAGCGTTAGTCAATGGGGCCTTTGTGAATATTGAGGCAGAGGCGGCAAAAATGGGTTTAACGGTTAACGGGCAAAACAAAGTACATGCTGTCGTCAAGAAAGGACACACAACACCGCCGTCTTGGTCAAAACGTCACTATCGACAGACGTAACTTTGAGGTAGTCAAGGACTTCGTCTATCTAAGGCTCCGTTGTAAACGCAGAAAACAACACCAGCGCTGAGATCAAACGCAGAATAGCTCTTGCTAATCGCTGTTTCTTTGAACTAAGAATGCCATTCAGTGGTAAAGTCCTCTCTCGAGGGACCAAAGTGTTGCTATATAAGACCCTTATCATCCCCTTCCTACTATACGGTGCAGAAGCATGGACTATGAAAAAAGATGAAAGCACCTTGGGTCGCTTCGAGAGAAAAGTTCTTCGTGTGATCTACGGTCCCATATGCATCGAAGGGGAGTGGAGGAGAAGATGAAACGACGAGCTGTACAGCTACGTAAATTTAACCAGAAGGGTAAAAGTCCAATGACTAAGATGGCTGCGTCACGTAGAGGGCATGCAAACCATTTCTCCGGCCCGGAAAGTCTTCGAATCCATACCCACAGGACAGCGCAGTAGAGGATGACCGCGGATTATGTGGCGCGCACAAGTGGAAGGTGACCTCACCCAACTTGGAGCGCGAAACTGGAGACATCTAGCTAGGGACCGAGTTAGATGGAGAAGTTTGTTAGGTGAGGCTCTAGTTCACACAGGACTGTAGCGCCAGCTTAAGTAAGTAAGTAAGTACAAGAGTGAAATTAGGCATCAATTTAAACATACTATTTGGTAACCATTTTTTTAAATCCAAAAAAAAATTCCAATTACCTATAAAGATTTTTAAAAAAACATCACATTTTTCAAAAAGAAATAATTTTTTTTCTATAGTGTAAAAAAATCTTAATTCGATATGAGGTAATTTGAGGTGAAGAACATTAAAACCCTTGATTCGTGAAAACTGTGTTTTGTTTACAACTTAAAATTTTCAAGAAAGGCCAATTGCCAATTGGTGTAAAATTGTACAGTATTTGGTAAAAATATGTTTGTTACGTCCTTTAAAATTGTTTTATATTTAAGCCTACAAAAAAACATGTCTTCTTAATTTTTTAGAAATTTGTTAGTTTTGTATGACTTCTGAGATTTTGATATTTTGATACTGATAGTTTATTAAACTTAATATCATTGTAAATGACAATAAGCTTATAGTTTGAACAAACTTTGACAACATTTTCATCAAATAATATCGCCTGTTCTCCAGGAACATTACCGTTCACTTCTCTAAACATTGTCAATGTCTATAGATCATCGCTTAGTAGCAAAAAAAATGCCCGTTCTCTCTGGACACTGTGTTATCAATTGTTTTAAACCAATGCATTAATAATGGTTACTTTCAGACATCATGGAAACAGGCAAAGATCTAACCAATATCAAAGAAAAACGCAAGTCGATCTCGATTCTCTCAAACATTGGTAAGTTGTTTGAACGGGTGCTGGCTAATCCCTTAAACACGTTCTGCGAAGATGAAAACATCATCCAAAGAAACCAGTTAGGTTTTAAAAAATGCAACTCCACTGAACATGCATTGCTTCTTTTCCAAGATAAAGTAGTTCACAGTCTTAGGGATAAAACGTTTACATTTTGCTTGGATATTGACCTTGAAAAAGCATTCGATTCACTTTGGCACTTTGGTCTTATTCTTAAAATCATCCAACTGAATTTTTCGAATTGGCTCATTAAGTTGATAATTAACTTTATTACTAACAGAACTTCCGCAATATTCACATATGTTCTGAACACATCCCTTTTTCCCCATTATTACAGGCTTCGCCAAGGGTCTATTTTAGGCCCACTTTTGTTTAATATCTTTGTGCATGATTTCCCTCTTTCATATCCTACATCGGTTTAACTGGGTTCTATTCACTATGCTGACGACTTAGTTGTATTCGCAAGTGATGTTCAACCAACCTTAACCCTTAACAACCCATAAAAAATAATGCAAAGGCTAACACTTGTGGAAATTATTTTATGGAACGGAGACTAAAAATTAACACTTGAAAATGTGGATTGACTTTCTTTAGAAATGCAAGCGGAAAAGAAAATGTCTTTGCATTTAAAGAGAGTAAATCTCTAAACCTTACAATAAATAATTTTGAAATACCAATACGTTGAGAAACAAAGTATCTTGGCGTCAATTTATAAAACCTATTCCTCTTTAATAAACATAATACACACAACAAAAAAGTTATCATATTAACAATCGTCGATAGTCAAATTAATTTTATCCAAATTGTCGCATTGACTACCAAAATAGTCAATATGACAACCTTATTTTTAAAAATTGACTACTGGATAGTCAATAGAACAATATTCTCGATAGTCAATTTTCGTAGTCAATATGACAACCGCAGTAGTCAATAGAACAACTTCGGCAGTCAATTAGACAATTTAGTTGTCATATTGACTACCCCAAATTGACTATCGAGGATTGTTATATTGACTACCCAGTAGTCAAATTAGATTTCGGTTTTCAACAAAAATTGTTATATTGACTATCGCAGTTGTCATATTGACTACCGCAGTTATCATATTGACATAGTTGTTGTATTGACTACCGCATTAGTCAATACGACAATCGTAGTATCAATTTCTTTCAACCGAGGTTGTCATATTGACTTCTACAGTTGTCATATTGACTACCAAATTGTAGAAAAATTCTGGATCCCAAAATCGACTATCGCGGTTATCGACTGAAAACTGACTACCAAATAGTCATATTGACTACCAAAATGGCCAATAGGATGACTTTTTTCGTTCTGTGCAGGTTGATTATAAAACAGGTAAGAATGGCAGCTGGTTCATTTGAGAATACTTTTTAACTCAAACTTCCTGCAAAAGAACACCATAATTCTGCACTTGGTTTCCCATATCACCAACAGTTGACAAAGAATTAGAGAAATTTGAACGATAGATCCTGCGACCATGTTGCGGACTTTTTAGAAAACCAAATAAAAAATTGTATTCTAACAAAACAATCTACGTAGTACAAATCAGACCTATTTTTGAAAAAAATAGAGCGCACAATCTCCCATTCAAACCCACTAATAGGATCCTTAATAGTATCGAACTTCACTGACAGTGTTAATGACAACTTTTACCTTCCACCGTTCAACTGCCTCAACGAGGGGTCAATCGCTCTTTTAAGACCAGATACAAATTCGGGCCAAATTCCGTTCTATGAAAAGGCATCTCCTTTGCATTATATAAGTTGATTTAAAAAAGTTACATGCCCATTAACATAAAACCTTAAATTTTCATTGTCAAAGTATTCTATAATAATGTAATAGATAGCAATGAGACTAGTCTTATTCTTAACCGGAAGTTGGTCAAGGCTCAGTCAACTACTGAACTCGGGGTTATCAAAGGTTGTTCTGGATTTTTTGCTTGTACCTTAGTCTCTTACGGTTTGGTTTTATTAAGTTCTGAGCTTAGTTTTAGCCCTAGTCTGTAAGTAATTATCAGCCAGTAAATTTAAACAATTTTGGGTCTACATAGCTCAGACATATCCTAAGTTGAGCAAAACTGAATGTTATTGTAACTGAAAAGTGAATAGGTTTCAATAAAAAGAAAAAAACAAAAAAGCAAAACATAGTTTTCCAATGGGTTAAAATGTTTGTAGTTCGGGTATGGGTTTTTATATACAGACTCTTCCAATTCGAAACATTCATAAAGGCTTTTTAAAATTATGATGATTCTCCAATTTTATACTAAACATTTTTAATATTTAGGATTTTTAATAAAGTTTTTGGTTGTTGGTCTTAATAAGTCCTACATAAACCCTAAAAACAAATCTCTTATTCTTAAACATTTTCAACAAAAAAGGTCAGATCGCTTGAAATCGTGTATTTTTTAAATACCTAAACATTGTATTGAAAAGATATAGAACTTATTTTTTAAAAACATATATTTTTTGGGATTCGAAATTAGCAATTCTTAAACCTATTTTTAGAAACCACATTATCATACGATTTAAGTTTATTTTAAAAACTTAATATGGTTCTAAAATAAATTGCCAAATGTTATTATGCACTAAATGAGAATTTTCGAATAGTAACTGATGCATTCAAATTTGTTAAACCTTATTTAGAAGATAATGATTTTTTGTTTGCAAAATCAGTTACAAGTTTTTTTTAAGGACTTTGCGGTGTTATAATTTATCCATAAAATTTCATTTGTTTTCAAAATTCTTAAAGAAGCATATTTGAAAAACAAGTTGTGACTAACCACAAGGAAATTTCGGAAAACTTAATAATTTAAACAATTATTATTGTTAATTCTGTTAAGCAAAAGGCTATAAGTATGCACCTTTTAACAATATCAAAAAGAATAACAAGAAAATAATAAAACAATAACTTTCTTTCCTGAAGTCGCCTCCAAATTTAAAAAAAGAAATTATTTCTTGACATTAAAAAAAAATATTAAGTTATTTAAATATTATTATGCAAGAATAAGTGCAATTAAAAACCCCACTATAATTTTAACATTTTAAATGTAGTTTCTGAATTGCATATACTTTTCTGTAAAAGGTGTGTGTGTAATTCTTCACCACTCCAAGCTTTTATTTTTCTTAATAATTGTGTAATTAATTTATTAATAAAGATTTTACCACATTTATTTATTGAAGTTGCCCAAAGTTCATATATGTAATTAAAAACAAAGTAAATATGTACCATTGTAATGCTTATTGTAAACACTTTAAAAATTCTTAAGCACAATATAATAAAATGTTATTATTATTTTACGTAGGTGGTACATGAATTTCATTATCACCATATCGTAAAAATACTATTAATCAAATATTATTGAAAAACCCAACCTTACTCTGATTTCGAACCATTGTGGTGTTGAAAAACATTAATAACAAAGTAAAAAAAAAAACTCAATTAAGTTTTGTTTGTATATTTTATAATATTTTCATCTACATTAATCCATCATACAATTAAAAAAACATTGGGAAAAACCAACAAAAAAATAAAAAAAACAAAGGAAAAAAAATAAATAAATATAATTATTAAAATTGAGAATATGTATCTGGCTTATAAATCGATATATACTTATACCACATACAATTTACATGAGTTTTCTTTTATTTTTTTGTATTGCAATTTAATCAAGGTACACCGAAAAAATGACTTTAGTATAATGAAACTTAACACTCACTCGCTGTGTATGTTTATTGTTTATACATCCCTACCTCAAAGAAACTTCATTTATGTTCATACATAATAATATTACGTATTTCACACTGCACATTTTTACAGTCAATATCGTAAAGGGTGTTTTTAAAATTTTGAAGAAAGGCATCGTTTTTTTTTTCTAACTAACAAGATTTATTCGAAAGCCAAAAATAGTTTTGTTTTCGAATTAAGATTCTAAATTATGTAAAATTGTGAATTGTACTAGACTATAGTATAAAATATGCCTTGCAGCTTCAAGATTTACTTTTATAAAAGATAATAACAATTTAACAACAAATAATAAATGAGATACAGAAAAAATGTATGATTTTCAAAAACTATTCACTTTTAATAATCTACGAAGAATTTCACAAAAATCTACCTTTTTTTTGGAGTCTCTTTTGCTATGACTACTTTATTAGTGAAAAAATGGCAAATATTAAATTTAATTAAATTAATATTCTCTCTGGAACGGTTTAGAATATGAACTCGAAACAATTATTTTAAAAAATAGTTTGCATGATAATTTTGGTAAAGGTTTTAAAACCGTTGGAGCTATACAAATGGTGATTACTACGAAAAAGTGGTATTGATGACATTCAACGGGCAACAAAGACATTATGAGACTTTCTATACAATGTTAAGAATACCAAAATTAAGATATGAACAAGTTTACAGCTTCCTATCTCTCATTTTAAGGTAAAATTCTTATTTTACTGGCCACAACTTATTCCCAACTAAACTTAATAAAATGAATTACTTTTTTGTTTGAGTTTGAAGAAAATGTGAGCATTTTTTCGAAAACTCATGTTTTCTTATGATTTTTTTCTTAGTATATAAAGTAAGACATCTAGCTAGGGACCGAGATAGATGAAGAAGATTGTTGGGTTGGGCCCTAGTTTACACAGGATTGTGGCGTCACCTTATATTCTATAGACAAACATTGCTTTGAATACCTTTATTAGGGTTTAAATTAAATTGTCCACAAGTCAAGAATAAAAAACGAATAATTGCTTCTGAGAACTGCTTGTGGAAAAAATAAGTTTTGAACAATTTCGAGTCCTTTAAATAATACTCCTTACATTTAAGCTTGTCTCCTCTGTAAATATATGGAAAAAAACTTTATGCGAAGGACCAATAGTTTTGATTTTGTATCTTTTACCATTTTAAGATGATGTTTTGGAATGCAAGCTTGGTTTTCAGAGAATTCTTGTGGTATTACATTATAAATGAGGCCTCTGTTTACTTTCCTTTCTTTTTTAAAATGTTTTTACTTTTATTGATGATTTGTACAGTACTCACTTTTATAATAATGGGTTTTCATTTTCTAAGGACAGCTTCATTGATAACTATCATCTTTTGACATTTTTTAGATAACATAAGTGAAAATCATTCACGAATCAAAATAGTTAAAATTCGCTCAAGGCCAACGTTACGCGTTAAAAAATAATAAATTCTTTTACAAATTAATTTTGACTTTTATTTAAATTACAAGTAATTAGTAATAGAACTTTGTTCCATTAAAATTACTTTTAATTGTAATTGAAAAATAAACATTTTACTTATTTTTAATGGTAATTGAAATGAACAATGCATTACTTTTAATTGTTTTTTTTTTTTGAAAAATGGAATTACTAATTGAATCTTATTAAAAATACAAATAAAAGTTAAGGTAATTGATTTTTTTATTTATTAATTCATTCAAAGCAACAGAAAGAAAAAAATTAGATATTTAAGAAACTATTTTACAATATCGGGTAGAATGTAATTGAAGAAAAAAATAATTTAATCATATTTATTTTATGTAATTAAATTTGAAAATGACTGATGCTTTTCATTCGCTTGTAATTTGTAATTGAAATTGTTCGATTACTTTTTAAAGTAATTGTAATTATATTTTTGTTGTGAATAATAATTCTCAATTTTGATTACACACAAATATCTTGTGATAGAATACGCGAAGAGCTTTTTTTTAGAAACAAATCAAAGATAAGGAATATTTCAATCCTCGAAAAATGACTGATGCTTTTCATTTGCATGTAATTTGTAATTGAAATTGTTTAATTACTTTTTAAAGTAATTGTAATTACATTTTTGTTGTGAATAATAATTCCTAGTTTTGATTACACACAAATATCTTGTGGTAGAATACGCGAAGAGCTTTTTTTTAGAAACAAATCAAAGATACGGAATATTCCAATCCTCGAATTTTGTTTGTAAGACCTTAGAGATGGAATTTGTTGAGTTATCGACATGAAAAATTACGTGAAAAGAAAATAGTGCTTTATTCCGGTGATGACCGGCCTTAAAGTGAGAAAGATAAGTGAAATGTTTAGTTGGAACTTTTTCTATTATTCAGATTTTTTTAAGCATTAAATTTACATTGACTTCTAGTTCAAAATCCCTAGATTTCTAATCAAACCATAGATTTTTCAAATAAGCAAGCTCATAAATATTTTGATATGATCACAGAATTTTATTCAATAAATTATGATCCTATCAATTTCTTGAAATATGACAAATTTTGTTTTTGTTTATTTGATTTTATTTCGAAAAATAAATAAATACATAAATCAATTATATTTTTATTGAGATAAATTATATAAGCCGGGAAATTTTCTTTCAAAACACTCTGTTCATTTTCCAGTTAAAATTAAAAGGAAATGTATTCTTTTTACATTTTTATTTTCTTCTATAAGTATCATTGTATTGGATTTATGTAGTATATGAAATTGTATAATTGCTCTAGAGCAATCGTATTATTTTCAGGTGGAGCTTACGGTAGATAGTACCTTATATTATATAGAGGTACCTACTTCATTGTTACCTTTCTCTTCTCTCTGAATGCCTTTGCTGCTTTATAATTTCCCATTTTTGTAATTAATGTCCATGTTCGATTTATTGCGCCAAGGTTATATATATGTACATTTTACACGATCCGTAGCAAGCTTTATATCCAGATGTGTATAGGAAGGTATTGAAGTCTCAAATGAACAAAGGATTTTACACAAATAATATTGAAAGGACCCACTCTTCTACGTATGTACGAATATCGATATAGTATAAATTTTTATATCACTTTTATGGAAGCTGCTTAAAATCCAAATAAATGAATCGAATGAAATCATATATACCTACCGAACCGAATGTAAACATAATACCTATATGTATTTTAAATGTTTGTACGTAATTGTGTATAGGTAAATATGTATGTTAAAATATTGTATCAACAAAATAAAGACATTTTTGCGTTTAATGTACCATTGCCGTTAATTATTGCATAAATATACATATTGATACAGGTAAACGGTAAATAAAATACCTATCTACATAAATACATAAATATAATGAATATAAACCAAAAGTAGATGGTGTTATAAAGTTGAAGTGGTTTTATTCATTATGGAATAAGAATAAAAGTTTTCAGGTATTTTTATTAATAATCTATTTGTTTGTTGTTTTTTCTTATTGTTTAACAGAAATATTTTCTACTCGAAAAGAGATATTGAAAAATAAAATTATTAACACAATACTCAAAAGAATTTTGAAACCACTATTTCTACCTCTAGGAATCTGGAAATACCTTCTTTTGACCAAACAAATAAACAAATACAAAAATTTAATAACGAAGTTTTATAATAAAAGAAGTAATTCAAAATATTATGTGTATTTAAAATGATTCAATGATTGAAACAAACAATTTTTTAAATATTTAAATTACATATATGTAATATTTACTCAAAGAATTATTTTTTATTTATTTGCACAATAAAAATCACATTTTAAGGGTGGCTTAAAATTTTGCAGAAGACTTGATTTCATGACCCTTTCCTGGTCAGAAGTGGGATTCCGAAGCAATTTGAAAAATGTTTGTATTCGTTTATACAAAGCTTTCAGTTTTCTGTGCACTAATTTTACAAGGAACTTTCAATACTTTGCTAAAAAAATGATAGCATATAAATGTGAATCATAGGTATTTCAATAATTTCTTGAAAGCTTTTCATACAAAGAAAACAAAAACATTGAAATCTTTTTCAATTAATATTTGAATTTTGAAATAAGATAGTTGTCATTATTTAAAAAATAAGTACATTGTCATATTTGTAGAAACGAAAATATAAAAATAAAGGCAAGAAATAAAAAAAATTGTACATACATTCAAAAATCTTTCGAAATATTTGTCCTTTAGACAGAAAAAGCTTAAATTCATCAAAGTCTATTATTTCATTACGAAATGTAAATTCTTCAAATAAATTAAAACGGAAATAGAACTTGCATCCGATATTAAGTACATTGAAACATTTTCATAATAAAAAAAATTAAGAAAGTAAAAAAAGTACGTATACGCCCAGTGTGTCACTGATATCATTCTGTCCCTTGGAACAGTATAACTAAACTGTAGCTGGAATATTTTAAAGTAAAACATGGTTTTTGATGCAAAATGGTAACTTACAACGAAAATATAGAATTTGTTTTGAATAACTTGACTTCAGGGTCATATATTGAGTTTTCCAAGAAGAGGTTATATTTTTAATTTTTATTATTTATTTGGCAGCTCTATGGCTGGAACAAATGTTCAAAGGATGTCTTCTTCCCAAACATGTGCCCATGTCGTGAAGATAGGTCAAAGTAGTTTTTATCCCGTAAGTGGGTAGGCGAGGTCACGAATCCGCGAAGGATATCAGACCAATAAACTTAACATCTTTTGTGCTTAAAACCTTGGAGCGCATTCTTGATTACCATATTAGAGAAATGCTAGTTGGACGAACTCTCGAAAGTTCTCAGCATGCTTATCTTAAGGGCAAATCTACGGAGACTGCTCTTCATGAGGTAGTGCGTACTGTAGAACAAACAATCCATTATAAAGAATTTACTTTTGCCACCTTCCTAGACATAGAAGGTGCTTTTAACAACGTCCTTACTGAATCCATAGAAGAATCGCTCGTTAAGTTCAATGTTGGAGACTTCATTCGAGAATGGATTACTTCCCAGTGGAAGGAAGATTCGAGCCACTCTAGGCAATACAATCGGAACAAAACACGTGAGTAAGAGAACACCCCAGGGTGGTGTCCTTTCGCCTGTTTTATGGCTTCTGGTCATGGATACAATTCTCGTTATATTATAGAGATGTGGAGTGAAGGCAGTAGCCTATGCGGATGACTTGGTGCTATTGGTGTCAGGAAAGTACACCTCTGTGATTAGTGAAATCACGGAATCAGCTTTGAAAAAAGTTAGCAACTGGGCCACGAGTTGTAGACTAGGAGTTAACCAAAGTAAAACTGAACTGTTGCTCTTTACCACCAAAAATAATGTACCGCCCTTCACGCTGCCTCGAGTCAACGGTCAAATCCTATCATTGTCTTTCAGTGCAAAATATTTGGGAGTTATACTCGACCCTTAACTAATCCGGAAACTAAATATTGAAGTACGGGTTAAGAAGGCCTGTGTTGCCTCCTACACCTGCAGCAAAACTTTCGGAAAAAAGTGAGGACTTCTGTCGAAGATGATTTAATGGACGTCCAATCTTAACAGCAAAGCCTTAATAACAAAACCTATAATATTGATAAGCTAAAGAAGGTTCAGAGAACAGCTTGCTTGGGCACCACAGGGGCCATGCGTACTTGCCCAACGGACGTCTTAAACGTTATTTTGGATCTTCTACCAATCGACCTTGTTATTGAATACATAGTTTCCTGCAACTCTATTAGGCTGAAGGAATCAAACAGCTGGTTGTCAAAACCTTATGGTCACAGCAACACAACGAAATTGATTCCCTCAGATATAATCTCGGTAGACACTGACTAATGCACTCCTACTTTGAGCCTTAGTAAGGGTTTTAAGGTTATTTTCCCATCCAGGGAAGATTGGGGGGATGACATCGTGTCGATAGGTTTCGACACAACCATCTTTACTGACGGCTCAAAGATGGAGTGCGGAGTTGGTTCTGGGATCTTTTCTGAGTCCTTAAATGTAGCCAAATCCTTTAGGCTTCCTGGCTTTGCTAGCGTTTTTCAAGCTGAACTGCATGCAATAAGGGAAACATGGAAAATACTTAAACAAATCCCAAACCAAAACCGAAATGCGGCTATCTTTACAGACAGTCAGGCAGCTGTCAAAGCCATTAACTCGGCCACATCCTCATCTAAATTGGGCCAGCAATGTCGCGATGAGCTTGCGAGCCTGAATATTAACCTCGGTGTCACCCTGATTTGGGTTCCGGACCATAGTGGTATCATGGGAAATGAACGTGCTGACGAGCTAGCCAGGCAAGGATCGGCCCTTCATAGCTCACTTGCGGAAATGGTTAACATTCATCTTGGTGCTATGAAGGGTAAAATCTTTTCTATCTCTTTGGATCTCAGACTAGGTTGCCTTGAGATCACCATTTCTACCTACCTACCATGAGCTACTGTCATCTTTTGACATTTGACAAGTAAAAATTAATAAAAATAGATCGAAACTAACCAAGAATTTAAATTAATTATTTAAATTCATTACAAAAATATTTATTCTTGCCAGAGAAGCAACGAAACAGTCGTTTTGTTTTCATGCAATGTGAAAGATAAGGTTAATACCATTGTTTCACTATCGATTCAAGGTACTGAAGATTGCATTCGTAGAGTTATGGGGAACATTTAGCCGTGAGGATTACCGTTGAAAAGGATATGTTGCTGAATATTGTATTTGCATCGTTACAACATTGATTTCTATTTAAAAAAAAACTTTGTATTTGGCGTTGATATTTCTTCAATTAAACGAATCAGAGCTTTTATAATTACTTTAATGGAAAGTTAGAAATATAGCCTTAAATTAAGATCTGTTTTGTATGTTTCATTTTTTTCAAAAAATGCTCATTTATTTTATATCAAAATGAAACTTCTTGTTGGAAAACTTTGTATTTGACGTTGATAGCTCTTTAATTCAACAGATCATACCTCCAACATTAAATTATAAATAATTTATTGGGAAGTAAAAATTCTATCTATATATTTCTCTCCTATTTTTTATTTTTTCATCAATAAATGGTGATTATTGACTTTATGAATAAGTTGTATCAATAAAACGCTTTTAAAAGTTATTCATTAATCAAAATCTAACAAATACAAACTTTTTAAATTATTAGTGTCCAATCAAACGTTAAGTAATTTTTAAGTCGAAAGTTTAAGAAAAACTTTCATATATTCTTTTCTTTGTATAAACCATTCTGTCATCTATCATTGTTACACTCATAAATCTTGCCGGAAAATCCCAGACCGAAAGAATGTTCATTTTCCGGTTCATCAATTTACCAATTTAAGACAACAAGGCCCATATAATTTTATAATACATATCTGTATTATTATATATTGTATATGTTTGAAAAAAGACACAAAAAATTGAACAATAAAGAAATAGAATACAAAAAAAAAATAAAATAAATCAACTTTTACTGCAGCCATATTGTTTTTATTTCCCTTCCACGTTTGTCTCACATTTCTCGGTTTAAGAAATTTTGACAAACAATTCGGTTTAATATCTATTTGTTTTTGTATCCTTGTTTTTATTTCTACTATGACATTCGATTGTTTTTTTGGTTATATCAAAATGGTGTCCTTTTGTTTTGTGTCCTTTTGGTCATAATTTTCTTTGTGTTGAGTATATTAATAATAAAAGAACTCATTTTCATAATTGAAAAAGACAATAATTAAATTTTGTGTGGTATGTGTGTAAGTGAGTGTGTAAGTGTGTGTGTTTGTTTGTTCATTTATGACAAATCTTAAGAAACACACAAAAAAACAACGAGTTAAGAATCATTAAATCCAGAAACCAGCCAACCAAAAATCATCCAACGCAGTCTAGAGATGTGGGTTATATATACTTTTGTATCTTTTTCTGGGTATGTTATTGTTTTTAAGGTGGATTTATAAATAAAAGGACAAAATAATATTAATAAAAGCAGAAAATTTAATTTTTGTTTTTCTATTTGGATAGTTAAATTTCCAGACGTTTTATTACATAAACACACTTTTCTCTCATCTCAAAGGATGTTCTCTGTCCTTCTGAATTTTAGACAATTTTATTTCTAATATTTTTTTTTAATACAATTTCTTTTGTTAGATTTAAAAAAAGAAATCTTGATGCAGAAGTTTCATTGTTACTTGATGCTTGGGGTAACATAATCTCATTTGTCGTTCTGGTAATCTGGAAAATCTTTTTTGTCCTCATCTCTAAAGATTTCTGTGTACCTTTTTTAAAAGGGTGAGTGGCTTAAATCAGACAGAAAGTAGGTACCAAATGAACTGTGGTACAATTTGACTTTTTTGGTCACTTGAAGTTGTAATTAAATGGTGGTCACTTAAAGTGTTCAATCAAATTGTTATTTAAGTACTTTGTGTGGTTAAAAAATTTGAGTAACAAGTTTCAAATAACTAATTTTAACAATTTTAGGAAAGAATTAAGTTTCTAAATGTGTTAAACTACGCTTAACATGTTCAAAGTTATGTAAGGTTAAACAAAATTTCAATCAATTTAAATTTACAAAGCATGCTGAAACTTTAACCATGTCTTCTAGTAAACTTAACATGACAGCTTGTCAAATTATTTCCATCAAAATGTTGTCTACATTTGGTAAACGAGAAGACTTATAACTAAATGGAAAAGCTTAAATTTTTGGCTGTATTTCTGTCAATATGAACCACTATATCTTTTCTTTTCCTCTCAAAAAAAAGGACACAATAAAAAGGTTCCAAAAAAAAGAAAAAAAAAGGTAACATAGTGCAATTAATGCGATCTAAAGTGGGAATTAGAGCATCTGCATTACACTCTGTGCCATTCATTACAGAACATTTGAAGCGTTCAAATGAAGAAGGGGGTAAGTGACATTTTTGAATTTTTCTGGTTTTTTTCACCAACGAAGAAGGTAAATGAAAACTTAAATTTCTGTGTCATTTGCGTCTTTCTACGATCTCTAGTTTCCAATATAGCCTTACAAAAAATGGTGTAAAGGAGGTAAATGCATCACAAAAGTGCAAGATATTAGTAGAAGAAGGAGTTAAAATCACTTAACCCTTTTACGCACTGAAAAATCCAAATTGAAAACATTTTTGTTTGCATGAAGGAGTTAAATACCTAAATACCCCCTTCATGCTACTGAGAGAAATAAAAAAGAGACAATGATTTTTAGCATGAAGGAGTTAAATGCACATTTACCACCTTAATGCAAATAATTTATGATAAAAAAAAAATTGTTTGAGAGTGACGGAGTTAAAAAAAACAAACAAAAAGAACTAAAAATGTCACTTAACCCCTTTGTTATTCCTTTGAAATAAATTTAAAAAAAAAATGTGTGGAAGAAGGAGTTAACTGCACTTTTTGAGCAATGTTATCAAAAAAATGTATCTTAAAGCTATTTTTATTGAATGAAGTCCTTATATTTTAAAAGATTGTTATGTGTTTTATTTTTCTTCCTTATTAGAAAGTTTCAGTTGTAAGCCCAAAAAAAGTTCTAAACAAGAAACTTTGAACTCTTATATCTCAAAACTTCACTAATGTCACTTAACCCCTTCTTCATCTGAACGCTTCATATTTAAGTCGAAAATCAATTTTTACAAACTTTTATTAATTTTTTTAGGTTTTTATTTTTTGTAAAAAATTTGTCAATTCGATTTTTCTCAAAATTTTATCAGATGTCAAAAACATTATTCGTCGTTGCACAAAATTGTTTTATAGATGAAATCATATTTTAGTCGTAAAATTTTGGAGGTGACAATTTTTTTTTCAGTTTTTTTTTATTTAAAAAAAAAAACCGTTAAATGGATTTTTAACAAAATATATACTTCTCTGATATCACTTAACAATTTATAATATAACATTTAATTCAAGTCTCGAGCGTTTTTGGTTCGTAAGATATTTAGGGTTAACCAAAATTTTCATCTTTTTTTCGAACTCCTATGGTAAAAAACCACCCACGCAATTTTGTTGAGAGACCTTTCTGCATCTTTCTTCCTTATTATCTGTACAACAAAATTTATTTTAAAAAGATATCTCTTCTGGTTCTTGAGCTATGGACGACGAAAAAAAACGTCGTGAACGTACGGATGTACGGACGTACGAACGTACGTACACACGCACGCACAGACATCTTTATAAAAATCTTTTATTTCGACTCTAGACATCTTGAAACGTCGAGAAATGTCAAAATTTTCAATTTGACAAATCGGACCCATTACAATATTAACTTCCTATGGGAAGTTAATAAATGTCCAGAAGTCGGAGACTATTTTGTTCCGGAATCCATAATGCTAGGGCCACCTGCAAGAACTGAGGCAGGATGGTCATCGTTGATCTTCACGAAGCGAAAATTGTAGTGAAGTACCTAGGTATCTGGTTAGATCAGTAATTATATTTCGACAGACACATAAATGCTGCTCTGACCAGGGCCAGAGAAGCCTTCGCTCTGACGAAACGTCTGGTTTACAGCAGTTAGCTTGACCCCAAAGTTAAGGTAATTTGCTGCATGGCCCTCATACGGCCGATGATCGTTTATGGTTGTCCTGTGTGGTTCAATGTTGCCGCCTCTCAGATGGAGAAGTACCGGCTGTGCCGAACAGCAGCATCTTCTTTCATGCATTATTATTCCTACAAGGTCCTATACAACGAGGCTCGAATCAACTGAATTGACAATTTCGTGATAAAGCTAGTTCGAATCCACATTGCAAGAGCTATGTCTTCGACCAACAATCAGCAGTTCCGCTAATCTACCACGTCAGACGAAGAACCGTGGATAGATGACTCCTGTACAATCGGGACGTTATGACACAAGGCGTAGCAGTGCTCTGTCTGTTTAGTTGGGCTGTGTCTGAACGGTGTGTTAAATATTAAGGACGTTTTTTTAAGTAGTTTTTAAGTTAAAAAAAAAAGCATTGGAACTAGTTTTGTTTTCAAATTTTCTAATAAATACAAAAACAAATAAAATTAATTTGAACTAAAATAGATCTTAGGGCCGAAAGGCATTAGAATTAAGTATTATTGTTTAACTTGGAGAGTCCGTATGGGACCAGTAAGATAATTGTGAGTTATGGGTAATTAAACTTGTTTTATGAATTTGTGTCTAGCTTTAAGATAGTTTTAACATTGAATTAATAAAAACGAATTGAAACTAAAAAAAGTGTGTTAGACTGTCATGTTAGAAGTCTTGGGTTCAAACCCTGACTGTTTCATCTAAAGTGTTTTTAACGAGTACTACCACTTGCAAGGAATCAAAAAGTCCTGCAAGTTCTTGTCATGAAAAGAAGGTCTCCTCCCCTCCATTGCTGAGAATGAAAACATTACTAGCACACAATAATAGGTAAAAGTTGTACGTCCTACAATGCCGCAACTTATTTCTTATACATAACTTCGTCTAATAAATCCATGTCACACAAGTAAAAAATAGATTCAAAACATACAAATAACTACCTATACCAATCTATTTTTTTTTAGTTTGCATAAGTCTGAATTTAGTGTTTCATTTCCTTTTACAAATTCAAAAACCGATATAGCAAAAGGGTATACAAGTAGTTTATAGGTACAAATTGTGAAAATCATTCTCATCGATCCAGCAATCATTACCTACACACTTTACACAACCATTTCATTAGATGCATCCTTAACTATATTGATAATCTGTTAGGGCATTTCGTTTTGTATCGTGTATGTGTGTAGGCAACTCCTTGAATAAAATCAATCAATGTTTTCCCTATAGTTTGTCCTTTCAATACCTCTACCTTACTTACTCCTTTCAATATACATGTATAAGGTACCTACCTACCTACCAACCATTAACTAACTTCAATCTAGCTTATGCATAGAAGATAAAGAAAGATACGAACTTGTAAATTCAGCATCAAATGATTGTTCTTGTCAGGAATTTTCTGCACACACATCAACTCTAATTTATATCTCTTTTATACCATCCCCCCCCTCCCTCTCCTCTCTCATAGGTATAGCTTTGAAGTAGAAGTAGCCTATTTATTGGTTTATGTGAATTCACACAGCCAAAATGTAGTTGAAGAGTAGAAAAGATAGATATCTCAATCTAGATATACCATCTTCCCATACTAAACTGATACAAGTACCTACAATGATATCCTAGACGAATAAAATCTATAGGTGCTAGCAACATCACTTATTCTGCGAAATTGTATCTGAAAGTTTTCAATTTAAAAAAGCTTGTTTACATGCAAAGTGCTCGTACGTGTTTTCCATACTAGCTGCTTATGCTTATAAGTAGGTATCTATCTACATCTGCATCTACATCAGTCTCTACATACGTCCTCAACATGTCTCTTTTGGGTCCTTGTCTCAATACCTACTCGTATGTGTATCTGCATGTTCGCCATATCTAGAAGACCACGAACGAAGAGTCTCCAAAATCTATTCGGCCATAAACCTGTCGCCAAGCGAATTGCATTTGTCGCCCTGTACTACAACTATACTGCGACACTTTGTCAGAACCATCGACCGAATTGTGTGGTGTGGTTGTTATAGGGACGGGAACAGGACGACACGACACACGACGAATGAGACGCTATACGCTATACCTCTTCTTCATGTACGTCCTGAAACCAACCACAGCCAACAGGACACCCGACAACACATACCGAACCAACGACCGACCATTCTGTCCCATTTCGTCCATCTAACCGACAGGCACAAGGACCACTTAAAGTGTCTGTTCCTGCACTCGCGTTTGATGCACATGTGGAAAGCTGGATATACGAAGTGGGAGGATTATCCTCGGCGAATGTCGAGAAAACAAAACAAATTGCTATTCATTTTGAATGGCAGAGAGGGGAAGCTCTATAGTTATAGTTGAGTCGTAGCAGGAACTAAAGCTGAAGCCGTAAAAAGCGAGCTTTAGCTTCTTTCGTATTCCATTCTCGATTTCCCGGTTTGGTCCAGGTCCTGGGATTATTTCGTTTTTTTGCTCCTTTTTTTATTTTCAGTTGTCTGTTTTTTTTTCCTCTCTAGATATGAATTGGTGTAACTGTAAAGGCTCGCCACTAGCACCACACAGCAATCCACAAGACAAATGAAATCCCTTAAAAACCATACACATACACACAGTAGCTATACGATGATGGCAGGTGGCTGGCGAGGGGGAGAGTGGGAGGTAGGATGGTAGCTTGGATAAACGATGTTGTGCATCAGGGAGAAGCTGGAGAGAAGACCCAACTTTTGCGTGACAAGCTAGATCATATATGCGGATAGAGAAGCACCGTATAACTTATTCGCATTCTTGATGAATTTCGCCAGTATTGCTGTTGTTGTTCTTTTCTTTTTTTACTCATAGGATATTTAAAGGCTTCTCTATTCGCATACACAAGGACGAACTAGGGGAACGAATGATAAAGACAAATCGTATTGCTAAAATAGGTCACCATATAGGCTGATTCATCAAAGCCATCAATCTCGAGAATCAAGGAAGATACACACACACACACACTCACACACATGCCCGACAAACAGATGTGCAGATTAGAGATTTTGAATTTCGAGATGATAATTAATGTCTCTGCCTATTGACATCTGCTGCAAACAAAAAATTGATAGATTTCCTTGGACTTTCTGTCATATGACGTGTGTAGGTTGATACGACCAAATTGTCAAGGCAGCAAATGTCTATAATTATCTTCTATTTTTTCTTCTTCTCATCATCATATGGTAAAATTCCTACAGTCATCTGAAATAAACGTAGCTTGAAACTGATGACGGTTTTAAGTCAAAACCAAGCTCTAAACTGCAATGCATGGGGTCTTTTGCTGTCATACTCAATTGATATGCTGACACATTATGAAGAATTCTGCTTGCTCTGGACTGGGCTGGACTTGGCTTAGCATGGCTCTATATGGTCTGTGCTATGATGGTGTGACGTTTTTCTGTTTTGATAGTGACAAAGGTTGCTTGCATCCCCACATCCGTCGTCGTTGACATCTCGGATTTTCCAAAACTCTATTGCCAACTCAAAAATGTTGACAAACTTGTCTAAAAGCGTATAAAGTGTCTATTTTTTAGGTTCACGACTAATTCCTCCATATTGCCGAGGATGTCCTTGTGACACTATCTTCACCCTATGTCTGTTTCAACAGATTCGTCGTAGGTAGAGGTTTGGTGGATGGCGGGTATACGACATACCCCCCTGTATTGTATAAATACATAGCTATGTGTTGAAGGTTCGCGAATTTCCTAGCTTGACGCGTTTCAACTTTATACCGTCATCGAACACAGTTGACAGGAATAGTAATTTATCGTTTTGTCCTGCCTGTTTTGATGGTAAAGTTTTGTGCTGCTGCTACTGCTCTCTGATGCCAAAGTAACAATGACATCTGTGTGTGTAGAGGTGTGGCATATACCCATATCTATAGACATATGGCCATTGGACGTGTCAAATGATTCAGTTCAACGGAATTACATAACACAATTGGCACGGTGTTATTTCTATACCGATGTCCTCTCTACGTCGACACGCACTGGTATAATAAAAATTAACACCAAAAGTACCAAAGGACCATGCAAGGACAATAAAAACAACAACAAAATCAGCAGCAACAACAACGAAAAACGGGAGAAAAATTGGAATACGTGCTTACCGAACCAAACGGTAAAATTTTCCAACTTATTTCCTCTTTTTTTTTTCTTTGCTAGGCGAACAAAGTAGGCGTAATGAGGGTAATAGCGTTTTGGCCTTTTATAATGGTTTTTCTTTTTTCTTTTTTTTTAACCAACAAGGTTCAATCTTTATACGGGTAGGTAGGTACGCTATGGTGGGGAGTGTTATGGGGAACATGTTACAATGACACGTTTATGAAAAATTATGAAATTATGATTGAAAGAGAAACAAGGAAGTGTGAGAGGAGGCGGTAGTGTGGTTCTCTATAGACTAGAGGTGATGGAGGACGACTATGACGATTATATGCGGTGCGTTTGAATTATATACATTTAGCCAGTGGTTATATTATTATATAAGGGTGGATATAGATTGGATAATAATGGCCTTGTGGACATAAGATTGATGTTTTTTTTTTTGCTTTGCTGAGAGAAAAAAAATACGGAAAATTTGATTGACACACACAAGATGAGCTTAATCATTATTTTATCAGCTTCAATTGTGTTTTAATTTGAAAACCTCAGCATTAAATTTGTGTGATGGTGATGAAGGGGGAGGACTTTGGTATAAGTTGTGGACGTGAATTTAAGGATTTAAGGATTTAAGATACAATATTATTATATTATATTTGTAGGTATAATGCTATTAGATGGGGTTGATGGGAAGTTAATGTTTTGGGTATAATTCAAGAGCCCTAGAGGGCGTTATTGCATTGTTTTTCGTTCCATTTATTATTGAAGGAAATTAATCATGCAAGAATTTAAAGGTAGGTGTACCTTCCTATATTTCTTTGAACGTGACATAAACGATAATAAAAATAACAATAACATAAATAACAATTATTTTCACATAATTTGTTTAATAAGGAAAAAAATCAGCTCTTAAAGCTCCTTTGACTTGTTAATATTTTATTTTGTTGTTTTTTGAAAAAAAAACTTTTCCTTTTTTCATTTTTAAATTTAATTTGGTGGAATGGTTGAGATTTAGAATATACACATTTAACTTAATAAAGAACATAAATTATGCATCAAATAATTCTTAATTATTACCTAAAATAAAAAATGTATTTTTTGTTGAAACACAAAATTAAAGTTTCTGAAAAAATTACGAATACACCTAAGTGCACCACTTTAAAAAGGGATTTCTCGCAGGAAGGTATTGTAATGGATCCGATTTGTCAAATTGAATATTTTGACATTTCTCAATGTTCCAAGTTCCTTTGAGTTAGGTTAGGTTAGGTTGTAGTGGCTGTCCAAGATGGAAACGGACACACTTAGGCCAGTTTAATGGCCCATTGTGATACCACATGAATCTTGAGGCTTCCTCCTAAGCTCAATGGAACCAGCTTGAGTCCCTTACGGAACGTGAGAGGCTGATCATGCTGATATGATTTATATCTTTTAGATCGTTAAACAAGAATTCTCCTGGGTAATTCTTGCGTTTTCGAGCTAGAGCAGGGCATGTGCAGAGAAGATGAAGAACCGTTTCTTCCTTTTCCTAGTCCATACGGCTTCTGCAAAAGTCATTTGAGAATACGCCTAGTCTCGTGGCGTGCTTTACTATTAAACAGTGTCCGGTTATGACACCTATTATCGAGCTTATATGCGATCTGCTTAGAGAGAGCAAGCACCTTGGACGTTTTAAATCCAGTGTTGGCCAGATGTTTTGTGTGACTTGACACGTGGTGATGTTGTTCCAACTGGTGACTGCCCTCGTCACAGCGTCTTGCATTACCAGCAGTTTACAAGTAGTGATTGGTATGCCAGTACTTGCCAAACGTGGTACTGTACCGTTGCTGGCGAGTTCATTTGCCTTACAGTTGCCTGAAATGTCTCTATGGCCCGGAACTCACCAAAGGTAAATATTAAACTGGTGTGCCAACTCTATTATAGATGATGGACAGTTATGGACTGTTATAGAGTTTGTAGAGACAGAGTCCAGAGATTTGATAGCGGCCTGGCTGTCAGAGAAAATACGGATATCAGATGTTGCTATCACGTTTTCTTTGAGCCACGACACGACTCCTTTTATAGCCAAAAGTTCCGCCTGGAACACGCTACAATGATTGACTTAATTTCAGTCGTTCAGAGTACACAACTCCACGAACCCCTTTTTTAGTTTTTGACCCATCTGTGTAAAAATGGATTGACTCATCCTCCTAAAATTTCCTATCCTCCCAAAAAGATCTGGGAGGTATAGAAAACTGGAAGTTTCTGTCGAATTGCAGTTGGGGGATGGTGTAGTCCGTGTTCTTTGGAGTTGATTCTAAATACCTTGGAATTACGGAGTGGCCAATGTTGTTGTTAGTCCACTGCGACGAAGCTTTGAGGTGAATAGCAGAGCTTGCAGCTATTTGTTTGCTAAATATGTCAAGAGGTGTAAGGTAGATCTAGGTGTCTGGTGCCGCAGACGGGGTCGTGCGAAGCGATCCGCTTATGCATAGGCAGGCTGAACGTTGAACTTTATTTTGCTTATCCCTGTTTATACCTTTCCCTAAAGCAGTCCACCATGCTGCCACACCGTACGTTAAGATCGGTCTGATTACCGATGTGTATAGCCAATGCGTGATTCTGGGTTGTACCCCATTTATTACCAATAATATTTTTGCAAGAAAAGAGAGCTACAGTAGCTTTTTTGACACTTTCCTGTACCTTGCGTCTGAGAATTTTAATTGGATTCCTTTAATATAGGGAGGGTTGACAAATGGAATGTTGTATCTCCTCGAAAATAAGACAAGATCGCTTTTGTGTGGGTTAACACCCAGTCCACACCGATCAGTCCAAAGTATTAGTCTGTCCAAGGCATTTTGCAAGAGTTCTTTTAGGATATTAAGGTGCTTTCCTGAAACTGCTATAGCAACGTCGTCCGCATAGACTATCACTCTGAAACCCTCCGCATCCAGACTAGTTAGGTTTTCATTCACCACTAGGTTCCAGAGGAGAGGGGATAGAACACCACCTTGCGGTGTCCCTCTACTAACGAATCGTCTACTAGAAGAGTTGCCCTGTTTAAAGTTAATTATTCTGCTAGTAAGCATTAAATGACTTAACTCCCGAAGCGAACTCTTGACATTTAGAGATGTTAGTGCAGATTTAAGGCGCCTCCGATGGCAAGGAAAGCAACCATAGTGAACTCTTTATGATGGAGGGAATATTCGATGGTGCGTACTTAAGGTAAAGGTAAATCAGTAGAAACAGCGTTACACACTACAGTAGGCATGTTGAGATGAAGACAGAAGTCTTGTATCAATACAAGCCCTTTAATGGATATCAATCAATTTTTCCAAGGTCTTAAGAAGAAATGATGATAGACTCATAGGTCGTAGATCTTTAGGATTGACTTGGGAGCATTTACCTGCTTTAGGTATAAAAACAACTTTAACTTCTCTCCATTCCGAGTTAACAGATTGGTGTAAAATCTTTTTAACAAAACTAAATTTTCAAACTTAACTATTTCTTTATATGAAAAATATTGTTGGTAATTTTAAAATATTTTCACTGACAACTTTCTTAACCCAACACGAAACCTACAAAATTTTAAGCAAGATCAATCGACAGACGAGATGTTAAGTTATCAGTGTGGGTCGTATCACAGCCCCTTTTTTTTGAAATATTTGTTTCGTGACGATTAGAGCGTAGAAATTTCTTTCCAGTATTATGTTTTTAATAAAGCCGTTTCAACTATAAAAAGTTTTGTTTACCTTTTTTCTGACTTGTTACGAAGAATTAACGAATCTTTTAAGACTTTAATGCTTTTAACGAAAAGTGCTTTCAAAATTAAATCTATGGATTCGACATAAAATTCTACTTGTGTTAACCAAAACTTACATGTAATGATCTTAAAGTTTGTCTCTCCTTAATTACCAATATTAATTAAGTACTTATAAACGTTCGTTTTTGAAGAACCTAACTAAAATGAAAAAAAGGAAAATGGTCTCAATATTTGGAAAGTGTTCACAATAGAATTCAAAAATCTCAATAAAAAATTCTTTAAATATTTATTTTTAGATTGTTCTTTTCTCATTTCCTAAAACTTTAACATGAAATTCTTGTACAACCTTTAAGATGATAATAAACAATCTTATACGTGGATTAAAGAAAGGGTAATATGTCCTTTAACATGAAGACACCGTAATCGTCTACAACAAAAACCCCAAAAATAACTTTCATATTCTACGTAATATTTCAATATTTTGTTGTTGTTACAGTGTGTCCGTATGTGTGTATTTTTGTAAATGCATATATTGTAAGGATAAAGCTGCTTTATCTTGTGTGACCAACATTTTAAAGTTTTTTCTTTTATATTTATTCATGATATTCTGGTCTACAATATTGTCTATGGTATAAATATAGACTTCTAACGTCTTTATGCTGTCCTTCAATAATATTGCCTCAAGATATTTTATTTATTATGATGTGACATGAATGATTGAGAAGATATTGTTTATTTTTGTTATTTTTATTTTTTAGCTTTGACCTTCAAAACCATACAAAATTGTATTGAAAGTTTAAATTGAGTTCGAGATGTCCTTGGGATTTTTTCTTTTCTATATTTTTGTACTAAGCTTTTATTTATTTATATAAACCCTATTGGAAAGATGCATGATGCACAAATAACATTTTATTTATGAAAAAATTACGTTAAAAAGTGCTTTAAGTTGTTTCTTTTCTTTAGAAATTTTTAAAATGTTCAAGAATAGAAAGCTTCAAGGAAGAAAAGATTGACTGAAATTTTGTTTTTTAATTTACAATAATAAGGATTGGTCATAGAGTTCCTAACACAAAATTATTTTCTTCTTTCAGTTTGTAGAATTTTTAAAAAACAATTTAAACGATGATAAAAAGATCCGAAAGATCTATTTTTTTTATTATAATCAGAGCACCTATTCCCTTCAAAGAAAAACCCATTTAGAAATAAAATGTCAAAATGCCTAAAAGAGAATTAAGAAAGTTTTGAAATTAAAAATTAAAGACAAAAGCCTTTTTTTCTCCTTAAGGGAATCCTATCGTGCTTGTGTCTTCTTCTTTCTTTCGTCAATTTCCCAAAAGACATCAAAAAAGTTATAAACTTTTTAGAAATTGATCAATTTTCGGTTATGGTAAGCCCATTGGTGAGGTTGTTAGAAAAAAAGAAATTAAGTTAAAAATAAATTAAAGAAAAATATTTCTTCAATTTTTTTTTTTTTTTTTTTTGCTTTAACCGAAAAAAGAAAAACACAATAAGTCCAACATGAGACGTAAGAGGAGCTAGCTATTTAGTATTCCTTTCACAATGTAATCCCTTTCTTGTTTGCTTTACTTTTTCTTCACATATGTTCTGTTTTTCCCTCCCTTATTCACTGCCATACTTGCACTTAAATCAGCTTGCTATGAAACTATTTCGCAAAAGGATAAAAAAGGGGTATATGTATGTGGAGTGTATATGGGTACTTTACTTTGTGAAAATATTTGGTTAACCGAAATTCGATTTGCACCTCCTTTCTAATGAAATCTATGTGGACATAGTAAAAGAAAAGCCGATATCCGAAATAGGTTTTTGCATTGTAAACACATTGAATGCCTAATTCTCATCCTCAAAATGTCCTTTGTACACACAGAGAACATATGGAGACATACATATAAAGAAAGAGTTGCAAAAGTTGGTACAAAGATACTTTTTTTTGTATCAGAAAAGTAAATCGAAAAGGAAAGAAAAAAAAACAAATCCATGAAGAGGACATTTTTTTGTATGTATTGTTGCTTAACTGTGGTTTGGTAAAGGATTCAAATTGAACAATGAATTTAAGGAAATTCGAACATGATTAAAAATCCATTAGGTATACGGTGTGTACTTATATATTACACTGCACAAGTGTGCAGTACATGAGTCTACATCAGGAACAAAAGTCCTAACTAGCATCTACCTATTTTGATTCGTCCTTTTTAATTTCTTTGGTTTTGTTTTCTGTTTTCTTTTTTTTGTCTGCTGTTAGATAAAGGAAGTAAGTTCTAATTAAAAATGTGCATCACTGATGGAAAAATAGCTGCACAAACCAAGGGGAAGGTATCTTCTTTTTGTTGGCATTCACTATCATTATGCATCCATTTAAGATGAAGATAATAATAAATTGTTTGTCATCATCCTCATGTAGTGCATAAGAATCAACTGTAATAATTACTTCGAATTTGTCTTCTTTTTTTTGTAAGTAGCTATGTAATGTTTGTATGTATAAAAATACAGATATACTTCTGGTTGTTAATTTTTTTCCTGTTTTTCCTAATTAATTTTCCAAGAATTTTGTGTGAATTTTTGGGAGGAAAATGTGTGCGCATGTTTTCGAAAATAATAGTGTTTATGTACTGTTGCAGTTTTGTTTTTATACGTACTCATACTCTTACATAATTACTTTTACTTATTACTTAAGTAAAATAAAGGAAGAATCCTTCTATCTACACTTTTTCAACAACAAAGACTATAATATAGATATAAATGTACAGTATACACTTTCTGAGTGCATTAAAAGAAAAACATATTAATATACTTAGTAGGGTATTATATTAGGGGATTTTCCGCATTGAGGGTTATTTGTATAAAAGGAAGTATGTAGTGTGCATTCAGGATTTCTAGAAACATCATCATGGATGCGCCTGTGGAATGCATGAAATGAAATCTCTTGTTTTTATACATTTCCACTTAGACAAAAATTATACTAAAAAAAAGGATCTTGACAACCAGTGATGATGAAGTAGAGAGACTTTTTTTTGTTCATTTTTGGATATGTAATATAAAAATAGTAAAATATGAGTAAATTTAAAATAAGGATTAAAGCGAAAAGCATAATGTACATGTAGAATAATTACAGTAAAGCTCCTTAGCTTACAATATTCGCTTTCTAGAGTTGACTGAAATTACTGCCTGTTATTTTTTTATAGAAACTTGTTGGAAAATTAATTTTAAACATGTCAAAATATTATTTAATGTAATAAACTATTTTTTCATTTAAAGATAAATAAGAAGTAAAGCACAAATTAAGTTATTTTGTCCTTACAACTTTTAATCATGTCTGTCAAAGACATCTAATGCTCTAACTTACTTAATAAGTGTGACAGTACAGTCTTGTTTAAACTAGGACCTTTCCAAACAAACTTAAATGTTAAACCCATTTTTGGTGTTCTGCCTTAAACTTTTTTAAAACATTTTTTGACATCGAAAGGTTCTGTTAATTTGTTTCTAACCTTTATGGAGCAGCGTAAATTCTTCATGGTCAAAGCCGCACGACTAGCCTCTCATTGGGACTCCTACAAAGAATCCCTAAGAATCTACAAGAAGGCACTAAGGAAATCCAAGTGATCTTCTTGGCGATCCTTCTGTGGCACGATAGAAAACACTTCTGAAGCCTCTAGGTTACGGAAAATTCTTTCAACTAGTCCAGCTATGCCAAGCTGCTTGAAAAATGCAGACGGCTACTCTACAAATTCAAGTAATGAATCGCTGAATTTACTATTGGACACTCACTTTCCTGGTAGTTATCTTACCGAAACTTGCAACAGTTATATCCCATCAAGTTCAAATACAACATATCCATAAGGTCTGATCACAAAGGATAAGCTACAATGGGGTCTCAACAGCTTTAAACCATTTAAATCTGCGGGACCAGATGGAATAATACCAGCCGAATTACAAAAGACTTCTGATATAATTTCATTGGAAAGATTGATTGATATCCATTTAAGGTCACGTATCGATACAAGACTTCTGTCTTCGTCTCAACATGCCTACTGTAAAGGTAAATCGGAGGAAACAGCGTTACACACTTTAGTACGCACCATCGAATATTCTCTCCATCACAAAGAGTTCACTACGGTTGCTTTCCTTGACATCGAAGGTGCCTTTAACAACGTGGACACATCTGCAATCACATCTCTAAATGTCGAGAGTTCGCTTCGGGAGTTAAGTCATTTAATGCTTACTAGCAGAATAATTAACTCAAAACTGGGCAACTCTTCTAGTAGACGATTCGTTAGTAGAGGGACACCGCAAGGTGGTGTTCTATCCCCTCTCCTCTGGAACGTAGTGGTGAATGAAATCCTAACTAGTCTGGATGCGGAGGGTTTCAGAGTGATAGCCTATGCGGACGAACGTTGCTATAGCAGTTTCAGAAAAGCATCTTAACATCCTAAAACAACTCTTACAAAATGCTTTGGACAGAATAATACTTTGGGCTGATCGGTGTGGACTGGGTGTTAACCCACACATAAATGATCTGGTCCTATTTTCGAGGAGATACAAAGTTCCTCTGCTATTTGCCTTAAAGCTTCTTCGCAGTGGAGGTACAACAACATTGGCCACTCCGTAATTCTAAGGTACTTAGAAACGTGATATTAACATCTGATATCCGTATTTTCTCTGATAGCCAGGCCGCTATCTCTGGACTCTGTCTCTACAAACTCTATAACAGTCCATAACTGTCTCACTAATGGAGATGGCGCAACACTTTTATATTCACCTTTGCTGGGTACCGGGCCATAGAGACATTCCAGGTAACTGTAAGGCAGATGAACTCGCCAGGAGCGGTACAGTACAGCTCATGCTACCAAGTTTGGCAAGTACTGGCATACCAATCGCTACTTGTAAACTGTTGCTTGGAACAACATCACCACGTGTCAAGTCACAAAAAACATCTGGCCAACACTGTATTTAAAACGTTCAAGGTGCTTGCTCTCTCTAAGCAGATCGCATATAAGCTCGATAATAGGTGTCATAACCGCACACTGTCTAATAGGAAAGCACTCCACGAGACTAGGCGTATTATCAAATGATTTTTGCAGAAGCTGTATGGACGAGGAAGAGGAAGAAAAGGTTCTTCATCTTCTCTGCACTTGCCCTGCTCTACCTCGAAAACGCAAGAATTACCTAGGGGAATTCTTCTTTAACGATCTTAACAATCTAAATCATATCGGTATCAGCCTCTCACGTTTCGTAAGGGACTCAAACTGGTTTCATTGTGCTAAGGAGGAAGCCACAAACTGGCCTTAGTGTGTCCGTTCCCATCTTGGACAGCCACTATTACCTAATCTAACCTATCCTGCACAAACGGAAGAAAAATAGCTCTATACAGTAGATGCTGTTATATGCGGCCTTGAAATCGATAAAAAGATGTTTGGAATCGATTTGATGTTTGTGGGTTTTTTCCAAGATCTGCCGTATTGTGAATATTTGATCGACTGTGGACTTTTCTGGTCTAGGACCACACTGATTTTATCGGACATGGTTTCTTTCGACCATATCTTAAAATAAGTTGGTGGATGGGGATGATAAGGGACACTTTGGTTGCTCGAGAGAGGGTTATAATACTCAATTGATTATCCCAGGAAAACAGAGGTAAGCCAGAGTAATTCTTTGCTTGATCACAACGCTAATGTTGTTTTCAAGACTCATAGTAGAACAAAGTCCTTAATTAGATCAAAGTTTATCAAAGTCTATCGATGATGACGCTTTAACCGAGACTTGTCGGTGTTGTTGCATTCTTCTTGACGACAATATGTATTTTGTTTCGCACTTATTCACCGCTAGAACCCATTCTTGTCGCTTCGCCCTGAATTCTCTCAAAAGCCTTATTGACATCACGCTGACTTCTTCCAATAATGTCAATGTAATTAGCATATGTCAGTAATTGTGCAGACTTTTGAAAGATAGTGCCTCTAGTGTTGACGTTTGAAATTAGCACAATTCTTTCAAGGACTATGTTAAGGAAATCGTACAACATCGCATCACTTTTTCCAAAGTTATTTTAAATTTTTTTGGATCAGCGGAAAGTCTCCATGGTAACCTTACTCAAATGGACGAGTTTGGCCGGGTTCCCAAAACTAGACATGCCTCTATATAGCTCGTCTTAGTAGATGCTGTCATACGCGGCCATGAAATCGATGAAAAGCTATATAGTGTCGATTTGATGTTTTTTGGTTTTTTTGAAGGATCTTCCGAAATGTAAATTTTCAATCGAACGTGGACATCTCTTGCTCTTATTTATGATATTCAGAAATGCGTTCAAATTTATAAGATTCACTATCAAAAATGTTTCGCAAGTGTTAAAACAATTGATATATCGTGGGAAAAAGAAGTGATCACAATGATTGGCCTATGAGATCTTTTGATTTAACCTTCAGATTTTTTTTATTGGGGCCATGTGAAACAGGTCTATATTTATGTCTATGCTTCCGATTTGTCAATCATTCAGAATTCATGTAGTTTTTGAGAAGACAAAAAGTATCATTACAAGGATATGAAACCGTAGCTGCAAGGGTTATTTGGCTGTTAGTTTTTCCTTTATAAAATGATATCAAAATAAATTGATTTCTCTTAAAAGTGCTTATTTTTGTTAAAATATCAAAATTAAATTTCGTATTGGAAAGCCCGAAATAATTTACATTACGAACTCTCCTACGGGAATCATTTTCATTCTATTTAAATTATATTTAAAAATCTCAATGTAACAATAAACTATAAATTTCAATTTCTTTAACTACACAACAAACTTTCAAAAGCTCTTTTACATACTCTCCCATTACAAAAGGTATAGCAATTCCGAACATAATACTTCTTTATAATTTAAAACAGATTAAAAATTTAATAATTAAAATAAAAATTAATAACATATATGAAACCATAAATATATCTATACTCACATAAGCTATGTTAATTATTAAAAAATACTTTTCTCCATTTTTGTTGCAAAATAAAAAAATTGGTTGATATCAAATTAAATCAATCGACCTTAATCAGTTGGCTAATTAGCAGATTCAATGAGCACAAAAAGAGAAAATTATTTTAATAGGTTCACAATTTAAAATTATTTTATTTTTAAATATTTTTTTTTGTAGACTTATTTCGTTTAAGCTTTAAATTTAAAATAAATTATTTAACGAGTTAAATTATATGTACTTTAAACAATTTGATAACGTAGTATTCGTAAATAAATTGTTGTTTTCTAAAGAAAAAAAACAAACCGCTCAAAAACTTGCGAACTCAATTAATTTCAAATTAATTTGCATGATGTGCATTGTTTTATTCAGTACTATCAAATATGTACATATATAAGTGTGTGTGTTGTGTATGGGTATATTATTATGCGATAGGTCCCGTTCCTGTCTGCACTAGTAGGAGTAGATATTTTTGCAGTGTTTGGTTATTTTTTTATTTTTGTGTCTGTCATCATCCGCTCCTTGCTGATGCTTTAAATGAAGCATTTAACAATATTGACATAAAACAATATAGTGTTTTGCACACTTATGCTGATGATGTTTACGTATGTACTTGATGCCTACACATATGCATAACTTTATAGAGAGTTGTCAGTGATCAGGAAAAAAAAAGAAATTAAAGAGGATCTCTAACCGACCAAACCATCATCAAAAAGTTTAAATAAAAAATTCAGCGTATACGTTACGTAGATAGAATTTTTAATTAAATTTCAATTAATGCAGTAATTGACATGTCCATTGAAATCTTATATAAAATTTAGTTCACACATATAGAAAACCATATAAGAGCCATTGACATAATTTTCAGGGGCATGTGACAGGACGAAAATGAAGATTATAACAATATTATTTAAGGGTTTAAAAAAGTGATTAGCCGACTTTAAGTCAAATTTTCATTAACATGGACACATATACGAGTATGTTAGAATTATTTACAAAAATTATGTTTATCAATTTTTATTTTATTTCCAAACGTGCTCAAAGTTCAACATATGAGATAAATGCTTAACAAATTTTGGCAAAATCTGTTTTTTACTAAACAAAATAAATGTTTGATTCTACTATTAAAAACTTAGTTGAATACAAAACAATATTTTTTACAGATAATATTTTTTTAAGAAAAAGTCTCCAAAAAGGTCACTAACGTATTTCAAAGTCATATTGAACCCAGAAAACTAATTTTGGTTTAGGAAAATGCCATTAAAACAAAAAATTTTACAGTTCAACAACTCTGACCAAATATGAATATCTTTTCAAAACTTTGAGATATTGGCTTTAAACAATTTTTTTCTTATAAAAATATTGTTGTCAACATTCAGTAAAATTGAAAAAAAATCGAACTGACAACTTTTTTACAACAAATTAAAAACCTTAAAACATTTTAACAAAAGTTGGTAAAAATGATTTTCGACTTGAATATCTTTTCAAAACTTTGAGATATTGGCTTTAAACAATTTTTATCTTATGTGTAATCATGCAGAAAAGAACAAAGTTTTAGGAAAATTGAAGCGACAGCTTTCTTACAAACAGATAGAAACCTAAACAGAATTAATAAAAGTTGGTAAAAATTGATTTTTGCACTAATCATCTTTTCAAGAATTAAAAATACTGCCTTCAAACTAATTTGATCTTATAAGAAATATTGTTTTTCCTAATTTGGTAAAATTAATAGAAAAATCGAATCGACAACTTTTTAACAAAAAATAAAAACCCCTTAAAAAAGAATTACTAAAAGTTCGTAAAAACTGATTTTCGACGCAAACATCTTTTCAAATATTTGAGATAAAGGCTTCAAATTAATTTTATTTTATAAAAAATATTGACAGTTTTTTTTACAAAAAATAAAAACAAAAAAAAAAAAATAATACTAAAACTTGGTAAAAATTTACTTTCGACTCAAATATCTTTCCAAAAATTGAAAATATTGTTTTTGACATTCAGCAAATTTTTATTAAAAAATCCAACGGTCCGTTTTTTCATAAAAAAAAATAATACGGAAATTTGGTAAAAATTGATATTCGGTTCTTGATATCTCGTGAATAATATAAGATATTACAATTTCTCATTCATCCGTTTTTTATTTGTTTATATAAGAAATAAAAACTTTTATGAAATGTTACTAAAATTAGTAAAAATTGTTTTTTGTTACCAAAAGAGATTTCGAAATCAAACTATTTCATTATATGCAAAATATTTTTGGTAATACCAAAATTTTTAAGAATAATTCAACTGACAACTTTTCGAACAAAACACAAAAACCTAAAGACTTTTAAACAAGACAAATCGACAGACGAGTTCAGAAGTTATCAGTGTGGTTCACAAACCAGCCTCTTTTTGATTTTTATTTTCCTCTCGAATGTGTTCAAAGTTTAACACATGATTTAAATGCTTACACAAATTTGGCGAAACCTGGAAACCATTTTTTTTTAATTTGAAAATTAATACAACCGCCAGTGTTTTTTACTCAACAAAATTACTGTTCAATTTGACTTTTAAAAACTTAATGGAACGCAAACAATTTTAAAAATCAGTTTAAAGTTTTTTTTTAAACATACGAATATCAAGTAAGTTGATCAACAATAATTGTCATCTCCAGTATTTTACTGAAAAAATATTGTTCATAAGATTCCTAAGATTAAAATAGGTATACAAAGTTGTAAAAAGGTTAAGAAAGGATGAGATGAAATAAAAATTCACTAGAGATTGAGAAGAGTCTTTTATTTCTTTCATTGGTCCTTCGAGCCGGATTACTATTTAGCGATTGAACCAACAAGAAAAATAGTTTGTATTTTCAATTATCAATAAGGTAAAAAATTCAAACTAAAACAAAAAGACTTGATTAAAAACTAAGCAGGGTTGTTACTTTGAACACAGGAATTGAGCTCAGAAACATTAAAAAATGACTTAGAAAATTCTAAGCAGTACAAAATGATTTTTAATTGTTCTTAAGTTTTCCCCCACCATTGGTAAGAGACTCAGAAACGAAATAGTCATTAAGTAAAATAGTGTTGTCAGAACTTAATACTGACAAGCGTAAACGTGGCTAAACAACGTTTGTAAAAAAAGGATGTGCAGTGAATGTAATTAAAATTAATTCAGTGATATCTAAAAAAAGCCGCTGTAAGAATAAAAATAACTAACGTTGATCAACGAGTTGTGAGTCGAGACATAGCTTGATCAACCTGGCGACCAAAACAAAAATACCTCCAACGAAAATCTTTAAAAATTATTTGGATAAAAATAAAATCAACATGGCTTTAGAAAAGATTGCAGAAGCAACTCGAGACCTTGATATAAACCGACTTAAAGGATAATAAATATCTTCAGAAGAAAAATCGGCGACTTTCGAGTACTGGTACACACAAAATAAGATAAAATTTTTAAAATATATTACGAAATGCTAGAAGAGTATTTCGAAGAGCTTCCCAAACTTAAATATCGGTTGAAGAATGAAGAGTTGAAAATTGTGAACAGTTCAATAGAATCGATGGTCTCAAAGTTAATGCGCAAGCCATAGAGAAGCCTTACTAAGTTAATACCATAGACCAGGATACCCTTAAACTCCAGTACCAAAATACAAACGCAGTTAATGATTCGAAAACATTCGAATTGGTCTCAGAGGCTACACTAAATGTTTCCCTCAATTGTGAAGAAAACGAAGAAGTAATTTTTCTGTACTGTAATAAATCGTTTAAATATGCTTAAAAGGAATTATAAATTAATGTATTGCTAACGCTAAATGCAATGACTTCAGCGAATATTAAACTAGATGGTTGACGAAAATGGTGTGTTCTCATCAATGTGCAAAGTAATTGAAATCTGGACAAGGCTGATTTCTTTCCGTTCAAAGAATTCACAGAACTAGTTGGTTTACGAAAATAAGTATCCTCTAGTTCGATACAATTGTAGAGTCAGCACAGATAACATAAATATCAATCTTGAAGACACGAACAAAAGAATAAGCACCTAATGTCAAAAGTATAATCTTCTACACCAGGCAGTTATACGGAAACAAAGTCCCACTGCAAATCTTCGTGTAATTTCCGACGCTTCAGCTAATTCAACAAGGTACACAACTTTCAATAGTTTGATACAAATAGAACTTAAGGTACAACGTGATATTTTTGCCATAATTTTGAAATGGAGGCTTTGGAAATATCGTCGCAAGGTATTTTTCATTGAATGCAACTTGGACAGAAGCTGAAAATTGGCCACGCTCAGGATTTTCAAAAATGAACATCCATTCCTTGACCAGTTTATTATTTCTTTCCGAAATTATTTTGAAATATGATCTTCAAAATAATTATATACTACGAAAAATGTATTTTTGACATCTACTACATTTTGTATATGAACATTTTTAAACAATCTACACGAAAATTGTATTAAAAATTAGTTTTAGACTCCAATACCTTGAAAACAAAGAAAGATATTGACTTTAAACTTTTTTGAACTAAGACCAAATATTGTTGATAATATTTTGTAAAATCATAGTTGCAAAAATATATACTAAAATGGTTTAAGGTCTTGAATTACATAAGACAGCTTAAACTTCAATTTATGCTGATTGGTGATTGCATTTAAACAATATAATTTGCAACTTTTTAAGGGTACCCATAGAAAGGTATAAGTCTAGGTTGTAACTTTTTTTTTAAACCAAGTGTACTTTTTTGGAACGGTTCAATGAAATAGCTGGCAAAGAAATAATCCAATACCACCCCGCCCCTCCCCGCACATTTGATTGTATTAACATCCTATTTTAGGTATTTACTTGTTGTTTTTTTAGGACTACTTTCATTTTCGACTTCATGAGTTATTTAACGATGAAATAAGTCCACAAATTCAACTATGAAATAGCTCCCCAAAAAATAATCCCAAAAAAAAAAACAGAAGATATAACACCCCCAAAATAAAACTGTATTTTAAGAGTTCGTCTTATTTCACATATCCCAGTGTAAGTGGGTGCTTTTTTTTTGGTAATATACGTTGGTCTTATTTCTCTTAATAATTTGGCCTTATTTCATTTTTTTAAAACACAATATGACCAACTTTTTTAAAATTTAAGTTATTTCACTTTTATAAAAAATTAAAATGTCAAGACTATTTTCAGCACTTGGATTAAGCGGACGATGTTTGATTACTCTCTCCTAGGATCATGGATCTCCATCAAATGACAACAAGTGTTTAGAGAGAAGCAAAAGTTGTGGGGCTGAAATTCGATTAAGGCAAAACAAAAATGATCAGGCTCGGAAACTGACCATCCTCTCAAATAAATATTTCCTCGCAACCGGTGGTAAAAGTGGTACCTTATAAGTATCGTCTCCATGGAAGGATAAACCGAACAAGACATCGTCTGCCGTGCTGTGCTGTGCTTCTTTATGAGTGCAGCGCTTTGAAGGTTACTTCAGCCAATACAAGAAAGCTGCGCTGCAAACCTTTGTGAATAGATGCTTCGTAACATCCTAAGGATTTTGTGGCTCAACCGTATATCAAATGAGGTTCTTCATAGAAGGACAGGCCAGGATCCTAAAGACTCTATAATACGAAGGCGTAAGTAGCAATGTATTGAAGATACGTTTCGAAAGGGTAACGGAAGAAGAGCTGGACGACCCAGAAGCATGTGGTGCAGGACAGTCGAGGAGGAATCAGCGTCACTAGGCAAAAGTTAGAGGGCCTAGTAGAAGGCACATGCCCTTAAGGACTTGTTTCATACTTTTTTAAGATTTAATTTTCGAATTTCAAAATGCAATGAAGCTAGAATTTGGTAAGTGATTTCATTTGAATTTCGAGGATTTATTTCTTAAGGAGTTATTTCACATAGTCTTCTGAAATATACTCAATAACAAGTAAACTTCTTGACATGTTCTCTTCACAATTCTTTAACAATTTGGATAAAATTTAGTCCTTGAAGCATGATTCAACTCTGAATTTATTTTTTAATTTAGATACAATATTTTTAAAACAAGGAATAAATTATTTACACGCTTATAAAAATCGTCGTTTTATTTCTGAGATTATTTTAAAGTGATAAGATGAGGATACAATTTGTCCTTAATTTATTTTACTTCATTTTTATATTTAAAAATTGAGTAAACATAACAACAAGTTTGCATACACCAAGTTTCCCATTAATTTTAAACTAAATTGTTAGCGTACATAAAAACGTAGGTACTTTTATGTATATTTATATTTCCTTTGCAAAATTCTAAAATTTTCAAAAATATATATTTGTTCGTTCCAGATGATAATATGTACAGAATAAATATATGTAGTATAGAAAAACCTGATGCTGCACATTAAATAACATTTTTAAAACTCAGACAGATGGAAGATAATTTTCATTGCGCTTGGCCATCATGGATGGGTTTTTGCACTTGGCTCGTATCTATAATAGTTTATAGATGCATATATATTCTTTCAGAAAAGCAGAAACAGAAATCTACTTAATTTTGTATTTTCATTGAAAACCCTATCAACTCTAAATGTCCACCCACTATAACCCAACACACCCATCGCCATCACCATCACCGAAATCACCATGACAACCGCACATACCACTCAACTGAGGCACAAAACTATCTATCTTTGCATTTAATTGAGAGACAAAAGTTAAACAAAGTATAGTTACGACGACGACGTCGAGTAGGTCCTATATACCGATATAGGACAAGATTGCTGCCGTCTGTTGCCTGATGATGATAACTCCCACTACCAACCCACTGGTCGGTAAAAGCACGATCTTCAATAAAATGGTTCAGGAATGAATCTTGAAAAGGAATAAAATTCAAGAAATATCCTTTCGTCCCTCATCCTATCATATACCTATATGTAAACAAGCAGATGCATACATAGGTATACCCACCTTCAAGAGGAATTGAATGAAAAACTTGAATTTCCTTCGTGTTATGCTCCTTGAATTTAAGATGAGTTTACGGCCGTCCAACATGGCACAAGCCAAGAACCAAGAACCCAGAAGGAAATAATAGACAAGAGATGGAGATGGTGATGCCTTAGCTCTGGCAGCAGATTCGTGAACATTGAACAAACTTCAATGCGAAAAGCAAAGGAGTATAGTGTAGTCCTGCCGAAATACTCGTAGAGTATAAGAATAAGACTTTTGTATTTCCCTTGGCAATATGGAAACAAAAACCAGAACCAGAAGAAGTTGTAGCAGCAGCATCCAACTAGCAACTAGAAGAAACAGCAGCAGCGGTGAGATAGTTTCATTAATATTATTTTAACGTTTATGGGCAAATTATTTCATTGTTGTTCCTTCCTCCCCCAAAATCCCAACACACCGACCATGTCGCCCGCCCTTCTTATATCCTTCCCCAGAGGCAAAATACAAACAACAATTTCGTACAAAAATTATTCTTTTTCTTTTCAAAAAAAAAAAACACACACAAAAATGAAAAGGAAAAGATGAAGATTGCAAGAATTGTTCAGGAATAATTATTAGACTTATGGTTGAAGAAATGCGCAATCCTTCTTGCAATAGACTTCTATATTTTATGTATGATAGAACAACTATGTTTTTTGTGTTGTTGGTTTTTATACCTATGAAGGTAAGGTAGTGTCTTTAAAAGTGTTTTTAATTGAGAAGAAAGTCTTAGATAGATACCTTTGTTATAGGAATAAAAAACCATCATCAAGAACGAAAGGATATTATATTTAATATCCCTCAAGCTCCATACCTATACTGATTTTGAATCTTTTATTAAATGACTTCTGCAGAATAACAATCAGTAAAAGAAGAACAAAAACAAAAACTCAGTTCTTGTGGAAATGATATGCTGCGATGGTTAGATAATTATTATTGTTTTATTGTTAAATTATTTCAAAAAAGGATTCTTATACACAAAAAATCTTTGGAATGGTAAAATATTTAGAAAACTTAAATAAATAGACAATGAATAACAAATTATAACGTTAGATAAGTCTAATTTCTTCGAATTCCCCATCACATTGTGAGTTGGTTTAAGAAATAAAGAGAAAAATAAATAATGAATAAAAATACAGAAAAACATTAAAGTTATTATTATAATGCTTAAGGGAATTTGTTGTAGCAACATTTTTTGAGATAATGGGATTTAATTCTTTCTAAATCTCTGCAGAAAATTATTGACCATGGAAATGTTAGAAAAGGTAAAAAACCACCAAGGAACAATGGTGCAGCATTTTGAACAACTTATAGTTAAGGGCTTAGCATTGTACCAATTAGCAGTGTTCTATGCTAAAGTTTAGAGCATCTGAACACGTTTTAAAAATGATATTTTGGATTGACCAATTTCTATGCAAGCAACTAAGCTATGACAATAACAATTATTTAGATAGGTCAATCGGCAAGGTTTAGAAGTTCTGGTATGCCAACACAATCTATCGAGAACCAGGAGCAACATTGCCAAGATGCAATTAGAAAAGTCCCCTCTGACGTTATGGGTTTCAAGCAGCCACCAACAAGGAACTCGTGGATTTATGAGGAATGTAGCCAAACAACAGGCACTCAGAGCAACGCTGCATAAAAGGACGAAAGCTGCTCATATGCGCTATGAGCAGAAGAGGCAAGAGGAACACCAATTTCTCAAAAGGAAAAACAAGAGCATGAGAAGCTTGCGGTCAAATGTTGAGAAGTTCAAATTCAGGAACGAAATTTCGGAAGTTTTTTGAGCAGGTGAAACAAAATTCACAAGTACACAAACCTAGAACCGAAGGCTGCAAAGACAAAAATCGAAATATCATAGTGGAACCAAAGTCAATGCTGAGGATCACTTCTGCAGGCTGTACAACGGCGACAACCAACCGCATTCCGTTATCAGGCACGATGATCCATTTAACATAGACGACGGAAGCCAACAATCCCGTCCTCCTTACTTCGACGGAGTAAAGATAGCCATATCAAAGCTGAAACTAAACAAGCCTCTGGAGCAGATGACTTGAATACCGAGATCTTGAAAGTAGCTGGAGATAATTTAATTACTAGCATGCACCAACTTATCTGTAAAATATGGTAAGAAAGAAGCATGCCTGATAAATAGAACGAATATTGTTGGCCTGATTCTTAAAAAATGAGACCCTCTAAACTGCACCAATTATAGAGGCATCAGTCTACTTAAAAATTTTGCCTTCCGTAATATGTGAACGTCTAGAGCCCATCGCCAACAACCTGATAGGTCCTTATCAGTGTGTTTTTAGACCAGGAAAGTCCATAGTAGATCCTGGAAAAAACCCAAGAACACCACATCGACACCCACCATCTTTTCATCGATTTCAAAGCCGCATAGGACAGCATCTACAGTGACGAGTTGTATAAAACCATGTCTAGATTTGGCATTCCTGACAAACTTTTCTGTTTGTGCAGGATGACCATGAAGAATTTACGCTGATCCATAAAGGTTGGAAACAAATTAACAGAACCTTTTGATGTCAAAAAAGATCTTAGACAAGGTGATGCTCTGTCATGCAATTTTTTTAACGTTGCACTTGAAAAAATAGTGCAGAGCTCCCACGTCAGTTTTAGAGGCACTATCTTTCAAAAGTCTGTCTAATTATTAGCATATGCTGATGACATTGACATAATCCGAAGAAGTCAGCGTGATGTCAATGGGTCTTTTGTGACTATTTAGGCAGAGAAGCAAAAATGGGTTTAACGGTTAATGAGGCTAAAAAAAGATAGATTCTGTTGTCAAGAAAGGACCTACATTACCGACGTCTCGATCAAAACGTCACTATTGATAGACGTAATTTTGAGATAGTTAAAGACTTCGTCTACCTACAGAAAACAACACAAGCGCTGAGATCAAACGAAGAATAACTCTTGGTAACCGCTGTTTCTTTGGGCTATGAAGAAAATTCAGTAGGAAAGTCCTCTCTCGAGGGACCAAAGTGTTGCTTTAAAAGACCCCCATTATCGCCGTCCTGCTATATGGTACAGAAGATTGGACTTCGAAAAAAGCGGTTGAAAGCAACTTGGGTCGTTTCGAGAGAATAGTTCTAAGTGTGACCTACGGTCCCGGATATATCGAAGGATAGAAAGGAAAGGATGGAACGACGAGCTGTACGGGCTCTACAGTGACGTAAACTAAGCCAGAATAATAGAAGTTCGACGACTTAGATGGCTTGGTCACGTAGAGCGCATGTAAACCAATGATCCGGCCCGGAAAGTCTTCGAATCCACACCCACAGGACAGCGAAGTAGATGAAATCTGCGAATCAGGTGGCGAGCACAAGTAGAAAGTAACCTCACCCAACTTGGAGCGCAAAACTGGAAACATCTAGCTTGGGGCCAAGCTATGTGGAGAAGTTCGTGAGGCCCTAGTTCACTCAGGATTGCGGGTCTCACCTCAACATTTCTTCCATACAGAATACCCCAAAACGTAACTAAAAAGTTAATCACTTAGAAAATTTTTAAAAATTCTATAATAATTTTGACAGATCGAAAAACATGCTTATTCTTAAGCTTAATTAACAATTTTAAACTTTAATGAATTATGTTAATCAGACAACTTTAAAAATATGCCATAGAATAAAGTTAATGAGATTTTAGCAATACTCGACAGCGTATCGATTCACTACAAGATTTCTCGAAGAAATTTCGAACAACAAACTTGACTTCAAAATAAAATAATTATTGAACAATTTTAAATATAATTAATTATGACATAAGCTTTAATTTTCTTGAAACTGATAAGACAACTTGAATTAATCAGACAGTCTTGGAATCTCCTCAAAAATCCCCAATAGACAAAACCCGAAGTCCTATATATAGTTTAAAATACTGAATTAACATATGCAAACACTTAACTAATTAACTTTATTATCACTTAGGCAAACTTTTCATTCCACTAACCCATAACCGACTCCGCTAACCATCAAACCACCCTTCAAAACTCTTTTTAAATAAAATTTAATTTCCCATTAACTTAACTATGATGGTGATGGGAGGGAGGAATATAAACGGAAGAGAAGACAAATTTTAAGAGTTTATTTTAATAATTTAAACAAAATTAATAATCAACGTCGTATTTTACAACCCTCAAGGCAAAGTTCTTCTACATGAATGTATAGAGGCAAACCATATAAAGAGTGAATAAACATACATTTTTAAATATTATACGCTTTATAAATTTATGCAACAAGTCCGATACGTTGCATGCAACTTCAAAGAGAAAAAAAAAAACGAAAAACAGAAAGAAAATACTCAAACAAAAATACAAAAGAGAAAACATTCAGCAACGAATTTATTATTCTTGTTTTTCTTAGAAAAAAAAGATGAGAAGACGAACATCCTTTGCTTTTTAACGAGTATCAAAATAAAGAAATTGAGCGCATAAAAATATTACTCGTTGTTTATCCTTAATACGAATTCCAACTAACGATGACATACCGCAAATATCTGCATTCTTGTGTATGTGTGTACACACATACGTTCGATAGAAAAGACAAAGAGTATACATATAGTTAGTATCCGCCTGCGGTTAACTCGACTCGAATGGTAACGACTTACGAATTATGGTTGAAAAGTGAAAGAGAAACGTAAGCAAATTAACAAAACTGAAGGATATTCTTGAATATGTGTGCTGTGGTGGATATTTCAATGGCTTCGTTTCGAAGAGAAAGGAAGTAAACGCATTTCAAAAACTTACGTTTTTTTCTTATGAAACAACATTCCATTTCATATGTGAAAGTAAGATAAATGGATGCATATAATATGAGATTTAAAAACATAAATTGAAGACAAAAATATTCCTTAAAATCGTCCTTTTATGGCACATAGTGAAATACATGAAATACATGAAATACATGAAATACAACAGACAGATTTTTTTATCAAAAATAAGTTACTTTAAGAATTTTATTTATGCTTTAAGATAAAAATAAAACACTTAAAACCAATCTTCCATTAATAACGAGATATTCTTATCATGCTGCGCCATTCAGTCATTAATCAAGGTATCTATTGAAGCTTTAGGGGTATAGATATTTGTTAAAAAGGCTTTTTTCAAATTAGGTAATATTAGTATAGGACTTTGTACAAACACAGATACAAATAAAAGGATATTTATACGCATCGTTTAAAGTCAAAAAATTGATTAGTTTTAAACTTTTTGACTTTCAACAGAAGTCGAGAGAGCTTTTTTGGAATTAGTTTGAATTTATAAGCCAATCTTTTTCCTGAAGAAGTTTAAAGCAACATCTCCTTCCATAACATTTCAACATCATCATAACATCAGCAACACCAACAACATAAGAAGAAAAAGGATCACTTCTCTTTTAAAATGTGTTTTTGTTTACTCAAAGGTTTCTGATGTTTTGATACTCCTGTGTAGTCCTGTGCACTTCACACACACTCGCTTTCGTAATAATTTAGTTTCAAGAGTTATCTTCGAAACCAGTCGCATGAAATTATTTTCTGGGGTTCGAGTTTGGGTTCATGTTCATCTGTTGACTCTTCAGGTCCTGGTCCAACAAAATCAAAAAAAAAAAAATGAAACAAAAATACGAAAAAGGACCATCTCTCTTTTATGACATGGACGTTATCACATTTGAATGATTTATTTTATTTTATATAAATAAATGTTGGGCAAGAGAAGGTTGCTTGATGATGGTTGTTGGTTTGTTGGCTTGTTGGTTGATGTTCGGTTCAACAAGGACACTATATCACCATCAACTTGAAAAATAAACTGATATACCTATGTACGAAATGGTGTTTGTGTAGGTTTTGCCCTATATCAAAATTTTGTTTACTTTGTCGGTTTTCAGGGGATGGAGTTAAATTTCCTTTTTTTTTGTTTTTAGTTCATGTTTTTTTTTCTTTTTGTTTTGTAGATACTCTTTTGTATATTTTTATATAATGTAGTTACTTTTCTAATTAGTTTTCTATGAAATTGGGTTTTCATGTTTCATTGACTGTTTTTCTATTAAAGCTCAATGAGAATAATTTGTATTACTTATTGCTCTCAGAAATATACTTTCATTTCTTCTTTGGAAATGGAAATACATAATATCTAGGTTTGTATGTTTGTATGATTGTGGAGTACTATTATATGATGAAGGAGGAATATTGCTCCTTATCAGATAGTATCTGATGGAAAAAGGGATTGAAGTTATGTATATTAATACAAAACTACATAATAAACATAAATCATGATTGTATGAGTAAGTATTTTCGAGAAATCAAAACTTTTCTGAAGGCAATGTTTTTGAAAGATTTTTAATTACTAATTTGGTAAACTTGAAAAAGTTTATAATTCTTTGAAAATATTGTGTATTGGGCATTCTTAAAATTAATAGTAATCATAATTTTGATATAATTTTTGAGGAAATGAATGGACACGTGCCATTTTTTAGTTTTTGATTGAAAAAATATGAAAAAAAACGTCAAATCTTGGGTCGACAAGACTTTTTCCGAGTATCAGCAAAGTTTTAAAAAGGATCTGATATCCAATGGAATAAATCAAATTAACAATGCACAGGTGCTGTTTTGTGATTTGGAAAATGCCTTTGACACCGTATAGTTAGAGGATTTTTACATAAAACTGAGCAGGCTTGGCATAAGCAAACCATTGTTGTATATACTTTATGATATGCTTAACGGTAGAAAGCTTGTTGTCAAAAGTGGCAATGTAACTTCTACCACAACATTTTTAACTAAAAATGGTCTTCAACAGGGAGCGGTGAATTCGCCGTTTCTCTTCAGCATTTACATCAGCGATCTGATAGATAGTCTTACAAAGGTAATTGCGTACGCCGACGATCTTATTGCGTACAGAACGGCCCGAAAGGTTGAGGTTATTAGAATTCTCTTGCAGCGTGATTTCGACAAGATTCAGCGATATTGCGACGACTGGAAACTGAAAATAAATGTCCAGAAGTCGGAGACAATTCTGTTACAGACCGCATTTGCTAAGGCCAAGAGGAATACGTGCAAGAATTGGCACAAGATGGTCATTGCTGCTTTTCACTGGCAGCGACCAGAGAGCAAAAGTGATATATAAATGCTGCTCTGACCAGGGCCAGAGGAGCCCTCGCAGGCACGAAAAGTCTGTTTTACAGCAGTCGGCTTCACCCCAGAGTGAAGACCCTCATACGGCCGATAATAGTTATGGTTGTCCTGTGTGGTTAAACCTTGCCCCTTCCCAGATGTTGATGTTTCGGGTGTTCCAGCGGCAGTGTTTACGACACTGTACCGTCTTATTTCGAATAGCCAAATCTTCCTACGTGCATTACTATTCCAACGAGGTCCTATAAAACGGTGCTCGAATTAACAGAATTGACAATTTCGTGATAAAACTCGTTCGAGGTCACATTGCAAGAGCTATGTCTTCGACCAACAATCTAATTTTCAGGGCGTTCTATTTGAACGAGTATTTTGAGGGTGCACGCTTGAGCAAAGATTGGCAGTACCACTTATCTACCACGTGCGTCAGATGACGAACCGTGGATAGGCGACTCCTGTACAACCGGGAAGTCATAGCAGAAGGCGGAGGAGAGCTCCTTCGGCTCAGTAGGGCTGTGTCCGAACGGGACCGATCTGATAGGGTGAAACAGGAGAACCAATTTTGGTGGCTTCAATCGGCTTTTGATAGTGGGTAGTCTGCTTACATACTTGTTTTAAAAATTTAGGGTTTAGTTTTAAGTTTTATGAATTTTTGTCGAGCTTTAAGATGGTTTCCAGATGAAATTAATAAAAATGAATAAAAAAAGAGCTTTGGACAGTCATGTAAGTCCAATAGAGTTTTTTGTCGGCACGGCCGGCGTTGTTAGTCGGAAACTAAGAGCTTATTTCGAATGAGAGATAATTGAATGAATACATTTAATGGGGTATTGGTACCGACATTGTGATGACCTCGAGATCCTAAGCTAACTGGATGAGTTTGCTTACTTGAGGAATTTGTTTTTTAAAATTGACTTTTAAATTTTAAAAACAAATAGTTTAACTAATTGCAGTACAATTTTCGGGACAGATTTTAAAGCTTTGTGATTCCAATGATTTGCGATTTAAGAATCAAGGCTGGGAGTTCCACCTTCACTGATAACTTTCTATTCGTGTTCATCTGTCGATATTTTATAAAAGTTTTGAAACTACTAAAAACAACATTTGGAGTAAATAAATCTATATAAATATCTTTCTTTTGTAGTTTTTTTTCTTAAAATAAGTAAATTGGATTTTTTTACAACTGTTTTTGTAAAATATTAACAACAATATTTTGTATAAGATAAAAAATTTAATACCTGTTTTTTCTCGGGGTAATTTATTCGAAAACCAAAGTTAACCAATTTTTAGAAACAATTTTTAATGTTTTAAAAACTTACAAAAAATACTCGACTGGCATTTTTTGAGGAATTAATGTTCAGGTCCATTACGAATTCCATCGTAATCGGAAATTTTTCTAAGAACCGTTCGTGATACAAAATTTTATGAAATTTTTAGACTACGAAAGTATTTGGCAATCATTTTTTTTGGGATTCGCAAAAGTTTTGGGATAGATTAGTTTCATTAACCTGCACTGATTCTCAAGATATACATTATACGTGTCAAAAACTAGCTGTTACCTATTTTGTGCAATATTTTGTCTTAGATAAAAGAACTGCCGATTAGATTGTTAAAATAGTGATAACAAAATAATGAAACAATAATTTTTAGAAGTTTAAATTAGTTTGAAACCAATTTCTATAATTTTAACCAATAATTTGTATCAAGTCGAACAAACTTTTAGTTTTCTGAAAAGAAAACTGTGATACCGATTTTTCTAAAAAATTTATCAAATTCACATTTTTGTAATTTTTAAATTTTAAGAAATTGTCAAATTATCAATTGGACAAATCGCATCAAATCAAATAAGTAAAAAAATATGTCGTGTCCCTATCGACTTCTCTTATTGACATTAAAGTTTGAAATAAAAAAGTCGCAACAAGGCACTAAATTACTGCAACAGTTTAAGCTAAAAAATGAGTTAATACTATAAAAGGGTACCTGCAAGTTTTTCTTATCCTTATGAAATAATATTTTAACTGAGTAATACTTTGCACGAGGTCCTTAAAGGTCCAAAAAATGTGTTATTTTAAGCTTTTCAATAATTCCTCAAGGATTTTTTTTCCCTCTTTTCATCGAATTTCTATAAACATTTGAGTAAGACCATGCAACCCAATTATTTTCCTAATATGCCAACCAACATATATCCAAGGATCTTCTTAAATTACAAATATTTTTTTTAAAGGGATGAGAATTGTATCCTCTTACTGATGATGGGTTGGCGACCCAAAACAGATTTGTGATACATTTTTGGATCTAAGCCAAAATATTTGTTTTGCATATATACCATCAGTTTATATGATGTGTGTTTGGTGTTTTTTTTTTTCTTCTTTTTTTTTGACAAAATATTTACATTTGATGTTTCTATTTAGAACTTTATTGGTATGTAGAGACCTATGTTGACTTTTAAATTAAACCTTTTTCGGAATAAATAATCTCCAATATAGGGTCAGAAAGTAGAGATGAATTGTCGTGTGTCGAATCCTTAATTGTTTTGGTCTTTCTCAATATACCCAATATATACATTTCTATGGTTACATATTTTATCCTACCTTCAACATACAATATATGTATTTTGTTTGTATGTATTATTATGTTTTTTTTGTTTGTATTGCTAACATCAAAGTTAAATTAGTTTTGGAATTTCAATGAAGTAAAACTTCGTTTGTGTGTTTGTGTTTTTTTTTTTTCAAAGCAAATGTGCCAATTTGCCAATTTTGTTTGTAAGGTACTTTGTATATGTTTGTGTGTATACACTATTTAGAATATTTCAGTTAACTAGCTGAGAGAAATTCAATTTGATAGTCAAAAATTGTTTTATATGTAGGTTAGAAAAAAAAAAACTATAAAAATAAAAACCAACTTTCACTATGAAAAGTTTAGTTCGGGTAAAGGGGTTACCCAAACCAACAAACCAACGAACCAACCTACCGACCTATCTATTCTCAATAGGTTTCATTATACAGCGTTTGCTCAAAGTTAAATGATTGCTTCCTATTTTCAATCCCTGTTGTATAGAGACCAGTAGGTGGAATTCTATATGAGCTTTTTTATAGTTGTTGTTTTTTTGTTTTTTTTTTTTTGTTCATCTACACACGAAGGATTTGCTGCTTTTTAATTTAGGTAGAGACAAAAAATTAACAAATAGACAACAGCGAAAAAAGCCATATTAAAAAAGTTTGACCTATTCTGTGTCATATGGTTGTTCTGTAAATGACAGGACATAGATAGTTAGAGCTACTATATTCTTAGAATATACCTAAATACACATACATAGTATTGTATAATTAAAGGAAATGATTTTTAACAACTTATTTTTTTTTTTTTTAAATAGAAAAATGGCATTTTTTTAGGGACACATTTATAGTTAGATCATAAAGGATCAAAAAAGAAGGACTAAGAGATTGAAAATATGTGTGATTTTAGTTAAGAGGATTTTGTCGAAATATTTTTTTTTTTAATAAATGTCAAAAACTTCAATATATGAAATTGGTAATTTTAAAATATTCAGAAATTCAAAGAATTAAAATGTTGAATAAAATGGCAGAATTCTTAGAAATGCATACGGTACATAAAGTGGATGAAATAACTTCGAATACAAAAGTTTGATATACCAGAAGGTTGAATATTTTGTCCACTATTTTTTTTATTTTTATTTTAAACAAATTGTTTAGATTCATGTGTTGCTGAGAAAGTAACAAATGATATTGGAATTTTATATGACAACAAATATTTTAGGAAGTTAACATTGACATTTTCAATAATGGAATGGTTCTTGCTGTTTTAACATTTGGAGCATTTTTGAATTAACTTTTAAATTAATAATTGAATGTAGAACGAGGTAAATCTTTATATTCTTTTGGTATTTTCATGAATTTTTTAATTCAAAGAAGTCGTTGTCTTTTTTCAACTGAATGGTAATACCTTTCACTACAAATGTTTTCAAAAATCAAATTAACCTTTGTGAGTTTTGTTGTAAGAAGTTGTGACCAAAATGAAGATGTTAGTAAGGTGCACATAGAAGAGTATTTAGCTACTGATGTAGTCAATCTAAGAAGCTTACCAGCTCATTTGATACTTTGATAATTCTATGCAAAAGTTTCGAATAAAAAAGGTCCAATTAAATATGGAATTAGAAAACCTTATAAAAGGTGGGTTTTTAAAAGCTTTAGGAAAGCTTTATAGTTCGGGAAAACACATTAAATTTTTGTTTGAATCGAAAGTACGGTAAATATAATTTGGTTGAAGATTATTTCATGCAAATGTTGACCTTGACTGTGCCTCAAATGGTCCATCCGCTTAATCTAATTTTGGCATAATCTTTCCAAGATTTGAGCGGGTATCTCACACGAATAAATGCTTCAATGTTGTCTTTGAAACGGACTTGTCTGTATAGTCATGAGCTTTAACATAGCTCCACTAAAAATAGTCTAAAGGCTTTAAATCGCGCGATTTAGGCGCTCAGTTGACCGGTCTCGAACGTGAAATAATATGTTCACTGAACTCACCTTAATAAGTCCATTGTTGTGCGTGCTGTGTGGCATGTGGCACCGTCTTGTTTAAACCACATGCCATGCAAGTCAAGCTCTTGCATTTTGGGCAAAAAAAAGTTCGATATCATCTCATAGTAGTGCTCACCATTTACAGTAAGGTTACGATTCGCAACATCTTTGAAGAAGTACGGTCCAGCCCATAAACCTTTAAAAAAGGACGGCCACCAGCCCATAAACAGCACCCAGCCCATAAACAGATTCTGGATGCATTTGTAGCTCTTGTAATGCTTCTGGCTAATATTCACTCCAAAATCGACAATTCTGCTTACTTAAGTGACCATTGAGCTAAAAACGAGCTCCGTCACTCGCTCGAAGACGCGCGATGAGTTTTCTTAACAGAGCACGCATTTTGACAATAAAATTCAATAATTTGCAAGAGTTGTTCGTTTGTAAGACGATTCGTGGTTAAATTGAAGACCAAACTGAAGATGTTTGAAAGTGAAAAAAAGCACGAAACGTGCATCAACTTTTTAAACCAGCGTTGGCAGGATTTTTTTCAAATTGAATTATGGGGTAGTAAAATTTGTTGTTGATGCAGAATTTGGAACCCTGTCGTCGCACAGCCCATCCCATAACTAATCTTTTGAGTACCATATTCACAAATCATGTTATCAGACGTTTTGGTGACGTTAAAAGGCCTCATAAAGAAAGCGGTTTGGATTTCTATGAATAACTGATTTTATGACAACAACTCGGCAACGATTCAAATTCGTAAAGCCTATATAATCCGATGATAAGGATTAATTTAATAGTACTTAAACCTTTAATGTCACTCTGATGCCTTGAGTATTACACCAGGTATATTAGAAATATATCATTAAACCTATTAAAATAGTTATAATAGCTTGAAATTGACATCTATTAAGCTCTTGTTAACGTATATCTAGAATTTAAATATCAACACACCTCACGGAAAATAGTCAAACATTCACTATAAACATTAACTGAATAATTAATATATTATTAAAACTTTAAATTTCTACTCACTCAATACTGCAGAAATTTCAAAATGTAGGAAGCTTACCTGTAAATAAAAAGAAATTTTATAATGTTATTGTATTGTTTCAAGTAGTTTTAAATATTGCATTTTTAACATTTTTTTAAAAGACATGTTTAAACTTAAGTTATTGAAAAATGAACTTTTTAAATTTAAATGAAATCTACTCAGTGGTTCCAGCATCATCAAAGAACAAAAAATATATCTAAAAAAAAGTCAGAAGCAAGACCAATGACATTCTTACCATTTCTAAAATGTCTTCCTATTTTTCTTTTAAATTTAAGTAAGACTTTAAATTACTTTAAATTTTTTTATATTTTTCTTCTTCTTTGTATAACTTTCGGGTGATATTTTTTGTGCCTGCTTTTTTTTTATTTCAAGGCGTAGAAAAAAAAACTTTAGCACATACAAAGTTATTACATCTAATTTACCTAAGTCTTATCCCACATTAAGGAATGAAAATTCACACATCCCTGGGTTAGAATATAATCAGAGGATAAACCAATTCAAAAATCTCATCTGAATAATATATCCATCTAGTCCCTTAAGCAGACACCACACTAAATTGCTATAAGTGCTAATAAGAACAACCCGAAGGCGCAATTTAGTATTATTTTATGCTCACCTCGGAGAAAGATACTTATCCAACCAAAATAAATAAATAGGTAGTTAGGTAAGGAGGGATATAGGTAGGTTAAGGTTAGGTATAAGAAGATATAGGTAGGTAGGATAGGTACCACTACCTTACCTTATCAATGAGATAATATCCTGTCCATCCTTAAATTAGGTATATAGAAATATAAATTCACCCAATCGTTGTGTTGGTTTTACTGTGTCTATATAGTTATGTTCATAGGTAGGGTCGGTCTATAAGTATGGTATTGTTGTTGAACGATGACGACGACCAACCGACCCAATGATGATGGCGATGATGATAATAGCGATGATGGTGAGGACAACAACAATAACAACAACATGGATTTCTCTACTCAACTGTGCTCGAAAATTCAGTATTATAATAAGCTTCAGGCTACTCTCTTATATAGATATAAGGACAACAATGATTTCCATTTCCATCATAGAACGAGAACGATCAAGGATGAAGGATGCCTTTATCCTTATTCGCCGATGGTCATCCCCAAAACACTTATCAAAGCCAAAAACCTATAGCTTCCTTCTTCGTTATTGTTATAGAATCGAGGTGAATGCAATTTTGACAAATTTATGCAAATTAACTTTGATGGATTCGTTGGTCTTTATTTTGTATTTTTATTCAAGTCAACTTTGCCATCATCTCTATTCAAATTCGTCTCAAGTCAAACCAAGTCAAGAGTGTTAAATCTACGAGTATACGATTATACTTATAGAGTACAGTAAAAAGTGAAGATAAACGTAATTTGCATATATCTTTTGTCATTCTTAATGTGAAGGTACCATTATCATTTTAGATGAAAGACCAAACACACACACACACACAGATACAAAAATTCAACTCATCAATCAAGGATAATGGTCTTTTATCCATGTGATAATTTGTTCAAAAATATTCTCTAAAAACTCAATGACCATCAGAGAAAAGACAAATATAGACAGTCGGAAGAAAGACATCATCAGTGAGAAAGAGTACGGACGAGGTCTAGAGAGTGTTAAACTGTTTAAAGGTTAATCCTGCGGAAGCCATAAAGATTGATGCAAAAATATAATATTAGCTAGGCAGCTTTAAATTAATGTATATGTACTGTAGGACAAGACGTAAAGATGGATCACGAAACGTGACATTTGGCATTTTAACTAATTTAAATTGATCGTTTTAGATTTAGGATATTAAGTTGACAGATTTTGTTAATAAATTTCAGTTCAAGCAGGTGTCAGATTTGGGATCATTTTTTTTAATTTTGAATAATTCAAGTCAAAATTTTTAAGTCAGGATATTTATTTGGCTTAAATTTAATTTAAAATAAGTCAACGAATTTTCTCCAGAAGTAGGATATTTTATATTGTTTTCTATAATGCAGAATTTAGACGATTTTTAAAGCTGATGTAATTAGAAATTTTACAAAAAGTTATATCTCGACTGAAAAGGTAAATCATCTTAAGTTCATTTTTTAAACTTTTCAGGAGAGGCAAAAAACTCAAAAAACAAGCTTTACAATAAAACTTTCGTACAAAATCTTCTAAGATTAAATTTTTTTAAGATAAAATTAAATGGCCTTTTCAAAAAAAAATATTATGAAAAGATATTGTTTATATTTTTTGAGTTAAATAACAAAATAAGACATAAGATAGTTTACTTATTTTTAGTTTTTTTCCAACAATTTATTTTCAAAATCTTAAGTTGAGATAAGATGATATGCCTTGTCTTTTTGGAAAACTTTTCTATGAAATAAGTCAATATAAGATGAATTGCAAATGCGTTAGTGAAGATAAATGAAACATAAGATGATATTTTTTCTTTTTTTTATTAAATTTAAAAATTAGAAGTTCAAAACATAAATTAATACAAATAAATTTGTAGGAAGAAATTCATAAAAATTAATGAAACATAAACTTATTAGTAATTACAAAATGTTTTTTTTTTTTAATTAAGCTTCTTCTTCAGAGTCTTCTGACAGATCTGGATGAATATCCTGTTGATTATCAGATGGCAGATTAAGGTAAAATTCATGATAGTTTGGATTTATCAGATCGATCATATCAACAAGATCCTTTTTCTTTGCAGCACTTATATTTATGGGTCCGTTGTATGCTAAATTTAAATCACTTATGGTGAGTTTAGCAATCCCCCTCTTCTTCGTATTCAATATTTTGAAATCCTCTTCTTCTACTAAACTGGTCTTATACTGTATGATTCCAAATGTTTTCGTGTATCTCAGCCACCTTACTGAACTCCATTTAAAAGGTTCTCCGGTAGTGTTTGTTTTTCGCCAAGTAAATTTTTCTTTTAAGGCTGCTGAAAAGTTGAAAAACATTGATTGATCCATTTCATGCACTTTGAAAGTGTTTTTGGTTCCCAATGCTGAAATAAATAAGTACCAATCCCGTGGATGATGAATCTGCGCATGCGAATTCTTCTTCTTTCGTTCTATTAAGGAGTGATCCACATCGCATTCCATATGCGTATGTCCCGGAACAAGAAATTTATGGTCGATAGTGTGAATTGTTGATTCACTCTGCATAAATGTTGAAAACATAGTTGACACAAATGCATTTTTGTTTTGTCCAGCACATGAGTCACTATACAAAATTATATGCCTGCATTCATTTCGTATGGACTTTAAGTACTGCAATATACATGAGGCTATTTCGTTTCCACCACGTTTTGCAATCCCTTCATGCCACATCATGCAAATTGGTTGTCCAGAAATACAGTCATGAACTGTAAGATTGTATGTCCATAAAAGTCTTTTATAAAATGATACCGATGTTTCCAAATTTGGAGTTGGCAAACATTTTTGAAGGTCGAACGTAAGAACTTTAAGACTTGGAACTCCTTTCGCAATAGCCTTATCAGCAGCTTTGGCCTTATAGGCATCATCTGCTTCTTTGTGGTGTTTTTCTTGCATAAGTTTTTGCTGTTCTTTTTTGGTTTCATCTTGTGCCGAATTTATTTTCATTTTGAAAATTTCACACTTGTTACAGCAATCAGTCTTGGGTTTCTTCATTTTAATTCCCATCGTCAAAAATATTTGCCTGTACTTTGTGTATGAAACGGGATTTTCATGTGATTCTGAGTAAAGTTCATACATTTTTGTTACTGTTAAATCACTTGCTAAGTATTTTTGAGATGAAGATGCACGCGTGTAATGGCTTTCATACAATGGAAAGCTGTTGATGTGATTGCGGATCTCATTGACTTTTATAGGTGATATTTTATTTGCAGGATCCCTTCTTATGTCAACTTCAATAAATCCAGAATTAGAATTTCGTTTTTTCTTTACAATTGTTTTTATAATTTGTTCAGTCTCATCAAACGTGTATAAAAAACATTTTTGACAGACATTAATTCTGTTTCCATGGATTTCCAAAAAGTAAAGATTAGAAACAGACCGGTTTCGCTGGCGTTGGGCAGTCAATCGTTGATTTTTCTTAGGAACTACTTCAATCAAACGATTAAGGAACTCAATCCTCTTTTTATGGCTTCCTAACTTCCAATACGCGTCAAAGATATCTTTTTGATTTCCATGTGTGACTCGAGTTTTACATTTTTTTCGGCAACTTTCGAGTTCCTTGCATATTTTTTCCCTCATAAAATTTCCAGTTTTTGTAACATACATCTTACCTTGATTCCTTTTTTGTTTCCTTGAAGTTGATGTTTCGCTCTGTTTTTCATTATTTAAAGATGGTACTTCAATTTCAAATGATCTTTCTAAATTAAGCTGCCTTTCAACTTCTTCTCCCATTTGTTGAATGATAGGATCCACATTTTTGTTTCTTTCTGAGACCATGCTTTCTTCAGAAGAACAGTTTGTGTCTTCAATGCCAACATTATCATTCTTATCTGAAACAATGCTTTCGTCCTCAGAAAAAGGATAATAGTTTGGGTCGGTTATGTCATCATCGAAAACTTCATCATTCAAAAATTGAAGTTCATTTTGAACAATGTTCTCTTCATGTTCCTCTTTCGTGCAAAGTTGAGTTCCAGTTATCTTTTTTGAATTAACCATACGCAAAATGGCTGCTGCACGGGAATTGCTATACATTATGATTGTCTGAAAATGATTTTAAATGAGAAATAAGCTAGAATTACTTATCTATTTAAAAGGCTGCACATTTAAAAACCTAACAAAAAAGTAAAAGGTGTTTACCTCTGAATTAAAAATTTTAGTTTGTTTGTCTCTTTATTTAAGTTTAGCTAAAAGTTATCGTTGTATTTCATAGGATCTTTCAAACACAATAATTGCACTTTAATCTAAGGAACATATGCTCTGAGCAAAATACTGAACTAAACTGCCATTGAATCCATCTTATGTCATCGTAGTTGCGTTTATTTTTTTATATTGCAAACGGTAAAATATCCTGTGTCTACTTAGGTTCCAGAAAAAAAAAATTTGAATTTCACGATAAAATCTTATATGAAGATAAGATGATTTGCTTTTTTTCACTTTCAATAAATTTTTTAATGAAATGTATCTTAAGTCAACTTAAGGGCGAGTTTTTTTTGTTTTGCACGTAGTAAAGTATCTTAAGTCAACCTAATATGTTTTACTTTTTTACAATTATAACAAATGATCAAGATGAAATAATCTTAAGTCTGTTTAAAATTTATTAATTTGATTGCAGACAACAACTTATATTGACTTAAGATGTTTTACGTTTTGTAGCAATATCTTTTTAATACATAAGATGAAATTTTTTTCTTCATACAAAGCGAAAGGAGTGAGATAAAAGAATACGGATTGGACAGATCTATACTCCTTTAAAAAAGAATTAGTATCCATTTATAAAAAGCAAATCATCTTAAGTTGAGTTAAGATATTTTACCTTTTCAGTCGAGATATTTAAGCATTCTTAGAATATTGTAAGCACACATAAAATACACAGTAATGTTTCCAAAAACAGAAATTTATCGTCTCGTTTCCTGGAAAAATGTAATAATCAAAGTTTTGACACATGCATTTGATTGCGCCAGTTTGTGTTTTTCTCCAATTCCATAGAAAATATTGGTGTAAAAAAATAAAGCAGTCTCCTCTAAAAATAATACTTATAACTTATAACCAAGACTGAAAATTCATAACTAAAGTAAGAAACTTTCGAGGTCAGTTGGTGGTTTAAATGACTATAAATAGCTCTAGAAGTAGATGAAGATGCTCTGGAAAGATTATCCAGAAACAATTTGTGATCCACCTTAGCAATCACATCAGCAAACTGAGCCTGCCAATCGGTCACATTAGTTTCTGATAAGTTTAAACTTGATTCCTAGTTCGTTCCAGTCTTTAAACGGGGAAGCATTCACTCGAAATAATTTTCTTAGAATGATTTTGTGAAGACAAGTTTCACTTCTTTTCATTACTCTAGTAACGAAGTTCGCACTTGCCTTCAAATTTTGTATATTTAGGGACTATTCCTGACTCTACATATATGGCGTAGTTGGGTGTTGAGTTAAGCAAACGAAGTTTGTGTATCCAAAGGCTTGAACGGCATATGCCATGCATGCATTTACTATCGGATTGAAAACTTTGTACTTGGGCGTTAAATCAAATCAACATTTTGGTTCAAAAAAAAACTTTGGCCACATTATGTTAAGTGCAAATTTAGCTTCGTTGCTTTTTTCTTTACAGTGCTTTAGGTAGCTTAAATTGTAGGGCAAGAGGACACCCAAATATTTAAACACCTGTACAACCTCAATATGTGCATTATTTAGAGGCCATTTTTCTTCCGCTCGCCTTCTTGATTGTCTTTTTTCAAATACAAAATTCTTAATTTTTTGGGTATTAATTTACAAGCCCCAAGACTTGCAAAATGAACTTAGACGGTTTATTTGCCTTTATAGCGTGAAAGGATCATCAGCAAGCATAACTTTATCGTCCGCGTACAACAGGACTTTGATTAAAATGTTAGCAAAATTAACTCCACCCGAAAGAAGATCGCAGACATCATCTATGAACAGGGCAAATAATAATGGGCTGAGGATACAACCTTGAGGAACACCTGAAGTTGTTTCAAATCGATTTGAAAATGTGATACCGTCCCATACCCTTCCATTTGTTGACGAAATAAAACTTGCATACACTTGGAGAAACTTTCGAGACAAACCAATACAAGAGAGTTTCTAAATTAAAGCTTGTCTATTGGCTTTATCAAATGTAGCTTTAAAATGGTCAAAGCAAGTGTATAGTTTCTTTTTCCTATCTATAAATTGTTGAGCAATGCTTGAAATGGCAAAGATATGATCCATGGTTGAAAAACCTGGACGGAAACCGGCTTGAAAGATGATCAAAAGACTGTTATCCTCAATCCATTTTGTTAGCCTTTCATATAGGATTGAAGTAAAAGTTTTTCTTATTGAATTTAAAACTGAAGTACCTCTATAATTTTCCGCAGCGTTAGCATCACCTTTTTTAAAAATGGCAAAAATTACAGATTCGTTGAAACTGATAGGTACACATCCATCATTGTACAATGTACAACTTGTTATAAAAGGACACGAGGTAGTTTTTGAAATCAAAATTGCTGTTTTTATAAAACTCGACTGGAATGCTATTTTTCATTTTTTGAAACGTTACTTCCAATTCGGGCAATGAAAATTCTAAATCCAGCTCGCTGACTCTAGTATCAGGTATCGGAAAATCAAAGGTATGAAGGTCTTCAGTGCAAACTATTTGATATAAATAAATTAAATGGAGTAACAGTCTGTTGAAAAACTAAAGACTAGTGATTTACCACTTTCTGCCAATTCTGTGTGTGAGTACTGTTCTCAGGAATGGAGCTGCTCAACCAATTTTAAGCTGGTTTATTTGACGAAGGACCAATTATGAAAAGAATTACTCTTGGAGGATTTGTCAATTTTTTGTAAATATCTAGTATAAAATCCTTTAAATGGCACAGGAAGGGATTGAACTCAAGACCCCTGGTATCACAGTCCAAGTCACTAACCATCACATTCATATTGTTGGCGGGACAGATGTCTAACGTTGTTAAGTTTTTGTTACCTGACCTAGCTATAATATACCGTTTTGTGTACATAGATGACTCAGTAACAGAAACAAAATAAGTAAAACTTGATTAGCCTTGGTTGGGTTAAGGTTGTCTTTTTATTAAAATTTTGAGCCTTATCAATTAAATATAAGCTGCTTTCTTGTATCAACTGCTCGGAACCAAGTGAAGTATTAGATAGTATTTTCCCTATTTAGAATCTTAAAATGTTTGAGGAAATTATCGATATTCTTATAAGTTTAAAATCTACGGACTTAAGTGGTCGCCAAAAATTATCTATATCTATAAATCTCAGCTGAAATACTCTTTAAATTAAAAAAAAAGTAATTTTACGCACAAGTGTACCACCAAGAATCTTTAAAATATGACTAACCGATATTTTCTTCCATTGTTAAGCAATGGTTTGTTTTCCACGGCCATTTCCCGAAACTATAAATCCGATTTCAGGATTTTGTTTAATTTTGAAAATTTAAGAAGCTGGTTAAAGTAAAATTTTATTCCCAGAGGTAAATTTCATGATATTCGATGGTATCAGAATTGAACTCTGTTTCAAGAATTTGTAGAAAAAAGTTATTAAAAGCTTGAAATAAAGAAACTTTATACAAAGGGTGATCAAAGAATAACGAAATATGTTAATTGGAAGCAAACTTTTACGTCAAGTGTTTTGGTCAAATGTATTTGATATTACTCTGTTCCAGCCCTTCAAAAATTCAACTAAAAACATTGAACAGCAATTAAAAATTTTGAAGAGCTTTATGGCAATGGTTACAATTCGAGGATGGGTAAGTGAACGATATGTAGCTCCAACAGAAAAGCGTCACTTGCCACATAACCCATAAAACAAATAATTGTGGTAATGTTAACCGTTACATTTTTTTCTTGAGGAATATTAAACAGTTAAAAATGTACCTAGTTTAATAAGAAAAGTGCAATTAAAGGCTTTAAGAAGGAGGTTAATCAGAAAATGAACAAAATCAAAAAATCGTGCTATGCCGATAGTTTTGTTTTTATTTTACGCATGATTCTCATTATAAATTTTCTATTTCAATAATAAAATAAAATTGTTTTCTAAAAGCTTTTTATCAATTCACATCGTCCTTTATGCTTTTAAGATCCATAAGAATTATAAAACTCCTGGATTATAATAAATAATAACTGTTAATAAAAATGAAAAGGTGTTTTGCTTTCACAAAAAAAAGTAATTAAATAAATTGAAAAAAAAACTACAGTAACCAAGTACGAAATCCTTTTGAACTTTTTCAATAACAAGAAAAAAGAACAAGAAACAAGTGCGAATATCCAATTTATATTGCAATAGTTTACCTACAGTAATCCCTTTTATAAAATACATATTTCTTACTCAAAAACAAAAATCTTTATATTTACTCGTATATATACACCTTCGTATTCTCCTTTTTCGTCCTGTATAACTTGTATATAGTGCCAAGAGTTCAACCCCATAGACCAGTAGTACATTTACAGGATACTAGAAAAAGCTTGTTATTTTCTTCGTATTTCAATCTCTCAATAACTTTCAATAACTTTTATGATTTACCATTCTCTCGCACTTCGTGGTTTGTTTCGAGATTATTTTGTCATCGAAAAACTTTTCCCCAAAGACGTGGCATCGTCCAACGTACTGAAAACCTATCCCTGCATTACATTTTCTTGTAAGGTACCTTTGTATCGATTCTCAAACAAAAACCGCAATATACTTTCGAATAAGGTGGTACACACTGCATCTTAGAAAAATGTCTACAAATACATTTTCCTCTCACTTTGCGTCTCTGTTTATTGCATTGCAACGTCAAGGATTTGAGTGGGGAAAAAAACAGTCACATCCTTATAGATTGTATTTTCTGTCAATGGGAATTTTATTTCTTATTTTTGTTTGTATTTAGTCACACTTGTAGCGACACAACAATTCAATGTTAAAAAGGTACTCTCGGTCTTGGTTCAACTTGACAGAAAAAAGACAGGTCCTTTGAAGGAAACAAGACATACAAAAAACACAAGAACTTTTTTCCTTTCAAAAAAAAAAAAACTAAAACTAAAAAAAGAAATGACAAAGTTACACAAATTGAAGGATATGTCAGAACAGTACCATCAGAGCAGACTTTGTCGTGTGTGTGTTTTATGATTTTCTTTTTTCTTATTTGTTTTCAGGAAAAAGTTCCTCTTCGATAGAAGGAACTTTTTTCACATGTTGGTACCTAAGCCTTATGGTGTCTAAAACGATATGACCGGTGAGTAACAGAAAGTTAGAGTTTGTTCACTATGAAAGCTGTCAACCGCATTGATTTTGTTTTTTTAATTTGAATACTTTTTTTTTGATTTTTGTTTGTTTGCTTGCTCGCTTGTTTTCAAAGAGCCGTGGAAATAATGTGTTAAAAAAAGGATATTGAAAAACTCATTAGCAAAAACCTTTCAAACACAAGAAATACCTGTGTGATGGGAATTTTGGAATTTATGGCAAATTAATTACATTTACGCAGCGTTTATCTTCATTATCAATGGGATGGAGATCAAAAATTGAAGGATACGAAAAACAAGAAAAAAAAACGCTCATAGGTATAATTTTCTGCGTGTCGAAAGTCAGACACTGATTACGTTTTAACACACACACACAAACAAAAGAAAAAAAAATATTTTAGTCCTTTCGTTAACATGTATGGCATATTATTATGGTATAGGATCTAATAAAACCCAGGCAAGTGTAATAAATTTTCTAAACGACTTATTAAGAGTCCTGGTGTGAGTCCTTAAGGGCAGATTTTTTTGTTGTGGGTAGATGTTTTTCTTCAGCTTTTTTTGAGTTGAGTATTATTCGGCAGAATTTTAGAGGCTTAACGAAATGGAAACACACAAATTCTTGTGTAGTATATGTTCTTATAATCAAGAAGGACGGAAGCAATGATGGTGAAAGAGATAACAAAAACACCCGCCCTCTTAGTCGAGACCTAACACTCTATCTTGTCGTTGCTGTGAAAAATGTGTTTTCTTGTTGCCAGAGAGTGCGTTATTTTTTTTTTCTTTTGATATATCCCTACACACACACTATTACTTTGTTTGTGTGGGTATAAAGGATGTAAAAAAGTTCGCCATCTTTTAGAGAAGAACCCATCATTTAAGTTGACTCAGTAGTTTTTGAAGTAAGTGAGCAAGGCTACAGAGCATGGAAATATTTTTTTGGAAATTGAACATGTGAGCTAAAAAAAGGATTCAACACAGTCATTAGCAGTCACTTAGGCCATGAAAAACAGCCACACACACAAATTCTTATTACAGCCAAAAATATCTATCCTCTTGAGATATTTATGTATGTGTGGATACATAATGTAATAACCTTTGATATAAAAAAGTTCACAAGCTCGATGAGCAGATAAAATGTGTTATAAGTTGAGCTTAATCACTTATGATATACCACCATCCACCACAAGCTTCTGATGGCAATGACGATGATGGTGCTATCGAACAGAGTGGGCTATATAACTCTTGACACCTCTTTTGATGTACAGTTAAATCGACATAGAACGCATAGTTCCATAATATCATTAGATAAAATAAACGAAAAGGTCTGCACGTGCAGTTAGATCAAGTGTATATGTATAGTTTAGTTGGTGGTGGGAACGAGTTGAATAATTGATTAATTCCGCATCAATGGATTTTATAGCACTCGATTAAAATTGAGGCAACACTGTTTTGTTTAGAAAGGGTAGGACGCTTATGCGAGTATTTTTGGTGGCTGGGAATTGAAAAAGATGATTGAAATTGATACAGCTCTTTATTATTTATAATTGGAGAAGAAATAAATAAAATCGTTTAATATTTGTTTTAGTGTTTTTTTTTTTAGATAAAAAATGGTTTTGTTTGGTTTTCAAGTAAATTAAAGAATCATTTATCAAATAATGAAAAAAAAAAAACACTTTAGTAACTTTTAAACGAATGCAAATTATTTTATCTAACTTATCAAAAACTACTATACCTTCCAAAAAATGGTTGTATTGAAGTTCAAGAAAAGTATTTTAATGTTAAAACCAAAATATCGACTCAACTTGCCTTAAAAATATTCCTTGAAGTTCACATAAAATTGAAGTTTTTCGAATGACTCACTTTTGTTCTTTTTTCAAAAAAGTGTGTTTTAGTTAATTTAATGTTAAGAAAAAGCTTACCCTAACATTAAATAACATTTGTTTTTTCTTTTTGAAAATCACCCCTATATGAATCTGATAACTTCAAGATCTCGATGATTTTAAACTATATTAACATTAAAACTGCTGTCGAACAAAAGCTAAGTTCGACCCATAAATTTTTATGATTAAAAGATGTAAATACCCTATGGTACTTATACGAGTATGTATTTAGGATAGAAAAGGACTATTTTTGTTTGGAAAGTTATATATTTTTTTTATTTTTATCGTTTATAGCATCTAAACTCCTTAATCGAACATTTTTGATTTTCCTTAGATGAGGGAATATTGATGGCAAAGCTTTGGAAAAAAATAAAAAATATAATCAAAAGTTGCTAATGTTATTCACGTTTAATGAAATCCTTGATCAAGGAATTTTTTATGTCAAATAATTTGGTATCTAAGTAAATTCAATATCAAACAGAAACTTCTTTAACACATTAAATTTTTGTTAATAATTATTTCAAAGTTTACATTTTTAAACTTTTTCAAAAAAAAAAATAAGCTTCATTTTTGTAAATTTTCTAAAATAATCCTTTTTTTATTTTATTAGAATTTTAAACACGTAAATATAGATTTTTTTAGAAGATTTTATCAATTTCTTTTATTTTTAAATTAAATTTATTTATTATGAATTTTTTTTTTAAAGTCTTAAGCTGTTTTTTGGCATTCTATAAATAGTAAAGTACAACATTTATAAGAAAACCCATCGGCAGTAGCCAGATTTTTGTATTTAAGAATTGGTCTTAAGCCGTCTCGTCGATAATACCCCTATTTTTTTGGCATTCTATAAATAGTAAAGTGGAAAATTCGCAAAAAAAAAACCCATCGGCAGTAGTCAGATTTTGTATTTTAAAATTGGTGCAACTGAAAGAAAACCTGTGAGATTTATAATCAAATTAACACAAATATGAAAAAGTTATTTTTACACTTCAAAATTATCAGAAAGTAGTAAGCTTATACCAAGCGTCAAACTGCGATCAAAGGCTCATCATAAGTTCAAATGTGTGTGTTTTGTGTTTTGTGAAAATAATCTTCAGCAAAAAAATAAATAAAATTAATAAAATGGACAATTTTCAAGAAAAAATGGTAAGAAAACATTTTTTGTTTTTTGAGGTTAGGATTTTCATGCATTAGTATTTGACAGATCGCGCGGGATTTCAGACATGGTGTCAAAGAGAAAGATGCTCAGTATGCTTTGACATTTCATCATGAATAGACTTACTAACGAGCAATGCTTGCAAATCATTGAATTTTATTACCAAAATCAGTGTTCGGTTCGAAATGTGTTTCGCGCTTTACGTCCGATTTATGGTCTACATAATCGACCAAGTGAGCAAACAATTAATGCGATTGTGACCAAGTTTCGCACTCAGTTTACTTCATTGGACATTAAACCAACCACACGAATGCGTACAGTGCGTACAGAAGAGAATATTGCGTCTGTTTCTGAGAGTGTTGCTGAAGACCGTGAAATGTCGATTCGTCGCCGTTCGCAGCAATTGGGTTTGTGTTATTCGACCACATGGAAGATTATACGCAAAGATCTTGGTGTAAAACCGTACAAAATACAGCTCGTGCAAGAACTGAAGCCGAACGATCTGCCACAACCTCGAATTTTCAGTGAATGGGCCCTAGAAAAGTTGGCAGAAAATCCGCTTTTTTATCGACAAATTTTGTTCAGCGATGAGGCTCATTTCTGGTTGAATGGCTACGTAAATAAGCAAAATTGCCGCATTTGGAGTGAAGAGCAACCAGAAGCCGTTCAAGAACTGCCCATGCATCCCGAAAAATGCACTGTTTGGTGTGGTTTGTACGCTGGTGGAATCATTGGACCGTTTTTTTCAAAGATGCTGTTGGACGCAACGTTACGGTGAATGGCGATCGCTATCGTTCAATGCTAACAAACTTTTTGTTGCCAAAAATGGAAGAACTGAACTTGGTTGACATGTGGTTTCAACAAGATGGCGCTACATGCCACACAGCTCGCGATTCTATGGCCATTTTGAGGGAAAACTTCGGAGAACAATTCATCTCAAGGAATGGACCGGTAAGTTGGCCACCAAGATCATGCGATTTGACGCTTTTAGACTATTTTTTGTGGGGCTACGTCAAGTCTAAAGTCTACACAAATAAGCCAGCAACTATTCCAGCTTTGGAAGACAACATTTCCGAAGAAATTCGGGCTATTCCGGCCGAAATGCTCGAAAAAGTTACCCAAAATTGGACTTTCCGAATGGACCACCTAAGACGCAGCCGCGGTCAACATTTAAATGAAATTATCTTCAAAAAGTAAATGTCATGGACCAATCTAACGTTTCAAATAAAGAATCGATGAGATTTTGCAAATTTTATGCGTTTTTTTTTTTTTTAAAGTTCTCAAGCTCTTAAAAAATCACCGTTTATTAAAAAAAATGGACATAGAGTACGTAGCATATTTTTATATGGTGCTGAAATATTTAGTTCTTCAATGTTTAACACGAATCAAATTATCTCACTTGCAGTTCATAGGAAACAGAGAAACACCATTACCATTTTAGATATAATCATTTTTAAATCTTCTTGTGCGGTGGAACCACCAAAAAGATTTATTTATTCTAAACTGAGATAAACCTTTGGTGTTTATTGTTTTTTCTTGCAAAATAAGCCCAGTTAGTCTATTTTCCTTAACAAAACGAAATAATAATAACAGTAATAGAATGATTTTTTCCCCAATGGAAAACACATGATTCCAAATGCACAACTACTCAACGAACACAGCCATCGAGATACGAATGCAATATCAATCGTACCAACATTTGAGAATGAAATCACAGAAGATCCATTTGAGACCCGTATAAATGTCGAAAACCCATCCGTAGTAAAATTCTTCTTTAAATTTTATCGGTAGTAATCATACTGCGGATATTGTTGTTAAAGTCCTCTCTCGAGAGAACAAAGTGTCGCTATATAAGACCCTCATAATACCCGTCCTGCTATACGGTGCAGAAGCATAATCTATGACAAAAGCGGATGAAAGCACCTTGGTTCGGTTCGAGATAAAAGTTCTTCTTGTGATCTACGGTCCCGTATGCATCGAAGAGGAGTGGAGCAGAAGATGGAACGACAAGCTATACGGTCTGTACAGTGACGTAGACTAAGCCAGAATGGTAAAAGTTCAATGACTAAGATGGCTGAGTCATGTAGAGCGCATGGAAAACAATTCTCCGGCCCGGAAAGTCTTCGAATCCACACCCACAGAACAGTGCAGTAGAGGAAGACCGCGGATTAGGTGGCGCGCACAAGTGGAAATTGACCTCACCTAACTTGGATCACGAAAGTGGAGACATCTAGCTAGGGACCGAGCTAAATAGAGAAGTTTGTTGGGTGAGGCCCTAGTTCACAAACGAATGAAGCGCCACCTTAAATAAGTAAGTAGGATATTATTTCCCTTATTCTTGTCAAATCCTACTATTCTATTGATAGACTTTCAAACAAAACACGGGTTATAATAAGAAAAGCTCTTTTCTGCACAGATATTCGAGATTTTTAACAGTAGTAGCAGTATTTTTGATAGATTTTTAAATTTTGTAAACGAAACTTCATACAAATTTTCTTATTAAAGTAAATTTCTAACATTTTTGAAAAAATAGCATACTCGTATCTACTTAAGTAATTTTATTTTTGGCGCTACTAAAAACATTTAAGTTTTTAGAAAAGACTTTCAAAACATTTGGGGATGGTTTCATCATAGCAATTTAAAAATAAAAATAACTTTAAGAACGAAAACTGATATTATCCCTAGTATATTTTAATACTACGAAGAAAAAAAGTTATTGTGAAGTTAAATTTTAGTTAAATCCAACTAAATGTTTTTGATAAAAATAAAATATTCTTTAAGGAATTGAGTCTTTAGAAAAGATAACAAAAAAATCATGATTTATATAATCCTTCACTGGGTTATGAAATCAGTTAGAAATGTATATTAATTTTTTATTTTCACATTAAAATCATTTGATCTATTTCAATAATTCATTTGAATCAGATTATAAATGACGAAATGAATTTCCAGAAGCCTCCAAAATGTATTTTCAAAATTAAGAAGAATTGATTAACTAAGCAAATAATAAAACTATTAAGTTCACTATAATTCCTAATTGATTTCTGAATTAAAATCCATCGAAATTTAAAATTAAACCGCTTAATAAAACATGCGTCAAAATATTAATTTAAGCAAAAAAAAAAAATAAACAAAAACAAATCAAAATTAAGAGCATAAGATAATTCTCACTTATTTCCGCAAAGTAGGTTTCATAAATAAATTCATAATTTATGATAAAATATTGTTTATGTTTATACAATTAAATCAGGTCGTCAGTTTAGCAAGCATGGGATTACCTATATCTGACAAAAATAAACCTTCTAGATAAATACTATACACCTACATACATCTGTACTTATCTATATATGTACGAAATGTGTGTACAAGTAACATGAACTTTGCATAATTTAATTATAAAACCAGAAAAACCACACTGAAATATCATAATCCCAATCACTTACATTTTGACAACAGCAGCTGTAATCCTTGATTTGCGCATATACTATACCTACGTTAACGTATCCTACCTACGACTACGATTGTATGATTGTATGTATCTATATATAGAGGCACCTTTCTAGAGCCGGAAACATTTCGTTGACATTTATTTTTTTTATAAATCACATATAAATGTAGAGAGAGATATGAATTAATCTTCAGGTGCTGATGGTGTGTGCAGTGCACTGACAGAAGGTAGCTATTGGCCATAGCAGGTATGACAGGAGTGCTACAATCAAGGGAAACAAATAACAATTCAATACGTTTATAGTTATAGAAACATTTAATATGTTCTATTATTCATAACTGTTGTGGTTCAACTGTGTGCCAAATGCATTTTGCATAATGCAAAAAAAGGATATATCTACCTTCAATCATGTCAAAACTTTTACTTATACTTTCAACAACATTGATGCAGATAAGTTTAAAATAAAGTGATTTTTGAACTTTTGAAAAATGAATAATTATTTTTATTAATTATTTCTTTAATCATCAATTTAAATTTTTGTATGTAAACATATATTTAATAAGAATGAAATGCGAATTTAGGCTTGTGATCCTTGCAAAGATAACTATAAGGACACTACTGATAAGTCAAATGGATTTAAAGATTTGCCTGACATTTGATATATGCCTCTATTTTTAGATTCCAAGTATGGGAAAATGGAGAAATTTCAATTGATAACATTTTTAAAATATTTTATTTTATAGTTTTTGACTATCGAAGTATGAACCTTACTCTTGAGTTGCCATTAAAGTTCATCTACATGATACAATTTTCAAAAAATTTTCATAAGTGTTAGATTTCATATGTCAAAAATAAAAGAGCACGATGATTAAAACGGGTTTTAACAGAAAAATCCACAACGGATCGAAAGTAACTTTTGTTCTTTTAATAAGTTCGGCTTATATCACGTTTTTGAAATAAATAAAACAACTGTTGGAAATCGTTATTTCAAAAACCTGGGCAAATAGTTAAAATAGAAGTTTGTATTCAGAATCAGCACTAAAAGACTGACTTAAGAACCTTTTTTTCAAAGCTTTATGAACATATCAAATTCGAGGTTTTCACAAAACTTTTGTAAAGAATCAAGTAATGACTTAAAACTAATGAGAATTTCCAGAAACTAAAATACTAAATTTGTTTAAATTGCAGCAAGAAGTCAAAGATTAGTTCATTACAAAATGATCGTACAATTTATTGTTAAGGGATATGCTGAGTTTAAGCTTAGCCTTAAAAAACCCTTTTTTGGTTGTCTTCAGCATTTTGAAAGGGGCATATTTTAAAAAGCTTAGGTATGTAAGATGAAAATCTAAAAGCGTGATTTGGACATCTTAATTCTTTAACTGACTCTTTTTAAATGGAAGTCAAAGTCTTTAATATTAGGGACAGTATTGGTTTCGCTAACACAGTGAGTTACAGGTTCATGTAACTTACGTGGAATAGATCATAATCTCTATGTTGACGAGAAGTTATATTTAACTCAATTGAGGATAGAAGGTATGGCAGTTGATATACTGCGACAGAATTTCACGTATAAATAAAACAGAGAAGATTTTACGTCGATTTTCTAGTGACTTAAAGCCGATAAGTTTACATCATATAACATATGAAGGAACTTTAATATTCCATCCAAGTTTTCATACAGCAAACCTAATGAAATTCTTTTGGACTCTTTCAATTCTTAATGAATGAATTCTATAGTATTTCTAAAATATAGATCTTTGGTATGAACAAAAAGAGATTTAATAGTATAAGGGTCTGAAAAGTCTGTTGAATTTCTTTTAATAAAACCAAGCATGGAGTTAGCTTTGGCAGCAAAATATATTCAGCATGTTTGATAAAATTGAGTTTGAGGTCAAAAACAACACCAATATCTTTCTTTTCATTGACTCTTTCAAGAACACTACTGCCAATTTTATATTCGAAGAAAGTAGGATAGTAAGAAAGATAGAATGAGAAATATTGACATCTTTAAACGCTTAAAGATAATTGATATTTCTTGAACCGTTCAATAAGCCTGTTAAAACATCTTGCAATCGGAGGCAATCATCAGTTTGTTTTATGCATCTATAAAACTGAAGATCGTCATCAAGAGAATTATGAAACATACCTGGCATGCCATTAATAAATATAAGAAATAATAAGGGTCCCAGGTGACTACCTTGAGGGACTCCTGATGATACATGTACAGGAGTTGAGAGAACATTACCAACGGAAACAAATTGATTAAATGAAAACCAATTCTTCGTAGTTTGTTTAGTAGAAAAGTGTGGCTGACTTTATCAAAGGCCTTTGCAAAGTCAGTACAGATGACGTAAACCTGATATCCTGCCTCAATTTTACTGAGAACGTAGTTTAAGAAAATGGAAAGGATAGTAACTGTCGACTTGCCCGATACAAAACCATGCTGGAAAGGCGATATTACTTCCTTAAACAAAAAATGAAAACTTATCACACACATGTTTCTCGAAAAGTTTTGGAATGGTGGACAGTTTGAAAATTAGACGGTAGTTAGATATTACCTGTTTGGGTCCTGCTTTATGAATAGGAATTATGAAAGATTGCTTCCATTCAGAAAGAAATTCATATTTAGAAATGTTATGAACACAATCATTGCTCCCAAACAAATTTTGTCATTGGCTCTCAAGATATACGAGTAAAAAATAAAAACAAATTCTAGTTCATAATTTGTTAAGTATTTTATTTTTTGTAAAAAAATTTAAAATTAATCTTTTCACAAAATTTGTCCAGTTTTTAGGATTGTTGTTTTTTTTAAGACGTGTGGTTTTGAGGAAAAAATACACTCAGAATTTCATTTCAAATAAAAGTGATTTCGGACAAGTGGCCGCCTTGGCTGGCTCAACTAAATTTAAGCCAAGAGGCCGAAGTTTCAACTACTTTTTGCAGAAATTGAGGCCGTTTGTTAGAAATAGCTCTCCAATTATACTCTTCTAAGACGTCACTTATTTTGGTCTGTCTAGACAAGTGACTTTCTATAACCTTACAAAAATACCCTGATGGTGTTACATCGCACGATCTTGGAGGCCATGCCACAGAAAAACGACGTTAATTATGTGCTCACCTAAAGTTTCCTTCTAAAAATTGATTGCTTCAATGCATCGCGCACACTGAACTAGTATTTTGTGAATCAAGTGACAGCTGTCAAAAAACCAAATCCGAAAAAAGTATTGCCAGATCGAAAACCACTATGTCCTAAAAAAATACTTATTATATAAAACACAATAATTTCGAAATTTATATTTGAATTTGTTTTCAAAATATTTAAAAACGATTTCAACCATTTTTACAATTATTTTTTAATATTTGTTTTTTTTCAATTTTTTTGAGAGCATACTTTTTTTTAAGATAATATTAGTTTTCTTTTAGTATTTTGTTTATGATTTTTTGAAGCAGTTAACGTGAACAACAAAATATATGAGTTTTTGGAAGTGACCAACAAATCGTTCTTTACTTCAATTTTGGACGTTGTTTTAAAGTAAAGATATTTATTTTTCATCCGTACATCAAGAATGTGCAATGCTTTACTCCACCTTGTTTTTCCATCACACTTTGATATTTTAAAATGAGACAAATGTGTTTAGTTATTTCTCTTAAATGTTTATAAAGCTCATTGAAACATGTTAAGAGTTATTACTTTGTTCATTAAAGTTATACACACAATTATTAGTTAATGAAAAATTTTACTAATGCAAGATAAAGTTCTTAAAGAAATCGCACTTAGCTCAACATGTTTTTGTTTATTCAATTTGTTTTATTTTTTTTTGTATAAATTAAAAACTGTAAACAAAAAGTTGAAGATATGTTTGCTCTATAGTCTAGACAGTTTCAAAATTATGAAACATCTTCTATTATCTTTCAAGCTCAATTTCAAAGTAAACAAATAAATTGTATATATTCTTCAAAATTATAACCATCCATTAAAAAATGTCTGCACCTGACACAAAGTGTAAAGAATAATAAACTTGGAAAAAATTGTAAATTTAATATAAATCCAAAAGAAAACCTTTTTTTGTCATCTCGACTCTATTTGAGGGAAGTAACAAATCTTAATACAATTAAAACCTTATGAGTTAAGCAGGGTACCATCTGGAAGCTATGCAATGGTAACATGTTTTCAAAATTAAGAAAAAATAATATTTTCCAACAAGCAAAGAACTCATCAATGATTATTACCCAACCTCTCTGGATTTGTGCTCTCGTACTTGTAACATATCGTCATAATCTTCATCGTCAAGGAAGGAGGACCAAACAGGGTATTACCTCCACACCACCACCATCATTAAACGACGACGACCGGTGAGGCAAACTCTCTCAAACATCATCATCATAAACATAGAATTATTCGATAAAATAATACTACCTTACCTAGCAGCAAAGGTACCGCACTGATGCTAACATGATGTTCCTTATAAATGCGAATGAAGACGGGCTATACGATTATGTGGAATGGGTAAAAGGATATGGATGATGTGCTTCGAACCGAAAGTAATGTACACACATGTGCCAGTACATAACGCTAAATCCTTGTTAAGGTACTCGCTCTATCAGTTTCTCTCTCACAGATTTTCTGCTAAAACGCATAAATAACAAAGAGCCACGCACCGTACATATTCAGCGTTAGCCTAGCCAGGTATGAGTTGAGTACCCGAGCGCCGCCGACGAGCACGAGTATAAGGACAAGCACCGGGCGATGTACCTATAGCAGAAGGATATTCCCTTTTCGGAATATTGCTTCAGGTTTATTTTTTTGGGGTATAAGATCTTCATGTGAAGCTAAAGCATACTCCGTACATATCATACTCTTTTGTAAAGCTATATTCCCATTCCCATCGTCGTCGTAGTCGTCGTCGAGCGACGAAGTCTTCGTCCTTCGTTTCGTGGCACGATGAGCATTATAAATATAAATGCAAGGACATTTTCGGTGTTGGCGAGAACACAACCATTCAAAGAGCTACAGATTGGAGCAACCAGAGGTAAGGCATAGTAGTTAAGTTGTATGTATGTGTACCCAATAGGTAGGAAGCAAAAAGCAGAAGAAGATGTTGTTGTAGGTAGGTAGCTAGTAAGTTGGTTGGTTTAGTCCGGATGTCTTTGTGAATTAGGAAGATGTTCCGGGAGCTATTTTGTTTTTTGGCTATACACATAAGTATGTATACGAAGAGGAAGGTATTTCTTCTTCACACCTATTTTATTTTCACGTTTCGCTTACGAGCAGGAACGTAACGTACATACCTATAGCTATATAACAAGGTTACCTCGTATAAAGGGTGGTACCATCAGGCAATTTAAGGGTTTAGGTTAAAGAAATGAGATGGTAGGTATTTGTTTTTAATGTTATTTATTGTTTTGACAAGGATGCCAGCTTTTTACAGAAAGAACACGTTATTTTGACATTGCTATATAAGAAATTTACCAATTCTGAGTGTTTTTGTTTATTTGTTTATGTTTGTATTTGTTTTTTTCTCTTTTGTTAAAGAATTGTCACAGATTACAATCGAGAAGAAGAAAGAGCAAGAAGAAGTATTTAACTCTTCGTCCTTCTGTAAAAACTTTTCAAGGAGTCATACTTAATGGGGATTTGTCTCAATATAACGCCGCACACAAGTGATTCAGTAAAATAATAGCAATTTAATAAATTCCCTATCGTCTTCGTCGTAGAGTCGTTATTGTCGATGTCATTGTTTTTGTTGTTGTCGTCGTCATCGTCTCAAAAAGGAAGGTATTTTATATTTTATTTTCATGGTCTAAAGAGCACGAATTTTATTGTATGTATATAAGATAGAGGTCTTGTATCTATAGTGGATAAGGTTGAGGTATACAGGTGGGTTTTAGATATTTTCATCATTCATTTATGTATAATAAAGTAAACGTTGTGTTATTTAAGTTTTAAATGACAAAGTTTTTGTGTTAATTCATTTAAATTATAGAGAAAATAGGCAAGTAAGGTATATTTTGAATCCCTTATTTTGTTGTTCTTTTTTGAATAATTGCTATATTAATCTGTTTAAACAACCTAATACCTTTGGGAACGAGTGTATATTCATAGATTCAAACAAAACTTAATTTAGACATGTAATTCTAAGCCTATAGAGTACCTATAGAGATACCTTAGCAACTATAGGTTGGTATAGGTAATTATGGTAATTTAGTTAAGAAAATTTGATTTATATTTTAAAGATCAAAAAGGTTTTAACTTTAAATCAGAATGAAATATTTTTAATGGGGTTCAAGGAGAGAATGACAGTATTCTATGAAGTAGGGAGGAGCTTGTTTTTTGGTGAAGAAACAGGCTTTGAAAAGGTATTTTGCATAGATTTCTACTTAATAGAGAATTTTAGATAAAATGACGTAGGCCGATGGAACTCTCATCCTTCATTTGCTTACTAAAGCAAGGAGCTTAGAAGGGGCATAGGGTACTTCGAAGGAAGAACCTGTTCAGACTATTCAAAGCCATATTGAAACAATTCTAATAAGCGTGGGTTTTTCAATTCTTAATGTGAAGAATCATTCTTTTTGATTTTTTTTTCTTTTGGGTTAGGAGAAGAAAGTAAGTTCAAAGGGAATTTTTATGGTAAAAGGAACACATCAAAAATGGTTGACAAATTTCAAAACATTAAGAATAATAACACCAATTCTTGTTGAAAGGCTTCAGAAGCATGTCCCTGATAACTTATATCAGATTCATTTTGAAAGCAATCGGAGATTAAAATACATTAATAGTTTAAACTCTACGAATTCATTTTCGACACTTGTGAAAAGGAAGGACGAAAGGAAGGCAGGGAGGGAGACATGGGTAGAGCCGGACAGTTCTGGAGGCATTAGAGTTTTCGAAAAAGAGTTGTTATTTTCTTATTAAAAAACAGATTCATTTTTGAAATAGGAATCCATAGATGTTAAAAAAAACCCAATTCTTGAAAATATAGATTTTTCCAATAAGAGGTTTTATTTTGATATTTAAAAATAAATCAGTTTCCTCAAAGAAAAAATTAAATCGATGGATGTTTTTCTTTTCATTAAAAAAATCAAGTGATTTGTCATTAAATTCGAAAAACGATATGAGTCTAATAGCCACCAAGGCTGCATTGGAAGTATCACATTTGTTTCAAAGAATTTTTGACGATCAATTTCATTATGTATGTGTAGTACCCTTAGCTTGGTGGTTAGTGCGTTGGACTGTCATGTCAGAAGTCTTGGGTTCAATCCCTGCCAATTCGATCTAAAGTTTCTTTCACGGGTATTGCCCCTTGCGAGGAATTGACAAATACACCAAAAATAATTCATGTCATGGATAGTGCTTTTTTCAAATTAGCCGTTCGGATTCGGCTTAAAACTGTAGGTTCAATTCATCCCTGAGAACAGTACTCGCACACAGGAATGGATGAGAGTTGTGCGTTAAAGGACCTAGTTTTCAACAGTCTGTTGAGCCACCCAGGTAAGGTTATTTTAAAGTGGCTGTCTTTGATCGAATATGACACAATTACACCTTTTTAATGGCTCCTTCCAATTCTTTCTTTTGTTTTTGATCCGTTTGTAAAAAAATGGATTTAATCGACTTTAAGGAATAACCTTTCCTTCCAGAAAAATTTGAGTGGTATAGGTAGGTAGGTAGAAATGGCGATCTCAAGGTAACCAGCCTGGGATTCAATTAGCGCTGTGAGAGGTATAGAAATCTAGAATTGTCTGTCGAATTGCAGTTGGGGGATGGAGTAGTTTGTTTTCTTTGGAATTGATACCAAATACCTAAGAATTACGTTGTGGCAGTGTTATTTTTAATCAAATGCGACGAAGCTTTGAGGCGAATAGCAGAGCTTGCAGCTATTTGTTTGCTAAATATATCAAGAGGTGTTAGGTAGAGTAAAGTGCCCAGTGCCGCAGATATGGTCGTGTGAAGCAATCCACTTATACATTGGCAAGCTGAATGTCACACAATTTATTTTTAACTTCCATGTATGTGACTGAATGTCCTCAATAACTTCTCCAATTCTATTTTTAACAACTTAAAGTGAAGAATGTCCTCAATAACTTCTCCAATTCTATTTTTAACAACTTAAAGTGAAGCATTGGGATGGGATAAATCTGCTATCAGAAGATCTTAGTTTTAAATTGTTAACACCTTCTCAAGGAATAACACTGTCGAAAAACTTTTCTGACAAAAATACGATTGTTTATAATAATTCGAATTTGACTTCTTCCATGTCGATTGGACCTAAAGATACAAAATATGCAAATATTTGTCAGAATTCTACAAAGCAGGTCTTAAGTATCTTTCAATTTCTTTAATAATATATAAAAAGCTAAATGAGTAACCTCTGATCTTCAAATCAAAAACATTAAACTCACTTTTTAGTAGGTAGAGGATAGAGCTTAGAAGTTTCAAGCCAATACCAAATTTTAAACATACATTTTTTTATCAAATCAAATAAAAAAAATGTTACTCTAATCTCTCAAATTCCTGTAAACAAAACATCATGAAAATTTCAATAAATTTTCTCTCTTCTTCCAGAAAATCCTATAAATTCAAAAAACAAGGAAAAAGTAAGGCAATTTCTTTCAGCAACATTAAACTTAATAGTTGCTGAAAAAAAAGAGAAACACCCTTCTCTCTTTCATTCATGATGCTAAAATTGTAATACAAGGGTAAGTAGGTACAGGTACAGAGTACAGGTAGGTATCTAAGGACTAACCAATTAGTTACACTCCGTGCTCCTTAAGGACATTAACATACCCTAAACCAAAAAAGAAATAAAATACAAAAAAACACAAGCAAACTACCTGATAATGATATCAAATATTTTTTCATCATCTTCTTGTTCCTTTACTTAGCGTAATTCTTCTTCTATTCTATATAAATTTAACCGTGCCGACCGGGGCACTCTACGCCACCGTGCCGCTGTGATGTAAGGTTCTATTTTACTGCTAAAATATTTATACCTGCCTCAAAGATATGGCGGTACCTACATTTTTATATTGACAAAAAAAGAAGAAGCTAGAAAGTAAGAAAAATATTAAAAAAATAAAAAAATTAAAAAGAAAAACAGGAAAATAAACGGAACGCAACGATATTCCGAAAAATAAATGAGTTATGACCAGATACCCTGTAAAAGTAAACTATAGCTACCAAGCTTGGCTATTTATATAAAGAGTACACAGTGAAATACTTTCCACTTTTTCTTCTAAAAAATATGTATTCTATTTTTTTAGCTCTTCTCATTTTTATTTAATAAAAAAAAATACACAAATTGTGTCACCATTTGGTGCAACTAGATGAATTTAATTCACAAATGAGATACGCTTACTAAAAAAGGATGTTTTTATTCTACGTAGGGTAGGTAGAGGTACCTATAGAATGTTAGAAGATAGGCTAAGGAAGGTTTTATGGAGATAAATTGGCAAAGTCTCTATATAGAATAGGTACCGTTAGACCGAAAGATAGAGCTGCTACAGGAACCTATTTTGGTGAGAAATAAATTGGCTCTACAGGAGATGAAACTTTTTTTTTTGCTTTCTTCTTGTTTTGTTCGTCTTGAGGTACTGGTACTGGTCGGTGTTGGTATTTTAAGGAAATTGTGCTTATTCACAAAAAGGAACTAATTAGAAGAGTAGAATTTTTTGTATGAGTCAGTTTGAGTGTGAGTGTGGTAAAGTGAGAGCACAAGAAGAATATCGTTTTAGTGTGAATATAAATTAAAATTAAAAGCGTATACTTGTTTTATTTTTTGATGTAGCTTAATTACATTGAATTTGAATGAAGATGGAAAGAGATTTAAAAGAGATCATCAACAAAATAAAAAAAATTAAAGTTAACAGAAGAAAGAAAAATGTTTTTGAATCCAGGTTGTTAGGTAGGTATATATTAAAGGACTTAAAAGTTAAAAGTGTTTTATAGTATAAAAAAAAAACACCTTCAAAGAGCTTAGTTTTGATATAAACTGAACAAATTATTCTGAAATTTTAATGAAATGGCTTTCATTAAGACATTAGGTAAATCAGAAATTTTAATGAATAATAAATTATATGTATTTTGTGTTTTTTGAAAGTTATTAAACACAGATTTGTGTTTTGCTTTGGATTGAATATTATGAAATATCTTATTACAAGCAGGCTGTTTTTAATGTGGAATATAATTTATTAGGCTTGTGGATGGAAGAATTTGTTTGAGTTTGAATCAAAATAAAGGAACTGGGATACAATTTGCAATGATTACTTCCTGTTAGTTAACTAAAAACTATATTTATCAAAGTTGATTCAAAATTTCGGCCACAAAAAGTTTTTCAAATCAACATTTTAACATAAGCTGTTTTCTTAAGAGATTTTCGAGACACAACAGAAGCTGTTTTATTAAGAGATTTTCGAGACACTTTAAAGGATTTGTAGTTTTAAGCAAGATTTTATTTTGTAAGACAACACTGTAAAATATATTATCGTATCAAAAGTTAACAATCAAATTCTTGATGATTTTTTAAATCTATAATCGCTATCTTCAATATTCCGTTTTATTAGTCATCACCTTACCCGTATGGACTTTGAAAGGACTCTAAAGCATTTATGATAAAACAGTTCTTAACAGAAAAAAAGGAAACTGTAGTCTTAAGATTATAACATCAAGTTTTTGAATTATACTAAAAATATTATTGAAAATGGCTATCTCTGCTACTATTCAAAGCAGCAGTTAATGACTTGTTAGGGAGCATGCACCAACTCATCTTCAAATTATGGTCGGAAAAAAGCATGCCCGATCAGCATCATGTACCCGATACATAAGAAAGGAGACCCTCTAAATTGTGCCAACTACAGAGGCATCAGTCTCCTTAACATTGCGTATAAGATCCTCTCTGCCGTATTATGTGAAAGTCTGAAGCCGTTCATCAACAACCTGATTGGTCCTTATCAGTGTGGCTTTAGACCAGGAAAGTCCAATATCGACCAAATATTCACATTACGGCAGATCTTGGAAAAACCCCAAGAACTTTAAATCTATACCCACCATCTCTTTATCGATTTTAAAGCCAAGTATGACAGCATCTATAGGGAAGATCTCTAGTTTTGGTGTCTCTGTCAACCTTATCCATTTATGCAGAATGACGATGGGGAATGCATGCTGCTCTATCAAGGTCAGAAAAGATCTCACCGATGCATTTGATGTCAAAAAAGGTTTTAGACAAAGCAATGCACTCTCATGCGACTTCTTCAACATCGTTCTTGAAAAAATTGTGCAAAACTCAACCGTCAACACTAGAGGCACAATCTTCCAAAGGTCCATCCAATTACTCGGATACGCAGATGATATTGACATAATTGGAAGATCAAAGCGTGATGTCAGTATAGCGTTTATGAGCATTGCGACGGAAGCAAAGAAGATGGGTTTAGTGGTCAATGCGGGCAAGACTAAGTATATGCTGTCATCAAAAAAGGACATTGACAAACCGTCACCATGGACAGCTATGACTTTGAGGAAGTTAAAGACTTTGCCTATCCAGGCACCGCAATAAACTCAGACAACGACACCAGCGCAAACGAAGAATAAATCTTATAAAAAGCAGCTTCTTTGGACTTAGAAGGCAATTGAAAAGTAAAGTCCTCTCTCGAGCAACTTAAATCACCATCTATAAGACACTCATTACCCCGGTTCTGCTTTATGGCGCTGAAGTCTAGACCCCGTCAAAGAAAGATGAAAGCGTCTTAGGATGCGAGATGAGAGAAAAATTCTTCGGGTGATTTTTGGTCCCGTAAGCAAAGATTAAAATTGGAGGAGAAGATATAACGACTTACTGTACGGGCTGTACAGCGACACTCACCTAGTTAAAGAATTTAAGTCCAACGACTTAGATGGCTGGGTCATGTAAATGGACATCACCGCTCCAGCCCGGTAGGTCTTCGAATCCAATTCCGAGGGACGGCGCAGAAGAGGAAGACCGCGACTCAGGTGGGTGAAGACCTTAACCAATTTGGTGGAGATAGATAGATAGATAGAGCATGTTAGAGACGCATGTTGGTTAAGGCCCAGGTCAGTCCCGGACTGTAGCGCCACCTTAAGTAAGTAAGTAAGGCTATCTCTGCTAAAGCTTAAATCGGATTGTGGATTCGAATTTAACACTAAGAAATGAACTCTAAAACGAATTATTCAAAACCATACATGAATAACATTAAAGGTTTTTAACAATTGTACTAAATTAATTTAAACTTTATCTTTAAACATCGTAAGTTGATTTGATTTTAGCCTCAAAAACGGCTTCAATATTATGTATTTTTTTTGAATAGTCAGAAAGGTCATCAAAAAAAATCGTGATCTATAAGAATAATCGTGGAGTAAGGTATACAGTCAGGACAACAAATACTTTTAAAAAAGTATTGTTTAAATCTCTATAACAACTGAGAGTAAACGATAAGTATTTTTTTCATGCATCGTCCTTGAAAAATTAATATTTAAAAATAATCAACCTGCTTTTGAAAGAATTAAATTCTCAGGAAAATGGTATTTGCAGGTATTCAATATTATGTGAAGCCATTAAAGAGAAAACTAATTGAAAAGCAGATGAATATTTCAATTTCAATCATATTAATGTCAAACCAAACTGACATCAGAATTTTAATCTTGATTGTATTTTTAAACTAAAGTTGAGTTATTCTGAAATACGCTTTGAAAAAAAATCCAAAAATATAAATTCAAAGTTCATCAATTTATTTTAAGAACAATTTTTTCTTCTTAATTTTAAAAATTTGAATGACACTTGAAAGTTTTCCTTGGATTATTATAACATATGCATATTGGTATCAGATAAAATAATTCCTCAGAAATTTGTATGTTATTGCATTTGATTGTTTTTCGGTTGAATTATTTCATAAAGGAGATTTATGATAGTGGAGGAATTTTCGAGATGGAAAATACTAAAGAATTCCTTTGACCAAAAAAAAACACCAATATCTATGATTTTTAATTAATATTTGATCGAAATGTACAAATTCGATGTCAGTGAACTCCTGTACTATTTTATTTGGATCTATATTAAAATCGAATTTCGTACACAAAACTTATCCAATTAGTTTGAAAACTTCTCTAACAAATAAAATGCATTATAAGCATCAAGAGTGACTTCAAATAAGTGTCATTATTGAACTTAATCCATCAACAATTTTACCCTAGGCAATCGTAAATAACTCTTATGGTATTATGTTGAGTTTTGTTTCCTCTTGAGTTCAATTTTGTATACATACATAGATAAAATAAAACCAAGATCACATCACACAGATGTGTCGCCTCGTATAAGACTTCATTGAAATAATCACATTTACCGAATATACATATCTGTATCTACGCCATACCAAGCGCAACTCTAATATATCACAAAATCTTCTTCTTCTTCTCAAGAAATGGGTTTCTTCACTTTACGTTGTTATAGATGTTAGCCTTAAAATCCCTAGACATCGTTTTAGCATGTGATGGAATAATACATAAAAGTTACACCATTTTATTATACAACTCACAAGAAGCCAAGAGAAGATAAAATGAAGAACAAAAATATAAAAAAAGAGAAGACAAGAATACAACCATCATCAGGATGACGATGATGGTTTTGGTTTAAGGAAGGTTATGGTTTGGTGTGGTGGTGATGGTTTTCATCCAATTGAAGACAACAAGGACGACAACATGACAGTCTATTCTTTTATAAGCCTAGACAATAAAAATGTGTCATGATAATCAATATTCCATCAATCGTTCAACTTGAGACAAAGTGTACATTCATTTTAATATTATATGTGGCATTGTTATGTCAACACACATATACATACATTCGTACATACTTATAGATGATTTTTATTTTTATTTTTCTTGACATTCAATTCAGGTACGAAACTGATTGAAGACTCCTTATTTGTTATTCATGTGAAACGTATACACAATGATTTTTTTGTTTTTGTTCTTTTTGATTCTCAAGGAAAAGAGTTCTTCACCCTGGAATTTTGTAGTGGGTTTTGTCTCAGTATATTTCAAAATCAATCGAAGAAACAAGGGTATGCAAAGTATACAATTCGTGCACGTGGATGGATACGGTTTTATTTTGCTGACATAACAAATTTAGACAGTATAGATTTGAATATGTGACGACATGATTCCATCATCACAATCGAAACAATTCCAATATCTATACGGAAAGTTTTAGTATATCACAACATATGAAGATTTAAGACAAATTGAATTCAAATAATAATACGAACAAAATACAAAGTTAACACATATTCAAGAGGTAAGGATAACAATCTATATAGATTTCGCTGATGTAAGCAGGCACAGGTATATTGAAAGGTATAGATTACTACTACTTGACATTCGCAATAACGAACAAAAAGTCAAACATTTCGAAAACAGAGATTTATAAAATTGAATTGAATACAAAAAATATACAATGTGTCTGTCAGAAAGGATACACGAATTCGACATTAATATACGTTCGGAATCATGGTCTCGAACTTAAGGAATGAAATGTAAGTGAGCACAACACGATTGAACTGATTGCAGGGTTTTTCTTTCTAATTGAGGTTTGACATTATTTTAATATTTATTGTGAATGCACCAAATTGTCAGTTTGTTTTGTAACTATAAAAATGTTTTCATTTGACATTAAGATGTAAATTTAATTTTATGTGCCTTTAAATTGGAACTTTTAGCTTTGACAGTTAATAGCTAGAAATTAAACAATTCATACAGTATTTTGCAAAAAAACATATGTATTAAAGGTGCTTAAGTTTACAAGAAGAACTAAAGCCAGTCGATCAACGATTCATCGGAAATTCGTCTTCAGTGATGAAGCTCTTATCCACTTCGGAAGCTACGTTAGTAACTAGAATTGCCGGTGACGTTTCATCAGGTTTTTTTTTAAATATTAGGCTTGCACAGTTGTTACGGTGAGTGTGTAGCACTATTCAGCTTGATTTTATGAATTAAGTGGAATTAGATGAAGTAAATTTTCAAGAAGACGGTCCAGATGTCACAAGCAATGAAGCAATAGCTGAAGAGAATATAACAGTTTTCCATCGAGATCTTATATGATTTAACACATTAAGACTCTTTTAAGAGATATGAAGGATATCAGCTGATTTAAAAAAGATTTCAAAAACAGAAATATTAAGGTTATGGATTTTGAAATACAGCCAGCCTTCCTTATGCCCACATGAGTGGGTATTAAAAAAAATAATATTGAAAAATTAAAGCGGGAATTATTTTCTTATACATCTTCATCAATAAAATTATTCATAGGTTTTTAAAAGCTTTCAATTCTTAAGTCGTAATTTTTGCTCCCATCAAAAAAGACTTATCTGAATGACAGACAGAACTTTTAAGCATCTGAATGACTTTTAATTTTCTTCTCTTGCCCAATAAAAATAATTGCTTGCATTTATAGTTAAATCTTATACAAAAGAAACACAATTTATTAATTGCCAATAACTCTTTTCTTTTATCGTATAACTCCTCTGCAAGTGACATTTTTGTATTTTTATATTTGTCGATACACCATGTTGACCCTTATACTTTTGACAATTACAATTACCCGCACCTTTTTTGTTCAACTGACTTCAGGCGTTATTTCTCTTTATTTCATTACCGACGAAATTCATTTTATTGAATGGAAAATGCCACTGCATCATCAAAAGGACGAAAAAGTATGCATCCATACAACGTGCACATTCACAAACACATATGAATAAAATTTCAATCAGAACAATGAAATCACAAGAATACTTGGTTCCCAATTTTCTGGATTATAAATAATTAAAATTTTCAGGTGACATAGTTCAGGATGTGTAGGATGTACGATATGTAAAAACATACAAAGTCCTTTTAAGAGTTATTGTTGCATTTATTGGTAACTTTCATATTACAAAGGATAAATTAAGCCTCTTTATTAGACCGATAGAATTCTATATAATTATTTCCTTAAATTTTGTTTCTCAAAGCAGACATAAGTTGAATTCCTTGTAACTAATTCCACAAAATATGCCCAAAGTCCAACCCATAGATAATTATCGAACTTAAAGTTATCCCAGAATCTTGAGAATTCTATCCTTAATATCGTCATGTAGAATGTCTTTAGTCCTTCTGAGTTATTCTTACGCATAGATATAAATACATATACATATTTGTGCATAATTTCAATTCGATTTTCCATTAATAAAATATTGACATCAGTTTCTCAAATGATATCCTTGTCGATTACCATGGAAAACCAGTATAGTAGTTGTCCTTGCCAAAATTACTGGATATAAGAGAGTATTGTGTGGAAGTATGTAGAACCATTTTAACCCATTTTCTGGATATTGTGTAAATCGGTTGTCGAACTATTTTCGATGATTATACACTTTCCTATTTAAAGGTAGATTTATCCTTTTTTTAGGCAGATTTTTTATTCGAAAACAGGACATTTGTTGGTATATCCGTGGTCCGCACAAATATGGCTTTTTTCTGATATTGCATATAAAATACGTTATTGGCCAAATACTGCGATATTTTTGTTGATGGTCTCAAACTCAAACCAGCATCATCATAACCGTATTGGTCAAAAGCATTGATTTTATAATTCTTAGCATGCTCTGTTGTAGAACCCTTTTCCCGTATGTACTGTGCATATGCACACACACACTTCGTACACATCGTGAGTAAACATCGGACGTTGTGTACTCATTCCGGACTATAAAATATCGAAAGTTTAACAAATTTTTAAATTGACATAAACAATGTTGGCAGACGGAAATACCGGGATATTATTGAAGCTAACAGGATGATGACACAACAGAGACATAGTGATTTTCACACACACACACACGAACACAAAGCTATATCCTTGTTCATATGATATTCAGGTATATATGGGTTGAGGTAGGGTTTACCGGTTTACCTTCAATTGGCAGCATATCTAGGTTCCAATGGGAATCTCACGTGTTAGACGTTTTTGTCATCATGAGTAGAGTAGGTATATCTGTAGAGCATAAATACGAGTAAATATGTATGTATGTTCTTGGTATGAGTTCTGGACGATGCATCGAAACAGCTTTAGACAATATTCTGTCCAGCATTTAGAAATACATAAAGGTACACACGACAACATACAAAAAAAAAAGAACGTATCTGTGTATATATAAATGTCTATTGGTTCATCGTTGTCGTGTTTTCAAAATACTACGAGTTAGGAATTGGTAAATTGAATAAATGTATATATTTTCAATATCTGTACAGAATACATGTGGATGCCACACGTTTTAAGAATTTCGAGATTGGAATTTTTAAGAGAAAACTTAATTTAATTTGACACAACATATAACAATAGTTATACAGGACAAACTTAGGGATTTAAGCAATTATTATCTATTACTTCATTTATAGGTACCTAAATACACACATATAACTTTATGTGAGAGTGTGTGTTGAAAACATTTCTAAATTGTTTTTTTATCTTGAATTTAAATGCAATATAGGTATGAGGAAATGGATGGGTAAGATCACGTTTTCTGCTTGAATAAAAATAGAATGTACCTTGTTCTATATATCGGTTTGCTACGATAATCAAATTAGGCATATTGAAGATGTTCAAATTCAAAGCTTTAAACCAGCAAGACTACATTTTTTTAATTGCAATAAATTCGGTATGTTTATCAAATGACTTGAAATTTCGACACAAAAAACCAATTAATACTTTTACACTACAAAAAATATGTTTTTCTCAGAAACGTGTCTAAGAAAATATATATTCCTGGAACTTTGTTTTATCTTAAAAGTATTTATTTCTCAGAGATTCAGATTTGTCTGTTTTTTCTGAAATCAATTTGAAACGTATTTATACTTGGAAACAGTTCATCAAAAAAATATGAAATTATCGGAAAGGACATATTAATTGAAGGATGATTTAATAATTGGAATACAAAAAATAATAATAAAAAAATAAGTATACGCCCAGTGGCGCCATATATTTGTTACCCATTTCCAATAATCGATGTCTTTGTTCTGTTTTTTCGCAAACTTGCAACTAAAATTATGAAATTTTAAAGTTGTCCCTTAAGGTAATTGTGTTGTGGAAAGTGAGACGACTAACAATCAAGGCGGATTTTTACAAAAATGTATGAAATACTGAATATTACAAACTTGTGACGGTGCTCTTGTCATCGGGAATAAGTTGTGGGTCATTCAGTCAAACCACACAAAAGAAAGCAGCTTTGCTGTGTTCTCAACCGCGTTCGTGCTGTCCGGGGACTACAGCGAACGTTGAATTGGCAACACAGAAAAGTAAGAAGAAGAAAAGGCGAAGTAAATAAAATGTGGATTTAAAAATTTGATCAATTAGATAAGGATGTTAATTTTTATTAATACAAAAAAATATTAGAAACAAAGTTGAAGGAAAACAAGATGACAAGTGAAATTAAAATGCAAGCGAAAATAAAATGGCAATTGGAACTGAAAATTAAAATGGCAAGTGGAAAGAATGGCATTTTAAATTCGCGCCTCGACTCGACCGATCGAATTTGCGACTTTATTAAAGTTTAAGAAACAGTCGCCTTTATGTATGACTCGAAAATCACAAAAAAACAGATTTGTTAAAAAAGTATTCGAACCCTCATTTGAATAGACTGTTGCAATATGATGCTGGAGTAGCTCAACTTCGATATAATATGTACTGACACTGCTTTTAACCATGACTGGCGAGAGTTCCGAATTTGGCCACTACTAATAACTTTCAAAATCCATTAGAGTGCGATGGTGAAATTGCCAGTTGCCACTTGTGTGTGTTATTTGCATGTAGCAGAAGGCTATTACATTTGTTAAACTCCATGTGAGTGTGGTAAACATGTTGGCGTACGTTACAAACTTTAATATTGAATAGTAAATGACTTATGTATGTGGTAGAGCTATTTTAAATATGGACAGGAACTAAGTCCAACAAAATCCTTCGGAAAGGTATAAATCGATTTATAACCAGTGTTATTTTTGTTAATGATTTGAAATCATGACTTCGCGCTAAAATTTTAAGATAGAAAAAAACAACATTTCTCTTCAATCGTAAATAAAAGTTTTTTTTTAATGTTATTAAAAGTTGAATAGTTATTATTGAAACGAGTATTTTTAAGAGAAATCATTACAAAACGATATCAGCCCAATCATTACCAAGTCTAAATTTCAGCAATTTATCCTTTCATGAAATTTGTTCGTGACCAGTTTTAACATAATTGCTAGCAACTTATCAATAACACGAATTCCATTTCAATACACTTGAATGGATCATGAAGCATTGGCCCCAAATAAAAACTGTAGAAGTTCTAAATCTCAAAGTATTGGTAACCGATTGCTAGTTTTCCTAATATTAATTAATAAATCGCTTGATTTCCAATTACAATGAAGTATTTTATAGTTTTTGAATGTCAGAAGATGACAGCTTTAAAGTTACAACTGTCCAAATAGCTTCTCAATAGAAAACTCGGCCTATTTATTGGCTGCGTTCAATTTCGACAGTTAGGGTATCCAAATACCTTTTTGCTAGTGTCTTACGTGTAAAATAACTGCTGATCAAAAACAGCTGAGATGTCAAAAAAGGAATCCAAAGGTATCCAAGAATTTCTGGGGTATGTAGGTATTTGACAGAACAGCTGATTCGACACGTGGTTAAATTTGAAGAAACTTGAACATTGAAACCCAAGATACAAAATGTTAGTTGAAGTTGTATTCGAGGATGTTCTTTTCATAATAGACGATGAAGCTATTTGCCTCTGAATTTTAGGAGAAATTGGATAGAAACTGGAAAAGTTCTTAAAGAACCCAGGTCAATTTTTGACCTATCATAGACAACATTATCATAGACAATAACAAGAAAACTGGTCAAGGACGAATGAATTGATACTTTCAGTCAAAATTTACCTCAATGAGGCACAAGTTAGTGAAACCGAAATTATAAGTTCCTCTCTGGTCTATCCGAGTTTGCCCTCGACCACAACTTGGGTTGAGAGCTTTAGTCTACATTTAAGAAAAGGAAGCAGTGGAATGTCTGATTTAAAAAAAATTCTCGAAATCGAAGAAAATAAATTGAAACTAGGCGAAGGTATACTTGCTGAATTGCAGGAACTCCGAAAGCTTAAAAAATAGAAATATAAGCAATAAAGCTGAATGTAAGTTTTTCTTTGAAATCGCAATATTAGAGTTACCTAAAAGTCTCTAACGTTAAATTTTTCATAAGACTGACAGAACAAAGTACCTGATTTATTTTATAGATAAATTTAAGTAGTTTTTTATTAATTTAAATAGTGTAAACGTAAATCGTTTAAAACCGAAGATTTCGCAAGCAAATTATTAATCGTATAGAAATCAAACTCATCATCGTTCGACGTATCAGTTGAATTATCCGTTAAATATTTTATCTTATAATAATTTTCAACTCAAAGCTTAAATGTTTCTCTCAACTCATTCAAAAAGGTATCTAAAAATCCACCTATTCAAGATGCCCTATCCAACACGAGATTGAACACAGCCATTGATATCTATGTATATTGAAAAATTGTCTTGACTTGTTAAATAAAAAGCATGACCAACCAAAAAATAACCCTAACCTACATTTCATCTTTTTTAACTTTAATGTGCGATGAGTTAAAAAAATACTTATTATTTTAAGCTTTTCCAGAAAACCAAAAGCCTATTTATTTTCTTAAATCTTTTCAAGGAATCATTTAAAAACTGTTAAAAAAAACAGAAAGTAATATTAAGGATTACGAATACTTTGGCACTCATTTGACGAAAATATGTTAAAATTTTTGCAGAGCTTATTTTTGAACTATGTTCATATGGAAATTGCATACAATTCTGTGCATCAAAATATTAAAGGTAATTCTGAATTTGAGAAAATTAAGGAAGGTTCAAAAATATTGTTAACACTTAGTTTTAATTATTTTTTGTCTGTTTGCAAAATGTTTTACCATAAAAATTATGTAGCCACATAAAAGTACGTAAGTATAGGGTACCGTTATTTATCAATTTCGATTCATTAAAAATTATGACCTATAAATCCTCCACCCAAAAAACAATACAAAAAAATAGAAGATAACAAGAAAAACAAGCCCTAATCCTCCCTTCGTATCCTTCTTTTGTATAAATATTTATATGAAAAAAGAAAGCAACCAGTAATTCTTAATCCTGACTCCTGTGCTACACTTTTAAATCATGTTAAAAGTATATACGTGGCCCCATAAACACACCGAACAAGATTTATCCATTTTCATTTTTGAATTTAGTTTTTTTTTTTGTATTTCTAAATTTCATCCTCCCTCGACTAAAAATACCAAAAATCTAAATAAAAAGGAAAAACACGAATTTTAAAACTAACTGTAGGTAAGAGCAAGTTAGCAGCAGGTGTGGGTTAGATGAGATGATGTATAGATGGACAAAAAGGATATATTTTTGTAGTTTACAACCACACCAAAAAAAAAACGGGTTAGGTTAGAAATATATATATGCGTATGTATATTTGTTGAGGTTCAAAAAGGCATATCTACATAAATCCTTGTCAGCCTTTATGTTTGTTGGTAATGGGTACGATCAGGATAGGAATAAAATTTATATCAGAGGAAAATAGTTGATTCAACACGTTCAATTTTAATGGTTTAGGGTTGAAATCTAAAAAGTTTTTTTTTCAGATATCCTTTTTTATATGAATTAATTTGTGTATCCAAATCCAATTAATATAAAATATTTTATTTTCAACACACATTTCAGTTGCAAAACTATTTTTTATTTAATTATAAAATTATACTTAAAGTAGACACACACTTTTTAGGATTGTATGATGGGCAGCAGTGTTATAAACGCGTATCCTTCCTTTCCTATCCTTTGCTGTGTAAAAGTTGAATCTAATTAAAAATTCACTAAATAAATAAAAATACACAAACTTTATTCCCGAAAAATAACAAAATTTCATACAAAAAAAAAGTATATTTATATTTTTTTTCTCCAGAACTCAATATATGATTTAATTTGATTTGATTTTGATACCAATCATGGGAAAGCTATTTCAGAGCACACGTGCAATCATGTGAACATATTAAGTGGATATTTTTTATTTTAATTTTCATAAAATATATATTTTCCGACTCACTACTATATAATTGATATTTTCACAATTGATGAATTTCACAATCACTAAATAATTTTTTTAATTGATTTATAAATCACTTTGCTAATTAAATTATCCTTTAGCAGGACCCTATTTCAATTTTCCATTTATTTCTTTTTTTCTCTCAATTGAAAGGGTGAATAAAATTCCCACGGTTCGCGCAAATCTACGAGATGCGAAACTGACCAGAACGCTACCGAAAGAAATGTCAAGGATTCGTCGTCGACGAGGACGGTCGTTTGTTCGTTCGTCGTTCGTTAAGTTGATGCGAGCGCCTTAAGCATCAGACGGTTACTGGGGATGCTGAGCTATTGAATTTCCCAAAACACATTGAAGGATATTTTTTTGTTTCGTCGAATAAAATAAAACAAAAATACATATATATTGCTCCATGCGCCCCAACTTTACAAAATAGCATCCACCATCAGCAAGCTGAAATTCTAGGATTCACATCATCATGGATACCTACAAGTTTTCTGACTTTGCGGTGGTCTTATTTTTTTTTTTTTTAATTTTCTGATTTCCAACTTCAAATTCAATTGTTGGCTTGTGATGTTCGATTTTTGGCGCCAGGATCAAAAAAATTACCCTTATCCACAATTCATTGTGGTGGAGTCACGGAATGGGTGGGTGGGTGTGGTGGTAGTGTTGGAAAATTGAAGCGGGAAATTTGCCGCTGCATGTTTTCTTTTCCAGTATGATGGAAAATAAATGTGGAAGAAAATAAATTGTGGATCTTGTAGAGATTTCTCCATCTTCACATCATATCGCCCCATCCTTGAAGGGGAAACCAAAGAAATGTCCTTTTTACAATGGAAATTCTGGAAATATGAACATGCGTATAGAAATTTATTTCCCATCGTTTTATATTTGGAATTCGGGATTAATATTCCTTTTTTGGAGAGATTTTCCATCTGATTTTGTGTGTTTGGTGTGTGTGCGGGTGTTTGTGTTCATAATCATAAGGATAATAAGCACATGTCGAGATAAAAACACAGAGTATTTTCCATACTTTTCAATAAGGACAACAACAGCTTTGGATGGTATTTAAGCCACAAGAACATTGGAATATCAAAAAGTGGCCTTTTGGAAAGTTGTTTTTGGGGTTTTTCTCTTCTGTTTATAATAAAGTTGTTTGTTTCTCCACTCGTGCTATCAAAGTTTTAACATAGAACTGAATTTATGTTATGACAAGAAAGAAAGAAACATATCTGAGTTATGTACATCTCATGAAAATCAACATCATAAAGGAAGAACAAATATTTTATAAAGGTCTCGACTACCACCGACCAAAGATTTTCACTTTTGAAAACTTTAACATTCAGGAAATGAGGAACAACCTCCGGTTTAACATGGAAGCAGAGAAATCCCAAAGAGTAGGTAGGTAGGTACCTAACTAACTTTTATGTTAACCAAGAAAAAACCACAGAAAGATAAGGAGTTTAAGGCGTTTTTTTTTTCTTTTGGTTTTTGCTTTTGGCGATGGTCTCATTTGGAGGATGAAGTAGGGTCAGGTTTTAAGCTTTTTTGATGAGTGAGAGGCGTTATCACTCTTGGTAGAGGTTGTTCAATTTTTGATTAAAGTTCAATGGGTGGTGCGTTTAGTTATATTTTTTTTTTGTAGGTATAGCAAGGGTTTGACCTATTTTTAATAAATGACTAATATTTTTCCTAAGAAAAGGATAAAATAGGGTTCGGGAAATATTAATGACTTCAAGAAAAAAAATAATAAAATAGACTGTGAATCAAACAAACTATGGTCTTTTTTATGATTTGAAGCTATATCTATGTTAAGAAATGGGATAAGGAAGTTTTTAATGTTTTGTAGTTTGAAACTTATCATAATAGACTTTGAAGGAAAGGTATATTTTTGTGTGGGTTAATATAAAGCGTTAAAATAATTAGAGCAATGAGTAAAGTCCAGGTCCGATTAAGATTAAACTTTTTATTTTTAACAAAACAAATGTTTAAAAAAAAGAAATAGAAGGAAACTTGTGTACAAATTATTCTCTAAGTTGTTTCTTTAAGACGAGAATTCAACTCAAACTTGATAAATATAACGGCCAATTTCTTCAAAAAGTTTCAATATCTTAAACTCTGTGTTTCAAAAAATTAGAACTCAATTGAATTTAAACTCATTTTGCCATCAAGTTCTAAGCGTTAGAACTCTAATTTAGAGATAAATTGAGTAGGAATTTTGATTTACTAGACACTCAAATAGGGGTTTCAGGATATTAGAACTTGGTTAAGTAATATTTTTACTTCTCTGAAGGACAGAGTAAAATAAAATATTGTATGCGAAAATGGGCGTCCCCAGCGTCTATTTAGTTATGGTTTTGTTGTTCGAACTAGACTCAGGCAAAAAGTCTTGAGTTTCAACAGTGTTAGCGAGCGCATCACGACAATCCGCATCAAGGCTAAATTCGCCAACATAAGCCTAATATGCGCGCATGCCCCAACAGAGGAGAAAGATGAAGACACCAAAGACATATTCTATGACATTAAAATTGTCTAAGGAGATTTTAATGCCAAGCTAGGATGAGAAGACATCTTTGATGGCATAATCGGGAGATACAGCCTGGACGACAATACCTCCGACAACGGCTTCAGCCTGGTCGATTTCGCTGAGGGCGAGACGTTCTGGTAGCTAGTACGCAGTTCACACATCTCAATATCCACAAGGGGACCTGAAAATCTCCTGATCAACCAACCGTCAACCGGATTGACCACATTGCGATTGAAGCACGACACTTCTCCAGTATCCAGAATATCCGAACATTCCGAGAGGCCAACATTGACTCGGACCACTACCTCGTTGTAGCCAAGGTACGTCTACAGATATCCCGATCCAAGCCAAAACAAGGAAGTACTGTGGGACGATTCGGCAAGAGACTGCCATGTCCTTTTCCGATCGAGTCCTAATAACCTCTTAAGAAGTCCTATGCTGCCTGAATTAAGCATTGAAAACCAGTGGCAACATTGCCTTGCAGCCATCAGAGATGCCGCCTCTGAAGTGCTAGGTTTCACACGGCCACCCCAGCGAAACCCCTGGTTCAGCGACGAATGCTGGCAAGCGCATGCAGCGAAACAAGAGGCATACAAAACGGCGCTGCACAAAAGAACTAGAGCTGCTCGCGAGCAGAAGGTAAAAAAAAATCTCCCAAGGGTTCCAGCCACGAACCGAAGCCTGTAGCTATATCTAAAATTAAGTCAAACAAAGCTGCTGGAGCTGACGGCATCGCTGCCGAACTATTTAAAGCAGCAGGCGATGACTTGGTACGGAGCATGCACCAACTCATCTACAAAATATGTTCGAAAGAAAGCATGCCCGATGAGTGGAATCTCAGCATAGTGTCCCCGATACATAAGAGGCATCAGTCTCCTTAACATTGCGTATAAGATCCTCTCTGCCGTATTATGTGAACGCCTGAAGCCATTCGTCAACAACCTGATAGGTCCTTATCAGTGTGGCCTCAGACCAGGAAAGTCCACTAGCGACCAAATATTCACACTGTTGCAGAAAAACCCAGGAACTTCAAATTGATACCCACCATCTCTTTATCGATTTTAACGCCGCGTGTGACAGCATCTATAGGGAAGAGCTCTACCGAGCAATGTCTAGTTTTGGCATAACTGTGAAACTTATCCGTTTCTGCAGAATGACGATCTAGAAAGCACGCTGCTCTATTAACGTCGGAAAAGATCTTACCGATGCATTTGATGTCAAAAAAGGTTTTAGACAAGGCGATGGACTGTCATGCGACTTCTTCAACATCGTTCTGGAAAGAATTGTGCAAAACTCAACTGTCAAAACTAGAGGCACAATCTTCCAAAGGTCCATCCAATTACTCGGATACGCCGATGATATTGACATAATTGGAAGATCAAAGCGCGATGTCAGTGGAGCGTTTTTGATCATTGCGACGGAAGCGAAGAATATGGGTTTAGTGGTCAATGAGGACAAGACCAAGTAAACTGTCATCAAAAAAGGTCACTGAACAACGACGTCTTGGACAAAACGTCACCATGGACAGCTATAACTTTGAGGTAGTTAAGGATTTTGTCTACCTAGGCACCGCTATTGATACAGACAACGACAACCGCTGCTTCTTTGGACTTAGAAGGCAATTGAGTAGTATTAAAGTCAAACATATTTATTTTTTAGCTATTATTGTGCATTTTGGTCAAATGTCTCATGACAACTTTAAAGGTTAGATTCCTCTGAGGCAAAAAACGACGTTAACATTAAAAAAGTCAACTTTAGTCAATTTTTATTTAAAAAAATGGAACTCTTTTTTTTACTTTTAAAAAACCTATGTATAAAAATAAAGACAATTTTTACATAGTCACTTAAAATATAGGTATTTTATATTCAAGATTTAAATGTGAGTTTGAAAATAAAGTCTAAATAAGTTTAGATAGACAGACCGTCATAATTTTGTCTACAGACAACTTCCTTATTCTATCTCGATAGATATTATTCTTCCTTATAAAACATTGCAACCATCAATGATAGCATTCCAATTATATTTTTATACAGAAAGACGTCTTCCCAAAAGGATACTTGCATGAACGAGTAAACCTAACATAGATTCTATATGTTACATATTCATTGCCTATATAAGAACTAAGGTACATGTATGTGATGTTCTTTTGGTATGTTCTTTATAAAATTCTCATGAGGCATGACCAATTGGATGAGTCTTATTATACACTCCCAAATGGCATTTTGTCTTAACAAAACCAGCATTTATTTTAAGTCGAACTATAAAAGAAAAGAAAAGAATTATTATCTAACTTTATACTATATACAATATGAACCACAAATACAATACACTTTACACACATATATAAAAAATTTCAAATTTATACTATTGGTAAAGGATATAGTACTTGTATGTATAGATGAGTATATGGTGTTGCACCATACACCACCATCATCATCGTTTTATCCTTAAAGGAAGTTGCAACTGTGAAAAGATGTTCCTTATGTTTTCTTCAAAAAGGAACTTCTTAATCCATTATCCGACCATAACTTTGAAAAAGGATGTAATAGTTTATCCCTAACCCTTCGACCCTCTTTAGTTGCAACTTACCGCATATTCCCGCTTCAAGGCCCGTATAAGTAAGGGTATAGAAATAGAATATTCTCAACAAGATAAGAAAACCAAAAATGGCACTGATGCGAGACATCCAGAGAGAGAGAGAGAGAATTGTGTATGTTCTTTTTTTTATTTCTTGGATAGTCATAAGACAATTCTTGAGTCTCAAGGACTAAGAACAAAATAAAACAAAAACCCAAGAAACAGAAAGAAAAAAAAAACTTTGATTCAAATATACAATAAATTTTCTTGGAATGCATGAACATTAAGCTCATTAATTTTATTTCATCGATGTTGTTGTTTTATTCTTTTCTATAGCTACATAAATGGTGGTTAGGTCCTTTCTAACAGAAGACATTGGTGCTGGCAATTTTAGAGCTATTTTTCTCTATAGGTGTAGGTTTGTATACATACGAAATTGTATTGACCATAAGTATTGCAAAAGCCACTCACCAACTATAAGGAATGAATGTCTAAAATGCTTGTTTTCTATTTGTTGTTGCTGGTTCCTATGTTTATATGTGTGTGCACCAAGGATATAGAACATGAATATTTATATGGTAGGTAGGTATAAGATTGTGAGAAGAAACCTGGTTAGTAGTCCTGTCGTTATGGGTTTGGGGTTAAGTCGTTTGTTTTGTTTTATTTGCTTTTATTTCTTTTTTTGTTTTGTTGTTTTAATTTTATTTATAGTTGTTGTATTATTAGATTCACACAGGGAAAGAGAGATTGTGCGGTTTTTGTATGTTTTTTTTTTTGTTCTCATTTAGGGGGAGTATCAAAACAATGTTGACAATGAATTATAAGAATTGTTTCTTATAAGGTCCTTAATCGGTTCTTAAATTGTCGAGGCAGTTTGGATATTTAATGAATCTTTGTTTTTTTCTCGGTGTTTTCTTTTTTTTTGTGGTATTGTTTTGAAAATTAATGGTGAATATAATTGTGAGGTTAGGGATTTTCATTTTATTAGCTTAATTTTCTTTTTAACCTTTATCCATTTAATTATGTTGCTTAGATTATATATTTTCTCTTCTGAAGGATTAGAAATGTTTGAGTGGTCTTGGAAAAATTGGTTGGATTCGTAAGAAATAATAGAGCTTGAGATTATAATTAGAAATAGAAGAGCCTAATAGAGGGTGTCTCGAAATTGAATTTAGATTTAAATTTTTGTTTTATTTTAGTAGTCAAGTAGGTACTGGTAGCTTTTAAAAAATAAAGTTAAGTAGTTCGAGAGATATAATATCTTGATTCAATAATAAAACTAAAGCTGCTTGACTCATAATTGATCTAAAGTCCTGAGTTTTCAGAAAGCATTCCATCCCATATATTTCTCGAGTGATTCTACATTGCTTTAGGCCTCATGAAAGATGAAAAGTATTGCAGATACTCCACGCTGCTCCATCAAGATCGGGAAAGACCTTAGATAAAATTTTATTTTGCCTGGGTGATATTGAGTTTTAGTACTAAGATCATTTCCAAATTATGTGCTTCAATATTTCTTTCATAGAATAGTCCAAAAAAAAAGGTGAAACGTCAGCTAAGAGGCGTTTATTTTACGTTTAAAAGGCGGTTAATTGGAGACCCTGATCGTGCAATTTAAAGCCTCTAGACTATTTTTTTTGTAATACCCGTGGAATGATGGCTAGTGCGTTAAATTATCATGCCAGAGGTCATCGTTTCAAACTCTGGCTGTACCATCTAAAGTTGTTTTCACGGGTACTGCCTCTTATGAGGAATTGACAGATTCTCCAAGAGTAATAATTCTTGTCATGAAAACTGCTGGAAACGGCTTAAAATTGTAGGTGCCCTCCATCCCTAACAACAACACCCGCACACAGGAATGGTTGCGAGTTGTAAGTCACTAGGTCCTACTTCTCAAAGGACTTATGCGCCATCATTTTTTATTTTTAGACTATTTTTTTTGGATCTATTTTAAGGCTTATGTATAAAGCAACAAGCTTGCTTCGAATAAGGCTCTGGAATCTTACAATGAAGCATTTATTTTTGAGATGCTAGGAAAAATGATATAAGGATTTTGTCAAAATTGGACTTAACAGATGGTAGTACCAGTGACATGATAGTAAGTGCGTTGGACTGTCATGCCAGAGATCTTGGGTTCGATCGCTGCCTTTGCCATCTTAAGAATTTTCACAGTTACAGCCTCTTGCGAGGAATTGACAAAGTCTCCAAGAGTAATTCTTGTCATGACAAAGTACTTTTTCAAATTAGCTGTTCGTGTTTGGCTTAAAACAGAAGGTCCTCTCCATCTCTGACAACAATACTCGCACAGAGGAATGGTTGAGAGTTGTAACTCACAAGGCCCTAGTTTCCAACGGTCAGTTGCACCACCTTTAGATTGAGTATTAGAGGAGCAGCCATGGCCAACATTTGCATGAAATAATCTTCAAGCAATAAATTCTATCGACTTCAAATAAATATTTTATACATTTAAATTTTTTTATTTTCAATCTTGTCAAAAAAAGATAACTTCGACTAAGGATACTTCAAAGGAAAAAATACTGTGGCTTTTGGTGCCGTCTCATATGAAAGAGTAAAAAAGAGGCTGGGATGCGACCCACACTGATAACTTCCCAACCCGTCTGTCGATTTGTCCTGATTAAAAGTTTTGTCTCTATGTACTCGTTTCAATTTTTACCAAATTTGCTGAATAAGTTTGAATCCAATATTTTTAATTTTTGAAAAGCTATTTAAGTCGAAAGTGAATTTTTACCAAGTTTTAGTATTATTTTTTTTTAGAGTTTTATTTTTTTGTAAAAAAAACTGTCAATCCGATTTTTTTTCAAAATTATACCGAATGTTAAAAACAATATTTCTTATAAGATAAAATTAGCTTGAAGCCAATATTCCAAATTTTTGAAAAGATATTTGAGTCGAAAATCAATTTTTACCAACTTTTAAACATTATTTTTAGGTTTTAATTTTTTGTAAAAAAACTGTCTATTCGATATTTCTAAAAATATGTTATAATGTTGAAAACAATATTTCTTATAAGTAAAAATTAGATTGAAGCTATTATCTCAAATTTTTGAAAAGATATTTGAGTCAAAAATCATTTTTTACCATCTTTTGTTAATTTTGTTGCGGCTTTTAATTTTTTGTAAAAAAACTGTAAATTTGATTTTTTTCAAAATTTAACAGAATGTTGACAACATTAGTTTTTGAAAGAAAAAAGTAAAGCAAAGCCGATAGCTCAAAGTTTTGGAAAGAGATTTAAGTCGAAAATCAATTTTTACCAAATTTTATTAATTTTTTGTTAGGTTTTTATTTTTTGTAAAAAAAATGGCAATTAGTTTTTCGCAACATTCTTCAGAATGTTGAAAACAATATTTTTTATACCATAAATAAGTTTTAAGCTTAAATTTCAAGTTTTTGAAAAGATATTTAAATCGGTATTTAATTTTTACGAACTTTGAGTAATGTTTTTTTTAGATTTTTATTTTTTATAAAAAAAAACTGTCAATTCGATTTTCCTCAAAATTTTATCAGATGTCAAAAACATTATTTTTCATTGCACGAAATTGTTTTGGGGATGAAATCATATTTTAGTCATAAAATTTTGGAGGTGAAAAATTTTTGTTGTCAGGTTTTTTGATTTATAAAAAAACCGTTCAATTGATTTTTTTTTTCAAATATACTTCTTTGATATCACGTTTTAATATATTTTATAAAATTTAATTCAAGTCTCTACCGTTTTTGGTTCGTAAGATATTTAGGGTTAACCAAAATGTTCACCTTTTTTTCAAACTGCTATGGTAAAAAAACCACCCACGCAATGTTCTTGAGAGCCCCTTCTGCATCTTTCTGCCTTATTATCTGTATAATAAAACTTCTGGATCTTGAACTATGGACGACGAAAAAACGTCACGAACGTACGGACGTACGAACGTACGTACACACGCACGCACAGACATCTTTCCAAAAATCTTTTATTTCGATTTTTTGGACCTTGAAACGTCGAGAAAAGTCAAAATTTTCAATTTGACAAATCGGACCCATTACAATAACTTCCTAAGGGAAGTTAAAAAGAAGATACAACGACGAATTTTACAGGCTGCACCTCGATACTGACCAGTTTAAAAGAATAAAAGAACAGTGACTTAGATAGCTATGTCATGTAGAGTAATTGGACGTATTAGCCGGGAAAGTCTTCTAATCCAATCCCTAGGGCTAGCGCAGTAGAGGAAGATCAGGAATCTTGTGGCGCACGCAGGTGTTAGACGACCTCTACCAACTTGCTGTGTTAAATTGGAGACAGCTAGCTAAGTGCCGAGCTGGGTCCACACGCATGTTTGTTGCGGCTAAGATTTGTCCCGGACTTTAGTTATAGCTCTTAAAAAGTAGCTCGTTTTGAGCTTTATCATAATGCCGCAATATCTAGCATAGTTAAGAATTAGAACATTACAAATCAGCAATAATCAGGCTTAGAGGATCTACAAATCTGAAACCATAACTCCAGTAGTTCTTTCAAATAAAAAAGGACCTCAATTGATCAATTAAGTTAATTTTCATCTTTTGAAGTATAGTTTCTTTGGACTTTAAGCCTTTCCACTTCATGTTTTTATGTTGATTTATGATATGTTATATGAACATTGTACTGTTTTTTTTGTCTTACATGAAGACTTTCGATAAATTATTATTCCTAAGCCGGAAATTGACAATTTTATTTCTATTATTAAAACCTCAAAAAATTAAAAAAAAAAAGAGAAAAAGTTGGAGCCATCGTACTCTAAGAAGCTAATAGAATCACTTTTAGTTATATCAAGAGATTAGTTGCTTATACATTCGTACAAACCTAAACCTACGAAATCTGTAAGCTTTAATAGCAATAAATATATGATACAATAATCTACCTATCCTCTTTCAAAAACAGCTATAACCCTCAAAAGTAAATACCAACTTATTAAGGTACAACAGTTTTGTTAAAAAGGTTTTGAAAAGAGCTCATACTCATTACTTAATTCATACATTTACTTTATAATTCTGCACATTGTTCTTCACATTTTCCAAAATAAATATTAAATTTTAGCACCAACAAAAAACCCAAAACAAAACAACACTAAAACAGAAAAAAAACAAAAAAGCAAAAAGCAAAAAGTAAATATTAAATTGTTGTCTAGTCAAAAAATGAGGCATCTAAACCATCGTATAATTTTCAAATCAGTTTTGTACTTAAAACAAGTTTTCTAAATACTCATCTCCTTCTTTTTTTTTCTTCTACAACCAAGTCGAATATATGCCTCAATATACGATATCTACTCTTAAACACAAATCAACCTAAATAAATACAATTTTTTGTTGGTATTTAATGTTCTTCTCGAAAGCCGAAACAAGGCTGTAAAAGTTCTTCTTCCTTTTTACAACCAATAAGTTTTAATGGCAAAGACGTTGTTTCCAAGCAGACGATACTGAACGTATCCTTGCATTGTGGAAGAACAAAAACGAACAGAAAAAAAAATAATAAAAGTCGTTCAAACAAAAATATCAAAACTCGCCTGTTTCAAAAGGAATCAGGAAAGAAATATAAAATTTTTATATTTTATTTAAGTATATACAATTTTTTTTTTGTTGTTCGTGTTATCCTGGGAACCGAATCCGAACAAAATGAGTGTAAAATTCCCTTTTCTGATGTTGATGTTGATGATGATGAAAGAAAAAAAAAGGAAAAGGGAAAGGATCACCAATTTTGACCCGTTCTGCGATTGCTAATAGAATATTAACACCATTATCTTCTTAAACTTTCTTGTGTTGTTCACCCTTTCTCGCATTTCAAGCCCTTTTAACTTCATTGAAAATTCAAACAAGCAGCGGCAAAGGCAGAGCACCACATCCAGTACCGCACAGTTTGACAGCCATTTAAAGGAAGTGAGGCTTTTTTGAAATACACAAGGAACGAAAAGATACAAATTAAAAAAATCACTTGGAAGTTATGTTCTTGTTGCCATAACTCGTCGACCAAACGAAGGATCCCAAAGAACGAAACGTTACAAAAATAAAAAATCCGGAAAGAGGACCAAACACATTATCAACAACAAACTCGCTAAACAGTCGCACAGTCATTTTAGAATCCAAAGGATGTGAAAACGAACTTCATCAGACAGAGAGAGGGAGAGATAGAGAGAGGGAGAGGGAGAATATAAAAAAAGGATGTTTAGATATATTTATTTGTTAAATGGTATTCCTTTTGTTTCATCCGCAACCGATAAGAGTTTACGGTTGAATTTCATTTCTTAATTTGCATTTTAATTTAAAAGTTTCAATATATACATTTTTTCGCGTCTGTGTTGATTTCATGTCCTGTAGATATTTTTATTTTTTATTTTGTTTTTGGTTTTTTATTTAGCGTGCGTTTCTTTTTGAAATAATCGACTTTTGTTTGGTGCTCGGACTCTCGATTTCGCTCTTGTATTGTGTTATATTGCTGGATAAACGATTTTAGTTGTTTTAATTTTGTGTGCTTTTCAATGAAGGCTATAGAAACGAACTCAGGTAAACTTTAGGAGTCAAAGACTCTTATGTGCAGCAGCAGAGAGTTAATTTACTTTATCTTTGATTAAAAAAGCAGTGCGGTAAATTTAAAAATTCCCATAGATTTTAATAGGTACCTGGTGCGTTCGGAATAACAATAAATCGCTTCAATCTCAAAGAAGTTTAAGTACTTTTTTGAAATTTAAGGCTAAATCAAGCTTACTTTGAATTGGATCTATGAGTTTATCCAATGAAAAATTTGATTTTGAGAGACACAATACTTAGTCGCTAATGAAAGAAAATGCGTGGGAATTAAGACCTAAAGGTAAAATTTCATTAAGATTTTGTCGAATTTGACAATTGACATAAATGGTAATGGTAAAAAACTTGAGTGTCGAAAACAAACGTAAGCTTTGGGTTACTTTAAGGACTTTGCACGATTTGAATAAAGGCATATATAGTAATAAACACACGAAAATAAAAAGGGATGAATATAAGGGATGCTCATTTCTTCGTCTATAAATTAAGAAGATTCAACATACCAAATATGGTTAAAGTTCGCCAACTTTCTGTAGCCAGAGTGTACTTGCAAATAAATTGACTATGTGTTGCCTAAGATGCAACCTCACGAACTGGATACAAGCTATTGAAAATGCTTTTTCCATAATTGAGTACAAAATATTGGACCATGTCTATACATTTTGTTGAAAAGAAGGGGCTAGTGATTTAAAATTCTTAACCATTTATAAGTGAAAGTAAATGTTAGGATAAGACTTACAAACAAAATTTGGGATTAGTTTCAAAGTGACTTAGAAAATATTTAGCTGAGACAGTTTTGAATGTTTGATAGTATTTGAAAACTTTTGTAGGCTTTGCAAATCTTAATGATACAATTAAAAAATCGTTATAGACTGACAGTTGACGACAAAAGAGTCTTTCTAGAGGAAAGGTCTAGAGATGTTTATCTACATATAAATGGTACAAATTAGACTTAAAGGTGTAAAAGAGATCCAAGTCAAGTTATTTATAAATTTCTTGAAGGAAGATCTTGTATAGCTTACAACCAAAGTCGACAGGGCAATAGTTTTGGACTGTACCAAAGTGGCGACAGAAGCATTTAAAGATATGAAAACCCTTTATCAGATCATTTTTAAAACAAACTAGTTATCGCCATTTGTTGTGATACTCTGTTAGGTATGTAAATTAAGAAAGACAGAACTTTTTTCCTTGACAACCTTCTGACCAGAAGTTCTTAAAATTTTGGCTAAAGTTTTCAAATTTACTAACAAAATTTACTTAACTAAAAGTTATACCTTTTATCCTTAAGAGTGTTTTAGTCTAAAGAGTTTTCGCCATTAAAACAAAATATTGACAGAAACTTAATGCAACTATGAACTTTTTAACGTGGTTTTGAACTCAAGTCTGAAAACGACTGAGAATTTATCCCATTTTTAACTTCCCATAGAAAGTTATTGTAATGGGTCCGATTTGTCAAATTGAACATTTTGACATTTCTCGACGTTTCAAGGTCCCTAGAGTCGAAATAAAAGATTTTTAGAAAGATGTCTGTGCGTGCGTGTGGACGTACGTTCGCGACGTTTTTTTCGTCTTCCATAGCTTGAGAACCAGAAGAGATATCGATTTCAAATAAATTGTATTATGTAGATAATTAGGCAGAAAGATACAGAAAGGGCTCTCAAGAAAATTGCGTAGGTGGTTTTTTTACCATAGCAGTTTGAAAAAAAGGTGAAAATTTTGGTTAACCTTAAATATCTTACGAACCAAAAACGCTAGAGACTTGAATTAAATTTGTTGTAATATATTGTAACGTGATATCAAAGAAGTATGTTTTTTGAAAAAAAATCCATTCAAGAATTTTTTTATAAATCAAAAAATGAAAGACAAAAATTAGTCTAAAAAAAACATTACTCAAAGTTGGTAAAAATTGATTTTCGACTCAAATATCTTTTCAAAACTTTAAAATATTGGCCTTTATTTACTTTTATCTTTCAAAAAATATTGTTGTCAACATTTAATAAATTTAAAAAAAAAATCGAATTGACAGTTTTCTTAAAAAAAAATAAAAACCGAAAAAAAATTAACAAAAGTTGGTAAAAAATGATTTTCGACTCGAAAATCGTTTCAAAAATTTGAGATAATAGCTTTTAACTAATTTTTGCTTATAAGCACTATTGTTTTCAACATTAGGACAAATTTTGAGAAAAATCGAATTAATAGTTTTCTTGCAAAAAATTAAATACCGACAAAAAATTAACAAAAGTTGGTAAAAAATGATTTTCGACTCAATTATCTTTTCAAAACTTTGATAAATTGGCTTTAGTTTGCTTTTATCTTTTAAAAAATATTGTTGTCAACATTCAGTAAAATTTTGAAAAAAATCGAATTGACTGTTTCCTTACAAAAAATTAAAAACCGAAAAAAATTAACAAAAGTTTATAAAAATGATTTTCGTCTCAAACATTTTTTCAAAAATTTGAGATAATAGTTTTTTACTAATTTTTACTTATAAGAAATATTGTTTTCAGCATAAGGACAAACTTTGAAAAAAATCGAATTGACAGTTTTCTTACAAAAAATTAAAAACCGAAAAAAAATTAACAAAAGTTAGTAAAAAACGTTTTTCGACTCAAATATCTTTTCAAAAATTTGAGATAATTGCTTCTTACTAATTTTATCTTATAAACAATATTGATTTAAACGCTAGGACAAATTTTGAGAAAAATCGAATCAATAGTTTTTTGCAAAAAAATTAAAAACCCAAAAAAAAATTAACAAAAGTTAGTAAAAAATGTTTTTCGACTCAAATATCTTTTCAAAAATTTGAGATAATAGTTTTTTACTAATAAGAAATATTGTTTTCAACATTCGATAAAATTTGAAAAAAAAAAATCGAATTGACAGTTTATTAACAAAAACTAAAACTCTAAAAAAAACAAACAAACAAACAAAACTTGGTAAAAATTTATTTTCGACTCAAATATCTTTTAAAAAATTTTGAAATATTGGCTTCACACTTATTTTATTATATTTATTATTTTTTTATATTCAGTAATTTTTATATAAAAATCCAACAATCCGTTTTTCATAAAAAATAAAATCTACAAAAAGTAGTACACAAATTTGGTACAAATTGATACGAGTACAAATAAGACTCAATTTCAATTTAAAAAAAAAAAGTTTTAAACAACATTTTACGAACTGTTGATGTTAAAACTTATAGCTTCGAAAACAATTAGTTTTTGTAATGTTTAATTATTTAGAAACAAAATGTAAGTTTATGACAAAAATCTACATTTCATTCAGTCTTAATTTTTTTTTGGTAAACAGATTTTCTCAAGAAGAATTCTTTATCAGATTCGAGATTTTGTATCAAATGAAAACTTTTGTTCTTTTTTAAAAATAATTTATGAATAACATTCAAATATCCGTGGCAATGAGGAAGCCGGCAAAGCAGCAAATTCGGCAAAAGAAGAACCAGTATTTCATTTAACACCATTCACTAAACAAGACCTTTAAACTCGGATTAATAAAAACTTAAAAACTTTCCAAGAAACTGAATGGAGCCTTTATTACCATCATTTTAAAAAAGTGAACTTAACAAAATCCCCACCTAAATACCCTACGAACCTACGAAAACGCAAAATCACAAAGTTTGTACGCCTCAGACTAGGTCACACCTCAACAACCCACAACTCACCAGAAAACACCACCCGATGTGTGCAACATGCAACACAACTTTGAATATCTCACACATCTTTGAAAATTGCCAAATCCCAAAACCAATTATGGACTAAAAATCAATCAATTTATGAAATTCAAAAAAATCCTGATTCTAAGAATATCAAAAATGTAAATAAATTTATTGAAACTCTAAAATTAACTCTATAAATATTATTTAAACAAAGAGCCAATAGTAATAAAGTAATTTAATATTGTTCACTTGGGCGTATTCGTAATAAAAAATCGTTCAGCAGCATTGAACAATTGATTTTATATATATTTTTTTTTGTTGCGTGAGCAACGTATAAATGCATAAAGTTTAACAAACATGAACGGAGAGAAGAATACAAAATTCAGTTAGTAAATAATTTTACAGAATTACAAGATTTAAAGGGGTATTTATAGAAAACCTTATTCTCTAAATTACTTCTTTAAAAATATAAAAAAAATTACGAAAAATAATGATAAAACATCAAAAATACTTTCGCTTTTAGAGTAAAACATCATCAATCCTCATACTCCAGAGAATTTGTATCCAAATAACATCTTCATTTATGGGCAAGATATTCAAGTCATAATTAAAACCGAAAGTCTAAAATTTAATTCAAAATAATATTATGACTTCCTTAATAGATACCGCATATTACTTTCTATGTCTATGGAGAATTGAAATTATTATTATTCGAATACACTTTACCTACTTTCACTACAAAACATCATTTCATTTAAAAGAAAATGCTTTTAAAAAGCATTTATTTTTCCTGTAAATCTCAATCCTAAACTCAACCCCCTAAAAAGGACTTCTGCATGTGTTTCTAAGTGTAAGTGTGTTTTCCAAAACTGTAAAATTAATTTGAAAATGTTTAAACTTTTTGTCTTTTCTTGTTGTTGTTTTTTTTTATTTTTAGCTTTTTGTTGACGTATAAAATCCTCTTTTATCGGCACCATACTGTTCAACTCGATTCAAGTCTAGGTATGAGTATATATGTATGTATTTAGGTAGATATGTAAGAAGGTATATGTGCGCATAAATTACGAGCCAGTCACACTGCAAAGCCTTTAAAGAAGAAGTGAATTAGAAAATCTCTTAGGTAATTGGAGCATGAACGCCATATGGCATCTATTATGCAAGAGTAGTGCTTCTCTTCGGAAATCTCCTTTTCCCTGATCTCGTTTTCGTCCTTTTTTTTGTTCGTATTTTCTTTTTCTTGTTGTTGCTTCTCATTCTCCTTTCGTTTTCTTATTTTCTTTTTTTTTTTAATTTTTGTATAATGAAAAAGATGTTATTCCCATGACGACAGCGTTATTCTTCAACATTCCCTAACATCCGCTTTAATCCTTTTATAAGGAGGAGGACTTTTATTTTTATATATAATTCTTTTTGTATAAAGTGTTTACCACAATTAAAAGAAAAATCATTGCCTTAATCCTTTTCTCGTACACAAGACTATTTTTATAATATTTAAGAAATTATCCTAAGTGCCAGTTGGGATTTGTTTTTCTCATTTTTGTTTAAAGGATATGTACGATTGTATAGTGTGTAGGGGTAGATGTATGTTTGTAGATGAATTGAGAGCTTTCACCAGTTACACTAATTTTAAAGGTAAAGAGTTGTCGCCACCATTAACCATCAGCCGACCAGTTGTCTGTAGTCTAGACTATAATCAGAGAATAACTTTTAACTCACTGGATCCTTTTTTTAAGCCCTTCTCTTCAAGAAAAAAAAGAAAACTTTTGAGAAAAGGATTTTAATTAGGAAACATGCCTTTTTCAATTAGCTTCCTATTAATATTTATTTATTTTTTTTTATCTGGGTGTAGAAAAATTTAAAGGTTGAAATATCAACAAAAAAATAAAATACAATTTGTGTGGGCATCAAGGTAATAACCGTATTGGGACATTTTATAAACAAAACAATGACATTTTTATGTTTGTGTGGGATTTATGTCCTTGTGCGTGATTTGATGGGGGGATGATTTTTTTTTCGTGGAGAAAATATACTTTATTTCAATATTTAATTAGTTGTAAGAGCTCCTGTGAGAATATTAAGCGATAGCGAATAAACAAAATTTAGTCAATGATTTATGATGTTTTAACTTTTGTAAATCATTTTTGACCTTAAAAATATCAGATTACCTTGAAATTTACGCGACAGAGATGATGCGAAAGCGATTACTTTTTCAATTCTAAGGAAAATAATAAATTTTTAAGAATTCCTTGGAATTTGTTTTTTAAAGTTACAAGATTTATTACTTGCGTTTTATACGGCTATCACGGATGTGTACAAGGGTGGTACTTAGTTTTCAAAAAAATGGTTAATAGAATTTCAGGAATTCATTGCGGGTTCTAAATAAGTGAATCTTATTTTTTTTAAACCAACTAGTATCAAATGTGACACAATTTTTTAAGAAAAAACTTTAAGCATTTTTTTAAATATTTTATTAAGTCTTGGCGGTGAGGTGAAAAGGTAAAAAGGAGAAAATCTGATTTTTCACAATGTTTTTGAAAATCAAAAGGATGAATTTGCATCATTTTAAAGTTTAAAGTTTAAGTTAAAAAAAGAAACTAAATGCCTTCTCCAAAGACTTTTTTTTTCATATGCTTAATGGAGAAAAAAAAGGACATGATGAATTTTTTACAAATGGGCTTTATTTAAAAATGAATTGAAAAAACATTAAATTAAAAATTAAGTCACAAAAATAGTTGACATCATCAAATTAAAGTTTGTCGATTTTCAAATCGTCTAAGAATGTCTTTAAGGAAAAAAGTCTTATATAAGAAAATTGCGTTACAAGACGGGAAGTACTAGATAGAGAATAATGTGTTTGGTATCATAATGAGCCTTTTGAAGTTTACAAATGTTTTAACCCTACGGACCACCCTAAGTATACAAATACAGATACAAAAAGTAAGTAATCCGATTGAAAATGGTACCAGCTCAAGAAAAGTAATGGTTAATGGATTAAAAATTATTGCAAGAAAATTAAATGTTGGGTAAAATTATTGCTGAAATACGTGAATAACACTTTTTCAACGAAAGGTCTTTTTCTTTCATATTTCATTTGAATCGTTAAAAAAGAAAAAGACAAAAATCAAGCCCTCCAAACGATTTACTTATATACAAAAATTTTATAATTCTAGATAACAATTGGCATGGAAACTGCTTTTGAAAGCAAGTAACCACCAATACTTTGTTGTTCTATAATTTACAAAAAAAAAATGTTTTTATAACCAACTTAGTCTAAAGGATGTCAAATCCGACCTTTAAACAATCTACTGAGAAAAAAAAATTGCTTTTAATAGGGCCTGTTAACGTCCTTTTAACCAGGAAGAAATGTTCCACACTTGTAGGGGTTTAAATTTTGAACTGCGTTTAACAGAAATATCCTAAGATTGACAATGACATGAAACGACTTGAACTTAACCATTCCAACTTTATAAATAATCCCTTCGAAAACTAAATTCGTTGCTTTCAATAAATAATAGGCTGTTATAAAGACAGAAGAAGCTTAGCAGACCTACCAGTTCTTGGGTGTTATTTAACAACTTCTAATAGGTTAAAAAGAACTCTGACAAAAGAACATCAAAAACATTGAACGGTGGTTTAAGTCTTATTTAATGGTAATAAGCAAAATTATATCTTCTTTTCAGGAACTTTTTTGATAAGGTTGGGTTAGGTTAAAGTGTTGTCGTCTATTGTGATACCACATGAACCATGAGGCTTCCTCCTAAGCTCAATGGAACCAGTTTAAGTCCCTTACGAAATGTGAGAGGCTTATTATGCTTTTATGATTTAGATCGTTTAGATCGATTAAGAAGAATTCTCCTAGGTAAGTCTTGCGTTTTTGAGCTAGAACAGGGCATGTACAGAGAAAGTGAAGAATTGTTTCCTTCTCTTCCTCGTCCATTCAGCTTCTTCAAAAGTCATTTGAGAATACGATTAGCCACGTGACGTGCTTTCCTATATTAGAAGTTGTCCCGTTATGACACCTATTATCGAGCTTATATGCGATCTGCTTAGAGATAGCAAGCACCTTGAACGTTTTAAATCTATTGTTGGCCAAACGTTTTTTGTGACCTGACACGTGCTTATATTGTTCCAGTTGGGGTTTGCCTTCTTCATAGCATCTTGCATTAGCAACAGTTTACAAGTAGGGATTGGTTTTCCAGTATGTGCCAAACTTGGTAGGATGGGCTGTACTGTACCGTTCCTGACGAGTTCATGTGCCTTACAGTTACCTGGAATGTCTCTATTACCCGGCACCCAGCAAAGGTGAATATTAAACTGTTGTACTATCCCTATTAGAGAAGATCGACAGTTATGGACTGTTGTAGAGTTTGTAGAGACAGAGTCCAGAGATTTGATAGCAACCCGGCTATCTCATAAAATACGGATATCAGCTTTTCTTTAAGCCAGGAAAAGATTTCCTTCATTACCAAAAGTTCCGCCTAGAACACGCTGCAATGTTTGGGATGGTGGAATGAGAGACGTAATTTCAGTCGTTCAGAGTACACTACTCCGCCAACCCTCTATTTTGTTTTTAAACCATCTGTATAAAAATGGACCGATCCATTTTTCAGGAATGTCCTATCCCCCGTGAAAGATCTGGGAGGTATAGAAATCTCGAAGTTTTTGACGAATTGCAGTTGGGGTTGGTGTAGCCTATGTGCTTTGGAATTGATTCTAAAGACCTAAGAATTACAGAGTGGTCAATGTTGTTGTTAGTCCAATGCGACGAAGCTTTGAGGCGAATAGCAGAGCTTTCAGCTATTTATTTGCTAAATATAACAAGAGGTGTTAGGTAGAGTAAGGTGTCCAGTATCGCAGATGGGCAAGATTTTATTTAATTTGTCGCGGTTTATAGCTTTTTCTAAAGCAGTCCACCATACTGCCAAACCGTACATTAAAATCAGTCTGATTACCGATGTATATAGCCAATGATTGATTCTGGGTTGGAAGCCCCAACTTTTTCATGTAAACTTCTACATCGATTAATCAACGATAATTTATTAAACTTTCTTTTTTTCGGGATTTTAGGAAAAAAATAAATTTGATTCCCTAAATTGCCTTGAGAATGAGCTAAAGTCCATTCGAAATTGTAGAAAAAAAATATAGTCCTTCAAACTAGATTTTTCCTTTCCATTTTTTCCATTCCCTTTATTTTAACACACATATTCAATTCAAATCAAATGTTAGACGAAAAGTGTCAAAAATACCCTGAGGCTCTGACGTGTATTTAAAACATTCTCATTGTTTAGTAAAGGAAGAAAAATTAAAAATTGAACATGACTGCACTGCATACTCTAGACTCATTATGTAACTGTTACACATACTTATGAATTGCTATGGTACATGTTAACGTCAAGATAAAATAGTGACGTGAGTTGATGAATGTCGAGAATTCGCGAGAATAAGTATTTCTATATACTCTTTGTCAGTTTGCATTTAAATAAATGATGCATAAATATTTATCATTGTTTTAACATACAACACAAACAACAACATGTGGGTATATGTTGTGTAAATGTATGTAAGTGTATACAAAAGACGCATCACTATTCTCAACTATCAACGCCAAACACACAATTCACATCATCGCACAGAGTGTTCCTATTGTGTAAAGCATAACGTAACGTATCTATATTTGCATTGTAATATCGCCTTCAAGGAGTTTGTTGGAAGGTTTACACAACATCACAAAATACATATCCTACCCATACACCACATTGTATGAAGGTACCAACTGATAAATTATTATTAATGCTTTTGACAGAAAATGCATCACACATTACTGATTCCTTGTTGTCCTATATAATAGTCGTCATTGTTGTAGTTGTTGTTGTGGTTTTCTGACGTTCAGTGGGTTTCAGTTTGGGGGCATAAAGGTGGAGTTCACCAATAGCACACCACCATCATCATAATGATCATCAGCATCACTTAGAATGACTTTGCAAACATCAGTTTCTATTCACACCAATTGCCACACACTCATATGCACTCAACCAATCCTGCCAAAAGACTCTTTCCTCAATAAACTATACACACACATATAGCGAAGTAACTGTATATAGATACTAAGTGAAATTTGAAAAAGAAAGAAAAAGTAAAGAACTGTAAGTAGAACAACAACAACAGCAAACGAAACTATTTGAAAAGGATATTCTGTTCAATGTCTGGCAAATTATCCATAGAAATCATCGCTTCCGTTCGCCTTTTTGATTTTTTTGCTTTTTTGTTTTTTTGCTTTGTTGCTTTTTTGCTTTTTTGCTTTTTTGCTTTTTTGCTTTTCGTGCTTCACTTTTCATTTTTTTTTACTTTTTCAAGCACGACATCATGTGTCGTGTCAAACAGACTGTGACGCAAAATGATGAACATCATTTCCCAAAACATATAAACACACTCACATATTTTTCTGGAAGCTTTGTCAGAATTTATAAAGTTTACTGCACCCAATGGACCAATGAAGCAGTCCTTTTTTTGTACATATTTTTTTTCAATATAATATTTTTATTTTTAGTTTTTTTAAGTTTTAGTTTATTTTGTTTGGAAGTAAATTGAGTTCAAGAACATTTTACTTCCTTGAAAGAAGTGTGTGGTGTATATGATGTGAAAGCATGACGAACTAGAAACAGAAGGCGAAAAAAAGACTACAAAAAAAGAAGACGTTTAAGAGGTGGTGAATTTTTTAAGTTTTCACCAACAACGATACTAAAGTAAGTAGAAGTATGTTCCTCAATTGAAGGATGAAGATGGATGTATTACATTCTTCTTCCTTCTTCTCATATGTGTGTATTTTTTTTTTCATTGGGTAGGTCATGTATGCACTTTATATCTAGTTACAAATAGTTCTATAGGATACAATCTCGGGGGCAGAAATCAATGCAATTATAAACAACATACATACACAAAAACATTTGTGGAATGTAAAACATAATGTTAAATGCATACAACCGTATATGGAAAAGTTTTTAAACTCTACTTCCGGCATAGACGGAAACTTTTAAAATTTCTCATAAAGAATAAAAGGAAGCTGAAAGTTTTTGAAAAGATATAAAATTTATAAAATTGGTATTCATGGTCGCTATGGTATTCGTACTCATGAGATATGTTGTAATATTTTTTTTGCATTTAAAGTAGTAGAAGATATTAGATTAAAAATTAAGAAAAAAAAGCAAATAATTAATTAAGATCGCGGGAGTAAATAAAGTCAGAGATGGTTCATTATTGTTCACTTGAGGAATAGATATTATGATTTTCACTATTGTGGAACATCTAATACGTGACGGAAACACGTCACGAACTTAATTTTGCAGTTCGAGGTATTAATTAGATTCTAAGAAATATTGTAGTATTGATAAGGACATTGTCAGCTAATAAATGTTGGAAAATATTTAATAAATCATATAATTACAATTCTCGAATAATTTTTCATTTTAGTAGAAAAATAAGCATTATTTTAGGTTAGTTAGCATTTTCAAGGGAATGTGGTGTCAAATATCCATAGCTTTAGTACATTGAAGACAAAAAAGGACAATGTACAAGGAAACTTAAAAACGTGAAGTTTTATCAAAAAAAATACAATAGGGACTTTCCAATTTTATGATTTGAAGCTACAATATTGCTGGAACATTTGGTCCCGTCTGCATAGATGGAGAGTTAACGAAAAGAAACAATGAAAAAAATACGGGATGTACAGCGACACTGACTTGGTTAAAGCAAAAAAGTGCAAAGACTAAAATAGCTTGGTCATATAGAGCGAATGTACAATGTACATCAACGGTTCACCCCGGAAGGTCTTCAAATCTAAAAGAAGGAGTCTGCGACTGCAGTGACGCAAGCAGATGGGAGAGCTCTTCAAACAACTTGGCATGCGAAACTAGACACAGCTACCTAGAAACCGAATTGGCTGGAGACGATTGTTGTGAAGCCCAGGTCCTTTCGGACAGATCACCTTAAGTAAATAAGTAGTTTATTATTTATTTATGGACATCTGAAAATGTAATCCATGAACAGAAGATAGCCGTATCGTCAGCAAACATAGCAATTTTGACTTCCTCTCCAAGAAAAAGTAAGTCAGACATGAAGATATTGGATAGTATGGGACCTAGCACTGAACCTTGAGGTACACCAAATTCAATATTTTGGACAGAGGATGTTTCGTTTTGAACTTTTTCTAGGAATTTTCTTCCATTTAAAAAGCTTTGAATTATCTAATTGTTGGCAACGAAAAATTTAACACATAAAGCTTATGTATCAATCCGTTGTGGCATACTGTGTCAGAAGCTGGTATAACCAATGCTGTTTTCCAGCTTTCATGATAGTAACATATTTTGAGACATATATTTAATAATGATGTAAGGTATTTTATATCAGAGAGAGGAAAGGCTTTTAGAATTTTATTATTGATGCCGTCCAATCTAGCTGATTTCTTGTTTTTTAAGGACTTAATAAGTATACGTACTTTTTCAGGACTCACCAAATAGTTGTCAGGAAAAACAATGTTAGCTTGGGCTATGGTAGTGATAGAGCTAGAATATGTATTGAAAGTGTTACTGTCAAACCTAAACAGGCAAAACTTGTTAAGCCTTATCTTTTGGAGCAATGAAAAGCTGATTTTGTGGTTTAAAAGGTGGAATATTAGTACCTTTTTTCTTTAGTATTTTAGTAACCTTCCAGGCCGGTTTACTATATTTGTCAAATGAATATAATAAGCCATTCCATCGGTAGTTTTGGAAATCTTAAATTTCTTTCGCAATTATTTTGTTAAAATATTTGTCATAATCGAGGAAAAAGTCGTAACGATAGCCGAGCCATTTACGTCTGTCAAAGTTTCTCAAACGAATTAAGAGCAATATGCTGTCAGGAAGTTTTTGTTTTTGACTATGGGATGTTGTAGATAGCTTAGGGATTGCAACTTCGGAAGTTCGGCTATCAAGAGATACAAAATTGTCGCATAGGGAATCGAGTTGATGCGAGCTGGTGTCAACGTTAGATGCGTAATCATTCATTCTACTGTTAGCATTAATAAAAGATTTAAATAGATTCCAGTTAGCATCAGATTAATTGTAAATAAATGTGTTCTGATGAACAGGGTGTACATTGTCTAAAGTAATATTTACGGGAAGGTGGTCGGAACCACGCCTATTATAAGTAAATGGAATGGTGCACGGTTGGGTATGTTAGTGACGAAAAAGCTAAGGGTAGAGGGACTCTCACCTCGAGATGTGGGAGATAAGTATAGTAAGGTGGATGAAATGTTAACATCATTTTTTGTTGTCTCAAGGTCTCTAGATCAAATGTTTTTAGAGAGATGTCTGTGTGTTTGGGACACTTTGTTTTTCAACCTTATCTAAGTCAAGTACATTTTGTTTTACAGACAATAACATTAAAATATGCGAAAAAGAAATAACACAACCTCTGAAGTAATTACATTCATCGAAGTATAACGTTTTTGACATCTAGAACATTTTTCAAAAAATCGAAATAAGTTTTTTTAACAAAAATTTAAAAATTTATTATATTAAAAGTTGCTAAAAATGATTTTTGATTGCGATATCTCTAAAATACTTCCTTCGGAATTATTTCATTCTATACAAAATATTTTTGTTAACATGCCATAATTTTTTAAAAAATATACAGTATGTATTTTTTTGTTTATATGAAATAAAAATCTTCAAGAAATACACCTAAGAATTGGTTTTCATACAAAATACTGATATTTAGTTGATTACAGAAATCTCTACTTTTTTGTAAAAAAAACCAAAACGTAGAAAAACACCTAAAAGATTATCAAAACACATTTTCGACAACAATTTTTTGAGAACAAACAAAGGTGTTGACTTCAAACTTTTTGTACCTTTCACAAAATGTTGTTTTAAATATTTTATTGGACTTTTAAAAATATCGACAGACTGACACGAATAGAAGTTATTAGAGTGAATACACTAAACGAACTTGCGGCAAAAAAAAGGTTTGGCGGTTAAAGAAGGTTAGGTTTGGTTAAGTTAACGTGGCTGCGGATTTAGAATCCACACATTTAGGCCAAAAGAACGGCCCATTTTGATACCACATGTATCTAGAGAATAACTTCTTACTAGTGGAACCATTTTGAGCTTTTTATAAAGCAAGTTCAGTGTGATTATGAAATGAGTAGTCTCCCAGATGAAGTTTGCGTCTTGCGTGAAAGAACAGGGCAAGTGACGAGGAAGTGAGAGATTGTTTTCTCTTCTTCTTCGTCCATACAGCTTCTGCAGAAGTCATTTGAGGCTACATCAAGTTGTATTGTGTGCCTGCCTATAAGACAGTTTCCCGTAAGGACACCTATTAGGGAGCTAATAAAAAGTCTGCTTTGAGATAACAAGTCTTTAGAGCGCTTTAGTACCAGTGAAGGCCATATGAATTCTGTGGCTGCTCACGTTGGTAAATTGTGCCACCTAGAATTTGATATCGCAATTATTTTAGCATAAGTTTACATGTAGCTATCGGTAGGCATACCTATCTCTCAACTTTCAGGTGAAATAGGCATGACGGTTCCATTTTAAGCGAGTTCATCGGCTCTTTAATTTCCCGTGATATCTCTGTGGCCCGGCACCCAACATAGGTGAATGTTAAATTGCTGCGTCATCTCCATAAGAGACGATCGACAATCGAGGGGTGCTTGAGATTTAGTTGAGACACCGTCAAGAGATTTAATAGCAGCATGACTGTCAGAGAAGATGCGGATATCAGAAGTTTATATCACGTCTTCTCTTAGCCAGGAGAGAACATCTTTGATCACTAAAATGTCCACTTGGAAGGCGATACAATGATTAGGGAGGCGGAATGAGTATAGCCAGTAGGTTATGCGAGGTTGAAAACCCCAGTTGCTTCCTATGGCTTTCTTGCAAAGGAAAAGCTTAATTTTTTGTCCAATATTGGTTTCATTGGTAAAAAATAGTGTTATACCTTTTATTGAAGGAGGTACAATTACTGGGATCCTTTATTTCCGTGAGAAAAGGACGAGGTCTGGTTTTTGAGGATTAATACTAAGTCCGCAGTGATCAGCCCATCTAGTGATCTAGTGAGCATATTGAGTTCATTTTGGAGGAGGTCTCTCAGTGTATTAGGATGTTCCCCTGTGACGACGATAGCAACATCATCGGCATATTCAACCACTCTGTAGCCTTCCTTCTCAAGGGATATTAGTAGTTCGTTAACCACTATGTTTCACAGGAGAGGGGACAGAACACCACCTTGCAGAGTGCATTTACTGACAAACCTTTTTGTGCAAAAATCCCCCAATTAATAGTTGATGATCCTGATTTTTAGCATTAGATTAATCAACTCACGGATTGAGTATTCGCCGTTTAGGGTCGTCATAGCAGAAGTGATAGCGGGTGTGTCAACGTTGTTGAAAGCGCTCTCAATATCCAGGAAGGCCACCATAGTATATTTCTTTTGCTCTAGGGAGTACTCGATAATTCCTACCAGAGTGAGCAAGGCTGTTTCTACCGATTTCCCTTTGCATGCTAGTGTGTATGCTGTGACATTGATAGTCTATTTACCAATGCTATTACGTATATGGATATCAACCCATTGTTCCAGAGTTTTGAGAATGAATGATGATAGGCTAATAGGTATAAGGTAAGGGAATGAAAACTACCTTTACATCTTTCCATAGCTGACGTATATAGCTCAGATTAATACAACTTTTGAAGATCATCTCAATGATGGGCAAAGTTATATCAATGGTTATGGAAGGCAAAATAGAATATATTCTTTCATAAGAAGACCTTTTAAGCCAACTATGCCTCTGTAAAAACTTAATTACAGGCAAATGAAAGTTAAATTGAGATAGTAGTGACTTGTCTACCTGCTGCGACTTGGCTCTGCTGTGAAAACAGAAAATAACAAAATACTGAGATATTATGAATAATAAAATATTCACTATGCACTGTTATTTGTACGGGCTGATGTCTCTATTAAAGGCCCTCATCTTCTACGTCCAGCTTTACGCTGCAGAAAGATCGGCCACAAAAACAGTTAAGTCCAGTCCAATTTTCATAAATGGTTGGATAATTTAGGGTATTTTTGATATTTTGAAATATTGTTTGGGTTGGTAAGCTGTTGAAAAATCCAAGTGTTCTAATTCAACCCACCACCGCGGGCACCACCATCTTGAAAAAACTGCTCATTTTTTGGACTTTTTCTTTTGTTTTCAAAATATCTTCTAAAGTATTGGTTTGAGAAAAACAAAGTACCCAGCTTTTTTTTTAAACTACGAGTAGATTAAATTACCTACAATTCTAGATCTAATAGTTTCCTAGATAAAGCTCTTTGAGTGTTGATATTTTTTCTCAAAATTGTGCAAGTACAGTAAATTATACACCAATTTTTGATATAATAACATTTTTAGTAGAGGAAATTGTTAAATTTGAAGACCAAACTGGTTTTGCTAGGTCGTATAGACGTGGTGGTAAGTTCTCATGGCATGCAGTTCAGCAGCATCTGTAGTTGATGGCAATCTAGCTAGGGTAAACTTAGTTTAAGCTGCGACTTTCAGAAATGTTTGGTGCCGCAGTTCATCGAGGTTTTGAGTTGCTGGATCACCCCCATACAAAGCAACAAGAATATTTTTCTCTGCTTTTACTTCTTACCCTGTTGTTGCTTGAGGATTGGGGTATGATGCTGCTTTATTCAAAAGTTCTGGATGCTTACAAAAAAAACTGGTACATTTGTTTTTACCCTGGCCAAACAGCGCTGATGTGGTGAATAAACAAAAGTGCCTTAGAAAATGTCTTTGATTGAACGATGTGGTTGAGTAATAACTGTCTGGTGTTTTCCTTCTTCCACTATTTTGAAAAAAAAAAGATTACTGTGTTTTGGTACCAATGCAGTGAGGAGAACGAGAAGGTCAATTTCTGGACCAACAACAGGCACAGAATCATACTTGGGAGCAACAGTAATGGCAGTGTTCACAATCATGCTTTCTGTTAACCCTTTTTCAGCAGTTCAATAAAACGTTTCTTATTGCTTTAATTTCCAAGAAGCTTTTCTTGTGTACTTTGACCACTGTTTCCGCATGAAACATAACATCAGGAGAAGAACGAGCCGAACGTCGAAGTCGTTCACAATTTTTGTTGCTCTTTCTGTCATCATCAGGGTAATGAGTATCCAAGTTATTAATACAGCTACCAGCTATAGCTCCAAAAGAGCCTTGTCGTAGCCACACAACTTTGCATAGTAAATAGCCACCATCAACCACGACATAATGGGTTCCCACGGGTATTTCATCCTCTATAATAGGTGTGAATGATGTGCATAACGAAGATTTTGTCCCCTTACGCATACCCTTTTCTGTGGATGAAGACATAGGAAACGGTGACAATTCTAATTTTAAAAATGTTTTTCAATCATAATCTAACTGCTTTGCTATGCATAACCTGTGAAAAAGCATAAGAGGGTCCACAACAATGCTAATGTTTCCAATTTTGCCAATATTGTTAATAGAATCAAGCGTGACTACCTTGTTCTTCCCCTTGAATTCAATGTTTTCAAAATTCTTCCCCATACTTTTAGAAATCATATCTCTCCCAATCTATTCAGACATATGGCAATTTATTTCATCACCGACCACAGTTCTTGAATCTATTAACATTATCACCTCAAGTTTGGGGAATGGATTGTGTTCAGAAAGCAACTGAGAGAGCTTTGCTGCATCTTCATTATCACGGGATATTCAAATAGGCCTCGTGTCGACAAGTTGTTCAGAGGATGCTAATGATAATTGTTTATACTTTAGAAGATATTTTGAAAACACAGAAAAAAGTAACTTTACAGAGAAGATTGTTTACTCAGGACGTTAGCTCCTTCTTAAGTAAGTAAGTTTCTGTTCTCTCTACCGTTCCACTTCGGAAATTTTACACGTTCACTGATATTTTCCAAGCAATATTCCTTCATATTTCGTAGATTACAACTTGGCCAGTTGAACTCCTTGGCATTGACTTGTACTCGTACAGAACACAACATACCCAAGAAGTTAACGTATACAAACATAAAAATCGGAACTAACCGAGCATTGAACCCTGAAGTAGTTAAAAAAAATGCACCCTCGATTTTTCATATTTTCAGATGATTTCAAATTTTCGACAGATACAAGAATATCGTTTTGATTTTGTATCTCTTTAAAAAATAAAAACTGTATTTTTACTTACGATTTATATAAAGTTTAAAAGTAAATTGTTGTTCTTAACACGATAACATACCTGCAAAGAAATAAAATTATAAAAAGGACATTAGATTTGTTGATTTTATGAATAAAAAAAATAATAACAGGAACTTTCCGCAGAAAACAACAAAAGCCACAGATTAAAAGAAGTTCAAGAAACCCTTATAATTATTGTTTGCTTTTCAACATGAATCCTTCATCCTTCATCTTTCTTCCATTCTTTTTTTTTGTAGTTATAAGATAGAGTGAAAAAAATGAAAGTAAAGATTATTAAATTTTGTCAAGAAAGATCCTTAGAAAAAAAGTTGATTTCCCAAAGGTAACAGTTTAACAACGAAAAAAAGTATAAAATTGTACTTTTATCTATACAATACATTGAATTACACAATACACACATTTTGCGATATGATACGGGCACCTATAGATACACCTCCTTACTTATAGGTTTAGATGTATATAGGTATTAAAAACCATTCATTATCGCGTATATAACGATAAGAGATCGGTGTATTTTCCATTCTTTTTGAAATTACATCCATTTTTTTGTTTGTGTCATTCATTCATTGACGGCACGTAAAAATAAAATTAACAAAAAAAAGTTAAGAAAGAAGAAAATACGCAATTGAAACTGCTGGAAAATAAGTTTTGTACCACATCTGTATACCCTCCAATATCCACCTTGCCAATTCCTGTATACAACTTTTTAACCGTATAACTCAAGAGAAGATATATTTTCTTTAGATAAAAATACAGTATACAAAAAGGAAAATCATTACAAAACGTGTTATATTAGTCTTCTTTCAGATGTCCTTTCTTGTTGAATGTATTTTTTATACTCGTGCAAACGGAGAGAGAGAGAGAAAGAAGAAGCGCAGGATATCTGTTTACCTATATTATAACAATATAACTGTATTCACTTTTAAGGACATTATACGAAAAATTTTAAATTGATAAAATGTTCGTTTTTCTTTCAGATTTTCCATTTTTGTTTGTCCTTTTTTTATTTATTTATTTTTTATTCTTCGTTTTTGTTGTTGTCAGAAAAATGATTTTTCTTGTGGTTGTTTGTAGGAAAACAGAGCGGGGACGGGAAAACAAACAAGAGGGGCTAATTCAACATGATAAGGAGATTCAATAGACGTCGTCGTTGTCGTTGTCTTCGTCGACTTCGTCGTTCTTCGTACAGGCAGGCAGGACAATTCAGTGTTTTTTTTTTGTTGATCTCCTCGCGCTTTCGAATAAAGTGAAAAATGGGATTTGGCACCATAATTGTCAGCGCAATGGTAGATAGCCTTGAGCAATAATGGCTGATTTCCGTTCCGTTTGGGTGGATGATAGCTATGCAAAGGTGTGATGGGTGTCAGACGATTTGGTCATTCTCTTTTTTTTGTTGAAATATAATAATTTTCTTTTAAATGGGTGATTTTTATTATTTCTTTTGGTTATTATTTTCTGATTTCAAGAAACACCATAAAATTGGTATAATTATTTTTGAAAATCATCTGGTATCTTTTGATTTGCAGGAAGGTTTTTAAAGGAACTAAGAATTTAATGTTTTTATCTTTTTTTTTAATTTTAAACCGATTTGAGAAATATAAAGATTTTTCAATCGAAAAGGTTTAAAAGAATTAAAAATGTGAACGATGCAATTTTTATGGACGGTGTCTTATTCATTTGGATGATGAATACGATTTTCAAGAATCAAAATAAAATGGAAATGGGTTAATTTTTGTTGAGATGGGTCAAAAATTTCAACACGCAGGTAAATCTGAGAGAATTAAAGCCTTTTAAGGATATGTTCTCATCTTGTTTTGCAGAGATGATAAAAATAATACAAAAATTCAAAAACTAGCAAAGATTCTTAATGGTCACTTTTGTGTATTTGGGATTCAATTAAGAGTTTCTTAATCGTCTGTTTCGAAGAACGAAGTCAAATTTGTTCAGATAGGATGGAAAAAATCATTTCAGACGATGAACGGAACTTAAAGTTCGATCCCAAGCCATCTGAAGCTAGGCTAATTTTTTGAATTAACTAAAAACATGAAATGTGACTAGATTCGGACTCTAAGCATTGCAATGATTCTTTTTCCGAACAGAATATGTCAATTAATGAGGATTCACGAAAGATAATAAGTCCAAGCACTCATAAAAGTTATAGACAGAATATTATCTTCATAACACGATATACTTATAGAAACTTACTTACTTTCTTAGGTCCTTAGACCTATAAAGTCCGTTGGGAACCCTTTAAAGAGCATAGGGCCTCTACTACGCCTTATTAAGTATTAAAGTATTTTAACTATACTAGCATATAAAAAATTAATAAATATTAGCTCAAAAATAAACAATCGGACGGTCAAGACACTGCACCGAAGAAACGCGAAAACTGATTCAAAAACTGCGTTTGGAGGGAAAAACCTACCATAATATTCCAGACATCCTAGGCTGTTTAGCAAAAATGGTCAGTAACACCTTAAAATGGCAAAATAAACCGAAACCGCGAGGCCCAAAAAGGATGGCTACTGAAAGAACTGACAGAAAAATTGTTCAGTTAGCAAAACAGTACCCTTCCATAGGCTCTATCAAAATAAGAAATGGACTTCCACTGCCTGTTAGGGCTGTCACAATACGAAGACGTCATTTAAGAGCGAAGCTACCGGCCCGAAATCCACGCAAGGTACCATGTTTGACGAAAAGTCATGTGGCAAAGACAATTGAGTTTGTAAAGCGCATAAAGATTGGGCAAGAGAGAAATGGAGGAATGTTCTGTAAAGCGATGAAAACAGAGTCGTCCTTTTTGGGTCCAAGGGTCGTAGAGAATATGTGAGAAGACCCTAAAATGCAGCATACTATCCACGGTACACTTTAAAAACAGTGAAGCATGGTGGAGAAAAACTTATGATACAAGCTTACTTTTCATATTACGGGGTCGGGTCTATTTATCTCATGGGGGGTATAAGGGATGCAACCGAGTATGTGAACATTCTCAAGGAGGTTATGTTACCCTATGCTGAGGAGGAAATGACGCTGGATTAGGTATACCAACAAGTCTATGACCCAAAGCATACGTCAAAAATGGTAAATCCATGGTTTGTGCAGAAGAAGTTATCCGTCATGGAGTGACCCGCTCAATCCCCCGACCTAAACCCCACCGCGAATTTGTGGGGGGATGTTAAAACGCAGTTCATAAAGCAAAACCCTAGAATTCGAAATAATTGCGAGAAGCAGTGCGTGACCATTTTAACACAATAACAGTCGAGAGATTTCAGGTTTTAGTGGAATCGATGCCACGTAGATGCGAAGCATCATAAAAAACAATGGTTATGCAACAAAGAACAAATTGTAAGCTATAATTATTTGTACACTTGACTTGTTATGACTGAAGTAGCCTTCCAAGTGTTGCACCTATAAAGCAGCACAGATTCGACATTTGTGAGCAAAAGTCGTAGCTTTGTTCTTAAGCTGATAGAGTTATTCCTCCAAATTTTTGACAGCATACCGAACTAGACAATACTTCCAAGGTATCAAAAGCGCTCCACTTTTTCCACTGGTTGCGAGAAAATATTTATATGAAATAATGGTCGGGTTGCGAGACTGATCAATTTTGTTTTGTTGGAATTAATTTTCAGCCCCACAACTTCTGCTTCTCTCCACACTTGTTGTCATTTGATGGAGATCCATGTTCCTATGAGAGAGTAAGCAAACATCGTCTACGTAATCAAAGTGCTTTAAATAGGATGTCAAAGTCCTACCGCTACCTTACAGAGTGCAGTTACAGAGTGCAGTTCATCGCTTATCACCAACAAAAACAATATTGGCGACAGAATACAGCCCTGCCTGACTCCGATATACTCAATGTTAACGCTATCAAAGGCCTCTTCGAAGTCGATGAACAGCGGGGTGTTGATATAATCAATACTGTAGGATTCATCGCGGAATCCTGTTTGTTCGGCATCGAGTGTGGCCTTAAGATTTTCTCTGATGCGTTCCTGTATGACTTTTGCTACTAACGGTAGGTAGAACGCTAATTCCTCTCCAGTTTTTGCACTTTTTAAGATCTCCCTTTTTTAAGCTTGAGGATAGTTCCATTCTTCCACTCATGGGAGAAGCTTTCGATGGTCCAGGCTTCTTTTATGAGCGGATGAAGCAGTTCGCTTGATGACGTTGGCGCTGCTTGTAAAAGCCCTGCGGGAGTTCCATCAAGTCCTACCGCCTTGTTGTTATTAATTGCTTTAATTGCGGCAACGATCTCATCTTTACTGGGAGGTGTGGTGCGTATTCGGGAATTAGTTTTTGTTAGGCGCTTCAGAAGGTTTCGGCTGCACATTGTTTGAAAACACTCGGTTTAGAACCGAGAAAAATGGTTCTTTCCAAGTTCTGACTTGTTTAGGTGCTACAACAGTTTATTTAAGGATTAGCAAACATTTTAACGTTAAAATACACTAAAATTCTTAATTCGTTTCTATTATTTTTCTAAGGCAAATTATTGAAAAATATTTCAGAGATTTCTTATATTTTTTTCCTTTTATTTCAGTTTTACAATTTAATATAATATTTTGCCCTTAAATTATGAAGAGCTGTAAGATATTATTAAATTTGTTTATAAACTTCCTGCACTTTTAATTGCAATGGAATTTGCAAAGTAAGATCTTTTCTATTATTTTCCAAAAGAATTTTTTCAAGCTGGACCCTTGTGTCCTTTGGTCAAAACAAGCTTAAAAATCAACCTGCTTTTTTGGCGGTGTCAACTTTGGCATTATCAAGGATACGTTAATATTCTCTTGTATTAAACCGTGAAGTAAAATCATTTACATTTATTTTGTCTTTTTTAAAGTATGTGCTAATGTTAAGGGTAAAAAATTACACTTCTCGCAGTTAAGTTGAAATTAACATTCAAGTTTTAGGATTTTTTGGTGAAATGTTTAACACAAAGAACCCCATTTTTTAAAGCAAACCCCTTACAAATTCTCTAAACCTCCTTTTCACATATGACTTCGAATATAGAAAGTGATGTTTAACTGAGGTTTTCACCAACTCCCCTGTACCCTCATCAAAAAATACTAAACTCTCTTACTTTATATTGTATACAATTCCTCACTATTAGTTAGATAAATGACATAGTAAGTGAAATGACATTATCACTAATGACATTCAATTTATTCAATTCTCTTGCCAAATATTTCCTCTGAAATAAATTCAGTAAATTAAATTGAAAAAAAAAAAAAAAAAAACCTAAAACAGAAAAATAACATGTTTTAGCTGAATAACTTGATAACAAAATGCCTCATATATGAACATACATATAGAGTAACGATATATTCCTTTTTGCAATTTCATCGAATCCTGTATGTGTGTAGTTTAGGGATATGACTTAAACAAGAGTAAACACAAAGAGAGGGAGTCCTTTCTATGGAAATACATATGAATGTACTTTCTATGTGCTTTTTTTTATTGGGTTGATAAATTTCTTTTAATCCTGTGAAACTGCTGCACTTAATATTACGTTCGAATGAAGTACAAAGGTACCATTTAACTGACAAGCTTTTTCTGTTTTGCTATCAAATATAAACACTCAAACACACACACATACATACAGATCCTTAGCTCTTTGACATATCATTGAATCGAAACAAATTTTCTTTCGAAAAAATAAAAAAAAAAACTAACACACACAAAAACAAAAAAAAAATAGACAAAAATAAATCGAAAAGTTGAACGAAAAACTAACTAAAGGATCATTTATTCAGAGAGTTGTGCATCCTAGAACATCATTTGTTGGGAATTTTTTTTCGTTTCTCCGTTTTTTTTTTTTAATTTTTCTTTCTTTCTGGAAGAAGAGCGCATAAAAACCATATCCTGCAAATGACTTCTCAAAACAAATGTCATTAGTTTACCGCGGTTAGTTGTTGGCATTTGAATGTATGAATGTGTGTGTGTATGTTTGTGTATATCTGTATTTTTGCCAAAAGAAAAAACATACAAATAAAAAAAAAACAAAAACATTTTCCATTTTTCTCTTGATCCTTTGAAATTAAAACCAAAAACTGGATAGGTATTCATAGCTTAATGGACCAAACACAGAGACAAAAAAGAAGCTGTGGTAAAGCTAAAGGGATTGAGAGGCCTCTCTGTCTCACTCTCACGATGCATTACCCTTTCCATGTCCTGTTTTATGAAAGCAACAAGCATCAGGAGATTTTAGGGAAGGGAGTTAGAGTGATTTGAGGAAAAAAATCTAGGTAAATAATCAAGCGCAAAAAATTAGGTTACGAATTTATTTATCCAAGTTACACTGGAAAAAAAACCTATTTTAAGTCCTTTTTCATGTTTAACTTTTTATAAGGAAAACTAATTTATGACATGGAATTTTATTTGACATACAATTTTGTCAATTTCTTCAGAAATTTGTTTGCTTCACAACAAAATATTTGTATAGTGCCTCAATTTTGAGAAAATAAGAGAATGTGAACACAGCGACTAAAATTTAGCGCCAGGACATCTTTCCTGGAAAATGATCAATCGTATGCACAGAAAAATCCTGAAATCGAATGAAAGCTAAATATGACCGATGACAACATGGGTTATTTAAATTTAGTATCATGCCAACCTTGTGAAGTATAGAAAAGGGAAAAGCCTTTGAATACGATTAGCAAGATTCACACCCTTTTTTGTTTTTGAAAATACAGTTTTCCGACTCAATAACTTTTCCTGAACTGAATGTTAATAAAAATCGAATTCAAAGAAAAGCTGAATTTAAACTTTGAATTGATATCATCGAGCAAGGACATTCTTCTTTTACTTTGAATTGATATCATTTGAATTGGTATTTCGTTTCAGTGTATAAATTAAGGATAAAAATGGGAAGACAACAACATATAACATAATGGAGAGAGTTTGAAGAATTAATTCCACCCCAAGACTTTTGGAAATTTTAACTCATGATTCACTTGCAGGTTGTATGCTGCAGGTACATATCTACACATATATTCTATAGCTGGAGAGAGAAAATAATAGCACACAAAAAAAGTGAATTTTTTGGAGGAAAAACTAAATGGAAGTTGATGAATGTTTTGGAAATTGTTTATTTTTTTTAGTGTGTTGGTCCTTTAAGCCAAATGCAATTTTTCCAAAGAGAATTTTTTCTCAGGTGAATTTAATATTTTTTTTGGTTTTGGAAACAGACATATATCTTTTTTAAATTGATAGAGAATTGTGTGGTATGTAGTGCAAATCAAATGAAGTGAATTAATTCTATATGAATATAAATATGTATTCGTACAATGCCCAACACATGTAAAAACTAATGGAAAAGCATTAAAATATAATACCAACAAATACATATTAAAGCTTAATGGAGTATAATTTGAAATATGCTTTTATGAAATAAGAGCAGATGTGGTTTGGTATTGTGTAATATTTAGGTTAAATGAATTTAAATTGTATAAATTTTCGTTGTCTTTAAAATTGATAAGAAATGACACATTTGAAAATTCGAAAGATGTTTTGAAAATAATTCTCAATTTATTTTTGTTTCAAAAAGCAAATTGAAGTAGTTCTTTAATTGTTACGGCACATAGACTCTATAAGGCTATTATTGCTTTCGTAAACAATTTCGAGATTTTAGAGAAATCCAAAACAGTTAATCTCCCACTTCCATTCGACTTGGAAGTTAACGTTTTAATCAGATTAACGTAAGGACTTTGTTTTAATTTATGTTAAGACTAAAAGAAACAGCAGTTTACGTAATTTTGTTTTTTTTGTTGATTTCAAATTAAAATTTTATTGAAACCGATTTTTATAACATTTTCTCTCTTAACATATATTCTTTCAAATATTTTTATATTGCTCCACAAGGGTAACTCCCATAGAACCGTAATTTGGTTTTTAACTTTTTGTAGAGAACCAATAAACAGATTTCAAATTGAAAAAACTAGTTATTTTTCAAACTAGTGCATACATTTAATTTTTTGTATGTACAGACGATGACGTTTATAGTAGAATTAATACCAGAGATATGCTGTTTTCGATCTTTATGTGTGAAGACAAACATTTAGGTCACATTTGTAAAAAAAACGTATTTGACAAAATATCCGACATTTACCCTTTTCGAAATTCAATTATTGTTTTTTTTTACCAAGTTTGTTTTTTTTTTTGTAAGGTTTTTATTTTCTTTTTTTAGAAAACTCTCAAAATTGTATCGAATATTATAAAAAAAATTCTTATGAGGTAAAATTAATTTGAAGCCAATATCTTTTGGTCTTGAAAAGATATTTACCCGAAAATGGATTCTAACCAACTTTTATTAAGTTTTTTAGGTTTGTATTTTTTGTAATTGTCAGTTTGTTTTTTTTTGTTTTTAATTTTTTGTAAAAAAAACTGTCACAATTTTCTTAAAATTTTACTGAATGTTGACAACAATATTTTTTAAAAGAAAAAATTAGTTTGAAGACGATATCTTAAAATCTTGAAAAGATATTTGAGCCGAAAATAAATTTTTAATCTTTTTTTTTAGGTTTATATTTTTTATGAAAATCTGTCAATTCAATTTTTACAAAATTGTACGAAAAAAAACGATATTTTCCTTTGCACAAAAATTTTGGAGACTAAATCTTCTTTTGCTTGATTATTTTTCGAGGTGACAAATATTTTGTTTAGTTTATTTGATTAATAAAAAAAAATATTTTTTTAAAAGTCCTTTCTAAATCTTTTTGCATTATTATCTGTATAGCAAAATTTATTTGAAGTCGAAATCACGGCTGGTTCTTGAGCTATGGACGGCGAAAAAACGAAACGAACAAATGGACGTACAAACGTAACTACAAATCTGTTATTTCGACTCCAGGGACGTCGAGAAATGTCAAAATTTTCAATGTGAACACACAATATTTTAAACTCTCTGGATATAGAGTGGGATTGGGGTCAATATTCTGCTTTCAAAATTCTGCTTTTCAAAATTCTGCTTTCAAAATTCTGCTTTTCAGAATTCTGTTTTTCAGAATTCTGTTTTTCAAAATTCTGCTTTTCAAAATTCTGTTTTTCAAAATTCTGTTTTACAAAATTCTGGAAATAATAAAAATTTTTATTTTTTATTATTTCCAGAATTTTGTAAAATTATCCTCTCGCTTGCATAAGTGAGATGTTTAGACGCAATTAATTTTTGCCAAAAAAATTGAAAAAAAAAGCAGAATTAGGAGAATTTTTTTAATATAAATTTCCAGAATTTTGAAAAGCAGAATTTTGTAAACCAGAAAAAAAAAGCAGAATTTTGAAAAGCAGAATTTTCGTTAAAAAGCAGAATTCTAAAAAGCAGAATTTTGAAGCCAGAATTTTGACCCGATAGCTATAGAGTGTTCATAAAAATAGCAGTGCTTTAAATTTTATAATTAAGAAGGTTAAAAATTCATTTTTTTTTATATTTAGAGAGTAAATATTTTACTATTTAAAGTTTCAAGTATTTTTAACATACTAGTATATAAAAAATTAAAAAATATTGGCTCAAAAATAAACAATGGGACGGTCAAGACACTGCACTGAAGAAATTTGAAAACTTATTCTAAAACTGCGTTTGGAGGGAAAAACCTACCAAAATATTCTAGACATCCTAGGCTGCTCAGCAAAAATAGTCAGTAACACCTTAAAATGGCAAAATAAACCGAAAACGTGAAGCCAAAAGAATATGACTACTGATAGAACTGACAAAAAAATTGTTCAGTTATCAAAACAGTACCCTTCCAAGGGCTCTAGGAAAATAAGAAATGGACTTCAACTTCTGTCACAATACAAAGACGTATTTTATTAGCGAAGTAACCAGCCAGTCCACGCAACGTACCATTCTTGACGAAAAGGCATGTGGCAATATATGATATAGATATATAGATAATTGAGTTTGTTAAAGTACATATGGATTGGGCAAAAGAGAAATGGAGGAATGTTCTATGAAGCGGTAAAAGCAAAGTCGTTCTTTTTGGGAAACATCGCGTATGTGATCGCTCCACAAAAGGTGGTTGCTGATGCACATTCCGAGGATGTCGAGATTTTCCGTTTTGTTGATGCAAGTGCCACTCATAGACAGTGGCAAAGAGGGTTTATATCGCTTTAACGATGCAAGACAGCATTGCGTTTTCGAAGCATTAAATTCCACTCGATTTTTTATTCCCCATTGTACAATGCTGTGTAGGTCGAAATTTAATGAGCTAATCATATTTTGCGCTTGCAGTTCCACATCCGAAGAGGTGGGTTGTGAGTCTGGAAACGAATATGCAAAGCTAAGAGTGCTATCGTCAGTGAAACAATGTATTGGATTAGAAGTAGCAGACAGGAGATCATTTATAAAAATGAGGAAGAGGGTCGGAGACAAAACGGAGAGCTGGGACACACCAGCTTTTATTTTATTAGTTTCAGACTTGAATCCGTCCAAAAGAACTTGTATTGAACGGTTTGAAAGAAAATTTCTAATCCAACGAAGAAGAGATTCGTCGATACCGAAAGCACGCATTTTCGATAAGAGAGCAAGATGCCAAATTTTATCAAATGCCTTTGAAATATCAAGTGCAATAATCTTACTTTCTCCAAAACGATGTAAAAATCTGTTCCACTGTTCGGTGAGATGAACCATGAGATCACCAGTGGACCTATTGCTACGAAAGCCGTATTGCCGGTCATTAAGAAGCTTCCGTTCCTTGAGATATTTCTTAAGCTGATAATTAATCAGCGTTTCCATGACCTTAGAAAGAAGGGACGTTAGTGCTATCGGTCGGTAATTTGTGGGAGAAAAAGATTCGCCTTTTTTTGGGATTGGCTGAACAAATGCAGTTTTCCAACTACTCGGAACGAACCCAGAAGAATAGGATAGATGGAAAAGCTTACGCAGTGGTAACGTGGAAGAACACTTCTTCAGAATAATAGCGGGGATACCATCTAGGCCAGCGGATTTATGAATGTTAAGATCTTTAAGAACTCTCGCCACAGTTCGAGTACGAAAAAAGATTGGTCCCATAGAATCATTTACGCGTCCAAGAACAGGGGGAGTCATGACACTATCTGGTAAGGTGGAATTTTCGGCGAACTGCCTTGCATATAAGTTGGTTTTATCAATAGAGCTAACTAAACGAGTGTCATTGACAACAAGCGTAGGAACCGAGGAAGAGGAAGAATTCCTCATGTTTTTTACAAATGACCAAAAATTCTTACTGCCTTTGGGACATTGCAGTATTTTTCGCACCGCTATTTTTATGAACACAACCGTACATAAATACGTTTTTTTAAGCTGACTCATTGATTATAGGATCAAGTTCGTGCGAACCAGTTATGCATTTTTTGAATTAATTTTTAAGATGGTTTAAAATCAGAGAATTTGCATTCAAAATTATTATGTTCTCAAATATTGTTTGTTGAAAATTTCAGAAAAAAAATATTATCGGATTCTTAAAAAAAAAAAACATTTTAAAAAAGTTTTCTTTTTTCTCATGACTACTTGGGACAGAAGTATTAATTTTTTATTTTATTAAATAGTTTTCGATTTTGAGTTTCCTTGTGATAAAAAATAAAGTTAAAAAACAAAAAAATAGGAAAATAAATTCTTTTCAGATGTTTAAAAATAATTTAAAGTTTTTTGAAAAGGTTCTTAAAAATGAGTTAATTAATTTTTCTATAACAATGCTTTAAAAGAAATCTTAGCCAGTATTCTTCAAAAATATAAAGAAATAGTTTTAATTTTTTAAACTCAAAAGATTCCTGCAATTATGTGTTCTTATATTTTTTAAATTTTTTGTTAACCAAGTAAAAATGTTGGAAATCAATGTTTTAAACAAAAAAATATATATTTCTCAAATTTAAAACTAAAAAATTGATTTGTTTAAAAAAATACAAAGTACTTCTTCAGTTTTTGTTTTATTTTTTCTCTTTTCTTATAAAGAAGATTTTTTTTAATTTGAATAGTTATTTGAATTAAAAGAAAACATTATTTGAATTTTTTGTTGAAAATTTAAATGATGCTAAGGACTTTTTTTTTCAAAATATTCTATTTTAAAGAATTGAGTCTTTGAATATATTTCTAACGCCATATAATTTTTTTCTTCAGAATATCTTTTCTTAAGAAAATAATACAACTTTGAAAACAAAATTTTGTAAAGAAGAAAATATAGATATAAATATTGTTTCAAACCTTTAATTTCAAGGCTTTATGGAACCAATTACAATTTTCATGAAAATTATCGCATAGTACCTAAGTATTACAAATGAATTTTAATGAAAGGTTAATCTGACGCCTAAAGTCACAAAGTTGATAGCAATTAAATGCCATGCTGCTGCCTATTAAAATGCAATTCAAAACCATATGCGAACAATTTTTAAATTCAGTTCGTTTCTTTTTTCTCAGAACTTTTTAAAGTGAAGTTCATTGTAGGTATGAGGATAAAACAATTTAAATCACTTAATTTTAGAGAACCGCTAATGAATATTTTTATCGAATTTAAAAAAGAATACAATTCTCACATGATCATACGCTATTTCATCAAAAATTTGAGAATCTATCTAAAAAAGGACATCGTTATAAAACACAAACTGGAAAAATGAATTAAAAACATCGATTTCCTGTTAAAGAAAAAAAAAAACATTCCAATTAACACTCCAAATGTCATTTTTCCAACTAAAATTGTATTTTATTCAGTTCTATATTTCAAATGTCATTCTATACCTATTTTCACAAAAAAATAATAACAATTTTCAAATACGGTCACTTTTGCAGAAAAATCATAACTAACGTTTTATTTTATTTCTTTTGTTTTACTATTATATGATGGAAAAACTGTCTTTATGAAACCATTTTCTATATACATAAATACATATATGTTTGCATTCTCATATGTAATGTATATAAATAATAGGAAACAATTCTATTTGTCACTAATAGTATATTTTACCATTAATAACATAGACAAAAAATGAAAGCCTTCTTGTGACAACTTCCATTTAGTCATTCTTAACTTGTCACAGTACATTACTCATCGTCATCACATATCACTCTTGAACAACATCATTTCCTTAAATTTTACTCTACACAATTTTCAAGACATAAAAAACAAACAAAATAAGAAAAGTAAAAACTACAACTCTCTACCATCGATCACTTTAACACTAACATCTTACTTCCGATATAAAAAAATAAAAATAAAATAAAAACAAGAGCAAAATATACTATAATGTCCTCTTGTAGCAATATACTCTACATGGAGTATTTTTTATATAGTTTAAGTGTCCTTTCACTTCATTCATTCTTTTGAACAACTTTGAAAGAAAAATATGTACATAACATGCATCATTTGCATTTTATTTTGTTGCTGTTATTTTTAGAAAAAAATACAAATTCAAGACACAAATTGATGCAGACATAAGAACTCTTTAATGTAGCAACTCCTTCAAAAAGAAGAAGTACATATCATCAAAAAGATACTACGTCGTCCTCGTAGTCGTCATAGTCATCGTATAGAATCTCGTTGATTCATCGGGTATAATTCAAGCTACACAAATCCATTTCTATTGAATCAATTTGTCCGATTCTCATGAACGACTGTATCTAAAACACATACATTGGCTTCATCTATTTTTATTGGAATGATAAATATCTCACATATGAGTTGAATGTACGTTACAAATGATAGAAAAGATTCTGACTATAAAGAAAATAAATAAATGGACTTCCCCAGTAGGTATACGTTACTGTTGGTATTATTCCAAGTAAATTGTCTATATCTATTTCAAATAGATTCGGTCCTTGCATACAGAATTGGTATTAATTTAATTTAATGTTTTCTTTAAACACGACTCTTTTGTTACTTAATTAAAATTTTAAATATTTAAGCATTGCAGTTGTAAAAAGCCGAAGTAATGAATATAATGATATCAATGACAAATAATTAGTAATTGATCGTTTTAAATTACAACTACAAGTAATTTTGATTGTAGTTGAAAAAATTAATTTATTTATTACATTTAATTAAAATTGAATAAAGCGACTGTGGATGAAATTATACCACACAATCTTTGTAAAATGTCTAAAGTTTCAGACATTATTGAAGAACTTGCTGAATGAAAGATTGTATTCATATGCAATATAAGTGGAAGCAGCTGATGAAATCGAAATTTATAATATTCTTCAAAATCTGAATCCTTATAAAATCACAGGTGCTGACGGAATAAGAGGATGCGACATTAACTCAACGAAAATCTACTAACACCATTGATTTTATAAATTGTTAACAGAAGTTTTACACAAGGGTGTGTTCCGAAAATGTTGAAGACTTCAGTTATTCGTCGCATCTATAAAGGAGGAAAAAAAGGTGAAACTAACAACTATAGACCAATTTAAATCGTTACCCGCTGTTGACCATCACGTATTGGTCATGTTCGTGAATTTCATTTTAGAAGGCATTTGAGCCACAGTAAACTTTTGGATGTACTATACAGAATCGGTATTAGGGGAACTCTAAGGAAACGGATGGAGAGCTTTTCAAAGGAAAGTTAAGGTTGGAAGTTGGTGTACCACAAGGGTCAGACCTGGGTCCGGTCCTATTTAAACTTTTTACGGATGCACTCCTGCGGATTTTTAAGAACAGCACAGCTTTTTCATATACAGATGATAAAGCTATTGTTGTCCGACACATGCGTCTTGCAACCGCGAGTACTACCATGCAACAGGAGTTCCAACCAACGCAACCAAAACGAAAATCATGCAGTTTCCTGCACCAAACAAACAAGAAGAGACGGTCAACATTTTCTTTAAAAATCATGAATAGCCGACTTCAAGAAAAAGTGATGTCATGAAATTAGTTCAATCAATCAAATACATTAGAGTTACAATAGATGAACACTTTCTGTGGCACGAATATATTACTATCGTAATGCAAAGTATGAGGAGTTATATAGCCTCAAAAAGCCTTTTACGTGTTTTTTTTGGCATTAAGAAAAAAGATTAGTTCTCTAATCTTTGTCTCAGATAGGTCATCAAGTTCGTGAAGGAATGCTTTTCCAAAGTATTTCATTCTAGTGTTTTCCAAAGCAGGACATTTGCAGAAGAAATAGATTATCATTTCAATTTCTTTTTGGTCACTACAACTACGGCAAAAGGTGTTGTAGGAGATACCCAACTTCTCCGCATGAACTACCTACCCTTGGTAGATAGAAAAGATTTTACCCTTCATAGCACCAACAGGAATGTTAACCATTTCCGCAAGTGAGCTATGAAGGGCCGATCCTTGCCTGGCTTGCTCGTCAGCCCGTTCATTTCTCACGATACCACTATGGCCCGGAACCCAGATCAGGTTAACACCAAAGTTAATATTCAGGCTCGCAAGCTCATCGCGACATTGCTGCACTAATTTAGATGAGGATTTAATGGCTTTGACCGCTGCCTGACTGCCTGTAAAGATAGCCGCATTTCAGTTTTGGTTTGGGCTTTGTTTAAGTATCTTACATGCTTCCCTTATTGCCAGCAGTTCAGCCTGAAAATCGCTAGCAAAATCAGGAAGCCTAAGGGATTAAGCTACATTTAAGGACTCAAAAAAGATCCCAGAACCAACTCCGCACTCCATCTTTAAACGTCAGTAAAGATGGTTGTGTCGTAACCTGTCGTCACGATGTCATCCTCCCAATCTTCTCTGGTTGGGAAAATAACCTTAAAACCCTTACTAAGGCTCAAAGTAGGAGTGCAGTAGTCAGTGTCTACCGAGATAATATCTGAGGGAATCAATTTCGTTGTGTTTCTGCGACCTTAAGGTTTTGACAACCAGCTGTTTGATTCCTTCAGCCTAATAGCGCTGCAGGAAACTATGTATTTAATAAAAAGGTCGATTGGTAGAATATCCAAAATAACGTTTAAGGCGTCCGTTGGGCAAGAACGCATGGCCCCTGTGGTGCCCACGTAAGCTGTTCTCTGAACCTTCTTAAGCTTATCAATATTATAGGCATTGCTTAGAGCAGGCTACCACACAATCGACCCATATATTAAGATTAGACGTACTATGGCTGTGTACGTCCATAAGATCATCTTCGACTGAAGTCCCCACTTTTTTCCGAAAGTTTTGTTGCAGGCTTAGAAGGCAAAACAGGCCTTACTTCAATATTTAGTTTCCAGTTTAGTTTAGGGTCGAGTATAACTCCCAAATATTTTGCACTGGAAGACAATGATAGGGTGTGACCGTTGAGTCGAGGTAGCGTGATGGGAGTGGTACATTAGTTTTGGCGGTAAAGAGCAACAGTTCAGTTTTACTTTGGTTAACTTCAACTTCGTAGCCCAGCTGCTAACTTTCTTCAAAGCTAACTCCGCTATTTCACTAATCACAGAGGTGTACTTTTCTAACACCAATAGCACCAAATCATCCGCATAGGCTACCGCCTTCACTTTACATCTCTCTATTTTAACGAGAATTGTATCCATGACCAGAAGAAGTGGCGAAAGGACACCACCTTGAGGTGTTCCCCTACTCAAGTTTTTTGTTGCGATTGTATTGCCTAGAGTGGCTCGAATGTTCCTACCACTGAGCATGGAAATAATCCATTCTCGGATGATGTCTTCTACACCGAATTTAACTATTGATTCTTCTATGGATTCGGTAAGGACGTTGCAAGCAATTTCTATGTCAAGGAAGGTGGCAAGAGTAAATTCTTTATAATGGATTATTTGTTCTACAGTACGCACTACTTCATGGCAGTCTCCGTAGATTTGCCCTTAAGATAAGCATGCTGAGAGCTTTCGAGAGGTCATTCAACTAGGTTTTCTCTAATATAGTAATCAAGAATGCCGTCCAAGGTTTTAAGCACAAAAGATGTTAAGCTTTCGCGGATGCTACCTAGCATAATTATTAACGAGTCCCTTTGCATTGTAAGAGAAGGGCTTTTTAAAATATAAGATCACCATTAAAATGAAGCCAATTGTAGGTATTCAAAAGCTTTTCTTAAGCAAAAATAACAAAATAAATTAAGATAACTATTAGATTCAATAGTTTCCGTATTTTATACGGCGATTTATTTATTAGTTTAGGAATGTAAGGAATTAGTTCAAAAAAAAATTTATAACCAATTCTCATATCCGAAAACAAAAAAAACCTTAGCGACCGAACGATAAATGGGAAAAACAAGGATCAATTTACCAGATAAGAGTTTTACATTTGCACCAACTTTAAAATATCAGTAACACTAAAAAAATCATGTGAATTAAAGTGGTTCACCTAGGCGTATACGCACTTTTTATTTTTTTAAATTTTTTATTTATTCTTTGCTAACAATTGGATGTTAAAATAACTGAAGTGCTAAACTATATAAAGGAATACAAATATTTTGCTTAAGAACTTGACTTTTTATTTTATTCAATGGATATCTCAATTTGGTCTTCTTTACATGTTAAATTACTGAACAAACTAAAGTATTGGAAACTATTGGATTGGTTTGCCTTATCAAACAAAAAACAAACTTTCTCAGATAAAACTATAACAATTTAAGAACTTAACCAGAGAATAACTTTTCTTTTATGTAAAATGTTTGAAATTTTTATCACAAGCCTTTTGTTGACTTATTTCCAAAAAAAAAAAACTTTTGAATTGATCTTAGTTAAGCTGGAAAGATATTGAGATTATCCTAATTTTTTTGTTTGTTACTTTTGTTTTATTTCATACACGATGTCCTTTTTTATATTTAAAAAAAAAAAAACTATACTCCTAATCAGAATTTTTATCTCATCAAATGAAAAGCAACAATACATACAAAAAAAAATTATCAAATGAACAGAAAAAAAAAAATGGTAAGTTTATTTTAAACTTTTGTCATCATCATCAGCATCATTGTCGTAGTTGTCTGAACTGAATGCTCATTTCTCCAGAACGAAAGAAAATTCTGATGAGAATGACATCGCCTTCGTCCTTTTCTTTCTGTACCGTGTCTGTATTCGTATCCGAATCCGTATCCCATTGCACTTAAGCACTTTTTCTTTCTTCTTATATTCATTCGTTCATTCATTTTATTTGCTTAATCAAATGGAATGCGGATTGCAGAAAGTTATTGTCGAAATTTTGATAAATGTATGATGATGACAAAGTGTGTGTACTGTGTGGGACGGCGGATTTTCCTATTTCACAGACAGAAAGTTTCTATATCAACTTTTTTTTGAGAATAACTCAGGGAATTATCATAGAGCATTTCAAGGATTTGGCGAGATATTATATGCCGTGTTTATTTTTGGCACATAAATTATTACCACTTGCATTTGCATTGAGAATGTAATAAATTTATCATCGTAGGAAGGTATAATCACATTGAAAATATGGCTACTTTTTTGGACTGTCTAATAACTATTTTTGATGGAGGAGGAAAAACTTTTTCCAAGCTAAAGCTTAAAAACTGTATTTAAATTTCTGTCGCAGCATAGTTTTGTAGAATTAGTGCAACAACCAGGATATGAGGTATTTGCTACTCTAAGGACTCATTACGGCACCTAAGCATCGTTTACCAATATATGATTTCTAAAAAGAGAAGACTAGAATGTGTTATTTTAAATCCTTTACTGTCGGATGGTTTTAATGGTTAGCTTGAAGAACTTAAGTCCAGTGAAGATGCTTAAAAGCTAAAAGAAGGTTTACTCTTTCATTAATTGGCAATATACAGTAAAGAGCAATAATTGCTGTCCAGAAGATGGTACTTGACTTCCCGAAACAGAAAAACGCTTATATAGCATTATTTTAACCTTTACCTAATTTAACTACTTAAAGGCAGGGAAACACGAATTCTATTTTTTCAGTTCTATAACATTACAAGATAATACCTTTTCCTCAAAGTACTTATAGGTCTGTTTTATAAGAACAATAATTATGAGGTTCAACTTAGTAAAACAATTTTCACTGTATTCAAGCTTAAAACTGCTTAAATATAATCTAGAGAAGATTTATATAAACAAAAAACATATTTTTTAAATTCATAAATTTCTACTGTTAAATTGTTCATAACACAAAATTCCAACACTAAGAAGTTTTTTTTAGTATTATGGAATTCTGTTCAAGCTTAAACCTTTTTTAATTCTTCGAAGACAGGAATATTCATATTTTTAGTTCTGAGAAATTTTATATAATTTAGGTTCTCCAGTGAAACGGAAGAAAAACTAAGTTGAATTAACGTTCAATTAAAATTCTTTGAAAAAAAAGTGCTCTTTTAGTTTTTCCACCAGATTAAGTGTTCTCCAGTGCATCCATTATCCATTAAATCAATAGTTTTTTTTTCTTGTGATCGGTTCTTCATTATTAAGTAGGATGATAATTTATTTGTAATAGAAATTGATTAGGTTTGGTACTTCGAAGACTGCAAAAAAGATTAATGAGTGATTTTATAAAGTTCAAGGAAGTGAACATTATAAGATAAAAAGGTGATAAGTTTATTAGAATTGAATTTTTTGAAGGTTAATTAGCATTGAAGGTGTTCTAAGGTAGTGGTAAATTTTTAATTTTTACTTTCACTTTAATTTTTGTTTTTACCCTTAACGTATTATTTTTTTTCCTGAGACTGATTCAAGTTGAAATTCAAAATTTATGGATTAAGGAAGTCAATCTATGTTGCGAAAAAAATTCGTTTAACATAAACTTCAGCAATATTAAAATTTAAAAAAAAAAACGCTTTTAATAGGATTTTTTGGAAGTGAAACAAATTTGGAAAGGAATATTTTGAATAAGATAAAATAAGCTTGAATCCAAAATTTGTATCTTGGGCTTCTATTTAGAAAAGAAGATTGAACGTTCAAATGAAAGGGAATAGTTTTGAAATCACAAATTTCTAAAAATTCTATTTCAAAAATCAATCCAAAGGAAGTTTTTATTTTTGGAAAAGGAGACCATCTTTATTTTACACTCTTAGAAGTTCTCAAACGTTCGCTTCATTTTATTCGTTCAATTACATTTTCCAAAAAGGGGCCTTTGTTCTCAGAGAGTTTTAGTCAACAATTTGTTTGTGATGAATTCTGCCTCATGACTTGGGCCAAAAAAAATCTAAAGATCTGGGAACTACAGACTACGGACTATTGAAGAAAATTCTGTAAGCTGAATGGACTCGGAAAAGTTAAAAACTTATCTTAATTTTCTTATAAAAACCAACATTAGCTGAGGTATATTTTAAGATGAATTGGTACGTGAAAAAAAACTGTCCGACTTGCGACCTTACCAATTTGTATGATATTCAATAGTTCAAAATTATTATTGTTAATGTTAGGTTTGAGTTGGATGAATCCTCAGTATTTTTTGCACGATCCTGATAAAAGAAGACCCTCCAAACTGCACCAACTATAGAAGAATCAGTCTACTTAACATCGCTTACAAAATCTTCTCTTCTAAACCCCATCATCATCAACCTGATCCTACCTTCGACTTTGTACTTATCAGTGTGGCTTTATACCCGGAAAGTAAACAGTTGATCAAATATTCACACTACGGCGGATCTTGGAAAAAATCCAAGAAGACTAAATCGACACCCACCATCTCTTCATCGATTTCAAGGCTATGTCTTTTGCAGGATCACCATGGAGAATTCACGCTGCTCCATAAAGGTTGGAAACAACTTAACAGAACCTTTCGATGTCAAAAAAGGTTTAAGACAAGGTGAAGTGCTGTCATGCGATATTTTTAACATCGCACATAAGAATAGTGCACTTGTTGCGGTTTGTACCGGACATTGGCCTATAGGAGTTTATGCAGAGAAGTTGGCTACAACACCTTTTGCCGTAGCTGTAGTGACCAAAGAGAAAGTGAAACGATAATCCATTTCCTCTTCAAATGTCCTGCTTTGGCAAGCACTAGAATGAAATACTTTGGAAAAGCATTCTTTCAAGAGCTTGATGAGCTATCTGAGACAAAGATCAGAGACCTAATCTTTTTTCTCAATGCGACAAAATGGCTCTAACATAATCGCTATGAAGCTTCCTTTCAATCAAAGGTCAAACGAGTTTTTGGTATCAAAACAGGGCACTACAGCGCTAATTGGATCTCAGGCTGGGTTGCCTTGAGATCGCCATTTCTTCCTACCTAAGAATAGTGCAGGGCTCATACGTAAACACTAGAGGCATTTTCTTTTAAAAGTCTGTCCAATTACTGGCATATGCTGATAACATTGACATAATTGGAAGAACTCAGCGTGATGTCAATGGGGCTTTTGTGAAAATTGAAGCAGAAGCACCAAAAATGGGTTTAACAATTATTGAGGGCAAAACAAAGTACATGCTGTCGTCAAGAAATGGCTTACAATACCGACGTCTTGGTCAAAACGTCATCATCGACAGACGTAACTTTGCAGTAGTCAAGGACGTCGTCTAACTAAGCTCCGCTGCAAACGCAGAAAACAACAGCAGCACTGAGATCAAACGAAGAATAACTCTTGCTAACCTCTGTTTTTTGGGCTAAGAAAGCAATTGAGTGAAAAAGTTCTCTCGAAAACTACCAAAGTGTCGCTATATAAGACCCTCATCATACCAGTCCTGCTATACGGTGCAGAAGCATTGAATATGACAAAAGCGGATAAAAGCACCTTTGGTCGTTTCGAGAGAAAAGTTCTTCGTGTGATCTACGGTTCCGTATGCATAGAAGGTAAGTAGAGGAGAAGATGAACCGACGAGCTGTACGGGCTTTACAGCGACGTAGACTTAGCCAGAAGGGTAAAAATCCAACGACTAAGATGGCTGGGTCACTTAGAGCACATGGAAACCAATGCTCCGGCCCGGAAAGTCTTCTAATCCACACACACAGGACAATAGAGGAAGACCGCGGATCAGGTGGCGCGCACAAGTGGAAAGTGACCTCACCCAACTTGGAGCACGAAACTAGAGATATCTAGCTAGGGACCGAGCTGGATGGAGAAGTTTGTTGGGTGAGGCCCTAATTCACCCAGGACTGTAGCGCCACCTAAAGTAAGTAAGTAAGTTAAGTTTTAGAAAGATATTTTATGAAAAAGTCTTTTTTAAGCCCGAGTTGGATGATTAGGGCCGGATGTAGCTACGTGTCATCTAATGTAACTTGGCCTACCTTATTAAAATGTCTGTTCAAGCCATTTTAAGGTAGGGCCATATCACATATGACTACTTTTTTAAGTTTGTTTTTTCAATGTCACTAGTCTAATTAAAAAAGACCCAAATCTTAGCCGAGGTTTAAGACATTCCCATTGGTCAACTCCATCGTTATTTATGAGTCAAAACCAAGGAAAATAAGGCACTTGCAAGGCTGGCATTTGAACAATGTTATATTCCCTGACAAAAAAAGTTGGCTTTTTTTTTGACAAGAATTGTTTTTTTTTCGTTTTTTCAGTTTTCCGAAAAATTTAAGATTGCTCAAACAGAGTTTAGATCAAGACCTTTCTAATGCTAGCTCTACGCACTTTCAATCACTTCAAGGATACTTCACATTTACTCTGTTGAATTGAATGTATGGGCACATAATACGTAATAGTTCGCACCCCTCAAGATCGTTTCTTATGGTTACTGCAAATAAAAAGTGTCAGATTCAGATACTTAGCTGAAGTTTTTGAAGTTGCTAGTTTTAATTTGTCACAGTAACAATATGCTTTCCTAATATTACTAAGTATATCTGATGAATTATTCATATTAGTCGAAAACGAGTTAAATCAGTTCTGTTTATTTCAATCTAAATTTGCAGCACTTCAAAGCTATCACCTACAAACCTATCAGTAACGAAAATACGAGGTACAAATTTGAAAACCTAATGCTAAAATTCAAACAACTAAATCTACTATACCACCTGGAATATTAATACATTTATTTTCTCTAATAGAATCTAATAGTTTATCCAACCTCAAACCCCCACCCCTCCGTCTATAAACGAAAACGTTTTCCACATGCTTTTAATTCTCGAATAGTTTAACTCAACAACAAAAGGCGCATAAATGTGCCACCATCATCGTAAGCAGGTGTGTACGGCGGTATACAAAAATATATTCTATACAAACTTAAGGATAAAATGTCCCCATTATCCTTGCGAGTAATTGTGCCACATTAATAGATTCCATCTGGGAATTTCCTATATAAGCCGAAATTAAAACAAAACCTTATCACACCTATACCTCAGTATTCCTTTCTATCCCCTCAAACCTGCATAAAAGTCTGGTATAGGTATAAACTTACATTTTGGTAGTGCGGTAAAAGTGGAAGTGGATACCCTTGAAAGTAAATTGTATAATCAATTGCTCTGGCAATTCTCGTCTTTCTTTTCATATCCGGCATATCCGGTATACAGTAAAGGTACGTGTAATATTTCGCTGGCAGGAGAAGAAAGTAATTGAAACGCCAGCCACAATGAAAACGCGCTTTAAATCAAAAGCTTTATATTGCAATAACAACATCAGTTTCAACCAACGATTCCACCGCCAAAATACAAATAAATATTTAGGTAGGTAGGTATAAGGTAGTTGAGTTACACACCAACAACAGAAAAACAAAAACAACTTTACCATCTCGGGTTAAATGTACCTTAGAATCTGGGACATCGCATTCCTGATCCTGACAGCTGGCAGTAAACCGTCAACAATGCGACTTTCTACAGCAAGCAACAAAAACACAAACAAAAAAGAAAACACCAACACGCTAACGCGTGTGAAATTTAATGTTGCATGTTTCCCTCGTGGAATACGTGATTATGTTCAGAAATGTCTTTTGCGCGTTCTTGAGTTCTTTGGAAGGAATTTCCATCAGTCACCGTTTTATATTGGCTTATTTCCGGAAATCAGGACGACGAAAAACAACACAACACAAAACAGTGCAAAAAAAAAAATGGAAAGAGTCCTGTTCATGTTGTTGTATTTGTAAATATAGGTACATAATTTGTTGCCTTATATTTTTGTTGCTTGTTCTTATACTCAATAAAGGAATCATCGTGTTGTTCACTTCGATGATTTAACGCAAAAGAAGAAGATTCAAAGGAGTTTTGTTCATATAATGATGGTTGGTGTGTGGTGTAAGTAAGTATATAAGTATGTATGTAGGTATCTATAAGAAAACCGTTAGAAGTAAGGACTTAAGGGATCCACATGTTGGAGTGGAGTATAGGTAGTGTGTGTATTTGCAGGATCAACAAAGATACAAATATGTTTACTTTGGAAAGGATATTCCTATACCTGTGTGGTAACATATCTAAACCTACATTTTGGGGACGACTCCAACGACAAGGATACGCGTTGGATATGCAAACAAAAAATAAAACGCAAAAAAAGGATGTTCGGCGCAAGGATCAAAATTCATAAAGCATTATTTAAATGCCAGAATATAAGGATTGTTCCTTGTTGGATGATTTCTCAGGATTTTTTTTCTTCATCTGGTTTTTTTTTCTGCTCCCATATATACAAATACATGTAAGTGGATGAGGATGTTAAATAGGATTTATACGTCCTTGTTGTCTACGTCGTCGTCGTCGTCCTCATCGTCTTCCTCGTCGTCATTGTGTCATACTTCTCGTCATAGTCGTTCTTATGCTGATGCCGATGCTGATGCTGAGTGGCACATCTGGCTTCGTTGAAATGTTCTTTTTGTTGTTGTTATTGTTGAGCGTGTGTCAAAAATTGTAGGATACCAAAGCGAATTTGAATTTTTTGTAGAGATATTTCCTTTTTGGCATTAGACAAATTTCAGGGTTATCGCTTATAGCATTTTCCCTTTTTTTAATTTTTTTTTTCGTCCTCCCATGTGTGAATAATTTTTTTTTTTTTTACAACACAGTCATACAGTTTTTGCTATAGTTTATGACACAACAAATGCGCAATCCTCTTTTATGTTTGCATAGCTTTTCTTTTTTTTTAAAAGAAATATCCTTGTTATGTGATGGCAATTTTATTAAAGGCAATTCGGGGTAAGAGCAAAATCCTTTTGGTGGGATATGGAAACCATAGAGGTAATGGTGTTGCGTGTTTCCTCTTTAAATACATATCACAATATTATCCTGGAATTAATTTTTTGTTGATTTTTTTTGTTTTGTAAATTGTTGCTAATAATTGGGTTTTTTGTTTCATATTTTTTTTATTTAAATCTTCCTCCCCACCAAAATATGTTTTTGTCATTCATCCTCTTGTGATGTGTGTGTGCCAAGGCTAAAATGAGCCATATCCTTATAGCATAGGTATGATGATTATAATATATGATGTGTATTTGTGAGTGTGTTTGTTTTTATGAGAGATTATTATTTGCATAGAATAGGGATAATAAATTGCATCCTGATTGCCAAATTGCTCCATGAAATAGGGGATATACTCGTAGCTAGAGGTAGGTATATCGAGGGAAGTTTATGATTTTTAAGCTTCCAGGGATACATTGGTATAGACTATAGAGTATAAAGTGGGAGAGTTCGTATTAAATGAAGTGTGTGAATTTTAAAGTAGTATGAGTGGGATTAGTACCGCATTTTGATGGTAGATAACTATAATGTATGAAGGATCACTTGTATATGAACTCGTAGTAAAATTGCAACCAGAGTAGATTTAGGTGGGAAAGTGTGTTGTTGTAGGTACACCTACATATGCCTAGTGTGTAGTCCATTTTGTATCTATAGATATGTAGGTGAAGAGAATAATCCTGGATGTGATAAGGCATAAGTAGAACAACACACAATAATTTCTGAGGGAGAGTTCAGCCAAAAACCAGAAGGTTAGTTATTTATGTCCTTGGAATAATTTTTGAAACATGAAAATTAATGTTCATTATATATAAAGTACACAATAGAAATTGCTCTATTTAGGGATGTTGAAGGATCTGGTTTTACTTTATGTATTTTTGATTTTTATTTGAAATTTAAGGAAATGTTATCATTAGCTTGAATTGTGAGCATCACTATGATTCCAACATGCTGGTACATAAGGGTCTTATGGTATTGTAAAATAAGGGAAATCATCGAATATGCTATATACCAATACACAAACAGTCAAAGAAAATAATGGCAATGAAAAATGGAGAAATTTAAGGAGGCTTATTGCGAAATTCGAAAAGGGGTTGAAAGGAGGTGTCGGTCACATTGGTTTTGAATTCCCAAATCCCAGGCATTGGGAAAGAGAGAGGGTGGCAAGGAATTCCACATTCGCAAAGTACGGCTAAATAACGAAACTCTGTACTTGACAGTACGACTAAAGTTGGGCTAGAGGGTATATTAATGATCATTTCTAGAAACGCGAGTATTACGGTTGAACTGTTTAAGGTTAGCAATGCAAGTGGCTATTTCTCTAGAGCATAAACCATTAAAATAATGGTAAAAGAGGGTGAGACGAGAAACATTTCGACGATCTTCAACCGACGTAAATGATCTTATGATGGTAATATCAACTATCAATCTAAATGCTCTACGTTCAATACTTCCCAACAGGCTAAAGCAAGTTGCAGGTACACCAGCCTAGAGATGAGAGTTCTACTCAAGCTTTAGACGTGTATAAGTCTTGTAGATAACAGCCATATCAGAGGGGGAGGAAAACTTCTTGCATCGCTTAAGAAAACTCAAACATCTTGCAATTTTTGGCAATATCGCGTATGTGATCGTTCTACAAAAGGTGGTTGTTGATACACATAATAAGAATATCGAGATGTTCAGTTTCCTCGATGCAAGTGCCATTTACGGATAATGGCAGGGGGGTATATTTCGCTTTAACTATAGAAGACAGCATTGGGTTTTCGAAGCATTAAATTCCACGCGTTTTTTTAAATCCCCATTAAACAATGCTATTTTAGTCGGAATTTAATGAACTTATCGTATTTGTCCTTGCAGTTCCACATCCGAAGAAGAGGGATGTTAGACTGAAAATGAATATGAAAAGCTAAGAGTACTATCGTCAGCGAAACAATGTATTGGATTAAAAGTTGCAGACAGGAGATTATTAATAAAAATGAGGAAGAGTTTAGGAGATAGAAAAGAGCCCTGGGGCACACCAGCATTTATTTTATGATTATCAGTCGCATTGGACGCATTTTCGATAAGAGAGCCTGATGCTAAACCCTTTCAAATGCTTTTGAAATATAAAGTGCAATAATCTTACTTTTTCCAAAACGATGTAAAGATTTTTTCCACTGTGCGGTGAAATGAACCATGAGATCACCAGTGGACCTATTGCTTCGAAAGCCGTATTGCCGGTCATTGAGAAGCTTCCGTTCTTCTAGATATTTCTTAAGCTGATAATTAATCAGCGATTCCACGATCTCGGAAAGAAGGCACGTAAGTGTTACTGGACGGTGATGAAGATTCGCCTTTTTTGAAAACAAGCTGGACAAATACGGTTTTCCATCCGCTCGGAACGAAACGTGAGGAGTAGGACCGATGAAAAAGCTTACACAGTGGTTTTGCCAGCGTTGAAGAACACTTCTTCAGAACAATAGCGGGGATACCATTATTATTTAAATTTTAGTAAAACTCTAGAATAAAAATATCTCGTTACATTAAAAGCACCCAGCTTTCTATTTTAAAAATAAGCTTTCCACACTAAGTACAATATCCGGTTTTCGCGAAATTATCGGTTTTCGGTGAAAACCTACATCGAAAACTCAAGTTTTTGGCATACATTTTTGGTAAACCACAAGATTTATATAAAACCTCTCGAAAACTAGTAGGAATTCAAAGTTCATCTAAACAAACAAACCTTTCGAAACATTCAGCGCTCAAATTCATGTAAACAAAACAGTTGATGGCTGCTGTCAAAACAAATATTTCATTTTGAAATAAATTTGGTCGTGGTAAGTAATATTATTTATACAATTTCATTGCAAAATAAAAATTATTTCTTTTTGTTTTGTATTTACAGAGTATGGAAGAGAACAAAAGAAACAAAAAAAGGACACTTCTGAGTTGAGTGGTAACAGAAAAATTGTGGGAAAATTTGCCAACGTTGAGAATAAAAGCTCCGGTGACTATTTGCGATGGTTCTTTAATGATCCTCCAAAATTTCAAACGGTTTTTGTTTAGCGAGGAACCGGAATTCACTATGACTACTGGCGTGAAGACACCATGGACGAGAAAGACTTGCTCATAGTTCGTAATGACGTTTCCAAGGGATGCGTCTTCGAATTTGTCGGCACTAATATGTTTGACGCTTTCGCTTACTACCTAAAGAGAAAGACTTTCCAGTAACTTCGCTCAATCACAAGGATTTGGGAGATATGAGAAAGGCGATAAGAACATTTGTGTAGGAGAATAAGTATGAAAAAAATGTCTGGTGAAGGCTAAGTCGCAGCGGGCTAGGAAAATTTGCGCCAAAACATTCCACAATGTGGGAATTGTTGTTCCAGTGAATAAAACCACAACAGTGAGCTATCGCAACATGATGAACAGCCTGCCAATATCAAGAAGATCTTAAGTGCATTGGACAAATCAGGCGAGTTCTCAAAGAAAGAAGCCAAAGCGATAGTCATAGAGAAATTGCAGCCTATCATAGGCTATCACAGCTTTAGTGATCGCTTTGGATGAGTGTGATGTTGGTACGAATCTGGAACTAGGAATCGACCTTTTCTGCTCCGTCCACAAGGAACTACACGAAATCGTTCAGAATCTTCTCAACCCCGCCTTTAAGTTCCTTGGACGGCCACAATGTATAGCGATTCTGAAGACACATTTGGCCAACAGAAGCAATAGTCATAAGCTCGGAATTTTGTATTGAATTTGTTGTAAAAGAAGAAGAAAATGTTTTTAATAAAATTAATTTTTCACAAGTTAAGAATCTATATGCAGTTCTTATTAAAAAGTTGTTGTTTTGAAAAATACGCTTTGAAATTAGTTTTAAGTGCTGATTTCGAATCCAAACTTTTTAAAATGTTTACCTTTATTGATTGGAAAGTAAGCGGTATTTCAAGCCCAGTTTAATTTTAAGGTTCTCTGTACTCTTCGTGTATATAAGTTCGAGGTATCATTCGAAAATACAATTTGAATTTTAATTCAAAACGACATTTTTGACAAATTTTGAAACAAGAAAACCAAAAGCTGACAAGCTAACATTTCAAAACAAAGTATGGTCGTGTATTGAAACTAATAAACAATCCCTGTTTGTATTTTTTATTACTTTCAAGGAAATAATCCCTTGAGAACTATGAATAGATGTACAGGAAGATGTTACACATCGGGCCTTAAGTGAACTTTTAAATAAATCCCTTTTATGTTGTACGTATACCCCTGACTCTATGAAATAAAAAATAAAACTACAACTACTGATCTTACACACTACTTATGGTCCCCATACAAATAACCCAAAGTATTCACCTGTACAATAAATATCTAACAAGATTACTTTGCATAGCTTTGAACCTATAGCTTCTATAGAAAACAACGTGTGCATGAAGCAGCTCATAATGTTACCATCATAGGATGCAGAATCCCTCCTTTGAGATCAGACCTTATTTTACTCGGCAGCAAAGTACAAAGCCTTTATTTTTTTTCTTTGAAGATACATAGATACACAACAAGGAGCAAGTCGGAGCAGATAGGTTTATAGATAGGTAGAAGGTAGGGTATGTAGGTACCTATATGAATATGGAACAACCTAGAAAGCTTTTTGACTTCTTCTAACTTTGTACGAGTACATACCTAAATAGCGTGTCCTTTGCAGGAGTTTTGATATTTTTTGTCTTTGTTTTGTTTTCGACAGTAAACGCATTGTTCTATATTACGTGTAGAAATTTCAAAATCAACTCTTTTTGGTCTACAGTTTTGCATACCTCTACTCATACATATCTCGTCCTCGGGTTGTGTGAGAAGAAATGCACTCTATTTTGTTTCATAGTGTCGTCGTCGTCGTTCCTGTTGTTGTAGTTGTTTTTGTTTCTGTTTTTGTCTTCGTCGTCGTGCCCTTGTTTGCATACAATGAAGTTATTAAAACCATGCAACAAGACAAAATTACCTCAGCAGCATTTCGTTTACTCCACCTCAACCTCCACCACCTCCTGACCTTTTTCCACTTTATCTTCTTTCAGAAAGATATCCTTGTGATGCAAGAAGAAAACTCTTGTTTTGTACTTTTGGGTCCTTTGAAAAACAAAAAAGGGGGTGTAGACTGTGTAGAGTGTGTGTGTGTATGTTTGAGGCTCAGACTTAAGGTTTATCGCTGTATGAAGAGTAAAACCCTCTGTGCTTGCCCTTTGGCAAGGATATTGAATTCATGGCATGACATATTTGAAAAGGGATTTAATTTTGTTTTACTTATGCTCTCGTTGTTCCACCAAGTTGCTTTTTGGATTTGCGTTTATGGAAATCCTTGTGCAGATTTTTTTTTCAAGTTTGTTTTTTTTGCTGTAAGGAAATTCTAACACCTCTATACACAAAAGTTAAACTACGTTGTAAACACAGATGTTGAATGCTTTTGCCATGGAAATAAAAATCTTACACTTCAACGAGGACTTATTTTAAACGAATTGGATTTTATCTTGTAAATATCCCTTTCTGTTTTTTTTTTTGTTTTTGTGTAGGTTCTTTTTTTATATATTTTTTTGCTTACTATGTGTAATGAGAAGAACAACAGGATGTTGAAATCTGCTACGGAAATTCATTTGAATGGAATTATTTTTCTTCTGTTTTACAGAGGATAAGTTTTTTTTTATTGAAATGAAGAAGTCTTTGTCGTGATTCTTATTTTTTTGTTTCAATAAAAAGAAATAAAAAAAATAGGAAATGAAATAAATTATCGAGGGAAAAGTCCATCAAGGTTTTAAGATATTTAATAGACAGTAATTCCATGTAATTATAAAAAAACTTCAAGAGGATATTAATATAGCAGATAATATTGTGTAATTATAGGGAAACGTAGACAGATAGAAGAAATTTATTTGCAATATTTAATTCAAAATTCAGTTGAAAATGTTGGAAAGGGAGAAGTTTTGAAAATTATGCAAAACTTCTGTAAGACTCTAAATGAAGTCAACTACCATAATATCATTAATAAACACGTTTTTTTTTTGCACAGTTCTTTTTTCTTTTTTTGCATGTCCTTAAAAAGTCATCGTTTTTTTGTATGTTTTAAAACTTCCAAGAATCGAAATGGAAGGTGCAAGGAATATAAGATTCTTGATAAACTGAGTGACAATATTTTTACCTTGAAATGTAACTTCGTAACTTCTAGAATGTGATACAGTAATTTAGAAAAGTTTTTCAATATCTTTTAAGTGGTTTTCACTTTAAATATGGTAGAAGTGTGACACAGAAAAAGAAGGACACTTAAATTGTGTGGTTCAGAAAATTAAAAAAAGTGTGACCTCCACTGATAACCTTCGATTGATGTCCTTTTAAATATTAGTTTTCTTTTATACAATAAGCCAAAATGGCATTTAAGGAACTTTAAAACTGATATTAAAGCAATTTTTTCTAAATAACTTGTCTCTTTTCAATTGCTACCAATTCTTAGCAGTTTTGTTGTTAGACTTGAATTTTTATGAAAAAAATTGTCGATTCAATTTTTTTACGTAATCTTACCGTAATTTTACGGTGCATAGAATTATTGTGGAAAGAATGGTATTTTCTTCGGCAAAAAATTCGAAGTGACAAAAGTTTGTTCTTCAGCTCTTTTGATTATATACAAAACGAAAACTTCACTTTTAATGGAGTTATAAAGTTTAGAAAAATGAGATAGAAATCGACAAGACATCTCTCTTAAAACGCTGGGCTTAGATACATGATTTCAAAAAAATTAGTGTAAAATAATTGAAAATGCCTTCAGACTTTTCTAATGACGTCTATAAGAATAGATAAGAATAAATAGTTGGCGTTTAGCTTTCGACATTACATTACAATCAGAATGCAAACAAACAAAAAGTTCTATTTTACTTACATAATAAATGCAAATTAATAAATTCTCATAATACCATTCGTTTTATTTAACTGTCTTGATTTTTTAAAGTCTTTTCAAAACAATCAAATAATACACCAGCAAATTTGTATATCTTTTGTTCGAAATATGCATAAATACAATTGTTCCAAAAGTGAACAAATATCAATTCATCAACAAACAGTTTTAAATACCCTGTGGCATCAGACATAGCCTTTTTCTTTGTTTTATGGAAAGAAGTTAAATTTTGATTTGTTTATTTGCGAAGGTTAAAGCTTTTTATAGCAAAATCATAAACACATACATAAATTATAATTGTATTTTCTTTGAGTACTTTTTTCTACTAAGAATTCTTAAGATTTCTTATAGATGCCAAAAGAATACTACATAAATCTATTATTTTCATTTAGAAAAAAGAAGTTCAACAATGGAAAAAAAGATAACCATTATTTTGTTGCCTTTATAAAAATGGTTTTAAAATCTCAAATGGAAAAACAAAGTATTGATCTCTTTCTCAAAACTATTATTATAAAAGTTGCTTGTCAAAAAAAATAATAATAGACTAAAGGTGTTTGGTTCATTAAATTGACATCTTAATGGAATTATTCTTCCGAGAACAATATAATGACTTTGAGATACATTCGTATAAGAAGGAGTAGGTATTAAAACAAAGAAAAAATAAAAGGAGTCTTTTGTTTTGTTTTTCTTTTCTTATTTTTATGTGAAACTATGTATGTTTTTTATGTCTTTTACTTATATTCATGACATACAAAATATTTTGCAATCTTTATGTTAAAGTGTTATGTTTGTCAAATGAGGAAAGGTATTATTTTGCAAACAAATATTTTCTCTTCACAAAATATGGGTTCAAGGACAAGTCTTAAAAATCGCTTAAAAATTGTTTCCAAAATCATTTTTAAAATATAATGACAAATTCTTATCTTTTAAGTTAAACTTAATTATATATATTAAACATATTTTAAGAAATGGCGAAGTAATCCATACCAAAAAATATCGTTTTACAAAATTAAATATGAAGTTGTGCGGAAAAGACTTTTGTTATAAAAGCCTATCTATTAAAAAAGTGGAAGATTTTTGTTAAACAGAAATATCCCACGAACTAAGAAGTATTTCGCTTAATAAAGGAAGTCTTATTTAAGATTTTTTAAGTCATAAATGGAAGTGTGGGTTGGATCCCTGATTTTTTATTATTTGGCATAAACTAATAATAAATAAATTCCAAGAACCCTTAAAATAACTCTAATAATAAATTCCAGCTGACAAAAACATTAAATTATTTCACCTCCTTTGAAAATAAAATGATCCTACAAAAATGATGTGTTAATAATCTTAAAAACCTCCCAAGGGTACCAGCCACGAACCGAAGCCTGTAAAGACGATCGAACATCGTAGTAGAACCGCAGTCGATGCTGAGAATATGGAAAGATCACTTCTCCAAATTATAAAAGGGCGATGACGAACCGAATTCCGCTGAAAGGGAGATAGAACCACTCAACCTCGACGACACAGATCAACAATTCCGCCTATCCAACCTTGACAAAGTGAAGATAGCTATATCTAAACTTAAGTCAAACAAAGCTGCTGGAGCTGATGGCATCGCTGCCGAACTATTTAAAGCAGCAGGCGATGACTTGGTACGGAGCATGCACCAACTCATCTGCAAAATATGGTCGATGGGTGGAATCTCAGCATAGTGTGCCCGATACATAAGAAATTAAACCCCCTAAACTGCGCCAACTACAGAGGCATCAGTCTCCTTAACATTGCGTATAAGATCCTCTCTGCCGTATTATGTGAACGTCTGTAGCCATTCGTCAACAACCTTATAGGTCCTTATCATTGTGGCATCAGACCAGAAAAGTCCACTATCGACCATTTATTCACACTACGGCAGATCTTGGAAAAAACCCAGGAACTTCAAATCGATACCCACCATCTCTTTATCGATTTTAACGCCGCGTATGACAGCAATGGGATAAGCTCTACCGAGCAATGTCTAGTTTTGGCATCCCTCTCAAACTTATTCGTTTGCGCAGAATGACGATATAGAACGCACGCTGCTCTATGAAGATCGGTCAAGGTTTTAGACAAGGCGATGCACTGTCATGCGACTTCTTTAACATCGTTCTGGAAAAAATTATGCAAAACTCAACCGTCAACACAAGAGGCACAATCTTCCAAAGGTAAATCCAATTACTCGGATACGCAGATAATAATGACATGTTTGGAAGATCAAAGCGTGATGTCAGTGGAGCGTTTTTGAGCATTGCGACGGAAGCGAAGAAGATGGGTTTAATGGTCAATGAGAGCGAGACCAAGTATATGCTGTCATCAAAAAAGGACACTGCACGACGACGTCTTGGATAAAACGTGACCATGGACAGCTATAACTTTGAGGTAGTTAAGGACTTTGTCTACCAAGGCACCGCTTTTAATACAGACAACGACACCAGCGCTGAAATCAAACGAAGAATAACTCTTGCAAATCGCTGCTTCTTTGGTCTTAGAAGTCAATTGAGAAGTAAAGTCCTCTCTCGAGCATGTAAAATCACCATCTATAACACTCATCATCCCGGTTCTCATTTATGGGGCTGAGGCCTGGACCCTGTCAAAGAAAGATTAGAGCGTCTTAGGATGCTTCGAGAGAAAAATTCTTCGGGTGATTTTTGCTCCCGTACGCATAGATGAAGGAGAAGATACAACGACTTACTGTACGGGCTGTACAGCGACACTGACCTAGTTTAAGAATTTAAGCCCAACAAGCTCTTCGACTCCAATCCCGAGGGACGGCGCAATAGAGAAAGAGCGCTACTCAGGTGGCGCACCCAGGTGAGAGAGGACCTCAACCAACTTGGCGTGCGAAACTGGAGACAGCTAACTAGGGACCGAGCTGGCTGGAAACGCATGTTGGTTGAGGCCCAGATCCGCCCGGACTGTAGCGCCACCTTAAGTAGGTGAGTTAGTAAATAATCTTCAGGACCTTGAAAAACTTTTTAAAAATATTCAGTGGAATTTTATATTGTTTATTAATTTATCATATATCTTTTTACTTATTTGTAAAAAAAAACAACTTGTTTATTTCTTATTGAAGAAATAGAAAGTACTAACAACCTTCTTTATTACTTGAAAACAAACTTTATCAATCAATCGATCAAAAAAAAAGTTCTTGGTCCTTTCTAACACATTGATTTTTTTGATAAGTCGGTAGTCATACAAAAAATGTCTAAAGTAATGCTAATATCTTAAATGACCTTTAAGTTTCATCAATGATATCCATATACTTATATTAAGAAAAATAACATAACCAACACAAACAATTTTAATTAGATATTTTATTTATTTTTTGAATATCAAAAATGTGAGTTAGTAAGATTACAGCGATCACAAAAATGTCCTTTTTTTGTTGACTTTTTTAGTCCCTAAGAAAATCCATAGTGACAAAAAAAAAAAAAACCTTCAGCTGTCTGTGGCAGTCAATTATTTTCCTTGCCAAATAATTCTCCCACACATTACAGAAGGTGTATGTAGATTTTTTAAATTTTATCTCAATTCTTCCCACCAAAAAAAAAAAGTTTTTTGACATCTTCCCAGGGGTTTTCTATTTTTTTTCTTTTGTTGCTTAAAGCATGCATACCTATAGAATTACTACCGCACCTTCAAGTTAATATATGAAAAATATATGTAATAACCAAAAAATGTAAAAGCTGATGATGCACAGGACTTTCCACCCGCAGGATAAAGTTCAAAAATATGTGAATCTCACCACATAAATTTACATAATACGAGTATAAGGTACCCTCTATATGTATATACTGCAATATGATAACGTCGACACCGACAACGTGAACGACGACGCTTACGCTTACGCTTATACGCTGACCATACGATACCAAAGGACATTAGGGTATTATTTTGTCATATGATTAACTTAGAGAAGTTATCGCAAAATTTATCTTTATCCATATCATTTAGATGAGAGTTAGTGTGTGTCTGTGTGTGTGTGTAGTGCATGTGTGAAAATAGTTGTTAGCTAAGGTATACACATACTTCAATGACAGAAGCAGTCAGTAGCAGCAGCTTTCTAAACAGCCAGCCATATCGCCAGCGCTAGTATAAAGTACTAAGCTCATAAATTCACTTTTCCGATTAAAATTGCTGAGGTATGGGGTTTTCGTATGTGTGTAGATTTTTGGGAAACGATGCAAAAAAAAATTCTACGGACATATTCCCAGATTGAGAGTTGGTTTTGGTAAATGTCCATCGTCGTCGTGGTTCACTGTTGTCCTGCTGAGTCCTTTGGCTCAAATATTCTATACACACCTATAAACACACAATATGTGAACGCAAAATCCATTTTTATTTGTGGTCACCTAATATGCGGTTTTTGCAGGAAAGGAATTTTCATAAGTCCTGCTCTTGCCATATCGCCATAGTATATATTTATAGAGTACCTAACCTACCTCTGTCTATACCTATATGTACTATCGTACATATACCAAAAACCTACCACTGCGAACGGACCATCGGACATCAGGCATATCCGCTTCTGTATGATTATGCAGACCAATCTAGTGGCTGTTCAGTGTTCAGGTGGTGTTAAAGGATATCCGGGTGACCACATATACCTAAACCTATACATAGTGTGCCTTGTTGTTAATAACTGATGAATCGGAAGATACCATCACCATCGTCGGCCGCACCACGATGATTGGATTTAGAGGTGATTATGGTTAACTAACTCGATATAACTACTTATATTGTGTGCTCAGCTGATTGAGAGGAGGAATTGGTTATAGGTTATATGCTATGGGAGAGCTTAAGCTCTTGGGTCAAATATTTAATTATGGACAATTAATTGTTTAAATATACCTACCAAGAGGTATTGTTGTATGAGTTTCAATTTATTTTTGTTTGTTTTTCAACATGGAAACATTACAAATCCCTTTTAAATTACATGAATGTGGTAAAAATGGTGAATTGATATTTGGATAAAATTTGAAAATTTAAGCTCCTTAAAGTACTTATTTAATACCTCCAAAAAACTCCATAAGATGATGGCTACATGGTTCTTAAATTCACAAATATTGACCACAGAAAGAAACAGGCTGGTTAAGCATTCTACATTCGGAAAGTACGGCTAACGAACGAATATCTGTACTTTACAGACAGCTCGACACTAGTTTGATGAGGATTCTTGAAGGTGCAAGTATTACACTTGAATAGCTTAAGCAGATTATATCTACCCAGAAAGTCCGCATCCTATGAAAAGGGATGTTAAATAAGAAAACGAATGAACAAAGCTGAGAGTACTCTCTTCACCGAAGCTGGAAAGTCTATTAGAAGTTTCAGACAGATCATTTATTTATACAAATAAGAAAGAATATCGGAGACAAGACAGAGCCTTGTGGCACACCAGCAATTACTTTGTAGTTGACAGACTTTGAAGCCTTTGAAAAAGTCTGCTATTGAAATGTCCAAACATTGTAATCCTTCATTTCTAAAAAAGCCTGATGGAACCTGGACAGCCTCTTCAGCCGAATCTCTTGAGCTACTGATGAAGACGCACTTTCCGAGTTGCGAGAGTGATAACCCCGAATCGCTTGAAACCACGGAGCTAAACGTAGCTTATGTAGAGCAAGTCAATTCCGTTATAACCAGAGAAAATATTTTGTGGGCCATCAATACTTTTTCTCCATATAAATCCCCAGGCATGGATGGCATACTACCAGTTATGCTTCAAAAGTTGCATGATGTGGCAGCTTCATGGCTGGAACAGGTCAAAGTAGTTTTTATCCTGAAAGTGGGAAGGTGAGGTCACAAATCCGCGAAGGATTTCAGACCAATTAGCTTAACAACTTTTGTGCTTAAAACCTTGGAGCGCATTCTTGATTACCATATCAGAGAAATCCTAGTTGGACGACCTCTCGAAAGCACTCAGCATGCTTATCTTAAGGGCAAATCTACGGAGACTGCCCTCCATGAGGTAGGTGCGTACTATAGAACAAATAATCCATTATAAAGAATTTACTCTTGCCACCTTCCTAGACATAGAAGGTGCTTTTAACAAAATCCTTACCGAATCTATGGAAGAATCGCTCGTTAAGTTCGGTGTAGAAGACTTCATTCGAGAATGGATTATTTCCATGCTCAGTGGTAGGAAGATTTTAGCCACTCTAGCCAATACAATCGCAACAAAAAACGTGAGTAGGGGAACACCTCAGGGTGGTGTCCTTTCGCTACTTCTATGGCTTCTGGTCATAGATACAATTCTCGTTAAACTAAAGAGATGTGGAGTGAAGCCCGTTGCCTATGGGGATGATTTGGTGCTATTGGTGTCAGGAAAGTACATCTTTGTGATTAGTGAAATCGCGGAGTCAGCTTTGAAGAAAGTTAGCAACTGGGCCACGAGTTGTGGACTAGGAGTTAACCAAAGTAAAACTGAACTGTTGCTCTTTACCACCAAAACTAAAGTACCGCCCTTCACGCTACCTCTAATCAACGGTCAAATCCTATCATTGTCTTCCAGTGCAAAATATTTGGGAGTTATACTCGACCCTAAACTAAACTAAATACTGAAGTACGGGTTAAGAAGGCCTTTGTTGCCTTCTACGCCTGCAGCAAAACTTTCGGCAAAAAGTGATGGGGACTTCAGTCGAAGATGATTTTATGGACGTACACAGCCGTAGTACGTCTAATCTTAAGATATGGTTCGATTTTGTGCTGGCCTGTTCTTAGCAAAGCCTATAATATTGATAAGCTAAAGAAGGTTCAGAGAACAGCTTGCATGGGCACCTCAGGGTCCATGCGTTCTTGCCCAACAGAAGCTTTAAACGTTATTTTTGATCGTCTACCAATCGACCTTTTTATTAAATACATAGCTTCCTGCAGCGCTATTAGGCTGAAGGAATCAAACAGCTGGTTGTCAAAACCTTATGGTCACAGCAACAAAACGAAATTAATTTCCTCAGATATTATCTCGGTAGACAAGACACTGACTACTGCACTCCTACTTTGAGCCTTAGTAAGGGTTTTAAGGTTATTTTCCCATCCAGAGAAGATTGGGAGGATGACATCGTGTCGATAGGTTTCGACACAACCATCTTTACTGACGGCTCAAAGATGGAGTGTGGAGTTGGTTCTGGGATCTTTTCTGATCTCTAAAAGTAGCTATATTCTTTAGGCTTCCTGAATTTGCTAGCGTTAGGGAAGCATATAAGCTGAAGTGCTAGCAGTAAGGGAGGCATGTAACCTACTTAAACAAAACCCAAACCGAAACCGAAATGCTGCTATCTTTACAGACAGTCAAGCAGCTGTCAAAGCCATTATCTCGGCCATATCCTCATCTAAATTGGATCAGCAATGTCGCGATGAGCTTGCGAGCCTGAATATTAACCTCGGTGTCACCCTGATCTGGGTTCCGGGCCATAGTGGTATTGTGGGAAATGAACGGGTTGACGAGTTAGCCAGGCAAGGATAGGCCCTTCGTAGCTCACTTGCGGAAATGGTTAACATTCCTCTTCGTGTTATGAAGGGTAAAATCTTTTCAATCTACCAAACTGAATCAAACCGAAGGTGGAGCAATTTACCCAACTGCATTATATCTAGGAAGATATGGCCAACCTATAATAAAACCCGTGCAAACGATCTTCTATGCAGGCCAAGGCAAGACAAAGCCAGGATTGTTGCGGTTCGTACCGGACATTGGCCTATAGGAGTTCATGCAGAGAAGTTGGGTATCTGTTACAACACCAAAGAGAAAGTGAAACGATAATCCATTTCCTCTGCAAATGTCCTGCTTTGGCAAACACTAGAATGAAATACTTTGGAAAAGCATTTCATCACGAACTTGATGAGCTATGTGAGACAAAGATTAGAGACCTAATATTTTTTCTCAATGTGACAAAATGGCTCTAACATAATCGCTATGAAGCTTCTCTATCAATAAATATTTTGAATTTTTTTTAAATGACCATTTGGTTTCTTAAAGATATCAGTCACACATTTCTAAAGGAACTATGGAGAAGTTATCAGTATAAGCTTCATCCTATCCTTAATCTTCTTTATAAAACATTTTCATACGAGTAATAGTACCACTGCCGGTATTTTTTATGAATCTTCTGTGTTGTTTTTGAAAAATATGCACACTAAAAGTCCGCTATTTAAGGTTTCAATATTTCAATTTTTAAATCCTTAACTTGTGTGGTTTTAAGAAAATATTATAGAACCAATTGAAATTAAAGTTTTTCCTAAATATATTTTTAGAAAAAAATTCTAGCAAAGGTTCCTCACATATTTATAGGTGTGCCAAATCCTTGATCGTATATAAATGTTAGTACTCAAATAATACATTGAATCAATAAACTTAAATCCAATATTTTTGTCTTGAAGCACACCACACGACTTCATGTATTTATGTGGGTATGTTTCTATGTAAGTTTACCAAATAATAATAATAATAATTCAATTCGATTCAATTCAATTCAAATACGAAAATCTTTAATTTCATCAAATAACACGTTTCTGATATCGAACACAATTTTATAAACGAGTATTTGTCATTTCGATTCAACGCAACGTATATAGCGGTCACATCTATCTATAGGTGTCTATATGTACTATTTTAACCACATAGAACATTCCAGCCATTAGACATGGTTTCTCTTCGATTCCTTGTCGTATGCCTGTCGTCCTTGTCGTCGATTGCGTCGTCATTGATCGTTGTCAAAGTTTCATACCAAAATCAATAAAACAAAGCAAGAACCAATAAGTACACAACAAATACAAAACCTATAGGTTTACGCAGGATAATGGTTATAATCATGAAACAAACTTGTACATACTATGATTATTTTGAATGTGTATTTGTCAAAGACGCAAAATGGCATCAAACGGAACAGACCATACCGGACATATCAATAATGTCGCTTTCGAGAATTTCCTTCGAATAACATCTCCTTACCATCACCGCACACTCATTGTCTTTCTTTATTAATGTATGTTATATGGATGATTGAGGATTTCATTGCTTCTATAGATTGTTTAAGAAAGGAACGAATAAAAAAGGACTAAAGGGCACGTTGACAACTTATACAAAGGACGACATCAGGATGACAAAATGACGATGGCAACAAAGACGACCACGATGAAGATGTGACAGAATCTTTTAATCCACATTGTGGATATCTTCAAATTGCTACGATTTGATATCAAATATATTATTCAACAAATACACACGCATAACATCACATAATATCAGTATAGTTCATAAATATATGTATGTATGTATGGATCGGCCATTTTATCGTGGGAGTAGGTATGACTACATTCAGATGTTTACTGAACGTGGGTATTTCAAATTGAATGTGGATATTGACTTCGGCGGCGGCGGAATTGATATTTATGGAAGATAAAAGGCATTTGATTAAAAATAAAAGAAAAATTAAGGACAAAGAACTTACACACCAATTTATTAAAATGCGAAGTCAATGACTAGAATTGTGAAGTAAAAACAGACTTTGTTTTTTTTTTTAAGTAAGTGCAGATTTTGAACTGATAAGATTTATCAAATTTAAAATTTGTAGTTTTAAATTAAGCTCAGTACAGAATTTCACATTCGTTAAGAGCGGCTAAAGAAAGAATCCTTGTACTTTGATACTGAAATCAGACTAAGCTTGGTATAGAATTTCACATTCGTTATGTGCGGCTAAAGAAAGAATCCTTGTACTTTGATATTGAAATCAGACAAAAGGATATAATAAACACTTTAGCCTAGAAATGTTAGAAATGGCTTAGAACTCATACTAGGAAAAAAAAGTAAGCTTAGTACAGAATTTCACATTCGTTAAGTGCGGCTAAAGAAAGAATCCTTGTACTTTGATACTGAAATCAGACTAAAGGATATAATAAGAACTTCAGCCTTGAGTTGTTAGAAATGCCTTAGAAATCATACTAGGTAAAAAAAAGTAAGCTTAGTACAGAATTTCACATTCGTTAAGTGCGGCTAAAGAAAGAATCCTTGTACTTTGATACTGAAATCAGACTAAGGGATATAATGAGCACTTCAGCTTAGAGTTGTTAGAAATGGCTTAGAAATCATACTAGGAAAAAAAAGTAAGCTTAGTACAGAATTTCACATTCGTTAAGTGCGGCTAAAGAAAGAATCCTTGTACTTTGATATTGAAATCAGACTAAAGGATATAATGAGAAATTCAGCCTAGAGTTTTTAGAGATGAATAAGAAATCATACTAGGTAAAAAAAGTAAGCTTAGTACAGAATTTCACTTTCGTTAAGTGCGGCTAAAGAAAGAATCCTTGTACTTTGATATTGAATTCAGGCTAAAAGATATAATGAGCACTTTAGCCTAGAGCTGTTAGAAATGGCTTAGAACTCGTACTAGGAAAAAAAAGTAAGCTTAGTACAGAATTTCACATTCGTTAAGTGCGGCTAAAGAAAGAATCCTTGTACTTTGATATTGAAATCAGGCTAAAGGATATAATGAGCACTTCAGCCTAGAGTTGTTAGAAATGGCTTAGAACTCGTACTAGGAAAAAAAAGTAAGCTTAGTACAGAATTTCACATTCGTTAAGTGCGGCTAAAGAAAGAATCCTTGTACTTTGATGAAATCAGACTAAAGGATATAATGAGTACTTCAGCCAAGAGTTGTTAGAAATGGCTTAGAACTCATACTAGGAAAAAAAGTTAGCTTAGTACAGAATTTCACATTCGTTAAGTGCGGCTAAAGAAAGAATCCTTGTACTTTGATACTGAAATCAGACTAAAGGATATAATGAGAAATTCAGCCTAGAGTTGTTAGAAATGGCTTAGAACTCATACTAGGAAAAAAAAGTAAGCTTAGTACAGAATTTCACATTCGTTAAGTGCGGCTAAAGAAAAAATCCTTGTACTTTGATATTGAAATATTGAAAAAAAGTATCCTCGTTTATCAAACTTTTAAGCTGTGTTGCCAAGTGAAAGGCTGTCTTTGTTGGACATACAAATGTAGGCGACGAACAATAATAAAACTTTTATTGATAACTTTCCTTAAAAATTTACAAGTTTAGTTATTGGAATTGAAGTCAACTAATTAGACATTTGAGGCACTTTGCAAACTGTGGAAATTAACAATTGAATAATTGGTAACTCTTTTTTTGAAGCTTCTTTACCTGCACATTTTTAAGAAAAAAGTTTATTTGAAGTCCATATCTTTGCTGATTTTTAAGATATGGTGGTTGAAGAAAGATATTTCAAGGATTTTAGGAAAATATTAAATCCTGAGGAGGCAACTTATCAAATTATTATAAATCCACTTTAAAAAACTGGTAAGTTTTAAGTAGACGAATCCTAGAACCAGGAAGGGCCAAGTTTTTCTTTTAGCCGCTTATGATCAGCAAAAACCGTTTTAGAAAAAAGGAATTATAACCTTTATTTTTTTAACATGAAAACCTTGTTATGCTAAGTTTTATTTTTGATAAGGTTTTAAATTACTATTTTTCGAGAGTTGTAAGAATATTCATACGAATTAATACCGACATTTTGAAATTTTCTATGGATGCTTAAAAAAAAATTCTAAAATGTTTGGTATTTCGATGTTATGGATATTCTCGTATTTGACACGCATCATAGAATATTCTAAAATCAAACCCAAAATCGAAGTTTGTTAGAATTGAAATGAATTTCCAAATTTGTGGTTTGTAACCACGTTCTCAGTTTTTCTGTGTTATATATTCTACATACAATTTACTCTAAGAAATATTGATTTACCTTAATTTTACACAAATTTTGATCATATATCATATAGACATACAGGTATGTGTAGGTAAAAGCTCGCAACATCATCCTGCTGTCATTGGTTTTTATATACCTGTACGCAAAGATTTACATCTACATATATTAACAGTATCCCGAAGTTTTGTATCCTATGGTAACTAACTGATATTGTGGTTTTATGAACATCTTTTTCGAAACAATAGAAACCATTTTAAACTTCGACATCTTTCGGTAGAATGATTTTACAGACAAATTAAACTAAATCATTTTTGGTTTTTGGTGACTAACGAGGCATGTTGAAACTAAGATACAATTATTTAAATGTATCTTTAATTTAAACTTATATAAAGTCTATATTTGGATTGCATAAAAGGGTTTTAAGAGTTTTTTGTTCATTAAACTTATATAGATAAATAAGTGCAATTTGGTCAAAAAACAAGAAACCAAGAATGGATAAAAGAGAATACAAATCATTTAAAAATGGTTTTCAAAGCATTTTTTAAAATTTTGAAGAAGAATTTTGAAATTAAATTTGTTAAAAAAAATCACACACTGGGAAAACTATTTCAAGGATATTTTAAACTATACTTAATTGAGTTTAAATTGGTCTTTTTATGTGTTCTTTAATACGAACTTTCTAGGATAATACTGGAAAAATAAGAATATAGAAGGAAGGTAGAAAACGCATGTTAAAAGCAACTCAAGAAAGAGATAAAGTTGTTACAAGGGAAGTTTTCAATAATTTAAAATTTAATTTGTTGATGTTTTTGAAAACTAAACTGAAGCTGAGAATTGGACTTAAGATTGTTTTTCTAGACCCATGGTGTGCATTGGACTGTCAAAGTAGAGGTTTTGGGTTCAATCCTTGCTGGTTCCAATTAAAGTTTTTTTTATGGGTACTGCCTCTTGGAAGAAATTGATAAGATTTTTTTAAAGAATTTTTGACATGCTTTTTCAAATTACTCTTTCGGATTCGGTTTCAAAAAAAATTTAGAACAATTGATATATTATGTACATAAAACTGACAATAAAAGTTAATTTCAAACTAAGTGTTTTGCAATAAAGCCCCTTTACAAAAACAAAACTATTCTTAATTCAAAAAATACCCAATTTAAAAAATTGAACAGGAAAACAATTAATTAATTCAAAAAATACCCAATTTAAGAAATTGAACAGGAAAACAATGAGTAAGAATCAAACACGATGTTTTGTAAAAGCCAGTATTGTTCGTAGAAAACTATGATAGTTTCGACGTAAGGTGCGTTGTTTTAATAAATTAGATTGAATATTTTAGCTTCCGGAAATTACGATAGAAGAAATTACTCAATTTTTTTAGAAGCCTCTCAAAATTCATAGTTCTCATTAAAATGATTTATCAAATTTTAATTTAAGGGACTATTTAAGGATATTGACAGTAATTTCAAATGTTTTCAATTTTTTTTCATAATATTTTCGATAAGCAACCTCTTTTCAACAATTTGGAAGAAAACAGAAAAATGTGACTGTGATGCAATTTTTTTAACATCGCACTTAAGAATAGTGCAGAGCTCACAAGTAAACACTAGAGGCACTATCTTTCAAAAGTCTGTCCAATTACTGGCATATGCTGATGACATTGACATAATCGGAAGAACTCAGCGTGATGTTAATGGGGTTTTTGTAGGTATTGAGGCAGAAGCGGCAAAAATAGGTTTAACGGTTAATGAGGGCAAAACAAAGTACATGCTATAGTCAAGAAAGAACCTACAACACCGAAACGACTCCGTCAAAACGTCACCATCGACGGACGTTACTTTGAGGATCTGCTATGAACGCAGAAAACAACAACAGTTGTTTTGAGACCAAACGAAGAATTACTCTTGCCAACCGCTGTTTCTTTGGGATAAGAAAGCAATTGAATGGTAAAGTCACCTCTCGAAGGTCTAAAGTGTCGCTATGTAAGACACTTATCATCCTTGTCCTGCTATACGGTACAGAAGCATGGACTATGACAACAGCGGATGAAAGCACCTTGGGTCGTTTCGAGAGAAAAGTTCTTCGTGCAGAGGATTTAACCAGAAGGTTTTAAGTCCAACGACTTAGATGGCTCGGTCACGTAGAGCGCATGGAAACCAATGCTCCGGCGCGGAAAGTCTTCGAATCCACACCAACAGAACAACACAGTAGAGGAAAACCACGGATCAGGTGGTGCGCACAAGTGGTAAGTGACCTAACCCAACTTGAAGCGTGAAACTGGAGATATTTAGCTAGAGATCAAGCTAAGGGAGAAGTTTGTTGGGTGAGACTCTAGTTAACACAGCACCACCTTAATTAAGTAAGAAAGTAACCTTTTAAGTTATGGAATTAAAGGTCTAAGGCTGTAAAGCATAAGATATGTTTTTTAATGGTCAAAAAATGTGACAATTGACTGGTATAACTTCGAGGTGGTAAACGAATGTGTTAATATGGGCACTGCTGTTAATTCTGCAAATGACATCAGCGCGGAGATGACACGTAGAATTACCCTTGCTAATCGCTGTTTCTTTGGCCTAAGCAAGTAGTTGAGAAATAAGGCCCTATCGCGAAGTACCAATGAGACACTGTATAGAACCTTCATCATCCCAGTCTTTCTGTATGGTGCAGAAGCATGGACTTTCTCCCAGGCGGATGAAGGATCTCTTGGTATTTTCCAGAGGAACCTTCTGCGTACGATAGATGGACCGGTTTGTGTCGACAGGCAAAGAAACATCTGGCGGAGAAGATTTAATCAGGGGTTATACGAGCTGTACAGCGACTTTCCACTGGGAAAAAACTACGTGATCAACGCTTTAGATGGCTAGGGCATGTCGAGCGAATGAACATCGAAGCTCTACCCCGTAAGGTATTCAACACTAAGCCTGAGGGATCAAGAAAGCAGAAACAGGCCTCATCTCCGGTGGAGTGATCAAGTTGAGGCCAACGCACTTCAACTTGGTATAAGAAAATGGAGGCATCAAGCTAGAGATCAAGTTAAATAACGAAAGTTATTATTTGAGGTCCAGGAGCACCATGCGCCGTAGCGCCAACTAAAGTAAAGTCAGTAATGTGTCTGAATTAAAAATTCAAATCATAATGTTTTAAATTTCAGACCTTTCAGAAAATTTTAGTTGATTTACTCTTCAAGTCAACTCATGAATCAGACGAAGTTTCATTTGAATACTTCCCTATTTAAAAATATAAATCCAGATATTTTAAAATTTGTTGTATTCCACAATATTTTTGGTCCCCAACTGACAAACAAAGAATATACAAAATTATGTATGTATTTATGTAACTTTACAACAATTGAAATTAAATTAAAAAAAGCGATAATAATAAATGTTTCATTACCTTGAAACCGTATTTGCATAAATCTTTCAAAAAACCTTCATTCATAATCGCCCATTAAAAAAATATATATGAAGCAATAATAAAAATCTCATAAAATATATTTTTATCTTGTTGTCTTGGTTTTATTTTTCATTTACCAAATTTTTCAACAAAAGCTCTTCAATCATCCACCATCAAGTTACAATAAGCTACACCAGCACAGATTAAATGTATGGTTTTTTTTTTGTTGTCTGCATTGTTTTAACATAACCTACCAAACCATGCCCTTCCATTATCCCTAACACATATGCGAATTAAAAACATTTACATGAACGACTTTTGGGTTTGAGAAATATGTACCGTAACGTTACTGTACGGTACGTAGTAGATAGATATAAGCAAAGCATGTTAGTCGTTATAGTTCCCTCAAGCTCGAGGTTTTTTATGTCATGGCTGAAAAACATAGAACTCTCACGATGTCACAACGATATGACAACGATGACGACGAGGACACTGACGACGACGACGACGACTAGGACGACGATGTATGATATTACTTTCCCTCTGAAGAAATCACAGGATCTAAAATATCACTGATGCTGCCGCTGCCATCAGAGTGCAGTGTTAAGTTAAATATTCAGATATGTCCTTCATTCTTACAATTTCCTTCACAAACATACACATACAGTCAACAACATATACATTTGTATGTTTGTACTGTTTCAAATGTATATCTTGCCGCCATCATCATCATCACCGTCCTAGCCCTACAGTGTTTCAGTTGTATATGGTGTAAAGTCGGCACCGTGTCTCACTCATCTTCTCAACTATAAACATTAGATTCATCAGAGATTCTATATGTACAATTCTATATGCACATATATATCAAATGTATGTATATAAATCTTTAAATCTACTTTCTCCCTGTTGATACTTTTAAAATGATTTGTCACACAAAAAGCAAAAGGAAATTATTTTGCTTTTGAATTTCCTCTGGAACTACTAAAACCGCCAACATCATCAGCAGCTGCTATACTATATTCTTGATGGTGTGCTGTTGTTGTTGTTGTATTTGTAAGACATCATCCAACATCATTTATATGATACGATATAGAATATTCTGCTTCAAATGTCATTCTCATTAGAAATTAAAAAATATATACAAATACATATAAAAGGGGGGGACAAAAAAAAGAAAAATTTAATTAAATATTTTCAAGTCGTTGCGCTAGCACTACCACCATCACTGATGGTGTAAAGTCACAAATGAAAATGGAAAACTAATCTTATTTGGTCACAAAGGATCTGACGATGCGCGTAATTTTTTTTAAGTCCCCTTTCCTGATTTTAACTTGCGATATACATACTTTTTCTGAGGGTATATGTGTGTAGGTTTGTATCAATTATAGGGCAAGGTTTGAATTCTTTAAAAAAAAAACTTAAGGAAGAAGAAAAATCGAACACGAGCTTTTAATTTAAATTAACATTGATTGAGAATGGGAAAAAAGTTGGTCTCACAATTCTTCTGTCTAATTTTGAACTTAAAGTAAAGCCCTATAACCGCTAAAGCGATTTGACTGAAATGCAAAAGACTTTAGGTTTGTATTCATTGAGAAAGTTGAACATAATTTTTGAATGATTAAAATTGACACTTACTAAAAGTAGCTTTTTTATTTGCAGATCCTGAATACCCTTAACATGTTTAAAGTTTAAACAAAGTGTGAGCTTTAAAAAAATGGGGAGACAAATAAGTCATTGACACATTGGCTTTAAAGTTTTAAATATCAAATTGTTAGGGGAAAAGAGAATTGAGCAAAGTATTCTACATTCTCCATGTGCGGTTTTTTTTTTATAACAAGCACACACTCAAGGGGATATTACTACCCTTATTATGCAGAGGCACAGTGTGAGCACTAGCAAGAGGAGAGAGGGTTTAAAAGGAGTGTTGTAAGGAATTCCACATTCGCGTAGTACAGCTAAAGAACGAATATCTGTTTTTAACAGTACGGCCGAAGTTTTACTGGAGGGTATACTGATGAGCATTCCTAGAAAGGCTAGTATTACGGTTGAACTATTTTAGGAAAGGAATGCAGCTGGCGATTTCACTAGAGCATATACCATTAAAATAACGGTAAAAATGGGTCAGACAAGAAACCTTACGACGATGTTTAAGCGACGTAAATGATCTTATGATGGTAATATCACCCATCAATCTTAATGCTCTACGTTCAATACTATTCAAGAGGCTTAAGTAAGTTACAGGAGCACCAGTTAAGAGATGGGAGTTATACTCAAGCTTAAGAGGTACATAAATCTTGAAGATAACAGCCAGATCAGAAGGTGTGACACACTTCTTACATTGCCTAAGGAAACGCCAACACCAACACCAACATCGCGTATGTGATCCTTCCACAAAAGGTGGTTTATGACTTCCATACCGAGAATATCGAGATGTTCAGTCTCATTGATGCAAGTTCCTTCCATGGTTAATGGCAAGGGAGGTATATCTTGCTTTATCGATACAAGACATCATTGGGTTTTTAAAGTATTAAATTCCACGCTGTGTTTTAATCCCCATTGTATAATGCTACTTAGGTCGGAATTTATTGAGCTTAACATGTTTAGTCTTTGTAGTTTCACATCCAAAGAAGAGGGATGGGTGTGTAAAAACGAATATAAAAAGCTGAGAGTACTATCGTGAGCGAAACAATGTATTGGATTAGAAGTTGCAGACAAGAGATCATTAATAAAAATCAGAAAGAGAAAGAACAGAGCCCTGGGGCACACCAGCATTTATTTAATGGGCTCCAGACTTGAATCCATGCAATACTACTTTTGATCCGAAATTACTAATTCAATGAAGCAGTAATTCTTGAAAACCGAAAGAGTTTTTTTTTTTGATAAGAGTTCCTGATGCCAAACCCTATCAAATGCAATAATCTTTGGCTCCACTGTTCGGTGATATGAACCATGAGATCACCAGTGAATCTATTGCTTTGAAAGCCGTACTGTTGGTCATTAAGAAGCTTTTGATCTTCAAGATATTTCTTTAGCTGATAATTAATCAGAGTTTCCATGACCTTGGAAAGATGCGACGTTGGTGCAATCGGTCGGTAATTAGAGGTTGAGGAAGATTCGCCTTTTTTGGGAATGGGCTGGACAAATACAGTTTGCCATCTTCTCAGAACGAGACCGGTGGAGTTGGAAAGATGAAAAATCTTACGTAGTGGGTTTGCCAGCGCTGCAAAATAATTATCTGTACTTGACAATACATCTTAAATTGAGCCCAAGGATATAAACTGAAGGAAGTGCAAGAGTGTTACGATAATGAATTTATTGAGAGGGGGAGAAATGATTGAATGCAACTAGAAAATTTGATAGATTATTGTTAGTAAAATTATAAGTATAACAAAAAAAAACCCGTGAAATGTTGCTCGATTAATATAAGACTGCGATTCAAGGCCTTTCGCTTTTCATTTTCAAAAATCTTTTTTGGATTTTATCCAAAAGAAGTAATATACGAGTTCTTATCAAGTTTTAGACGAATGAGGGCTATTACTACGTCAAGATCAGAAGAGGTAAAATATTTCTCCCATTTTTTTTGAATTCAATTCTACATGGTAAAAAAAAATCGCCCAATGTAGTCGAGATTTAAATTTATTGATCTTATTAAGCTGCCGAAGGTATTCAGCACCAGAAGGTCAAGAACATGAATCTAGAAACGGATATTAAAAGCTTAGGGTACTGTCGTTCATTTGTAGATATCAGATAGTTTCTGAAAAAATAAAATAAAGAGAATCGGAGAAAAACCGGAGCCCTGAGGAACACCAACATTTATTTAACGAACCTTAGATCTGGCAAATGCAATAAAAGCTTTTATGGAATGGTTAAAAATCAATAAAATAGCAGTTGTCAAGCCTGATAGATACTGTTGAAATATCAAGTAAAATAATCTTACTTTTTCGAAAACGCCAGAGATTTGTTTCCACTGTTTGGTTAGACGAAAATAGATAGTCAACCCTATCATGAATTCCATCGTAATCGGAAATTTTCACAAATCCCGAAAAACTGTATCATGAAATCCTTTCGTAGTGGAAAATCTTATACTATTTTGCATTACGAACGGATTTCATGATACAGTAGTTTTTCGGGAATCGTAAAAATTTTCGATTACGATGGAATTCATGATAGGGCTGAGTGGCTATTATTGGTTTTTGAAATATTTCAGATCAACCGAATTGTTGGATTTTTTTAAATTGCTGTTGTACGAGACGACTTTTTAAAAAAAAAAAACCTTTCTGTACATCTTGAACGTGGAGAAATATTAACATTTTCAATAAAAAAAATAGAAAATAAATTAAATTGTAAACTCTTTTTCCACAGGCTTATTCAAAGATATAAAATTCCATCTTCCTCATAAGTTGAAATTCGTATCTATTATACTGTGACTTCAATTATTTAATACACATTACAAAATTTTCTTAACCAACCACAAACATATCAAATTTTGTTTTTGAAATATTAATTCATAAGTGATCAAAATTATATATAAAATAAATCTTAATATATCAAACTTTGCATTTTACTGTCATCGCATGTTAATCAAAATTATTACAAAAAGTCTAATCAAATAAATGCATTGTTAAATAACTCGACATAGTATCTATACATAACTTAAGTAAACTAAGTCCTAAAAGATAAATTAGATATAATAATGGTTTTTGAACATTTCATAATTTCACAGTAGAATAATATGTAGATGCAATAAAACTACTGTCTGTCGTTTTGTGGTTTGCCGCACACACATTTATGCTATACATTGTAACACGTTGTGTCAGTAACAATATAGTTTAGAAACTATATGTGGTGCAATTCCGGTCTCAAGAATGAGAAATAGACACAGACAAAAATGATTTTGAAATTTATGATGCACATTTTAAATTTATATCTCTTTGATAATATATTTTATTACATTCATTTAATTTAATTAATTTATATTTACTCTGTTGCTATATCGTCAGATTGACAATTGAAATAAAAGGAGTCTAAAGAAAATATCTTAGAAATACAATTTCAAATCGTCCCCACAAATAATTACCTAAAATAATTTTGTATTCAAAACGAATCTATCACTTACATTAATAATAAAAATAAAACCTGTAAATTTGTCGGTATATCCAAATTTATAAAGAATTATTTATTTTTTGTATAATACGACTTTGTAAGTATTTTTTATTATGTCCTTCCCACGGCAAGGTCCTTGGGGGATCGATTTAATTGTGGGTAGGTAGCATGACAACTTAACATAACACGGCTTTTGACAGAACCGGAAATTACCAAATAATTGCTATTAACATTTCGTGAAAAAACACAAATATTCTCACTTAATATTTTCCAGGAAAAAATAATAAAAATTAATATTTTTTTTCAGGTAAACTGTGGCGTATGTGGAACATTTTTTTCTTTTTTTTTTAATATCGATTGGGGAAGAGATGATGTTTTTTTTGGAATTAATTAATTTTGTATAATTGAAATCTTTTTTTATTTTTTATTGAAAGTATGAACGAATATTGTACATTCCACCATCAAACATTTAAACTTGGTATTTTATGATAAAAGACAAACAAAAATGGCTTAAATCAGTTAAGGAATTAAGACTTATGTTAGAATATATTAATCTACAAAATCGGAAAACTTATGCATACAAATTTAGTTCTTGAGGCATTTTTAAGGACAATGCCAATAACAATCTCACACCTTACAGATGGAATTCGCACAGATATTAAGGACAAACATTTGCAATTGTGTGAATTGGTCAGGAAAAAAATCACAAAAAGCATAGATATCATTCTCAAGGGGCAGTCTACCTACACGGTTTGAAAATATTGATTTTTTTGCATATTTCGAATGTAGACATAAATAAAAACATGCTCTGTGAAGTATTTTATCGAAAGCATGTGGGTAGCGAGAAATCGTGCAAAGGTTCAGTTTTAGAGCCGAAATCAACAAAACGCTCCGTTTTTTGGATTATTTTAATTCTTAGTATTGTAAGTTCTCCCAAAAGGCTTCTGATATAATTGCACCAATCCTTGAGGCAATTTTTACCAGCTGTCTTTACCTAAAGCAGGTATACCTTGGAAAGATTGATTGATATCCATTTAAGGGCACGTATCGATACAAGACTTCTGTCTTCGTCTCAACATGCCTACTGTCAAGGTAAATCGGTGGAAACAGCGTTACACACTTTAGTACGCACCATCGAATATTCCCTCCATCATAAAGAGTTCACTATGGTTGCTCTTCTTGACATCGAAGGTGCCTTTAACAACGTTGGACACATCTGCAATCACATCTGCACTAACAGCTCTAAATATAGAGAGTTCGCTTCGGGAGTTAATTCATTTAATGCTAACTACCAGAATAATTAACTCAAAACTGGGCAACTCTTCTAGTAGATGATTCGTTAGTAGAGGGACACCGCATGGTAGTGTTCTATCCCCTCTCCTCTGGAACCTAGTGGTGAATGAAATCCTAACTAGTCTGGATGCGGAGGGTTTCAGAGTGATAGCCTATGCGGACGACGTTGCTATAGCAGTTTCAGGAAAGCATCTTAATATCCTAAAAGAACTCTTACAAAATTCCCTGGACAGACTAATACTTTGGGCTGATCGGTGTGGACTGGATGTTAACCCACACAAAACCGATCTGGTCTTATTTTCGAAGAGATACAAAATTCCATTTGTCAACCCTCCCTATATTAAAGGAATCCAATTAAAATTCTCAGACGAGGCTAAATACCTAGGTCTTGTCTTAGACAAAAAACTAAATTGGAAACGCAACGTACAGGAATGAGTCAAAAATGCTACTGATTTTAGCAAATAAATAGCTGCAAGCTCTGCTATTCGCCTCAATGCTTCGTCGCAGTGGACTAACAACAACATTGGCCACTCCGTAATTCTAAGGTACTTAGAATCAATTCCAAAGCACACAGACTGCACCATCCCCCAACTACAATTCGACAGAAACTTCCAGATTTCTATACCTACCCCTACCAAAGAAGGGGTTGGTGGAGGAGTGTACTCTGAACGACTGAAATTATGTCCCTCATTCCGCCTTCCCAATCATTGTAGCGTGTTCCAGGCGGAACTTTTGGCGATCAAAGAAGTCTTGTCTTGGCTCAAAGAAAACGTGATATCAACATCTGATGTCCGTATTTTCTCTGACATCCAGGCCGCTATCAAATCTCTGGACTCTCTCTCTACAAACTCTATAACAGTCCATAACTGTCGATCATCTCTAATAGAGATGGCACAACAGTTTAATATTCACCTTTGCTGGGTGCCGGGCCATAGAGACATTCCAGCACCTGCAAGGCAGATGAACTCGCCAGGAACGGTACAGTACATCCCATTGTACCACGTTTGGCAAGTACTGGCATACCAATCGCTTCTTGTAAACTGTTGCTAATGCAAGACGCTGTGAGGAGGGCAGGCACCAGGTGGAACAACATCACCACGTGTCAAGTTATAAAATACATCTGGCCAACACTGGATTTAAAACGTTCAAGGTGCTTGCTCTCTCTAAGCAAATCGCATATAATCTCGATAATAGGTATCATAACCGGACACTGTCTACTAGGAAATCACGCACGAGACTAGGCGTATTCTCAAATGACTTTTGCAGAAGCTGTATGGACGAGGAAGAGGAAGAAACGGTTCTTCATCTTCTCTGCACATGCCCTGCTCTAGCTCAAAAACGCAAGAATTACCTAGGAGAATTCTTCTTTAACGATCTAAACGATCTAAATCATATCGGTATAATCAGCCTCTCACGTTCCGTGAGGGACTCAAGCTGGTTCCATTGAGCTTAGGAGGAAGCCTCAAGATTCATGTGGTATCAGAATGGGCCATTAAACTGGCCTAAGTGTGTCCGTTTCCATCTTGGACAGCCACTATAACCTAACCTAACCTAACCTTAGTTCTCCGTGGTCAGTTGTAACATTTATCTTTAGATCTAAATGTAAGTTCTACCAATCGTGTTTAATTGTTCCATTTATCTTTAAACGCATTTCTCCAAAAGTAGTGTTTTTCAAAACTATTGGCACGATTTTCGTGACAATATAGAAGACATCCTTTATCTGTAAAGAGTAACTTATTTACAAAACATCTCGATAGGTCTAGACAAAAGCTTTTTTAGATTAAAAGAGATGGTCAAAAAATTTGAACTATGAAAAGGAACATGAAAAATTTCCATCTCTAGGTCCCAAACTACGAGAATAAACGTAAATAGTAAACATTGATAGCAAAGTAGAACCATCTATGTTAAAATTCAAAACATTCAAAACAAAGAATATCGAAAGGTTTTAAATTAATTAATTAACACCTGGTTTCAAAAGATGGAATATCTGAGTTTCTAAAAACCTACCGTAAGGCGAATTTGGTTAATATTTTTTGAACTTTTCCAATGCTAGGGATACTTGATTGAGCAAAGGGATTCCATATAATGCAACAATACTCCAGCAAAGGTCTGACAAGGGATAAATAAAGGTTTTTTAGAGTAAATGAATCAGCAAAAGGCTTAGAACTTCTCGATATAAAACCCAACATCGTGATAGCTCTAGAAGTAATGTGGTCATTTTATAGTCAAAGATAACTTCAAGATCTTTTTGTCTTGTTAACCTTTGCAATGAATGATTGTCAATTTTTTAATTGAAACTTAATGGGTCTAGAATCTTAAAAATTTAACAACACTGCATTTTTTAATATTGAAATATAAACCGTTTATAGTATACCAGTTAACGATGCAGTCAATATCAGTTTGAATTTTGCTGGCATCTAATAGAGAACTTTGACAGCTAAAAGTCTTGAGATCATCGGCATATAAGAGACAATTTGCATAAGAAATATAATTTGGCAAATCATTAGTAAAAAGAATAAAAAGGAGTGGACCAAGGTGGCTGCTTTGAGGAACACCTAAAAAGTTTATTATTTTATTTGATAACACATCACCAATTTAACATATTGACCAAATAACTTTTAATCCAGTCAAGGAGAGCAGAATGAAACCCAAGCAGCTCAAGTTATTTTAAAAGAATATCGTTTTGCATACGATGAAATGCATTTGGTAAATAATGTTGACTTGCAAGCAAATTTCTAAGACAATAATTCGTAAATATTGACAAATTGGTTATTGTCGATCTACCACACATAAAGCCATGGTTATGCTGAGAAATATGATTTCGAACTAAATTATACAGTTTATTTTTAAAAATTTCTTCGAATACTTTTGGAATTAACCGGAATTTAGCAAAAGGTTCATAATTTTATACAGATCCCTTAGATTTATATTTATGCAGAGGAACAATCAAAGAATGTTTCAAGGTAACTAAAAATATACCTTGTCGCAAAGACATGTTGAAAATATTTACAAAAGTTTAAACTAAGTGGAGGAATATTATCAGGTGCACCGGAGAAACTGTTGTCCAGAGATGATAAGGCTAAAGATAAATAAAGGCTACCAGCATTTATATTAGAATTGAAATTATTAAATCTTGATCATAATTTATTTTTACAAGTATCACTAAAGTTCTCCGAAAAGGCCTCATTGTAAGACACACTAGATGGAGGTTAAGTTAGGTTCTAGACTTGTTGATTCTAGAGCATATTGCTTGAGAAGATATTTGCATGTAGCAAGTGATGTTCCTATGTTATGTTTTTGTCTAACATGAGGCAGAAGTGTTCCGTTTTTGGCGAGCTCATCGGCTTTACAATTTCCCGGAATGTCTCTATGGCCCGGCACCCAAATGAGGTGAATGTTAAAGTGTTCTTATTCAGAGATGATCGACGATCGTAGACTATTTGATCTTGAAGGGAAGAGTGGTATAGTCTAAGCGATCTGGGTTTAAAAGTACTTCCAGTGCTGCGGTTGGTATTGAGCGAAGTGCTTCTGTGATGCACATACCTGCTGACCGCTTGACTTTGATGAGCTTATTTAGATTTACCATCTTGTCCAGTGCGTGCCACCATACGACAGCTCCATGTATGAGTATCGGTCTGATTACCGAAGTGTATATTCAAAGGGTTATTTTTGGGGAGAAGCCCCATTCTGATCCTATGACCTTTTTACTAGTAAAAAGCGCTACAGTAGCCTTTTTTACTCTTTCATCAATATTTGAATTCCAATTTAGTTTTTTGTCTAAAATGAGGCCCAAATATTTAGCTTGATCGGAAAAGCTTAATGCTATTCCTCTAATCTTGGATGGGCTAATCTGAGGAATTTTATATCTTCTCGAAAAGAGTATTAATTCTGTTTTGTGTGGGTTGACGTCCAATCCACATTGCTTAGCCTATTTAGTTAGCCTGTTTAGGGCATTTTGTAGGAGTTCCGAGAGAACTTGGGGGTGTTTCCCAGATACGGATATCGCAACGTCGTCAGCATAGGCAATCACCTTGAAACCCTCTGCTTCCAATGCTGTAAGTAGGTCACTTACTTCCATGTTCCATAAAAAAAGCGAAAGGACTCCACCTTGGAGAGTGCCTCCATTCACCGATCTGGTGGTAGTAAAACTTCTCATGTTAGAAATTATTGTCCTGCTTATGAGCAGGAAAGTTCAAGAATTGACTGAATAAATAAAAATAAATCAATCTTTGAATAATAGGCCCAAAAATTAAGTTCGAAGGTAGACATACATGTATGTCTCTTAAGAAATAGTGAAAAAATTGTTATCAGAGTTTTTCCTTTTTTAAATTGGACAAAATTCTTTATTTTTCATATCGAAAACTATACGCCCTCAGTCCATACATACAACTATCATAAATAATTCATCCTCTTTGTATACTTCCTGAATATTTTAGTCCTTGAGCAAAAGAAAAAAAAACAACCAAAACATTGCAAGAAAATTGCAAAACATTTTTCAAGGACCGTTTAGAATTCTTTTAAAATATTTTCACGTTCAAGGACTTCTAAAATATATTCTTAAACTCTTTTTCTGATCTTTTGCTTTCTTGAAAAATAATTTTCACTAAATTATGCTCTTAAAGAGAAACCTATTAAGAAAATAATACTTTCATCCACTATAGATATTATAATAGTAAGTGAGGTATCAAAGTTCATTAATTAATTAATTAATTAAATCCTATTTTTCTTATGAATTTTGAAATCTTCATTAATTAAGTTAGAGATGATAATAATGTTTATTTGTTTTAATAATTAAATTTCAGCGTTTAAAATTGAATATAAAGCCAATTAAAAAAATTATATATTTGCATCCAAAGGAAGGTATATAAAATCTTTTTCTTTATTTTCACGTCTTCTTATATTTTCTGTAGCGAAAAAAATTTAGTTTTTACCTCAACAAACAACAAGAATCCACCAAGCTTAAAAGTCTCACGTGCAAAAAATAAACAACAGACGAAGATGTCCTTAAAAGATATTTGCTTGAATTTTCATAAAAGTTCTTTTCGAGAAACAGAAAAAAAATACGATAAACTTTCTTATTCTTTTTCATACCAGTTTCAGATGGGAGGGGGAATGTTTACGGGGGTAGTCTTCAGGATAAGAAGGAGTGAAATTTGGTTTTTACTTGTAGTTTTCCGCCACTGCTTCTGCTGCCGCTCTTACGTTTTGCCAATATAATGGTTGTTGGTACCTATGCCTTTTTAATCTACTTTGCATTTATGTAGAGGTTATGTATGTAGGTGTGTGTGCGTGTAGCTGTATAGTATAATAATTTTGAATGCGCCTCAAGGATGCACACAATTTTAAAGATGAAACCTTAAGAATTTTGTCGAAAGTTTGGCAAGAGAAAACGCTAAGTTATACATATTCCATCTTTCTTCCACATACATTTCAGCAAGCGTAAGGCGTTCGGAGCGGGACCATGCGGCGCTATATGAAAATCAAGCACTGCGGAAGTTTTTTTTTTTTTCTTATATATTTCGGAGTTTTTTTATTTTGATAGAATGCAGTATTTTGCTGAGAACACGTTAATTTAATTAAGGTTTTTTTTTCTTTCTTGGCAAAACATTCATTCTGATGCCACCGATATGCAAATCTAGATTTGAAGTGAAATTTAGTTTCTCTGGTAGGAAACTTTATTTATTTATTTATTTGTATTTTTTATTTGCTTTTGAAAAACACGTCAAATCGATGTTTCCGCATTTACAAGAAAGTTTAAAGTAGGTAATACATATTTGCACACACAAAGATCATTTTCAAACTGAGAAACTTCTTGAAAAGTTTAACGATAAAGCTGACAGAAAAGTGTTTAACCTCTTTTTTTTTAATTTTTATTTTTCGTTTTCTGTAAACATACAAATTGCGTTAAAATGAATACCCATTGAGTTCAGGGCCGTATTGTATTGATATACTATAAGAATTGGGTTGGGAGTAACTATATACTTTATATGAGTGGTTGAAACTTTATGTTCGGAACTCTGTGATTGAGTACTTATAATATTATGGTTATTGTTGATGGAAATAAAAATCAATATTGAAATAAATCCAAAAGTTCGTAGGGCATTGTACTAGTTTTTAGTGTTGGCATTAAATCAAGTTGATGAAAGTAACAAGTGCATGCAAGTCTATAAAAATTGAATTTTTTGAGAAAACGAATATTTTTAAGTCTTAAAAGCCATTTTTCAGCGAATTCAAATTAATGGAAAAAGTGGTTCAGTACTTAAATTAAATTACAACAATTATTACCAAAAGTTTTATTACTTAAAAATCGAGTGTGATCAAAAATCATTGATGGTTTTAAGTTTATATCAAACATGTAATTTTTTGTATTCAAAAATTATTAAATTTAGTTAAAAATCTAGGATTTTAAAATCTTAGAATTGCTCAGAAAGTAATTTTTTGGTACCGAAATTCTATCCAAATATTTATACATAATGTACATAGTTTAATACTTCTTAACTTTTGGAGAATTTTGGAAAACTTAATTTTAGATTTATATATTTTTGAAAAAAAAAAATGGATTGCAATATTTTGGGTGATTTATATTTTCAGACTTTTTTTAGTCCAATACTTAAGATTTGTATAAATATTTTTTTTATTTCTAAGATTTGGAATAATTTTTTGACATAGAAATATGGATTGGTGGCAGAAAACGAACTGATTTTGGAACACAAAGCTAATTTAAGTACGAAGAAAATTGGTTATTGAATAAAAATAAGGCTTTACATGAAGCCTGGCAAAAAGTACAAAGTACTAAAATTTCAAATTGCCAAATTGAAGATTTGCCTACATATTTTTGAATACAAAATGCTTAAGGTCTATCATTTTTAAGTACTCTCCAAACACTTCTATAGAGAGTGGAAAAAGGGAATAATTGTCAAGCTTCCGAAGAAATTAAACCTTGCGAAGTTTTTACCTTTTTTCCACCAAAATAGTAGCTAAGGTTATTTTGAGAACGTGTAAGAGAGCACACAACAACACTCGACCGACGTTAAACAACAAGGATTCCGTACTGGATTCTATTTTGCATTGATTACATCAAGACTTGCGAATCGTCATTGAACATGGCGTTGAATATCGATCAGTATTTTAACTTCTAAACATCGGTTTTGGGAAGGTTTTGACGGTGTCAATAAGGAGTTTATCTGGCTTGTTTTGCGAAGGAGGAATAAGCACATCTCTATTATTAAGGTGATTTATGATGAGTCTAAATATCACGTAATACATGGAGGTAGATTGTCGAAGAAGTACAAAGTCCAAAGTGGAGTCAGACAGGGTTGCAAACTGTCACCAATTCTTTTTTGTATTGTTTATAAGTGGTGTGCTACGAGCGGACTTACCAGGAAACCGATGAATAAGATGGACTCTGAAAACATACACAAAACATCTTTATTGTGCAGACGATGTATACTTATTATCGCACAGGATAATGGATCTTCATCAAATGGCAACAAGGGTGGAGAGAGATGTAAAAATAGTGGCACTGAAAATCAACATGGTAATAACTAAGATTCTCAGCCTCGAAACCGCGCAAACTCATCCTCTCTAGTAAGTACTGGGAAGTGACCAATAGAAAAAGTAGAGAGTTTTCAGTATATTGGAAGGAGGGAAAATCTAAGGTTGAGTTCGGGAAATTGTCCAATGTTTGAAGAAACAACTGTCTCAGCTTGAAGACAAAGCTATGACTGCTACGCTCAAACGTCAAACGGTTGAGGCATATAGAAAATAATAACAACCATTACAAGTAGATTTCCATTAATAGGTGTCTACGAAAAATCTTACGGGTTTTCTGTCCCGATCGTGTATCCAATGAAGAACTATAGAATAAAGGGTCAGGAACCCACTAACACTATTATACAAAAGAATAAGTGGCAGTAGATTGGACAGATAGTTCGAAAAGGTAATGACAGGCAAAGCAGTGGAATGCACTCACTCAAGAAGGCACAAGAGTCTTTAGACCGAGAAGCACATTGAGAAGAACAGTCGAGGGGGAATCGTCCAATTGGCGAAGATGACAGGCAAAGCAGTGGAATGCACTCACTCAAGAAAGCACAAGAGTCCTAAGACCGAGACGCACATTCAAAAGAACAGTTGAGGGGGAATCGTCCAATTGGGGAAGATCCAAAGACAGCTCAAGCACATCGCCGGAAACCGCACTTGATGATGGCACCTAAGAGTCTTTGAAGCCCTAGGAAACCCTTGGGCCTTAACAGTCTAGTAGTTATTGTCGATATTGGGGAAGACCTAAAGTCAGTTCAAACATATCGTCAGTAATCGCACACGAAGGCAACTCGTAGTAGTTAAAGCCATATGGCCCACTAGTTAAAAACCACGGACTTTATAGGTCTGAGGACTTAAGTACATCAGTAGTTTTTATAAGTCAAAAGGCGAGGAGGAATTTTCAAATTTGAGGAAAACCTTAAGGCAGCTAAAACACATCGCCAGAAACACGCTGATGGCTCATCAGAGTAGTCGAAGCCCTTAGAAAAATTACGGACTTTATAGGTCTGAGGATAAAGGTTCAGAAAACCATTGACACTATTATACGAAAGCCCAAGTGGGAGTAGATTGAACACACGGTTCGAAAATGTATTCTGACAAGTCAAAAGTCGAGGAGGAATTGTCGAAATTGAGGAAGACCTTAAGGCAGCTAAAACACATCACCGGAAACAGCACACGCTGATGGCGCCTAGTAGTAGTTTAAGCCCTATGGACCACTAGGGAAAAACCACGGACTTTATAGGTTTGAGGATTTAAGTACATAAGTAGTTCTGATAAGTCAAAAGTCGAGGAGAAATTGCCCAATTGGGGAAGACCTAAAGGCAGCTCAAACACATCGCCGGAAACCACACACGATGATGGCACCTAAAAGTAGTGGAAGCCCTATGAAAACCCTCGGGCTTTATAGGTCTGAGGATAAGGGTTCAGAAACCCATTGACACTATTATACGAAATCTCATATGGCAGTGGATTGAGCAAATGGTTCAAAAAGGTAATAACAAAAAGCAGTGAAATGCACTCACTCAAAGAGGCACAAGAGTCCTTAGACCGGTAAGCACATTGAGAAGAACAGTCGAGGAGAAATTGTAGAAATTGAGGAAGACCTAAAGACAGTTAGAACACATCGCCGGAAACCGTACACTATGACGTCTAGGAGTAGTTCAAGCCCTTTGTCCCACTAGGGAAAAACCAAGAGCTTTATAGGTCTGAGTACCTAAGTAAGCAGTTCTCATATATAAAAATGGTTTCTGTGCATTTTTGAAGCACAAAACTTTATGTTAAATACGTTTTGAAACACTTTTTTTTTAAACTTTCAAGAATGCCTGCTTTAAAAAAGTGGGACATTATTTCACTTTTTATTTCTAGCTTTATGTTAAAAAATGATTTCTTCAAACCGAAAAAATTATGAATACTGATATTATGAAGTTAATCTATACTTTTGGACACATCAGAAGCTATTAGATGTCAGAATGGTAACAGTTTTGAATATAATACCTTTTGAAGTTTTGATACCAAATTTTCATATTTTTGAAAAATGAATAGTAACACGTGTCACAATTGTTTCTGATTCAAGGATTTTTGAGACTTACTAACGTTTACAACATAAAAATTGAAAATTCACTAACGATTGTCAGGAAACTCTGATTTCTTACTACCTATTGGTAAACATTATACAACACAAGATTTTCTTGATTTTTAAAACTTTAGAAAAATGTATTTTGAAATAGCACGTAACATTTTGTTTTCTGTGACAAAATTGAGTTAGACCAATTTAAAGACAAAAACTTTCCCCAATCCAGCCCTGTTTGATTTTTTATTCAATTTCTCCACATGTGTGACATTAACACTTAACTGTGAAAAGTTGTTGAAAGTTTTCAAAAACAATACAAATATATATACCGTATTCTTTTAATCTTTGGAAGTATTTTTTGTTGTTTTCAGATTTTTAAATTTATTTTTTGTACATGATGCGTCAGCTTACACATTCACGTAAAAATGAAGAAATAGAAAAAAAAAGTATCTACAAACTTTTTTTCTGACTTTAGTAATTTTTATGTTTTTATATGAACTTACCTGAATTTGGTTGTCCATTGCTATTTGGCCGGGCAGATGGTGCTCCATCACGTGCTTCTACTTCCAAAGCATAAGCTCCTTTCTTCTCTCTGTCGAAAACGGTTTTGGTGAAAATTTCACCACTCTGCAAATTAATCTCGAAGAATTCCTTTCCTTCGTTACGTGGCGAATCAACAATGTAGTAGTAAACCTGTTGTGGTAACAAACAAAGAAAAGAACAAGGATATAAGAATAAGGAAAAAAACGGAAATAATGTCATGGATGAACAAATTAAACAAAATCAAAGAAATTACGAGAAAAAAAACCGGAATACCCCGAATGGAAAAGGAAAAAAAGGATTAGAAAACTATATTCGAATGTATATGTATGTATGTCCGCTTCAATTCATTCCCATTGAATGCATTAAGACTTTCTTTTAGTCTATCCGACTCCTATTCTATACTTATATCCGTCACCCCTTATATTTACCCCCTATAAAATGGATCAACAAAGTTTTATACTTTCTTATCTAGCATCGTAACGACGGCGGCGCGGCTGGAGGCGGCGGCGGTTCTGAAGGCGGTATCGTGTTGGTAGCGCGAGGTAGCTGAAAGAGCACGTAGTTGGCGGGTGGCAGCATCAGTATGGCGTGTCTCACTTTCTATTATAGGGAAAATTTTAGTTGGCAGGATAATGCTGTGCGGTTTAAGTTTCCTTTGCTTTTCGTATTCTTTATTTTCGTTTCAACGAAGCGTGAGCAATGGAGATCCTAATTAGCTTGGAGGTCCTTTTTTGCGCCTCTCAACTTGCACTGGGTGTATAAATATCTTTTTCTCTAGCTAGCTAGCAACCTATCCCTACCTATCTTCAACTTCAACATTCAACACTCTTCATCACAAGTTCTATTTTTTTTTTCATATTGGTGGCAGTGGTGGTAGTGGACAAGGAAAGAAGTAGAGTATAGTTCTTTCTTTCCCTTCAGTCTTATGATCCTTTGAAATAAGGAAGGATTAAGTTTGAAAACTAGTTAAGCTTACACACTTTGGTTTCTTTTTTTTTTTGTTGTATTTTTGGTTAGCTACGAAACGAATGCTGCTATGGCATCCTAGATCCTAGACCATTCGACTATGCCACACAATCACTGAAGTTGTAGTTACAGTCGTTTGCAGATTATAATTATTGCGCTGTGGCCCTTTTTTTTTGTTTTCTCTTTCTATTTCTTCCAATTTACCATGATTATTATGCTGATGGAGGAAGCTTTCTCTCTAGGGACTGAGTTTTTTATAAGTCTTTGCTTATATAGTCTGGGAGTTAGTGTCAGATCATTTAACTCTGACTTGTATTTTTTTTTTTTTTGATGAGGTAGGTCTCTGGGGTCTAATTTGGCGGTGGAAACCAACTTTTATTGAATTTTATTTGTCTTGAATTTTTCTCGGAAACGCCTTAATTTAAGGTAAAGTGTTTGAAAATTCAGGCCTTGGGAGCAAAGACCTTACAAATTCAGATTAACAGGTTTGTTTGATTAATTTGAGTTGTTAACCATTAAAGAAAATGAAGTTAAAGATCTTAAAGTTTTGTATTTAAAAAACTCTAAATCTGCTTTTACCCTACAACTTTATCAACTTAGACTATATTCATCTCAGTATTTTTGTAAGTTTAAAAAAATTCAATTCTAATTATTTGAAGAGGAATTTTAAGCATTTAAATGCTTTATTTTTTTAATCATTATATATTTTTTTATTTTTGGTATTAAAATTTAAAAAAGGTAAACTCTTTTGTTTTAAGTATAGATATGTTTGTATTTTCTTTGTTTTTAATCTAAAGTGGTTTAAAAAAATGGGTTGAAAAAAAAAATTAATATCCTTACAAAACAAAAAAAGCCAACACACAAATACGAGTAATTAAAATGATTTTGAATCAAGAAAAAAAAAATTAAATCTCAAGGGAAAGTAGACAAGTCTGATTTTTATAGGTATTATAATTTTGATCCTAATTGCTGATGGTCAACATAGAAGTAGAAGCAATTAAGTAAAAATTGTATTTTAATTTTTTTTTTCTTAAAAATTAAAAAAAAACGGTTTAAGTTGTAAAAATTAAATAAATTCCAAAAAAAAGATCTGGTTTTTAAATTCCAAAAAATAAGTTTTTACATGATTTTGCGGGAACAGAGTTCCAATGAAAAGATTACAATGAAAGATTTGATTTAATTAAAAACTTTTTTTCCGAATTTAATCTTTACCCGAAAATATGGTCGGTCAAATGTTAAGGTTTATAGTGAAATCAAATTTTTATTTGGAATGATACTCAATGAATAATTCCTCGAAATTTTTTCCTGGGAAATTTGCATCGGATATTTTTTCACAGATAGTTTATTTTTAGGGATTCGAGACAACAGAACAATATTTTCCTTGGGGAGGGATTTGTAGCACTCTATACGAGTGGACAATTCAGGGAAAAATAAGTTTTTAATCTCAAAAATATTCCGAGAAAATTTAAAAGCTCCCACACAGCTCCCACGTTTGAAATATCCTTTTTGGACCTAAGACCTAGTTGAATTGAAATAAGATCAAAAACCAACAACAATTGAGCTCTGTTTACAATACGATAACGTATGATATATTTTAAAACTAAAAAAATAAAAGAGTTCAATCTATTTTGAACGCAATCATTTATGATTTCAAAAATGAGATCGCATTGATTTCACTTCACTTTAAGACTAAAAACTTCAAATTATGCAGTCTTTATTCACTTGTAGTAAAAAGATTGCATTCATTTTTCAATCCCATTCTCTTAACAGAAATCAATTGAATGCATTCTTTGAGAATTAATGCATTATTTGCATTCTTTTGAATCAAAACATGTGCCAACCACAACACTTTGTTTAGTTTGTGATTTGAATTGATTGATAATTTCAACTTTGAATTTTGTAAACTTTTCAAAAAATTTAGTATAAACAGAAACAAAATTTAACAGAACGTAAAGAATGCAAATGAATGCAGACAATGCCGAGAATTAATGATTTTTTAAAGATTGCATTCAATTGATCGCTGTAAAATGAATGGCAAGGGAAATGATTGCACTCTGAAGCCTAAAGTCGCAAAATTAAATCAATGAATGCAAACGAACCCAAAGAACGCAGACAATGCAGAGAATGAATGAATTCTTAAAGATTGTCTTCAATTGATTGCTGTCAAATAATTGAGACGAAAAATGATTACAGTCTTTTTATTGCAAGTAAATGGTGATTGCATTCAATTGATAGCTGTAAAATGAATGGGAAGGGAAATGATTGCACTCTTTTTCTTACAAGTAAATAGTGATTGCATTATTTGAAGCCTAAAGTCGCAAAATTAAATCAATGAATGCAAAAGAATGCAAACGAATGCAGACAATACACAGAACGAATGAGTTCTTAAAGATTGCATTCAATTGATTGATGTAAAATGAATAAGAGGAAAAATGATTGCACTATTTTCGTTGCAAGTAAATAGTGATCGCACTATTTGAAGTCTAAGGTCGCAAGATGAAATCAATGAATGCAATCGAATGAAGACAATGCAGAGAATGAATGAATTCTTAAGGATTGCATTCAATTGATTGATGTAAAATGAATGAGACTAAAAATGATTGCACTATTTTTGTTGCAAGTAAATAGTGATTGCACTATTTTAAGTCTTAAGTCACAAAATGAAGTTAATGAAAGCAATCTTCTAATTAAAATAAATAAACGACTTTGAAAGACTGCATTCTTTCAAAAGCCTGTTATTTTAGAGTCAAGAAAACAGTTTTTTCTCATAACGACGATATTTTGTTAGATATTGATATATTTCAAAAATCTTAGGTCATTCCAAAAAAAAATACCTTCCAGTTTGAGGGAATATTTTTAGTTTCAACTTTGATACCGTGCGGAATAATGGTCACAGTATAGAAGATTTGTTGGCCAAAATTTAGGTAGTTTCAACTTTTTATTCTGAAAAAGTTTCGCAAATGACCCAAACTTCTAGAGTTTACAACTATTTGTATGGTATGGATGGCATATTAGGATGCCACCTACAGTCAATGGAGGCGATATAAGCTTGAGGAATTCCAAAAATCTTATTGCAGACTTCGCAATCAAGTCACGACGACTTGATTGATCAAAACGACAAAAAGAATTTACTTGGAAATTCTACATCTGGCAAAAAGTTATGGAATAAATTGCGGGAAATCGGCATAGGGAAACCATATAAGAGGTTAGCTGAAGACATTGATTGTGATGCTCTTAATACAAAATTCACCATCTCACCTCCGTTTCTGGATGTAATTTCAGGTGTTGATTCTAGTATTGAAGACGAATTTACTGGTTGAAACAGCTACTTCAACTTTATTGGAATACAACAGGAAGATATTGTGGAGGAAATGGATTTAATGGAACCTGAGTTCGTTAAACTGTTACTATCATATTTACTACGCTATATTACTCATTTGTTTAATAGTATACTAACCACATCCAAGTTTCCATTACAATGGAAGAATTCCAAAATTATTCCCGTCCCTAAAAAGCAAACAGTTACTGCTACAGAATATCGGCCTATTGCTAATCTTCCGTTTCTTTTAAAGCGTTCCAAAAGACTATTTTGAAGCAGATGCAAAAATACCTATCAATCAACAACTTGTTAAGTTCCTGTCAATCTGGTTTTCGTCCAAAAGGCAGCTGCAAATCAACCTTACTTTTCGTGATTATGATGAAAAAAGAATCGCAATGAACAATGATTATATGACACTGCTAACGCTTTTAGTCTTTTCAAAGGCATTTGAAATTTTAAGCCATCCAATTCTGTGTAAAACACTGCGGAGAAGTTTTGGGTTTTCCTTAGAATTCTGTTAGCTTGTTCATTCGTATCTTAGCGGAAGACAACAATGCGTGGTGACAAGTGAACGTTCACCTTCCTTTCGCAATGTCTTAGCTGGAGTGCCTCAGGGATCTGTCCTCGGACCAATCCTCTTCACACTATATGTAAACGAGCTTCTACATGTTGTTAAAAATTGTCTGATTCCTTTGTAGCTAAAAATGATGCCGTAGATTTAATGAATAAGGACCTGCTCCTTATTCTACATTGGTAAAAAATAACCATCTTTGCTTAAACCCTCTCAAATCAACAGCTCTTCTGATCGGTACTAACTCCTAAGCCCCTTAAAGCTTGAAGGCGAAGTCATTGACTATGTCATTACTGCAAGAAATCTAGACACATGGAAGGACCACCTTACAAATGCCATTGGAAAAGTCTATGGTAGTCTTCGTGCTCTTCATTTCAATCGAAGTTTCATCCCTACTAAAACTAAATTGCTACTTGCCAAAACACTTTTACTACCTGTTTTGATATATGCATGTGAAGTTTGGACTCTGCCACTAGCCGCAAATAAAATGTTGCATATAATAACATCACCCGCTTCGTCTATAATCTGCGATGGTATGACCACATATCAAACTTTGCACAACGTATATCTGGCTGTAGTCTTGGCAGTTTACTAAACTTCCGATGCCATCTGCATGAAATCATTCAAACTCAACAACCGGGTTATCTACATAACAGACTGAACTTCCCTAATTCATCAAGGTCTTTTGTCCTTATACAACCTCGAATTAAATATCTCATTACTGAGCGTCAATTTTTTGTCCATGTTACACGCCTATGGAACTCCCTTTTTTTTAAATTCAAATTTTATTTAAAATAAATTAATTTAAAGGCTGCAAAACTTTATAAGACTTATGTTTAAAAGCGATTTTGAAATAAATAAATACTAATAAAAACAAACAAAATTACAATTACCTTTAACCTTTCTTGAACTTATTTAAACAATTTTTTGTAGTTCAAAACGATTTTACTTAAATTCCTCAACTACTGTTCTGAAAAGCATGCACCTTAAAATTTCTGAATTGACAATCAAGAAATGTTAATCATTCATTTTCTAAAGCTTGTATTTTTGAAAAAGTTAATGTCGAAATAAATGTTGAGATAAAAATTAATCCTGATTAAGACTGTTCTTTAAATATTACTTTGGTAAAAATTAATTCTTGAGGAATTTAAATATAATTTCTTTATTCTATTTTTCACTGAAATAAAACTATTCTAACGTCTCATTTCTGAATCTATATTCTATAAACAAAATTCAAAAACCCCCATTAACCTACCTTAAAACCTATATCTCTACAAGACTTCCACTTGAAATACAATTTGTAAGGCATTAGCATGTCATTCGAAAATTGTCTCTACTTTGGATGGTAAAAGGTTGTTGTAGGTTGATGTAGACTTACATTTATGTATTCACGTATACCTTTGTACATTTACATCAGGTACGTTTCTTTTTCACACACACACAAACATACCTGATTATTTGGGAAGGTTCCATCCTTGTCAATAGCATTCACTTGAGTAACCTTTGTACCAATTGGTTCACCCTCAAGTACGGTTTCTTGTTCTCGTTCAGTGAATAGCGGGATCTCATCATTAACATCCTCGAGCATAATATAGACAGTTGCCTCAGATGCCAACTGTTGTGCGCCATTGTTCTGCAAAAACAAAATATATAATATAATAAATGAAAAACACACACAAATTGAAAATTATTTTTTTTTAAATTTACACAAAGGTTTGAGGTTATACGCAACACAAAAAAAAATGGAGGTGTATATATTTTTAGTATGGGAGATTATTTTTGGTTTTTAAAGTTAAATTTAACAATTCAAATTTTTCTATAAAGGTCCTTAGAAATTCTGTCTGAAATTTTATCCCTAGAAGCAAAAGGTGGTTTCTTATCTTCTACTTCTACACTCTTTGATAATTTGGCAAATGAGCTTTTTGTGATATGTCTGCAGGCGAAGGACGAAAAGTTGATTGCTTTCTTATATAGCTGGATTTAAAATACAAAATAAAAATAAATTAATGACACTGAGACAGAAATTGTGGGGAAACGGAGCTTAGCGGCTTTTGAAACATTCGTATACGTTTGTTTAAGTCAACCTAAAGAATAGGTTGTTAGAGAAGAGGAATTGTCATTTTAACGAACATTTTTAGAAAAGATACTAAACAATAAGGGATGTTGAATACTTAAGCTACTTTTGCGAAAAAAGATTATTGGTTTGAAAGTACTTTCATAGAACATCATTAGTTATAATTTATTACATAATAAATTTACCATAGACTTTCGGCAATTCCGAGAGTTTTCTTGGCTGTGAAGTTTCCACTTAATGGCTAAAAATTGTTTAAAGTTTTTGTATTTTTCAACATCGCAAGGAAAAGACAGAAAACACATTCGCTTAGTACGGTTAAAGAACAAATATATGTTTTATTGGATGCGAAGTATTTCGGTTAAATGGTTTAAACTGAAGAAAGTAACCTTCTATTTTCTCTAGAACACAAAAAACAAATAAAGGGTAACGGAGGCTACAAGCAATATTTGCAATTCTTTACAAATTTCCCAACATTTATTTTTATAATAACCACGCGTTCAAGGGGATAATACTACCCATATTATTTAGACACAGTGTAGTACCAAAGGGAGAGAGCGGTTGAGGGACTCGTTGGTACATAATGGTTTTAAATTCCTGATTCACATTCCACATTCTTATAGTACGGCTAAAGAAGGAATCTCTGTACTTGAAAGTGCGACCGAAGTTGGGCTCGAGGGTATATTGATGAGCATTTCTAGAAATGCGAGTATTACGGTTGAACTGTTTACGGGTAGGAATGGAACTGGGTATTTCTTTAGAGCATAAATCGTTAAAATAACGGTAAAAGAGGTTGAGATAAGAAACATTTCGGCGATGTTCAAGCTAAGTAAATGATCTTATGATGGTAATATCAAAAATCAATCTAAATGCTGTACGTTTAATACTGTCCAAGATTCTTAAATAAGTTGCAGGAGCACCAGCCCAACCAGATTGACCACATTGCGATCGACGCACGACACTTCTCCAGTATACAGGATATCCGAACATTCCGAGAGGCCAACATTAACTCGGACCACTACCGGACTATGGAAAGATCACTTTCTCCAAATTATATAACGGCGATGACGAACCGAATTCCGCTGTAATTGAGATAGAACCACTCAACCTCGGCGACGCAGATCAACAATTCCGCCTACCCGACCTTGATGAAGTGAAGATAGCTTTATCTAAACTTAAGTCAAACAAAGCTGCTGGAGCTCATGGATTCACTGCCGAACTATTCAAAGCAGCAGGCGATGACTTGGTAGGTAGCATGCCCGTTGAGTGGAATCTCAGCATAATATGCCCGATACATAAGAAAGGAGATCCTCTAAACTGCGCCAACTACAGAGGCATCAGTCTCCTTAACATTGCGTATAAGATTCTCTCTGCCAACTCTGTCAACAACCTGATTGGTCCTTATCATTGTGGATTCAGACTAGGAAAGTCCACTATCGACCAAATATTCACACTACGGCAGATCTTGGAAAAAACCCAGGGACTTCAAATCGATACCCACCATCTCTTTATCGATTTTAAAGTCGCGTATGGCAGCATCTATAGGGATGAGCTCTACCGAGCAATGTCTAGTTTTGGCATCCCCATCAAACTTATCCGTTTGTGCAGAATGACGATGGAGAATGCACGGTGCGCTATCAAGGTCGGTCAAAGTTTTAGACAAGGCGATGCACTGTCCTGCGACTTCTTCAACATCGTTCTGGAAAGAATTGTGCAAAACTCAACCGTCAACACGAGAGGCACAATCTTGCTAAGGTCCATCCAATAACTCGGATACGCAGATGATATTGACATAATTGGAAGATCAAAGAGTGACGTCAGTGGAGCGTTTTTGAGCATTGCTACGGAAGCGAAGAAGATGGGTTTAGTGGTCAATGAGAGCAAGACCAAGTATATGCTGTCATCAAAAAAGGACACTGAACGACGACGTCTTGGACAAAACGTCACCATGGGCAGCTATAACTTTGAGGTAGTTAAGGACTTTGTCTACTTAGGCACCGCTATTAATACAGACAACGACACCAGCACTCAAACGAAGAATAACTCTTGCAAATCGCTGCTTCTTTGGACTTAGAAGGCAATTGAGAAATAAAGTCCTCTCTCGATAATCTAAAATCAACATCTATAAGACACTCATCATCCCGGTTCTCATTTATGGCGCTGAGGCTTGGAAAGATGAGAGAGTCTTAGGATGCTTCGAGAGAAAAATTCTTCGGTTGATTTTTGGTCCCATACGCATAGATGCAGAATGGATAAGAAGATATAACGACGAACTGTACGGGCTGCACAGCGACACTGACCTAGTTAGCAGAATTAACATCCAACGGCTTAGATAGCTAGGTCATGTAGAGCGGATGGACATCAACACTCCAGCCCGGAAGATCTTCGAATTCAATCCCGAGGGACGGCGCATTAGAGGAAGACCTCGACTCAGGTGGCGCACCCAGGTGGGAGAGGACCTCAACCAACTTGGCGTGCGAAACTGGAGACAGCTAGCTAGAGACCAAGCTGGCTGGTGACGTATGTTCGTTGAGGCCCAGGTCCGCCCTGGACTGTAGCGTCAACTTAAGTAAGTAAGTAAGTAAGTAAGCACCAGCAAAGAGATGGGAGTTATACTCAAGCTTTGGACGTATAAGTCTTGTAGATAACAGCCAGACCAGAATTGAAGAAGAACTTCTTGCATCGCCTTAGAAAACCGAAACACAAAAGGTACAGAGAATATCGAGTTGTTCAGTCTCCACGATGGAAGTGGCATCTATGGATAATGGCAAGGGTTGTATATCTCGCTTAAACGATACAAGACTGCATTGGGTTTTTGAAGCATTAAATTCCACGCGCTTTTTTATTCTCCATTGTTCAATAGTATTTAGGTCGGAATTTAATGAGCTTATTATATTTTGTCGTTGAAGTTCTGTGTCCGAAGAAACCGGATATTAGTCTTAAAACTAATATCAAAAGCTAAGATTACTATCGTCAAGGAAACAATATATGGGATTAGAAATTGCAGATAGGAGATCATTAACAAGACTGAGAAAGAGTGTTGGAGATTGAACAGAGCCTTAGGGAACACCAGCGTTTATTTTGTGGTTTTCAGACTTGAACCCATCCAATACAACTTGTATATTGGTAATATCTAATATAATGAAGGAGGGATTCATGAAAACCGAAAGCAACGATTTTCGATAAGAAAGCCTGATGCCAAACGTGTTTAAGAACCAAGAACCTCTTTAACACATTCTTTTTAGTATCTTGTCACATTAATACCAAGTTTAAATGAAAATAAGTAAAAGTTAAGTGATAAGCAAGTTTTGATGATAGCCTGACGGTGGTGGTGTCTGCTTGAAACACTTCTCCAAACATCCTTTGCAGATACATATACTATTCTGGGACTGACACTCCACCCTAAACAGCTTAAAGTTTCGCCATTCATCTTTTAACTTGAAACAACACTGCGGACCACTAGAAGTACCTGGAATCTGTTACGTCACTTGTCAATGGCATTCATCGAAATACCAACCCTTTCCTCACAAAACTTCTAAACCATTTTGTAAAGTAAATTTCCCATGAAGTAGGTTCCTCCAACGTTTAAACTTCATTCATTTATTGATTCATTTAAACGAAACTTTTAATCAAAAGGATTGTACGAATAATGTTTGATTAAGTTTGTAGCCAACATTTTGAGAAGTGGCCTTATTCTTCACGCTGGTCCTGATAAAATTCTACCTACTCACTCTGTCCTAAAGAGCTCTACATAAAACCATTCAAATAGAAATCTCTAGGGAAACATTAGGAAAAGAGTACCTATGTAGGGTTTGTATAGTAGAAGTTTAGTTTTGGTGGACAACAAAGTGACAACCACACAACAATTCTGTAAGTTCTTCAAATTGCATCGTGAGGACATGAATCAATCTAGGTCAACTAGCTGTTTACTGCAGATATACAGCAAAAGCAAAAGCAACAGCAATAATAGTATCAGCAGAAGTGGTGTAGAAGCAGCATTGCCAGGATTTGTTGGCGGCGGTGGAGATGGTGGTGGTGGTGATGGTAGTGGTGGTGGTTTAATGCATCCTGTATATCAGCTATAATAGTGAGTGACATGTCCGAGTCCTTTATTCGCATTTGATATGTGCAAGTAGCTAAGCTCTACACACAGTCGCTCTTCATATCACAGTTGGTTGTAGTCGTTTGTAGTTCTATGTGTATATGTACATATATACGCGATATAAGTTTAAGTACATGCGTAAGGATTCTAAATGCATCAATCGATTTTGTGGTATAATTACGTGAATACAATGTAGTAGCATCAGTAAAGGTATATATATATGTTCATAACCTAACCCTTTCTAAATACAATTCACTGATTGATTGTTATCCTTTTGCCAATGATACTTGCACAGCTATTATTGTATTTATAGGTATACCTACGTCCTACATACAAACATAATATAACTACGACATTTGTCAGAAACGATATTCAATTTGTTATAAAATAGAGATTCTGTCAATAATCTGGCGAAGGATGACATGGTGAGCCATTTAAGTTTGTCGAATGTCGACAACGATAGAAACTATCTATAAGGATATAATAATCTTGCAAGTTGTTTTATGTCATTCATTCATACACGGAAAAAAATAGGGAATCAAAGTCATCAAGTCGCATCTCTTACTATAACAGCTTCTTGAGAGGCTTTTGAAAGGATATTATATAGTATATAGAAATAGGAAGGTATACCTACTAGTAATAGGGAAGACATCTTAATTCAATTGATTAACAATTTATGTCCTTTTTTTATACTCGTAAGACTTATAAACTGTTGACCACAAGGAGAAATAAAAAATAAAGGACAATTTTCCAATTTAGTTCATCGAAAATAATTTGTATGTGTACATTCCCTCGAGTCCTATTTTCTTTCATACATAAATTATAAATGATTCTATATAAGGATATGATAATAAAAGAATATTGATGATATTTTAGCATCAAGAGTGTCGAGACAAAAATGTATATTTTTTGTGTTTTTCTTTTAGGATATTTTGTTTACATAAATTCTTTTTTTTTGTATGTGATGTCATAGTTTTCGAATTGTGAAAACTACTTTATTCGAAAAATGAAAGGATATTTTTTAAAAAGCTTAAAATATATGACATAACATAAATAATGATATGATGGTCATTTTCAATTTGTCGCTGAATAGAATAAAATATCAATTTGTTTTTTATTTTTTTGTTGTTTGGTGTTTTTTTTCATAGTCAACAAATAAAATATAGAAAAACTATGTGATGAGAATTTTCCTTTGTACTAAAAAAAAAGTGAAATATAAAAAAGATGATTTAAATGAGTTTTTCTAAGAGAGTTTTTTTATAAACACAACAATAAAAAAAATAACTTTGGTAGAGGTATAGATGTCCTTATAGCCTAGTAACCATGGCTAACATCTAAATTAGATATTTTTTTAATTAAGGCTTATATCTTTCTTCAGTTAAATTTAATAATATGAAATTATAAAATAAACAGTGTTGGAAAAAATAATAGAACCAAGTGTCTTCATCATTTTCGATATACAATCATTTTTTCTTAGTCTTGTCGTTAACCTTTCTATTTTTTAAATTTGGTAAATAATGTTAGAAGAAAAAAGTATTTGAAACTTTACATTTACGCCTAAGGAAAAAACATAAACTTCTTCGCGTTTTGATACACTATTTGTAAAAATATGTAAGAAGAAGCCATTTCTTTCTTTATGAGAACTCAAAAATGAATTAAACGGATCAGTGACAGCTAAAAGAATAAGAAACCAACTTATAAAAGGTAATTTTTTAAAGGCTATAGGAAAGTTTTTAAAAAAACGCATACAATTCAGAAAATGCATGAAATCTTTATTTGAATCGAAAGTACTGCGCCTCAATGGTCCAATTTTTGAATACTCTTTCCAAAATTTTGGAACCTATTTTTTTAACTTCCCAAAGGAAATTATTGTAATGGGTCCGATTTGTCAAATTGAAAATTTTGACATTTCTCTACGTTTCTAGGATCCAAAAAAAATAAGATTTTTAGAAATACATAGCTCAAAAACTAGAAGAGATATCGATTTCAAATAAATTTTGTTATACAGATAATAACGCAGAAAGATGCCGGAAGGGCTCTCAAGAAAATTTCGTGGGTGTATTTTTAACATAGCAGTTTAAGAAAAAAGGTGAAAATTTTGGTTAACCCTAAATATCTTACGAACCAAAAACGCTAGAGACTTGGGTTAAACTTTGTATAATATATTGCAACGTGATATCAAAGAAATATATTTTTTGAAAAAAATCCATTTAGCGTTTTTTTTTTATAAATCAAAAATCACCTCCAAAATTTTACGACTAAAATATGATTTCATCTCCAAAACAATTTTGTGCAACGAAAAATAATGTTTTTGACATCTGATAAAATTTTAAGAAAAATCTAATTGACAGTTTTTTTATAAAAAATACAAATCTAAAAAAAATTAATAAAATTTGGTAAAAAATTGATTTCCGACTCAAATATCTTTTCAAAACTTTGAGAAATTGGCTTTAATTTATTTTCATTTTTCAAAAAATATTGTTGTTAACATTCAGTAAAATTTTGAAAAAAATCGAATTAACAGTTTTGTTTACAAAAAATAAAACTCTAATAAAAAAACAATACTAAAACTTGGTAAAAATATACTTTCGACTCAAATAGCTTTTCAAAAATTAAAAACATTGGCTTCAAACTTATTTTATTTCACAGAAAATATTGTTTTTGATATTCGGTAATTTTTATATAAAAATTCAACAGTGCGTTTTTTTATAAAAAAATAAAACCTACAAAAAATAGGACGCAAATATGGTAAAAATTTATACGAGTACATATAGACAAACTTTTTTTTTTTGAACATCAGTACATTGTAAAGAGTGGGAAATATTGAGTCTGGTAAAGCATTCCACATTCGTGTAGTGCGGCTAAGGAAAGAATATCTGTACTTAACAGTACGTCCGAAGTTCAGCTCAAGGGTAAATTGGTGGGCATTCCTAGAAGAGCGGGTATTACGGTTGAATTGTTTAAGGGGAGGAAAGCAACTGGCTATTTCACTAGAATATTGTTTATGAAAATAACGATAAAACAATGACAGGCATGAAAACTTACGGCGGTGTTCAAGAGAAGCAAATGTCTCGGTGAGAGCACGATCTTCTATCATTTTTAGAGCCCTTTTTTCAATTTTATCCAAAAGTACGTTTTTGGGGTTCAAGCCCAAATATAAGAATTATACTCGAGTTTAGGACGAATCAAAGCTTTGTAAATTATAGCCAGATCAGAAGGGCTGAAAAATTTCTTGCACCGTCGGAGAAATCCTAAGCACCTGGCAGCATTTTTGGCAATATCAAATATATGATCGTTTCATAAATGGTGATCTGTGATACACATACCAAGTACTGATAGTTGATTAGTTTCTTGGATGCAATGCCACTCATAGATAGCGGCATTGGGGGGGGAGTGTCACGCTTTAAAGACAGGAGACATCATTAAATTCTACATGGCTTTTGGTTCCCCATTGTACAATGCTGTCAAGGTCAGAATTTAATGAGCTTATCATACGCTGTCGTTTAAGTTCCACATCTGAAGGACAAGTATGTGAATCTTGAAACGAGTATTAGAAGCTGAGGTTACTGTCATCAGCGAAACGATGTAATGGGTTAGAAGTTTTAGACAAAGATCATTTATGAATATAAGGAAGAGAGTCGGAGACAAAACGGAGCCCTGGGGAACACCAGCATTTATTTTATGAATCAGACTTGGAACCATCCAATACAACTTGTATTGAACGGTTAAAAAGGTAATTCCTAATCCAACGAAGAAGAGATTCATCAATACCAAGAGTACGCATTTTTGATAAGAGAGCTTGATGCCAAACTCTCTGAAATGCTTTTGAAATATCAAGTGCAATAATCTTACTTTCTCCAAAACGATGTAACGATTTTCTCCACTGTTCGGTGAGATGAACCATGAGATTACCAGTGGACCTATTGCTTCGAAAGCCATACTGATGGTCATTAAGAAGCTTCCGTTCTTCGAGATATTTCTTGATTTCTTATAATTTATCAGCATTTCCATGACCTTGGAAAGAAGGGACGTAAGTGCAATTAGACGATAGTTAGAGGAGGAGAAAGATTTGCCTTTTTTAAGGACAGGCTGGACAAATGCAGTCTTCCATTCACTCAGAAAGAGACCTGTAGAATAGGACAAATGGAAAAGCTTACGCAGTAGTTTTGTCAGCGATAAAGAACACCTCTTCAAAACAATTGAGGAGATATACTATCCGGGCGGATTTGTGTATGGCAAGGTCTTTCAGTACTCTTGTAACTGTACGAGTGCGAAAGAAGATTCGTCCCATAGAATCATTTACGCTCTCAAGAACAGGAGGACTCATGACACTTTCCGGTAGCGTCAAATTAACAGCAAACTGTGCTGCAAGCAAATGGGCTTTAAACATCGAGCTAACAAAAGGAGTGTCATTGGAAACGAGCGTAGGAACTGATGATTATGTAGTGTTGCGCACATTTTTAAAAAAATTACTAGAAATTTGTAATACTTTGCAGTATATTTTGCCGAAGTTTTTGATCATGCAAAAAAGTAATGCGTCGAATATGTCCGTTTCTAGTCTTTCTAGCTTGTTTGAACTTATTCCGGTTTTCCTCAGTCGGGTTGGCTTTCTAACAACGGAAACTTACATCTTTAATCCTAATAACCTCTTAACAGCTCGAATCAAACCATGAGTTTTCTTTAGGTTTGATAGATTTGTATTTATCCGGGATAAAATTGCTCATTCCTAGAAGAATTAAGTTTATAACCATATCTGCTCTGGAATCCACGTCACTATCGAGGAAGCATGGTGACCAGTTAAAGTTCCTGAAGAAGTCGTTGAGACCGTTCCAGTTATCTTTATCATATTGCCATACGGTTCTCGTAGGGTTTTTCACTTACCCTGGGGTTTCACGAATAAATGCTTCAATGTTGTCTTCCAATGCGTCAATTTTAGCGGGCTTGTCTGTATAGACATGAGCTTTACCATAGCCCTACAAAAAAGCAAGCCTTGATCGTTTGTAAGACAATTCATGGTTAGATTATGGATCAAACGGAAGATGTTTACACGGTAAAACAAAACACGAAACGTGCGCCATCTGTTTTAATAAGTGTTGCCAAAAAGATATTAGCTAAAAAAACACGCTTTAGAAGTCGGTCTTACTTGTAAAAAAGTGTAATTTTTTAACCAAGAAATGCATTATGCAAAGATTTCCCTTTGTAAACAAACACTTACGACGAGCTTATTGGAAAAACGTTTTGTGTCGGATAAGACGAAGATCAATTTGTTTACTTCTGATGGAAAAATGTATGAGGGAAGACCAAAAAACAAGATGTTTAACTCAAAATACACAAAGAAGACAGTGAAACACGGCGGTGGAACTATAATGATTTGAGGGTACTTTTCAGCATCCAATATTTTGGATCAAAGATAAGATGTGTAATATGGATTACGACCACATCTTAAATTCAGTTATGCTTCCATCAACTGAAGACTAGGTGCGAATCAATAGGGAGTTAACCAACAAATATTTATGGAATGGCCATCGCAATCCAATTACTTTATTTTTTTTTAAAATTGTTGTATTCAAGCAAAAAATTATTAAAAATTTAAAAGCTTTCCTACTTTTCAAAAATACTTTTTTGTGTGTAAAAAGAATGAACGCTTGTTTCTATTATTTATTCCATTACTGTATACAAATTAAATATTTATGCGCAATATAATTATGGAAAAAAATTATCAACGGCGGGTTGTTTTACAAAGAAACAAAACATTCTTAATAGAATGAACAATTTTTACTTACAAATTTAATGCAATTTAACTTTTAAAAGAAAACAACAGTTTTAGGCGAACGGCCCCGCGACACCACTTTGCTTCAATTGTGGACCACTATTGCGATTTTACACGAGTTTAAACTGATTTTACTTCGAATTTATCACTTAGTTAATAACGAAAACAATACCGTTTGTTCAGTCATAGCTAATTGTTAATATTTCGCACTTAATAATTTATTTACAATTTATTTATTTATAAATTAGAACCCGAAAATATAAACAACAATAACGAACATCAACTACATAGCAACTGATGCAAATGTCAAAGTGTGTAATGCTTTAGGTGCAATCACAATGGAAGCTTAAGAGCCGCTGTACATTTTTTGGGTGGGTGTACACACGGGGCATCATCTTATTGAAAAAAATATGCCTGCCAGACGATCGTTAATTTTTCAACACTTAAAATCTTAATTTAAAATGTTGGTGGGTTTTAAAACAAAAGTTTACTGATATTTTTAAATAAATTGAGCAATGTGATGCTGTTATTTTATTTGGAAAATATGTTACAAGTAATAATTAGTTTAGGTTGATTTGATTAGATTTATTATTTGTTTTCTTGTTTACAATACAAATTGAAGTTACATAAGTCATTAACATTTTATAAAAAGTGTTTTGTTTTTCAAGCATTTTTAATTTTTAACTTAAAATTTTATTTAAATAGAACAAAGATTTTAAGTTAAAAATTCCCGATAACTAAATGCTTTATATCGTTTTCACAGTTTATATGGGCTATAACTTTATACTCTGATTTCGTTCAATTTCCTAAAAAAATGTCTACTTATTTCTTTAAAGCCTCAAGATTCACATCTTTCGATACAATCTATAGGTAAGGTTAGGTTAGGTTAAAGTGGCTGTCCGTGATGAAGTAGGACACACTAAAGCCAGTTTAATGGCCCAGTGTGATACCACTTGAATCTTGAGGCTTTTTTCTTAGCTCAATGAAACAAGTTTGAGTCCCTTGCGAAACGTGAAAGGCAATTATGTTAGAAGAATTATCCTAGGTAGGTTCCTGGCGAGTTCATCTGCCTTACAATTTCCTGGAATGTCTCTATGGTCTGGCACCCAGCAAAGGTGAATATTAAACTGTTGCGCCATCTCCATTAGAGATAATCGACAGTTATAGACTGTTGTAGAGTTTGTAGAGACAGAGTCCTGAGATTTAATAGCGGCTTGGCTCTCTGAGAAAACACGGATATCAGATGTTGATGTTGGACAGGAATTCTTTTATCGCCAAAAGTTACGGCTGGAACACGCTTAATGATTGGGAAGGCGAAATGAGAGACTTAATTTCAATCGTTCAGAGTACACACCTCCACCAACACCTTTTTTGTTACATGTGTACAAAAGTGGACTGACTCGTCTTCTAGGAAAGCTCTATCTCCCCAAAAAGGTCTAGACGCTTTAGAAATCTGGAAGTGAATTGCAGTCGGGGGATGATGCAGTCTGTGTGCTTGGGAATTGATTCTAAATACCTAAGAATTACGAAGTGGTCAATTTTGTTGTCCACTGCAACGAAGTCTTGAGGCACTAAATATATCAAGAGGTGTTAGGTAGAGTAAATTGTCCAGTGCCGCAGATAGGATCATGAGAAGCGATCTGCTTATACATAGAAAAGCTGAACTTTAGTTTTTATTTAGTTTATCGTGGTTTATAGCTTTCTCTAAAGCAATCCACCATACTGCCACACCATAGATTAGAATTGATCTGATTACCGATGTGTATAGCCAATGGTACTGGGCCTCGTCTGAGAACTTAAATTGGATGTCTTTAATATACCGTTAAGAAATGGAATTTTGTTTTTCCTTGATAATAGAACTAATAAGTCCACACCAATCAGCCCAAAGTAATATTCTGTTTAAGGCATTTTCAAAGAGCTCTTAAAAGGGGCTTAAATCCTTTCCTGAACAGCTATAGCAACGTTATCCACATAGACTATCACTCTGAAACCCTCCACATCCAGACCAGCTAGGATTTAATTTGCCACTAGGTTCCAGAGGAGAGGGTATAGAACACCACTTTGCGGTGTCCGAATCTTCCAGCAGAAGATTTACCCAGTTTTGAGTTAATTATTTTACTAGTCAGCATTAAATAAACTAACTCCCCAAACAAACTCTCTACGTTTAGAGATGTAGAGGCACCTTTGATGTCAAATAGAACATTCGTATTGAACTTTATTGTGTGTAACTCCGCTTCAACTAATTTACCTTTCAGGAGGCATGTTGAGATGTTGCCAGAAGTCTTGTATCGATACTTGCCCTTAAATGGATATCAATCAATCTTTCCAAGGTTTTAAAAGAGAATGATGATAGACTTATAGGTCGTAGATCCTTAGGATTGACTTGAAAGCATTTACCTGCTTTGGGTGTAAAAACATCTTAGACTTCTCTTCATGAAGAGGGTATATGAACCAGATATAGACAACTTGTTTAAATTGCCTCAAGGATTGATGCAACAATTTCTGAAGCTTTTTGTAAAGTTCAGCATGTATTATCCCAGATTTTAATGTTTCGAAGCTGTTGAGAGCCCATTGTAGTTTGTCTCTTATGCGTGTTTAAAGACCTTTGACACACAAAAAACGCAAACCAAATTTCAAGATCGGAAATGAATTGGTAGCTTAAAGCAAACAGCTGATCTTTTTGATTAACATCTCGCAAATTTAACTGAACCATTTTAGCAAATATGGCTACAGAAACCTTAAAGTTTGTTGAAAAGAAGGACTAATGCGAAATTCCTTTGGTCACAATCAAAGAAGTAAGAAGCATGTGGCAAAATAATTTATCTTAAAAAAATGTATGACGGTATGAACTCATATCTGCTCAGGTTTTGAGAGAAACGCTTTCAAAAAAAATCCAATTTATAATAAAGGCATCAACGAAAACTTTGCAAAAGTCATTGTTATGGCTAATCAAGGTAGGCCAACAACTGAAGTGACATCTTATATACCAAAATCACTTATACCAATGATGGCAAAATGAAGAATTTCTATACTGAAAATGCTCAGGAAAATAATAAAAAAATAAGGACTTATGTATTTCAAAATATCAGTTTGGATTCAGAAGTTAACATTTCACGATATATCGTAAAGGTGAAGGTGAATTAAGCATAGTAATAAGATGTTTCTCAAGTCTTTGACATGTGGGACTTAAATACACACGGTAAACAAAAATGGAGACAGAACTACGAAATACTGAAGTCTTACGTTACCAACTGAATTTTTTGATTACGGTACGGTCAAAACTACTTGAAAATAAAGACATTAAAAGGAGATGTACCACAAGAAAGTGTCATAGGACCAATCTTGTTTTTTTTTTAATGTGCGAAGGATACTTCAATACGAAAGATGTTAGTGTTTTTAAGGCAAAATGGCGTATTAAACTAAATGAAACAAAATTTTACAAACAATAACATAAAAATATAATGTACCAATTTCTAAAACCAGTATCCAAATTTCTTAATGCTAAATACTTGGAAAGAGTTTAAGAAGAACAAATTCTCATGAAAGCTGTGATGGAGATCGTAAGATCGTAATGGCGATCGATAGGAATGTATTAAAGTCTTTTAAACATTGACAATTGCAACAAGTGACAGGCGACAATTTCTTAATTTACAACTTGACAAATGTCAAAATATTTTTCATTAAAAATGTGACAATTTTGTTAAGTAAGTATTTTTCTAAAATTGTCAGGAATTTTCCGACAAATTTTTACTGAAATTTTTTATATGAAATCAAAAAAAAAAGGTTTTAGACAAGGCGATGCACTGTCATGCGACTTCCTTAACATCGTTCTGGAAAGAATTGTGCGAATCTCAACCGTCAACACTAGATCCACAATCTTCCAAAGGTCCATCCAATTTCATACTCAAATCAAAGTCTGATGTCAGTGGAGCGTTTTTGAGCATTGCGACGGAAGCGAAGAAGATTGGTTAAGTAATCAATGAGCAATGCTGTTATCAAAAAAGGACATTGAACAACAACGTCTTGGACAAAACGTCACAATGGACAGCTATAACTTTAGGGTAGTTAAGGACTTTGTCTACCTAAGCACCACTATTAACACAGACAATGACACCAGCTCTGAAATCAAATAACTCTTGCAAATCGCTGCTTCTTTGGACTTAGAAGGCAATTGAGAAGTAAAGTCCTGTCTCGAGCATCTAAAATCACTATCTAAAGACACTCACTCTCATTTAATGCGCTAAGGCCTGGATCCTGACAAAGAAAGGTAAGAGCGTCTTAAATTGCTTCGAGAGAAAAATTCTTCGGGTTATTTTTGGTCCCGTATGCATAGATGGAGAATGGAGGAGAAGATACAACGACGAATTGTACGGGCTGTATTAGCGACACTGACCTAGTTAACATTATTAAAATAGAACCACTTAGATGGCTGGGTGATGTAGAGCAAATGGAGATCAACGCTTTAGCGCGGAAGGTCTTCGAATCCAATCCCGAGTGATGGCGAAGTAGATTAAGACCGTGACTCAGGTGGGGGAAGACTTCAACTAACTTGGTATGCGAAACTAGAGGCGGCTAGATAGGGAACGAGCTGGCTGAAGACGCATGTTGGTTGAGGCCCAGGTCCGCCCCCGGACTGTAGCGCCACCTTGAGAGAGTAAATAGTTATTTACTGACCTTCAAAAAGTATACAATTAATTATTTTTAATCAAATATTTCTTAAATTTACAAATTACCCACATTTAGTGCCGTTTTTTGAAGTATAAGATTTTCCTTTAGGTAATACAATTGGTTTGTGAGATATTGGGGACAATATTGTACATTTTTGAAAGCTAATTTTTTTCTTATACAAACGACAAGAATTTTAATGATATTACCTTGGAGATTACTAATTTTATAATAGAATTTAAGAAACCAAACTACATTTAAATCTCAAAACCTTAATTTTTACATTCGACACTATTTAATTTAGATAAAAAAAACTTACAATATTAATACTTAATAATCAAAAATGTATAAAATTAAATTCCATTATTTTCTAAATTCATCTATTTGAATGTAAAATTTTGAAATTTTGTCAGTTCCTACTCATTTCTCATTCATCCTTGATTTCGAGAGATCGATTTGTTGTTCTTTAAATACATACATAAAATTTCCATAAAAATATGTGCATAGTATTAGAGGGTAGTTAGTAACACCTCCCATAAATACGAGTACCTATATAAAACTTTGAAAATACGACTTAAGCCACATCTTGTAATTAGGCACTATATTTTGTTTTAATTACAATGAAACGTGTTTGTTATGGATCCATTAGTTTAACACACACACATACACACAAATTCAGTTCACATTACAATGTCAAATAATTTATCTTAATTATATCTTTCATTTGCAAATATTCTATGCCTATACCTAAAATAATATCCTTACCTATGCTATGTAAGCATTTCCATTGTTATCGATTAGAATTAATTCTTTTATATCAATATTATTAAATAATGACCTATACAAATAAAATATGGTATTAAATTCCACACATCAGCCAAGGCATATCCTTAATGTTTGGCAGTAACATTGAATCGATATGAAATGAATATTTGAAGATAGATTTATACATGTAAGGATATGAAAATGGTAAATATTATTTTCTTGCAGCACTTTAAGTCCTTAAAATCCTTTATGGAAACATAGGTAAAGTACATATGTATTTGTTCTTGAATAAATTCCACCAAAAATACATATTGCATGTTTTATGAAATTAGCTTATAGTTGTATATGAATTTTAAGTGCTGAGTTGCATCCATCAGGACACACATTACACCGACCATGTCCATATTATAATGTCGGTTATTTTCGAGGAAGGACCAACGCTACTGCTGGACAAAAGCGATTCCAGGTGTGAGTGATGGCTTCAAAGTTTGTAAAATGAATTGAGATTTTGTGTCATCATCAGCAAGGACGAAGCAGGACACATCCTCATCACGTCATTTGAGTGTTCCTACACCACCGTGTTACACAAAATTTTGTCTGATTGTTGGTAGAAAGGGGAAAGTAAAAAAGTGAACGATTTTATACATTACACAAAATATTCAAGCTGACAAAACTTTATGAGCACATGCCATGAAGTAGGTACTCGAACCTAACACATATCCAACTCTTCCTGACGGTCTTGCTGTGCGGTTCAGTGGACGAGCAAAATTTTAATTTTTCACTTCAAGTGGAAAAAGTTTTTGTATATTTTTGTCAAAATTAAATAATAAAATTCAATTGATTGTCAAAAATTTTAACATCAAAAGTTTAGTACTGAAACATTTAATGTTATAGCTTTAAGGATTTGCCAAAATAGTTGTAGTCGTTTTGTGGGCTTTTTTTTTGTTTTTAATTTTTTATCTGAAAGCAATTGGTCTGTTGATGGTTTACGGAAGTAGGAAATATTTCACAAAAAGTCATTCCTTTAGCTTTTTTTATGACTTTTTGATTTACAAACCGGATGTCTTTATCTATAGTTCCAAGGATATGGACTTTTGTGTGTAAGAAGGAAAAATATCAAACGATATCATTTTTCTTAATCACTTTTTAGCTATGTTATGTGATGCAATAATATGTCTGCCAAGTGTATAGAGCTACCCTTTCATATATGGAATTATTCAAAATCTCTTTGACACACTAAGTCCTGGAGCGTCCATCAGAAAACAGAAACGCCAGTGCACATAGCTGTTGGCACTAAGACCACAACCACAGCAGAAGCATCAATAAATTATTCAAATTATATTCATAAAACTTAAATTCAAATCTAGACAAACCTTATAACCATACACATACACACACGTATAGACACACAAGGAAATAGACTCTTTAAAGTAAGCTTCAATTTTGATCCTTGCGTCGATATTTTTATGTGAATGTACAAAGGAATATAGTGATATGATGGATTTATGCATCCAGAGGCGCTTGTTTGTACCAAAAGTCAATTTTACAGACATCATACTTTTCTATAGAAATACAAATACATACCTACATATATGTATAGGTGTGTTATAAAGAAAGAAAATGGATGAAAAGGCAAAGAAAAATGCTCCTTTGGTTTACTATATCATATCATCATCGGTGGTCGCTTGGTCGGCATGGTAGAGTGTATAGCGTTCTATTTGGTTGTGGGGAACGTTTTCATGTTTTATCTTTGTTGTGATGGTTCTCGGAACGAACGGACGGACGGACGAGCTATGATGATGACGATGACTATGACGACGAACGGACGACGACGGACGAGGATATTCTTTTTCTATGTGGATGGAAAAATCCTTTGAACATGACTTTCTTTCCAGTTCATGAACACAAAGCCAAAAGATTACCTTCGTTGTGTTTTGTGTGATGCTCGTTAAAAAGTACATCTATTCGTATGCATGTATTTTTCTGTTTTCTATTTTCCTACAATTTTCTTCTTTGATTTTTATTTCTATTTTAACGCAGGGTGTTTATAGAATGAATATTTTCAACCTTTGACAATGATTTTTGAGATTTTTCTTGTCTGAACCATGACCTCGGGGTAAGTCCTTGAATTGTTTTTTTTAAGACTTGGAACTTTGTTTTTTTTTTTCGTTTTAATTTCAAAATTCAATCTTTAAAAATACGGGGTCTGCAACTATGAGAAACAAGCTTAAAGAAGTTTTCAAAATTCTTTGGCTTTGATGCAATTCACTGAAGCAATTTTTTTTAAGTAAGGACACAGTGTTTTTTGTTACTAATAATGGGTGATTTCAAAGCTATTATCTTTTTGGCAACACTTGCTTAAACAGCTGACGCACGTTTCGTGTTTTGTTTCACTATCAAATATCTTCAGTTTGGTCTTTAATTTAACCATGAATCATCTCATAAACGAACAATGCAATATGTCTTGTTAAGAAAGTTCATCGATCGCTTCTTCCATTTTATGGTCAGTTTAATCGATCCACTGACTAAATTTCGCAACAAATTTACACTGTTCGACATTAAACCACTAACAAGCTTACCAAAAGTCCGAACTGAAGAAAATATCGCAGCTATGTCGGCCAGTGTTAATGATGACCATCAATTATCGATTCGTGGTGTTTGCAGCAATTGGGCTTTTATAACTCAACAACATGGAAAATTTGGGGAAGAATTGAGGGGTTGAGCCTTTCAAAATACAGCTGGTTTAAGAATTGAAGCCAAACGACTTACTGCAATGTTAAACTTTTGGTGAATGAGCTATTGGAAAGTTGGCCGAAGATCCACTTTTTTAGCGAAAAATTGTGTTCAGCGGCGAAGCTTACTTTTGGCGCAATGGGTACATTAATAAGCAGAATTGTCGATTTATGAGGGAATATCAGCAAGCAAGAGCTTCCAATGCATCCATAAAATGTCAAACGGTCAGTTTGGTGAGGTTTATGGGCTGGTGGCATCATTAGACCGTATTTCTTAAAAGATGACGCGAATCGTATTGGAACTGTGAATTGTGAGCGCTGACGTGATATGATATCCATATTTTTCTGCCCGGAATGCAAGAGCTTGACTTGCATGTTATTTGGTTTCAACAGGACGGTGCAACATGTCACACAGCATACACAACAATAGACTTATTGAGAGGCAAGTTCGGTAAACATTTTATTTCACGTTCGGGACAGGTCAATTGGCGCCTAGATCATGCGATTTGATGCCTTTAAAATATTTTTAGTGGGGCTATGTTAATATCTATAGGTACAAACAAGCCCTCTTCAATTGACGCATTGTAAGATAACATTGAAGCAGTTATTAAATGTTGGAAAAAGTATGCCAAAATTGGACTTAGCGGATGGAGAATTTGAGGCGTAGTCAAGGACAATATTTGCATGAAATAATCTTTAACTCACTTCCCCGCGGTGAACACTGGGAACCTTGTTGATCAAAAGAGAATTCAAAAGTTATTGGAGGCAAAAAATGAGAACGGAATTTCCACCAAGGCAACTGCACTGGACAAGATGGTAAATATAAATAAGCTCATCAAAGTCCAGCGGTCAGCAGGTACGTGCATCACAGGAGCACTTCGCTCAACACCAACCGCAGCACTAGAAGTGCTTTTGAACCTAACACCTCTTGACATCTTCTCCAAAATGGTGGCAGCCAACTCATATGTGAAGCTTAGAGCCACCTCTCAATGGAACAGTAACAATACTGGACATACTACTATTCTTGACAGTTTCAAATCTATCTCAGATCGCTTAGACTATACCACCTCAAAAATGGTATTCGGTAAAAGCTTCCATCTGTCCATCCCTTCAAGATCCTCCTGGGAAGAAGAGAGACCCCTGGAAAACGATACGGTACACTTCTATACAGACGGTTCAAAGACCGATCACGGAGTTGGAAGTGGTATCTATTCGGAACAACTGAATCTCAGTCTATCATAAAGACTTCCCAATCAATGTAGTGTACTCCAGGCAGAAGTAATGGCGATTAAAGAAGCACTATCCTGGCTCAAAGAAAACGCTATATCATCCAAGCCACTCTTAGATCTCTCGCGTCTGTCTCCACAAACTCTTAAACAGTCCACGATTGTCGATCATCTCTGAATGAGATGACGGAACCGTTTAATATTCGCCTCATTCGATGAGCTTGCCAAAAACGGAACACTTCTGCCTCATGGTAGACAAAAACATAACATAGGCACACCACTTGCTACATGCAAATATCTTCTCAAGCAATATGCTCTAGAAACAACAAATGCTAGATGGTCACAAAGTACCACCGGCCTAGCAACCAAGCAAATATGGCCAAGTATTGACTTAAAACGGTCAAAAGGCTTGATATCACTGAGCAGACAAAGTATAAGCTCTACAATTGGAGTAATAACGGGACACTGGCTCATAGGACGACATGCTCTGAGGCTAGGGGTCTACACAAATGACTTCTGTAGAAGCTGCATGGAAGAGGAGGAAGAGGAAACGGTCCCACACCTTCTATGTACATGTCCAGCACTCTCCATTAGAAGGAATTACTTTCTCGGTAATCCCTTCTTCGATAACACCAGTGAACTGGCAACGATTGACACAAAACGTCTCTCTAACTTTATTAAAAGTACAAAATGGTTTGTTTAAATTCATTATTCTCCCATGAGTAACCTCATTAGTGGTATCACAATAGACCCTTGAGGTCTACGTGCGTCAATGACATCTGGACAGCTACTCCAACAAACCTAACCTTCCACCAAGGCACATCTGATTTTATCCAGACGGTAGTGAAAGAATTCTTGAGATGGAACAAACCATGGCGACTGCAGTTGCATTTAATTTAAACTACTTCTTAAAACCCTTATAGGGCTTATACGACACATTGAGAACTCAGACCTGCAAGGAGCGGCAAAGCCAGCTCTTACCCTTGGAGTTCGAATCAAAGACAAGGTTGAAAGTCCATCGTAAAATAATTGACCAAGTAAAGAAAAGTTATTTAAAGACAACGAACTTCGGATATTCAAATGGAGTCATAGATCCTTTATCATCCAAACCATTTGCGAAGGCCTTAGACTGCTTTAAAGCACATATTATCGGATGCGATTGGCCCGACAAAAAGCTGCGACATGACTGACTGTGATGATTGCTTCTGTTGAAACCAACAACTTCTATTTTGGTGCGGCCTTACCATTGGAGCTGAAGAAAATGTGACGTGATTGGTTAGTGCATAGGATTGTGATACCCGAAGTCTTGGGTTCGAACCCTGCCTGTGCCATCTTTAGTTTTTTTTCTCGGGTACTTCCGAGGAATTGACAAATCTTTCAAGAGTAATTTTTGTGATGAATGGTGCTTCCTCATGGTAACCAGTCGGGTTCAGCTTAGAACTGTAGATTCCCTCCATTTCTGACAACATTACTCCCTTACAGAAATGGTTGAGAGTTAAAAGTCCATAGGACTTAGTTCTAAACGCACTGTTACGCCACCCAGTTAATTTTTTTATTTTTTAATGAAGCCGGACTTATGCATCAAAACCGCATACATTCGGCAACATTAGCCTAATATGCAAACCCGACCCCACAGAAGAGAAGGATTATATATTCTTCAAGGTTTCGGACAAAGCAAAGGTGCAGTGTCTTAGTATCGATACAAAAACTGTATTGATAGATTTTAATGCCAAACTGGGAATGGAAGACATCTGTGGTGGAATATTCGATGAAAATAACCTACATGACAACACTTCTCATTTTTCTGCATTAAGAAACGTCATGGTAGCCAGTACGCATTTTTCATACCTCAACATCCTCAAAGGAACTAAGAATTCTTCGGATCAATCTACCAAATTGACCATTATTAAGATTGACTCACTATGAATGTCCGAATTTTTCAAGGACTACCTTGTTGTACCCATTGAAGCACTTCGGATTTCCAGAACTAAGGTAAAACAGGAAGTAACCTCCTCTTTCAGAGATCTTGTTTTACAGACTTTTGTACATATCTTCAAAGCATACAAATTCAATATACTTTACAAAACACCCTGTACGTTTATATTTTTCTTTTGGCCCAATCAACACAAAAAAAAAAAAAACTTAAAAACAATTTTCCGTGCATCTAACCTGATCCTGATGCAGGTAGGTTAATTTATTTACCCATATTCCAGCCATACAGCTTTTAGCTTTCTAACAAAATTCTTTCTTTGTTTTATGATAAAAACTTATCTTTATGAATGCGTCGTTTCCTTGGAAATTGTAATTGCAACAATCCTTGCACAAACACATATTCAGGCACGAGGCAAAGTATGCACAACACACATCTCAAAAAAAAAATCCTCCATAAATATAAGTCAGGGTTTTTTCATTCCATATTCAAATTGTCTATGAATTGTGGGTATACTATATTAGGTAAATCAATGGAGACTAACATTTCTGTTTCTGAATAGCCTGTAGATCCTTTTTTCTAAAAACTGAGCTTCATATAATGTAAAAGTTTGCGCAATTCTTTGGCTTAAATTTTCATGTGGAATTATTTTAATATTATTTTTGTTTGCTTTTAAAAATATTTCTTTTTGTTTTTGTGTGAATAATTTTGAAAACCATCATTATTATAATTTCCAGATGTTAAACCGCCAATTTAATATTTTCATTGTTATGTTGAATAGTGTGCAATAACTTCAACAATACCCTATCAAAATACGAACAATAAGTTTTTATTTCTCTTTGAAAGCTGCGAGCATCAAAAGGACCAAAGTAATAGAGTTTCATAACCTACCTACCATCATAATATTTAAATAAAATATGATTGAAAATAATGAGCAAATTTTACATTCGAAATTCAGAATGTTTTTGAAAATACAGCGTTATGCATAATTGAATAACCAACTTACATACAAATATACCTACGAGCACATACTCATACTGTAAACACATCCTGATTATAATGTTTATTTTATTTTGATAAAATTAAGGTCAATTTTTCAAATAACATTGTTTTAGGTTTCAATATTATGTAAAGGTACATTTATGATATTTAAATTATAATCAATAATCAACACTGATGATGGTATTTATTTTTCATAATTTATGTACCAAAAAATAAATTAAATAAAAGAGGTGCAAAAAAAATATTGATAATGGTGTTTTATTGTAAAATATTATTATTCATTCCAGGTCAATTATTTTTAACCTTTTGTAGCTTAAATGATGATAATTTGTAGGTACAAATAGCTTATAAATTTTCATCATTTAAAATTTTGTAAATTTGATTAAAATTAGATTAAATTCTAACATAATTTATTGAAAACTAATTTGTCAAGCATGAATTAATTTTAAGCATAGAAACATTTTATAATAAAGTGAATATATTATAGAAAAACATATAAATTAAAAAAGGTCTTGGTGATATTATACTTTCATCACTTTAACATGAAACAAAAAATTAAATATTGAAGGTTTTCCAACAATAATTGAAACTTTAGAACCTTGCAATGTAACTGTGAATTAAAGGTTTAAAGTAATATTCGACTGTTTCTTTATGGTGATTTCTTCATATCATAAAGATAGATATTATAGGTGCATGTTTAGGAGTAACCTTTCACGTAAATTTGAAATTATGGTGTACCTCAAGGAAGTCACCTTGGTCCATTGCTGTTTATTTTGTTTATCAAAGATTTGACTTCTATTGTAAATGATTCCATATCGCTAATCAATGCAGGGGAATCTCCTTTATGAATTGTGGGGCCAAGATTATGATGAGAATTCTCAACGAAAGGCTGTACTCATGGGAGGAGGCAAATGATATATTACTAGAATTTCAAGCGGGCTTTAGGAAAAACATTTATAATCTGGCATCAATCGTTCATCTGAAGTTGGCACAAACAAATCTGAAAGCTGCATTTGATAAAATCTCAAGCAAATTGTTTATCTACAAACTACACATAATAGGAGTTTCGACAAAATTTGTAAACTTGAAAGAAGCCATATACTCCAACACACAATCAGCTGTTTGGACGGGAGAAGAGCTCTCCGAATACTTTGAGACACTTTTTGGAGTCGCACTGTCTATAAAAGATTTGCATGAATCTTTAGGAGGAGGACTCTTTATTGACTTGTTCAACATAAGGTTGCTGCTTTATGAAGACGATATGGTTATACTGGCGGATGATGTAACGGTCTTGCAGCAGATGATAACGCAACTGGAATGTCACTGCATTAAATGGAGCCTAGAAGTTAATCTATTTAAATTTGAATCATTGGTGATCAGAAATGGTGGAAGGTTATCTAGTCAAGAAAATTGGACATAAATGGAGAAAGAAATCGAATTGTCTTCAACTTTTCTTACTTGAGTTTTACTTTCACCAAAGATGTTGTTTTCAAAACACGTAGAAAAGAGAAACAATGCTTTCTAGCAAAAAAAAATATCAACTTAAAAACCAAACGGAAACTATTTCAGGCTGTTTGTAGAGCTATTCAAACCTACAGTGCTCAGATCTGGGGCTTCGAAGTATTTGAAGAAGTAGATAAACTTCAACTCTATTTTTTGAAACGAATTTTAAAATTGCTTACATTTACTCCAAACTACCCTTTGGCAATGGAAACTGGCGTGGAGGACGGATATTACTATAACCTTGATCTTCACCTCAGATAGGTATATATAAAAAAAAGAGACTAGAAATATAAATCTGTCTGTGTACATTCATACTGTCTACAACAGGCCAGCTATTTTGGCACTGAGTGAAACCCATGTAATAAGGATTCCGATCCTACTGAATTTTATATTCAAGGGTATTGCTTGATGCCATTATTCTTCTCCCACCATGGTCTCGCCATATATATTATATATTACCTATCAACTTTTACCACATAACACTTTAGAATTTCAGAAAGTAGTAAGCTTATAGCAAGCGTCAAACCACGATCAGAACGGTCAATCAACCAAGTACTTCTTTAATTTCATGTGGGTAAAACTCTCGGTTAATAAGAACATCATTCATTATTGTTTCCTTTATCGGAGCCCAAACCTGGACAGACCTTCGACTTCTCAGGAATTTAATGCTCTAGCTGACTTCATACAAAGAATTTTCTCTCTGTATCCTAACACTGAAATCGTAATTACGGGCGATTTCAATTTTTACAATTTTTCGTGGCTTCTCCATTTGGGTCAGACAACACCTGAAGGAACGTGTGCTGAGATTTTTGCTGATTTCAAACATCTTAGTCAAATTTTCAATAAGCCTACTCGAATATCGCACTTTAATGGCCGCGAAGAAAAAACACTTGACTTGTTTCTCACTTCTGGTCTTGATAAGTACATAATCAGTGTTTTGACGCTTCTGGGCACATTGGACCAAAGTGTCATATTTGCTAATTTCTCGTGTCAAACAAAACCAGTAAAAGAAAGAGCTCCAAAGAGAACTGTTTGGCAGTACGAGAAAGCCAACTAGGACGGTCTCAATAATGTCTTCAGGATCTTTAACTGGTCACTTTGCTTCCAAGGTAGTGACGTAGACTGCAGTGCAGATATAATTACTAATATGATTGGCTTGGGAATGAGAACCTTTATCCCGAATAGGGTTAAAAGTATTAAACCCAACCAAAGGCTAAATCATGGTTCGATTGGAGCTGCAAAGAGGTAAAATTCCGGTGTTTTAGAGCCAACCCAACAGAGGAAAACTGGAAAATGTTTAAGCAAGTCAGGACGGCCTGCAATGCCCATATTCGAAGGACCAAAATTTTTGCATGACCAAAGTTTACTGCAAAAAATACTATCGCAAAGGCAGTAAGAGTTTTTGGCCATTCATAAAAAAATGAAGAATTCTTCCTTTATCAAGGTTCCTACGCTTACTGTCAATGATACTCTTTTAGTTAGGTCTATTGAGAAAACTAACTTGTTTGTAAGGCAGTTTGCCAAAAACTCCACCTTACCAGATAGTATCATGGCTCCCCCAGTTCATGAACGTGTAAATGAATCTATGGGACGAATCTTTTTTGTACTCATACTGTGGCGAGAGTTCTTAAAGATGTCAACATTCTTAAATCCGCTGGTCCTGATGGTATCCCCGCTTTATTCTGAAGAGGTGTTCCACGCTAGCAAAACCACTTTACAAACTTCTTCATCTATCCTATGCTTATGAGCTCGTTCCGAGTAATTGTAAAATTACATTTGCTCATCCAATCCAAAAATAAAAGGCGAATCTTCTTCTCCCGCAATTTATTGACCGATAACACTAACGTCACTTCTTTCTAAGGTCTTGGAAATGCTGATTAATTATATGCTTAAGAAATTCTTGAGGGACGGAAGATTCTTAATGACCGGCAAAACGGCTTCTGTAACACTATAGATGCACTGGTGATCTCATGGTTCATTTCACCGAACAGTGGAAAAAATCTTTACATCGTTTTGGAGAAAGTAAGATTATTGCACTTGATATTTCAAAGCCATTTTATAAAGTCTGGCATCTTGCCCTTTTGTCGAAAATGCGTGTTTTTGGTATTGACGAAGATCTTTTTTGCTGGATTAGACATTTTTTTCGAACCGTTCAATTCAAGTTGTTTTGGACGGATTTAATTCTAAAGCCCATAAAATAAATCCTAGTGTGACCCAAGACTCTGACCCTTTTTCTCATTTTTATAATGGATTTCCCGTCTACTACTTCTTATCCAATACATTGATTTGTTGAATTAGCAGCAAAAATTAAGATACTAGTCGTCCGAAAAGATGAAAACCTCTGTCTTAAAAAATTATCCAATTCAGCTGCTCTAAGGCTCAAATGGCGAATTGTACGATTTATACTTAACTTTTTGTATAAGTTTACGTACAGCAGACTTCTATTCGGGCAACACTTTTTTCCAAAGACTCGAAATGTTCGGGCTAAGTTTTAAATTCAATTTTATTCCGCCTAGGTATGATAGTTGCTTTAAGTCTATATTTATTTCAAACGGAAAATAGCTGGCAATGTAAAGATAAAATACGCTTTAAAAAGAAACCACTAGATGGCTAACCGGTTAAAAATCGATTTATAAAAACTCAACTCAATAAAAGAAAATTTATCATTTCAATTGGTTTTACAGAATGACACATTTAACACTTTAAAGGTAATTTTTTGGCAAAGTTCTTATCACTAAAACTAGGTTTATAGACAAATTTAGGCTCGAATAAGTTCCATTGCATTTTTTTATCAAGTTTCAGCATTAAAATTCTGATTCAGATTTTGAAAATTTGAGATATAACTTTAATTTTACAGACCCTGGAATTGGAAGTTCTAGGATAATAAAACTCGGTTAGGAATTAAGCTTATGGAAGAATTAAAACTTCCATAGTCCTAATTTTGGATTCATTTCGATTTTGGAATAAGCTTCAGGCTACAATGTCCTGTTTTTCGGATTTATAGATAAATTTTTTTTGCGTCTGAAGAAATATTTAAAAAAAAAAACTGTTTTTAAAACATTTCTCTTCAATGCTTTTTAAAGATATTTTCAACTTTTATTATTATTGCTGAATTTTTTAAATCTTTTAAAAATCTTTTGACTCAATCTACAAAACATTAACATTTTTTAAACCTTTTCAATAAATTAATTTATAAATTGCACGCATTATTTGGTATTTCCAGCTTTGGAGTCTGAATCAAAAATTCTATTTTTTAAGAAACAGTGGACAAAGTTACTCTTGATCTTACTTTAATTAAGGATATAGTCTATTAGAATTTCAAAAAACACTGTGTTTTAAATCAGTCGTGTTGAAAGTAGCTTCTGATTTAAGAAGGTCAATGAATTGTAACGAAATCATTGTATTGCTGATGCTTAATTTTTTTTAAATCTTTTGATTACATTGACAACTCAACTCTTATGTGGAAGCCCTAAAACTACTTTCAATTCTCGTGCTCTACCCTTCATAACTGATGTGTTCTTATAAACGAAATCGTTCATTACGCGTTGAAAGAGAATTGGGATTGTATAATTCAATCTTTGTCAACACAGGTATCCCACAAGGATCTGTTTAAGGCCCTTTTCTTTTTTGCATCTTGAAAAATAACATCTCTGATGTTTTTTTCAATTTGTAATGTGCATATTTTTGCAGATGATGTAATAGTTTATCTATCTTGAAGACCTGGCTTGTAAGAAAATTGTTTAGCTCTAGTAAATGAAGACTTGATCAATATTTAGGATTGAAATAAGTTTAATAAAATAAGATTGAACCCGTTGAACTCATTTGGAACGGTGTTGTCGAGAAGTGAAATATCTGTTTGAGATGTAATTCGAATTAATTAAAAGCGCTTTACCTTACAACGTGAAGGAGATAAATGTCTTGACTTTATGATTAGAAGACATTAGAAGAATTAACGGTGGCTTGCAGAGTCTAAGCATATCCTCTTATTTAATAAGTTTTAACATGCTGCTGATTTATTTTTCTAACAATTAAAAAATCTCTAAATTCGTTTTTTAATACAGTTTAAGCAATATCCATAATGTGATACTTTCTAGTCTTTTATCCTTGGCAACATTAAATTCACCTTTTATTTCCTTAAACTTTGAAAATATGAAATAAAGGTATACAAAAAAAACATAGCTATTACTTTAACGTGAACATATCACACAAAAAATCTTCTTTTTTTTGTTTACTCTAAGAAAAATAAAGAGAGAATAAAAGATTACCATCATTTCTTTTAACAAAAATATGAAATTCTTTTCAAAGTAAATGAATTTTATTCCTTAAGGAATTTATTTTCATCCTTGAACTTCTTTTCTTATATTCACAAACATATGTAAGTATAAAGACAACTGATGTATACCTACATTTATACATACCCAACTATTTCTACCTTTCTATGAACTTAAACATATGTCTATGTTAAAAATGAGTTCAAGTAAAAACAAAAAAAAAAGAGTCCTTAAAGAATGACTAGAAATATGAACACAGAAAAGACACACAAAAAAAAACAACTAAGAAAAATCGGTGTATGTAAGTAGAAAAATATATGTATGTTTTATATGGGGATATATGTGGATCCTTAAAAAATTACTTCTAAGTCCCAAAACTATATATAATATAAGTAACCTCTCGTATACAAAGACAGAATATAAAATTTACAGATGTATGTATACTGCACCATCTAAGATCGTGAACAAATACAAAAAGCTCCTACTCCCTACTCAATTTACTTTTTGAAAAATAATTACCTAATACAAATATACATGCACATAATTTATATATTTTAGATGCACCTATCTAAAGGGTGTTTTATTCTTAAGTGCAAAAACTTAAGACTGACTTTTTGTCTGCTACTTTACCCCAAAAAGTAAAATCAGGATTTAAAAAATAAGATGATGATAAGACGACTCCAAGAATTCCATGTTAAAGTTAATGATTTGATTTTTTAGGATTTGTACGGTTATAAACTTTAACGTAACTCTAAAGACAAAAGACTATAGCTATTAAATCACAAAATGTCAATAGAGAGTTGTGATGTCCTCTTCGGAACATGTCCATTAGACTTTTGCAGCTAAACAACGAACTATGACTTAAAAATGTTCAACATATGTGTGGTTAATTTTAAATATTACAATGGGTTGTTAAAGCTATTTAAAAACCAAAACGTTGAGGCTTAAAGAGTGACAGCTGCACAGACAGCGAATTATTCAAAATGAAACCTCTTATTGGAAAATCTTTAAGCAAGAAAATAGTATCGGAATCTATTAATCTTGATGGTTCGACTTACTTTTTTCATAGAAGCAAATACACATATTTGTTTAACCTATATTTTGTAGCTAATGGAACACCCTATCCACAAAAAAAAAAAAATAAGACACAGAGAGTCTGTGTACATATCCACTAAAGTAAGGAAACACATTATTCCCTTTTCGAGAAAATAGAGATGAGAATTGCAAACACAAATGAAATGCTTTAAATGTCAATCTCCTCCCCAAACGCAAGTAGTGTCTAATTGGTTTTACAGGATCTCAAGCCAATGAATAATACGACTACGTGATGCTGAATACCTCTCTCGATCTATCTATAGTTAGGTATAGGTGCTGTACTCTCTGTATACCTATTATCCCGATTGACATTTTCGTAATCCACTCCAGTCAGTGTGTCAAAACTTGCTGAAGTTTTCCTTGCAATGGAAATTGAATTCGTAATCGATAAACTCTATAACTACTTATCTATATGTAGTTCTAGATAACTTACATTTAAAGGTAAAGAGTTGTGTTTCAATTTTCACCATAGCCAAGAGAATACATATGTACCTACATTTTAGTATAGTGTTGGAGTTCAGGGGGGGTTTTGAATTGATGATTGGATAAAAAGCTTTAGGAAGGATATGGAAACATTTCAATTTCCTTAAAATTAGTTGGTTTACACATACCTACAGTACTTACGTATCTGTGAGAAAATGCATTCAAAAACAATGAAGATGCAGATGACAAGATTTTCTCATTTTGTTAAAACTATAAACCTTTTACGAAATTGCTAGTATTGGAATTTATGCAATTGTCATGGGGTTCAAGAGGTGGGTTAGATGAGGGCAGGGCAGATCAGAATGAGGAAATGCGATATAAATACTTTATTTAAAACTCAAAGCAGAAATTGACAAGCAATTCATAAAGTTTTCTGTTGATATGCGGTAGAAGATTATGAATACGATGAAATTTTTGAGATGTTCCAAAAAGTTTTGGAAAATTGTCATCATGCATTTTTGAGCAGCATTCAAATAAAAACTTTAGCAAGTTTGGCATGAGAAATAATTTCGAAATAAAAAAATATGAAACACTTTATAAGGAAACAAGTTTCCTTCTATTGCATCATTGAAGTCACTTAAGCTTGTAATTTAACACCAGACATTTTGTCATTACTAAAAAATTTTTTATTGCGAGAAATTGCTGAAAAAATTAAATATTACATATTTTTGTGAAACTTATGAAACACATACTTCAAAATTTCTTTGTGTTCAAGTTTTCTTTCAATTTTAGAAAATACTTGCAATGAAAATAATACAGATCTTTTGTTGAAAATCTCAGGAAAAAAGGTGTTGTATCTTTCATTTTAGGAACAAACAAACAAATCTGTATCAAAAACTTTAAAAGGAATGACCGTGAGATACGAAAATACGTGGTTTCAACATGAATTCAAGTAAAACATTTCACATGTCAAAATAAAAAAAATGTATGAACCACCGTTTTTTTGATTTCACAATTTGTTTTCGTTCCCGATATTTTTAGTGAAAAATCAAATTCTTTCCATTTTATAATCATTTTTCTAAATTTTGTATTTCTTATACAAACAATAATTATTGGATTCTATTTTTTAACATTATTTTACGTTTGCAACAAAATTTTACGAAGTATGAAATAATTTTGAAGACTGTTTTCAAATTATTTGGATTCAACATAAATTTTTAACAATTTTGTGTAGTATTTGAATAAAAAAATACTTATTGTTGGATTTTCTTTAAAAAAATTTCAATAATGTCCCAAACTTTTTTTTATAAGAGTAAATAAGATAGAATTCAACATCTTGAGTTTTTACTAAGATATTCAAGTCAAAAGTCAATTTTTACTTAGATGAGACAAATTGAATTGAATTGTTTTGTTTGATTTATTACAAAAAAGCGTTAATTGAATTATACTTTTGCACCCACTCAATTTTTTAAATGTCTTTTCTGCATTTTTCGATTGTTTATTATCTGTTATAATGGAAGTTAGGATATCGACTTCAATTATTTTATAGTTTTTGAGATAAGGACAATGAAAAATGGTATCTCAAACGCACGGACGTATGAATGTCCATCAGACATCTCTCTAAAAATCATTCATTTAAATTCTAGGGCCCTTGAAGCTTTTAGAAATAGCAAAATTTTCAATTCGACAAATCAAACCCATTACAGTTACTTCCTTTACAATTTTTGTCATTGATTGAGTAACGACCTAAAATTTAAAACTAAAACTTTTAAAATTTGGGGACTTCCTTAGCTCAACGAAATGTTTAAGAAACTAGAGGGAGATGATTTTGATACTTTTCATAAGTTCGTATAATTTACAACTTCACCTCAAACTTAAGAGCTCGAAATGAAATTATTGAAGGAACTTCTGGACCCTACTTTCTGAAACAAAACGATTGTGATGCTTCAAGCTATGATCTTATTTTTAAAAATTGAAACTGCTTGTAGAGGAGTTTCCAATACTTACTTACTTACTTAAGGTGGTGCTACAGTCCGGGGTGGACCTGGGCCTCAACCAACATGCGTCTCCAGCCAGCTCGGTCCCTAGCTAGCTGTCTCCAGTTTCGCACGCCAAGTTGGTTGAGATCCTCTCTCACCTGGGTGCGCCACCTGAGTCGCGGTCTTCCTCTACTGCGCCGTCCCTCGCGATTGGATTCGAAGACCTTGCGGGCTATAGCGTTGATGTCCATCCGCTCTACATGACTTAGCCATCTAAGCCGTTGGACTTTAATTCTGCTAACAAGGTCAGTGTCGCTGTACAGCCCGTAAAGTTCATCGTTATATCTTCTCCTCCATTTTCCATCTATGCGTATGGGACCAAAAATCACCCGAAGAATTTTTCTCTCCAAGCATCCCAAGACGCTTTCATCTTTCTTTGACAGGGTCCAGGCCTCAGCGCAATAAATGAGAACCGGGATTATGAGTGTCTTATAGATGGTGATTTTAGATGCTCGAGAGAGGACTTTTCTTTTCAATTGCCTTCTAAGTCCAAAGAAGCAGCGATTTGCAAGAGTTATTCTTCGTTTGATTTCAGCGCTGGTGTCGTTGTCTGTATTAATAGCGGTGCCTAGGTAGACAAAGTCCTTAACTACCTCAAAGTTATAGCTGGCCATGGTGACGTTTTGTCTAAGACGTCGTTGTTCAGTGTTCTTTTTTGATGACAGCATATACTTGGTCTTGCTCTCATTGACCACTAAACCCATCTTCTTCGCTTCCGTCGAAATGCTCAAAAACTCTCCACTGATATCACGCTTTGATCTTCCAATTATGTCAATATCATCTGCGTATCCGGATAATTGGATGGACCTTTGGAAGATTGTGCCTCTAGTGTTGACGGTTGAGTTTTGCACAATTCTTTCCAGAACGATGTTGAAGAAGTCGCATGACAGTGCAACGCCTTGTCTAAAACCTTTTTCGACATCAAATGCATCGGTAAGATCTTTTCCGACCTTGATAGAGCAGCGTGCTTTCTCCATCGTCATTCTGCACAAACGGATAAGTTTGACAGGGATGCCAAAACTAGACATTGCTCGATAGAGCTCTTCTCTATAGATGCTGCTACGCGGCTTTAAAATCGATAAAGAGATGGTGGGTATAGATTTGAAGTTCCTGGGTTTTTTCCAAGATCTTCCTTAGTGTGAATATTCGGTCGATTGTAGACTTTCCTGGTCTGAAGCCACACTGATAAGGACCAATCAGGTTGTTAACGAATGGCTTCAGACGTTCACATAATACGGCAGAGAGGATCTTATACGCAATGTTAAGGAGACTGATGCCTCTGTAGTTGGCGCAGTTTAGAGGGTCTCCTTTCTTATGTATCGGGCACACTATGCTGAGATTCCACTAATCGGGCATGCTTTCTTCCGACCATATTTTGCAGATGAGTTGGTGCATGCTCCCTACCAAGTCATCCCCTGCTTATTTTGAGTAATCTACTATTCTGTGTCTTTTCTAGCTGTCATCTTCTGACTATTTATATTTTACAAACAAAAACCACTTATTCAAATTGCTGAAAATTACTACATAAATGGTGAATAGTTTGGTATCACAGTGTGGAAAACTAAACCGCCTAAAAATGGTCCTCTTGAGGTATTGGGGAATACTAGTTATGTGAAGATCTGATATGGAGATTAATTCTGCTGTAACGCGTAGTGTTGACAAACACATGGACTTGTTGAAATTTAGGTGGTCTTTTGAAGTTTGCATTCCACAAACAGTATTACACTGGGTTATTGCAGACTTAAGTTTTAAGACTTTTGTAGTTCAGTTAACACAGGAACTCAAGCCAGTCGAATGCTTGCCGCTGGTATCTTATAATTTTAAGACATTAAAACTTTTTACTGTAGGCCCACGTGAAAGATAAGGTCTATGTCAATACTTCACAATCTATTACAGGCATTAAAATAGAAATAGTTGAAGTTATAAAAGACGTACAGAAAATTTCACGGTGACTGATATCAATATCCATAACTGTTGTCAGACGTGTCATACAAAGAAGTAAAAAAATCAAAGTATTTCCCATAAAAATACTTCCATTTAAATCGTTAATTCATAATTCCTCCAAATTCCTTGCAGAACAGTTTATTTATAATAATTTAATCAGCTGAGCAATTATTGCAAGACGGCTTCCAGCGAATATTCAAGGTATGCAATATTGGAATTCTATACCATATTTGATTTCCTATATATTAGGCCATAACTACATATACCTTTTGATATTAACTTCAGAAAATTGAAATACAAAAATTCTTCAAATTTGTCAATCTAATAAGATTCTCGACATCATGGTCTACGTACAAAGAACCTCTTCTGATTATTTATATAAATATATTCTTAACGTGCTCCTACCCTCTATGGGTACACATCAGAAATTAACATCAATACATAGTATACGAGTATAATACAAATTCCTCAATTAACAAAAGTTTCCGTTTCTGGTTTAAGAGAGTACCCATCATAGATTAGGTATAGGTATAGACTACTTCAAATAATTATCCGCACAATTGTTTTGAATCCCCGGTTATCTTGAACATAGCATCAGTAACTTTTCATCATATTACCAACCGTATCCCTAACTAATTCTCTCTCTCTAGTATATACATTTCTAACCTACAACTTATAGTATATATTATAATCCTTAGCCTTTATACGGAAATCCTATTCAAATTAAATTAGCTTAGCGATTATCCTATCCGGCAGAATGTATATAGTTGAAGTATATTCATATACTTTGGGTCCGGATCATCCGTATTCGACCGTATAGAGTGCGAGTAGATTATAAGCTAAAACATTATGTCGTCCTGTGCGGAAACGCGCCCACACATCCTTTCACACATATACATATGTGTATGTCGAGGTTCTAAACTTTAGCTTAAACTAAACAGAACATGTACCAGTACCCTACGATTGAAGGATATAGTATTTTAGTCAATGATGGATGAAATTTCAATTAGAATAACCAGCAGGAGATTGCGTTTTGTTGTACAATTAATTTACCAAAATTAATGAAACATGCCCTCGAACAAAAATACAATGGTAAAGCGAAGGGGTCTATATAGTGGTTCGTTAGATGTGGCGAACTTTGGTGGCAACGACACGTAAAGCGGTAAAACGCAAAACACAAACAAAGGCCATATTTTATTTGAAATTTTGAAGAGTGAAGAGTTAGTGTGGTATGCCTCTGAGACTATAGAATGTAAACGTAAAATAGAAAGTACATTTAAAATAGAGAGTAGGTACTGTCAATTTACAATCAAAACACAATATCTGTTATTTGAATCATTTGAAACCAAAAGAAAATTTTAAATATCTAACTTATTACCACTTTTAATTTTGTAAGAAGTTTTGAGAAGTCTTGAATCTAAGATTTTCACGGCTTTCAAAAGTAAGTTTAAGAGTAAGCTTTTGGTGCTGATTTACAGTCTGAACTTTGATTAAGCTCTACATTTTTTTATTTTGTTTTTAGTATTTTTTCATGGCGCGATTTTATAAAAATAAAAACAAAAATAAGGGTGATTTTTTAAAATCTTTAGGAAAGTTTTTTTAAAGAAAACACATACAATTCAGAAAAATGCATGAAATCTTTATTTGAATCGATAATTCAATGTTTGAAGATTATTTCATGCAAATGTTGCCCTTGACTGTGCCTCAAATGGTCCACCCGCTTAGTCTAATTTTGGCATACCCCTTCCAACATTTGAGCGGGTGTCTCAAACGAATAAATGCTTCAATGTTGTCTTCCAATGCGTCAATTGAAGCGGGCTTGCCTATATAGACATGAGCTTTAACATAGCTCCACAAAAAATAGTCTTAAGGTGTTAAATTGCACGATCTAGGCGCTCAGTGGACCGGTCCCGAACGTGAAATAAAATGTTCACCGAACTTGCCTCTCAACAAGTCCATGAAATGTGGTACCGTCCTGTTGAAACCACATATCATGCAAGTCAAGTTCTTGTACTTGTTCTTGGAACCGCTCACTATTCAAAGTTACGTTACGATTCGCATCATCTTTGAAAAGGTACGGTCCAATGATGCCACAAGCTTATAAGCCGCACCAAACTATGACTTTTTCTGGATGCATTGGTAGCTCTTGCAATGCTTCTGGCTGATATTCACTCCAAAATCGACAATTGTGCTTATTTACGTACCTATTGAGCCAAAAGCCAAATTTTTCGGGAAAGAAGCGTGCGATTAACTTTCTTAACAGAGCGGCATATTGATAATAAAATTTAATAATTTGCAAGCTTTGTTCTTTTGTTTGACTATTCATGGTTGAATTAAAAACCAAACTGAAGATATTTGACAGTAAAACAAAACACGGAACGTCCGTCAGCTGTTTAAACCAGGTTTTGCCAAAAAGAAAATAGCTAAAAAATCACCCTTCACTTTTGAATTTTCTTGCAGTTTTCTGTAAAATAGTTCTATTTTAAATAGTTCAGTGGTTTTATAAGATTTAAAAAAAAAATGGAGGAATTAAAGACTTGAAAAATCATAAAGAATTTTAGCTTATTTCAAAATTTAAAGGGTGATATTTCAAAAACCAGACGTGTTGAAGGTGTAAAAAAGTTTGATTTGAATTTACGCTATACCGGAAACCCTCCTGAAAAGAATAACTTGCGATCTTGGCGACCATTGTTAAGATTTACCTCTCTGATTTTAGATATAGTTTTGGTGAGGGGTAAAACTCCAATTTGCTTGGCTTAATACAAGTTTATTCTTAATCGAAACAAACTTAAGAACTTAACATAGAGGAAGTTGAGAACTAGGACTTAGTGGCTTACAATTCTCAACCATTAATGTGTGCGAGTAATGTTGTCAGGAATGAAGTGGACCTACAGTTTGAAGCTGATTCCAAACGTGTAATTTGAAAAAGCACTTTTAATGATAACAATTACTCTAGGAAAATTTGTCAATTTTTCGCAAGAGGCAGTACCTGTGAAAAGGACCTTAGATGGCACAGGCAGAGATTGAACCCAAGATTTCTAGCATGACAGACTAACCATCACGACACCAAGCTGAAAAAATAATCAAGATCATTTTGCACAAGGGAAGCGTCATGTATTGATGGAATTTTAATGAGCATATAGTGTGATAGAAGCATACTTTATCACCCTTTCATGATCGTTGATTGTAAGAATGAATAAAAGAGGACCTAGGTGGCTGCCTTGAGGAACACTAGAGGTACCTTCAAAAAGCTATAAAGTGACAGATATGAAACAAATGCTGTAATGTTGGTTTTCAAGTTAGGAAGAAATGCATTTTATAAAAGAAAAGAACGTTTGAAGTATTTATAAGTCTATGGGATGTATTGTCAAATGACTGTCTGAAATCTTCAAAAAAAACATCGGCTACATAACCTTTTTTCAAGTCAGTAAGGGTGAACGACACTAAGCTATCGAGGTTAGTGTTTGTAAGCCTGCATTGAAGAAATCCGTGCTGCCTACAGTACACATATAAATGTTGGCAATGGGTCGATAACACTCCTTTGTGCGAGATGATGGTAGTCCTCAATATGAGGGATTAACGAGCCAAGAGAAAATTGTTTTAAATAACTAAAGTAGGAAAAATCAGGAAAAAGGAAAAGGTTTTTTGAAAAAGGTTCGAAAAAGTTTCCAATGGTGTTAGGACCGTTTTAGGTTTCGTTGTTTAATGACATAGTCATTGAGAATCCATTAGATTATTTTTTTAAGTTAACAAAAAAAATGTTTGTAAGTATCAAAAACATGTAAGGATTATTATAAAATTCCGTATTTATGTCGAAAAATGGTACAATTTCTTAGCAAAAATCTTATGTTGCCACAATTTTAAATAAATAATAGTTGTGAATTTCAGCTATCCAAATTTTATATTAAATTAATCAAGAGACCACTTTTAATATTAAAAGCAAATTTGTTTCGCTTTCTTAAAATCCTCTCAAATTATGTTGGTCCAGATTTAAAACTCATTTTTAAAATAACACGAGTCTTTAAAATAAAGCTCTTCATGAGAATAAGGCAAATAAGTCAAATTTTGTTTTAACTTAAAAGAAATACAAATATTTGGTTTTGATTTTCTAAGGACTTATATTTTAAAAATATTACAGTTTCTGTCTCGATTATTGTTTAGATTTATATTTAATTCTGCTTAAAGTTTTTAATTTAAAGTATTAATAAATCCTAACCTAAAACTCAAATCCATGTTTTGTGGCAATCCTGGACACTCTTAATCCCAATCGACTCCTAAAATAGTTTTTTGGGGTGGCTATCTAATCTGTACACTTTATACATACTCGTATATGTGTGATAGGATGGTAATGCAAATTTGAATGTATATGTAGAAAATTTTATAATATCAAAACTGCCAAAAGCCAGGAACATACATGGGTCAGGCAAGGGCCAGCCATTGAAGCTTAAAAGCCAAAAGGAAATTACTCTAATTAATGGAATTAATTTTCAAATAATTATTGTGCGGGAATCCCTTTTTGAATCCCAAGCCAAAATACACATTGTGACTTTTTGCGCGAGTTAAATTCGTTTATCCGAACAGGGTTATATTATTCGTATGTAGGTATAGGTATTCAGGATTTGGAAAAACGTAAAATGCAAAACTTGTTTACTGACAGATCTCTCCGAGTTTGTATACAAAATGGTACTGTATGGCATGATGGTAAGGTTAGGTGGAAATTTGCCATAGGGAGAGAGAAAACACCATATTCAAAGGAAATCGACTAATTAAATTACATTTGACATGGTTTTTGAAAAGTTTCTGGTATCAAAATGGAAAGAGTTTAAAATGCTATATGCCATCATCATACTCGAGCTCGATGTGTTTACGATGTACATAGAGAAGTTTGATCTAAAAAGAGAATGGAATATCATATCTATTCAGATTCACAATCTCACAGATTGACCTACAACAATTTCAATTAGGGTGTTTTTGATGAATGATTTATAAGCCTTGTTGAATATACCTTTATAAAACTGTCTGCAAACTAAACGAGCGTAGCACATAGGAATTATAAGCCTGATGTTAAGTTTTCATCAAAAAGTACACTATTGCATGTATATGATGTTAAGTTGAGATTGAAAATGGATTTGTTATGATTTATAAACGATGTCTTGTTCGAAAATTTCTATGATGTGATAATGTGTATCATATGTATATATAACATTGTTATATGGTTGTACAAGTACATACTTTTGTTAAGTATTGTTTATATAATAGTTTAACTATTATGAGATTTTCAATGCCCGTTGAAATATAGACAAATTCTGAGAATGAACGAAATTGAGGATTACATTTTAGATAATTTCTATGGCATTTTCTTTTGTGGCTTAAAGCTTTATTGCCATGATCTCGTATGTACCATAATTTTAGAATCACTTACATAAGAGAAACTTTTGATAGCATGTTAAGTTTCAAATAGATAGCAGTTTGAATTTCAGTATTTTGTAGTTATAGTTTGAAAGAGAAAAGTTTTTGTACAAATATTCTGCCTTTAGGGCGCGGGAATAACTAAGCTGATCGATGAAATTTTCATAATAATTGGAGAATAAAAATATCAAAATAACAAAGCTTGTAAGATTTTTAGTTAGTTAAAGGAATTTTTAGAACTGTGGATATCGTTAATTCAAAGTTATAAAGTTAATACACAAATGTTTGCAATCTATTTTATTTTTAACTTTTCATTAAAAGTTAGTGTAGTCGGTACGATTTAACGAATTGAAAATGTTGATGATTCTCAACGTTTCGAATATCTCGAGAAAAAATGGAGGTATTTTTTTAAAAAAGAAACTGGGATGCCACCCCAAAAATGGTATTCGGTAAAAGCTTCCATATGTCCATCCCTTCAAGATCCTCCTGGGAAAAAGAGAAACCCCTGGAAGACGATGCGGTACATTTCTATACAGACGGTTCAAAGACCGATCACGGAGTTGGAAGTGGTATCTATTCGGAACAACCGAATCTCAGTCTATCTTATAGACTTCCCAATCAATGTAGTGTATTCCAGGCAGAAGTAATGGCGATTAAAGAAGCACTATCCTATCTCAAAGAAAACGTTATATCATGTAAGGATACACGAATCTTCTCAGACAGCCAAGCCGCTCTTAAATCTCTCGCGTCTGTCTCCACAAACTCTCAAATAATCCACGATTGTCCACAGTTTAATATTCACCTCATTTGGGTGCCGGGCCACAGACACATTCCGGGAAATTGCAAAGCCGATGAGCTTGCCAAAAACGGAACACTTTTGCCTCATGTTAGACAAAAACATAACATAGGAACACCTCTTGCTACATGCAAATATCTTCTCAAGCAATATGCTCTAGAAACAACAAATGTAAGATTGTCACAAAGTAACACCCGCCTAGCAACCAAGCAAATATGGCCAAGTATTGACTTAAAACGGTCAAAAGGCTTGATATCACTGAGCAGACAAAGTATAGGCTCTACAATTGGAGTAATAACGGAACACTGCTTAATAGGAAGACATGGTCTGAGGCTAGGGGTCTACACAAATGACTTTTGTAGAAGCTGCATGGACGAGGAGGAAGAGGAAACGGTCCAACACCTTCCATGTACATGTCCAGCACTCTCCATTAGAAGGAATTACTTTCTCGGTAATCCCTTCTTCGATAACACCAGTGAACTGGCAACGATTGACACAAAACGTATCTCTAACTTTATTAAAAGTACAAAATGGTTTGTTTAAATTCATTACTCTCCCATGAGTAACCTCATTAGTGGTATCACAATGAACCCTTGAGGTCTACGTGCGTCAATGACATCTGGAAAGCTACTCCAACCTAACCTAAAAGGCTAGGGAAACAACGAAGAAAAATTAATAAAGGTGGAATATTAAGGCGCCCATACAACGCAAGCGTATTCAAAAATTGTCCTAACAAAAGCAACACACAGTATTTAAAATATCGTTTGACGAAAACAAGTACATAATTTGTTAGCTTTTTGCAAAACATAATTATAGTGAGCAGTAAGTGTTAATTTTGATTCTAGTTCCATTTCCATTTAAACGTGACGATAAAGTCATAATTTATTTTATTACGCTTGTGTGCAAAGCACATTGTATAACGTTTGTCAATATCTTAAATCAAACCATTTTTATCTTACAATTCCCAACAATTCATTAAGATCTTCTTGTAGCTTGATGGAGTTAATAATTCCAAACATTTTAAACATCATGTGTATAGATTAGCTATAAAGAATTGTTTGAAACAGAAAGAAAATCATTAATGAATAAAATAAACATCAATGGACTAAGGTGACTCCCTTGAGGTACACCAACATTGATTTTAATTTAACATAAAGGGTTGGTTACTCCTGAACATGAGTGTTTAATATTATTCTTTAATATGACGAAGCTTACACAATGTTAATAAAATAAACAGCAATGGACTAAGGTGCGTCCCTTGAGGTACACCAAAATTGATTTTAGTTGAACAGGAGTCTATAATATTATTCTTTAATATGACGAAATCCACAAAATGGAACAGTCGTTAAGCCCAATTTTATTTTTCTTACTAAGAATTTCATAACATAATTTGTCAAATGCCTTGCTAAACTCTATAAAGAGGCGGAATAGTCTTGAAAGTATATTTCTAATGCATCCAGACAAAATGAAGGGACTTTTAGTAAATTTTGTTGATTTTTATTCGTAAACATAAAAAAAACTTTGTCACTGACAAGAGATTCAAAAAATTAAGAAATATTAGACAATAGAGACCAGATATTCAAAAAATTAAGGAATATCAGACAATAGAGACCTTAACTGAATTGGAGACAAAAATTCTAGGACAAACAATCACGTAGTCGATTCACGATTTTATTGAATGACATCTACTGGTTGCGGTTGTTGACAGATTGATTGTGTTGTTCGATCTTTTTGAAAGCTAAAATATCTACAGATTGGACAAAGTCCTCGAAATCTTGGAGCTTCTACTAAAACAAGTCAACTGAAACCTTCTCATTTTCGATAATCCACATAATTTGCAACTTGTTGAAAACACACATAGGAACAAGCTTAAAGACGACCAAGAGGAAACCGTCCATCTTGATGGTTCGGAATTTTGTGTCTATTTCTTTTCTATTAGTTTTATCGTTCCAGGGCTTCACTTCGAGCAGACAGACGATTTGGCATTGAGAACGGGTTTCTCTGATTTTTTGGCTGAGAAGGCAGTCACACGTTCTTTACGGATACGTGCTGCATCAGAATATTCCTATTCAGCATCAGATCCGAATAGATCGACATCATCTTCGTCTCCGGCTCCAGCAGTTAATGGAAGTCAATGACCGCTCATGCGGCTCTTTCAATGGAGGCAAAGGACGCAATGCATTGTTAACAGCGTTGAACGTGAACACCACAGGCAACTTCTTGGATGATAAAAGTTACAGCAGTACTCACACGCGTGTGACCACTAATGCAACTGTTAGCAGCCAAGAAGTTGCTCAATTCTCCAAGATATTTTGGAGTTTTACCACCACCTTAAAGTTATTTGTATTGTGTATTTTGATAACCAATCAATCAATCAATCTGTTTTTCAACCAGAAGAGAAGTGAGAAGTTATAAATAATAGAAAGCAACATGACGAAAAATCGACAAAGCCCCTTAAAGTTTCTTTTTTTTTTCATTTGACGCTCAGTTCCGTCTTTATATTCCCAACTAAAAGCTTGCAAAAAATAGTTTCAGGACTTATTCATATTTTCTAAAACTTTTAAAAATATCGACCGATGTGTACGAATAAGTAGTTATCATTCTTGGAATGCTAAAACTTTGGTCTGCCTTTGGAGGGAATTCCTTTTTTTGGCAAAATTTTTATATATAAAGCTTTAAATGTTTTAAAACTCATTTAAAAATTCAAAAACTTTTGGACTTGTATTCAAAACAAACCCACGTATGAAATTAATTATTATTTTATTAAAACAGGACTAATTTCCTCAAAGGGCTATTTTGATAATTAGAGATCATCACACAAAATTTGAAAATGTTAACTTTCACACAATCTTACCAATATCCTCACTCTCATATATTTAAATTTGTATTTATTCAAAAAATAAATGCAATACAAAATTTAAAAAAGTGTTAGACTTCATAAACCGTATTCAAGTCATAGAAATAACAATATAATATAAAAAAAATACTCTTACACCTCTCATATCACAATGAATAAACAAAAAAATAAAATAAAAATATTACTAAATCACAAACACTTACCTCAACACGTATTGTTAAATTATATTCCTTTATACTTTCATAGTCTAACGGATGATTAACCTTAATGTCAGCCCATGTGTCACCATTATCCGGTCTTTGTTGTAAGTAAAACGTATGGAATTTATTTGTTTGTGCCGTTGAGCCAGGCATTAAACGATAGAATACCGTTGGATTTCCTTCAATTCCAGAGCTGAATAAAATCATTTTTCAGCAGACGATAAATAAAATGAAAAACAAAATTTTATATTAGAAATTTTCTTCTAACGCCAGAATAAAAAAAGTCATAAAAACTAAAGTTAAATTATTCATAACAAAAACAAAATACTATATTATAAATTTTGTTAGTATATAAAGATTAAATGTTTGCAAATAAAAAAATTACTAGCTTTTTGAGAATGTTTTAAATATTTTTTCTTTTGAGAATCCAATAAATGTGAGAATATTTTACATACATTTTTGTACACTTTAAATACCAATAGAATTAAGCTTTTGCTTAGTAATTTTTTTAGATGCAATTGTTCTTAACAAAAAAAAATATATATAAATAGTTAACTACTTATTTGATAATATAAACTAACAAAATGGAACAAACAAAAAGCAAATAAAATATATAAACACTTATTTGTTAGTACATAATATTAAATTATTGTTCCATTGCAAAACAACAAATTAAAACAAAAAAAAATTAATTAAACATAAAATATTATATATAACTTTTTATCTAAAATATATAAATCTTCGAAAAAGTTCATAATAACTTGTCGAAAAATGACTACATTTTTATGAACAAAAATTATAGCGAGAAAAAAAGAGAATTCACGTAGGTATTAAAAAATCACCATTGTTTAAAAAATAAAAAAATACATTTATTAAAAGCGGTTTTGAAAAAATGTGCTTGTATATTAACAAAAATCTGCACATGGTGTCTTTATTTTTTTAAGCTCAATGGCTATAAAATATTTGTCTTTACACTAAAAAAGTGTGTAATAAACAAAAATTCAATTAAACAAACAAAAATTTAAAAAAAAATGTCATGCGCCATTCAAAATTCAAAAAGTATGTGGCAACATTTATTTTGTATTTTTTTTTCTTTCCATTTTCATTTGTTTATTTATTTTGTTGGTTAAGTGCAAAAAATTCAACAAAAAAAATTGTTTAACAAAAATTGTTTCCTATTTATTAAAAATTGTATATATATTAATGTGAACTGGAAACATTATATGCTGACACCACTAGATTTTCCTTGTGGCAGTATCCTTCAAAAAATAGGGACGACACACAAAAAGATGACTTAACAAAAAAAAAATATATTTATATACGAAGTTTCGAGTTTTAAAAAAATGTTTCCATTACACAAGGATGGGATGGTTTTTCGCGTATGAAAAATTAAATGGATGATGAGAGGTTTTTCTTTTATTCATATTTTATATTTTTGTTTGTATGTAAATGCGGTGGGTGTTGGGGGGAATATTGTGAGAAGGGTGGATTGATGGATGGGTTTGGTGAGTAGTTTTGTTTTCAGGATTCAGGATTCAGACAAATTATACTCTAAACGTTTTTTTATTTTTTTGCAACAATAAAACAAAAATAGGAACCAAGGATTTAGGTGAATGCTGTGTATTTAATTTGATGTTGGTGTCCAATCTTATGTTGGTATAGGTATTTATATATAAATGCTCTTTATAAGTTAAGTTAAGGGTAAGTTTAAAATAAATGAATTCAAGGTTTACACTATTTTTATACGCTTTGTGGGGAGGCAAATGATTTTTGATACATTTTAATTTTATTTTCTAACTTCGTTGCTATTTTCACAGCTTGATGTTTTTGCATAATTTATCCTACAATTTATGCTACAATAATTTTGCTTATAAAAAGTTATAACAAAATAAAAATACAACAAAAATAAATAAGTAAACAAAAATAAAACTGCCATCAAGTGTTGTGGAAGAAGGTTTTGCGCGCGAGAGGAAGAGTTTTTGGTTTGTTTGTTTTAATTTTATTCTTCTACTCCACTTACCTTTTTTAAAGTTTATAAAAATATGCAGTTTGTTTTTTTCTTTTTTTCTGTTTTTTTTTTTTTCTTTTTACTAAAGCCAAATAAAAATACGGCTAAATAAACTTATTATTTTTGTTTTCTAGGTTAAGTAGATTTGTACAGGAATTGTTTTTTGTTTTTTTTTTAAATACTTGAAACTTTTGTAGATCAAAATTTTACGAAATTTGCACTGAGTAATAAAAACAAAAAATATTTTTATTTTTCATTTCGACTAACAAGCGTGGGTTTTATTTTACTTTGAAGAAAACTAACTAAAAAGAATTAAAATAAAAGAGTTTTTTTTTTAGCTGGACAAAAACAAAACAAAGATTCAAAAAAAAGGATTAATTCTCAAGGACATTGTTGATGGAGTGCAAAGTTTTTGGTACTTAATTATATTTTTTTTGTCATGGATATCTAAAAATAATTAATTAATAACCCGGTTCTTAAGAAAAACCTTGAAAATTAACATGAAAAGCGAATGTTAATATTTTCTTAAAGTGGCTAAGTCATGTTGCCGAAGGATTCTAAACATTTCAGAGTATTTTTCAAAATCGTTAATAATAAAAAAGGGTTTTATTTAAATCAAAAAAAATTACAACTAAATTTAAAGACGATATGATCAATTATTTCATTTGATTCTCCTTTTTATAACGTTAAATAAAATTTATATAATATTGGTCAATTTGTCAAAAATTGACGAAGCAGTATACTTATAAAGAAAAGGAGTACAACTTCTTTTGAAAACTTTTACAAACGAAATGAATTTCTTTTTTTTAATAAACAGGATATTTCAAGGAAAATTTACATTTTCTAAGCTGACTTGAGTTATTTTTATTATAATTTACTCAAGGGGTTGTTATTACCCTTTATATGTTTATATTTAAACACGGTACGAGCGTTAGAAAATAATGAAGGATTTAGAGGAGATACCGGTGCACATTGGTCTTAAAGTTCTGAACATCAAAATTGGAGGGAAAACAGAGTTGGCCAAAGCTTTCCACATTCTCGATGTGCGATAAAGAATTTCTATACTTGATAGTATGCCCGAAATTGAGCTCAATGGTAAACTGATGAGCATTCCTGGAACTGCAATATTACGGCTGAATCGTTTAAGGGGTGGAATTCAACTGGCTATTTCGACAGAACAATGTTTGTAAAAATATAACATTGTAAAACAACGAAAGGCATGAGATATTGCGGCCGGCGGTGTTCTTGCAATGGAAATGTTTCGATTATAGTTCTATGGCCTATCATTTTGAAAGCCCTTTTTTGAATGCTATCCAAGAGATTTAAACTTGTTTTAGGGCACATGCCAAGATATGCGAATTATATTCAAGCGTTGGACGAATAAAGGCTTTGTAAATTACAGCCAGATCAGAAGGGGTCAAAAATTTCATTGAATTTTCGAAGCATTACATTCTGCCGTCAAGATCAAAATTTAAAGATCTTATCATACGCTGCCGTTGGTAGTCCACATCAGAAGGACAAGGACGACAATGATTAAACGAATATGCAAAAGTGGAGCGTACTGTCATTAGCGAATCAATTATGTGGGTTAGAAGTTTCAGACAAAAAATCATTTACAAAAATAATTAAGAGTGTCGGAGACAAAACAGAACCCTGGGGCACGCCAGCGTTTATTTTGTGAATATCAGATTAAAACCTGTCCAAAACTACTTAAATTGAACGGTCCGAAAGGTGTATTCTAACCCAATGAAGAAGGGATTCATCAATACCAAATGCTCACATTTTTGATAAGAGAGCTTGGTGCCAAACTTTATCAAATGCTTTTGAAATATCAAGTGCAATAATCTTACTTTCTCCAAAACGATGTTAAGATTTGTTCCACTGTTCGTGAGATAAACCATGAGATCACCAGTGGACCTTTTGCTTCGAAAGCCTTACCGTCGGTCATTAAGAAGCTTCTGTTCTTCAAAGTATTTCTTACGCTGATAATTTATCAGTGCTCAAATGACCTTGGAAAGAAGGGACGTGAATGCTTTTGGACGATAGTTGGAGGGAGAGAAGGATTCGAAGTTTCTTGCGACAGGCTGGACAAATGCTATTTTCCATCCGCTCGGAAAGAGACCTGTAGAATATTAAAGATGGACAAGTTTACGCAGTGGTTTTGCCATTTTTGAAGACTCTTCAGAACAATGTGGGAGATACTATTCGGGCCAGCGGATTTGTATATCTAAAGGTCTTTTAGTACTCTTGCAACTGTACAGGTTACGCTCTTAAGAACAGGAGGACTCATGACACTATCCGGTAGCGTCTATTTAATAGCAAACTGTGCTGCAATCAAATTGGCCTTATCAATCGAGCTTTCATAGGGAGTGTCATTGTGGGCGAGCGTTGGAACCGAGGTTGAGGTGGCATTTCGTACGTTTTTTACAAATGACCAGTAATTTGTACTACCTTTAGAACATTGTTATATTTGATTGCCTTAATTTCTGATCATCCAAAAATTTGGTTCGTCGAATATGACGAATTTTATTTATGTAAATGTAAGGTTTTACGTTTATCCTTAATAATTCTAAAAGCAATTTGGCAGTTTTTAAATTTTCTCCGAATATATGTTGATTTATTTTTTCTCTTTTAAATAAAATAAATTTAAAAATTAATATGTTATATTCAATTTGTAAAAGTAGAGTATTTTTATTTATAAATCTAGTTACAAGTATATTTTACTTCTCTACTCAATTCTTAGAATTAAAGCTTTTGCAGCTGATTATTAAATTCCTCAATATTACACAGAATCTATTTATTCAAAGAAATAATATATCCTTTGACTAAAACATATCACAGCTAAGTTCTTCCGACTGACTTTATAAAATCCAAATGATCAGGAATTTTTCTTTACGAGTATCATATTGAGAGAATATTACGTTCTGGAATTTATTACTAATTTAAGTATTTTAAATAAAAATTATAGAACAAAATTTTTATTGTTTATTGTTATTGTGGTGTTTTTTTTTTAAGTCTGAACTTGGAAGTAACTTTCAGGGAGCAGACATTTTATGCATATTTTATTGCTAAAGATAAAAAACATAACTTATCATTCCACACAATTCAAAGGAATAAAATTTGATGCATCGTCTTTGTAGAGTCTTTGAGAATAATTTTTCTTTCTAATATTTTTATACCTTTGGTGTATAGTATGTTTCTTAGATACAATTGTGAAAAAGGAGCCTTTCAATTTAGTCAGATAAAAACTTTATTTTTCTACACTAACGCACTTACCACATTAAAAAAAAAACAAAGAAACATTTTTTTCTCAAAAAAAAGGATTTAACAAGTTTCTTTTTATGCGCTCACCTCAACGATGTCCTTTGAATATTCAACAAGAGAAAAAAATATGTATAAAATACGACGAAAACATTAAGAAATGTAGGAAGATAGGAATGATAGGGGAAATAAAGAAGAATATAAAAAAGAAACATTAAACAAAAAATACACACATTAATACAGACACAGAAAATAGAAAAAATAAACATGGGTATACTCAACTCATACTGTTATTTGTAATGCATTTAAGGGTAGACATTTTTTTTCTCCAGAATTTATAAGTCTAGTGCGTTTAGATAATTTTTTTGAAATAGTTTTACATTCTCTGCATAGACAGAAGAATTTTTTAACAGGGTGATTCTAAGGAATTTCACTGAATTATTTTTTTAGGGAAAAAATATGGTACTTAACAGTTGTGAAATAAGTTAGTATCGTTAGTATCGAAGAAAATAAAGGCCATGAAAGTATCTTAAGTTGATGTATTTTAAATATTAGTTAAGAAAGATCACTATGCAGGTCAAAAACTGACTTGTATTTATTTATATTGGAATTTTTCAAAGTCCTACTTTAATGTTTTAATATTCTTTTTCATTTTTGAGGCCGGTATGTAACGTTCCAAAAATACAACAAATGCAAAGGTCATAACAAACCTTTTTTGATTCTTAAATTGACAACAAGGTGGGAATTGTAGCTTTTAAGTGAGATTCAACAAGAACTGTCAACACCAATAATCATTTAACCAAGATATTTAATATTAATTAGTTGTATAATTGGTTAAAACATCCATTGATGTCGAAATATAGCTTTAGGTAATATCACAAAGCGACCTATAAAACAAACATATTCTCTGACGTTATAATTGTTCTATATTTATTTTAACTGCAATGGAGGTGTGAATAAAAAAATAATTGGAACAACATTTTGAGGCTTTAAAACTTGCGATTAGTGTAAAAAAATGTAAGTTGGCATCAAGTATTTGGTAACTACAAAATGTGACCACTTCAAAGCCTCTTCAATGGTAAGTATGGTGAAAAGAAATGGTAACAGTATATCACCAATTTTCTAAGGAAATCATCTTCAGTGATAATTATGAGGAAAATTTTCATTACAGTGGATTCGTCAATAAGCAGAATGGCTGCATTTGAATAATAATCCAAGAGTGATTTTTGAAAAACAAATGCACCCAAAAAGAGTGACCGTTTGGTAAAGTTTATGGACTGGCTGTATAATCGGGACATATTTTTTACAGAATGACGCCAGTCAGGTACTCACTATGAATAATGTTCGCTTTCGTGAGATGATAACAAACTTGCCACACAGCAAAAGGAATATTGGCTGTTTTTTATGCGAATAATTTAATGACCTAATTGTTTTCTTTTGTCTTCGAATCCACACCCACAGGACAGCGCAGTTTCTTGCGTTTATGTATTTCTGCAGTGTGCAACCCAATATATTTTTAGAAAATTCCGAAACATGGTAATATCTACATAACCCATAGACGTAATGGACAGCATCATTGAAAGGAACTTGCAGTTTTTGTTTGGATAGTGAATCAAGATCACTGTACACTATTTAAGCATATGATATGAGAACTATTAAAGCAATTATTAGTTTACGTCGAGTTTCAACAGGGGTGAAGTATGCTAAGGGCCACAGTTTAGGTAAGCATCCATAAATGCGACCAATGACATAATTAGTGTGTCTTTAGCCTGACAGATGACGGTCAATAGTATATCCAAGGCTGCTGAAATGATCCACTACTATAATTAAATGATCACTTAGCCAAATATTAGGTAGAGTAGAGAGATCAAACTTTTCTTCGAAATTGGAATGACTAGGGTCTTGAAACGATTTAAGAATAGGCGATTTGCAATGGACCACACAATTATTTGGTTAAGATCCTCGTTGATGGAGAGGGACAGTTCATTGAGCTGATGAAAATGCCTGGCAAGGTGGAGTTGAACATCGTCAGCATACAGGTGAACCGAAGAGTGCAGGCAGATCATTGATGAACATACAAAAGATTATTGGACCAAGAATGAAACCCAGTGGGACTCCTGGCGTAAAAGGTCTGAGAGCTGAGCATTTTGCCCCAGAAAAAACCCTATGTTGTCTGTCAGATAGGTAGTCACCAATCATCAGGCAGATCATTGATGAACATACAAAATAAGTATGGACTAAGAATCAAACCCTGTGGGACTCCTTGCGTAAGAGGTCTGCCCCAGAAAAAACCCTATGTGATCTGTCAGATAGGTAGTCACCAATTATCAGGCAGATCATTGATGAACATACAAAATAAGTATGGACCAAGAATCGAACCCTGTGGGACTCCTTGCGTAAGAGGTTTGAGAGCTGAGCATTTTCCCCCAGAAAAAACCTATTGTGATCTGTCAGAAGGGTAGTCACCAATTAGCCGTCATGCCCGCTCACTGAAGTCGAAGAAATGTACGAGTTTCCACTTTAGAATACTGTGATTCACTTTGTCAAACGCCTTTGTAAAGCCGAGTAAGCAGAGGAAATTTATTTGACCCTTATCCACCCTAACATCATCAAGAAGATTAACCATTGCAGTAGAGCAGCTATGATTTGCTCTGAAACCCGATTGTTTTTCAAACAGCAAATTAAGTGAAATATGACTTAAGATCTGCTTCTCAATTATCTTCTCAAAGACCTTAGAGAGGCAAGGTAGGATGCTTATCGGTCTTAAATCAGTTGGAGAATTAAAATCACGCTTTTTAACCGTTGGAAGAACTCTTGCAATTTTCCAATAGCGAGGGAAAGTAGAAGTGACAATGCACCAGTTTATAATATGAAGTAGCTGAGTTATAATTAGTTGAAGTATGAGTTTAACGAAACGAATAGGCACTCCATCATCACCAACTATCAGACTTGATAGCCTTCACACATTTTATAATTTAATTTTCACTAACAACATCAAAATCCTCCAGCCTAGGCGCATTGTTCAAGGAATTAAATGTAGTATTTGCTTCAAAATCAGCAACAGAAACCGACTCTTCAAGGAAATAATCATTGAGCTCATCCGGGTCCAGAGAACATTGAGCTCCTATATCTTTGCAGACACCAATCTTACTTAAGTTGCTCCATAGCTTTTTAAGTGGTAAAGAGGTATTGAATTTGGATGGATAATAGTTGATTTTGGATGATCGGATTATAGTTGTCGCTTGATTACGTGCTACAGTAAATGCTCTTCAATTGATAGGTGTTGGTCTACGCCTCCATCTACTTAGTAGTTTGTTTCTATTTTTAATGCTGGTTAACACGTTAGAAGTGAATAAGGGGCAAAGGTTATTTCGAATTCTTACCGTTTTAGTAGGGACACATTGATTAAAGTGTAGCTTTTATAAATATGACTGTCGTTTGTTTAGAAAATGGAATTTCAAAATTATAGATTTGATTGCTAGATTTTTGCATAGAAACTTAAAACAGATATTATTTTCTTACGAACAAAAATCACAGCGAAGAAACATAAAAAGAATATGATTGTTTTTGATATTATTTTACATTCAAATAAACAAATTCTGAGTTTCGAACTTCGGTCGAAAAATGTCTTCGTCCAAAATCCACAAGCAGATTAAAATGTTCTTTTTTTTTTAACTTATAATTTTTCTAGGAGATAAACGATTTTCAAGGAACATACAAAATAATAGCAATAAGGAAACAGATAAAATACTTAACCCTTGAAATTGAATTTTCGCAGTTTTAAAAACTTTACTTCGATGAAAGGCATGAAGACATGAACTTTCGAACATAATTTTGTTTTTTTTTTTCTCCAAAAATATGCTTCCTTCAAAAAAAGCAAATAAATAATTTTGCAAATTTTCATTTCGGTTAAGTTAATTTGTTTAGCTGAATAATATGTTACATTTAAGTGAAATTAAATGAATTTTTTGCTTCCGATCTATGCAAAAAAAATCCAATTGCATTTTAAAAATACAGGCAAGCCTTGGAAATTCGTTTTTCTAAGTACAATATTTTCCGCATGAAATATGTTATTTCAATTTGCTTTTATATTTTTTTTAAATTGCTACCGAAATACGAATACTTATATAAAGTAATAAGTACACGTGCTTCTTATCAAACATACTTGCTTTCTATAAAATACGTTTAAAAAACAGCAAGATTTCCTGGAAGAAATTTAATTTCTCCGTACTATTTTTAATTTTCAACTAAATTCTGAGCCTACTTCGGGTTAGCTCTGTTAGTGTCTTACCCAAAAATCTTAGAATATAAGGATTATTAATAAATTTTTAAATTTAACTATTTTTAGATGGTTTTTATTAAATTCTTTAAAATCACCCTGTTTTGTCTGCATCGTCAGTTGTGTCGGTCGTACATTAAAATTCAGTAGAATAATTTAAATAAAAAAAAAACATGTCCCCACAAAATGTTAAATAACAGAAAAATAAAATGTAAGACAAAAAAAAAACAATTTAAAAACACTCATTGCAAAATTTCTTATTTTTACTCCTATGACATTAGTAAAGGTACAACAACCCACAATATACCTTACGTAGCTCTATGTCTACTCATATAATCATTATAAATCCTTTTTCGTAGATAGTGATATCAACCCTGATCCCTGACCTTATAAAAATGTAGAGAAAAACCAAAACAAAACAAAATATTATATAAAAATAAAATAAACTAATGTTGTGCTGAGAGGCTTAAAACATTTTATTTGTTTTTGTTTTTGTTTTTTCTTAATTTTATGGATTTCCACTACGAGGTGCGCTCTCTAAAAAAACATGCAATCACAGTGCTTTTGCTTATCCTGGAAAAACAGGAGTGTACATATTTTTATTCAAATTTTGTTTTATTTTTTTTGTGCAAAACCAAAACAAAAAAGTTTGTATTCCACATTTCCTTTGAATGATTTAATTTTTTTTTATTTCAAGACTAAATGTTGTTTGGTAATTGTTCTGGCCACACAAAGTGTAAGCAGGAAAAATCCTTCACACGTACACAGCCACAATACAAATCACATACAGAGAGACAAAAACAAAAAAAAATACAAAATTTATATTATTATGACGTGTGATGAAAAGGGTTTTTCTTCATCTTCTTCCATCAAGAGCCTAAGCTCAGAATACAAAACTTTTAACCACAATCTATCAAGAGTGCGCGGGATTTAAAGGATGTTTTTTATTTTGTTTTGTTTTTGTTCCTTTTGCTTCTTTAATTTTTGCTCCTTGTCTAAGGAGCATCCCCAATGGAAACAAAAAACGGTAACTATAGCATACCTACAATACGTTCACATGTAGAATGTATAGCTATGATGTGTGTTACCAAATTTGTGTGAATTTGTGGTGTGTGGTGGCAACAAACAATTTAAGATACAAATTTAACATTTTTTATTTTTATTTATTTTTTTCTGGGTATCCTTTTTGTGTCTGATTTTAATATTTTGAGCAAGGATATATGCGAATACAAGGCTTTTATACATATTTTTTTTTTGTGTTCATATAAGAAAATAAAATAGTGCATTTTTAGTGGAGTGAAGGAGTTGAGGGGTTAGAATTTATGGGTTGGAGAGTGGGTGAAATTCAAGGAGAGTTATGGATGGATATGGATATGTGGATACGGTTGATTTTGCCAGAGAAGGATGAGGCTCGGGCAATATACCTATATTTTAAGAATATTCTAGGGGCAAATGTTATGCAAATTCTAGAATGATTTGTACGTGTCAGAAGCTCAGAAGTGGGATATGGGTTTTGTGTATATAGTTTTTATTTTGTATCTTTATATATGTAGATGAGAGAGGATGAGGTTGAAGATAACAACAAAAACAACAAGAAACCAAACATGGCAAAGAAAACATAAATGGGTAGGTATATCCTTGTGAGATTTCTTGATTTGATTTAAGGATCTATAGAAGGTTAAGGATTATATTTATGTAAATGAATAACAGTATGTGTTATGTGTGATGTGTGTGAGGAGGGTCTTTATTTGCGGAATGGATATAAGTGATGGTCGAGCGCATGTGATGAATTGAAGCATGTTAATCAAACATGGATGGGGGTGGATGCATGTGTGCTGTATATGTTTGCATACATGTTAACATATCCTTTTTGTACATTTTGGAATGGGCTTTTATTGGTTTTTCTTAACATGAAATAAACATATATGTATGTATGTTCATATGTACCTTTGCTGAATCAAATTTAAAACTCATTTGTTTTATGGTAATTTGAACGTCAAATAATGCTAGGATTTTCGATTTTGTTTAATTTATTAAAAGAAAAGAATCAAAAAAAAATTGTGACAGGATCAAGCAAAAAAGGTTCAATTTTTTGTGGCATCCATAGCTACCTTTGACTTAGTCTACTTAACTTACATAAATCAGAGATCAATTTATTGTCTTGTAAATATCGGGGTTAGAAATCTAAAGCAGGCCATCACCCAAATTCGTTATACCCACTATACATTAGACTGGGACCACCTTAAAGGTGAAAGAGTTAAGCTTTAGGTCAGAGATTATCTTGGGAAATGTAAGCATCATAAGCAGATGGTTTTTGCTTTCAGATTTTTGTATAATATTATGTACATATCCTATCTTATCTGGGTTTGTGATTGTTTCCATTTTTTTCTTCATTTTCTTTTTTTCATCCCAGACAGAGTTTAACTAACCTTTTTTTTGTGTCTTGATAAAAATAAAATTCTTGTCAAAACATTGGTTTTAATGTTGTTTTTGTCTGGATGATTTTTGCTTTCGTTTGAAGCTGAAAAATACAATGACAACGAGGACGACGAGGACGACAACCGATACGATGAAAAGCACATCGATGCCAAAGGTAGATAGAAAGATACACAGATAGATGATAGTCATCGGAAGTTGAAGAACGATTTTATGCAAATGAAAAGTAAACCGAATTCTCATCTCCGGTAAGCTAAAGTTTTGACAATGCCTTAAAGCATCGAATAGTCAATGATAGACAGAGAGATGGTGGCAATTTTACTCATGGCCTATAATGTTTTATTGGATATATATATACATTTGTATATAGGGAAGAAATTATATCGTTATATTGATTTTTTTTATTGGAAGGCAAAGTGCAAAATTTGCTAAGTTTTGATTAAAAAATAATAAAAATATTTAAAGTTCGAAAAAGTTCGAGGAAGTCTTTCAGTTTTTATATAGATTGTAAAAGTCTTGAGTTTTAAAATTCTGGTAATTATTGTTTTTTGAAACACTTTTTTAAGGCAGCTTTATTAGTTTATACATTTTTTGTTTCATTTTGAACTTGATTTTTAGAAACAAAGTTACTGTTTTGACAAAAACTCTCAATATGTAACTGTTTAAATAAAACTAATATAGACACTTTGTAAGGTACAATATAGTAAAATAAGGTCATTTAGAGATTAAATGGGTTTGAAAGACCAAGGCTTCTCTCAGTAATACATTTAAAAAATTTTAAAAATTAAAATATCCAACGTTGTTACAAGGTATCAGAAGTGGGAAAACCCAGTAATATTGATGATTTTTAAAGCATTACCAATTACCAATTTGTTTTTTGAAAACACTTTTTTAAGACAGTAATTTATTGTAAGATTTTGAAGTTGATTTTAAAAACCAAAGTTACTGCCTTGACAAAAAATGTTAAACAGTCAATATTTATCTTACCTTGGGTCTTACTATTTAATTAAAACAAATTTAGACACTTTGTAGGGTACAATATAATAACTTAAGGTCAATAAGGGATTTAATGGGTGGTAAGAACCAAGGCTGCAGTCAGTAACTAATTGAAAATATTAAACAATTTAAAATATTTAACAATGTTACAAGGTATCAGAAGTGGGAAACATTACTAATATTTATAATTTTCAAAGCATTACTATTCTTAGGGTGGTAAATTACTATGTTTCAAAATATGCGAGAACCAAAGTCTTGTTGCAATGAGCATACTTAAAACTCAATTTGTTTATATTTGTAAGACAGAAGTTTAGTGTAACTTTGCCAATATTATAGGTTTGATTCAAAACCTTCGGAAATGTGTAATATTTAGATAGCTTAAAAATTTTTGGATCATGTAACTTTCTATGAAAATTCATAATTCAAGAAAATTGAAAAATGGTTTTTGTGCTGAGATTTTTATATATTTTGTATTTCTTGTTATTTAAAACTGTCATTTCACTATTTTGATCTACTTTGGGTAAGTAATATTCAAAGAATAGAAAGTTTTCGAAAAGTCCTTCGCATTTGAAAAAAGCGTCTTAATTTTGATTCAACTTGAAGCCCGAAAATGGTTTAAGGTATGTGTAGTTATTAACATGCCTAATATGAGTATTTGAAAATGATTGATATGACGATGATTGGATAAGGGTAGTGCAATAAAATATAATAAATTTAAAATTATAAAAGAAAAACATTTCAAAACACATAAACATTCAAATATAGTTAAAGTTTTCTACACACAAAAATTATCTACAAAATAAACTTTAAATACTTATTTCATGTTTTTTTTTTCAAAAATATCTCTCAAAAAAAAAAGAATATTGTTTCCTTATAACAAAAAAAAAACTTATTTATTTATAAGCTAAATCTTTATAAAATCAAAAACAATTACGAGATTCTTATACTAAAAAAAAAAAACTTAAACATTTTGCTAAGCAACAGACCTGGCTTTAATCGAGACGACTTTTCCACCAACTGGCATATTTTCCTTGACATAAATCGGCCCATAGACCGTATTATCCCAAACGGGTGGATTATTAGCCCGATCGACAACGTCAATTTGCACCTCGACTGTACGTGACAGGGGTGGATAGCCTTTGTCTTGGGCCATAGCTTCTAGCTTATATGTTTCACGCTGTGTTTTTTTTTTTGTTTGTTTGATTTATTTTTTTTTACAAAAAACACAAAAAAAATATCCCATGTTGAAAAATTGACACATTTATACATTTAAATAGATTTTAATGTATTTTTTGATATTCATGCATTTTTGGTATATGGCGGGCAGGTTGGTTTTTTTTTTTTGAATCGTATAGTTGCATTGATTTAAATTTGATTTTTTGATTTTTGTTGATTATATTTTCGATTTGAAATAAAAAAGCAAAAAACAAATCGATATAATATTGAGTTTTTTTTTAATATAAAATTGTGTTTATTATTTTTTGGATTGTTTGTTTTATCAAAAAATAGAATTAAAAAACCTTAGCCCAAAAAATATGATAACCCGTTTTTTCTTAACAAAAGAAAAATATATATGACAAAATACATTCTCTCAGTTTATTTTATTTTTTCAAAAAAAATTAAAACAAAAATAAACATATTAAGTTTTTGTATTCCAATTCAAACACCAAAACCAAAACAAAATTAAAATTAAGAAAAAAGTCCAAAAATCCCAATTTTAAGGTATTTTGTATTCTTGTTCCTTTTCTTTTGTTTGTTGTTTTTTGTTTCTTAAAGTCACACACACAAAACAAAAAAAAAACATTTTATACAATCATTATACTCAATCTAATAATTATATTATTATATACGCAGTGATGTTTTTTTTATTTTAAATGTAAGTTTAACAAAATAAAAATAAATGCAGTAAAATGAAAATTTTAAGCAAAAGCAAAACTAAGAAAAATATTTTTTTTATTAAGGCGAAAAATAATTATTATCTATTTTAATACATATTTATTTAAATGGTTCTGATATACTTGTACTTCATTTTTATGGCCTTACGTACTTAGAAGTTTAGGTGTTTTTTTTTACAGTTTTCTAAAATGATACCTAAATTTTACAAAAGGAAACAAATTAAAAAGAAACAAAAACATAAAGAATTTTTTACATTTTACCTAAAAAAATTTTTTACTGCAGTGCAAATTGTTTCTTTTGAGTATAACTGTGGAGGTTTTGTCGAGCCTACTTAATAAAGCTTTTTTTTTTTAAATAAAGTTATTAGAAGGATGTGTGAAGGATACTTTTACGTAAAAATCACACCTTTTTTAAGGCGGAAAAATAAGCTGCCAAATTATTTTTAATTTTAATTTACTATGTTTAGTAACTTCGACAAAAATGTGTTTACAAAAATTAATTTAAAATTAATTTAAAAATTCTTTTGAATGGAATTTTTCCTGGGATGAAAATAAAGAAGTCGAAACACCAAATCTTTAAAAGTCTCAAACATTTACATCGACATTTATGTGTAAGGATTCGTTATTTTTTATTTTATTTCAATGTTACTTTTTTTATTTAAATTAAAATTGGTTTGTTTCTTAAGATTAACTTTATTTTTATTTTATTTGTAGTTTATGTTGATAATTGTAATTTTATTGGATTTTATTTCCCTTTGTTATAAAAGAATACAAAAAATTGGGTGGAGCAACAGTCCGTTGAGAACTAGGGCCTAGTGACTGACAACTCTCAACCATTCCTGTGTGCGAATACTATTGTCAGGGATAGAGGCAACCTACAGTTTTAAAGCCGAATCCGGACGGCTAATTTGAGAAAGCACTTTTCATGACAAGAATTACTCTTGGAGAATTTCTTAATTCCTCGCAAGAGGCAGTTAGATTAGGTTAGGTTATAGTGGCTGTCCAAGATGGAAACGGACACACTTAGGCTAGTTTAATGGCCCATTTTGATACCACATGAATCTTGAGGATTGCTCCTCAAGGATTGGAGGAACCAGTTTGAGTCCCTTACGGAAGGTGAGAGGCTGGTTATGCTAATATGATTTAGATTAGATCGTTAAAGAAGAATTCTCCTATATTTTGCGTTTTCGAGACAGAGCAGGGCATGTGCAGAGAAGATGAAGAACTGTTTCTTCCAAGAGGCAGTACTCGTGAAAAAAAACTTCAGGTGACATAGGCAGGGATTAAACCCAAGACCTCTGGAATGCCACTGGTACTTCTATAAAAGAATTAGCTTTCTTTAAACAAGTCCACTCTCAGTAACAATGTAAACGATAGGAAAGTAAGAAAGAGTTTAAAAGGTGGTGCCGGTGGACATTGCTTTTGAATTCCTGAATATACCAATGACTGGGACCGAGTATTGCAAAGGATTTCACATTCGCTTAGTACGGCTAAAGAACGAATCTCTGTACTTGACACTACGGTCAAATTTGGGCTACAGAATGTTTTGATAAGTTGGAATACTAGCAGCGCGAGTTTAACGATTGTATTGTTTGAGTGTAGGAATCCTCTTTTTTTTGCTCTAGAACCCGCTAAAATCACAGTAAAAAAAGGTTGAGACAAGTTAAACAATGATGTGCAAGTTACTTAAGTAAGTTACAGGAGCACCAGTCTAGAGATGGGAGTTATGACAAATGTCCGGCAAATAGATCTCCTATATCCATCTTGTTGGAACCAGACTTCTATGTGGTTCCTGGTAAACTGATTTAAGTTTGGTTGAAGGAAGGTCTCAATCATGTGACAGTAGCGAACCGCATTAACCGCAACTTTTTGCCCATTTTGTTCAAAAAAATACGGACCTAACACACCAAACTCAGCAACAGCACACCAAACTGTCACATAAGGGCTGAGAAGTGGTCGTTGATGAATTTCTTGACGGTTTTCTGTTGCCCAGTATCGGAAATTTTGTTCATTTATAATACCCGATGTTTTGAAGAATGTCTTCACAAACATCTCTCCAGAACCAATATTACGGATGTATTCCTCTACAACAAATGCGCGATGCTCAACGTGCCATGCCATTATGATTACTAAAAACGGCACGTAGACCTCTATCTATCTATATCAATAAATAGCTTTAAATATAATCGTCTAAAAAAAAATACGGGAGGTTTTTGCCGGACCCTGCATATGTAAGTCTTATGATAGGAGGAGACAAATTTCTTGGATCGTCTTAGAAAACCCAAACATCTTGGGGCATTTTTGGCAGCAATGTGTATCTGATCGTTCGACAAGAGGTGATTGGTGGTACGGAGAATATCGAGATCGTTAATGCAAGTACCATTCATGAATAATGGGGTGTATCTCGCCTTAACGATAAAAGACAGCATTGGATTTTCGAAGCATTCAATTCCACACGGATAAGAAATTGCAGACAGGAGATCTTTAAGAAAAAATGAGAAAGAGTTGTGGAGATAGAACAGAACCCTGGGGATCACCAGCGTTTATTTTTTGGTTTTCAGACTTGAACACCATCCAATATTACTTGTATTGAACACAAGAAAAATGTAACTTCTAGTCCAATCACGAAGGGGTTCTCGAAAACCGAACATCCGAAGAAACGGGAAGTTAGTTTTAAAAACGACCGTGAAAAGCAAAGATATCTATCGGCAATGAAATAGTTAATTGAATTAAAAGTTGCAGACAGGAGACTTTCAAGAAAAAATAGGAAAGAGTGTTGGAGAAAGAACAGAACCCTGAGAAACACTAGCGTTTATTTTGTGGTTTCCAGACTTGAACACCATCCAATATTACATGTATTGAACAATAGAAAAAGGTTTTAACTAATCCAATGAAGAAGGGGTTCTTGAAAACTGAACATCCGAAGAAACATGATGTTAGTTTAAAAACCGACTATAAAAAGCTACTCGTAAGAGTTCTATTGTCAGCGAAACAATTTATTGGTTTGGAAATTGCAAACAGGAGCTCTTTAAGAAAAAATGGGAAAGAGTTATGGAGATCGAATAGAACCCTGGGGAACCCAGTGTTTATTTTGTGGTTTTCAGACTTGACCGTCCAATATTATTTGTATTGAACAAGTTAATTACTAATCCAATGAAAGAGGGGTTCTTGAAAATCAAAAGCATGCATTATCGATGAGAAAGCCTGATGCCAAACCTTGTGAAATGCTTTTGAAATATAAAGTGCAATAATCTAACTTTCTTTGAAGCGATGCTAAGATTAACTCCACTATTTGGTTAGATTAACCATTAGATCATTAGTGGAATAATTAATCAGCTTTTTCATGACCTTGGAAGGAAGGAAAGTAAGCGCAATTGCTCGGTAATTAGAGGGCGAAGAAAATTCGATGTTTTAGGGGATCGACTGGACAAATGCTGTTTTAGATCCGCTCTAAACGAGACCTTAGGAGTAGGACATATGAAAAAGCTGACGCAGTGGTTTTTCAAGAGTTTTTAAAAAACCTCTTTAGAGCAATAGAGGGAAACCATCCGGGGCAGCAGATTTATGTATGGGATGAACTGAGCAAATGCTGTTTTAAATCTGCTCTGAACGAGACCTGAATAGTAGGGCATATGAAAAAGCTTACGCTGTGGTTTTGCAAGAGTTTTGAAGAAACCTCTTCAGAGCAATAGAGGGAAACCATCCGGGGAACAGATTTATGTATGTAGATCAACACTGGATCTATCTTTAACATATTTCTTGAACTGATAATTAATCAGCATGTTCATGACCTTGGAAAGAAGGGAAGTAAGTACAAGTGAAAGTCGGTAACTAGAGGGCGAGGAAGATTCGCCTTTTTTGAAGATCGACTGAACAAACGCTGTTTTCAATGCGTTCGGAGCGAAACCTGAGGAGTAGGACAACAAACAAATGAACAGCTCTTCAGAGCAATAGAGGTAAAACCATCCGGGGCAGCGGATTTATGTATGCTGAGATCTCTTAGAACCTTCCCAACAGTACGTGTGAGAAAGAAGATTGGTCCCATAGAAACACTAGCGTGCTCAACGGCAAGTGGAGTGGTGGCGAACTGGAGTGTCATCGACAACGAGCATAAGAACCCAGGTAAAAGATAAATTCTTCCTGTTCTTTTAGGAAAGACCAAACATTTGTACTTCCTTTCCGACATTGCAGTATTTTTTGGCTTAATTTGCGGTCAAGTATAAATTAGTCCGTCGAATATGGGCATTGTAAGACTTCTTGGGTTTCTTTTAGAGTTTTCTTCCTCATTTCATTTTATTTCGTATTATTTTCATATATTTTATTTGTGTTATTTTCTTTTGTTAGTATTTATTTTATATTTTTGCATAAAATTCAATTTTAATTCGGTTTTATGGTAAAGTTTTATTAATTATATTTATTAAAATACAAATAAAATTTGTGTTTATTTTCAATTTCATTTTATTTTATTTTCATTGAGCTTTATTTTATTTGATTTGAGTTTTATTTTTACTTTTATTTACAATGTATTATTTTTGTCATTTAATTTTTTTAATATTTAAGTTAATTCTTATTTCACTTAGTTTAAATCCTTAATTTTGATTTAATTTATCTTGATTTTTCTTCATTTTATATGTTTTCATTCAATATTTTATTATATGCTCTAAAATCTATATGCAGCTTATTTTCCCTCCACTGACTAATGTCAATTTTTGTCAAATCACAAAATTCTATAATTTTATTTCCTAAATTCGTCCCTAAAACTCAAATACTTATTTAAATAAGCGTTTTTCATTAAAAACAACAAAATAAAAAATAAAATAAATCAAAGCCAATTATTTATCAATGCAATTTTGAACTCGTTTTAACGAATAGATAAGTTTCAATATATGGATTTAGATAAAACCATAAAATATTATTTGTCACAATAAATAATAATAATTTAAAATTAAAAGAAAAACCATTTCCAATGCGTAGATATAAGTAATATATCTAAATTTGTTATTTGCTTATTTAAAAGTTGTCTATCTACATGAACAGAGTTATTATTCATAAATTATAAAGTGTAATATACCGTATTAATGTTCTATTAGTAAGTTAAATATAAACAAATATACAAATTTGTACATTTTTGATTTAAGCTAAATAATTTTTGCGATGAAAATGTATATAGATACAAATATAAATCTAATCTGTAACTCAAAACTCATCTAACTAGAAACAAACAAAGCAAAAGTGTTTTTGAACCCAAAAATCGACCCTCATTTCGCTTATTTCTCTCCCTAAATAATAATTTTTATTATTTTTTTTTAAGGTCTGTGATAAACCTCACAACATCCAAAAAACACCGCACTCTCTAACTCTCATATACATAGATATTTCTGTATATAATTTCAGTCAATTTGCTGATTTATGCGAACAAAATTGCATATTAATTGAAGCAAATAAAACACAAAGTTTTGCGTTGGCAATAATTTTGCTGTGAAAAATTAATATTCAGACAAGCAAGTCCGTTGGAAAACGTCCTCAGGTTAAACGCTCATTAAACATCCATCCATAGAAAAGGTATGCTTTTGTTGTTTATCCCTCCAATTTTTGATGGGTTTTCGGAATTCGGATGGTGGTAAGTTATATGAGCTTACACATGTATACCTAGAACTACCCCATAGGTACTGGGTTGAAGTTGTAATAAGGAGGGTTTTGTTGATTTAAAAAGAAGACCGCAGCGGCGATATCAGCATCAACATATCTTTAGCTACGAGCTAAATTATTTAAAATACATTAATATAGAAAATTGGTATATTTATGAGCCGATTAGATAGTTCATTATAAAATCTGGGGTCTCTTAAGTAACTTGAAGTTTTGGAAGTAGGTAACGCATTTTTCCTTTAACTATAAAACGAAATTTCAAAATACCTGCATCGCAAAAATAATTTTAGCTTATTACGTTTTTTTAATGTAACTTTTAGCATTTAATGTTTTCTTTTTTTAAAACAAAATTATAAACAAATGTTAGGGATAGGTATGGGGGTTAATTATGTGCAAATTTACAATGTTAGCTTATTTGTTTTATTTTTTTTAAACAGAAAAACATAAATAGAAAAAAAATAAGTTTATTATTAATATTGCAAGCTTTGTATCTATTGTTTTTAACATTTACCTTGTTTTCATTTCATTTTTTTTTTGTTTAGTTTGTTAAAATAGTAACTTTTTGTTGACCTTTTATGATAGAAAAAGGGAATGGCATACAAATTTATTATAAACAAATACAAATGGTTAAAGGTTCTAAATGTTTTTTTTTTTTATTTTTAGTAGAATAAAGGATGAGTCGCTGGGAGAATATTATCTAATCAGATATGTTTTAGTTTTTTTTTTTACTTTTTACAAAGACGGCGAAAAACCTTGTAATCAAAATTCAAAAATTACTTTCCCATCACTTCGTTGTAATTTATTTTTCTTTTTTTTGTCTTCAGTTGTTTTAAATTTTAAATTTAAATTCAAAAAACAATCACCAGAGTTACCGTGAACTTTTTCAATAGTAAAATATAAATTTTACCATTGTGAATGAATAACCAATTTTATTAAAATAACGAGTAGCATAACGACTGAAGAACACAAACTAACTAACTATTGAACTACTTGGTAGCACTTGGCTTAGTTAGTACAAAAACCTGGTTATAAAATTAATTTTAATTTTTATGGTTAAACAAAAATCTCTGACTGTAAGAGAGACAGAGATATATAGAGAGAGAGAGATATAAAAAGAATGGTTGTAGGATTCGAATAGTGTTCTAGCTATGATACAAACCTTGCCTTAACCGATGTTACAACCGTACCAACAGTGACATTTTCTCTAATGTGAATGGGGCCATAAACGCTTTTGTCCCAAATTGGTGGCTTGTTATTTCTATCGACGACATCTAATTCAACATCGACATCTGCATACGATGGAGGGTCACCTTTATCGGAGGCGCGTACTCTTAAACGGTATCTATCGCGCTGTTTTTTTTTTTTTAATTTTGTTTTGATTGTTTTTGGTTAGAAATGACGCCATCACCGGAATTAGTAAGTACCAACACCATTTGTTTTGTTTGACAACAATGCCCCCGAATGTAGGTTTGTGTATTGAGTAAAAGTTGCCATAATTTTTTAGATTCCACAATAATGTGGATAATATTATGGTTTTTGTTATTTTATTTAAACGATTATGGATTGATTTTATAGTTATTTTTTATAGTTCGTTTGTTTACGACGAAGTTTCATAGATGGCGAGTTGTTAAATGTAAAATGAAAAATATAAAAAAATTAAATTAACACATATAAATATTTTAAAAATAAAATAAATAAAAAAATATACACAATTAAATAAATTAAATATACACAATATTTTGAAAACATTCAGCAATTAAAATAAAGGAGGAATTATTATTGAAAGGATTTATCTTAGGGTTTTTATTTTTTTTTACTGTAGGGAGGTTTGATATAGAAAAATATTGAAATTAAAAACATTTTAAAAATGATTAAATTTTAGATTCAGCTTATCCTGTTAAAATGCCGGTTTTGTTGTTGATGAAAATGGAGAAATTTTCTATCTTAGCTTAATTACTTATATTAATTAAATACAAAACTAAATGAAATTTATTTATTTTTTTTTTCGTTAAATGTTTATTTTTAAATATTAAGGAGGGAAAAACCAATTTGTTGGATTTCTGAGTTTATAAAATTTAATATTATTTGTTTGTATTTTTTTGGCTACCACAGATGATTGGTTGGAAATTGGAAAGACGACTTAATTAAATTGTATACAACACTGTGATGTCATGGTGGGGGGGTGGTTTTGGGATGATTGCTACTTTAGAAAACTCATCAACGAGGGTATATCTAGTTACGAGTGAGTAGTAGGTTGTGATGGTAGAAATTATACGGTATGGCGGTTGTTCTTCTGTTAAAAAGCCCTTAGCAATATTTTCAAAAGATATGTAGCAATATATATTTAATTGATTTTTTTGTTTTGTTGTTGTCTTCTTATTTTTGATGCTATATATACTCACAGGATAACACCCCTTCTTTGATGAATCAGTTTATTTTTGGTTTTCGAATTGAAGATGTTTTTGTGTAATGTAGGTACAAGTACGAGTTTGTATAGTGGTAGGAGAAGTAGAATTAAAAATCCCGTTGAAGATTTCAACAACAAGAAAATTCTTATTAAATTTTTTGGATCCATATATATATTAAGTATTTTGTGTGTTTATTTAACGGTCCTTAATTAGATTTTCTTAGATAACTTAGTTAAAAAACAAATTAAAATTAAAATAAATAAAAACATACATAACTGTGCAGTTAAAATTAAATTAAAATGTTAACGCCTACAGCAAAAGCAGTAAGATATTTTGTAAGTTAAATAAAACATTAACATAAATGCCTACATATTTCGTTTTTCAAATAAAATTGTATTTTTATTCTTTTTTAACTCTTTTCAAAAATCGAAAAACTTATTAATCCTAGTTATAGGGCTATACGAGAGTGGTATTTCCTTTTGACTTATTCGTAGTGTTGATTTAAAAGGTCGAATTTTGAATAGATTCTGAATGGCAGCGTTATAAAAAGAGCTTTTTACCACCTTAAAAACGACTGAGGTTACTAATTTCTTAGAAGATTTAATATCAATGATATTTTTTTTATAGCATTTTTTTAAATTGATGGAAGTAATGGACTTGGTTATCGGCCCTTTATCGGAAGGATGCATCACGTGGTGTCCAACAAAAATAAAAGGGCCAACAGCTTGGAGACAAACATTGGCCTATCACTTTTTGATAAAGAAAAAAGGTGTACTGTATGGGCTAGGCATAACAGAATACACAGTATTTTTGGTAAATGTAATTGTCCCTTACTACATTTGTCAACATTTCTGAAATCATAACTTAATGAAAAATTGACTAAACGACTAAGTAAATATTCTTGAGAGGCACTATCTTTCAAAAGTCTGTCCAATTACTAGCATATGTTGATGGCATTCACATAATCGGAAGAACACAGCGTGATGTCAATGGGGCTTTTGTGAGTATTGAGGCAGAGTTGGCCAAAATGGGTTTAACAATAATTGAGAGCAAAACAAAGTACATGTTGCGTAAAGAAAGGACATACAATACCAACGTCTTGGTCAAAACGTCACCATCGACGGACCTAACTTTGAGTTTGTCAAGGACTTCATCCAGCGCTGAGATCAAACGCAGAATAACTCTCAAGACCCTTATCATTCCCTTCCTGCTATACGGTGCAGAAGCATGGACTATGTCAAAAGCGGATGAAAGCACCTTGGGTCGTTCCGAGAGAAAAGTTCTTCGTATGATCTAAGGTCCCGTATGCATCGAAGGGGAGTGGAGGAGAAGATGGAACGACGAGCTGTACGGGCTGTACACTGACGTAGACTTAGCCAGAAGGGTAAAAGTCCAACGACTAAGATGGCTGGGTCAGGAAAGTGTTTGAATCGACATCCACAGGACAGCGCAGTAGAGTGAGACCACGGATCAGGTGGCGCGCAAGTTACATGAGTTAAGCTTACTTATGCTTTCAGCCAGAGTTATAGAGTTAAGCTTACTTATGCTTTCAGCAAGGACGGAAAGAAAAACAAGAGTTAATTTTGTTTGACCTTTTTATTTCACTGCTTTCTTATAACTAACTTAATTTAACAAATATGTACCTACTGTACCAAAGCTTGGCTTGGGTGCTTAACAGTGGATACACAACTGATAACACCAAACGTAATCAGCATAGTACTCTCAATAAATCTTCTGTTCTACAGTCCAGCAGGTAAAGTTGTACATGTGTACATTATGTTATATATAATATAACTCGCACAAGTGGAAGGTGACCTCACCCAACTTGGAGCCCGAAACTGGAGACATCTAGCTAGGGACCGAGGTAGATGGAGAAGTTTGTTGGGTGAGGCCCTAGTTCACTCAGGACTGTAGCGCCACCTTAAGTAAGTAAGTAATAAATATTCTTGAATACATTTTTTATATACCGTCAGTTTCGTCCTTTTTGTTTATTTGAAAATTGTCAATTTTGTACATAAAAAAACTGCACTTTTTTCAGAACTGCAAAATTTTGTAATTTTTGATATTTTTCAAAAATCGTAGGTTCGTTATTTTTCAACATTTTTGTAGAATTTTTGTATTTAAACTTCAAAACATTGTTACTAGTACTTTCACTTAAAAAAATATATCGAAAATTGTCCAATTTTTATGGGTTACAGTGGTCCCTTTATATAAAATATGTAAATTAATTGTAGAAATCGATAGAAAACAAAATAAGGGATCACAAAATAAGCTTGCGAAATGTGATTGTTAGATATTTCTTCTAGTTTCTGAAAACGACTGAATCATTGATATTTTTTAGAAAATACTAGTTTCTTAAAAAAAAAAACTAAAATTTTAAAATGTTGTTTTTTATTTTGTATTTTTTACCTAAAACAATAAAAACCACTGTTTTGAAATACACTACAAAATATTCCTATATGATTGATCTTTTTTAATGTTTTACAAAACTCATTTCAAAAAAGCCAGAACTATTAAATTGATAGTACTTAAATTTTAAATCACTAAGAATTTGTAACCTTACAAACAAAATTGAAAACTTCAATTATCTTTAGGAGATCTCAATTTAAAAACCTGAAAAATTTAAATCACTAAAAATTCGGAACTTTATAAACAAATTGAAAACTTCATTTTTTTTTAGGAGATCCTTATTCAAAAACCTGAAAAATCGGAAAAACGACAAACGCTTCAAACTGAGTCACGTTTTTTATCAGATCTTCCAAAATGGTTTCAAAAACTTTGAATTTAATTTGTCAACGGACCCTTTTACTAATCGTCGAAGTGTGATTCTCTATTAATTCAAAATTTTCATCATGGTAAGGTTCATCAAGGTTCTACTGAAATTCGGAATCATGTTTGGCTAAATTTTGGCTCATTGGGTTCATCAATAAACAAAATACTTGATCTACAAAAATAAAGCTTTTTTAAGTTAAATTTAATCTTCGATGATAACGATCGTCACGTTACTGCAAATGGCCACCCTTATTGCAACTTATTTCTCGCCCGAAATGGAAGATATGGACATTTCGCTTCAACAGGATGGAGCCACAAGCCACACAACACACCTTACGATGGATCTATGAAAAGTAAGTTTGATGAGCGTAGCTATCAAAAAAAATAAGCAATTAACAATCGTCACGTTACTGTAAAGGAAAAGTGTTATTGGAACTTATTTTGTGCCCAAAATGGAAGATATGGACATTTAGCTTCAACAGGATGGAGCCACACAAAACAAATTACAATCGATGTATGAAGAGTAAGTTTCATGAGCGTAGCTATCTCAAAAAATTGGCCATTAACGATCGTCACGTTACGGCAAAGGCCAGCGTTATTTCAACTTATTTTTTGCCCGAAATGGAAGATATGGACATTTGGCTTCAACAGGGTGGAGCCACACAACACACCTTACGATCGATCTATAAAGAGTAAGTTTGATGAGCGTAGCTATCTCAAAAAATAGCCCACTAACGATCGTCACGTTACTGTAAAGGGCCAGCGTTATTGCAACTTATTTTTTGTCCGAAATGGAAGATATGGACATTTGGCTTCAAGAGGATGGAGCCACAAGCCACACAACACACCTTACGATCGATCTATGAAGAGTAAGTTTGATGAGCGTAGCTATCTCAAAAAATAGGCCATTAACGATTGTCACGTAACTGTAAAGGGCCAACGATATTGCAACTTATTTATCGCCCGAAATGGAAGATATGGACATTTGGCTTCAACAGGATGGAGCCACAAGCCACACAACACACCTTAATATCGATCTACGAAGAGTAAGTTTGATGAGCGTAGCTATCTCAAAAAATAGGCCATTAACGATCGTCACGTTACTGCAAAGGGCCAGCGTTATTTCAACTTCTTTTTCGCCCGAAATGGAAGATATGGACATTTGGCTTCAACAGACTGCAGACACAAGCCACACAATACACCTTACGATCGACCTATGAAGAGTAAGTTTGATGAGCGTATCTATCTCAAAAAATTGGCCATTAAATTAATTTAACGCCCTTAGACAATTTTGTTAAGGACTACGTTAAGTCATTGTTTAAATCCAATAAGCTGACGACATTGAAAGAGCTCAGAGCCAAGATTGAACAAACGCTAAATAGCGACCTTTTTAGGTGTAAATGTTTGACCAAATTATCAAAAATTGGATACAAAAAAAGTACTTCAGCCACCGATTGGAATATGAACGGTATTGAACGTTTCATCAATAAATGTTTTTATTGTACTTCAAGCCCATAGAAAAATACCTGAAATGGTTTCCGATTTATTTTAGGAATCATATTTTTTCTTAAACTACATTTAGAGATCTGTATTATTAGGTTTAAAAAACCGACAAATTTAGGGACACAAGACAAGACAATCAATTTTACATTTAAGGATTCATTTTCAGATGGTGGCACTATTACCTTATTTATTTACATTTTCCTGCATTATTTTATTAAAAATCTTACTGCTTTTGTTAAATAAAATGATTTCTTTCAATACAGAAACAATAACTTAATATAATAATTCAAGAAAAAAAAAACTTAATGTACTTAAAAATCATGCACTTGAACACATGACATTCAAAAATAAAACTATCTGCCATAATAAAATATCTTATACCTCTTTCTGTTACATAGACCTTCAAATCCTCATTAAGTTTATAAAATTGTAAATAAGTGGCATTGTTTTTTTCTTTTTTTGAAAAATTGTATTATTTCATTTTCTATTTTTAAAAAGGATATGGATTTGGGGAATAATTTTTGAGAAAAAAAAGAACTAAATTAAAGAAAAAGCTAAAAAAAAACATACATTGTAATCATACTAAAAAAAATATATTTTTTATATTTTTATAGACAAAAATTAATTTAAAAAAATTGAATTAAATAAAAAAAATTTCGCCATTTTGAAATTCAAAAAGAAAAATTTCAAAAATTCGTTTTCATTCGGCGTTTTTTTTTGTATTTTATTCGTTGAAACGACACTCAAAAAATTCCATGATCGTTTCAAAAAAATTGTTTTGTTTTTTTTTATTTTCTGTTTTGTATTGTGCAACGCAATGATGATTGTCAATTTTTTTTTATTTTGATTTGATTGCCCCAAACACTTCGTTGAAAATGTCACTTTTCTTTCAAAGTTTTAATGTTTTTTTTTTTTAATATAAGCGATTTTTAAAATTGTAATTTCGTCATAAAGCTATTTACACAAAAATATGCCCTCTTTCACCTTCATAATGATGATTTGATATTTTGTTTTTTTATTGTCAATAATTGTAGGAAAAATGTTAAAAAACAATATGTTTATGTTTTGCATGATTTTTTTTTTTGATATATAAAAAAATTTATACAAAATGGGAATTTTGGTTTGTTTTTTTTTGTTTTGTTTTTTTAATTTTTTGTAGGAAAAAATGGAGAGATAAAATAAACCAAAACCAAAGCGAAGAATTAAAATTTCGAAAACTAAATAAATTAAAACACACTATCAAATGCCATGTTAAATATTTTGCAGAGTGCAGTTGATTTAGTTTTTTTTTTTTCTTTTTTTGTTTAAGATGTAAAGTTTGTTTTACATTGTTTAGTATGAAAAAAATAATTTGCACTGCTTACATATTCATTTAAAAAAATTTACAAATATATGTATACATAATAACAGCGCAAAAAAAAAAACTATAAAAATTAAATAAAATTGAAAATAATCGATTTTATAAAAATCGTTTTTTCTTTAGTAAATTTAAATAAAAAATTAATTCTTATTTGTGTATTTGCAAAATTCATTTAAATATTTTCTATATTTTCAATTAAATTAAAAATTAAATGATATTTTTGCGGTACACACTGCCTACACTAAAAAAAACTTTAAAATATGTATTTTTATCAACACCACAAGGATTTGATTTAGAATTTTTAAGTACTTCCAAAAATAATCTCTTCTAAATTAGATCACACCTCAAATTTTCTACTCTAAGCTCCCTTTTCTGCGTAAATTATTTAAACAAACTAAAAATTTTTAATTAAACTCAAAACACATACTCATAATAATCTTAAAAATATTTGCAAATTCTTAACTCAAATATAATTTTATTTTTTTTTTTATTTTTTTGAAACTAAAAAATTGGTGCTGAAAATTAATGATATAAAATAAAATATAAATAATTTTAATAAAAAGAAAAATACAACTAAAAATTTACAAGCAAGTTTTTCTATAATAAATTCTTTGTTAAAATATTTTTCTTTCTATTTTTTGCTCTCCTAAGTACGCAAAATATTCGATTGATTTTACAGTGCGGTGTTAGAAAAAGGATTTTTTTTGTTTTTAATTTAAGTTTCTAACTATTTCTGCGGCAGCCATTGAATCTGTAAACTTAAACCTATATATTTTTGAAATCATTAAAAAACACACACTCGTTTTTTTTTTTAATTTTCAATTCATTCACACATCAAGCATAAGTTTGTATTAGGTCTAATTTAATTTCGCACCTAAAACGGAGTAATTTTGTTAATGGAAAACATAAAATTATAAATTTTAAAAAAACAAAATTTGTTTTCATGTTGTTTAACGAAATAAAAATAAAATAAATATTTTTTTTGTTTAATTGTAGAAAAAAAATATGGATTAACACTTACGTCAAGAGGCTTTTTAAGTACAATCCAACCCGATTCAGCTTGAATATCGAAATATTCAAGATCATTAGGGTTGTATGGTGCACTGAGGCTGTAAACAATGGCTCCATTGTTGTCGGCATCTTCATCAGAAGCAGAGACACGTAAGATATTTGTTCCAATGCTAGCATCTTGTTTGACGTTTTCGACATATTTCTGTTAAAGAAAAATTTATTGATGATTCATGCCATTAGGAAAAATTTTATGAACAAAATCGTCAGTTTGTAAACGTTTTTTAACTCACCTGTCGATCAAACAGGGGCGGATTGTCATTTACATCTGTTATTTCCACTGTAAATGAGCATACACCTTCTAAGCTGGGTTCTCCTTGATCTGTAGCCTTGACTGTCACTGACACAAATTTACCATCATCACCTTCACGATCGAAGACTTTATTTGTTGAAACTTCTCCAGTTTCTTCATCGACTGTAAATTTGGTTCCTTTTTGATTTGGTTGTTGGACAATTGAGTATTTAACCTAAAAAGAATAAAATTTACTAAACACTGGAGACAAATAATTTGGAAAAATATCTAAATGTTTAAAAAATTCACTTCGCCATCGAAAATGGCTTACTTACTCCTCACAATTTGCTTTGTTAAATTGGCTTTGTTAACTTTTAGAAACTTTCTAAATTTCTTTTTCATATCTCATGATCTTACAAAGAAATGTCCTGGCAAATAACAGTGAGATGTTTTATGTCCTAAGTACATTTTGTTTGTATATTGTGCGCGAACTAAAGGGGTAATGAATACCCTTATAATGATTGAACACAGTGCGAGCAATTAGGAAAGGACGATAGGATAAGAAAGGAGAAACCGATGCACATTGGTTTTGAATGTCTGCATATCGTAATGAATGGGAAATATTGAGCTCGGTAAAGCATTCAACATTCGTGCAGTGCGGCTAAACAAAGAATCTCTGTACTTAACAGTATGTCCGAAATTACGTTCAAGGGTAAAATGATGGCCATTCCTAGGAGTACGGGTATTACGGTTGAATTGTTTAAGGGGAGGAATGCAACTGGCTATTTGAATAGAGCATTGTTTATAAAAATAACGATAAAACAATGAGAGGCATTCAAAAACTGCACGATGGAGAACCAACTACATATCAAAGGCTTACATTTTGTTTTCTCTTAAAAAATATGCTTAAGACTGATATTGGTAAATAAATGGAAGACTTGGTTGTACCTATGTAGACATTTTTTCTTATAAGACTGTCACTGTTCAGACATGTTTGATTTTTTAATAAAAGGTTAATAAAAGGAAATTAGCAAATAACTACACATCCAATTTTAAATATTTTTGGAATTTAATTTATTTTAGAAACATAACCTTATTTCACCTAACGCTTTTTACTTTTCACTATGCAACTTTGCATTTTTACTTTGCCAATAGTAAATTTGCAAAGAGGAACTTTTTGAATGGAAAAGATTTCTTCTTAGCGAAATACTTCGCAACAAACTTAAATTAACTTAAATTTGCATGGTGCAAAGTATTTTGTGAAAATGAGAAGTTTTGCTATATTGCAAGGTATTAACAATTGTATTCTTTCTGTTTCATCAAACTATAGACTTTGCAAAATAAATTTAAAACTTAGAAAAACTTTTTTGTTTTGAAAAGTTGTCGATTAATAGAAAAGTACATGAATGGTTTTGAAAATGAAGATGTAAATACAGATGAACAAGGGCATGAGATTTTTTTAAATTTTGACGGATTTGCCAAAGAATACGAATTTTTAAATTAAAGGTTAACACATTAATTTATATCAATTTCAAAAATGTCTGATTTTGAAGAGGTTCATTTATTCGTAGCGAAGCTATCTTGCAATGAAATTTGACAGTTTTTAGCAAAAAAAAACGTTTCTTTTTAAAATCTGTTGTAAAATAATTTACAAAAAAATAATAAATTGCTTTGAAAAATATTTTGAAAACGAAAAAGTCAATAATAATGACCAAAGAGAGTAGTAAAACTAACAATTAGGTAGAAAGATATATATTTTATTTTTGTATCTTAAAATATTATTTGGGTTGCTACCGCTCAGTTCACGCAGAGATTTGATATTAAAAATATATCTTCTACTGAATACGTTATTTTTATAACATTATAATTATAAATTCAAAAAAAAAAACATTGATTTAAGTACAACAAACATTTCATTAAGAAATATATTGTATTTAAAAACACATAGGAAACGTAAAGTAATTAAAAAATTTACATTTAAATTAAATAAATATAAATAAACAGATTAGTAAATAAAAAAAGAGGCTGGGATGCGACCCACACTGATAACTTTCCATCCCGTCGGTCGATTTGTCTTGCTTAAAAGTTTGTCTATATGTAATCGTATCAATTTTTAAAACATGTGCGTATTATTTTTTGTAGATTTTATTTTTTATGAAAAAACGGACTGTTGGATTTTTATATAAAAATTACTGAATATCGAAAACAATATTTTCTCCGAAATAAAATAAGTTTGAAACAAATATTTTTAATTTTTGAAAAGCTATTTGAGACGTAAGTAAATTTTTACCTAGTTTTAGTATTGTTTTTTCTTAGAGTTTTATTTTTTGTAAAAAAAACTGTCAATTCTTTTTTTTTTCAATAAATATAAAGAAATAAATAAGTAGTAAATAATTAGAATAAATAAATACATTTTTAAATGTTTAATTTAGTTTTCGAATTCTTGTGCAAATCAACTCAACACCTGTTTAATTAGGAATATCATTAGTTGAATGATGCCAGGGTAGATTAAGCATTATTTTTCAAAATTTGGTTTTGACACACTTGGAGTTTTTTAATATGGGAGATTGGCAAACTACGAAACTACCCACACCTGATATTCCATATAAAAACATTGCTTGAAACACAACCTTTTGAATAATGATCTTATTTTCAGCACTTGAATGCGATTTACTGTTTTTAAGCGCGTATAGCATTTTAATTGCAATATTATTTTTTAATTATTTAACTAATTTGTTCTTTTCAGATAAGCCGTTTAGACTGCCATTTTATAGCAGCACAGTTGACTTCCAGCTCATTACTGGGTAGAAATAATCGCTTTTTCTCGAGAAAAAGATTGATTTTATCCTTCCAGCATTTAGTTTAATTTTCTATTTGTGATAATATCTCATTTAAATATGAAGTGCATTTTGAAGATTGGTCTTAATATTGAGGCCAAACTTATGCGAAGAGAGTATTCAGGTGTCATCTGCATAAATCGCTGACTGATCACAACTGATTATCAAACATGTACAATTATATAAGACAGGACCAAGAACTGAACCTTGAGGGACACCATACTGAATATTAACTAACACGGATTTACATTTATTAACGTACACTTGAAAACATCTTTCTGATAAAAAACTTGGAAATGTCTTATGAGAAAGCTTGGAATCACGATTGTTTTCAATTTGTAAATAAGAGCATTACGCCAAACAGAGTCGAAAGCTTTTTCGATATCTAAAAGGACCATACCGTAGATCTTTCTTAAGAACGATTATTGTATGTTACAAACCGTAAGGACTTGCTGTGAAGTACTGTGGTGGCTCCTAAATCCAAACTGTTGGTCAGGAAAAAAATGTTTTTTTTCAATTAATAAGTTGAACTTTTTTCATACTTTTTTGAACGCCTTACTCAAACTACTAAAAAGACTGATTGACATATAGCTACTAGGATGTACCCTGTCTTTAAGAGCTTTCAATATTGGTATGATCTTCGCTATTTTCTAGTTCTCAGGAAAGGATTGATTCTTCAAACAGGCATTTAAAATAAACGTAGGATACTTTTTTTTGACTTGGGTAAATTTTTAAGGTTTAAATAATCAAGTTCATCGGTTTTCCTTACTCGCAACTCTTTTTATAATTGGAAACATCATTAACAGATACGTATTCATCTTGGGGTGTTTCTGTTATAGAAAATAAAATTTAATAAGAGGCAGTGTCTACCAAAATAATAGTTTATAAATCACTTCGCTGATGGGATACCTCATGGTTTTTTCTGAATTCTACAGCGAAAGCATTCGCCTTTTCACTATCAGTACAAAGGACTTCATTAGAAATCTTAAGCGCAGGAATTAATCTCGATTTATTGTTTATAATTTAAGAAATGCTCATTTTATCATTTTTCTGCAACTGGCTGAGTGTTTTGTTCTAATAATTAATAATAATTAACTTCAATATCGACAAGAGATTTTTCAGTTAATGAAAAGTACCGTCAAATTTGTGTTGCCTAAAACTGGAAATAAACTTCAATTTAATCTCCACAATTATATTTGTCTAGGCCCACTCCTTGCAACAACTAAATTGAGATGGGAATTTAGTTCAATACCACTGAGTTGCATCTATGCACGGAATAAGTAAAGCAACCATCTGCAGAGCACTTCATCGAGTGTCGAATAGTCCCGCAATTTTGTTCTTAAGGAAGATATCCTTATGTAGGTATAGATGTTTTTGACAGTGCCATGATAGATATTGATACACAAATTTTTTTCAATGATAATTTGATTTTAATGAATTTAACTTTCCAATTTTCAAATACGAATTAATTACAGTTTAACTTTGTTGATCATGAAATGTACATACAAATAGCTTAAGTAATTTCTTTTCTAACACTAGCAAGAAATTGCACCGGTTTCAAAAAAATTGCAAATGTCGAAAATATGGATTTTCCGCATATTCCGCTTAAACCGTTGAATGTTAAAGCACATCAGGCAATTATTGTAGTCTTATTGTTTCCTATCAGAGAACATTTATTTTTCTGAGACTGTTTTCTAGGTCCATAATTTATTTTTTCATCTTAACTCTCAAAAATAAGTTACAACCAAGAGTTAGGCTTTTTTCTAAAAAAGCGATATTAAAATATCGAAACCTTAAAAAAGCGTTTAACTTATTGAAAATATGTCATAATTTTGTATTTAAAATTTTTGAAACTAATTTATTTATTCTAAAATCAGTTCAAAGTACAAAATTTAATTGGTTAATGAGCTTAAATAAAAAAAGTACGTAAACGCCAGAGTATACCATACTAACAATTTTCTTTATAATTATTCACCAGCAGATGATTGGGCAGATCCTTAAAACAATATTTTCTAAAATATGAAATACAAAATTTGTTTGCATTCTATTATATTGTTATTTGTGACAAGAAGTTTATATTAGACTTTCTTGCCTTCAAAATGTTGCATTTAATATTTTATAAATCAGTTGATTTTTTTCGAAAACACATTTTACAAAAAATGTTCTTTGGAAGTAACTGCATAGTTATGTATAAACCTACGAGTAGAAATTAATTTTTCAAATATTTTCCGAATTTTTTACAGATATGGATTTATAGGATATTCATTTCAAAACTAAGATCCAAAGAGAGAGAGAATATTTTTACTATTTTGAGATTTTAATTTTTAAAATGATGTTCTCTTTGAAGAATTCTCTTTTAGTTTTTATTTTTAAAAATGTCAAAAGGACTATTCATTCCTATAGCTCCTGATATACCTTTGCAAATAGAAAGGTATAGGTGTATTGGCAATATTGATAGTGTTAGCGAATGTAGCTTTATTTTAAAAGCATAGAATCGTTAGTGTTGAAATTGAATTTATGCATAAAGGAAGTTAAAACTCGCAGGATACACAGAAGTTCACCTTCTAAAATATTCCAACCTTATGTACCCCAACCAAATTGCGAGTAGGCTGGCCGTAGGCGTGCTCACCTACACCCTCGTGCATGTTACCTATTCCAAGAAGGGTTGATGTCTATGTACTTTTACAACAACATTCCAGGTTTTATAGGCACCTATATAATATATGTACATGTGCCTACATAGATATGAACTGAATATCGAATGTGTTGATTTTGTTTTAATGCTGTTTTTTTGTTGCTCTTCTTTTAAATTTATTCTTCTTTATTTCAATGATTTCAAGGATTATTTTTCTGTTTCCGGGTGATTGAATTACTTATAGCAGCTTCCAGAGCCTTCTTGCATTGTAGCATCCGAACTCAGCACCCATATTATTGAATTTATACGAATACGAGTCCTTATATATATGTACATATGTATATAGCTAAGTGTATTTAAAACGAAAAACATATTTAGTTTTCCTTATACTCTGTTTTGTTGGTTATATTTAACCTTTATAAAGGTAAATTGTAAAAGATATATATAAGAGAAATGTATCTTTCCTTATTCGAAGGTATACGATATTTAAATTTAATTGATGTTCTTTTTTATTCATGAGTTGTATGATTTTATATATAGGTACAAACCTATCTACAGCATATTACATATATTTAAAATTTAAAAAAAAATCATTCGAAATATTGAAAGGAAAATAATTAATGAAGGTTATATACTCACTCGAATCTCATTCATTCATGTTTTATAAATCAGATGAAATTAATTATATTTTAAATTCATGTTTTTGATTGAAAACTATTCAATAGGAAATTAAATTGGTTTGATTAAAAATCCAATTTTAAAATAAATATACTTCCATATGACTGGGTACAAATTAAATTTAAGTTGGTTAGATTAATTTTGGATAATATGTTCTGACGTGATAGTTCTACCATTTTAACGGAAGTATTGATGCATTTTGAATTTGGTGAATATTTTATTACTTTCTAAAGCAAATTCAAATTCTTGACTTTAGAAAAAAAGAAAAATGTTGCCAAAAATTGTGTGATTTGTATTCATTTAAAAAAACACATGCGTTGCGGATTTGTGCTATATTTTTGGAACATTTTGTAACGTAATTTAAGACGTGATAAAAAATGCAGGATAATTTAACAGTTTTATTGATTTTTTTGTGTAAAATTCAGTCATTTTTGAGTAACAATTTTTCAAAATTTGTATTGGAAAATACCCGTTATTTCTTAAGGTAAAATATTCAATTGTGAATCTTAAAAAATTAATTAAAGGTCCATTTTGTTTGTATATTACAAACTTGAGTTTTATCGGAAAAAAAATCGAATACATATTTTGTAATTTCAAAAATTGAATTTATGAATGAATATAGGATTTTGTTTACCTGCATTGTTAACTTAGACCATTCATAAAATATGCAAGTGAAAAAACCCCAGATATTAATCCTTTTCTGTAAATTATGAGGAGTTTTGTGAAAAAAGGTTAAAAAAATCAGTATTGGGCTTTTGGCTTCTATTTGGATTTCCCATAGTTTTTATTTTTTATGACTTTTTACATTCAATTTGGAATTTTTTTATGACTTGGGTAATATTAAAGGGTAAAAAAATGTAAAATTTGAATACCTACATATTCAGGATTTTTTATGTAATGCTCGGTTTGATCCAATTTAAAAGATATCCAAAGGAGCAGTTCACAGGACCATACAGCGTTAGTCTAGAATCGGCGGTTTTAAGGATAAACCAAGGTCAGGACGACCTAGAGTTACGACGAAAACCGAAGATCTGCATATCGTCACCATAACCAAGTGTTTTAGGAAGAAAACAGCACCAGAAATACGCACCCAGATTAATGAAATCCGGGAAGAACCATTATCTATATCAACGATACAACGAAGGCTAAGGCATGCTGCACTTTTTGGGTGCGTTGCAGTGCGGAAACCATTACTACGACACCAAAACAAGATCAAACTATTTGGCTCAAATAGCAGAGTGTACGTCAGGCACAGTGCTGAACAGAAGACGCTACCTGACTGTTTGATCCCAACTGTAAAGCATGGAGGCGGTTCAGTAATGGTGTGGGGATGTTTTTCCTTCAATGGAGTACGAGATCTAACACGATTGATCGGAAGAATGGATAAAGAAGTCTATAAAACGATATAGGAAGACCACGTTTTGGTATCAGGACTCCGATTAATGGGTGAAGGTTTTGTATTCCAGGAGTACAATGACTCGAAACACACTTCAAATCTTTACCGGGGATACCTGAAACAAAAAGAAGATGAGGAAATTCTAAAAGTAATGGTATGGCTACCGCAGACTCCAGATATTAACCCCATTGAGCTCTTATGTTAAGAGCTTGACAGAAATGTCCGGAATCACCACATGACATCGGAATCTGCTCTTTGGGAAACTTTACAAACTTCCACAAGAAAAAAATACAAAACCTTGTAAGAAGATTGCCCAGAATTGTGAACAAAATTATTGAATTTAAAGGAGGGTTTTTTGATGAAAACTCAATTTAGAGCTTTTATTGGTTTTTTAAATAAATAATTTATGTTTAGTACAAAACTAGTTTATATTTTTCTATCATTTACAACTACACATGCTCTTCACTTTTTTCACGTATTAACTTTTTTCCTAAAACTTCAGTTTAGGGGTTAAAACTCGATATTTCTCAAATGTCAGAGGTGGTCTCAAACTTTTGACCGCTAGTGTATATGACCCATTAGAGCTTTGAGCTCGGAGTGTCGATTTAAAATAACAGTTACGGATCTTAAGGTGAGTATTTTGATGGACTCGTCATAAGTTAGTTGCTACAATTCTTGTTTTCAATCTTTTTGTTTTTTGAAGTTTTGCTAACTTGATATCAACTTAATACTTAATGCTTACAATACTTTACAGACTTTTAATTTACGGTTTTTAGTCTTGATCTAGTTGTCAAAATTTCAAATTTGTTATGAAATATTTGGTTACTTTGTTTTTGACTTGAAATACATTGATAAAGTTGCAAATTTTAGACTTTTTCGTATTAAGAGGCGTTCAAATAAAATAATCTTATAAACAAGATTTATAATCAGATCATACTCCAAAAATTTTGACCACTAACTGAAACTTTAAAGTAAGTTGTTCAATTTTTTCCGTTGTGTAACAGTCTGCGTATTAAAGGACTTCAACTATTTTAAACTTACAAAAAAAAAAAAACAGAAAAAAAATATCCTGTCGAAATAAAAAAAGCTTATTTTGAAAAAAAAGTAAGACAATATTTTTAATTTTTGAAAAGCTATTTGCTATTGTAAAAAAACTGTCAATTTCGTTGTTTCTCAAAATTTTACTGAATGTTGACAATAATATTTATTAAAGTTTTGAAAAGATATTTGAGTCGAAATTCAATTTTAACCAACTTTTGTTAAATTTTCTTTTAAGTTTTTATTTTTTTTTTAAATAATGTCAATTTTATTTTCCTTTCAAATTTTATCGAATTTTAAAAAGAATATAGTTTGGAGCAATAATCTTAAGTTTTTTAAAAAGATATTTGAGTCGAAATTCAATTTTTACCAACTTTGAGTAATGTATTTTTCATGTTTTAATTTTTCTCAAAATTTTACCAGATGTTGAAATCGTTATTTTTCGTTGCATTGATAAAAAAAAAAACGGTTAATTGGATATTTTTTCAAAAATATACTGGTTTGGTATCACGTTCAAATATATAATATAAAATTTAATTCAAGTCTCTAGCGTCATTGGCTCGTGAGATATTAAGAGTTAACCAAAATGTTTTTCTTTTTTTAAAAGTACTGTGGTAAAAAAACAACGAACGCAATTTTCTTGAGAGCTATCTTTGCATTGCGAGAACGCATGGCTTAAAAATCACGGTCTAAAAATCTTTTATTTCGACTCTAGGAAACTTGGAACGTCGACAAATGTCAAATTGTTCAATTCGACAAATCGGACCCATTATAATAACTTCCTATGGGTAGTTAAAAACAAGAGCGCAATCTTCGAGATTTCTAAACAATAAGATAGTCTTATGCCGTCTATAAAGCGAACTAAAAAAGAATCATTAAGGTCAAAAATGATTCTGAAAAGTCTAAGGTTGAATGTTTCTACAGAATACGTAATACTAAATTATGGAAAGAAGGAACTCGTCAAAAAAGACAACAAACACAAACCCCCTTAATAAAATCTCAAGATGGAACCTTGATTGGAAACCCGAAACAAAAGCTGATTTTTTGTAAGAGCATATCGCAGGTGTTTTTAAACCATTCGCAGGAAATACGTCTACAGACTTTTTTCAGTTTGTTTATAAAACTGATGAATATGAAATTCTTTTTTCAAAATCAAAAAAGTTAGATGCATGTGTCAAAAAATTATTTAATAAGAAATCACCAGGGTAAGATCTTATCACTGCTCAGGTTTTGAAAGAAATGCCATCAATAGTCTTTAAAAAACTCTAAAGACATGGCCTAAACTTTTACATCATTAGGAAATTGCAGAAATCATTAAATTACTTATAACAAAAAATAAACCATCAACAGAAGTAAAATCTTGCAGACCAATGTTGCTTGTACCAATCATAAAAAAAGTTTTTGAAAAACTGTTATTAAAAAGGCTCAGCAAATTATAAGAAGAAAGAAGACTTATTTCAAACCACAATTTGGATCTAGTAATACACTTTCCACCATAGACCAAGTACATCGAATGTGGCGGTACAGGGTCTTGAAGAAAAACAAACTTTATCGCCTTTATTCTGTTGATGTTTCTCAAGCCTTTCACAAGGTTTGGAAAATATCAGTAATTACAAAAATTCCAAAACAAAGTACATCATGGAATAATAAAATGCCTTAGGAATATAAGAAAAAGCGATCTACATCGTGACCTTTAAAATGAAACGGTTAGAGAACAATCAACAACTGCAAAGTTATAACAATTCCGAAATAGAGACCGTCTTAAATTTACGAGGCAATGCTCCTATTTTCAGAAGAACCAGGCCTCATTAGCTAATGCTCTAGCTATAGGAAAGTAGTTTTAGAGCGTTAAGATTCCAAAACAACTCAACAATCATGCTTATGGTGAGCAAATGAGGAAAACAAAATATTAATTGTGTTCCTTACTTATTATACAACTTTTGAGGTAGCTTAACTGACCTATGTTGTATTTAATAAACAAAAGTCTTGATCAAAATGATACAAGAAAAAATTATGTTCCAAACTGTCAAACTATAAATAATGTTCTCCCACCTAACACCGATCGAAGCCTGTCCTTGAAATAAGCAATTTGCTAAAACAATAAGTCGATAAAAAAGGTTTAAACTATTTAATAGAAAATTATTAAAAGTCCAGCTCAATTTTAATCACAAAAGAAAGAGACAAGTACTCACAGAGCAAAACAAAAAAAAAATTAAAAATAAAGTGAAACAGGACGGAAACAAATTACTCTTCATTGCAGGTCCTGAACAAATGATACTAAATGTATAGTATACGTACCGTTACCTACCACTACTTCTCTAGATACTTATAGATACATACATATATAATAAACACAAATTTTAATAAACCCACTAAAGACAAGCAACAAAAAGAAATGGAAAAAAAAAATAAACAGAGGTTTGAAGTCGGGTTTTTTTGTGTGTCGGCATCAAGCATACAATATCTGGTATGCTACTTGCTACGACGACTACTGGAGACTATGATGGCAAGGAAAAAGGACTTTATCATTACCATATACTTCGATAAGACTCTGCATAGCATACCCTACCCACAGCCTAACATCATTATCATAAATCATTTCACGAAAAGAAAAAAAAAGAAACACTCTCTATCCTCATCAAAAGAGTTAAGCTCTGTCTTTCTCTTTCTATCTATTTCAATCTTTGCCTTGAGATACTTTTATATAGTTTTTTTTTTGTGTTGCTATAAAACCTCCTGGTGTTATTTTTTCTTTTTTTATTTCGGCAAAAAGTTTCTCTTAAGTTTTGTCTACCTTCCAAAACCATCTTAGTTATAGTTTTTTAGTAGTTTTTGTTTTAAGTATAGTTTGGGGTTTATTTTTATGTTTTTAATTTTATTTAATTATCATTTAACGTAATAACTAAATTAAAGAAAACAACAAAAATTATAAATACCATAGCTTTATACATCATAGGAATTTTTATTAATAAACGGTACTTAAACAAACAAAATCTTTTATAAGAAGTACTATTTTTGGGATTCTTAAGTGAGAAAGATCCTGAAATTCCTAGATTATCCCTTAAGACACCCTAACACAAAGTTTAAGAATCTCAAAAAAACTTTTTCGTAAATAAGACTTAAGTAGTTACATATCACACCTTCATGAAACTTCATACGCATACCTATATCAACTAACTGGATCCAAATATCTCATTTTAAAAATACCATATAAGTCAAAAAGGTAAATAGTGAATTAATTTTTTGTTAAGTAGTATAAGGAACTTAATATCCTTCACAAACTTACTTTATTAGATATTAATGTTTTGGTGCATGACATAAAACGCTATGCATGTCCTATGAGTGTGTGTGTGTGTCCCACAGAAGATAACCTGTCTAACTGTAACCACGCATTTTATATTATAAACGATGAAGTAATGACATCCCACAAACACCACAAAGACACTTTACTTGCACGAACTCCACACATACTTTCTGCCTTACCTTAGTGCTGGGGTGGTATAAAGGATCTCTAATTAAAATTTAATGGCAAAGTTATAGAAAAGTTTTTTGTATGCACACTCGCACTTAACTTCTTCTATTTTAATGCGTTCCTTTAGACGGACAGTGTTACAGTTGGGCGTTTGCTTTCTTATATTTGAAACTATCTTCTTTCTTTTACTTGCTCTATTTTTTTTATTATTCCTTTAACACAAAAAGGAAATTTACTATTTTTCTTTTTTTTTTAAACTTTTTTTTCTGCTCTCTCTCTTTTATCTTTTTAGAAGACAGGAAATTGCATTTTCACCATCAGTTTCTCAAGGTGTATAGATATAGGAACACCTTTGCCATTTCCTTTTTTTTTCTTTATTTTTTATCCTTAAAGGACATGGTTGCAAAATTAGATAGAAGGTAAGTATATAGTATTTACTATGGGTTTATAGGATGTGTTGAGTGAACTCAAACTCATGGAGCCTGAAAGAAAGTTTCATTCAAGTTTAAATATTTATTTCCTCGACAGTGCCAAATGCTATTATAGAATTTTCAATCGAATTGAATGGTTGGTTCGTTGTCGATGTGCGGAAATCCAAAATGTCAAGCCTTTGATAAACATTCGTTTTTACGTATTTTCACTTCACACCTCTTATTTTTTTTTGTCAATTGGTTTGTTTCCCTGTTTCGTATATTTTCATATATATTTTTGTATCTTAAATGTCCTTGAATTAATTTTAAAAAATAAAACTAAAATTCAGTCATCAGAACATCCTTAAATAATAAAATGAAAAAGTTTGACACACAACAAAAAAAAAGGACTCGTTCACCCAAAACCGACAGCGACAACTTCGAGTACGACGACGACGTGTATGCATTTGCCATGAAGATAAACAATGCAATGTCCTTGTTTGGTTCGATTTGCTTATTGTCGTATATTTGTATCTATATTCAAATCCTTTATTTGTAACATTTTTGTTTGTATACTTTTTGTGTGTATCTAGGAGGACACTGCACCTGACATTATTTATTTAGAAGTTGGATATTGTTGGTTTGTTTTTGTTTTGGAATAAAGGTGTGAAGTAATTTTACTTGTAAATGGTAAATGGACTGAAGGTGATAATAATGCTTCATGAATTCATGGAAAGGATCAAAGCTTTCGAATTCATTTTTTTAAGGGCGGAACTTTGATAGCTTTGTTTTGTTCCTTATTTTATTTTTGAATAAAGAAATATAAACAATTGGCTTGGTATTGTAAATTGTGTAGTTTTATCCTTACCATCAGAACGACACGTTGTAAACTGACTATTATTCTCTTCTTTGAAAAGATTACGTTTTCCATTATTTTTTTTCCAAAATGTGGTATAAGATCGTTTTTTTAAGATTATCGCAATTTTTCGAGAAAAGTTTCTACACAGTGTTATTTTCTAAAAAGACGATCACAACTGTCTACCGAGTTCTTGTGATTTAATACCTTCAGACTTTTTTCTTTGAAACTATGTTAAAGGTAAGAATTATTCCAATTCTTTTCAATCGATTCAAGGATACATTTTTTGACGTTTTAAGGTCCCTAGAATCTAAATCAAAGGTTTTTAGAGAGAAGTCTGTGTGTGCCTGTGTTCACTAAAACTTTTTGTCCTTCATATCTCAAGAACCTTCGCAAATATTAATTAGAAATTAATATTGTTTTATAGAAACTTACATTAGAAGATGAAAACTGGACTTTCAAAAAGATTGAGTAAGTGATTTTTTTACAATGGAAATTAAAAATTTGGCTTACGCACAATATTTCTCGAATCAACTACTGGTTCTCTTATACCATAAATCAAACAAACTGAAAAAAAGAATTTGCACCCTGGTTATTTTGAGTTACCTTTAAAGTCACTGTGTTCGTTGAAGAATAAGGTTTTTGAAATCTTCTAAATTTAAAAAAAAATCCAAGTGACAGTTTTTTACAAACAAAATTAAAAACTTTAGAAAACATAAAAAAATTTCGTAAAAATTGATTTTGACAAAAATTAAATTGAAAATTTTATTTAAAAAAAAAAGAGGCTGGATGCGTCCCACACTGATAACTTCCCATCCCGTCTGTCGATTTGTCTTGCTTAAAAGTTTGTCTATATGTACTCGTATCAATTTTTACCAAATTTGCGTACTATTTTTTGTAGATTTTATTTTTTATGAAAAAACGGACTGTTGGATTTTTATATAAAAATTACTGAATGTGAAATGAAATAAGTTTGAAGCCAATTTTTTTAATTTTTGAAAAGATATTTAATTCGAAAATCAATTTTTGCCAACTTTTTAAATTTTTTTTTTGTTTTTAATTTTTTGTAAAAAACTGTCAATTCGAGTTTTTTAAAAATTATACTGAATGTTAGAAACAATATTATTTGAAAGATAAAAGTAGTTTAAAGCCAATATCTACAATTTTTAAAAAGATATTTAAGTCGAAAATCAATTTTTACCAACTTTTTAAAATTTAATTTATGTTAACAATTATATTTTTAGAAAGATAAAAGTATTTTTAAGCAAATATCTACAATTTTTAAAAATATATTTGAGTCGAAAATCAATTTTTACCAAAATGTATTAATTTTTTTTTTTAGGTTTTCATTTTTTGTAAAAAACTGTCAATTCGATTTTTCTCAAAATTTTATCAGATGTCAAAAACATTATTGTTCGTTGCACCAAATTTCTTGAGAGCCCTTTCTGCATCTTTCTGCCTTTTTATCTGTATAACAAAATTTATTTAGAATCGATGTCTTTTCTGGTTCTTGAGCTATAGACGATGAAAAAAACGTCGCGAACGTAAAATTTTATGATTTTTTAAAAAAGTATTTCGAGAATAAATGAAGGTATTTAAATCAAAATTATTAATTTCTTAACAAAATATTATTTTAAACAAAATTATTTTTTTTTAAAGAAAAATTCTAGCCTTCAAAAGTTGTTACTGAAAATTGCCAAAATTTGGTTTAAATAGTTTGCCAACAAAAAAAGATTTTGAAATCAAATTAATTTCATTACTTTAAAAATATTGTTGTAAGCTTTTATTTATTTTTCCGAAAACTCAATTTACAACTTTTCTACAAAAGAAATTAAATCCTACAAAACCAACTAAAAAACTGTTTATACTCAAGAGTCTTGAAAGCAATTCTCACACAAAAAGTTAAAGTTGTTATTAATACTTTGTTAACGTTTTTGAAATATTGACAGATGAGCACGAGTTCAAAGAAATTAGTGTGGGTTACATCCCAAACCCTTTTTTTTTACTGACTTGACTTATCAGAGATTGATAATATAGCCATTTTTATTCTATCCCTTCAAACACTTGTAATGTAATACTTATAGAAATTCTTGAAATATTAAGCTCGTTTTCGGACTTGCTTTCAAGTAGAAAGGTATTTGTTTCCAACCGCATATTAAGAATGTGGAATTGAACTCTGTTTTCACTTTCATTTAGGTATTTAAAACTTGCACTTCTTTCTCGAGTCATTATCCCTAAATTTCAGCTTAATATCAAAATTACATTTTTTGGAGAAAAGGGGTGAGGAAATAAATTTTGAGTGGGATATTTGATTCTTTGAGAATTTTTAACCTAGACGTCAATCTGGACACATTTCAAGTTGGAAAAGAAACAGATTTTAATAGTTAGGTATGGTAGATGGCGATCTCAAGCCATCCTAGCCTGAGATCCAATTAGCGCTGTAGTGCGCTGTTTTGATAAATGGTTTGTAATACTTCTCGTGTTTAAAACTCAAAATAATAGTTATTATTTCAAACGAAATAGATTTTTTAAAGAATATAGTGTCAAAAGTGCAACCTAAACTTCCAAAGGCTAAAAACCTCATAACCTATTATTTTTTTAATAAGTATTTATAAAAATGTGTCTATATAATTTACTAAACTTAGTAGGTCCATAAAAGCTAATAAAAAAGTCATTATAATTTATTTTACGTTTTGACCACACTATACTAGCACTCCTATTTTTGAAAACCTCCAACAGCAAATAAATGAATAAAAAAAAAACAAACACTTAAAATAAATTCTTACCTGTCCATTGACACCCTTGTCCTCGTCAGTGGCTTGAACTTTTATCACCGGACTACCATTCGGTGCACCTTCCTCCACTTTTGGATAATATGTCCCGCAGTCTTTAAACACTGGCTTATTATCATTAACATCGGTGATGAAAACCACAACGACAGCCGTTGACGTGTGTATAGTTTGGTCACCATTCACACAACACGAACCATCATCCAAAGCCGTAACATTTAACTCGTACTTGTCACGGTCCAATGAAATGGGCTTATTATGCAGTCGTATAACTCCCGTTATCTCTTCAATAACGAACTGCCCGGAACTAGTGCCACCCCCAACAAAACCAAAACGAACATTGTCACCATCCTTGTCAGAGGCAACAACCGTTGTCACAAGGGTATTGGCACCGGCATTCTCATCAACATTCGGCGTATAAACTTGCTGTGAGAATTTCGGTTCTTCGTCATTTTTATTCTTCGTATAAATTCGCACTGTGGCTACACCGCTCTTTGAGGGTTCGCCTTTATCTTTGGCTGTGACAATAAACTCGTAGTAGGCGTTATTGTTGTCAGCGTCCAATTGCTTATTGTTGACGATAATTCCATTCGAATCGACTGCAAAGTGATCATCGGAGACAAGGTACTCGATTTCGGCGTTAGCACCTGAATCGGAGTCCATGGCTTTGACGCGCAGGATGCTAGTGCCCAGTGGTATGTCCTCGTCGACGTTGTGTGCTTGGTAATCGGGCAATTCAAATTTTGGTGCATTGTCATTCACATCTGTTACACGAATTGTTAACTGTTAAACGAAGGGGTATGGGAGAAACAAAAAGAGAATTAGAACTCGATGTCGATAAAAAAAAGTTGAAACAAAAAGGATATAAATTGCAATACGTGCAGGGTTGCCACTTTTGAAAAATTTTAAATCAAAAATATAAAACTGACAATTTGACATAAGTTTGAAAGCAAGGTTATCATATTGATTTCGCATCAATTCTAATAGAGAATTGAGTTCTTGTTTGTAGTTAAGCTACAAATATAGTAAAGTGGCAACACTGTTGAAATACTGCAGATTGTAAGACTGCAGTAAATATCGACTTTATAGCGTGTCTATGTTCACATATCGTAAAAAATAAAATATTACCTCAACTGAAGTGGAGAATCCTCCGGAATCCTCTGTGGCTGTCACAATCAACGAATACACATGAGGTTGTCGTAAATCTTCGAAATCCAATTCTTTTGCCAGTTTAACGATACCCGACGATGGTCCAATATTAAATGTTCCTGCACCTTGTCCTTGAGCCTTAAGTGTATAGCGAATTTCTCGATCTGCAAAGGATTTCGCTTTTACCGAAATAATACTGCAAAGAAGAAACGATTAGATTAAATTTACATTAGAACTTTTTGAAGTGTAACTGTAGCCCAAGCTGAAATATGTGAATCTGGTGTGCCATGTTTTTTTTTGTGCCATACTAAAAGACAATAAAGTAATAGTTGTGGTGAAACGATGCCTAAAAGTTCGTTCGACAAAACTTTTGAATGAAACTTTGAGAATTGTTATTGTAAAACGATTTATTTTTTTTTGTATTTTCTTTTTGACTGAGAAGAAGAGTAAGTACCTATTTAAGGAAGGACTTTCTTTATTTTCAGGACAAACACAACAAAAAAACCCTTGACGTCTTATTCAAAATACATTATGTGTATTATGGTATTTTATTTTATTTGTGTCTATGCTTGTTAAAAGGAATTACAGTAGCTATCAATTGGTATATAAAACCAAATTAGTTTGGTTTACCATTGAGAGGTTTATGTAAGTGGACGAGAACAACCAATTTCATAAAGAAAAAGAAAATTGCAAGACATTAAGATAACATTCTTTCTTTTTTTTCTTTTTGATTAATAAAAATAAAAGACCCAACAAAATTCAATCTGATAATACGTATGATCTGTAATTTGTTCTGTTAACAAGATAGTTGACATAAAGAATGAAGTTTTGAGTAGAAGGTATTAAAATGAATTCTAGTGAAATAATGAAAATTATAGATATTTATACAAAATTCATAAACATTCTGTCAACTGTCAAACATAAACGTCAGATAGACTTTGATTTGACAATCTATTTAGTAGACTTCAAATTTTAAGAATCCTCAATCACACTCTCGTCCTTTTTTAACAATCCAACTGAAAAGTCAAATCGAAGGCAAATTTACGAAGTTATCAATTTTTTTGGCAGAATAATTAAGCTTTAAAAAGTAAATTGGATTGGATAAAAATGCGGAATTTAATTATGTTTGTGTTTGTAAAACTGACTAAATATTTGTATGTTGTAAAAAGGGAATTATATCAATCTTCTCAAATTTTGAAGATAGACGTTAAATATTCCAGTTTTGAGTTTCAATATGAACAAACGTACTATAATGACTCTTGATGACTTGATGCGATCTAAGCAGCATAAGAAAAGAAACAAGAAGTCTTTTCAACGATGCCAATCACATCTTACAGGACAGTGCTTGGGACTCTTTCAAGTCAAGTTAAAGAAGATTTAAGTTAGAATCTTAACGAGGAAACAAATCTTGGAGGAAATTCTCTAAAAAAAATAATTGTTTAATGAAATGAAGTCAATAAGTCAACGAGATTTAGGAATATTCCAATAGTGTTACTTACAAAAATCCCAACGGTTATTGGACAGAATCCTGTCGGGATATTTCTGTTTATATCAAGATAAAAGTGAGGAATCTGAATTATCTTATTCGGAAAATATATTCCTGATAGGTATGATAATGATAAATAGGATAAAATTGGCTATAATCTCCTTTATACCATTGAAACCAATAGATCCTGACGGCATCTTCTCTATAAAAGTGCTAATCTCGTAATTCTAAAATTTAACAGTCTATTTCATATCATCCTTAGATGGTGCTATGATCCTTAGTCGTGGCGCGAGGTTAGTGTAAATTGTATAACTAAAGCCAGTAATTCCAGACACACATAGTTATAAGGACTAAAGATCAATTTTTTTCACACTGATTATCTTTAAAACAGTTGAGAGAATACTGGAAATTCGTATCCCCAACAATATCAGGCTTGAAGCTATATTTCTACAAAATGCCTATTCTAAAGTCAAAATTGCAGGAACGGCCTTACACTGTGCAGTACCATGTAAACACTTTAAGCGTTCTTAGGCATTGAAGGAGATTTCAACGATGTAAAAAACAGCGCAGTCAAGAAACTTTCACAATTCACGAAATAGACAGCTTTTTAGAATCTATATCGTGTGTATGTTAAAACATAGACAGTATCAAAGAGAGAAACTCCTCAAGGAGGTGTACTCCCACCCATTGTCTGAATTCTGGTAATGAACGAAATCTTTAAAAAAAAAACTCTAAAACAGCGGTGTCAAAGCTATGCTGCTGATGTGCTCATCTGGCGATAGGGAAATTCCTTACCATTTAGTAAAAAACGGGATTAATACCCTATTAGTCACAAAGATAGAGCTCCAGCTAATCTTCGACTCATTAAAGAAAAAGAAGTCAGCAGGTGTCGATGGTATATCCAACATTGTACTACGACATTTACCTCAGGAAGCTGTGGACATTTAAACAACTCTTTTTAACAACGTTCCAAAGAATGCATAGTATCCGGTCCTTTGGAAAAGGGCTGAAGCTGAGGAAACCTCTAATCCAGCGAATATCTGGTCGATTAGTCTTCTGCCGAGTATCAGTAAGGTATTCGAGAAGGTTATAAATAGAGCTCTGTGGGATGAGTGGGGTGAGAATAACTACATAATTCCGGGTAATCAGTTCAGCTTCATGCTGCGTCTGAGCTTGTTTCTTATACCCAGGGGAATAAATCTAAAAGGTAATGTACGGGTGCTTGTCTAGTTGACTTGGAGAAGGCCTTCGGCACCGTATGGGTAGAGGGTCTGTATCGAAAGTTGAGGAGACTTGACATAAGTAAACCACTGTTGTATAAGCTTTATGACATGCTTAATGGTAGACGGTTTATTGTCAAAAGTTGCATTGTAACATCTACCAAAATCTTCGATATTTAAAATGGTCCTACAACATGGAGCGGTTGTTTCGCCGATCTTATTCAGGATTTACACCAGTGTGTCTGACTCAGGTAGTAGCGTACACCGACGACCTAAGTGCGTACAGAACGGCCCCAAAAATTGTGGTTATCAAGACACTTTTGCAGGGCGACTTCGACAAGATTTAGCAATATTGCGATGACTGGAAGTTGAAAATCAACTGCGAAACTATTCTGTTCAGGGCTCCGCTGTATAGAGCCTCAAGGGATACGAGAAAGACCTAAAAAAATCTAGTGATCGTTGAACCAAATCAACAGCCACTGGGTAATTAAAGTGTAGTAAAGTACCATGGCATTTGGTTGGATCAGTACTTGTATTTTGACAAAATTACAAGTACAAAGACAAGACGGTTGTTTTTAAGCAGCCGTCTTGACAGCAGGGTGATGGTGATTTCCTACATGGCTCTTATCCGGCCGATGATTGCCTTTGGGTCCCCGGTACGGTTCAACGTTGTCCCATCTCAAATGGAAAAAGTTCGGGTATTTGAGAGAAAATGTCTGCGATGTTGCTTTGGACTACACAGAACACCAGAGTCGTAGTACAAACATTACTATTCCAACCGGGTTCTATACAACGGAGCCAACCTATACAGAATAGATAATTTCTTGCTGAAGCTTCGTAGGGGTCACATATCAAGAGCGATTTCGTCGACTAACAGCTTAACAACAACAACATTCCGCCCGAAAAAAATGATTCAATTTTTTGAATTTGCTTGCTTTTAGATTAAGTTCTCTTTATTTAGTATTAAAATTGTTCTTAGGCTGAAAGGCAGTAGTTATAAGATAATGGATTAACTAAGAGCACCCGCATAGAGCCAGGAAGATATTTTTTAAGTTTTTGAAATATAAAAAAAAGACCGAGTACATTTTACCAATAAGTAGAAAATGCTATACTACATAATAAGTAACAACAAGGATGGAATCCCACTCAAATCATCAAATCAAACTAAATTCCTAGAAGTAATCCTGAATAAAAATCTTAACTAGAGTCCAAATACATTAGAGAGATCTTAAATAGCTCAGATCACATTTTAATCATGTGATAGGAACTTCAATAGAAACTGGGGACATTGTTCCACACATGGGTGAGTTGAAAATATAAATATATACTTTAATAAATATGATTTATAATCATGAAAGTGAAACTAAAAATATAAATCAGCATAAAAGTGTTCATATATGCGTATAGCCCCGATGTAATGGTTGGGCTCATCAGAAGATGACCATTACACCTTGCCTTGATGCATATTGTCTCGAATAAATCGAGATTCCATATAATCCGAACTACAAAGAGCAACTGCGAGAAAATATTCGAGAAGACAAGGTGTAATGGTCATCTTCTGATGAGCTCAACCATTACATCGCGGTGAAACGCATATATGAACATTTTTATGCTGGTTGTAAGTTATTGAAGGTACATATGCCTCATAGATTTCAATTATTTCTTTTTCTTTTAGGGAAGTTCAATACTCTATACATATAGAAGGCCATACTCTTACAATCAAATATTTTTATGACTTTTGATAATAAAACACAAAACATTTTTTATTTAATTTCTTTTTCATTAAATCTAATAAAAATAATAATAATGATATGATTCTTTTTTTTGGTTGTATCATAAGATGCGTCGAAAACGATGACGACGAAAAATTAAAGAACAATACCACTTCGCTAAAAAAAATAATATATTCTTCAATTCAAAAAACATGAATCTTAAAACAAAAACCATTTGCAATAATTTTTCTTATCATTTGACTTTTTATTTTAGCATTTCATTTAATATCTAAAGATTATCAAGTTTCAAAGAAAAAGACATACACAACAACATCAGTACAAAGAGAAGACATAACTTTAGAGTAATTAGTCATAAAAGCTAAAGTCATAAAATAAGAAAAAGAATCCCCTAAAATGACATCAAATTTGTGCAGACGACAAATTTATATTTCATTTGTTATATGGTGACCATGCTTGTGAAATTTTTCAATTTTCAACAGAGTCAAAATGGAGGATTTAAAAATATTAATTTATAATTTAAATTTTTGAACGAAAAGTGTCGAAAAATGTAAGACACCCATAGTATGTATTTTGGGTTGTTAAATTAAGTATTCTGAAAAAAAAATTGGTTAAAATTAGTATAATACACAAAGAATAAGATTCAATCAAGATTTTTAAGATTAAAAATAAGCCATTTGACTAAACAATTGTTTTAAAAATTGTCCAATTCTTTTTTCTAACATAAAATATTTTGAAGAAATATTTTAGCTTCTAAAGAAGTCGGGCTCTAAATATTTTCTAAATTGTTGCAATTTATTTTTTTCAAATTTTTCAAAAATCTTATATTAAATAAATACTAGGTTTTTTTTAAATGAACACAACAGTCAAATTAAATAAAAGAAAGCTACTTCTTTTTTTTTTTTAAATGGCAATTCAAATTTGTGATTATGGACAGATCTGTTTTAAGGACCAGATAAAGCTCCTATAGCAATTATTTTGTTCAATTAACCTTCAAAAGTGTTGAATTGGTTGAAAAGTGGCAAATTTCCAAACTGAAACATGCTAAGTTAAATGTTTTTTTAAAGAAAGGCTGTTTAAATAAAATTGAAACATTCTTCAAAACTTATTTTTGGAAAAAGCACATATTTTAGTGTTGCTCTAAGATTAAAAAAAAGAAAAGAAAAACACTCTTACGATTTGAAAAATTGAGGTTTTTTTGAGAAACAAAATTTAAATTTTTTGAGGCAAACTTGTTTTGCTGGTTACAGACTCTTTGGACTTCCGTAATTGGTGTTTTTTTTAGAACTGTGGTTTTTAAACTTACACTTCTTTTTCGGAGTTTGTCTTTTTGAAAGTTGTCACTTGATATGTGTTTAAATAAAAGTAACTTTTGGTAACGCTGAATTTTTCTAAATTCTATGAAATACGTTTTATTTCTTTTTAAAAACCACACGTCTAAAAAATTACCCTTTATCTGGACTTTAAAACTTTTGGGAAAATAAATGACTTGTGATTAGTTTTAAATGATGAATGCATTAAAAGCTTACATGTGGACTTTTACCGAAAAAGTTTTAGTTTTCAAGACAATTCTTTAAAACGCTCAGTACTTCAAAAATTTTGCCATAATAAATTAAGTCAAAATATGGTCACCATTCATCAAGAATTTTACAATGAATCTTCATGTTATCTGAATGTAGGTATACATATATTTGTGTGCTTTACGATTTCTTCCTTACTATAATAATAATATTTCTTTTTCTGTGGGTCCTGATTAGCATACAAATATTTTATTATTAACACGCAATATACAACCTTAAAAATGTTACCGAATAAAAAAATAACAACAAAAGATGTAACAATAAAAGAAAATCTACAAAAAAAAAATAAAGTCAATCAGGAAAATTACTTTTCATGTTTTTAATGGAAATAAATAGCGTCCCTCTAACATTCATACATAAATACATACGCATTCATAGCATAAGTACATACATACAACTCTAGTCCTTTCTTATTTTGAAGTGAGAAAGGACATTCCACAAAAAAAAATAACCTCACTTTTGAAGCACTTCATTGATGTGGTATGAAAGTTATACAAACAACTAAACCACCAAAGAAGTTGATGATGATGATGATGGTGATGACGACGAAGCGAGGACGACATCATCCCAGCAGCCCACCAAATAACCCTCCTCTCACTCTTCATTCCCAAAACTCGTCCTTAATGATGACTACTACAAAAAATGGGGTGTAAATATTGTAAATTCTTAAGAATTAAGTTTGTGTGTTATTTTTTTCTTTATTTTTTTTTCTTTGACGACATGAAAACGTAAAATAAAACGAAAGCATAGGGATGATGGTGATTTTATGTGTATATGTATCATTGTATGTATATGGATGTGTATATTTGTATGAATTTACGAAAAAGGAAGTGAAAATGTTTACAATTCGGTTGATCACAAAAGTAAGCAAAGAATTATATTCATCGCATCCTGTTTCTTCTGGAGGTCCGCATGTTTCTGACAGTTTGTCGTCTTCTCAACACTATATAGCTACTGGTAACGGTATACACTGTATAGTGTATATTGTATAAAGAGAGTTTTCTACCTTATAGGTACATCATTCAATTTGGTGTGAAAATTCTATCTCATACGGATGAGGGATTTCTCTCCCATCCTAAAGTACAACTCTATATATACGTACATCGCTTCTTTACCTACTATATTTTTTTTTCTTATTTTTTGGAAGCTACCATCTATAAGTATGGTAAAGGTAAAAGAGAGAAAGAGAGCAGGTGGAAATTTTTACACGTGTATTAAAAATGTCAACATTGTGCCAATATCTGTAAACGTAAATGGAATTTTCTTTCCAAGTTTACTGACATAGGAGATTTACACTTTTCCTTCTTTTTTTTGTTATATAAAATATAAAGAAATAAGTAGAAATAGAATAGAGGGTGGTAACGGGTATTGGACTTTTATTTACAAAAAAATATATAAAAATATATATATGGAGGTATATATATTTTTGAAAGAGAATTAACCGAAAAGATTTTAATGCTCCATGAAATGTTATAGCCACTGATGTTGTTGAAAGCTTAGAAATAACGATTTGTATGTATAGTGTACATACATATATGTTTGTGTATATTTTCTGAGTAGATATTTATTAGACAGGAACTGGAAATTCGAAAAATTTGTCCGCAAAGATAAAGTAACTAAAACAAAAGAAAATATGAAGTGAATAATTTTTCAAGCCAAGCAGAGAGGAGATTCTATAAAAGGGTTTTTATTTTTTTATTGAATTTTGAACGTTTTAGGGCTTTTTCTGTTACTATTGACGGAACTTGATATTAAAATCCTGTCTGTTGCTTTGTCATTACAATAGTCCACAATTTTCTTGAAGTAACGTTCTAGACGTGATTTTAGGGTATTTTAGAGCAAATTTAAGTTTTGGAAACTCCTGCATAACTTAACCATATTGAAATGAATTTTACACTTTTCGATATAAAAAGGTTTGAATTCTTGGAGAAAAAAAAATTTAATTAGGACCTTTTTGAATCAAAACATTAATCTTCAGAAATCGTGAAAAATTTGATAAAATTCAAAAACATTTCGACAAAGCTAAATTTGTAGGGGGAGCTTCATTTACACGTCTTAAACTCTTTTTAAAAAGTTGTATTGTTTTGAACTGAAACAAATATTAGGTGGCGTCAAAGGGGTCAAGTAAAGAGTTGGCTCATGCGGTTTTGCTCAGAAGAGATTGAAACACTTTTTTTCGTACATTAGATACATTTGAAGACAAATACTGAAATATATTACAGTTCAATGCATTTAGTGAGCTTCGAGATATCTCATCTGGACATTTTTTTAAGGGCTTATAATAACTTTTAAAATGAGGCTTTTTATCATAAATATTGGACAAATTATATCAGAACTAGTTTTATCGTATTTTCTTTTTATTTTTTAAGAATATCTCCAGGAGACATGAAAAAGTTGTCTCGTAAAGGACGGTACCAACTGAATATGGTAATAGGGCAATAGCAAGAACAAAATCGTTCGCTTTCTTAAAGCTGCTGAGGAAATTCAACACATCTTTTTTTCAAAATAATGTATGCAGATGCCAATACAAAATTTAAATAACTCTGTTTTGAAAAAAAAAAGTCTGGAGCTACAAAAGATCAACGTTTTAAATAAGACAAAATCATACGTAGAATCTTGGAAAGCCGCCAAATCTATCAACGGAAGAACCAATTTAATTGCTGCATCACTGAAAGCGTCTGAACTCCGTATTTATTTCACGAAGTTACTCAACACGCCGCAATTTGCACCGCTCACATAGTGCGCAGCTCCGTTTTTGAAAAATTAATATTTTGTTGCACCATTCTCGACTATTGAGCTAAAAAATGCAATTGAAGATGAAAAAATTGATTAGGCTCCGGGTTAAGACCGAATTTCAGTAGAGTTTCTTATGAACAGATCCATATAATTCTTATCCGTATTGACAGAGGAGTTCAACAGGATTTTTGAGAGTGCAGACGTCCCTGGTCAATAATATACCCCTTACACAAAAAAGGGTCTTATGATGTATCGGAAAATTATAGAGGCATCTCCTTCTTGAATTCTTCCATAAGGCTTTTCAGGACTAATTTTTAATAGGCTTACACATTGGACCGAAGAAAAGAAAATTCTTAATGCATTTTAAGCAGGATTTCGACTTAGAGCAAGTAATAATAATAAAGTAATGAAACAAACAATTTAAGTATTTTTTGTGGGTTTTCGAGATTTGTTTGATTCAATTGCCCGTGAAGCCCTTTTTGATAAGCTTTATAAGCTTGGAGCATCAAGTAAAGTCGTTACCCTTGTCATGATGTATGAAAGTATGGGATGGTTAGTACATATCTGAAGAGTTTTCAACAGAAATGGGATTTAAACAAGGCTGTATGTTGAGCCCACTACTATTTGTTTTGTTTATTAATGATATCTTGGAGGAGGTCGGCGGAGGAATCCAGTTCGGATACCAGGTCTGATATTTGCGGATGATATTGGTTTTTTATTTGAATTTTTGGAAGAAATGCAGCATATGGTGAACAGACTGGAGACATACTGTGAAAATTGGAATCTGTCAGTTAATTTACGAAGATTTCTAAATTTATGATTTATGAAGTCTAAAATTATGATATTTCGGGGCGGAGGAGTAAAATATACAAATAATGGATAAATGCACAAAGGTGAATATGTTGCAATTGTTCGAAAATACAAATACTTAGGGGTTTTAATAACATCTAACCTCAACATAAGAAAAACATTTTGAGTCCAAGCTAGCGGAATCGAATAGAGTAGTTTCTTCTGTGTTTAAACGTTGCATCGATAATTGAGGTGTCGAGCATAGTTCTTAAACTATGTATGCAGATGCCAATAAAAAATTTAAACAACTCTGTTTTGAAAAAAGAAAAAATCTGGAGCTTCAAAACGTTAACGTTTTAAATACGACAAAGTCATACTCAGAATTTTGGAAAGCCACCAAATCTATCAACAGCCTTGGCTGAAAATCTTTCATGCGACAGCAGCTTCTATAATGCTTTATGGCGCGCAAGTTTGGGGATATTGCTAATACGAGGAGGTGAAAAGGTTCCTCAGGTATTTCTTAAACGAATTTTTCGGCTACCAATTTGCACTCCAATTTATATGCTACAGTTAGGTAAAAACGGAACCTCTATGGTTGTGATGGAAATGGACGAAGAAAGATTGCCGAGACAAGTACTTCAAAAAGTGGGAGGATTTGGCTCGTAGCTTAGGTAGAAGTATCGAATGTTTACCCGGAACAAGATTTTCAGATCTAAAAGACATTTTTAAAACAATAATAGAGAAGGTAAGCCATGTCGTGTATAGAAGTTTGTGATAGAATTGAGCGAAAAATTGGAAGTTCTGAATTGAAAAGTAGGCTGGAAAATATTATATAAATATATTACAACCGCATTGCGCTATAGCCAACGTATCCGCGAAGGAGACTTTTATTTAAACAACTAGGTTAATTATACAATTAAACTTAAATACCTTATCAATCTGGTAGACGGCCACTGGCCAAACCATTAATTAATTTTAAAACCGTTTTCCAAATAAAGTGTTTCTAACTAACTAACTATGGTGATAGGCCAGGGCATGATTTTTCAGAATTCGGTAACTTATTTAGCTCGAATCACAACAGCTTTCGAGTAACGACTGTTTTAGTAAAATTTTTGAAGCACCTGTTTTAGTCGGTTTTTCAGTCACAGTCTTCAAATGATTTTTTTTAGTAGTTTTAACATTCAAAATAAGCGAATGTCAGTAAAATTAATTTTTAGTAAAAAAAAGAGGCTAGAATGCGACCCACACTGATAACTTCCCATCCCGTCTGTCGATTTGTCTTGCTTAAACGTTTGTCTATATGTACTCGTATCAATTTTTGCCAAATTTGCGTACTATTTTTTGTAGATTTTATTTTTTATGAAGAAACGGACTGTTGGATTTTTATATAAAAATTACTGAATATCGGAAACAATATTTTCTGTGAAATAAAATAAGTTTGAAGACAATATTTTTAAATTTTGAAAAGCTATTTGAGTCGAAAGTAAATTTGTAATAAGTTTCAGTATTGTTTTTTTTAGAGTTTTATTTTTTGTAAAAAAAACTGTCAATTCGATTTTTTTCAAAATTTTATTGAATGTTGACAACAATATTTCTTATAAGATAAAATTGGTTTGAAGTCAATATTTAAAATTTTTGAAAAGATATTTAAGTCAAAAATCAATTTTTACCAACTTTTGTTAATTTTTTTTTAGGTTTTTAATTTTTTGTACAAAAACTATCCAATCGATTTTTTTCAAAATTTTACTGAATGTTGACAACAAAATTTTTTGAAAGATTAAAGCAATTCAAAGCTAATATCTACAATTTTTGAAAAGATATTTGAGTCCAAAATCAATTTTTACTAACTTTTATTAATTTTTTTAGGTTTTTATTTTTTGTAAAAAAAACTGTCAATTCGATTTTTCTCAAAATTTGTCCTAATGTTGAAAACAATATTTTTTATAAGTAAAAATTAGTAAAAAGCTATTATCTCAAATTTTTGAAAAGATATTTGAGTCGAAAATCATTTTTTATCAACTATTGTTAATTTTTTTGTAAAAAAACTGTCAATTCGATTTTTATCAACATTTTTCAGAATGTTGAAAATAATATTTCTTATTAAATAAAATAAGATTTAAGCCTAAATTTCAAGTTTTTGAAAAGATATTTCAATCGATACTCAATTTTTACCAACTTTGAGTAATGTTTTTTTAGATTTTTATTTTTATAAAAAAAACTGCCAATTCGATTTTTCTCAAAATTTTAGCAGATGTCAAAAACATTATTCTTCGTAGTACAAAATTGGTTTGGAGATAAAATCATGTTTTAGTCGTACAATTTTGGAAGTGATAAATTTGTTGTTCAGTTTTTTTCGATTTATAAAAAATGGATTTTTTTCAAAAAATATTTTTCTTTGATATCAAGTTGCAATTTATTATATAAAATTTAATTCAAGTCTCTAGCGTTTTTGGTTCGAAAGATATTTAGGGTTAACCAAAATTTTTACCTTTTTTTCAAACTGCTATGGTAAAAAAACCACCCACGCAATTTTCTTGAGAGCCCTTTCTGCATCTTTCTGCCTTATTATCTGTATAACAAAAGTCATTTGAAATCTATATTTCTTCTCGTTCCTGAGATATGAATGACGAAAAAAACGTAGCGTATATACGTTCACACGCACGCACAGACATCTTTCTAAAAATCTTTTATTTCGACTCTAAGGACCATGAAACGTCGAGAAATATCAAAATTTTCAATTTGACAAAACGGACCCATTACAATAACTTTCTATGGGAAATTAAAAAAAGTGAAATGCATTTTCATTTTGTTAAAATTTTTCTAACTTGATGTTGGTTTATATTTCTTTTTTTTTTAACTTTTGAAAAATAAATAGAAAACACTTGATGGTGGTTTTTATTGTTTTTGGCAGGAATAACATAGTTTAACTTACATTATCAGATTAATTAAACCATTAAATAGTACCGTTTTAGACTATGAAGCCATATTTTGAAAATGCAGACTTAAACTGATAAGGGTTTCCAAAAACGATAATAAAACAGTGTAGTTTAATTTGATATTTTTAAAGAATCATCGTTGTCGAAAACTTTAAGAATTTCTCAGGTATCTACTTTAAGAAGCCTCTATTTTACATCACATTAAATATGTACAAAATTCGAAAAAATATATAAGACTCTTTAGCTTTTTTTAAGTATATCTTTTTAAAAACCTTTCACTTAGCTTACGGTATTTTTAAAGTCTATGCATGTTAGTGTATTAATATTGAATCAATCTATTGGAAATTTCAATGTGGCTAGACATAAATTTTGGCAACTATGAGAAAAGTTTATATGGTTCACTTAGGCGTATACGTACTTTTTTAATGTATTTTGCATGCATTTTATTCAAAGTGTGTGTCCCTATCATAATACACATTTTGTAATTGCAATATCAACACTGTATTTTTTTAACATATTTTCAATTAAATACAAATAATAAATTCCTCGTTCTCCCCTTGAGGAACTCTTTCCTATAGACCACCATATCACCACAATATTTTATACTTCAATTAATTAAAAAAAAAAAACACACACACACAATTTGTCTCTATTAAAATATTTGTCTATATTAACTTACTCTGAATCTTTCTTTTGATTTTCCGGTATTTCCGCTTCATAATTAGGCATATAAAATTGTGGTGCCCGCTTACCGCCTACAATTGACAAACGCTCCTCTGGTGTACTCTGGAATCGTCGATCATCAACTTTGCCATTTTGATCTTCAGCCTTTACATACAAAACATATTCCATATCCAATTGAAAGAGATCAGTGCCACGTGTTCGAACTACACCCGAACGTTCGTCAACCTCGAATCGACCGCCAGTCCGATCGCGTACAATAAAATAATGAATATTATGATCGGTATCTGGATCGCGAGCTTGTAATGTAAATACGGGTGTGTTTGGGGGTGCGTTCAATTGGACGACGGCTTGCATTGGTAGTGGCCGATTAATAAAATACGGTGGTTCATCGTTGACGTCTTTAACATGAATTATGACTCGTTGATTGTCGGTGTATTTGAGACCAGCTGGAAGAGAAAAAAATAATAAAGAAGTTAATTTTTTGTTTGCATTTAAATTGAGTTATCTATAGTTATTTTTTTGGAATAATGAATCCAAGGTTATGAACTATTGGAATTTTGTTTTATTTTTGATGTTCTTTTATCAAAACATGTTAAAAAGTGAGAGAAATAGGAGAATCTCTAATTTTCCTTTAAGGGACATTTGCTTCTTTATGGTTTTCAAAACGTAGTGTAGCTTCAAACCTAAATAGAGCTTAACGACTGAGTTAATGATAATTTTTGATTATTTGAGTTTATTACTTAGAATATTACAACATCTTTAAATATTCTAAGAAATAAAAAATAACAAAACCAAAAATTAATAAAATTTCTTATTTACATACTTTGAAACTATGTGCAACTTAATCACCACCTACTTAGAGACTACCTACAAGAACCTATGGTGTAATGAAGTTACCAACTTTTCATAGAGTATTACTAGCGCAAATATTCTCACCTCACAAAATCTTCCATTTTCACACAAATATGCGGCTTCTTTTAAACTTCTATGATGATGATAATAATGATGATGAACAAAAATTAGTACCAAAAACTTTATATTTAAATAAGTTCAAGGTTTTCCGTTAATAAAAAAAAAACCATAGAGTACATGAAACTTGTGTAAGAGAAGGATAACAAAAAGTACAACAAAATTAAATTCGAAGCAAAAAATAGAAAAAAAAAACAAAAAAGTTTAATCGATTTTCCACACCCACTTTTGAAAATGTTTTTGGGAAAAGTTTTTTGTTTTTTTTTTTGTATATTTTTGTTCTGTCGGTGGTTTGAACACTCAAAGAAGTTTTGAACTGTTAAAAGTGTGTTATTTGGTAAGCTGTTAGAGTTTTTTGGTTAAATTATTATTAGTGTGATGTTCACTGATGCTGGTTTAGAGTGAATATTTTAGCTTTTTCTATTTGAAAGAAGTATTTTTTGTATGTCAAGTTTAGTTTAATTAAGTTCTACTTTTTGACTTCATTTTAAAATAGTTTTTAGTAAATTTGTCTGTGTGTGTTTTAGAAAGATTTATTTTTCAAATAAACAATTAACATTTGATATCATACATTTTTAGCCAAAGAATGTTTTTGAAATTTATTTGATTTATTTTGTAGAAATGCAACGTTGTAATTTTATGAATGATGTTTCAAAATATAATTTAAATGTCAACCAAAATTTTTAACTTTTCCCTTAACAAAGTTAACTAAGGTAAATTAAGATGTCTCAGCTGATTTTTTTTTATAAACTTAATCCATTTTTTCTACTTAATGCTTTTAAAGTTGAATTTACTAAAGTTCTCGACTTATTTAGAGTTTTCCAATAAGAGATTCCATTTTGAAAATATTATTATTTGTACAGGTATGAATTTCAATTTGGTACCCGTGGCATGATGGTTAGTGCGTTGGACTGTCATGCAAGAGGTCTTAGGTTCGATCCCTGCCTATTCCATCTAAAGTCTTTCACTGGTACTGACTCTTGCGAGGAATTGACAAATTTTCCAATAATAACTCTTGTCATGAAAAAGTGCTTTCTCAAATTAGCCCTTCGGATCCAGCATATAAACTGTAGGTCCCCGACATTTCTGACAACATTAGCCATGATGTTTCAATATTGCACAAGTAAGAACTTCCCTATTAACAAAAATGGAACAATATCTGCTTGCCACAATCGAAAAATGCTAAAAATATTGTAGTCAAGTTTAATATTACATCGAATTTTGCATAAAAGATTGGGTCTTAAGGCTTTATAAGGTCTGTTAACACAAGATCTCAAGACGGTCGCTCGTTTCATCGAAAAATGGTCTTTCTTTGCTGAAGACCATTTATGCCTCGGATTCTTCATTAATTTGAAGATTTGCATTTGTATTTGTGTTTCGGAAAATAAAAGAATGATGGATGAAAAGTTTCTCCATCTCCTGTAATCTGTCCTAGTTCCTTTGTGAACAAGGGCCTCACCCAACAAACTTCTAAAACTAACTCGGTCCCCAGCTAGACATTTCCAGTTTCGCTCTCCAAGTTGGGTGAGGTCTTTTTTAACTTGTGCGCGCCACCTGATCCGAGGGGTTTCTCTACTGCGCTGTCCTGTGGGTGTGGATTCGAAGACTTTCCGGGCTGGAACATTGTTTTCCAGGTGCTCTTCGTGACCCAGCCATATCTTAGTCGTGAGACTTTTATTCTTCTGGTTAAGTCTACGTTGCGTAGTCGCTGTACACCCCGTACAGCTCGTTGTTCCATCTTTTCCCCCACTCCCCTTCGATGCATACGGGACCCTAGATCAAAAGTAGAACTTTTCTCTCAAAACGAGCCAAGGTACTTTCATTAGCTTTTGCCACAGTCCATGCTTCTGCACCGTATAGCAGGACAGGGATGATGAGGGTCTTATATAGCGACACGTTGGTCCCTCGAGAGTTGGCTTTTCTAATCAATTGCTTTCTTAGCCCAAAGAAACAGCGGTACAGAGATCGTTTGAACTCAGCGCTGGTTTTGTTTTCTGAGTTTATAGCGGAGCCTTGGTAGACGAAGTCCTTCACTACCTTAAAGTTACGTCTGTCAATTTTGACGTTTCGACCTAGACGTCGGTGTTGTAGGTCCTTACCTGACGACAGCATTTACTTTGTTTTGCCCTCATTAACCGTTAAACCCATTTTTGCCGCCTCTGCCTGAATAGTGAATACTCACAAAAGCCCCATTGACATCACTCTGAGTTCTTCTTATTATGTCAATGTCATCAGCATATGCTAGCAATTGAACAGACTTTTGAAAGATAGTGCCTCTAGTGCCGACGTGGGAGCTCTTAACTTTCAGTACGATATTAAAAAAATGTCATGTAAGCGCATCACCTTGTTAAAACCTTTTTTCACATTCTGGTAAGTTGTTTCCAACCTTTACGGAGCAGCGTAAATTCTCCGTGGTCATCCTGCACAAACGGACGAGTTTGGCAGGGATGCCAAAACTAGACATGGCTCTATACAGCTCGTCCCTGTAGATACTGCCATATGCACCCTTGAAATAGATGAAAAGATCATGGTTTTCAATTTGATGTTCTTGGGGTTTTTTTAAGGATCTGCCGTAATGTGAATATTTGATCCACTGTGGACTTTTCTGGTCTAAAACTACAGACATAAAGGCCTTTCAGGTTGTTGATGATTGGTTTTAGACGTTCACACATTATGGCAGAGAAGATTTTTTAAGCGATGTTAAGTAGACCGATTCCTCTGTAGTTGATGCAGTTTGGAGGGTCTGATTTAAAAAAATGTAAATTGTTTTCTTTGGAGCCACATGTTTCACAATTAATTCTAAACCTTAAAGATAGAATAAGTGAAGCTATGGACACACAAAAAAAAATTGCCAATGTGTGAATTGGGCATCGAAAATTTGAAATGATTGTGGAGCTGCAACTGCAGCCTAAGCGACCATTTGAATGGCATTATTTTTATTGTAAATGGCAAACATTTTTCTTTAAAATGAAATACAATTATAAACTAACTGTCCTTAACAAAACATTCGTTTTTGATTACAAAATTGAAACCTATTATTGGAAAGTCCTATTATTTGATGTTTATTTTACGTAAAATGAACATTCTGCATTTTTTTTTAAACCCACACTTTACAAATCCTAAAAAAGGATCTATTTAAGCTTTTCCTCAATTTAATCTCTAGGTATTTTTATACTTTTACAGAAATGATTTCACCCTTTTTGAATTTAATTTACATCTTAAAAGTCTCAGGTTTAAATGATTGGGGATAGGTTTTCATTTGAGAAATTAATTTTCTTTACAAATTAAAAGGTAGAAAAACACTTTTTGACTTTTTTTGTATTTTTTTTGTTTTGCCTCTCAAGCCCATCTCCCACATGATGATCAAGGAGTGAACAAAATTGGGGGAAAGCAAAGAAAAGTCCTTTTGAATTAAAAATAAGAAAAAAGAAACGGAATAAGAGCGTTGAGATTTAGTCTTTATTTCTTAATTCAAAAGGACTTTGTCTTTCTCCTATATATGTCCTTTTCTCTTTTACATCCATTCCCTCTCCAGCTACTTTGCTTATATTTTCTTCTATATACACATTTTTTTTTTAAAGTGTATCTCTACATACCTTTGTACATATCTACTATACCTAAAGAAATCAAAAAGGGATTTAATCCATTATATAGCCTATAACTTTATTTCAGCTATGAATTAAAGTATCTCGTCCATTCATATTTTCTTTTTCTATCATCTTCTATTGGCTGTTATAATATATTTGCAAAAAAATGTGCATCGTTCAACGACTTTCACCATTTTCTTCAAGGCTAAATAAGCTTTAGGTAGGTATGAGCATAAGGCACATTCGTATGAAATCATGATGGTTTTGGATCTGAATTATTTATACTGTTAGAGATGTATCTAAAAAGGCATTAAAGGATGTAAAACAAATCTGATGGAAGAAAAGAAAGTTAAAAAAAAAGATTTTCAACCGTTTTGCATGACGTCAAGGAACGACGAGTGACGATGTGATTGCTGCTGACGCGCACTTGTTATGATGATGACGATGATAATAATGACAAAGATGATGATGATGATGTTGATGACACTATTATTTGTCTTTCGAATTTATGTTCACTCGTCCTGAAGCGGATCACATCTTGAATTCACTTTATAAAACGACATACAAGCTAAGTATAGAGCTAAGGCTAGAACTCGCGCATATCCTTTTTGAATTGAAAGTACAAATGAAACTTCGTCAAATTGTTGACTGTATAAGTCTATATACCTGCATACCTACTTGGAGCACATACATATATATTTCTATGTTTATATGAGTACAGGATTCGTAAAAAAAATAGAAACTGCAGATAATATAATAGCATTAGTAGGTAAAAGAAAACTGCCTCCATGCCAATGCCGCCATTTGCTCAACTCGTATTACTGTAACACAGAGTATAGAGTTCAAGAATAGTTAAGGTATGTCTTCCTAAAGTAAAAGATTGAGATAAAATGTTACTACTGCTACTCTGCACCATATTGTAAAAGGGAACTCGTGTGCTCATTTTTGTTTGTAGTGCTCAGTTGTTTTGGCTTTTTGTTCTTATTCCTGTGTAAGGATTACAAGGATAACTTTTGTTTTGAATAAAATATGAGTTTTTTTTCGTATTTTTTTTAATGGGTGCTACTTTCTCTATTTCTATGTTTTTATTTGACAAATTTCAAATAGTATATAGGACTGCAATTCTTTAATAGGACGTATGCACTTTTGTATCTTACACTAATTTGGTATAGAAGAAGATGGATGCCTTTTGAAATTGTTATTGAAGCTTGATTTAATTAATTACAAGAAATTGGCGTACATTCCAAGCAGCGATATGATGTCTTTAAGACTTTTTTAAAAGCTGCTAAAATAGGTTGTTATTATTTTTTTTTTTTTTTAGAATTGTTAACATCAAACTTCTTAAAGTAATTTTTCAATTAGAGGTTTCACTTTGAATGTGCAGCTATTTGACCAGTTATCAATTTTGAATTTGTCAGCTTTTAACACTTGACAATTTAAAGCTACGTTACTATTCCAATTCACAGTCAATAAAACTTAAGTACTTTTTGGGCTGGAGTAAGGCACCTTCCTGGAATGCCCTGGTAAAACTTGTGAAGAAATTTGACCATTCGGAATAAGTAACTGAATTTTTTGTTTTTAATTGTTTATAATTTTCAATGTCAAGTCTAATGGTTTGTTCCTTACTTTAAAGTAACTGAAGTGTGCGTGGCCCGATAACAACTGAGAACAGTGCTACTTTTATCCGTAATGTTGTAGAAAACCTAGGTTTTTAGATTGCTTGAAAGTATAAGTAAACCATATTTTTTTTAAGAAACAAAATTTGCCTTTAAATTCAATTAACACATTACACGCAATATGTGGTATCTAAGATTATTGCACGCTTTAAATGCATCAAAATAAGCTTTAATAGTGGCTTAAGCATAAAATAAAAGCTGATTTTTTAAAAGCTATAGGAAAGTTTTTCAAAAAAACAACACATTTAAAAAATGCAAGAAATCTTTATTTCAATCGATAGTACGGTCCATATAATTTAATGTTTGAAGATTATTTCATGCAATTGTTGACCTTGATTGCGCCTCAAATGGTCCATCCACTAAGTCCAATTTTAGCATACTCTTTCCAACATTTCGGCCGGTATCTCACAAATAAATACTTCAATGTGTCAATTATCTAAAGGCATTAAATCGCACGATCAAGGCAGCCAATTGACGGGTCCCGAACGTGAAATAAAATGTTCACCGAACTCGCTTCTCAATAAGTCCATTGTTGCAAGTCAAGCTATTGCATTTTGTCCAAAAAAAAGTTAGATATTGTCTCACGGTAGCGCTCACCATTTACAGTTACGTTACGATTGGCATCATCTTTGAAGAAGTACGGTCCAATGATGCCACTAGCCCGTAAACCACACCAAACTGTACTTTTTGTAGATGCAAAGGTATTGGTAGCTCTTGCAATGCTTCTGGCTGAATTTCACTCCAATATCGAAAATTCTGCTTTACCCATTGAGCTAAAAATGAGCTTTGACGCTGAACACAATTTTATGATAAGAAAGTGGATCTTCGGCCAACTTTCCAGGAGCCCATTCACCAAAAATTGTGTGTTGCAGTAGGTCCTTCGGCTTCAATTCTTGCAACAGTTGTATTTTGAAAGGCTTCACACCTAAATGCTCCTGCGAAATTTTCAACCTTGTTGAGTAACAGAGGCCCAATGCTGCAAACGGCGACGAATCGATAATTGATGGTCATCAATAACGCTGGGCGATACAGCTGCGATATTTTGGGACCAAACAAAAAGAAAAGGTTTATACCAGTGTTTAAACACCAATTCAAGACCTTACAAAAGGAAAACTTGAAGTTTTTTTTTAATACAAAAGACAGCAAATGGATGATTTGTCATGGAAAATTTCATGAAAATTATCGATCCGGTCGAGGTATAAAATAAGGACTCCTTTTATATATTCTCTATTATTTAATTTCTGATTAAAAAGTTCAGTTCAAACTTATTTAGAAATCCAAACCTTTTAATAACTAAAGTACATGAGTAGTACTTTTATGCCTGAGAGTACTTAAAGCAAATGTCAAACTCCTTAAGACAACAATTATATACAAAAGAGAAAAACCCTCTTTAATTCCAACGAACAGTTTAAAAAAAAATAAAAAAAAGTTGATAAACCTTATTTGATCCAATTCCAAAACGAAAAACAAAAGTAGTGTTAAGTTCTCTATTTAAGCATACCTCCCACTTTTGTTTATAAAATTCAACTTGATAGTTCACTAAATGCATTTTACTCCATGTCACAACAAATTATTGCACAGTCAGGCATCTGCCTATATAAAGAGGCATTATTTTGTTAGCTCATTAGCAAAAGCAGAACGTGAACTTGTTGGGCTTCCAATTTATTTGTTAAACGAATTGAAAAGTCCATTTACCAAGAGTGTGCATTGAACTTCAGGAATTGTTGATTGAACGATAAACACATAACACAAAAAAAAATTAAAATTATGAACATTCCAGACAATCTCATGAATGTGTATGTATGAATCCATTATATAAACAATACTTCAGCACACACACACAAACAAACATTGATAATTTCAGAATTTTCAAAAATATGAAAATTTATATTATAAACTATGTGAAGGCAGGCAGCAGCAGTCAGTATAAGTACAGGAGAATATATGAGTACTGAAAGTTAATTGATGTCAATATGTGCTGTCATTTCAATCATATGTATATTTGATATTTAACGAACAATTGACATGAAAGGTTGAGAGGGTTGAGGGGTAGGTGAGTGATGCATTGGGGCGGTATTAATGCAATTAGACATCTTTAGATAGGGATATTGGTGGATTTTTTGAAATACCAACAAATTTCATCATAGGTGATAGGACACATGACAATAATGACAATGAAGGGGTGGAATTTGGTGAGTGGTATAGACTTTTATGAAAAGTCTATGTTATGAAGTTATTTTGTATTTAAATACATTGATTCCAAATTTGTATGAAATAATACTCTTCTTATTTTATGTTCATTTTATTTCGATGCTTAAAAATCACAACAAAGAAATTGAATTGGAATTAAAACGTATTGAAAAAAACATGATTTTTTGAAACTCCTGAATACAAAAAAGGTTAATCAAATTAATTAATTCATTGATACAAATTTGTGACTGATTTTGTATGTTGAAAATAAGTTTTAACCTAAAAAACAGATAAAATTCACGCTTGGTGGATTTTTTCATACCAACAAAAATATAAGGGTAACGAGTATTATCACAATTAGAGTGTTTTTGTGAAGTTCAACTCCTTTTTTCGATTTTCCTATTTTGAAAAGTTGTTCTAGGTTGATTCCGGTTTTCTCCGCATTGTTCCAAAGATTTTTTTTTGAAAAATAACATAAAATGGAGGTTTTAGGTTGTTCTGAACACTGTTCCAAATGGTTGGGCCTATATGATCAGAATTTAACAAGAGAAGGGCAAAATTTTAAAAAACATTGTGCTCCCCATTTTTTCGAAATTCCGAACTCTTAGATTCCAAAAATTGTTCTAAACTTAAATGTATACTTTACAAAATATTGCCCCAATTTTTTTTTTCTAAAAATACGTACCTAATTTTTTTTAAAGCTTGCATTTCGTTAAAAAGTACATGTACCGAAACCAAAAACTTGGCTTATGACCTATCATTTACGCTGATGATCGATCTTTCACAAAAAATCTCGATGTCTTTTAATTTTGTTAACATTATTTTAGCTCCGCTTTTTCAAAAATCAAAAATTTTAAAACTGTTCCAAGTCAAACGATACTTCCTCCAGTTCTTGTCCAAATTTCCAAAACCAAAAGCAAATATAGATAAATGCGCACGAAAACGATAAAAATAATATGTTGCCTCCTTAGTGCCCCACCTCTTGGAGAATTTAAAATTTTAAGCCAAAGCTGTATTTTTTCAGTAAAGACCAAAAGGTCTTTTAGATTCTGACTCTATGATATTAATAATGAATATGCTTACATTCAAAAAAGCATCCCCATGCATAATCAGTCAGATCAAATTGTTCCGAAGTTTCATTCGAATATGTTCAAAAATAAAGAAATTGAGTCCAAACAATTTTAACAGTGTACTATTCTGTTAACTGTATTGTGGTCCCCCTTTTCTGAAATTCAAAATTCCAAGACTTGTTCCCAATTGTTCCGGGGCTCTTGTAAATTGTTCTAGAGAATCGTTTCTTAAAATTGATTTTTAGTATAAAAAACTTACAAAAAATGCTCAGCCGCTCTCTTTTCTTAAACTGAAAATATAAAACTTGTTTCCTATCCAAAATCACTCGAATCAAATTGTTTCAAAAATTCATTCTAAAATTAAGATTTTAAGCCAAAAAAAAACACACTTAAAGTCGAAAAATCAGGTTATCTTTCTTCTGGCCCCTTTTTGGAAATTCAAAATTCCAAATTAGAAAACTTGTTCCGGGGCTGTTCTAAATTGTCCCAGAGATTTGTTTCTAAAACAAAAAATAAAAAATCTAAAACTTGTTCCCTATCCGAAAACATTCAAATCAAATTGGTCCAAAAATTCATTCAAAAATGAAGACTTTTAAGACAAAAAAAATGTTAACGAAAAAGTCTTGTTACTTGCTTTGATATTTATTGATTTGCTCATGGTTGCCACTTGTCAACATTAAGCTCTTGAAAATTCCATCAGTAAATTTAACTGAGCTATTATTTTAATCTGGCATTGATCCAATTATATTTTTGGATTTTTGTAACCACATTCTAGAAGTTAAACTACTTATCTATAGGACACTGACGTTAAAAAGGTCAAAGCTGGATTTGTACTAAAACCTATGAAAAGGGTAATACTGGTAAATGTAAGTTGAAAAAAAAAACCATACTGTTTGCAGTTTCTGCTACCTGCCCCTTTCCATGGGTTTTCATTCTTCTAATATGAAATTACAATAAAGCTCTTTTTAAAGGAAAAAAGCTTTGAATCGCATCGTAGCCTTATACATACATAATACAAACCATTTTTCATATACAAAGATCGTACCGAAGTAAAAGCAGACTTATGAATGTAAATAAAACAAATATCGGTAAAAGATCCTAAACAGCTGACGTAAGCATGCAAAAGTTTGTTTCATCCCCTTATTAGATACAATATTAAGCCATTTTGTTTTTTATATAAAGTGCATTGATATAAATAAAACAAAAACAAATTCATCAACCTTCTTATGGAAGCTCTTTATGTGAAAATATATACAAGGATAGACTCAAGTAGAATAAAGGAAATTGTGTAGACTTTTTGGGTCGAAAATTAATTATCTCCCTTATTCTGCTGGCTGCTTATGGGAATGGAAATAATATTTTTCTCACGCTCCCGCTGAATTTCTCCACTTTCGATACTAACGCCACGCCAACGACTCTACATCTGGTCGCCCTAAAAGTTTCTGCTCATGAGAGTACTATGGTTTTCATTATGTACAATTGTACATAATGGCATTTATATCTTTAAAGACAAACTTAATTTACAGGTTTATTTTTAAATCTTATATAAGTACTGTTTTAAACATACTCTTAGGATACAGGAGCAAGTTCGTGCGACCCAGTCGTGCATTTTATTTTTTTTAAATACGTACCTAATTTTTTTTAAAGCTTACATTTCATTAAAAAGTACATGTACAGAAAACAAAAACTTGGCTTATGACTTATTATTTACGCTGATGATCGATCTTTCAAAAAAATCTCGATGTCTCTTAATTTTGTCAACATTACTTTAGCTCCGCTTTTTCAAAAATAAAAAATTTTAAAAATGTTCCAAGTCAAACAATACTTCCTCCAGTTCTTGTCCAAATGTCGTCCAAAACCAAAAGCAAATATAGATAAATGCGCACGAAAACGATAAAAATAATATGTTGCCTCCTTAGTGCCCCACCTCTTGAAGAATTTAAAATTTTAAGCCAAAGCTGTATTTTTTCAGTAAAGACCAAAAGGTCTTTTAGATTCTGACTCTATGATATTAATAATGAATATGCTTACATTCAAAAAAGCATCCCCATGCATAATCAGTCAGATCAAATTGTTCCGAAGTTTCATTCGAATATGTTCAAAAATAAAGAAATTGAGTCCAAACAATTTTAACAGTGTACTATTCTGTTAACTGTATTGTGGTCCCCCTTTTCTGAAATTCAAAATTCCAAGACTTGTTCCCAATTGTTCCGGGGCTCTTATAAATTGTTCTAGAGAATCGTTTCTTAAAATTGATTTTTAGCATCAAAACCTTACAAAAAATGCTCATCCGCTTTTTTTTTTAAACTGAAAACATAAAACTTGTTTCCTATCCAAAATCACTCGAATCAAATTGTTCCGAAAATTCATTCTAAAATTAAGATTTTAAGCCAAAAAAAACACACTTAAAGTCGAAAAATCAGGTTATCTTCGTTCTGGCCCCTTTTCGGAAATTCAAAATTCCAAAACTTGTTCCGCGGCTGTTCTAAATTTTCCCAGAGATTCGTTTCTAAAACTTGATTTTTAGCATGAAAAATTTACAAGAAATTCCCCCCCCCCCTTTTCAAAAAATAAAAAATCTAAAACTTGTTCCCTATCCGAGATCATTCAATTCAAATTGGTCCAAAAATTCATTCAAAAATGAAGACTTTTAAGACAAAAAAAATTTTAACGAAAAAGTCTTGTTATTTTCTTTGATATTTTATTGATTTGCTCATGATACTTGTCAACATTAAGCTCTTGAAAATTCCATCAGTAAATTTAACTGAGATATTATTCTAATCTGGCATTGATCCAATTATATTTTTGGATTTTTGTAACCACATTCTAGAAGTTAAACTACTTATCTATCGGACAATGACGTTTAAAAGGTCAAAACTGGAATTTTACCAAAACCTATGAAAAGGGTAATACTGGTAAATGTAAGTTGAAAAAAAAAAAACCATACTGTTTGCAGTTTCTGCTACCTGCAACCTTTTCATGGGTTTTCGAAAAACACAAGGGCAATATCTTTTAAAATATACATTTCACGTTTTTAGAAAATGGAATGGTTAGAACACTCTTTAGAATAGAAAAAATATAAAAAGTTGGAATTTCGAAAATTTTGCCCATATCTTTTAAAACTTTGATCATACAGGTCCAACAAAAGTTAACAATGTTCAGAACAACTATAACAACCTGCAACAATTTAAAACAAATCGTCAATAGGTCAAAAACAGATTGGGGTCTAAAACCACCGTTTTTGGGTATTTTTCAAAAAAAAAACTTTCGGAACAAACCGGAAACAATTTGGAACAACTTTCCAAAATGGTAAAATCGAAAAAGGGGGGCTAACTTCAAGCATTCGAAATGTGAATACAATTTTTTCGCCATATGCATGGATACAAATTTTAAAAAATTCAATATTCTAGAAAACTAAAACTAGGCTTCATATTAAATTGTTCAATTTTAAACGAATCCATACCGATTTTTATAATGCATTATATTTCGTGTTAGTTGCAGTTGTTCAAGACAGCTCTTAAAATGAAACTAAAACTTCATAAAAACTGACAGAGTATTTACTTAATATCAAGAAATTGTATCAAGAAAATTTGACGGTTTTCAAGTATTATTTTATGATTATAAATATAAAAAAATAAAAGAGGCTAGGATGCGACCCACACTGATAACTTCCCATCCCGTCTATCGATTTGTCTTGCTTAAAAGTTTGTCTATATGTACTCGTATCAATTTTTACCAAATTTGCGTACTATTTTTTGTAGATTTTATTTTTTATGAAAAAACGGACTGTTGGATTTTTATATAAAAATTACTGAATTTCGAAAACAATATTTTCTGTGAAATAAATTTAATTTTTACCAAGTTTTAATACTGTTTTTTTTAGAGCTTTATTTTTTGTAAAAAAAAACTGTCAATTCGAATTTTTTAAAAATTTTAAAACAAATGTTGAAAACAATATTTCTCATAAGATAAAATTAGTTAGAAGCTATTATCTCAAAGTTATTAAAAGATATTTGAGTCGAAAATCATTTGATACCAACTTTTATACATTTTTTTTCGGTTTTTATTTTTTTGTAAAAAAACTGTCAATTCGATTTTTATCAAACATCAACTGAATGTTGACAACAAGACTTTTTGAAAGATAAAAGTAAATTAAAGCCAAATTCGATTTTTCTCCACATTTTTCAAAATATTGAAAACAATATTTCTTATAAGATATTTCTTATAAAAGAAATGTTTTTTTTTAGATTTTTATTAATTATAAAAAAAACTGTCAATTAGATTTTTCTCAAAATTTTATCAGATGTCAAAAACGTTATTTTTCGTTGCACAAAATTGTTTTGGAGATTAAATCATATTTAAGTCGTAAAATTTTGGAAGTGACAAATTTTTTTTTCCAGTTTTTTTGATTTATAAAAAAAAACCAATAAATGGATTTTTTTCAAAAAATATACATCTTTGATACCACGTTACAATATATTATATTAATTCAAGTCTCTAGCGTTTTTGGTTAACCAAAATGTTCACCTTTTTTCAAACTGCTATGGTAAAAAAATCAACCACGCAATTTTCTTGAGAGCCTCTTTCTTTATTATCTGTATAACAAAATTTATTTGAAATCGATATCTCTTCTGGTTCTTGAGCTATGGAGGACGAAAAAAACGTCGCGAACGTACGGACGTACGAACGTACGTAAACACGCACGCACAGACATCTTTCTAAAAATCTTTTATTTCGACTATAGGAACCTTGAAACGTCGAGAAATGTCAAAATATTCAATTTGACAAATAGGACCCATTTTAATAACTTCTAATGGGAAGTTAAAAATATTATAAGAAATATCAAAAAAGTGAATGTCGGTTAAAGAATATAATGATAACTTTTTCGGAAACTGGCTATTTTTGTTTTTAGAAAATGGAATTACTTAGTTGACAAAAAAAAGAACTTGCAACATAAGTTGGAAAAAATTGATCTTCGAATTAAATTGTCTCAAAACAAAGTATAAGTAAAATATTGACCTTGTCAATAGGTGAAACCTTGAAAAATCGAATTGATTGTCTTCTTTTCAAGAACTAAAGTCATACCAAGATTTAATTTCTTCAATATTTCAACACAAATTTTAAGAAAATACAGTGAATAAGGCTCTTGGTATGCTAATTAATTGCCATAATCCTGGCTTGTTGCAACTTAAGGTTAAAAATTTAAAAAACTAATAATGAGTGATGATGATTTAGGGATCTTTTTGTGCTCCTTGGTTTGTGGAAATTCAGATTGGTTTATTAAGCCCTTATCCCCTAAAGTAAGTTCCAAAGCTGAAATGTTTGGAGACTTTCTAAATCAAACAAGATTTGTTAAGGCTAATGGTAAATGATATAGTAACTAAGGGGTTTTTTGAGCTCATTAGTTTGCGAAACTGCAGATTGATTTCTTAAACTCTTACCCCCACAGTTAAGTAGAAAATCTTTGAATGTTTTAGATTTTCCAAACCTGACAAGATTTTAAAAATTAAATGATGGGAGAATTTAATGGTATTTTGGGTTTTTTTCAGTGCTACAACCCCAGTTTGCTACAAAAATCAATTCCAACTCAAAAATGGCTCAAAAGAGGTTTCAAAACCTTAGAAAAGTTTTGTGTTTTTTTTCCGCAGCAAGTTCAAAAGTTTTCCAGTAAATATTTCTATTTTAAAAATATTTAATACAAATTTAACACATATAATTTTCAAACAGAAAATCGACCAGATTGTTCGAAATATTTTATTTGAAAATATTAAGATAACAAAATGTTTTTTTTTTCAAAAGTCTTCAAAGCAATTTAAAAGACAATATTAATGAACTGAGCCTGTTGAGTTCATTATGGTGGAAACTACTTTTGAGGTGGAAGCAATTTTTGATACAAGTTGAAAGTAGAGCCCTTAATTAGCACCAAAAAAGCCTTAAATTCCTGCTTCATTGGAATTTCCAATTTCGATTGTGATGTTTAGCTTAAAGAAGTTTAATAAATATTTAATAATAATTATTCCCATTAGAAAAAAAATATGAACAAAAAAATTCGAAGTAAAATAAATTAAACTTAAGTTTTTCCACACATCAACATCCACAAAGGAACTTGGACTTCTCCAGATCAATCTACCGTCAACCAGACTGACCATATTGCGATCGACGCCAGACACGCTTCCGCATCATGGTTGTACGAACTTTCCGAGGAGCTAACATCGACTCGGACAACTACCTCGTTGTAGCCAAGGTCGCACTTCGCATTTCCAGACCCAAGGCAAAACAGGGAGGTGCTGGAAGAAGGTACAACGTCGAACGGCTACAATCGCCAGAGATCGCCAAATTATTTAGCGACCGAGTTACAAGAAACCTCTCTCGAAGTTCTCTGCCGCCAACACAATGTATCGAAAACCAGTGGGCAAGCAAATGCAGCCAAACAACGGGCACGCAAGGCGGCCGGCGGCGCTGCATAAAAGGACGAGAGCTGCTCATAAGCTCTATGAGCAGAAGAGGCGTGTGGAACGCCGACTTCTCAGAAGGAAAAGAGAGGGCATGAGAAGCATGCGGTCGAAGAAGTTGAGAGGTTTAAAAGAAGGAATGAAGTTCGAAAGTTTATGAACAGGAGAAACTAATTTCACAAGTACATAAACCTAGGCCCGAAGGCTGCAAAGATTAAAGTGGAAACATCATAGACATCCCGTCCTACCGACATAGACGAAGTAAAGATTGACATATCTAAGCTGAAGTCTAACAAAGCCGCTGAAGTGGATGGCTTTAATGGCGATCTCTTTAAAGTAGCTTAAAATAAGAAGGTTAGGAGCATGCACCAACTTATCTGTAAGATATTGTACTAAAAAAGCTTGTCCAATGAATGGAACGTAAGTAATGTTTGCCCGATCCTGATAAAAGGAGACCCTCTATACTGCACCAACTATAGAGGAATCCCCCTCAAACTCGTCCGTTTGTGCAGGATGACCTGACCAAGGAGAATTCACGCTACTCCATAAAGGTTGGAAACAACTTAACAGAATCTTTCGATGTCAAAAAAGGTTTTAGACAAGGTGATGCGTTGTCATGTATTTTTTTAACTTCGTGCTCAAAAGAATAGTGCAGAGCTCACACGTCAACATTAGAGGCACTATCTTTCAAAAGTCTGTCCAATTACTGGCATATGCTGATGACATTCACATAACAAGAAGAACTCAGCGTAATGTCAATTCGTCTTTTGTGAGTATTGATGAAGAGGCGGGAAAAATGGGTTTAACGGATAATAAGGGCACAACAAAGTACATGCTGTCGTCAAGAAAGGACTTACAACACTGACGTCTTTGTCAAATCGTCACCATCGACAAACGTAACTTTGAGGTAGTCAAGGACTTCATTAACATAGGCTCCGCTGTAAACGCAGAAAACAACACCAGCGCTGAGATCAAACGAAGAATAACTCTTGGCTAACTGCTGTTTCTTTGATCTAAGAAAGCAATTGAGTGGTAAAGTCCTCTCTCGAGGGACCAAAGTGTTGCTGTATAAGACCTTTATTATCTCGTCCTACTATACGGTGCGGAAGCATGAACTATGACATAAGCGGATGAAAGCACTTTGGGTCGGTTCGAAAAAAAGTTCTTCGTGTGATCTATGGTCCCGTATGCATCGAAGGGGAGTGGAGGAGAATATGGAACGACGAGCTGTACGGGCGACGTAGACTTAGCCAGAAGGGTAAAAGTCCAACGACTAAGACGACTGGGTCACGTAGAGTGGAAGGTGATCTAGCTAGGGACCGAGCTAGATGGAGAATTTTGTTGGGTGAGGCCCTATTTCACACAGGACTGTAGCGCTACCTTAAGTAAGTAAGTTAGAATTTGTATCAATACAAACAAAATTATTCAACCTTAAGAATTTTTGTATCCAATTTAAAAATGTATTAATATTTTTTTGTATTTAGAAAATAAATGAAAATAAAGACAAATTGTTAAATCAAACATTAGTTACATAGGTATTTTCAATTTTAAATACGAGTTTTTCTCTAAGTTTGCTAACACTTAGATATATCTAAAAAATAGTTTTAATGCATTTTTTTTCCTTTTATTTTATTTTGAATTCAAGTTTTATTGCTGAAGCAAATAATTCATATTTAGCATTAATATTTTTTCTCCAATACGAATTTAATGTATTTAATTTATTGCATTCTGAGCATATTCCAGGGGAAAGTTAAGTATTAAAAAGTATTGACTGATTGGAAAAACAATCTTTGCGATGCATTCCGAGACAGAAAAGGCCTAATAGTAGAATAATTTTCTTCTTTTTACAACCAAAGCTTTGACAAATCAAAACGTATGAAAATCCTAAATCAATAAACCATAGGATCTGATTTATATGTCTTGCAAATTTTAATCTATTTTTATTTTTTGACTGTATTCAAAAAAATGATTAAAATCTCCAGTTAAATTGTTAAATACAAATTAATGCCCAGTAGCTATTTATTTAACATGTGTATGAAGGTGGCACCCTCCTAAAATAAAAACGTCAATATCCAAACAACCCAATATCCTTAAATCAACTTCTACTTAGGTCCTGACATTTTCTGCATGTATGTATTTCCAGTGTTATTCTTGTCACCCTATATATTCCCACCCAACCCATACAATGTAAAAAATAAAAACACACCTAAATTAATAATTGATGAAATTCTCTTGTTAAATCTCTGCCAACAAGGCAACCCATAAAATAAAAACAACGTGATTGAACTAATAAATTATTTATTACAAAAACAACAAAACACAAAATTATGAACATGCATAGGAGTGGTTTTTGAATTTTCCTTTTTTTATCAATATAATTATTTTTTAAACCTCAATATCTAACATCAATAATTTTTTCATACTATATAGCTTATCTATACCTTTAAGCTTTTAATATGCATGTATTGCATATACATGTTTATACACAATTTACATAAATATGTGTATACAAAATATCACGAATATATATAAAATAGAATTAAGGTGCGGGTGGTTTTCTAAATAACCACATTTTTGTAAAATTTAAAATTAACTTTGTTGTTCAACAGAAAGGCGGGTCCACAGCAATTTCAATTCACACCCTTATAAATCCACCTACAACCTACAAGTTTATCTTTACATATATACTAAAGGATGTATCAACCTGGTTATAGCCTGATTCGTATAGATATTGCCTGCACCTATAAATCTACACACATTCAAATAGGTCTGAAATTGTATACAAAATCAAATAGCCAACAGACTTAACCGATTGACCGATACAATCATGGTATAGACGGTATCTATAGGTAGACCAATCCCAAACATTCCCAGAACCCAGCACTAGGAAAAACACATCCTGAATGTTTTTGCAATGAAACTACAATTCAACTTAAAAACCATTAAACTAGGTACGAGTGAATGAATGAATCACAGCAGGTGAAAACTAGGAAAATAGTGGAAGGACATGATGGTGAAGGGAGGTTCTGTGTTGGCTGATAATTACAGCGTCTGGAGGTTCCAATTAAAGGGCAAAGGTATACTACATACTCCTATCAAGTCCAGATTTTTAAATGAACATCCTTTAACAAAACTAAAGACAGACAGAGATTCATGATAAAAACACGAATCAAGTGATTTGTATTTTTTTCAGCAAAACTAACTCTACTTATAGTTTTCGTTATGTTGTCGGTCGTGCAGTGTGTATTTTTGTGTGTGTGTGTGTTTTTTTTTTAATTTTTACAAAAGGACTCTATCACTCCTTAGCACGTTTTCTGTAGATCCACTAAATTTTTTATTAAACTGCAGAGTCATCATTATCCTTGCTACAGAAACGGTAATGTAGGTTTATTGATATAGCTATATCTCTGGTGATGTTGTTGGACGAGGACTGAGGATACACAGCGTATGGAATATAATTACGTGCAAAGAAAGCACATCTATGTATCATTTTGAGGATAATATCCTTTGCAACATACAAACAACAAAACAACCCAAACCATATCCACACACACACACACATAAACGATACACGGCGGCGAAGGATTATAAATCGCACAATTATTCCTTTGCATTTATCCTGTGTTGGGTATAGATATCTGCACGACTTTATACGCCAAATGAATCAAGGATTAGCTAGCTATGCTGAAAAACAATACGTATAGCACCAAAAAGAAGGAAGCACTGCCGCTGCTGGGATGGGGTTTCCACCTGCATTTGTCTTTAATAAGGGGTACCCGGTACTTTTACATACATAGGTATACCGTCGCGTCGTCATCGTTGTCGTTGTTATAAACATGATGACTTGCTAAAGGACTTACATAGCTATCCATCCCAGCCAGACAACACTGCTCGTTGGAGTGGATGTACACTAATCCTTTTTTTATATTAAATAAATATGAAAATGCATATGTATATACGGTAAAGGAGTAGATATATAGATATAGGAAGCTATAGCTATCCATAGCTCAGTGACTCCTCTGATGATGGCGATGAACATCACCCCCAACATTGTTCTCTCTGGCAAAGGTTAATCCCTTAGACACCATTCAAAGTTCTACTTTCTTATAATATTGGCGAATATACAGAAAAAAAATGGCGGTTGGTGTACGGCCATAAGAAAGGATGGGTTGGAGTGGGGTGTTCTGTAAGGGGTGCTTCGTTGAAGTGGGTGAATTGCCCTTTTATAAGAAAGGAAAAAGACGCGCCGAGTCATCTATCGACGGCTTTGGTGAGTCGGAAAACACATAAAACACAAAAACAGCAAAATATACAAAAAAAAAATAACAAAAAGAAAAACTGGAAAAGAAGAATAAGGAACTCCTAGAAGGAGACTGTATAGACGAAAAAGACTATACGACGACTTCGACTACGACGACGGCAATGACGACGATAATGATGATGATGACGAATAAGTGAAATTACACGATGATAGCAGTGAAGAGACCTACTTATATATCATATTCATTTCATACATATTTATATCTATGTTCCTTACAGACGAGACGAGACATATACCTACACAAAAAAAAGGGAGAGCTCCATGTATAGTCCTTAAGACCGAAGGATACGTACTTACATACATAGGTGTATGTGTGTGTAGAATAACCATCAAGAAGTCAGAGGGATAAGGATTAACGACGGACGGAAATTGAGAGAGGGTTTTGTACATTGAGTGTTTTGTCTGTCTCTTCACAAAATTATGGGGGGTTGGGGGTTTGTAATAATTTCGAAAGTGAGTCCATAACATCAAATAAAACAGAGAGTTGTTTTTTTTCTTGTTTTTTTTTTCAAAATAATTCTTATTATGATTCACCTCCTTTCTCATTCTTGTTAAATTGTGTGTATGTTTTTTTTGAATTCCTTTATACCAATAAAGCATAATCCTTGGTGTATACTTTCCTACTTTGTATTTGTATATTCACTTTTTCCAAACCATTTGTCTATTTTTTCATAATATGATGGCAAAGATTGCAAAAGGTAAGGTAACTTTGGTACCTAATAATAATTAGAGAAAGAAATTGTACTTTAGGCCCCATTGTTGGTATTTACACAAGTTAATTGTCCGTTTTCTATTTTCTTTTTTCTTGAATCCTTTTTCTTTTTTTTTCGGAGGGGTGTTATTTGGATAGGAACGTTTACTTATTTTTAGGCTCAATTTAAAATATTAATATTAGCAATAGGCAAATATTGATTAATCAGGTTTGTGAGAAGGAAATCAATTTAAGAGAAAGATAAGAATTTAAAATTCAATGTCCTTTTTCGAGGACATTTTTTTTTTAATATCAATAAAAGAATGAATTACAAATATTTTATGATTTTAGTATTCTTTTTTGAGCCATTGGACTGACAAATAAAAGGCTTTAAATTATTTCAAGAAACACTTTGACAGTTTTTTATGTTAGAAGCATATGGAGTGTTTATTTTTGAATGATTTTAGGGTTTTCCCGCTCGTAACATAAACAAAAAGCTTAATGTTTGAACGTCACTCTGTGTCTAGATAACTCGAACTTATATTTACATCGTTTTAAGAGATATTATGTCGAAGTTGCTTTTATTGGAATATGTTCAGCTTAAAGTACAAGCAAAAGAGTGAAAAGTTAACATAACAGACATTTACTTTACAATTTGTTAAAAGGTTTTTTTTGTTTTTAATTAGATGAAAAAGAACAAAATGACAGTAATTTTTTATATCTCATACAATACAAAACACGGATAAAGACCAAGGCCAAATCCATAAACAAGACTAAGATGCAGCATAGAAAATGGAACATTACAAAAAAACAAGCGGAATCTATCGGCGACAAATTAAGTTTTAAAGTTGAACTTGTATAATGTGTCTTAAAATTTCTTTTTAAGTTTAAGTTTTTTTTGTCATTTAAAAAGATAGAAAAACTGTTTTTAAATAATTTTAAGTATGAAAACACTTGCAGCATTTTAAGAATATGAACTACAAAAATTTGCCAATCTATTGGTTTTCCCGCAAATCAAATTTTTCATGTTGAACCTAATAGTTCCTAAATACCTTCTACATTCCATCTTCCTGAAAATTATCCTTAATCATTAAATTGAAATGGTACCTCCGTATTTACTTTTATTATCTTAATATACCTTCATGATTATCTCAATAAATCTGAGCAAGGACATGATTTTGCTTATCATCACAAACATTCTTTTTCATTTTGGTTTCTCTGATATAAAACATACAATTAATGGAACACTAAAATAAAATAAAAAAAAAAAACGAAATACGCTTCATCTTCATTCAGTTTGAAGAAACGCAAAAATATAATTTGTGTAAACCCCAAACCAACGGAAATAGAAAAGTTAAAAACTTGTAATCTTTAATAACCAGAATTAATTTTTTCTTCTGAAGAGAGTTTGCTTATGGTATGAGGTGTCCCTGAGTAATGAACTGAGATAGGATGAGTTCACACTCCTCACAAAAACTTTCGTTATGGTTCTTAACCTGGCTAAGCTCATCCTAAGACCGTTCACAACGTAAGAAAGAACTCATCTCAAAATTCATCAAATAGGAAATACAGGGAAACTAACTTATCGACAGAAATGGTTTATGCATTTGATTAATTCATTCAAATACCCAAACCATTTATTTTGATACATTATTTTTCGGTGTAATCTCTTTGTGTTTTTGTTTAATTGTCGTCCGCTGATGATGGTTCTGCAGTTGAGAACCGAAATGCATTCGTATTGAATAAAAAGTATACAAAAATTTAAAAACAACAACAAATTTTGTCTTTTTATAACGATTTTTGCGGTCAATAAGGAAAAATCTTTCTTAAATATTTAACATTGTTTGAGTTTTTCAACTAATTAAAAATTATTATTTTCTAAAACTGGGTGTCTAAAGTCTAAAGAAAATTTTCTTTTTTTAACTTCTCATAGGAATTTATTGTAATCGGTGCGATTTGTCGAATTGAAATTTGACATTTCTCGACGTTTCAAGATTCAAAGCTTTTAAATTGCTTTGAATCTTGAAACGTCGGTGAACATTGAACATTCGATTAAACTTTGAGAAAAATCGAATTGACAGTTTTTGTACAAAAAGTAAAAACTTAAAAAGAGCATTACTAAAAGTGGGTAAATATTGATTTTTGGTTCACATATCTTTTCAATAATTTAAAATATTGGCTTCCAACTTATTTTATATCACAGAAAATAATTTTTTCGACATTTAGAAATATTTGCATTAAAATCCTATCGTCAGTTTTTTCATACAAATTAAAATCTACAAAAAATAGTACGCAAATGATATTAAAATTGGTAAAAATTGGTTAACGACTAAGAATCTCGTTAGCAAAAATAAATCTTGAAATCAAACTATTCCATCAAATGCAAAATATTGTTGGTAATTTTTAAATGTTTTAGAATGATTCAACTGAAAACGTTTTTAACAAAACTCGAAAGCCTATACATCTTTTAAGCAAGACAAATCGACAAGCGGAATGCGAATTTTTTATAGAAACGTGTGTACTGAGTTTATACTTTTTTTTTCACAGTTTCTCTCAAGATTAAACCCAAACGTGAGTGAAAACGGCTAAGGTGATTGTTGATAAATGACAGTCAAAATAATCGAAATCGATCTATGTAAGGTGATAATCAAATTGATACATATTTTCCTACAAATATGTCGTTTCTAAAATGAGTTTTAAGAGGTTTACAAAAAACTAATGGACATTTTTGCTAGTTCCCTTTTTAATGTAAAAAACATGTTCTTGTGACCAATAGAGCTTACGACATTCGAAAAAATTCAAACATTGAATCATCTTATACAGAATGGAATGAAAATGATAGTCAAAGTTGACTATCAAAAATATACTCTTAATGATGACCGTATTAATAATATCTTAACTTAATATACAAGTATTAAATTAATACTTCCAGAAACCATAGTTTCTAAAGGCCAATTTATTAACAAATTTATAGTCTTATTTCAATAGAATTCGATTAAGCTCCAACTCCAACTTCGATTTAATATACCCCCAAATTTGGAGGTCTATAATATTTGAACTCTTCCAAAGGCCTAACTTTTAGATTCATTCCGGTGTTGGATTAAATTTAAGGCCACAAGGACGCTTAATGTGCAAATAAAACATAGACGGTTTGCCACAATGATATACATTTCATGCATAATGTAAAATATTGCTAAGTGTAAGTTACATATGCTTTCAAATCTATTAAACTTTTAACTTTTTGTGCGCTTTATTTCACATAAAAGGATGGGATGGTCTTTTTATAAAAGACTAGATGCCCATTTTTACATTACGTGCATCTCAAGAAATATTTAAAATAAACGTTTATCAATATTTTTCCCATTTACCATATGGACAGTTATCTTATGGCTGGATCTTTTTAATACAATTTTAAATCTTAAATAGGGTGATTTTTTAAAAGCTGTAGGAAAGTTGTTCAAAAAAAATGCAATTCAGAAAAATGCATGAAATCTTTATTTGATCGATAGTATGGGCCATCTGCTCAGTTCAATTTTGGCATACTCTTTTCTGAAATTTGTTCGGTATCTCACGACAAAAATGCTTCAATGTTGCCTTCCAATGCGTCAATTGAAGCGGGCTTGTTTGTATAGACAAGAGCTTTAACATAGCTACACAAAAAATAGTCTAATAAAGGCCTTAAATAGCACGATTTAGGCGACCAATTGACCGGTCCCGAACGTGAAATGAAAGGTTTACCGAACTCGCCTCTCATTTCTACCATTAATATTGATTGATATTCTAGAGATTGGAGGACTTTAATAGGTTATGTTAGGTTAAAGTGGCTGTTGGTTTGGAAGTCCAACACACTTAGACCAAAGTATGGTCCGTTGTGATACTACATGGATCAGTTGATCAGCTTAACTCGTTGAACCAATTGGAGCTCCGAATGAAGCGTAGGAGAAAAATAATGTCAGAATTTTTTAGATCGCTGGTATCGTTGAAGTAGTAGTATCCAAGGTGGATTCTACGTCTTTTTGATAGGGCAGGACATGTGCACAGAAGATGATAGATTGTCTCCTCCTCCTCCTCGTCCATGCAACTCCTAACAAAATCATTTTCAAGCAGTGCCCAGTCAGGACACCAATAACGTAGCTAATGTGCAATCTACTCAGAGAGTTTAATTGTTTTGGGGGCTAAGATTAGGCAAATTAGTTTAGTTACTAAACAGGTGATGGTGTTATTCCACCTGAAGTTTGTTTCCTCTGTGGTATCTTTTTTAGGTACATGTAGCTAAGGGGATACCTATGCTACATCGTCCGCATAAGCAAACACTGTGTATCCCTTTCTTTCTAGAGTAATTAGTAATTCATTTATTACTAAGTTAAAGAGGAGAGGGAATAGGACACCATCTTGCGGCGTACCTCTGCTGACACCCCTTTGTGCAGTAAAATCCCCCAGTTTTGAATTGATAATCCTGCTTATCAACATCTGATTAATCAATTCGCTGATCGACTTACCTATGAGATGTCAATAGACGTGCAATTGCAGATGTGTCGAAATTGTTAAATGCACTTATCAATCCTATCCTTAAGTGGATATCGATCAAACGTTCAAAAGTTTTGAGAAATAATGATGATAAGCTTATAGGTCTTAGGTCTTTAGGCTTAACGTGGCTGAATTTTCGAGCTTTTGGAATAAAAACGACTTTAACTTGTCTCCAAGACATCGGGATGTATGCCAATTTAAGGCATCCCTTGAAGATGTTTTCTTTAATACCTGAATTAATATTTCGAGTATTCAAGAAACGTTTCTTCAGGTAAAAATGTTTAGTGCAACACTAATATGTGTACATTTATCAAAAAATGCAACAATCTTATTTTTATCGAAAAAAGTTAAAATATCAAAACTAATTTAAAAAAAAAATGTCCGCTTCCATAAAACCTGATAGGAGTTTTCAATTTTGTTCGAAAAATGTCAGAATCTCCAAAATTACTTTAAACTAAGTTCTATAAATATAATTAAATACGAAGAAATGGTCCAGTTCAAAATATTTTTCAAAAGTGGTTCCAAAAATAAACCGAAAGTTACTAGATTCAGTTTTTGAATGTATATTAGAACTTCGTCAAGAAATTGGCCATAAGACGATTGTATTTAGTAAACAAAACTATATTATTTGTAAATTTTGAAAGTCGAAAATATTTTTTTATTTGTAAGTTACTTTTAATTGAGTGTATTTAGTTATGACGTTAAACATTTAATGATTACGAGTATGCATTTAAAGTATTCACTAGGAAAACAAATTCCAGCTAATAGAGAGAATATACTTTTTCAAAAATCATATATTTTTTTAAACACCTATTTGGAAGTTAGTTTTTGTAAAAAAAAAACTGTAATACGATCTGTTATTTTAATTTATTTAAAATAGGTGCAACATTTAACAATTGCTCGAAAACATCAATTAAATTCAATATGCTTATAAGTTATACAAAAAATTTAATTTATTCAATAAGCAGTTAATTTTGAATTAATTAAGAATTTTTCGGTTTATTCAAACTAACTTTTAATGTAATTCGAGTAGAAATCTACTAAAAAAAATAACACATCTCCTTCATCAAAAAAACAGCTCTTGACGGAACAACATCATATTTATATTTTTAATACTTACTTAATATTTAATTGGCTTAAAAAGCTTTTCATAGTTTTTGCGATTTTGGTGTTTCTATGAGTTTGTCAATGTCTATTTAAAAAGTGTCTACTTGGAATTTGTATGTTTTTTTTTTAAAGTGAAACCAAATTTTCGTATCCCCTAACATCAATCGAAAAAACTTCTAGAGTGTTTTTAAAATCAACAAAAGTTAGAAGAATACATGAACTTCCTTGAATCAAAAACCAATGATTATTTTCAAATATGTATTGTTAAGTATTTTGTATCTACACGATCTTTAAAAACATCTTCGTTCTTGTTAGACACTTTTTTCTACTCCAAAAGTCGAGTAGAAAAGTCATTTCTATTTTTTTTTCCTTTTGCCTTATTTTTATATTTGTAGATATCACACATAGTATCAAAAGCTGTGATACCCACATAATTGCTTTGTCAAGGTTTCAGGAGTTGCATCTTGCACCACACACCACTCATTCCCATCTAGATGATTCTGATCTCTACCATATACTTGTATATGCTAGATGTTGCTCCTCTCAACTTAAAAATATCCTAGGTAACGTCGCTCGTCGTCGTCGTAGTTAGTGTAGGGGTAGGTACCTAGAACCTACCCATCTACCAAAGTGATCCCTATATTCCTTCCAGCACTTGTATTAAAAAATAATATGAAAGCAGATAAAAAACAGGAAAGAAGACAAAAAAGGACGAAAAAAACTGCAGTGTCGCAAATGTCAAACTCAAACACCAAATGGAGTGGAATCTTCTGTTACAGTGGATAGATGACGATTTGACGTGGTCGGGTTGAAATGGAAGGCTTTATAGAGGTATATAGATATATGTGGGTCCTCGAGAGCTATATCGCAGATATTATATCTAAATATATACGAACTGAACATAGCTTTGGTAAAGAAACTTGGTATATATTTAGATACATAATAAAACAGCAGTAGATGACGGTGCGGATAGTTACTGGTTATGGTTAGATGTGGTTGCCCTACATTTCAGGAAGAACATCATATTAATGTGGGACTTTATATACATAAATATATATGTACCTTATCTAAGAGTAAGAGTAAGAAACTCTGTATAACTTTATGGTATGCCTTGCCTGATGGTTCTCCTTCTTCTCTCTTTTTGCATCTTCATACCCAAAGACAAGAGGATCTAAAGTGGTTTCAGGTTTTGGGATGAATATTAATGTGATTTATTTATGCAGCTTTAGAGAGGATTTAGTATCCTTAGGCAATGCTTGTTGGGCGAACATATACATATATATAATTTGTGTATATGTGTCTGTTTTTGATGTATACCTACATAACTGCCTAAAGGTAAGCTTGATTTAACTATATTTTCAAGACATAGATATAAATTGTGATGGGGGAAAACATCAAGTTTGCATGTCCTTGTCTATGTAAATGCATGTAACTACAAACCTACTGCAATCTCTGGGCCATTTTATCAGTGCGTCAGGAGCAAATTGAAATGCTTAAGACTGAAAGCGTGACCAACATAATACACCACCTTTATACCTCTGACTGTTTGTAGTCATTAGCCGCGAAAACAACGACAGCAACAACGCCACGTTGCGGTGCAGAGATATGCGACTCGTTTCAGCTCCACCCAACCCCCTTAAACTAACACGGCTTTGTTAAATCGCTTGAGGCTCTTTGATGTGAGACTAATTAAATTTTGGATCGGCAGCAAAGCCTTGGCGACGCGACGGGGAGGAATTCACTCTTCACTCAGTGACAAAGGCGGTTAAGTTAAGTCTTACTCAAGACCAATCAAAATTTATAATTTTTAAATAAGACCTTCAATTAGTGCGAGAGTTTTGCATCAACATTTAAGAACACACATTTTCAATTAAAATTGAAGTAAATTTAAGAAACATTAATTTTGATGTATTTCCTAATCGAAAGTTCTAATTTTGAAATGTCAAAATAGCACAAATCAACTGTCAGTTGTCAAATCTACTGACACTATAAACAGCTTAGTAGTCAGTCTTTGCCTTTTTGTCGTAGGGAATGACTATGATAACCTTCGTTTGAATGTCATAACAAATCACAACAAAACCAAAATCTGAAATCATTGCTCATCAGGCGATGAGCTATCCTAAAAGTAACAACTGTCATTTTCTTTTTTAAGGGTATAATCCCTTGAGACGAGAAGTCCTCTTTGAATTTGATAGAAAAATGTAGATTTTTACTACCTTTATAGCTTCAGGAATATCTGAGAGTTTTAGGTACATTTTATCACTAAGATTTAGACTTCCTTTCTCTTTGAGTGATTAAATTTATTTTTGTAATTTTAAAACAGTATTTCGAACATAAAAAAACAGCATTTTGAGAAAAAGAAGCGTTATTTTAAAAACTTAGAGGGTTTAAAATTTTATTAAAGTAACTTCTTGTAGACTGCATAATCAAAAATCATCATTTTCATTTAAAGTTACGTACTTCTTTCTGTACCTTGAAGATTGTAATTCTGTTTATTTGTATTCATGTACCTAACCTCCATAAGCTTCAAATTAAAACTCAGCTGGAAAAAAAACAACAACAATAACTTAAAAATAGTAACAAAAAACCAAAGAAAAGACATAAAGAAACAGAAAGATAGACAGATAAAAATCACACAACCTCTGCGACTACACTGAAGTCGGAGTGAATCTTGAGAGACTCCTATAAGCGCAAGTGGTAGATAAGGCATATTGTATATCTTAAAGTTGTCAGTGTCACGGAAATGCGGTGCTCACACTATATGCTGTTTATAATATCATAATGTGCAATACGTTTTTTTGTTTATAATAATTTGTACTAAAGTCTTGTTTGTGGTTTTCTTTTGAAGCTTAAAAAGGTAAATATTGGATTAGTAGAAGAAAGTTTTAGGGTTTAGGAGAAGAACAAAGACAAAATTACCGTCAAGCAAGGGTTTTGATAAATGAGATTCTCAAAATTCGATACAGAACATTTTTTATTCTTTTTTCTGAATAGACATAGACACTTCCGTTTCTGTTAATAAAGCGTTTTCCGATAAGAGGTTTCATTTTGAAAAATCCACTATTTTTGTAGCTGTTAATTTTTAAGCTGTCATCTTTTAAAATTTGACAAGTTCAACTACTAAAAAATGACCAATAAACTCTTTAACAATGCATTCAAATTGTTAATATTCTTTATACAAAAATTATGATAAATTAACTTTTGCTTGTTTGTCAGCAGTTGCGAAACAGTTGGAGAAATTTGAGCTGTTGGAAAAAGTTAGTGATTTGGTGAATTGAAACTTTGTGTGCAACTTAAGAACAACTGAGAATATTGAAGTCACAGCAACCAGTGTTAATAAAAACTCAGGTTTGCCAATCAACTCAAGACTCTAAGCTTTTGAAGTTAAGTTAACGTAAGAACTGAAACCTGGACCAGCAATGTCATATCTTCGGTATTGGATTTTTTCTTCGGAGTCTACATTTCGGGCTCGAAAAATTCAAGAATGATTGTTGGAAAGCTTCTCCAACAACACAGCTTGGTGCGGTTCTTGTGCTGATAGTGTCAAAGAGCTTAACTTAAAGCTCTAGAGATCTACGATAACCGATTTGTATGGCAGGGATTGTTAGAAGATATTGATGTGAAAAATGTTTATTGTTATTACACGTAACTAAGGTAAAGCCAATTTTGCAAACAAAAAGTTTCCTGGCCAATAAGTGGTCACAATTGGCCATTTGAATCTTGAGATATTAAGAGATCTTAAAACTTTTATTTTTCGAGAAAAAAAAGTTATATTAGAATAAAACTGATTTAAAACTCAAAAGTAGGAAATCGTGGAGACATCACTTATATTTAGTTGTAAATGTGTCAATTGACATGGACAATTCAAAAGTGACAGTTGTTCAAATAGTGCAATAATCAAAATAAAACCTATCATTTTTAAGAGCGTTTTTTAGAGGTCTTGAATCATAAAATGAAATTAACCAGAGATTATGTTTATAAAATGTTGGTCTGAAATTTTTTTTTTTTTTTATCATTATAAGATTTCTGGAATATGATGCAACGGCTGTCTTTAAGCTGGGGGCCTAATTTTCGATGACTTTCTATAACATTTGTGGCATTATATCGATAACAACGCTGAAAAAGTTGTCCTCCTCCTAGTGGTCAATCGTTGGTGTTTAATCGGCGTAGAATAGCTTCTAACTTCTCATATTTCCACGGAAAAAAAGTCAAGCTGCTATAAATCTCACGATTTTGGAGGTCAATTCACGTGTCCGTAACATGAAATTATGAGATTACTAAGGGTTTCATTTAACAAATTAATTGTGGGACGAGGTGCGTGATATGTTGAGCCTCTGTCTGCATATTATTAAAATTGAATAATCATGGCCTTATAGCAGTCATCATTGACTATAACCTTTTGGCAAGCTACTTTTTTAAGTTTTAAATAAGAAGAGACTAATTATTTTAACAACCCATAAGCCCACTAAAAGGTCAGCAAACCAAACCAAAAATAAAGAACTTGATTGATAACAAAATGAGCCATTTAAAAAAGTGTTGCCAACTTATTCTTCTAGACCTATAAAAATAACCTCGTTATTTTAGATCAACAGCAAATTTGTCCAACTTAGTTGCGTAACCTTAAAATGTCGTCGTTACCAACTTAGATTAAACAAGGTCTATATATTATTTTTTCAAAGGACCATACAAAAATGTTGAAATTGAGCAAAAGAAAGTAAGTACACCTTAGGGTAGGTATGTACTGTTCGGTACGTGAACGAACGTAACGATATCTACGTGAAGGTACACGGGCGTATCACAATCCCAAACATAATATAATTGATGTAAGATGCGACTTTATAGATAAAACAATATTAGGGAATTTGATCTGACTCAAAGTGAATGCCTTACGGTCGTCGGTATCAGCATCGGCATCCGTGGTATAGAAGTATTTGCTGCACCAGTGAAATTGTTTTATGGTTATTTTTTTTATTTGTTCAATTTCACTTGTGATTTTGATTTGATACAGAAATACATATATACTATAAATCCCTATCTTAACCAAGTTTACAGTAGATTCAAGTCATATAAGATACAAATCAGAGTATGGGGAGCGGAACGGAACAGTGCAAACGTTCACATACTCTACGGTATAGCCCATAGAACTGATATGGTAGAGATATAATTGTAGTTAGCTGGTTATAGCTGTTTTGAAGTTGGGATGTTGATGTTGATGCTGATGCAACAAAAGGTTGACTGAATTTCTATGCCACATTATAATGATGTGCGGGACTTCAAATCTGGATTTTACAGTATCGCATTTCATTCCGGCGCGGCGCTCGGTGTAACGATGCGATGGTTATGTTTTGATGCACATCATACAACGGCGATGATTATTATTATCATCATAATGGTTATATGAAGATGATTATGATTATGATGATATGACAAGGATTTCGATAACCAGCCATCAGGTTATGACATATGAGCTATAAATATATGGAAGTAGGTATATTGACATTTCACTTTTATTTCCCGTTTGGAGTGATGATGATTATGATGATAATGAAGTTTTAGGTCTTAATGGATATAAACAAAAATATGAGTAAATTTTAGTTTGTTAGATACTTTGATAGGTTGCAAACCAAAAACAATATTATTCATCCTCATATAGGTACTCAACTCATAAATTGGAAAAACCTAAATAAATGAGGACAGTTGGTTGGTTAAATTTTTGGCTTGTGCCATCGAAGCGACCAGCCGAAGCAGCAGCAGACGAACTGAATAGTTTATGTGTCAAGGATCATAAGATAGTTTAGGAGTAATTTGAAAATTTGGAATTGGAATGTTTTTTTTTTAAATATTTTTAGGTCTGACATTATTCGGAAATGTTTAAAATATTACTAAATTTTACTATTAAAATGCGTGCTCTATTAAGAAAGTTCAAGGCACACTTCTTTTATTTTATGGTCAGGTTAATAGTCCCACTGAAGGGGCTATTCGGGCTTTTGTGACTAAATTTCGCAACAAATTTACATTGTTGGACATTAAACCACCAACACGCTTACGTAGAATGTTAACTGAAAAAAAAAATCGCAGTTCGCAGCTGTATCACGGTTGGCAGCAATTGGGCCTCTGTTTCTTAACAACGTGGACAAATTTGCTGAAGGATTTAGGTGTGAAGCCTTTTAAAGTACAGCTGGTGCAAGAATTTAAACCAAACGACCTACTGCAACGTAAAATTTTTGTTGACTGGGCTCTTGGAAAGTTGGCCGGAGATCCTTGTTTTTATCGAAAAATTGTGTTCAGCAAAAAAGATTATTTTTGGCTCATTGGGTAAGTAAATAAGAAGAATTATCGATTTTGGAGAGAATATCAGCCAGAAGCATTGCAAGAGTTCCTTGTTTTTACCGAAAAATTATGTACAGCGACGAAAAATTATGTACAGCTCAATGGGTACTTAAATAAGCAGAATTGTCGATTTTGTAGTGAATATCAGCCAGAAGCATTGCAAGAGCTACCAATGCATTCTGAAAATGTCACAGTTTGGTGCTGTTTATAGACTGTTGGTATCATTGGACCGTACTTTCGTAAGATATCGGCCGAAATGTTGGAAAAAGTACACCAACATAAAACTAAGCGAATGGACGATTCGATGCGCAGTCATGGTCAATATTTTCATAAAATAATCAAACATTAAATTATATGGACCGTACTATTGATTTAAAAAATATGTCACCTACCATAAAATGTACTGAAAAGGCCTTTTCAAGCTGGTTCCTCACAATATCAGCTTCCAGGTTGCTTACTTCGAATTTTTAATTGCAAACCCTCCGGAACCGTTCAACCTCAAATAAGAGACCAACAATTCTCCAATTTTCCGTAAGACCTTTGTCTCAAAAGTGCTTAAGAGATCGGAGTGTCTTTAACAAGGCACCCAGGTCTCGGATTCAAATGTAAGAACTGGCAGAACTATGATACTGTATAGCAGCAGCTTCAACGTGATGACACGTTTTTTTGGGTTTAGAAGACTTTGAAAGACTGAAGTTTATTTTAAACAAAAAGAATGTATTGTATATTGATTTATAAAAATGGAGTTATGAAGCATATCTGTTGTTTACATTGATCTTTGACTTCAAAAAGCTCAAAAATAAAAATTTTAATATATTAACTAAGGTCTTTACAAGTATTAATTAGAACCATCTATGTGAAAATGAGCTTCATAATTCAAAACGGTTTGTTCCAAAAATCAGCTTCAACTTAAAAATATCAGTGGACAATTAAAATATGTGTTTATTAACTCCCAACTGTCAGTTGTCAGTACCCGTAGCGTGATGGTTAGTGCGTTGGACTGTCATGCAAGAGGTCTTGGATGCAATCCCTGCCTGTGCCAACTAACTTTTTCCACGGGTACTGCCTCTTGCTAGAAATTGACAAACCCTCCAAGAGTAATTCTTGTCATGAAAAAGTGCTTTCTCAAATTAGCCGTTCGAATTCAGCATATAAACTGTAGGTCCCTTCCATCTCTAACAACATAACTCGCACACAGAAATGGTTGAAAGTTGTAAGTCACTAGGCCCTGGTTCTTCATGGGCTGTTGCACCACCTGATTTATTTATCAACTGTCAGTTGTGCCTTTGTTAATATTTTTTCTTCTGTCAACAACACTGTTCTATTAATAAAACGCTAAATTAAAGTGAATTTTGGGAAAATCCTAATTGTTTAGATTGGTTTTAAGTAAAAATTCCATAATTCTGAAACTTAAACCCACAATGCTCTTTAAATTCTTCTTTTGTAAACAAAAATATCATTGTTTCAAAGGGTTCTATGTGTCCTACTTCCCAAAAACGCCTTAAATTGAGCTTACACTCGTTTGATTTGTGATATTTATCACAGAAATAATATTAATTTTAAATTAATTATATGTGTATAACCTTATTTTGTCATACACTACATATGTATGTATGTCTCTATATTCCACATCAACCCTTTGCACCTGCCTTGAAGTACAAAAAATTCAAAGAGATTGTAAAAGGCTTTGCACATAGTTTGTAGGGTAAACCAAACGTCTATCAGTCTGAACATATTCATGGATTAATTTGATTGACCTTTGACCATTCTTAACTACAGTCTACGACACCATCTGTTTTATTTCTAGCTGAAATCTTCATCTAAGTTCAAAATGTGATATTGAAATTTCTATTGAACCATTTTTTCTTTGTGAAAGTTACTAATTTGTTTTAAATTCCTTGTTGTATTTTACTTTTAACTGAGTTCTTGTCTAACGTCCATAATGTATTCATGAGAAAAATTGAAAGTTCAAAGCTACCCTCCATGATAATTGACATATTTATTATTATTGAAATATAAATACAGAAATCTAATAAACTCAATCACCTACACCTTTCCAAGTTAAATTTTAGGGACGACGTCTTGAAAAAAACATATATTATGTAAATTGAACTAATAACACAATAAAACAAAACTCTTGACAAACCTTAATGGGTAACCAAGACTCACAACATAACCAAACTATACCAAAGGTATTAGACATTAACCTAAAGAACAAAAAAAAAGTTATAACCTTTCGAATCTTGCGTGTTTTTTAAACATATTTTATTTATTCTCATGTTTTATTTTATTTTGGTTTTCACTTCTTATTATAGTTTCCGATGGAAATTGGACCTAATTTAGACTTGTCATATAAAAAAAAAACAACTACAACAACAAAATTTCCTGCTGTTGTGAAATTCGTGTATAAAACTTCATCACAAAAGTGAATTTGTATAATAAAACTCATTAGGCATTTTTAATTGGAGGGAAATTATTTTTTTTTCTGAATTTCAGATGAAAACATTAATAAATTCTTAATACTTATATGTGCCTGCTCGTATAAATACAATTTACATTATTATATTTATAGTCTATATTTTTTTTTTTGTTTTTTATAATTAAAATTGATTTAGTCTTTAAAGGGTTTAATTTTTTTACATAAATTTTGACAATGCAATAATTTAATTCTTTTTAAACTTTAATGCTACACTTTTAGTAGAATCGATGGATATACAATTTGTAAGAAATTTCATGGGAAATATTTTTTTAATCTGTTTTTTAAATTGACTTCATTAAATAAAAAACATAAATAGATTATACAAATTGTTTTTTAATTAAATGCATTAGATGAACATTGCTGTTTTGTTCTTGTGCTCTAATTGGGAAATATTTCTAAGAAATTGATTACAAAAATTACTACACTATTAAAATCAAATTTTTGAAATAAATTAATTATCTGAGAACAATAGATTTTTTAAAGGGTCTGATCCCAAAATTATTTAAAATACTTGTAAAAATTAATTTTAAAAAACCACTTTTGTATGAATAATTCTTCCAGTTGTACTTTATTCAAGATAAAAATGATAATAGTCGTTTAGATACTTAGGAAATAAGATTCCTGGTATAAACTTGAAAAGCATAGCCTAGAACTAGACAGAAGACCGAACACACACCATTAACCAAAACCGGATTTTTAAGGCTAATTTTCTAAGAAAAATGGTTGATTAATGACACCCCTCAACAGTCCACAAACACTGTCATTCTTTGCGGATAATTGGGTTTTTTGAAAACAACGTGCTGGTTTTTCGAGTTTCAGTAATCTGGCATAAATTACATGACGCATTATTATGAAAATGCGTCTCCTCAGGAAATATTATCTTTCAGCCGAAACCATCGTCCAGTTGAAAGTAGCCCTAAGGACCAAACTGTGAAACAATAAGGCATTAGATGAAACATTCCGATATCTTTGTTTGTTTAGAAATCTTCTCAGGCTTGAGTGTTAAGCGTTGAGCTATCGAGATCGATGGCGATCAATGTTCGTAAATTGCGTTCCAAACTTTTGGCTACAACAGCCATATTCCCGTCAAAATAACGTGTTTACGTGTGCTTTATGAGTTAGATATGCAGGGTCAGTTAAAGTTTTTTCGGACCATTTTATTCCTCAAACATATACCTTAGAAGATGTATTTCAAAAAACTTAAAATGACAAAAATAACTTTTTTTTCGCGTGAAAAATTGAATTGAACAAATGTTTTCTTTCTAAAATTTTGTGGCTTTTTCTATAAAAACATGAGCTTTTTTTTAAGGTGTAGGAATTGTAATTCCAAAAAAGAGGCTGGGTTGCACACTAAGTTCCCATTTCGTTTATCGATTTGTCTCCGACAAAATGTTAATATCAATATCAATAACAATATCATTCTATGTTTTCCCAATATTTCGAAACACAATTTTTATCAATTGAAGCAATTTTTGAAAACACAGATTGAATATTTCTAAGACCATTCACTTATTTAACAATAATATTTTTTAGCACAAAATGGAATCATTTTAAAGTCAATACTAACATATTATTCACGAAACATTAATTTTCACTAATTTTATGTAGATTTTAATTTTTATGAAACATTTTTTGAACTTTTATTAACGTTTTATTTTAAGTTGAAAACAATATTTTTTATTTCATGAAATCAGTTTAAACAACTATCCTTAATTCTGCCAAATTAATTCAAATTCAAATCGTTTCGAAAATAAATTTTTATAAATAAAAAAAATATGATATCATCTCCAAAACAATTTTGTGCAACGAATAATAATGTTTATGACATCTGATAAAATGTTGAGCAAAATCGAATTGACAGTTTTTTAACGAAAAATAAAAACCTAAAAAAAAATTAATAAAAGTTGGTAAAAATTGATTTTCGACGCAAATATCTTTTCAAAAATTTTAATTATTGGCTTAAAACTAATTTTATCTTATAAAAAATATTGTTTTCAACATTCTATAAGATTTTGAGAAAAATCAAATAGAGTTTTTTTACAAAAAATAAAAACCTAAAAAAAATGTATAACAGTTGGTAAAAATTGATTTTCGATTCAAATACCTTTTAAAAAATTTTTGACTCAAATATCTTTTCAAAACTTTGAGATATTGGCTTTAAACTACTTTTATCTTTCTAAAAATATTGTTGTTAATATTCAGTAAAATTTTGAAAAAATCGAATTGACAATTTGTACAAAAAATTAAAAAACTAAAAAAATTTACTTTCGACTGAAATAGCTTTTCAAAAATTAAAAATATTGGCTTCCAACTTATTTTATTTCACAGAAAATATTGTTTTCGATGTTCAGTTATTTTTATATAAAAATCCCACCGTCCGTTTTTTCATAAAAATAAAATCTACAAAAAATAGTGCGCAAATTTGGTAAAAATTAATACGAGTACATATAGACAAACTTTTAATCAAGACAAATCAACATACGGGATGGGAAGTCATCAGTGTGGGTCGCATCCCAGCCTCTTTTTTACAATTTTTACCTGATGTCAAAAACGTTATTTTGGAGGTAAAATTATTTTTTGTTAAGAGACAAAATATTTTTCTTCAGTTTCTTTTGATTTTAAGCGTGATTTTTTAAAAGCTGTACGAAAGTTTTCCAAAAAAAAAAATAAAACAAATATAATTCTGAAAAATGCATGAAATCCTTATTTAGATCGATAGTACGGTCCATATAATTTTATACTTGAAGATTATTTAATGCAAATCGACCTTGATTGCGCCTTAAATGGTCCATCCACTTAGTCCAATTTTTGCATAGTCTTTCCAAAATTTCGGCCGGTATCTCACGAAAGTACGGTCCAATGATGCCAACAGTCCATAAACCGCACCAAACTGTGACTTTTCATGGATGCATTGGTAGCTCTTGCAATGTTTCTGGCTGATATTCACTCCAAAATCGACAATTCTTCTTGTTTACGTACCAATTGAGTCAAAAATGAGCTTCGTTGCTGATAACAATAAAATGGAAGAAGCGCGCGATGAATTTTCTTACCAGAGCACGCATTTTGGTACCAAAATTCAATAATTTGGAAGCGTTGTTCGTTTTGTAAGACGATTCATGGTTAAATTATAGACTAAAGATTTTTGACAGTGAAACAAAACACGAAACGTGTGTCAGCTGTTGAAACTAGTTTTGCCTAAAAGATAATAGCTTAATAATCCCCCTTTAGAAGACCAGGACGCCCGAAGTCCTGTGGTGAGTAACGACATTACATTGGCTCGCAATCGGGATAAATGGAAAGACTTGTTTTATGAGACCATTGCCGGATTCCGGTTATCGAGCCGATGATGATGAAATAAGAATCTCTATTTTCTATCAAATATATTTTTTTTAAGTCAATTTTTGTCTTGATTACATAAGGTTTTTAGAATATGCCTCTTTTAAAATGCTTAGAAAAACCAAAAACGTTGTTTTTTAAGACTTTGTCGACACACAACTTATCTTTTAACCTTAAATGATATGATCACATTACAAAGTAAGGAACTTTGTCTTATAGAAACAGATACAGCTTGTGGAAATTTTCATTAATAAGGATTTGTTACTAATTTGACTCTAATTAATTTCAAGTTTTGAGAAATCTTCAATTTAACGCTTTCGTAGCTAAAATGAGTTTTGAAGTAACTTTTTATTGATTATTTCGAATGCAAACTTCAATTTACTAACTGTTAAGACTTTGACAATATCCGGCTCAAAAAGCCTTACAATATCTCAAAAACCTGACGTAAGTAATTTTGGAGTCAAATTCGAACTAAAGCTATTAAAGACCTTAGAAGATGTATTATTTGATTGCCAATATCATAACCATGTTGACCGGTACTATGGGACACCCTTTAATTTGTATTTTGTCAGCTTTTATTACATACTTTGGATTAATTAAAGTGATCTTTATTTTTTAACATTTGGAAACAGGAAATTATTTTTTGATATGATATGATAAGATGTCAAGTAAAATTAGATTTTTAAAAACAATTTATTTTAATTTTTTGAAATAAAAAACTATAATTTTAAGTTTTGAAAAAATGTAAAGCAGAATTATTTTCAAATAAAAATGTTTCAGTTCAGCAAAATAACTGAAATTTTGGTTATGCTAAATTTTGTACACACAAATTTGTGAAAAAAAAAAACAAAGTTTTTATAACTTCTCAAGGATTTGAAAGTAGGGTTTACCGCAAATAGAAAACACATGACGAAACTCATTCTTTGTCTTAATCAGCAATTTAAACGTTTTTTACTTTGAAAAAACGTATCTTAGTCGAAAACGTTCGCTTTAGAATTTATTTTTTATCAAACAAGTCGTTGAAAAATTGAAAAGAATTCCTAATAATTAGACTAATCAAAAATGGAATTCCCTATTGATCGGCGAATTTCATGTTGTGGCTTTGCTAACTTGACAACTTTTTTTTTAATTTTTAACAAATGAAAACACGAATTAATTACCTAAATTTATAGAGAAACCATTTTTTTCAAGTGAATGTTGAGAGATTTAATCAGCTCAAATAAAAGTGACACACTCACATAACACATGCCTTTGTTTTCAATTTCATTCATTTGTAAAACATGCGTGTCATTGATGGCGCCCATTCCAGCATGCGTGAAAAAATGTGTTCATCTGACCATCATCATCATCATTCCACTCCAACACCATGTGTGGTGCGTGGTATGGTGTGATGTGTGAAATCGAATGTATTCCAATGAAATCTTTAATCATCGCATCCGTTCTTTCCATATATTATATTTTATACATACCGTTTGCCAACCATTCTGCCATGTTAACCAAAAATAAATATAAAATTAAAATAAAAACAATACAAAACACAATCCCGACAAAATCGTGTAAACAATTTCAATTCCGCCTTCAGCGTGAGAGCAGTTTATCACAAATTCTTGAATATAGAATGAGAATGAGAATGAAAATTCCCGCCTCCAGGGAAGATCCAAAAATGAAATCGAAAGGGAATACAAATGATATTTTAATGCCATTTGAGTGAAGAACCATAAAAAAGAAAATAAATAAATACAAACAAAGAAAAATAAAACAATATGAAAAATAAGGACGAACTCTAGAGCTAAAGAACAATATACAAAAGTTCATCGAGGCCAAATCATTGATATTATTTAGTATTCAGATGTTGTGTCAATTGAATAATTTGTTCCGTAGACGGAATAAGGAATAATATAGATTATTTCTATAGATATGCCACAGACTTTAGAGCATACCTAATGGTTCTGCAATGTCAGCTTCCGTTACTCGCAAGGTTTTATATAAAGATATGTCATGGATGCGAGTGCTGGAAAATAAAGGATAGTGAAACCTCCAAAACGTGCCTTTGGCAAAAATTAATATTAATATTTTTTTGTGTTGCTTTGTTTTTGTCAATGAAACAAATTCATGAATGCAGAATTCTGAAATTTGGTGAATTTCTATTTTGATGGATTTTCTATTGAATTGGAATTTGAATATTTTGCGTAGGTATTTTGAAGAAGCTTTGTTTTGGTCTCAGAAAATAAGTAATACTACGTGCAGATATGATTTAAGATTTAAGTGTAGATTATACCTATCTGCGATAAAAACTAGACTAAATTATATTGATGGTCAATAAGTTGGAAATTATTTATTTATTGCCTATAAGTATAAACTTTCTTAGACTTAACGATTTATATGTTGTATATACATTCTTACAATATTATATTTTATATAAAACAAGAAAATAATTTACTTAATATTACTCGATTTTAATAGCTTTCATTATTTCTTTTTTAAATACATCTCTAGAACATTCCAAATCTATTACATGAGCATATTTATTAAACATTTTACAAGCTCTAGAAACAGGTTCATTGCTACCATAGTTTGTTGTATGTGTGGGAATAAAGAAAAAATTGTTCACCCTTGGTCTTAAGCATCGAGCTGGGCTGTATGGTCTAAACAACATTAGTAAAGGAGGACAATTTATATGACCCGTTACAATATCTCTCGCAAAAGAAATCAGAAAGTATTCTCTTCTGGCTTCGAGACTCATTAAATCAATGAGAGTACACCGATCTTTATAAGGAGGCAAAGGCAAATTCCATTCTAGCTGGCGAAGCGAATATCTTGTGAATCTTTTTTGGATTTTTTTCAATTCGATTCGAAGCGTTTTTATAATACGGAAACCAAACAACACTACAATATTCCAGAACAGGACGAACGAAATTAACATAGAGAGATTTAAAGGTGTATGGACATTTAAAATCTTTAGAGTTTCTAGTGATAAATCCCAGAAGAGAGTTGCCTCTAGAAACAATATAGTCTACATGCATTTTGAACTCTAACTTAGAATCAAATATGACACCTAAATCCTTATGATTGTATACTCTCCGAAGCTCGTTGTCTGACAATTTATAATTAAAAATCAACGTAGAGAAGGATCTTGAAAAAGAGAGTATACTACATTTTTCGACATTTAAGGACAGGTCATTTAAAATACACCAATGATAAAAATTATTTAAGTCACTCTGTAATTGAGAAAAATCTACAAGAGATTTAATAACTTTATATATTTTTACGTCATCAGCAAAAATTAGACATGAGGAAAAAGAAATATGACTAGGCAAATCGTTAATAAACAGTAAGAACAACAATTGGCCCAAATGACTGCCTTGGGGAACTCCCGAGACATTTAAAACCATCTTTGATACTTCTGGACCGATTTTTACATATTGAATGCGATTGGTTAAATAACTCTCTATCCATTTCAATAACTTAGCATGAAAACCTAATGATTTAAGTTTTTGTAAGAGTATTATGTGGTTGACTCTATCGAACGCTTTCGAAAAGTCCGTGTAGACAACATCTACTTGACTTCCATTTTCAACTGCATTCACACAGAAATTCGTTAATAACGTCAGATTTGTTGCAGTAGATTTCCCACTGACAAACCCATGTTGAAACGGCGATATAAAATCTTTAACGGCTTCATATATTCTCTTTTTAACAAAAGATTCAAAAACTTTTGGAATTAATTGAAGCTTAGCAATGGGCCTATAGTTTAATACAGATTGCTTAGACCCCGATTTAAAAATCGGAGTTATATACGAGATTTTCCAATAGTCCAGAAAGACACCTTCGCTTAGAGATAAATTGAAAATATAAACAAGAGGCTTGGATAGATTTGATTTGCAATTTTTTAAAAACAATGCAGGAATATTATCTGGGGGCAAACTTATACTGCCATCAAGACTACCTAATTCCAAGAGAACTTCGTTCTCTGTTAGTTCTATGTGCCCCATATTTGTTATAGCGTTAATATTATCCATAACATTTTCAGAATTAAATGAACTGATCTTAAAATTTGATTGGAAAAATGATGCAAATAAATCACAAATTGTCTTTAAATCACAACTTTCAGTTTCATTATAGTTCATACAAGTTGGAATACCATAAGTTTTTTGTTTAGAATTTATATATTGCCAAAAACACCTCGAATTCGTTTTTATCTTTGATTCAAGTGACCATAGATATTGACTATGTAAGAATTTCTTTAAAAATTCATACTCTCGACTCTCTTAGTGTGATAATCGTCAGGGATAGATTTGAATCTATTGATTTCCTTTAATAGAATTTTTGTGTGTCTCAATATTTCTTTTGTAATTTATTTTCAACATTTTGATTTCTTCAATCTGTTCGTCTAAATGTTAATTCTTTGACGTAAGGCACAGAACTTGAATCAGAAAATGGTCACACGGACTTAATAAACTTAAGGCATTAATATCAAATCAAAAAATATTTATTGTGTCGTATTGTGTTAAACTTAAATGAATGCAACATTTAGAAGTTGTCCTATACTGAAATTGTTGGAATTAAACGAAAGAGACCTTACATGCAATTTTAACACCCAATATTAAGTTTACTTGCTTCAATTCTAAAGTCTTCTAATATTTCTAAAAATCTAATTTAAAAAAATAGGCTGGAATGTGACCCACACTGATAACTTTCCATTCCTTCTGTCGATTTGTCTTGCTTAAAAGTTTGTAGGTTTTCGTGTTGGGTTAAAAAAGTTGTTAGTCGAATTATTCTTCCATTTTTTTTAAATTTCCAACAATATTTTTCATATAAAGAAATAGTTAAGTTTGAAAATCTAGTTTTGTTAAATAGATTCTTAGTCGAAAACAAATTTTTACCAATTTTAGCAGCATTTTTAAAAATTTTTACAAATTGGATGAATGAAATTAATCAAGAACCGAACATCAAGTTTTACCAAATTTGTTTACAATTTTTTTGTAGATTTAATTTTTTTTTATAAAAAAACAGTCTGTTGGATTTTTATAACAAAAAAACTACAGAACATCGAAAACAATATTTTCTGTGAAATAAAAAAAAGTTTGAAGCCAATATTTTTATTGAAAAGCTATTTGAGTCCAATGTAAATTTTTAGTATTGTTTTTTTTTTAGGTTTTTATTTTTGTAAAAAAAACTGTAAATTAGATTTTTCTCAAAATTTTACTGAATGTTGACAACAATATTATTTAAAAGTAAAAAGTAGTTTAAAGCCAATATCTCACAGATTTGAAAAGATATTTGAGTCGAAAATCAATTTTTACCAACTTTTGTTAATTTATTTTGTTTAGGTTTTTATTTTTTTGTAAAAACACTGTAAATTCGATTTTCCTCAACATTTTTAAGGTTGAAATTAGTTCAAAAGCCATAACCTCAAATTTTTGAAAAGATATATCTGTCGAAATTCAATTTTTACGAACTTTTGTTAACTTTTCTTTTAAGATTTTATATTTTGTAAAAAAAACTGTCATTTTTTTAATTTTTATTTTTTAAAAACCAAACTGTCAATTTGATTTGTCTAAAAATTTTACCAGATCTTTAAAACGCTATTTTTCGTTGCACAAAATTGTTTTGGAGATAAAATCATTTTTATTCGTAAAATTTTCGAGGTGTGAATTTTTTTTCAGTTTTTTTTTTATTTTATAAAAAACGTTAATTGGATCTTTTTCCAAAAATATTCTGGTTTGGTATTAAGTTCAAAGCGTTATTGGTTCGTGAGATATTTAGGGTTAACCAACATTTACACCTTTTTTCAAATTGCTATATTAAAAAAAACACCGAATTATTATTCAAAAATGTTTTTTTCATTTAAGTTATTATAAAATACATTTTGACACATGAACAGCAATTGTTTAAAAAACGAGTGGATTTGAAACAAAGAAAATTGGACCTTTAGCTCAGAATTTTATACTGAAGTTAACTTAAGGCTTTCAATTAATTTTTCTAATTCTTTTTTAATTAACTTCGTTGTACATAGCTCAAGAACCAGAAGAGATATGGATTTCAAATAAATTTTGTTATACAGATAATAAGGCAGAAAGATGCAGAAAGAGCTCTCAAGAAAATTGCGTCTGTAGTTTTTTACCATATCAGTTTAAAAAAAGGTGAAAATATTGGTTAACCCACCCTTAGGTTAGGTTGCTGTCGGGTATGGAGAAGAAAACACTTGGCCACAAAAATCTTGAGGCTTTCTTCCGAGTGAAAGACTAATAATTATAATTACGTTTATTTGTTTGAGATCGTAATAGAAGAGTACTTCTAGGTCGACCTTACGAGTTTAGCTAAAGCCAGTCTTTTACAAAGGAAGTGAAGTACTTTTTCGTTTATACAGCTCCTGTTAAAGTTTTTTTGAAAATAGGCTTAGCAGAAGAAGCTTGCAGAGAAGAAGCTTGCAATTGGTATGACAGTGTTGGCCAAACGTATTATACAATGTACCATTTTTGACAACCTTGTCTGCTTTACAATTTTCTCGAACTTAAATTTCTTAAAAATTATTTTTCGAACATAACGTGTATCAAATTTCATCAATTCTTTTCCAGCTAAGGTTATAAATAATTGAAGTCTTTAGAATATTACTAAAAAATAGTATGTATCAATTTTTAAGAGTTGAAATTTTTACCTAACATAGTAAGGAACTATAATGTTCAACAGATGAAAAACTACAAAACATTTAGGGGAAAGCGAATAATAAATTTTCTTATTTACTTTTATAAATTTCTGAGTTTTGAATAAATACATTTTTGATAATAGAAAATTGAGCTCTTTAACAAAATGGAACATTTAACTTGACATTGTTTTAAATGTAACTTGTAAGTAATATTAATTTTGAGTTAAGCGGTTTACTATAACTAAGGCAATAAGTCTGATCTGGGCTATCTAATTATTGAAAAATATCGTGGTACTATTTCTTTCAAGCCACGTGGTCTTCAGCTTGTTGGGAGCTCTGTAAATTAAATGCTGATAATATTGAGAAAGAAGCTTAACTGCTTACAGATTTCTTGCTACACTGTTGAAGTTATAAGTGTTGAAATAACTCTATGCAAATTGCTGCTAATTTTAGCAGCTATGAAGTAGAACTTTCTAAACTTTTACTCCTTAAAGCTCAATACTTATACTTCCCTACCTTAACATTATGGAGAAATCTACGTGAGTTTGATATGATTGACAGAACTGGAGTTGGTTGTGTTCTTGATATAAAAGAACTTAAACGTTCAATTCTATTCTAGTATGAATTTTGGTCAGCTTTTTCTGAATATCAGAGCGAATTTGAAATCTTATCAGACTTTGAAAAAAAATGATGTCGTCTTGTCACTGACATCTTATGCTATCGGAAAATATGGAGTGCCTCTTTAATTCATAAAAATGTTATTGCTATTTAATAAAACATAGTTAACACGAAGCATTTCCTGCGACTCCAACTTTAAGTGATGAAGACGAATTCTAGTGTACAAGGTAAATGCACTTGAACTTCCGAAGGCCAGCAGGGAATATGATCTCCATCCACGATTTCCATAGTCAGGAAATGCTGACTAGACAATTGATCTTGCACGAGCATTTGGATATTGATGATTTAAATATATTTGAAATTAATTTGAGCTAGTCTTCAGCAGAACTTAGAACTATTCGGACGTGGAATAAAGAATTATATTAAAATCATAGTTATCGCTTTTCATTTGTAAGTCGAACAGTGGGCCAGCCCCGATGGGCCGGCCGGAGGGGTACGCGTTTTTTTTTGGATTCCCCTTCAGGGATATCCTTAACAACATGTTATAAATGTTTTTATAATGAATTAAACTTTTCCCTAATCGAGCAAATGTTCTAAAGTGATGACCGTTGCCAAGAAAGTTGATCCAAATTCAAAGAATGATTACCAGCCCATAAGCATTCTCTCACAGACACTGTCTCATCTGTGTGCAAATTTTCTGCTCAACCCACTTCAGTCGAGCTTCAGAGCTGGCCATTAGCTGATCGTTCACTATTGTGCAGATATTGGATGCAATAAGACAGAAATTCGACAGAGGATTGTTTAACTTTCTTTGCCTCCCAGACTTTTCAAAGCACTCTGATAATGTCAATCCGTAATTTATATTTAATTCAAAATAGAATTGCATGTAATAAATTAATGTACTATGTAAAAACGTACCTACTGAATTTAAGAATAAATGTCTTAAGGTCTTAAGTATGGTCAAAAATACAGAAAGACAAAAAATGTGAAACCGACTTTTTAATATTTTTTTTTGGAAATTTAAGTTTTTTTTTGGTTATTTTTTTTTTTAAATAAATACCATCACGGTTAATGTATAATATCCCAAAAATGTTATCCGCAAACAAAAATCTTTTCATATTCTTGGAAGTAATGGTCTTTAAAATTTGGTTCAATAATTTTCCTTTCTCTTAGACTTCGAAGACTCAGAAAGTTTTCAAAAGTTAATCGTTTAGTTCCATTTTTCAAACTTTTCGTATGGACTATTTTGTCAAATCTTTTCCCGAGTCGAAATTTTGGCCTTATTCTGATCCTTAAAAGGATCTTTTCTCCTCATTTTCTCCAACATACAGAAAAATGGACCTCATATCATCCTAAAAGATTTTTCATAGTTCTCATTTCGTCCTACAGGAATACTTAGAATTCTTTCCGTTTTTCTACGCATATTCTGTGGATCTTATTTCGTCCTAAATGAAGGTTTATCAACAAAGAAAAATTGAATTTCGGGGACGAAAATAGGGCCAAAATTTCGACTCGGGTTGACTGTTCAATTTATTTTGAAGCACTCCTTTCTATCTCATTCGAAAATGTACCTAGCTTTTCTAAATAATATTAAATGCAATGAAGCTTAAATGGACCCATGATCTAGATACAAATCACAGCTATAAGTAAGGCATATAATTTAAGAATAATAGATTTTTTAATTTCTAACAACTGAGTTAAAAAATTGTACTTTCTTACCCAATGTCTCACTGTTAACTGTTTTTGATATATTTTGCTTACCTGAAAATAAGAAGAAAAAACATTAAAATTTTGTTAATGGAGAAATAACTTAAAAATAAATAAATTTATTTTGGTTAAAAACATTTTCTAAAAATAAGTCAGTTTAAGATTAATTAATTCTTGCATTGTAAGGACAAAACAATTTTTAAAGTTTCCCGTATTTTTAACTTTTTGAGTTTAAACAAAGAACTCAATTATGTCTCAATTTTTCTTCAAAGAGCTTTTCTCCTCATCAGTTCATAGTTTTGTTTTCTTCTTTAATAAAATTCATGCATCAATTCCAAGTTCTAAAGCTTCACTTGGAATCAATTTTTTTAGAAATCCGTAAATTTCTGTTGAAATAAATCACTTTGTACAAAACATGCACCATATTTCCAAGAATGTAAATATTTCAATGACTTTGTTCCTTATCTCTCTCTCTCTTTGTCATTTATTTGTGTTTCTTTAAATCCAATTCTCAAAAAATTTGCATAGAATTGAATATTTATACTGCAAAACCATTTCTCACCAAGAAAATGACTTTCCCCAAAACCATACATACTCGTACATCCATCCTGTCCTTTCCACTATGCGAACAATTGACCACAGAGAAGATTTTTCCTATTTTAAACTTGAATATTTTTTCCTCGTTTAAAATACAAACATTTTGTTGAAAATGAACTTTTTTGGAAAAGTAAAAAAAATTTAAAAAATTCATAAAACTCTAACGAGAAAAAAAAATCAATTTCATACATTTTTGGACTTTACGAGAGAATGTTTTTTTTTCCAACTTCATTTAGCTCTAAAGTTCATGGCTTTAACCTCCGAATACCTTTGTATATATATATAAAGGAACTTCTTTTCTTTATTTTGAAATATTTACTTTCTTTTCAAAACGTAAAAATATTTAACCTAAACCTTACGTAGGTAAAAATACCTTCACTTCATACGTATCTGTATCTTTCAGAACCGAAAAAAAAGATAAAAGCAAATACAACTCCTTTTTTTTTGAAAGGGTAGTTTCTGGGTTGATTTTGCATTTCTTTGCAGATGAAAATGCATTCATTTAGAATTCACCTTTTCTACATTTATAGATAGATATGTTTGTATATATTTTTTGTGTTGAAAAAGTGAAGAAGAAAATAACCACAAATTACTATAGAGCAAGAGAAAGAGCAACACAAAAAAAATAAAGTAAAATTCCATGTTAAAACCCTTTGAATATGGTTTGGAAGACCGTGTCGGTATTTAACCATAAAAGAATCACCATCACCACAAAAACCGACATAATAATGCATTCACCAAACGATCTAGCATTCGAGGTCATTTGGCAGGCGTCAGGGGTGGATTTGTATAAAAAAAAGTGCAACACATCGTGGGAAAAAATAAAACAAAACTAAATTAATTAAAGATTTATCGTTTTTCACTTCCTAAAAAACCACCATAATTACCTACCCCTACTATGACTTACGATGCCCTAAAATGTACCTTCCTCTATATTGGTACCTATCTACATCTTTGTTTAAATCTTGCCAGCACTTAACAGTATCAATATAAAATCTGACGTTAACTTTGGGATACTCTTTGTTAGGTTTAATAAAAGGGTTTTTGAACCACAGATTTAATTGTGCCCCAAATATACAAACAGTTCATTAAGCCTCATTTTAACCTCTCGCAGGTTCTCAGATATCAGATAGTTTTTCTAAGGGTTGTCACCACTATGCAAATCACTACGGAAAATTAAAACTTATACACCTATTTTAATGTTGGGACAAATAGACTTTAAAGCCCCGGTTTCAAACACCTTAAGTCCATGTGTCCCTAATAAACCCAACAAATTAAATCGCTTGGAGTTTAAAACAGGTTATGCATTATATTTCAACTTATCTTAGTCTTTCAGAAAGCTTTTTTAAGCCAACCATGCAAATGAGATAATGTTTTTTTATTTTTTTTTTCAATAATTAAAAGGGACTTGAGGGGTTATAAGTACCCTTAATATGTTTATATTAAGGGTACTTAATGGCCAATGCATTTCGCATTCTCGAAGTGCTGTTTAAGAAAGAATCTCTATCGTAAACTGATTCGTTAAAGGGGTTGAATACGACTGGCCAACTCGACAGAACATTGTTTGTAAAAATATCGATTAAACAACGAAAAGCAAGAAACAAAAGAGCCGTCTTCAAAGGATGTAAATTTATCGGTGATAGTTCTATCGCCTATTATTTTTAAAGCCAAGAGATTTGAACTTCTTTTTGAATTAGCATTAACTCAAAGGATTTTGAAAAACCCCTAATGCCCTTTAGGAAAAGAGGGATGGGTTGGAAAGGAGATGTAGTTGTACTTTGGTTTCGAATTCTCGAACATTTTAATGACAGAGAAAGACAAGAGTGCGATTAAGAATTTCAAATTCGCGTAGTACGGCTAAAGAACGAATATCTGTACTCTACGTTAGCAAAACCGAAGTTAACCACAAGGTTAAACTTTGATCATTTAAGGAAAGGAATGCAACTTTTATTTTAGCACAACTTTGATCAATGTAAAATAGGTTACAACCCAAGGTTTGTCCAAATTTTAAAGGAACAACTAAATAAAGGTTGTTTAAAAATTTAGGAAATATTTTTCGAAGGATATAAATTTATCGTTGATAGTACTATCACTTATGATTTTTTTAAAGCCAAGAGATTTGAACTTATTTTTTTAAAAAGCGCTAACTGAAAGGGTTTTTAAATACCCTTAATACCCTTAAGGACAAGAGGATTGGTTTGGAAAGGAGATGTAGTTGTAATTTGGTTTTAAATTTTAGAACATTGCAAAGACAGGGAAAGGCAGAATGTGGTAAAGCATTTTACATTCGTGTTGTACGGCTAAAGAACGAATATCTGTACTATAAGTTAGCAATACCGAAGTTAACCACAAGGTTAGAGGTTTAATTATTTTAAGGAAGGAATGCAACTTTTATTTTGGAATAACTTTGATCAATGTAAAATAGGTAACAACCCAAGGTTTGTCCAGATTATAAACGAACAACTAAATAAAGGTTGTTCAAAAATTATCAAATATTTTTGAAGGATGTAAATTTATCGTTGATAGTTCTATCACTTATGATTTTTTTAAAGCCAAGAGATTTGAACTTATTTTTAAATTAGCGCTAACTCAAAGGGTTTTGAAAAACCCTTAATACCCTTAAGGACAAGAGGATTGGTTTGAAAAGGAGATATAGTTGTAATTTGGTTTTAAATTTTAGAACATTGCAAGGACAAGAAAAGACAGAGTGTGGTAAAGCATTTCACATTCGTGTTGTACGGCTAAAGAACCAATATCTGTACTCTACGTTATCACGACCGAATTTGGACATAACGTTAAACGTTCGAACCTTTTAAGGGAAGGAATGCAACTTTTATTTTGAAATAACTTTGATCAATGTAAAATAGGTTACAACCAAAGGTTTGTCTAGATTTTAAAGGAACTTATTTCAACTTAATAAAGGTTTTTCAAATATGCTTAAATATTTCAAAGTTGCAATTGTATAAAAGTTTTTTCAATTGTGGAAATCAAAAGTTAGTACCACATATTTATTTTAAGGCCAGCAGTGACATCCAGGACGAATATCCTCTTAAAAAAATGTCCAAATCCTACCCTGATTTTTGATGATTGCGCTTTGGTGTAGTTTCTATTTACATACCTATATATATATACACTACCCTCACTCTGTGTAGAAAAATGTCTGGTCAAAGTAAGTGCTCCATACATAAAGCTATAGCATGCTCTCTATAGATATGTATGCTCGTAAGTATGTTAATTCATGTACAACTATAAATAAATCGCAATGTCTATGTTTGCTTGTATAATGGATATTTGTATGTTTGTGAGTTTTGTGACCATAAAGTAACATTCAGCTCGGCACATGCCGGCAAACATAAACATAAACATTCCTTCATTCATGGTATGACCATCAGCTAACCATCATGCAAGTCCTTCACTTTTGTTGGCCCTCACCCAATATTATGGCGTGGCGTAGCGGTGATGGTGATGGTGACGGTGGCTGGCGGCGTAGCGGCGGTTACAACTATGACGACGACGATACGACGCACGGGTGAGTGGAGTAGCTATAAGGATATCAAAAGGGTGAACAAGACTTCAAACAAAAAAAAAAAGGAATTTAAATTAATATAAAAAGGGAAACCGGACAAGAGCGAACAAACTCATTAGTATGCAATATATGCACGGGCTACTGTGTACTCCCATCAGTAGTTGTAGGGTAAATTTCATTAGAATTAGAAAAACACACCCCCACTATTACTCTCCCTATCATTTGCTGCATTGAAAAGGATAATTCAATCCTTTTTTCCACTGACCATTGACATTTCCATATATATGAATGTATATGTATGCATCTAGGAAGCTAACTACTGTATGTAAATATGTGTGACGATATTTTTTTCTTTTTGTTGTTATTCATGTTGACATGTTTTGCATTTTCCTGGTGGATATTTTAATACAACAAAAAATATAAATACAGTAGTTCTTATAAGTCCCATAAAGTTCAAAGGCTACTGTTGCTTTTTTTAAGTCCTTTTTACCATAGTTTTTACACAGTGTTGTGGTACTATTTATTTTTTAAGGTATGTATGTATGTGTTTGTTCTTTGGGACGACATGACTATGTTTGTTTTTTTTTTAATTTTGAGACTTGAAAGCTAATAAACAAGGAGCCAGTAATTAGGGATTCCGTTTTTCTGCTCGTAGTGGCATTCGTCCTCGTCATAGTCATCGTTGTCGTTGTTAGTTGTTGGTTGTTGGTCGTTGTGCTAAAGTGATGGGGTGGAATTTTTGTGCTCATGTTTCTTTAAAATGTTTTTTTAAATGTCTGCATGTACAAATATTAGATTCTGTTATAACCTGCAACTGGAAACTCAAACACCCACCCACCCACTTTTATATTTCTCTTGTTTTACCTTGAGTTAGATCTTTAATGAACCCGGCCAGAAGTTATTTTTTTCGTTTTTTTAAAAGTGTTTTTCGTATTCGTAATGGCTAGGTACCCAACCCAGGTATGGCAGCATAGCAAAGGGTAGATTTAAATGAATTTTTTTGAACTGTTCGGTTTAAGAAGAAGAAAAGTTTATGTTTTTGATTGTTGAAAAAAAAAATTATTTCATCTTTGTGTGTGAGTTTTGAAAAAATCTTTTAGTTTTGTAAAAGCTTTTTGCATCTATTTGTGAAAAAAGGTAGATTGGTCATGGCCAGAGGCTCAAAGTACATAACACAAAACAAAACTGTTGCTAAAAAAGAGAACTCTGGAGATATGTGGATTGGAATGGAGTATCTTCGTACTTGAACAGCGTTGGCTACTTGTGGTTTCTTTTTCAATTGCAGGTTATTTTGACACTCCAAGATGTTTTTCAATTGAAATATTGATAAAATAACAACTTTCAACTTGATAAACTTTAAAAAAAATATTGAAACCATAATATTTCTAAAATGAGCGCTGTATAATCCAAACTTTTGGCTAGAACTACTTTTTGTTCTAAAAAAAATAAATAAAGAAGAATGTCAAGGCTTTTGACGTAGAAGGCGTATCCTGGATAAGGTAATCTTTATCATCAAGCCGACTTTTGATGGGTGGAAATGTCACATAATACACGGAGATAGGCTGTCGAAGAAGTTTGTAGTCCAAAGTAGAGTCAGACAGGGTTGCATACTGTTACCAGTTTTTTTTCTTAAAGGTAATCAGTGATGTGCTGTTGGGCGGACTTGACAAGTAGCGGAGGAATAAGATGGACTCTGACAACATACCTAAAAAATCTTGATTATGGAGACAATGGATACTCATCAAATGGCAATAAGGGTAGAGACAGAAGCAATAGCAGATAATGTTGAGCCTCAAAAATGTAACACTCATCTTTTCTGGTAAACATTACGCCGCAACCATTAGAAGCAAAAGAGAGTTTTCAGTATCTTCGAATTACTGTCTCTATCGAAGACAGAACAAAAGGTATTGCTAGCCGTTTCGGGAAATCGGGATATTATCCCAGGTTTTGAGGAATAACTCTCTAAACTTGAAGACAAAGCCAGGCATGTTCCACCCAAATTTCGAACTATTACTGTTATTCGGTTGCAGCACCTGGGAAATAACAAACAAGATTACCAGCAACTGCAGCCTTTCATTCAAAGGCTTCTACGATATATATTATGGGATTTTTGGCCCAATCTAATGAAGAACTATATATAGGATAACCCATTGATAGGAACCCATTGACACTATTATACAAAGGCTCGAAAAGGTAATGACTGCATTGCAAGGCATAAAATGCAGTGGAAGCCACTCATTGAAGAAGGAAGGAAGATTGAGAAACACATGGAGAAGAACAGTCAAGGAGGAATCGTCGAAATAGGGGAAGAGCTAAAAGGATCTCGCCAGAAACCACTCACGATGGTTCATAGGAGAATTTTAGGCCCTATGTCCCACCGGAGAATACCCACGAACTTTATAGATCTGAGGACCTCCGTAAGTAGATATTGGGTCTTACCCTTGAACATGATGCTCCCACCCTACGAAATGAATATATAGTCCCCCTAAGTCCAGTTCATGCAAATGACAAAATTTATATTTTTTCAAAACTCCCTAAGCTTAACGATGCACCATTTTTAAAATATAAAGAATTGAAACTCTCAAAATCTTTTAATTTGCATGTTGATTTCAAACTTTGAATGCAAATATCTAAAACACATAAAAAATAGACTTAGGGAGTTTAATAGAACGAAGACGATATGTATGCATGTATATGTATTTATATATATATTTTGTTAAATTACCTAAAATTAAGACTCTTTTAAACCATATTATTAATAGGTAAAGTATTCAAAAGACTGATAAAAATATCTTACTTCTAAAAATATCCTTTGGCTTTGTTGTCTGGCTGTTTATTGATGCAGAAGAAGGGATAATTCAATTTTCCACAAACTCAACTTATACTTTCCTAATATGAATTCAAAAAAGCTTATATACATATATCATTCTCCTGTCTGCGAGGAGGAAAGTTTTGTATTCTTTAAAGGATATTTTTTAACCCTCTTTCTAAAGAATTGCTTAACAAAATTTTATCACATTCAAATGCTAATAACTCTAACATAGACTTCCACAGAAAAAAAATTCAATTTTTCGGGCAGTCTCTCTGAATGAGTCCCTGAATACAATTAACAGACAAAGTTCCTATGAATTCATACAGCAAAGGACTAAATAGCGTGATTTAACTTTTAGTTTCTTTTTCTACCCGTTTTCGAATAGTTGAATCCTTCATGATTATTTACATTTTTGGAGGAATATAAGTTAAAATATTTTTCACGGGGGATTAAAATTAAAATAATTAAATGTCCTTCTTTTCTTTGACTTGCATTCCTACATTCCCAAAAGCTTAACAAATCTCTTCGTCTAGAATAAGGTATTTACGTCAATTTCATAAGTTTTCTGCATCTATTTTTCTTGAAAACTATGCAAATAGGAAGGTACCTTAATACTTACCCAATATGAATTCCAAGAATTGTTACTTCAAAAATATTATCCATTCCTCGGTATTCCTATAAAATATCCTTTCCCTATACATCAAGTCAGTTCTTCACCCTGTTTTTCCATTGTTTTTATTCAATGCATGCATAATGCAGAAACTTCAAATATTTCTTATTCTAGATTTCTTCCAGTTTTTTGAGATTTTGTTTTTGTTTTTCAAAGTCAAAGGCTTCAGAATTTTGTTTCAGTGATCCTATTTCTTTCTCTCTCTTTCTCAAGGTGTAGGTATATTCTTTGGAGGGTACTTTCATAAATTTGCTATAAGAAGGTAGACTCAGGCAGAGGTACCCCCCCCCCCCCCCCCTCTTTTTTGTTCTCCCTGACATGACGTGCCAAAAAAAAACTATAGTAAAAGAAATTTTCATAAATATTCATATTACCTACGACTACAATTCTGCTTTTCGTGAATCTGTGACGTGACAAAAATGGAATGCCCCGGAAAAATATATCAAGAAGAGACGGCAAAGTGTGTATGTACGTTCTTATATTAGTTACAGTAGAATCGTGATAATTTGGATGAGATTTCTTTCTTATACAAATTATTAATGTTGTTGATGTTTAAAGTTTGTGTCATTGTTTAGAATATGCTCGAGGTATGCAAACTGGGAAAAAGAAGGTCCTGACTCTTCCTTTGGGGATATATGTATATAAGAACTTTATGGAACTAATGAATATTTAAAATAAAATACACAACTTGGTCACACGTATTTGCTTTTATTGTTTAAGGGGCTTAAAGTTTGAAGGCTTTTTTTTAATTCAGGTGAATAATAATTTAACTGCAGAAAAATGGTTGGGAAATGATGGGAAATATCGCACTGAACATCAAGCATCAAACTTGCGACCGAAAAACAAATTAAGTTGAGTTTAAAGAAAACTAGTTTTACAAAACTAGGTTTAAAGTCTTAAGTTTTTTGTTTATAATGTCAATCAAATTGATATAATTTTATCATATTTATAACTTTACATAACTTTCAAATCAAATGAATGGAAAACTTAAAACTCACAAACATTTTAAAAGTATATTTGCCGTAAAACTGATTTAAAAGAAACTTAATAATATGGAAGTTGATTCTACTTAATTTTTAAATTATTACTTTTATACTCACAACGTTTTCATTTATTTTTTTTGACACATTTTTGGAATGCAGTTATTAAGTCTTTATAAATATACACGTTTTCCTTTTAAATGTAGTTCAAAAACTTTGACCCATTTTTTGGGATATGGATTGAAAAATAAAAGAAAAACAATAAACATTTTTGAACATCCAATATTCAGAAAATAATTGTTTAAATCAGTTATCTAGTTCCTGAAAACATTTGAAAACAAAATAACCTTTGCATTAGAGGTACTCTTCTTGAACGATAGGTTATGCTGATGGCCTTGCGAACCTTTTATGCCTATGGTTTGTCTTGTACCATTCTCTCAGAGGTTTTGATAAAATCTAACAGACTGTTTCTTGGAATATCTTCGAGTTCTTCAAGGTCTTTAAGATTTTCGAAGAAGTGTCTGGTGTTTTACAGAAATTTATTTCTTATATTAAAGGAATCTAAGTTAAATGAATTCTGAGAAAGTTCGAATTTTTAATTTTTCACAAAAAAAAAATGGTAAAAATAAAATGAAAAGAAACCTTAGCGTGCTTAAAACAGAATACGCTGGACCGACTTCTTCTGACTATCACTGTTTTCGAGTTCTGATCTTGAAGATTTTTGAAGAAGTTTTTGGTGTTTTATAAAAATTTATTTCTTACATTGATAAAATCTAAAAATCAAAATAATTTCAGTAAAATAAATTTCATAAAAATCTATCGGGCAGTTTCTGAGAAAATTTGAATTTACAATTTTTGACGAAAAACGAAAAAAAAAATTGCTGGACTACATTTTTCTGACTATCACTATGTGATATTTGATTTATATCACATGGGTATTTGAAAATATTGAAATTCAATATTTCTAATAAAAAAGAAATTTCAAAACATATGTTCTTAAAATGCTTATAATTTTTAATTTATTCAAAAATAATTCACAAGCTGCTACATTCAAAATTTACTATAATGAAATTGAACTAAAAATGGAACTACGCGCTTCCACAAAGTATTGAAATAGTAAAAAATGACTACAAAAATTGCTGGCAATATTGAAGGAGTTTTAGGTTGTCGTAAAGTGCAAGCTGGTGGATAGCGTGTGTGTTCTTAAAAACAAGTAATGAAATTAATGTTGTAGCCCATAATGAAAACGTTTAATGGATTAGACAACTAGAGCTTTGATTCACTACACTGGTTGGCAAGGTTTTCTTATTAGCAATAACATTGCTCTTTTAATAATGGTTTGAGTGGACTTTATTTAAAATAGGTTTCAAAACTTATGTATTATGTCAGGTTTTTGAGATAATACTTTTTAAATTTCGAAAAAAGACAGTTTCATAAAGCTTTCTAAGGCTGTCTAAATTTATGAAGTAGAATTTTTTCAATAAAATCCGTAATGATTTTACAAATCTATAACCACTTTCTTCAATATTTTTTATATTATGCGCCCACTAAAGGGGTTATGAATAACCTTATAATAAATAAAAACAGTTCAAGCAGTTAGGAAAGGAGGAAAGGATTAGAAATGAGAAACCGATGCATATTGGTTTTAATGAGTGGGAAATATTGAGCCTGGTAAAGCATTCAACATTCGTGTAGTGCGGCTAAACAAAAAATCTCTGTACTTAACAGTACGCCCGAAATTTGGCTCTGGGGTAAACTGATGGGCATTCATAGCAATACGGGTATTACGGTTGAATTGTTTAACTGGAGGAATGCAACTGGCTATTTTGCTAGAGCATTGTTTATAAAAATAACGATAAAACAATGACAGGAATAAGACCTTGCGGCGGTGTTCAAGAGAAGCAAATGTCTCGGTAAGAGATCGATCTCCAATCATTTTTAGAGCTCTTTTTTCAATTCTATCCAGAAGACTCAAGTACATTATTTGCGCACCAGCTCAAATATGCGAGTTATACTCAAGTTTAGGATGTATAAAAGCTTGTAAATTATAGCCAAATCAGAAGGGGTAAAAAACTTCTTGGCTCGTCGGAGAGAACCTAAACATTTAGCAGCATTTTTGGCGAAGTAAAATATGTGAATACTCCACAAAAAGTATTCTGTGATGCACATACCTAGGAGTGTTAGTTGTTCAATCTCCTCGATGCAAGTACCCCCCATGAATAGTGCCATTGGCAGGATTGACTTTTCGAAGCATTTAATTGTACAAGGTTTTTGAATCGCCATTGAACAATGCTGTCAAGATCAGAATTTAATGAGCTTATCATACCCTGCCGTTATAGTCTACATCCAAAGAACAAGGGTGAGAATCTAAAAACGAACATGAAAAGCAGAGGGTACTGTCATCAGCTAAACAATGTAGTGGGTTAGATCATTTATTAATATAAGAAAAAAATGTGGGAGACAAAGCGGAGCCCTGAGGCACACCAACGTTTATTTTGTGTATATCAGATTTGACCCCGTATAATACTACTTGAATTAAACGGGCCGAAAAGTAATTTCTAACCCAACAATGAAAAGATTCATCAATACCAAAAGCACGCATTTTCGATAAGAGAGCTTGATGTCAAACTCTATCAAATGCCTTTGAAATATCAAGTGTAATAATCTTACTTGCTCCAAAACAATGGAAAGAAAGTCAAAAGTTCTGAAAAAAACGTTAATTTTTTAAGTGATGACTTACGGAAAATTGTGGGTTCCTTCCATTTTTGCGAACTTACATAAAATTGATCTTGTTTAACAATTTTCAGTGATCTATCAAATTGTTTCTATTTTTTTCAAGATTGTAGCCGAACAATTATTTAGAACTACATACAAAAAATCCGTTTAAGTCAATTAGACCTTGTATTTAGTCTTTCTTAAGTGTTTTAAAAATCTTGCACTAAATGCGTTAAATGCTGCTACGAAAATGCATTAAATCAGGACTGCAATGTAAAAATTCATGAAATCCTTTAAAAAAAAGGCTATATTAATTTTCATGGAATAAGTGAAGTGCACGCACGCACACTAACTGCAGGCTCACAAAAAAAAAAAAAAAAAAAAAAAACAAGAACAAAACGAACAATAATAAAAATATACATACAAAGTAAGTACAAGTATATGATGGAAAAAAGGAATGCAAAAGGAAAACAAAAACAAAATCAACTTCCTTCATAACAAGCCCACAGACGAAAAACAAAGACATACCCAAGATTCCATAAGATGATTCTTGGAAAGGGTGGAAAAAAATACATACAAACAAATAGCACCCTCATTGCAGTCGCAATCGCAATCGCAACCACCACCCACATCCATACCACCCACAATATCCTGGGGGTCTTTGTTGTTTTCTCCATTATTTTGTTCGTTTCTTTTGTTTTCTTTTCCATCCATCAGCAAAGAACTTTTTTGACTACACTTTACTAAGTGTGTGTGTGTGAGTTGGGTGCGAGTTCGGCGGGTTGTGGGTTGTATGTGTGTGCATTATTTTCTCGCAACGGATGATAAATGGGTTGTGGAAAGGAAGAGGGAAAAAAAATTACAAATGTGGGGTTTTACTTTGCGCCCCAAAGCGCGTCTCTCTACTCGACTCAAATTGCCTTTGCCTTAAAGTTTCAAGTTTATTGTAGTAATTCTTTGAAGGTATATTTTCGTTTTTTTTCTGCTGTTTTTCTGCCTTTATTTTCTTATTTTTCTTGCGTTGAAAACATTTTTCATTTCCTTTTTAGTTTTATTACTGTGTACCTCCCACCTACCTACCAACTACTGTTACACTACTATGTGTGTTGTTTTGTGTGTATCTTAGTTGTGTTGTCTTTGCTTTTACCCTATAATGTGGTTTTCATACCGTTCTTTTTATCATTTTCTTATTTTTTGTGTACTGAAAATGTTATTTTTATTTCATTTTAAAACTCTGAGGGTTAAGAGCAAAACAGAACAACAACAACAGAAAAAAAAGGATAAATAAAAACAAAAAAAAAAACAGGAAACTTTTCAAACAAACTAAAGGAATACAAATTTGTTCTTCTTCCGCTGAGTTGCGATTTAAAGTTCTTTTACATATTTATTTAGTTTTTGTTGTTTTTTTTGAAAAAATTATTATTACTGTGTGAGTGTCATTAAATAAAATTTCAAAACATTCATTTCAACACAAACAAAATAAAATTATCATCGAGAAAAAACAAAACAAATTAAGGTAAGTTCAGATCTATTATGTATGTCCGTACAGTAGATGACGGATATAAGAAATTCATGAATTCAAAGTAAGGAATTTATTTCTTTGTGTACCTACTTATTGATGTTATTTTATTTTTTCTTCAGAATGAGCTTTATGTTACTTAAAGTTTTTAAGAATAGTGTACAGTTATTTATATTTTTGTCTCTGTAGGTAGGTGTATACTTATAGGTATGTACCTTATGGGATATTGGGATAAGCCTTAGAGATTTCTATAAATACATTTGGTATCCTCAATTTTTTGAAATATAAATGTATTTTGTTTTTCTATTTTTGAATTAAAATTCAAAGATTTAGATTTATGATGCTTTTGTGAGTTCCAAGAAAGGAGATATATTTGCCTATGTCTCTAATGGGAATAGTTGATACCTTTTCTTGAATAATTCAATATGTGGGTGGATACTGTTGGAATGGCTAATTTTAAAACACAAAAGACTACAGATTTAAATTTTAAGGTAAAGTGAGACACTTTTTTATATCAATGAATTAAAGTATGGAAAAAGCGGATTTTTTTAAAACCTCTTTTACGTATACAAATATTTTTTTAAAAACCCTATTTAAGGTTATTTTTTTTATAATAAGCGCCGACTCAAGGGGAGTACAAGGAAAGGGAGAGAGAGGTTGAAAGGAGGTGTCGGTTCACATTGGTTTTGAATTCCTCAATACTGCAATAGCTGGGAAAGACAGAGTGTTGTAAGGAATTTCACATTCGCGTAGTTTGGCTAAATAACGAAATTCTGTACGTCACAGTAAGGCCAAAGTTGGGCTCGAGGGTATACTGATGAGAATTCTTAGAAGTGCGAGTATTACGAAAGAACTGTTTAAGGGAGGAATGCAACTGGCTATTTCTCTGGAGCATAAACCGTTAAAATAAAACAATACGACGATGTTCAAGCGATGTAAATGATCCCATGATGGTGTTATCACCAATTGATCTAAATGCCCTACGTTCAGTACTGTCCAAGAGGCTTAAGTAAGTTGCAGGAGCACCAGCTCAAAGATAGGAGTTATATTCAAGCTTTGGACGTATATAAGTTTTGAATATAACAAACAGATCAGAGGGGGAGATAAACTTCTGGCATCGCCCTAGAAAACCCAAACATGTTGCTGCATTTTTGGCAACATCACGTATGTGATCGTTCCACAAATGGTGGTTGGTGATACACCAACGAGATGTTCCCTCTCCTCGATGCAAGTGCCCTCCAAAGTAATGGCAAGGGGGGTATATATCGCTTTGGGGCATTGGGTTTTCGAAACATTAAACTCCATGCGGTTTCTTATTCTATTACTATACAATGCTCTTTAGGTCGGAATTTAAAGAGCTTATCATATTTTGTCGTTGCTGTTCCACCTCCGAAGAAGAGGGATGTGAGTCTGAAAACGAATATGAAAAGCTAAGAGTACTATCGCCAGCGAAACAATGTATTGGATTAGAAGTTGCAGGAGATCATTAATAAAAATGAGAAAGAGTGTTGGAGATGAAACGGAACCCTGGGGAACACCAGCATTTAGTTTATGGTTTTCAGACTTGAATCCATCCAATACCACTTGTATTGAACGATCCGAAAGGTAATTACTAATCCAATGAACAAGATATTCATGAAAACAGAAACCACGCATTTCCGATAAGAGAGCCTGATGCAAAACCCTATCAAATGCCTTAATCTTACTTTCTCCAAAACGATTTAAAGATTTGTTCCACTTTTCGGTGAGATGGACCATGAAATCAGTAGTGAACCTATTGCTGTGAAAGCCTTATTTTCGGTCATTAAGAAGCTTTCGATCTTGAAGATATTTCTTGAGCTGATAATTAATAAGGATTCCATGGACTTGGAAAGAAGGAACGAAAGTACAATCAGTCGGTAATCAGAGGGTGAAGAAAATTCGCCAGCTGGACAAATGCTATTGTCCATCCACTCGGAACGAGACCTGAGGGGTGGGATAGATGAAAAAGCTTACGTAGTGAACCTTTTCAGAACAATAGCGGGGATACCATCCGTTCCATCGGATTTATGAATAGTATTTGAGACCAATAAAATCTCTCAATATTTTTAATTTATTTTTGTAGTACCAAATTGATAATTTTCTGAAAGATGAAGGCTATCTAGAGTCCCCCAATATTTCTAAATTTCATTTTCATAATTCATTTTGGGTAAGATATACAAATTTTGAAGTCAATAATTTAGTTTGTTTTCAAAATACTTTTTGTAAGAACCAATTTTGTATCATTTTTTATTGATTTTGGTTTTGATATTTTCGTTGAAAACCAATTTTTAGTAGCAATTTTTTGAAAGTTTTTATTATTCAAAATGATAATTGGTTTGGAATAAATGTGAAGATTTTTGAGCCTAAAATAATGTTTTAGCAACTTTTAGTTATATTTCTTTAAGATTTGTATTTTATGTTAAATAAAAACTATCATTTCAGTTTTTTTAAAAACAATTGTTCGTCTTAATTCAAGCTAAAAACTGAATCTAATTGAAGAACTAAGTAACTTATAGCTTAGGATAAGGCTGATAAAAAAGACAAATTTATAGACGATGTCTTAGGCAAGAAGTGGTTACATTGAAATCAAAAAAGTTTTGTATTGACATTTCGTATGACAGGTCTAAGCAGTTATTCTAACACCAGACTGCGAAATTGTCAAGATCTAGTTGAATGAGGTAAGAAAAGTCTTGTGTCATCAGTGGAAAGGAGATATGGCAATATTGAGAAATCAACTCCATATCGTTAATTATTACTTAGGTCTTCAGACCTGTTAAGTCCGTTGTTCCCTTATTCTACTACACCTACGCGTCATCATGTACGGTTTCCGGAGATGTGTTCTAGCTCCCTCCAACTTTTTCCTAGTGACGCTGATTTCACCTCGACTGTCCTGCGACATATGCTTCTCAGTCGTCCAGGTCTTCTTCTTCTTGTGTCACTTCCACTGCATTGCTTGGCCTGCGTATGTGCAATCCATTGTTACTTACGCCTTCGTATTATAGAGTCTAAAGGTTCCTGAGCTGTCCTTCTATGAAGGACCTCATTTGATATACGGAAATCCCAAGGATGTTGTGAAGACATCTATTCATGAAGGTTTGCAGCTTTCTTGCAATGGCTAAAGTAACCTTCTAAGTGTGCACCCATAAAGAAGCACAGATTCGACATTTCTGCGAAACAGTCGTAGCTTTATCCTTTAGCTGATAAGTGTTATTCCTCCAAATTTTCGACAGTATACCGAACACCGTGTTTGCTGTGCCGATGACGTCTTGGTTGGTTCCCCCTTAGACAGAGACGATACTTTCAAGGTACTGAAAACTCTCTAGTTTTTCCACCGTTTGCGAGGAAATCATTATTTGAGAGAATGGTCAGGTTCCGAAGTTGATCATTTTTGTTTTGCCAGAATTCATTTTCAGCCCCAAAACTGCTGCTTCTTTCTCCAAACTTGTTGTCATTTGATGGAGATCCATGATCCTATGAGAGACTAACCAAACATCGTCCGCGTCCCAAGTGCTTTAAATAGGATGTCAAAGTCCATTGGATTATTCCGCTACCTGACAAAGCTGCGCCCAGTACATCGCTTATCAATAACAAAAACAGTATCGGCGACAGAATACAGCCCTGTATGACTTGGTTACAGATTTCAAAATTATCTGAAAACCTAGCATCGTGCAAAACCTGACACTTGGTGGACCCATGTGTTGGTGTAATAATAGCTTCGTTTTTCTGGGATGCCTCTCTTCCGCAAAGCTAACCAGATATACATCCTGTTAACTTTATCAAAGGTCTTCTCAAAGTCGATGAACAGCAGGTGTAGTATAGTTGATATGATCAATACAGGAGGATCCAGAGAATCGGAATCCTCCTTGTTCGGCATCGAGTGTGGCCTCAATGTGTTCTCTGATGCGTGCCAGTATGACTTTTTCTATTATTTTGGCAACGGCAGGTAGAACGCAAATTCCTCTCCAATTTTCGCAGTTTGCTAGATATTCTTTCTTTGAAAGCTTGACGATAATTCCTTTCTTCCACTCATAGGGGAAGCTTTCGGTGGTCCAGGCTTCTTTTATAAGCGGATAAAGCAGTTCACTTGATGACGTTGGCGGTGCTTGTAAAAGCTCTGCGGGAATTCCATCAAGTCCTACCGCTTTGTTGTTCTTAAGTGCTTTATAATTGCGGCAATCGTTGATGGTGAGAATAAAAGGAGAGGACCTAAGTGGCTACCTTGTGGTACGCCAGAGGCAGCAAAAAAAAGGGTAAGAGAAAACGCATTTAAAGTGAACATTATACACACGGCTTTTTAGGTAAGAAAGAATCCATTGCAACAAAATCGGTTTAAAGCCAAGAGTGGGATGTCTTGTCAAATGGTTTTCCAGAGTCAGCGGAGACTACAACAACTTTGTTTTTATTTTAAGTGACAAGAGCGCGTAAGGGACAAGAATTCAAAAAGGTTGGTGCTTTGGTTTTTAAAAATCATGTTGTTGAGGAAAAATCAAAGATTTGCAGTGAAAACTTTAAAATATCGTACAACATTCTTTCAAATATTTTTGAATGGGCAATAGTTTCGAATTTTATATTTGGGCCTTTTTTTGTGAATTAGGCTAAAATACATACAAAAAATGAAAGACTTTAAATAAAATTTAATTTATGAAGCAATCGGTAAAACAATTATATTGTTTGCATTTTTCTTTAACATTTTTTTCTAGGTCGAACTATCTTTTTATTTTTGCCGGTTTCAAATTATCTTTTGAAATATTTTTCAAGTTAAAAAAGTTGTCCATGGTCAGCATTATATTGAAACAAAAATACAAATTAAAGTTTAAAAAAGTTACTTCAAGAAATTATTATAATTGACAAAATAAAAGAAAACAAAGTTATTATCTTTCATTTATATTTTTTTCATCTCCTAATTCCTGTTTAAAAATTATTTTATTTATTTAACGTAATTTTTCATATTTATTTATTTTCTAAGGAAAACCATAAAATAAGTTAATGTCTTTAATGCTGCTGTTGATTTCTTTTCATTTCGCCAAGGATAAAAAAAGGAATATATCTAAAAAGGGACTTGATTTCCATTTTCTCTTCGTTCTTGGTTCTTAATTTTTTTATCATTCACATTTACTTGAAATGGTTCCAGAAAAAAAGGAAACTTGAGCTGATACTATCTTGGTTCTTGGATACGGATCCAAGCAATGGAAATAAAACAAACAATACGTCATCATGCATCACGGAATTATTCAGAGATTCACGGCGCTCCGGTGGCAAACCATCAGGCTTCTTCGTACTCTGCTTATGTTTCGTATATTTTAATCTTTTCGTTTCGTTTTTTGTTTTCTTTACTTTTTTTCTGTTATTTTGATGATTTTGCTCCTGTAACCTGTAAGTTTTCATATAATTTCCCTCTTTTCTTTTTATTTTCTCGGTGAAGCCAGAAGTGTTTAGAAATAATATTCCTTTTCTTCTGCACATCCGTTTTCATTCGTCTTGGTTCTTGTTTCTCTTTTTACATTTTCTTTTTCCAGATAAGTTTCAAAAAACCTCGATGTCGAGAAGGAACGCACATACCACACAAAGTCAAGCCAACAACTTGGCTTCTTTTCTTTTTGTTGCTGTTTTGGAAAAGTGTGCGTTTGTTGCGTGAAAATGAAAAACAGGAATTCAAGTGTAAAATTAAGATTGAGATTTTTTTTGCAGTTGGAAATTTATGTAATGTACGTTAAGCTATAAAATTCTATATTTAACTTGAAAATATGTTCACGTATTTATTTTTTCAAATTGAAATCTTGAGTTAAGTTGCTCACACTTAGAAGTTTCAGTATTTTAATCGCTTTTTTGCTAAAAATGAAATTTAATGACTTCCGGCAAAATGCATTTCTCCTTCTTTTTTGTAAGCAAATGAGTAAATTTTGTCTAAAATTGTTAAAGGTCTATAAAATTGTATTTTAATAATTTTTTCCGGAGAAAGGTCTAACTTTTTTTTAATCTTATTTGAAAATTTCTTAAGAAATTTGATAAATTTACAAAAAGAAAGATCGTGAAAAAGGCTTATGGGACTAAATTCTTGATGTGTTAAAAGGGTTTTCTAGCATGAGGCTCTATTAGAAAAACCAACCGTTTTTCCAAAATATGAATATTTCGGAATCACAGTTTGTCCTAAAGCACTTTTGATTTGTAAATGAAATTTAATGACTTCCGGCAAAATACATTTCTTCTTCTCAAAGAAGAAGAAATGCATTTTGAGAGTAAATTTTACTAAAATTGTTAAAGGTCTATAAACTCGTACTTTAATAATTTTTTCCGAAAAAGGGTTCAACTTTTTCTTAATCTTATTTGAAAATTTCTTAAAAAAATTGAAAAATTTATAAAAAGAAAGGTCGTGAAAAAGGCTCATGGGACTAAATTCTTGGTGTGTTAAAAGGGTTTTCTGGCAAGAGGCTCTGTTATTATAAGTAGCCCGCTTTAAGGCAAACGTTTGACAAAGAAAAACCAATTGTTTTTCCAAAAATGAAACCATTAAAAAAAATTAACACAAAAATATGAATATTTCGTAATATTAGTTTAAACTAAAGCACTTTGGATTCGTAAAGCACCTTTTTGGCCAGTTAAAGTTAAACTGAACTTATATAGGTTAATAAATGATTTAAAGTATTAAATCTGTGTGAGCTATACACCAAACAAAATATTGGAGCTTTTAAGCCTTTAGTGTAGACAAAATTAGGGTTTTACCGATTCAATTTAACCCTAGAACTCAAGGCAGTCGATCACTAGCAACAACGTATTTTACTTTATGTCGCAATCAAAACAGTCCCTTGGGAATTAGGGCTTGTGACTTACAACTCCCAACCATTTCCGTGCTCGTGGTTATTATCAGGGATGGAGGGGACCTATAGTTCTTAAGCCGATTCCGAACGGCTAATTTGTAAAAGCACTTTTCATGATAGGAATTACTCTTGAGGGTTTTGTCAATTCCTACAAGAAGCAGTTAACGTGGAAAAAAAATTTAGATGACGCAGGCAGGGATTGAACCTTAAACCACTAGCATGACAGTTCAATGCATCATGCCACGGGTATTACTTATGTATTAGGTAATTGAAATGCATTGAAAGCATCTTCTGAGCTATTATGACTATTTTTATGACCAGAGTTGGAATTTATTTCAAAGGCACCACGTGCCTTAAAAAAGCAATAAAACAAACGAAGTCCGCAAGAAAAGCTTCCATGCTAAGTTTTTTTTTGAAGAGATTATCACAATTGGACACCGAGATCTTGTGGTTTAAAACCTTCAAGCTTTTTTCTTCGAGCCACATAAAATATTGTCTCCGATGAAAAACTTTAAGGGAGAAATTCGTGAAGTTATACAGGACACACAGTCGCATCGCAAATGTTCGAATTGGTCTTGTAAAATGTTATGAAAAGGATATTTGGCTATTTTTCTTTTCTGTTGTAAATGACACTTTTTGTTTTTTAACTAATCATTGATTGTTTTCTCAAAAAAAAGGAACTTGTTTAATTTCAAAATGAAACCTCTTATTGGAAAACTGTATACTTGCCATCAGTGAGCTTAACAGTGTACAATTTTTAGAAGCTACTGATGCTTAAAGGTTTTTTATTTTTGATAAAAAAAAATCTTCCCTGTAAGTAAGCACATTGGGTTGTGGAGGCACAAGGCATATCGATTTTTATTTCTTAAAAAAAATGCTCAATAAAAAGAAAATTTCAATGTCACTGACATTGAAAATAGCAAAAAAAGACTGTAATATTTTTATTTTCCAATTTTTCATTTCAATGAATACTTCCGTTTCTCCAAGCGAAAACAAATTTAATTCCACATAAAGTCTGTTTCAAAAAGCTGCAAAAACGGTTATATCCAACCATGAGTACTTCAAAAAAAAAAAAATGAATAAAATACAAATCTTTTTCCTGCCATCTAAATCCCATAAAACGTATTTTCAAACTCACACCTTTCTTTCATAATTTTTGTATATCATCTAAAAACACACACGTCTAAGAAAAACATACTTACACACATCCATTTCATACACCAAACTTCTCAACATTGAGCCGATTCCGCATCAAAACCGCGAGGAAGTTTTTAGGGTCTGAGAGAGAGGTAGTCGAATTGGTAAAGGACTGGTGTGGTGTGGTGGATGTTATACAAAATCTGTCTTTTTATTTAATGTCCACTTATCTCCGCTGTGTTGCTTGTTGTGCTGCCAGCCAACACTGTAACACCACCAACCAGCTCCACCCTCTTCCCCACAACCACTACCACCTCTTAGACTAACAATAAGCACTCTCATATCCTTGTGTTGCAGATATACCTATACCTATATATAGATTTTCCAAAAAAAATAGTCCTTATGTCAGTCATGTCCCTTTAACCATCTCATTTTTGTGTGCGTTGCTCTCACTGTACACATCACGTATAGAATATTACTTTTACACAAACGAAAGAATAAAATGAAAACCGAGATTTTGATATTTTTTTATTCCTCTGTTAAGCCGGAACAATGTACTTGAAAAAGTGTAAAAGAGAGAGACAGAGGAAAAAGTAAAAAGGACTAAAAGAAAAAAATCATCTTTATCCTTGTTGAAACCTTCATATCTCGGAAAAAGATGACATGAAGATATTTAATGCGTCTCTTGGTTGTTCATTGTATTATACCAAACCTAAACCAACCCACCTACACCTTACTTCGTCCTACATACATACATACATACTCGTTCCTACATCGTACATGTAAGAAGGATATCGTGAAAATAAAATTCATATACATATGTATATGCGAATAGTTAGCAAAAATACGGATAAAAGTGTATATCAAAGGTGAAAGTCCTTTTTCTTTATTTTTTTTGTCTATGTGGTGTGTCGTCTCAATGATAGTGCAATATTTTCGATTACTCTTCTTCCTTTTGGTTATTTTTTTAGTTATATTTCTTTCTTGTGTTTTTCCCATTTTGCTCCTTTCCTATTATATCCATTCTCAATTCTAGGATCTTTTGTGTGGGTACAATTTTTAGATGATTTATCCTTCGGGCACACGCTATGTTTGTTTCTTATTATACTGTTTCATCATACTTTAAATAGAACATATTTTTAAGGAGAATTTCTGCAGTTCCTTATAGTTTTAGATTTAATTATCTTTTTGTATGCTAAAAACAACACGAAGCATCACGGGAAAATATGCTAAAATTTGTAGAAATTGTAATATTTTGCATCTATGTACACAAGGATTATTTTTAGCTAAAATATAAAAAATTCTTGTAAACTAAAGGATGCAGCAGTTAGTTTTTGGAAACAATTAAAATGAGATAAAAGAGATCTGAGGACTTTTCGGAAAGGAGAACAGCTGCATTTGAACGAACTAAGCAGTGGCATTTGAAATTTTGAAGGAAATGAGGGTTTCTAGTAACCTTTTTTGGTGAAAAATTTACAAAAGAGGAATATTACACAATTTAAGTGTTTTCGGGAGCATGGTAAAGAATATACAAATAATCGTATTTTATTCGGAAAATTTGAACATTTTTAAAGTCATGAAGAAATTTGCTCAGATGGTTACATGTGCGGCAACTCCAACAACAAAATCTTGTTTCCAAGCAAGAACTAGCAAGTCTTTAATTTTCATAGTAAGAATACAAATCCTTGTTTTTATTTCGAAACATTTTAGTGCTGTAAAAACCAAAAAACTATGGTGTATTGTTTTCGGATAAATCACAAAAAAAAGTTTTTATAGTTTTGGTTTTTTAGTTATAGAAAGTTTTATCTTTTAATAAATATTTTCAACTCTAAGAACCTGAGATTTCGACAGGTGTAGTGTTAAAAATTATTTGCGTTGAAATTTCAAAACATTCTAAGTTTTTTGAATTAGTCTTGTGTACATAGATATTTTTTTTTTAAATTTGTACACCAGCAAAAATTGTTCTAAAATGTATACAAAATAATGGAAAGAAAAAAAAGTCAAAGTTTTTTAAATTTTCGGATGGAGTCAAATCAGAGTTTCTAGTAACTAAATGAACAACTAAAATGTTCGAAACTGTGCTAAGACTTTAAAGGTTTGTTTTAATGTAGTGTAGTAGTATTTAAAACATTGGTTTTGGTATTTCGTAAATATTTTTTAAGAGGCATGTTTCAAAAAATGAATATGATGGCGAAATCTTATGATGAGATTCAAATTCATGGATAAATAATCGATTACATTACATGATGCTCATCGATTTTGGAAAGCTTATGACAGCGTTACCAGGTAGTTTATCTGGCTTGCTTTGAGGAGGAAGGCAAGTTCATCTCTAATAACTAGGCATCTTATGATGGGTCTAAGTGTCATGTCTTATATGGAATAAGTTTTTCGGAGGATTTTGAAGTCCAAAGTGGAGTCAGGAAGGGTTGCATACTGTCACCGATTCTCTTGTTTTTGGTGAATAAGTTGGACTCTGAAAACTTACATGGGTTAGGTTAGGTTGTAGTGGCTGTCTAAGATGGAAACGGACACACTTAGGCCAGTTTAATGGCCCATTGTGATATCACATGAATCTTGAGGCTTCCTCCTAAGCTTAATGGGACCAGCTTGAGTCCCTTATGAAACGTGAGAGGCTGATTATACCGATATGATTTAGATCGTTATAGAAGAATTCTCCTAGGTAATTCTTGCGTTTTCGAGATAGAGCAGGGCATGTGCAGAGAAGATGAAGAACCGTTTCTTCCTCTTCCTCGTCCATACAGCTTCTGCAAAAGTCATTTGAGAATATGCCTAGTCTCGTGGCGTGCTTTCCTATTAGACAGTGTCCGGTTACGACACCTATTATCGAGCTTACATGCGATCTGCTAAGAGAGAGCAAGCAAGTTGAACGTTTTAAATCTAGTGTTGTTGTTCCACCTGGTGCCTGCCCTCCTCACTGCGTCTTGCATTAGTATCAGTTTACAAGTAGCGATTGGTCAGTACTTGCCAAACGTGGTAGCATGGACTGTACTGTACCGTTTCTGGCGAGTTCATCTGCATTACAGTTACCTGGAATGTCTCTATGGCTCGGCACCCAGCAAATGTGAATATTAATCTGTTGCGGAATCTTCAATAGAGATGATCAACAGTTATGGACTGTTATAGAGTTTGTAGAGACAGAGTCCAGAGATTTGATAGCGGCCTGGGTATCAGAGAAAATAAGGATATCAGATGTTGATATCACGTTTTCTTTGAGCCAAGACAAGACTTTCTGCAGACGGGGTAGTGCGAAGCGATCCGCTTATACATAGGCCGGCTGAACGTTGGACTTTATTTAGCTTATCCCTGTTTATACCTTTCTCTAAAGCAGTCCACCATACTGCCTGAAAACTTACTTAAAACATCTTGATTATGCATCAAATATCAACAAGGATGGAGAGAGAAGAAAAAATCGCAGCAACCAAAGAACGCAAAGTAGAGAGTTTTCAGTATCTTGGAAGTATGTTCCTTACCGAAGGGGAAAGTCTGTTTTCGGGATGTTGTCCAATTTTTGGAAGAACAGCTCTCTTATCTTTAAGACAAAGTTACAACTTTCATAAGGTTGTAGCACGTAACAGCAACGATTATCAAGAAACTGTAGACCTTCATTAATAGTTATCTTCGAAAGATCTTACGGGTTTTCTGGCTCAATCGTATATCCAATGAAGAACTATATAGGAAAGTGGGTTAGGAAATCATTGGCACTATACGAAGGCGTGAGTGGCAGGTAGGCAGGCGCTTCGAAATTCATTGAAGGGCAAGCAATGCAGTGCAATCCACTTACTCAAGAAGGCAGGAGCGTCGGAAGGCCGAGATGCACAAAGAGAAGAACAATCGAGAAGGAATAATCGAGATTGGGGAAGAAGTAGATGGAACTCTAACACATCGCCGGAAACCACATGTTCTATGTCTCACTAGGCAACACCTACGGACTTTATAGGTCTGAAGACAAAAGGCGCCAGTTGTAGCTATCATTGAAATCGATCAGAAAAAAATTTCGAATCGATATTTGACGGAGTTTCCACTGATTTGGGTTCCAATTTCGCACAATTCCAATGAATGACATATTTCTGTCAGTAAACATTTTTCAGTTGATTTCAATGACAAAAAATTACATGTTTGTTCTCAATGATGAAAACCAATGATGGCTTTAACTGGCGCTTTAGACAATAAAAATAAAGTGAACAGTAGTTTTAAAAATGTTTTTTTAAGGAAAAAAGAAATTTACCAATCTAGGTTACGAAGAAGTTGGTTAAAGGATTTATATTGATTAACTAACTTTAAGTGGCTCATTTAGAAATAAAACTTTTTGAGAATTTAGTGCAGAATGATCAAAAATTAATTATTCAAGACATGCAAGTGATGTGTCAACTATGCCTTACCGAATTTCAATCTACTCCCCACATAACTCCAAATTCAGAGGTCCGAGGCTAGTGCTTTAAAAAAACCATCTAATTTTTCTTAACTAACAGAAGAAGTGATTAGTATCGCGGAATTGAGTAAGTAGAGCTTTTGCTTCTTAAATGAACATTTCCATTCGTCTCTTAACGAACTGTAGTAACACCTAGAAAGTTATGGCTTGTTAAACTTAAAATTTGGTCCTTTTTATTTAAGATTCTTTAGAATATCCACCATACTCAAAATATTTCGAGTCAAAAGATATTTTAAACAAATTTTAGATACGGGTGAAAAATTAAGATTAAAATGCACTCCTGGCAGTTTACGGATTTAGAAGAGAGGAGTTGAAACAGCAAACTTCGGCAACGTTATAAATAATGCCAGAATTTCCTCCCGACATGAAACATAAGCCAAGAATATGTATGTTTTTCTGCCTAACTTCAAAATTGAGGGAAAAGTGTTTAGTCTTAGATTTTTTTTTTTAATTTTGGAACGAAATTCAAATAACAAACCTTTTTTATTTTTGAACACACTTTTAAGTTATTAACGTTTCTTCCAAAAATTAATGTCAGAGTGCTATAACTTTTTAAACCTTTAAGGTGAAAAATGCCCAAGAGAAGACACCGAAGAAATGAAAATTAAACTAGTCAACTTGGTGAAATTCCCCTTTTTCAATTGTTATAATATTTTTTTCGTTCCTCTTTCTGTTATCCTTGTTTTTTTTTTTTTGGTTTCTTTTTTTCTTAGTTGAGTAATATTCCATTTCCGATTTCCGTATTGTGTATACTTTATGAAAAGTCTATTAATAAGAAATTCATCCTTTTTTCTCTGAAAAGTGTCTTCTATTTTTTTTGTTGTCTATTTTATAAATTACATCCTTGGTCCAGTTATTTCTTAGGATCTTATACACTTATATACTAATATGATATACGTAGGTATTAAAAAATATAAATAGAACTTGTTGTAGGAGTTATACTTATGTAATCCTTTTTTATTTGTTAGAAATTGAAAAGTAAAGAATGAAATGTTTGGTTAAGTTCTTGAAAGGATTGTGTTAATCCATGTAGTGGTTTTCTTTAATTCTTACGACAAATAAACACATTCCAAACTATACTATATACATACATAGAAATGTGTTGTTTGTTTATTTAAGATTAATAGGAATTAGGTAGGTGTACGTATGTAGGTAGTTTTTCTGAAGTTTGAGTTATAGATAAGATTCCACGTTTAATGGATTTTCTTTTCTCTTAAGGGGGTATTCTGGTCTAGAAATTAAAAAAAATCGATTTTTTTTTCTTTTCATATTTTCATAGTTTAACTATTTAAGAACATGTCTATGAGAGGATTTTCCCAAATTCAAATTATTTTCGGAGAAATAAGTATTTTGCTGAGCAGCCACCCAAATCGGTTGGGCTGCAACTAATAGAACAAAAGACATAATGGAGTACTTTAAACGCGTTTTTCTCAGAACTGTCTTTTTGAATCTGATACCCACTATTTCTCAGGTTCTGCCGAACCGATTTACTTGAAATTTTAAGAGAGTCTTCTTTAGTGACTTGTCTACGTCCGGAACTACGGCCATCCCCAAATTTTAGTTTTTACTATTTTTAACAAATCGAAGAATGTTCAAAAAAATGGTAATTTTTTTGTATTTTTCTTTAGACAGCCGCCATTTTGTAAAAAAAAATGTTTGTAACTTTTCCGTAGTTCCAGACATTGCGACATTATTGTAGATTAATAATCTTTTTTAGTTTTTGATTTCAGATTTCTAGGAGAGTTAAAATCATGGGTATGGTCACGCACCAAATTTTTAAGACGCACCACTCCATCAGCTGATAACTAACGGAATTTTGATTTTTTTTTTACTTTTTTATTTTTTTTTGCATGCTTCTAATGTGAATAAATAATGTACAAAAAAATAGATGCTAAAATTATTGCTTGCTTTTTTCTACAGCACTTCAAAAATTACCTAAAATTCATGTCTCTAGACCAGAATACCCCCTTAAGCAAGAATCTTTAAGATCAAATAATTTTGTTGATATTTCGTCCTTTTCATCATCAGGATGTGAATTGAATACCAATGTGGATTGAGTGTGGTAATTTTGAGGGAAGGAGGACAATGTCTCAAAGTTCATGAACATTTCGGGTCTCTCTTAAAAACAAAATAGGCAGGCAGGTACAATCATAGAGAGAGCTAAAGAAAAGAAACTTTTCAAAGATAGAGATTCAGAAAGAGTAGGTTTGGGTAAGGTAGACTGTCAAAAAAAAAAAACATGCAATGCTGTTGAATTTTGGCCAAAACAAGATATGAAGTAGGTACTTTATAGTTTATTGTATCTATAGAAAAATAAAAATGTGACTATACTGACATTTGTGGTTTGGCACAAGTTCAAATTTTGAGTGACGCATCGATTCTGCCATGGCTTGTTCCTTCAATTGTATACATCACTAGGTACATACTCGTATACCTATAGACAGTCATCTATACATAATATTATCGTTATATCAAAAGGACAACAACTAACGGAACAGGCTGGTGTTCAACAAACACACAAAAAAAATACAACAACGCCAATTTATGAACTCCTGAAGGATTTTAATCAATATAGCTATGTATGTATTTGTATAATGTATACATGTATATGTTTTTTTTATTATTTGCTTTGATCAACATCAGTGGTGGTAGGTATTTTGCCGGTGTCTGGTTTATTGAACTTATAAATTCGAAATATTGGATGCTGAATGCTGATGTCGGCAGAACAGACAGACAAACAAAATTCTGTATGAAGTGACAGTGAGTGCCAATTAAGGATTTTGCAGTGATAAGCTATGTGCAGATTTATGTGTCGACAATTTTAATTTGAAGAGAATTTAAAAAATAAAGTGACCTTTAAAATCAATAGCATTTTTTTGTTATTTATTAAATACTCAAATTTTATAATATTTTGTTTCTGAGAAGAAATACAAAAAACAGCACCAATAAAGTAATTTTCTTTAATCCTTAAAAATGAGGAAAATTAATTTTTCGGTATAGTAACTGTTTGCTTCCGTGACTATTTAGAAAAATTTCCAAAATTCTTCTTATATCATAAAACAGTTTGAACCGCATAATAAAAAACCTACTTGAAAAATATGTTAATATTTTAACACATTTGACAAAATACGAACAAAAAATCGAAAAACCAAAATTTAAAAAAACCTTTAAAGTCAATACTATTTTATGATAAACACTAGAATTTTATAATATTTTTGTTTATCACAAATTTTTATGAAAAAAATAAATACATTTTAAAAACCTCGAAAATATTATTGAAAGTTAAATTTTTAAATATGTATAGTTCTTAAATTTTATTGATGCTGTCAAAAAAACTAGTGATGACTTAAGGAATATTGATGTGACTTATTTTTAAGAAGCTTTTTATATATTTTCTTTTGGAAATGTTTAGATGCGATTTTAGCTTATGAGACACGACTTCAGTGAACTTTCCAATAATGGGTCTAGTAATACAATGTTGTTCGAAATATTTTGGTAAAACATTTCATTACCCTTTTCGAGATCAGTTCTTATTAAAAGTTGATATTATTATCCATAAGAGCTGCATTGGGTTCATGATAGTAGTGCAATACCAACCGAAGTGAATTTGTGGAAAAAAATATTTTGGGTCTGTCAAGTCTCAATTTGACACACGTGAAATTTGTAAGAAATTGAATTTTGCTAAACAAACTGTGGCATGGAATTTTAAAAAAATATCGTGAGAATGGGAATACTAGCAGGGAAAAAAGCTAAGGGTGGCCAAAAATGATTAACCCTGTGGAAGACCGGTTTTTAACAGTCGTTGGCATCGGTTCAGGAATTCGGTGGACCTTAAAAACGATCTGTGTCGAGCTACAGGCTAAGTAATTTCGTCAAGCTCATTAAGAAAAAGTCTTCTGAAAACTGGACTCAGAGCAATCAAGCCGGTACTGAAGCCGGGTTTTCTAAAAAGAGTAAAAAAACGATTGCTACAAGACGTATTGAACAATGTCATCATTTTGTACGAATCAAAACTTAAGCTCCATGTTTGAGATTGAAACAAAAATAAATTCAAAAAACCTTGAAAATTATATTCAAAGTAAAATTTTTAAAGTTTTTAGTTTTTACATTTTATTGATACTGTCAAAAAATCTAATTATGACTTAAGGAAAAGAGATGTTACTTATTTTTAAGAAGCTTTATATGTATATTTTTCTGGAAATGTTTTGATGCTATCTTAGATTATGAGATATGACTTCAGTGAACTTTTCAATATTGGGTCTAGTAATACAGTGTTGTTCGAAAAATTTATTATCCTTTTCAAGATCAGTTCTTAGAATTTAGGAACACAACGGTTTTTTTTCACTAGGTAGCAACATATCATTCAAACACTGTATTAAAGTTGATGTTAGTATCCATAAGAGCTGCATTTGGCTCGTGATAGTAGTGCAATACCAAACGAAGTGATTTTTTGAAAAAAATATTAAAAATCAGTTCGGAATTTCTAAGAGATTGAATATTGCTCAACAAACTGTGACATGGAATTTGAAAACAAAAAATATCGTGAAACCAGGACTTCTAGGAGGAAAAAAGGCTCAGGGAGGTCAAAAAAGATAAACCCAGTGAAAGGCCATTTTTTAATGTTGTACAGTCGTAGGCATCGGTTCAGGACTTCGGTGGACCTTAAAATCGATCTGTGTCGAGCTACAGGCAAAGTAATTTCGTCAAGCTTAGTGAGAAAAAGGCTAGTGAAAGCTGGACTTAGAGCATTCAAGCCTGTACTGAAGCCGGATTTTCCAAAAACAGTCAAAGAAAATCGATTGCTCTAAATTGTACTCAAAACATGTGAAAAAATGTCATCTTTTCGGACGAATCAAAACTCAAGCTCTATGTTGGGAGGGAGGAAGGAAAGACTAAGCTCTCATTGCATTTTGTGGATGCCCCCCCCCTCTCCCCGAAACTGAAGGTGTGATGCTGTGAGAATGCTTCTCTGGAGATGAAAAAGGTAGAATAAGCTTTATAGAATCCAAAGTCAATGCAAAAGTTTACCTTCGACTTATGGAAAACATATTGGAGCTCACGGTGCTGGAGCTCTTTGAGGACAGTTGCAGTTTTATTTTTCAACAACAGATGGGGGGCCAACTCGAAGCCTACCGTATGCTATTGTCAAGTGGTCTTTCTGTCTGTTGTCCTTTCTCCTCTGTATTTCTGTCATGTACTGAGTAGTGTGTAATGTAATGTATTTTTCAGCAAAACATTTCTCTTTGTCATACAGCAAAAAATTGTTAGTACGAAATTCTTTTTTGATTTTTATCATGAATGACTAATATTAAGCTATACAAAAAGCTAAAACTCTTATGACTAAAAATAATATTTGCATTTTTTTAAATTTATTTCTAAGGTTAAAAAGTATTTCGAAGAAAGTAATATCGATGTACTTAGTTGGCCTCCCTACAGTCTAGATTTCAATCCAATTGAGAATATTTGGTCTGTAATGAAATTTTAGGTTGCGAAGAAGCGTCCAGAGTTAGTTGATGAATTAAAACAACTACTTACCCGCACCTAAAACACAATACCACATGGAAAAACCTATCTTATTTAATGTCTCGCCGATGTACATTCGTAATAAAAGCAAGAGGAGGTCTAACAAACTCCTAATTAGAGAGAACATTTTTTTGGGAAGCAGTTAAAAAATTGCACTAATAAAGTATTTTTCTTTAATCCTTAAAAATGAGGCAGGCACCTCAAAAACTAATTTTTCAGTATAATAACTTTTTGCTTCTTATCGTATCACAAAACGTTTTGAACTACATAATGAAACAAAAGATCATTAAAAAGTATTTTGTTATTTCAACACATTTAACTGAATTCGAAAAAAAATTGACCAACATTTTTCGAACTGCACTGTACAAAACCAAAATTTTACGACACTGAATTTGCAGACCTTGTTTAAAATTAGTTTTTGCTTTTTACCATAAATACGCAGTTTATTTAATAATATTGAAATGTTGAGTTCAAATCATTCTATGTATAAATTTAGACGCGCTTTTTAAATCATAGGATTTTTAGACAGCTTTTCTTACAGCTGAAATCTTGGATTGAATAGTTGAGAAAAATGTTAAGAAATTTTTAAAGGTTAATTCCAAATTGAGAGCTTGAAGCAACGACTTTTTCGGGAATCAGTTTTGCAGGAACTCTTGAAACTGTTGCTGATAAATTTATGACCTTTAAATTCGTCATCTGTCTCAACAGTTCAACATTCCACCCACTAACCTTAGAAGAATTCTGTAAAGTCCAATTGAATCAGCAATTAAAGGAACAGAATCATCCGACTCGTTATTACTTTCCTGGGCCTTAGAAAAGCTTGAACAGAACAACGGTTTTAAACAAAAATCTTTTTTTTTTAAAGAGATGAATCTTGATTTTAGCGGCTATATTTACAAGCAAAATTGCCGAAATTTTCTAAAACTCGTAAAGAAGTAAATAAGTCGATGAATCTACAAGAAGTGAAGTGATATCATCATGAAATAATTTTTCTTCAAAAATAAAGCTTGACACAAAGATTCGGTCAATTGTGTGTAACAGAGCCATGTCACCCGAATTTCTTACTGGTAAAAAATTATCAATATTTTGGGTATACAATCCTAAAACCTTTTTGTCGGCATTCTTTTCGACGATACTATAGTTAAAACATTTCGGCCTTTTTCTTTTCCGAGGAACAATGAACAATTTTACGCCAACTATCTAGAAAAAATTCAAGCACTCAATTCCAATACCATCAAAGCAATCCGGGAACTACGTGTTTCAACCTTCTGCAATGTTTTTGAAATTTTGAGTGTCACGGTATCAGATACAAGAAAATGCTCCAACGAATATTAATTTGAATGCATTTTCAAAAAGCATTTATTATATTTTTAGCAGATTATTTATCTGTTTTGATAAGTTCTTCAAAATATCGGAGGATGCATAATGCATATCCGCTTTGTATATTTTAGAAATTAAAAAAACAAACCCAATCAATATTGAAGGTAATCATGAAACTTGGGTTTTGAAACTTTCTAGACATTCTATGAGGTCTTGCCAGCTAAGTTTTCTTATTTTTTTTAAAAAACTGTAGTCTTAAATGTTTATTATAGCTTATTGAGACCTAAAGGTCCAAAAAAATTACTTTCGAAAAATAATGCAGGGTATACATTATTTTGAAAATGTCAGCTTTCTTGACAAAGGTTCTTTTATAACAGACTTTCGAAATAATAATAACTTTCAGTGATTTTAATTTCAATCAAAAGTAATTAGTAATTGAGTTTTTTTTGCATTACAATAAATTGTTTTGAAAAATAAAAAATAAACATTTGAACAACTTTTAATTGTAATTGAAAAAAAAAAAATAAACATTTTAGTAACTTTTAGTTGTAATTAATTGAAAACTATTAATTTATGATTTTAAACCATGTTTTCTTTTATTAAATGAAATTGAAAATTGTAACATTTGTTAAAATTCTTCACTTAAATTATTTAATTCTTCCTTTTTTATTTATTCCAAGCAAAACATGGAAAATAACTTAGAACTTCAGGAAATTATTTTCTAATATCACGTTAAATGTAATTTATTAAAATAATATTTAATTACGTTTCTGAAGTGATTACTGGAAAAAAAATCTTTACAGCTTTTTTGATGATAACTTCTGCGTAATTAATAATTGACTTTTTTTCGATTACAACTAATTAGTAGTTGAATACTTCAATCATATTTTAAAGTAATTGTAAAAGTGTACGAAGATTTTAATTACAAGAAATTTATTTTGTTCGTAATAATTTATACCATTTCCGACTTATACTAAATATGTTTGTAGATATTATTTATAATTTACCTAAAACAATTTCCAAAACCTCATCAATTTCACCAATTAAGAATCTACAACACAAATACATTAGTTCGGTTAAAATTGATTTCATTAATTTTCTATTACATGCGAAACAGTCCCTGTGGCTAAACTATCAAACATAAGATTCCATCCCTATTCTATGCCAAAAGCTTCTCAACTCCTTTTCATTCAAATAATTTAAGTTTAAATACAAAATAAATAATTAAGGGTATAATGAACAAAAATAAGATCTTCTATGTATACCTCTTATAGGAAAGTATAAGAGTGTATAGGTTTATTCATTGAATCATAAAAGCTTAAATCCGATTTGAATTCAAACCAAACGAAATCAATACTTTCAATGAACATTATTCAAAAACTTTTCCACTAAAGCTAATATCGTACTAAATTTGTGTTTTCTGTACCGACTTCTATTTACCTATAAGGAATTAGGCATAAGATACCATATAGCTTGAAATATATAAGTAAACATTTAATCACCTCAATAAATGAGTTCAGGTCAGTGTTTTAACCAAGTCTTGATCTATAGAGATTGTGTAAGGCCCGGCTGTCCAGTTAGTGCGTTGTACAACCATAAACATAAAATAACTAACAAACAAGACCGATTCTAGCTATGACTATCTATAGAAAGGAAGCAGGTCACATGATATAAAGGTGTTCATTCTCTTACACCTTACCCCAATAATTATGTATAGAGTAAACATGTGAACAAGAACAAGATACTTTACCTATTTGAATTTACATCAAAATGTCTATCGTAGTTTTTCAAGTCGAAAAGTTGTCCGTTTTCGAGATATCAACTGACGTATATAGGTGAGGTCGTAGTAGGACCGATAGCAAATCCTTTACTCATGGATTTTAAATGGAAAACTCATATCGTAAAATGTTCTTTAAAATCGATTGATTCAAAACCACTCTCCCCGATTTCCATTCCTCTCCAGCACTCTTCCTTTACATCTCCCTTGACAATATTTTTGAAGCTTTATAAGGATAAGACTTTTATAGATATTATACATGTACACATTCGAGTCGAGTTGAGACGAACTCGTATATCTCTTCTATACCCGAAACCAACCATCAAACCTCTTGGTTTTGCCTCCCTTATCCACATCCCAATCCCACATCCCAAACAAGATGTACGATTACACATTTTGAATGTGAGATACATTTGTATCGCTCTCTTGAGGAAGGTACTCCTATCTATATCCTCTGCCATGTTTAGTTGTTAAGTATATTTTGTATCATCCGTAAATTCTGTAAATTACTTGTTTGAATCAGTTTCGATTTTCCATATACCATACTCCTACCTACCTCTAAGTTTCTGTCTCTGTGACTATAGGAAAAGATGGTAAGCTTTATAGTATAGTATTTAGTATGGATAGAGGATGATGAGCTTTTATATGTACAAGACTATAGTAGCAGAAGGTTGAAGCCCCACTTGTTAGATATAAAATCATCAATCTATACCATTTACGATGGCGATGGCAATGATGGTTGTTGGCTGGGGTTAGATTTGGAATAACGAATGTACCTACGATGCAATCATTTCTAGAATTAATTCAAAATGAGACATTGTATGTTTTCGTGTAGATTATATAAGAATCAGTATTCTGGGAAGTTTGAAAGTAATGAAGGTACAAGGAACATCAGAGTTTAGAGCGAAGGTAATTGAATTTTCCGTTTTAAACTATTCCCCGAGCACACATACCACATAACCTTTTTATCTATTGAAAAACCAATATCGTAACAGAAACGCGAATTGAAGTGTTTTTTTTTAGTTTTGAAATTCTTTGAAAATTTCATAGAGTTAAAGTAGATTGGATATTTTTAAACGTCCCAAGGGTTTTCTATAGAAACACTGGAATTACCCATTAAACGTGAGTTTGAGAGAACAAGAATATTCTAAAAATTAAGGGTGGAGCAAATTCAACGAATCTGCAAAAAAAAAAAGACCTGCAGAACGCTTAGGGGATGAACAAAACTTGATCAGGTATCAGGTATGAAAGAAATTTAGTAAAAACAAAAACTTTAACTTTAATTTAAACCCTAAAGGAATTATGAAAGTCGGATTTCGACAGTGAATGTTAGTTAGCCATTTTGGTTTTATTTATTGTTTTACTATTTCTTTAATAATACATTTTTTTTTGGATCGAAAAAACCCTTAGTATTTAAAATTATAGGTTTAAGGGGTCGTCTAACTTCGCACTTAAATTTTTGAGCCTATTATTCAAGGATGGATCGCAAAAAAAAATACATATGATATTTGAACAATTTTTTTTTTATTTTATTAATCAATTTTTGAACTTTATTTGAAAAATAAAAAAAGACGTTTTTTTAAATGAAATGTTGCCTTTGACGCGTCGTTGAATGCACTACTGCATGCCGGTGAGACGGAGTAGAACGGCTGACACGTTATGTCAGCTTCAGAACTTTGAAACAACAAAGAAAAATGTTTAACTTAATTTTTAGAATGTTGATTAGGTAAAGACACAAGCTTTTTTGAATATTTTAAAATTTCACGAAATTTTTTGAGCCTGTTTTTCAATTTAAAAAAGCTTGAATTTAGACCAATCGTGAAAGTAAATCAGTATTTTTTTTGAGTTTTTTTAATGACATATAGGGGTTGCTACCAAGAATTTAATCTCAAATAAAAACACAAAATCTGTATTTTTTCAAATTCTTATACGAGTATTTTCATAATCAGGACAAAAAATATTACTTGATTATTGTTGTTTTTATGAATTAACATATTTAGATCATTTATTTTAAAGATTTAAGGCTTGAATTGTTAGTATTAGGGTATTTTTGCCTATAATCTTTTACCAATAAAAGCAAATATTGCTTTTTTTCTTCATTATTTGTAATTAATTTATTAAACAACAATTTTTTTGGCAGCTACATAATTGAGTCTTCGTTCCAAGTTTCAATGTCTTTTTCCAGATGATATAAACGGTGATTTTTTAAGAGCTTGAGAACTTTAAAAAAAAAAAAAACGCATAAAATTTACAAAATCTCATCGATTCTTTATTTGAAACGTTAGATTGGTCCATGACATTTACTTTTTTAAGATAATTTCATTTAAATGTTGACCGCGGCTGCATCTTAGGTGGTCCATTCGGAAAGTCCAATTTTGGGTAACTTTTTCGAGCATTTCGGCCGGAATAGCCCGAATTTCTTCGGAAATGTTGTCTTCCAAAGCTGGAATAGTTGCTGGCTTATTTGTGTAGACTTTAGACTTGACGTAGCCCCACAAAAAATAGTCTAAAGGCGTCAAATCGCATGATCTTGGTGGCCAACTTACCGGTCCATTCCTTGAGATGAATTGTTCTCCGAAGTTTTCCTTCAAAATGGCCATAGAATCGCGAGCTGTGTGGCATGTAGCGCCATCTTGTTGAAACCACATGTCAACCAAGTTCAGTTCTTCCATTTTTGGCAACAAAAAGTTTGTTAGCATTGAACGGTAGCGATCGCCATTCACCGTAACGTTGCGTCCAACAGCATCTTTGAAAAAATACGGTCCAATCATTCCACCAGCGTACAAACCAAACCAAACAGTGCATTTTTCGAGATGCATGGGCAGTTCTTGAACGGCTTCTGGTTGCTCTTCACTTCAAATGCGGCAATTTTGCTTATTTACGTAGCCATTCAACCAGAAATGAGCCTCATCGCTGAACAAAATTTGTCGAAAAAAAAGCGGATTTTCTGCCAACTTTTCTAGGGCCCATTCACTGAAAATTCGACGTTGTGGCAGATCGTTCGGCTTCAGTTCTTGCACGAGCTGTATTTTATACGGTTTTACAACAATATTTTTGCGTAAAATCTTCCATGTGGTCGAATAACACAAACCCAATTGCTGCGAACGGCGACGAATCGACATTTCACGGTCTTCAGCAACACTCTCAGAAACAGACCCAATATTCTCTTCTGTAAGCACTGTACGCATTCGTGTGGTTGGTTTAATGTCCAATAAAGTAAACTGAGTGCGAAACTTGGTCACAATCGCATTAATTGTTTGCTCACTTGGTCGATTATGTGGACCATAAATCGGACGTAAAGCGCAATACACATTTCGAACCGAACACTGATTTTGGTAATACAATTCAATGATTTGCAAGCGTTGCTCGTTAGTAAGTCTATTCATGATGAAATGTCAAAGCATACTGAGCATTTTTCTTTTTGACACCATGTCTGAAATCCCGCGTGATCTGTCAAATACTAATGCATGAAAATCCTAACCTCAAAAAAATCACCCTTTACTTAAGATCTGGAAGAATCTTAAGGAATTACTTCTCACGAAATTTTCTTCATTTTTTTCATGGATATGTGTGATATCAAGGCTTATTCTCAATTCTCAGTGCGTCTACCATTTTTTTCTTCTGTTCAACTGAAAGTTCGTCTTCGAAAAAGGCAAGTGAAACTAGCTCTTTAGACAAGTACCACAAATGATTTTCAATCTTTTTCAGCGAAACAGAAGCAATATTTTTGTTGAAGATTTCGAAATCCTTAACCCTAGAAAGATAACCATATTTCATAGACCATAAGTGATACACATGATTCGACGTAGGTTATCTTTCTAGGGTTAGGGTCTTTCAATAATTGTAGGTCGTTTCTTGGTGCTGACCATCCACTAGGAGCTTGAAACCATTATTCAACATAAATTACCACTGTGAAAATGCATATTTCTCTCAGAGCCTTTTCGTCTTTTTTTGTATGCTTGAACTGATGCTTGAATAAATAAATTTTCAAACAGTATAAGGCTCTTGCCATCCACCTAGCCAGCAGGCCTCCTAAATGGAACACATTTTTCAGGAATACCTCCTAGAAAAATGGTTGTGATATTCAACAGTTCTCTGTAGTCATCTCGAGGTTTATGTACTTGTTGTTGTTATTTAGCAAAACAAATCATGTCTGCGGCCACTTCTGCAGGAATATTTATATCAGAGTCATCTGTTATTGTTTTGAAGTCGCTTTGGTCAATAGTGTTCCAATTGTACTTAAATCTTTTAAATAATTGTATATCAGGGCCACTAGTTGGGGCCAGCAATTGTTCCACTACAGCTGACAACATAATTTCTGTTATGTGGTGACGACAAGCAAGCCAAAGCCTATTTTTATTCATTTTTCGTTCCAAAAGAACGCATACTCCACTTCTTAAGCTCGTATTTACAGCAGTAGTGTCAAAACACAAACATTTAACTTTATCACTCAAATTCCCGTGTCATGATGGTAAGTGCAATGGACTGTCATGTGAGAGGTCGTGGGTTCGATCCCTGCCTATGCCACCTAAAGTTTTTTTTACACGGGTACTGCCTCTCGCGAGGAATTGACAAGAGTAATTCTTGTCATGAAAAGTGCATTCTCAAATTTGCCGTTCAGATTCGGCTTAAAAATGTAGGTCCCTTCCATCCCTGACAACAGTACTTGCACCACATGAATGGTTGAGAGTTATCAGTCACTAGGCCTTAGTTCTCAAACGGACTGTTGCGCCACCAAATTTATTTATTCAAATTCCATGAATTTATAGCTTCGAAAATAGCTGACGAACATGATTCGCTCGTTCCACGTTGCAATTTTGGAGCTGCGAGTAGTTGATCAACTCCATGTACTCATACCAAAATTGGCAGCCGATATACAGTTTCGTGTCCAGTAATATCTTCTATCAGTTTACCGTCCTAATGGATTGTTAATGATGAATTATCTTTAAACTCGCTTAGAAGAGACAACAGCTTTGCGATTTTTCAAACGCTGCCGACGAATAGATGATCTATTGACATTAAATTTTGATGGATCATAGCCTGCACTTTTTAAAGTAGACGTCACAGCCACAGTTGCTCGCCTGTCACTCAATTTAGAGACATTAAGAGTGGAGGCTAATTGGCTGTTAATTATATCTTTTCGAGCTCGTGGCAGCATTTCGGACAATTGTGGTTTGGCGTTTGGCAAAGTTTCTTCTTCACTGGTGAGTACAGAAATTGAGGACTTTTCTGTTAATGCCGAGATATTTTTGTTTTCACCCTCGCGCAATTTTTCAAGGCGTTCTTCTTCTTTTCTTTGATTTTCCTTCATTTTCTTACATTGGTTTAAAGTTTTTCTGTCCACTGAACCAATTAAAAATTGGTGTCGATTTTGTCGTAATGCCATTAAAAACTGTTTGACTTAACTCAAAGGGCGTGCGCACACGTTGATGACATATTAAACTGAATTGCGCGGCGGGCTAGATCTCGACGTGATGGTACAGAAGAGCCCTCGAGGGGTGGAGGGGATAGACAGTGATTGTCAATGCGAGTTTCACTGGTTGATGTAATTTCATTTAAAAATTAAATGAAACATCACTGTAACTATCATTTAGACTGTTATTCGATACTTTTTGTACAAAGTTTGACAGTTGGTAGCGACCTCTAAATCTTAACAACAAAAAAATTGAATAAAGAAACTCACTTCATATTTAAGGGTATATATTCGAATGAAAAAGTGTCCTGGGGAAAATTCAAAAGTCAAAAAATAAGGACCACCCTAATATATATAATTATTTTTTGTAGGATTTCACATTCACATTTTTTGGAAACGGTAAAATTTCTAGAAATACATTTTTTAAAAAGAACGATTCTAGACATTCACTTCACTTTTTGAGTATTTTCTCTTTTTTGTTAAAAAACTATGACAAATTGTGTGAAATACGTTTTGATGCTAAACTTTTAGTTTTGACTCACACTTTTATGCCATTGCACAAAACCCGCTTCATGAATTCGGTCGATTTAGCTACAATGGGAAATAGATATATAAAAAACTGACCATACTGCATATCGATAGCGTAGTTTAAGTCCTCGAAAAAAGGTTTATAAAACATTTCTATCAAAAAGTAATAATTTTGACCAATTTCACAAGAAAGAATTCCTTGAAAAAAAGAGGCTGGGATGCTACCCACACTGATAACTTCCCATCCCTTCTATCGATTTGTCTTCCTTAAAAGTTTGTCTATATGTACTCGTATCAATTTTTACTAAATTTGCATACTATTTTTTTTGTAGATTTGATTTTTTATGAAAAAACGAACTGTTGGATTTTTGTATAAAAATTACTGAATATCGAAAACAATATTTTCTGTGAAATAAAATAAGTTTGAAGTCAATATTTTTAATTTTTAAAAAGCTTTTGAGTCGAAAGTAAATTTTTACTAAGTTTTAGTATTGTTTTTTTTAGAGTTTTAATTTTTGTAAAAATATACTGTCAATTCGAGTTTTTTCAAAATTGTATCGAATGTTGAAACAAATATTTTTTATAAGTTAAAATTAGTTTGAAGCCAACATTTCAAATTTTTGAAAAGATATCTGAGTCGAAAATCAATTTTTACCAACTTTTGTTAATTTTTTTTTGGTTTTTAATTTTTTGTACCTACAAAAACTGTCAATTCGATTTTTTCAAAATTTTACTAAATGTTGACAACAATATTTTTTGAAAGATAAAATTAGTTTTAAACCAATATCTGCAAGTTTTGAAAAGATATTTGAGTCGAGAACAATTTTTAACAACTTTTATACATTTTTTTTTAGGTTTTTATTTTTTGTAAGATAACTGTAAATTCGATTTTTCTCAAAATTTGTCCTTATGTTTAAACAATATTTCTTATAAGTAAAAATATAGTTAGAAGCTATTATCTCAAATTTTTGAAAAGATATTTGAGTCGAAAATCAATTTTTACCAAGTTTTATACATTTTTTTCAGGTTTTTATTTTTTGTAAAAAACTGTCAATTCGATTTTTCTCAACATTTTTCAGAATGTTGAAAACAATATTTCTTATAAGAGAAAATAAGTTTGAAGCCTAAATTTCAAGATTTTGAAAAGATATTTGAATCGATATTCAATTTTTACAAACTTTTATACATTTTTTTAGATTTTTATTTTTTATAAACAAAACTTTCAATTCGATTTTTCTCAAAATTATATCAGTTGTCAAAAACATTATTCTTCGTTGCACAAAATTGTTTTAGAGATGAAATGATATTTAAGTCGTAAAATTGACACATTTTTTCAGTTTTTTTGATTTATAAAAAAAACCGTTAAATGGATTTTTTTCGTACACACGCACGCACAGACATCTTTTATTTCGACTCTAGGGACCTTGAAACGTCGAGAAATGTCAAAATTTTCAACTTGACAAATCGGACCTATTACAATAACTTCCTATGGGAAGTTAAAAACGCTTTAACGCATATTAATTTTGTTTTGCAAGAAGACGATGCCATGATATTTTTAGATTTTGATTAATTTTCATTACATTAAATTATTTCTCCGTAATATACAGAATTCCCATTTCCTAAATAAGTTTCCTCTTGAACTAAATGGTTATTTGGATTTTGCTCATTATGATGATAATTAATCTGTCTCACTATATTTTTGTAATATTTTTTTTAAGAGATTTAAATGACATTTCTTGGATTCTCAAGTTGTTCATGTGAATTTCGTTCTTTTTTTCAGTTACCAATACATCTTTCAGTAACAACAAAGAAACACTTAAGTTAATTTGAAAGATAAAACAAAGTGTCGTTTGAATAAAGTGAACATATCGTATACGAATTCCATACATAAATGAACGTCCTTTGACAACATTTAAAAAAAAAAATCACCACTTAAAATGGCTCCAGTATCTATAAGTTAGATAGATGTGTGCTATCTACACACACCCAATGTAAAGCTACAATCAAATTAGAATCAAAGGCAATTGAGTGTAACATGAATTTGTTTGCCTTTGCATTTGCCTTCAAGAATCTACCTACCTACCTTTTCATCTTCTTCATCAAAGACAATTTAGAGTCAAGAAAAAAAAAGAAGAAAAGCATATAAAAAAAACACCAGCACATAAAAGTATCTACGAGCATCATGAAGCATCATATTTCAAAGAGAGCATGCAATTTTCTTCAGATACATATCTCCATTAAAATAACCTTGAGTAGCATCAGTATAGCAGCTCGAAATATATCTATAGTTACAAATAAATAGCACTCTATAATATTAGGCCTTTGACTTCCAAGAACACATCAACCAAAAAGTATAAAAATATCTATAAGACTTAACATATTCAACTAACAAAAACTGAAGTGCTCATTTGGTCTTCATTAGAGTCGATAAAAAATAAGAAAAATTCAAAAAGATACAAAACTAGCTATGTTTCCATTTCTTGAATTTAATGCTTCCGACAAAGAGAGCAATGTACCGAAAACGCAAATTTTCATGCTGATCTCAAGTGGCCAAACTTTACCATGCCATACATCCAATTTGAAATGTGTGCTATATGAGTAGTATGTTCGTGTCATATGGTGACCATATCCCTATAGAGCGACCACCGACACAGCATCCTGCCTCATGCCGCTCTTCGTCAGAGCTAATATCTTTGTGTGTGATGGAAGTCAAGATGAACGAATTTCAATTTTGGCCCATGTTACATCATATGGATTTATAGGTATAGACATACGTACGTTGCAAAAGATATGAATATTGTGCCACACACTCTTCGGCATAGTATCGGGGTGGTGGCGATATGGTGATGGCGAATGGTGGTTAAGATTGGAAGAACACCAGGGGCAAAAGCAGAAGCAACCACCGTGAACGACTGGTATAGCAGCTATCGTCAGTAGTCCTCCCCTCATCCTTGTAGTTCGTTGGTCGGCTAGGGAATGTGTGCTTATGCATATTAAGTTTCCCTATATGTGTATATTTTCAAGCTGAAGCTGATGTACCAACTACTACTTCGACTCCTTCTGGCTGTTAGTTATTTCGTTTCGCCTTTTATTGTTTCACATATGCAAACTAGGAAATGAATTATTAAAATGAGATTCAGACAGGATAGAGTGGCTGGGTTGCATGTGTAGTTATAGAGCACATCCCTCAACTTCGTCATAATCATCATTTTAGCCCTATAGTCCTAGTCCTAGTCATCATCATCGTCGTTGTGTCGTGTCATATCGTCGCAAAAAGGGAGATAGGCAGAAAGAGCGAGGCATGTAGAAGAGAGTTTAAGTGCATCATAAAGGACGAAGAAAGGATATCTACCCTCCCAGCGACCATTCTCATTATTATGAGGAGGACAAAATAAACGAGCTCACCATCATATACCTATACATTATTTTCAAAACAATCCTTGTACCCTCTACTATAGAGCTGAGCTGCTGATGGTGATGTTAGCCACGAAGACTTAAGGATGGGTGGAGTGAAATGGCGATGGAAATACGAAGACGAAGAGATACACAAGAATACACAGCATTTTGGGGTTAATTGACGCAAAAAGGCTCAAAGTTCGTCCTTATGTATAATGCACAAAGTGTGAATAATATCAAAGCAGCGCACAAAAAGAAACTAGTGGTGTGGAAATAAAATTCAGATGAACCAAATTGGATATCCTGAAAATTAGCCTGAGAAACAAGCCAAATCTAAAGCTAATGCCAAAGTCATAGCAAACCAACCAAACAATCAACCCACCAATATAGCGACACCTTTAGAATTAGGTTATACTTTCACGGTTCGTTAATTTTGGTGAAAGAAGTAGGTAACGAGAAGAGAAGAGAAGTGGACCCCAGGGGGTGATGTGATGTCGACACTCTTATATCTGCCTTGAAAGTATCAAAAGGTATGTCATTTGAGGGTATACCTTTCCTTGTATTTCGTATCGGTAACGGGAATGGGAACGTGAACGGGAACAACATAGAAAATAGAGGTATGCAAAATTCAGGATCAATTTTCTGACAAATTATTAAGATTTTTGTGCGGGGACTGAAACTGAGACTGAGAATGGGATTTGGGACCGAGAACGGGACCGGGACCAGGACACACCTCTCACCATTACCTCCCGGTGCTCTGCTTTACGTTAATTTAGGGAAAGTCTCTCTTCACTCTGCAGGGATTTTTTTTTCTTGTTTCACTTTCAGACTTTATGACAATGACAGGAATGAACACAGAAGTGAAGTGAAGTACATTTTTTTGTATCGTGATGTTTTGTTTTAATGGCTCCGACATGGAACATGCGCACTTGAAGCCATTTACAAACCATTTGTACTATCTTACTCTTACTACTCGTATATCAGTGAGAGCTCTTGGGAATTTCGATAAAACACACCAACACATCGTTAGAAACCCACACACACTCATACTTTCATTCTATAGAGAATTTATTATTATTGCGCTGTTTGCTGGTGTCCTTCGTTCGATATGAGAAGGTGTTTCATTTTCATTTAGTTTCTTCAACTAATTTCTTTTATTTCACCAATGATTTATTTTAATAGAAAGCATATGATGGTGAATTCTTCAACAGAGAGAGAGAGAGAAAGAGAGAGAAAAGAAAAAAAAAAACGGTAAAAAAAGAAATTAATGAATAAGAAGAAAAAAATTTATTAGTGAGAATACATAAATCAATATGACATTTAAACATGTACACAGATACACCAAAGGTGTACAAAACTATATACAGTTATCTCTTTGTTGGTGAATGTTATAAGAATTTCTCACTCTCGATATATGTTGTTATTTACAGGGTGTGACAATAAGTTGACATTTTTACGATGTATACAGCTAAATGAATGGTTTTCATCTTAAATGGCGCCCAACAGAAGATTCCAGATACAAAGAGATATTTTATTAATTATTCAAATCTAAGGATATTAGAATGTCAAATTTGTTCTATTAATGGAATAAATAATATTGAATTGTTTGTATTTAATCTTCAAATTGAATATTTAATTGAAGGGGGTGGGGGTGTGTTTATTTACAACAATAGAGAGAATCATAACTAGGTCACACAAAATTAATGAACCAACAAGAAACATTTTTGAAGTGAGATGTCAAGAAGTTTTATTTGATTAACATGAAAGAGTATCTAAGATGAAGTTGATTTTGACAAAATATTTGTGGCTTTTGGCAAAAATATTTCGAAGTACTTTTACTTTCCCAGTGTCAATCAAGATTAAAAATTCAAAGGTAATTCTTAGAATTGCCATTTTAAGTTTAATTGTGCTGGAAGAGTTACAGACAAAGTTTGGATGTGGTTTTTTGTTATTCTTTGCTTTTAAAATGATTATTTTCCATTTCTTGAAAATTATAAATATTCAATAATAGACAGTCCTTCAGATGTACCAATGTTATATTTCCAATGAATTGGCCTACGCTTTATTTTCTGTGTGAAGGGAATTTATATTTTAACATTTTAATCTCAAGTCGATATCTACTAAAATATTAAATTGTTTTAATGGAAGGTGTTGGCTGAACTTTGACTTTTAATATTATCTCAGAAATGTTAACAAACAACTTTACTTAACTTGATGTAAAAGCAAAAAAGAAACAAAAATTAGACAGCATCGTAAACTGACTGTCTTTCAAAACAATTGTTGTCTTTAATGGCTTTTTGGCATTTGAACAAAGTTTTGTTATATTTAATTCAAGGAAATATATGTAGGTACTATTTTTTTTTTCTTTCTGGTCTTAATTGTTTTTCCAACAAAACCAAAAGTTTTGATATCTTTTTTTTTTATAATATGAATGAAAACAACAGAAGGCTTTCAAGGATTTGTAACCACATGGTTATTGATTGTTTAAGAAATTAAATTGTTTAGAGGGTTTGGGAAGAGTATTGAAAAAGTTAAGAGTGGGTTAGGTTAGGTTAGGTTAACGTGGCTGCGGATTTAGAATTCACACACTTAGGCCAAGAGAAAGGCCCGTTGTGATACCACATGAATCCAGAGAATTACTTCTTACTAGTCGAACCATTTCGAGCTTTTTATAAAGCGAAGAAGATATTTGATATCCTTTTTAGCTAGTTCACTGGGATTCACAAAAGAGCAGTCTCCCAGCTGAAGTTTGCGTTTTAGTGAAAGAGCAGGGCAAGTGCAGAGAAGGTGAGAGATTGTTTCCTCTTCGGTTTCGTCCATACAGCTCCTGTAGAAGTCATTTGAGGCTACACCAAGTCGTATTGCGTATCTGCCTATAAGGCAGTGTCCCGTAAGGACACCTATTAGGGAGCTAATATGAAGTCTGCTTTGAGTTAACAAGACTTTAGAGCATTTAAGGTCCAGTGAAGGCCATATGAATTTTGTGGCTGCGCATTTTGGTAAATTGTGCCACCTATAATTTGCTATCACAAAAGCTGTTTCTTTTAACAGTTGTTTACATGTAGCCACAGTATACCTTTCTCCTCTCTTTCAGGTGAAATAGGCATGACCGTTCCATTTTTAGCGAGTTCATCGGCTTTACCATTTCTCGTGATGTCCCTGTGGCCCGGCACCCAATAGGTGAATGTTAAATTGCTATGGTATTTGGTTAAGACACCGTCAAGAGATTTAGACTGCCAGAGAAGATGCGGATATCAGAAGTTGGTATCACGTTTTCTCTTAGCCAGGAGAGAACCTCTTTGATCGCTACAATTTCCGCTGACGCTACAATGATTAGGAAGCGGAATGAGATCCTTAGATTAAGCTTTTCTGAGTACACACCACTACCAACTCCCTCATTTGTCTTGGATCCATCTGTATAAAAATTAATACTTTTGTTATCCAAGAGTTTTTTGTCTTCCCATTCATCTCTGGATGGAATGGATACCTGGAAGTTTTTTTCAAATAGGGGTTTAGGAATAGTGTAGTCTTGGTACTTTGGTATAGAACCAAAAAGGTTTAAAATGATGGAGTGCCCCACATTGTTGTTGGTCCATTGAGATGTGGCGTCGAGTCTTATAGCTGTACTCGCTGCCACTTGTTTACTGAACTGAAGATGTCGAGGGGTGTCAGATGGAGGAGAGCGTCTAACGCTGCTGAGGGTGTGGTTGGTTCTCAATGCCCCGCTTATGCAGAGATATGCAGTGCGTTGGACTTTACTGAGTTTGTCGTAGTATGTGACTTTCTCCAGTGCAGTCCACTATACTGCAACCCCGTACATAAGTATAAGTCGGATGACCGATGTGTAAAGTTAGTAGGTTATGCTAAGTTAAAAACCCCATTTGCTTCCTATGGCTTTCTTGCAAAGGAAAAGAGCTGCTGTAGCTTTTATAACTCTTTCCTGAATATTAGATTTCCAACTTAATTTTTTGTCCAATATCAAACCAAATTAGTGGTACACCTTTTATTGAAGGAGCTACAATTAGTGTTATCTTGTATTTCGGTGTGACAAGGACGAGGTCTGTTTTTTGAGGATTAATACTAAGTCCGCAGTGATCAGCCCATCTAGTGAGCATATTGAGTGCATTTTGGAGGATACCAATACATATACAGTGTATTAGGATGTTCCCCTGTGACGGCGATAGCAACATCATCGGCATATGCAACCACTCTGTAGCCTTCCCTCTCAAGGAATATTAGTAGTTCGTTAACCACTATGTTCCACAGGAGAGGGGACAGAACACCACCTTGCGGAGTGCCTCTACTGACAGACCTTTTTGTGCAAAAATCCCCCAACTTAGAATTGATGATCCTGCTTTATAGCATTAGATTAATTAACTCACAGATTGAGTATTCGACATTTAAGGTCGTCATAGCGGAAGTGATAGCGGATGTGGCAACGTTTTTGAAAGCGCCCTCAATATCCAGGAAGGCCACCATAGGATATTTCTTTTGCTCTAGGGAGTATTCGATAGTTCTTCCCAGAGTGTGCAAAGCTGTTTCTACCGATTTCCTTTTTGCAGTAAGCATGCTGAAACATTGATAGTCTCTTATCAATGCTATTACGTATATGGATATCGATCAATCGGTTCAGAGTTTTGAGAATGAATGATGATAGAATAATAGGTCATAGGTCTTTAGTACTTTAATTTAATATATATGATTTAAAATCATGAAAAATGAATATAAAAATAAACCATCATGGTCTTTAGGGTTGACATGCAAGCATTTGCCCGCCTTGGGAATGAAAACTACCTTTACATCTTTCCATCGCTGAGTTATATAGACCAGATTTATACAACTTTTAAAGATCATCTCAATGATGGGCGAAGTTATATCAATAGTATATTGTAGCTCAGCAGGTACGATTTGATCTGCACCTGGAGATTTATAAGGTTTGCAACTATTCAGAGCCCATGTCAATTTTTCTTTTGTAACCAGACCTTGAGGAAAAGTTAAGTACCCGACCCAGGACTGTTTGTTGTATTAACGGATTGGGAGCTATCCGGGAAGTGGGTGTCTAGTAGCACATGTAACGTGGTGATGTTTTTTCACCTGGTGTTTGCATGCTTCATAGTTCACATGTAGCGATTGGTACGCCATCATTTTCAAAACGTGGTAGAATGGGTTGTACTGTTCCATTCCTGGCGAATTCATCTGGCTTACAGTTTTTTGGAATGTCTCTATGGCCCCGCACCCAGCATTGGTGCTATTAAACTATTGTGCCATCTTCATTAGAGATGATTGACAGTTATGGACTGTTATAGAGTTTGTAGGGACACAGTTCAGAGATTTGATAGCGACCTGACTATCTGAGAAAATACTGATATCAGATGTTGATATCACGTTTTCTTCAAGCCAAGACAAGACTTGTTTTACCGCCAAAAGTTCCGCCTGGAACATGCTACAATCATTGGGAAGGCGGAATGAGAGACACTATTTCAGTCGTGGTACATAACACACCTCCACCAACCTCTTCTTTTGTTTTTGATCTATCTGTAAAAAAAGAGGACTGATTCGCCTTCCAGAATTGCCCTATCCTCCCAGAAAGGAAAGATCTGTAAATCTGGATATTTCTGTCGAATTGAAGGTTGGTGGATGGTGATGTCTGTGTGCTTTGGAATTGAATCTAATATCACTTGGCCTTATTTAACGGCACAATGCTTGGGTACACTATGTATTTTTTGTATTGCACTCAAGGGGTTGTTAGCACCCTTTATATGTTTATAATTAAACAAAGTACTACCGTTAGGAAAATATAAAAGGATTTAAGAGGAGATACCGGTGCACATTGGTCCTAAAGTTCTGAACATCAAAATGGAAGGGAAAAACAGAGTTGGCCAAAGCATTCCACTTTCTCGATGTGCGATTTAAGAAAGAATTTCTATACTGACAGTACGTCCGAAATTGAGCTCAAAGGTAAACTGATGAGCATTCCTGGAAGTGCTAGTATTACGGCTGAATCGTTTAAGGGGTGGACTGCTAGTTCGACAGAACATCGTTTGTAAAAATATAGATAAAACGACGAAAGGCTTGAAATATTGCTGCGCGGCGGTGTTCTAGCGATGTATATATTTTTATTATAGTTATATCGCCTATCATTTTGAAAGCCCTTTTTTGAATTCTGTCCAAGAGATTTAAACTTGTTTTAGGGGCACTTGCCCAAATAAGCGAATCATATTCAAGCTTTTGAGGGATGAAGGCTTTGTAAATTACAGCCAGACAAGAAGGGGTGAAAAATTTCTTGCTCCCTCGGAAAAGTGCTAAGCACCTGATAGCAAATATGTGATCATTCCGTAAAAGGTGATCGGTGATGCACTTACCCAGTACAGACAGTTAATTAGTTTCCTGAATGCAAGTGCCACTCATAGATAGCGGCATCATTGGTGTGTTAGGCTTTAACGACAGGAGACAGTTTTCGAAGCATTAAAGTTTACTAGGTTTTTGATTCCTTATTGAACAAAGCTGCTAAGATCAGAATTTAATGAGCTTTTCATACGCTGCCGTTGAAGTTCCACATAAGAAGGACAAGGATATGATTCTGGAAACGAATATAAATAGCTGAGGGTACTGTGGTTAGCGAAACAGTTTAGTAGATAAGAAGTGGCAGACAACAGATCATTTATGAATAAAAGGAAAAGAGTCGGAGACAAAACGGAACCCTGGGGGACAATAGCACTTATTTTATGAATTTTAGACTTGAGAATATCCACTACAATTTTTTTTGAACGATTAGAAAGGTAATGTCTTATCCAACGAAGAAAGGATTCGTCAATAGCAAAAACACGCATTTTCGATAAGAGAGCTTGGTGCCAAACTCTATCAAATGCCTTTGAAATATCAAGTGCAAAAATCTTACTTTCTCCAAAACGAATTTGTTGCACTGTTCGGTGAGATAAACCAAAAGATCACCAGTGGAAAGATCACCTGGGAAAGAAGGGACGTGAGTGCTATTGGACGATAGTTAAAAGGAGAGGAGGATTCGCCTTTTCTAGGGACAGGCTGGACAAATGCTATTTTCCATCCGCTCGGAAAGAGACCTGTAGATTAGGAAAGATGAAAAAGTTTACGAAGTGGTTTTGCCAGCGTTGAAGAACATCTCTTCAGAACAATTGGGGATATACTATCCATGCCAGCGGATTTATGTATCTCAAGGTCTTTCAGTACTCTTATACAACTTCACGTTTGCTAAAGAAGAAGATTCGTCCCATAGAATCTTTTACGCTCTCAAGAACAGTAGAGTCGAATAAACAATAACCTGTGCTGCAGGCACAGATAGTAGGTAACTAGGTGAGCAATTTCTCACTTTACATAAAAGGAATAAGACACTTGGCTCAATCCATTTTGTTTTTTAAAAAAACTACAAGTTTATTCTAAACTAATTACATTTTAAAACCATGTTTAATCCTTGAATTTAGTTTTTTTTAGAAAACCAAAAGCGTGCCACATTTCATGTAATAAAAACATTCATAGAAAAAAGGTTAGTCCTTGAAAAATCATAGTTCAAAATTTTAATGTTATGATAATTTAAATTTGTTTGATATAATTTCTTTTTTTTTTAAATTTAATTCTAGTTAAACATTTTTATTTTCTGCTATAGACATTGACGGTATTTTGATGATTAAACACAAACAAAAGTATTAAACCTTTTTTTCTGTATGGTGGTGCATATGATGTATGTATAGTTTTCTGTGTCATAATTAATCATAATAACTCTCGGCAAAATGATAAATTAAAAATAAACAAAAACCTTATGCATCAGTATGAAATTATTATTATCAAAAACAATAAATACATAGATAGATGGGTAGGGATATGTATAAAATGTAGCCAGAGATGGATATTTCATAATTTATACATATATAGGAGGGGAAGGATATATGAAGCGGATTTATCCTTTAGCAGGTGCTTATACAGCTTTATGCTCATACTTATGTGTGTATTTATTTTATATAAGTATGAATGTATGGTTGAGTTCAGCAAAATGAAAACAATTACGGGAAATAACAATAATATTAATGCAAAAAATATATATTCATACCCAACATAGAAGTGTATAAAGATATATGTATGTGTGCACAATAAAAAATGTAAATTAAATTTTAATTGGGTCGGTCGTGGGTCGTCTTCCCTGGATGATGGTGGTTCTGATTGAGAGTTGAGTTTTTTTTTTGAAATTTTATTGTATTGTAATATCTACCTCATTCGTCAGTCAGAAAAAGAATGAATGAATGAGTGGAAACGCGCGTACGCCATCAAAGCACGTCACGATGGACGACCAGAGAAATTATTTATATTTATCCTTTTTGTTTTTTTTTGTTTGTTTTATATAAAAATGTGCATATGTAGGAGTGAGTATGAATTCTAGTTGATTTTGATGTACAACACAATTAATATTCCATTCGTAATTTTTGTATTGTTAACAATAAAGAGGATTGCAAAGTGCCAGAAAGCCATCATCCTTCTATGGTTCATTCACTCACATAGAGATATAAACATGTTAAATGTACAGTGGGACATTATAATCTTTGAATTTGATTTAAAATACAATTTGAAAAGTTTTGTATAACTCTAAACTTCATGAAACACAATTTTGCTCAAGGGAGAAGTCTTGAAAGACTTAATCCCTTTTTAAAATTTTATTATGAAAAATAGGTTTTTAAAATACTTAAACTGTGGTTAAACCTCTTTTAATCTAACTAAATCGTTGCTTAAATTATTTGACGTATTTTTATATAGAAAAGTAAGAAATTTGGTGCTTAAATCTTTCACTGCTTTTCTATGTAGCTTTAACAAATTACTGATGAGAAATTTTAGTCCAAATTTCCCTGATAGGCACTCCCACTGTATTTATATTTCCCTGTCCATATCGGGTAAATAAATTTTGTGGTTTTGAAAACTCGCTTTTCAATTTATTAAAAGTTATGGAAAGGGAAAACGTGCTTTATTATAATGGATAGCGAATGTATTTTGAAATTTAATTATTGCTATAGCTAAGAGAATTCATGACTCAGAATTATTGTTTTTTATTTCGTTGTTGTTATATTGATGTTGTTATGTTTACTCTTAACAAAAATGGGAAATTCGTAAAATATAAAATTTATAAATTATAGAATGATATATGTACGTGTGTATATTTTGTATTATTAAAGCTAAGGACATATTAACAGCTTGATATTATTCCTTACTAATTGAATAAGAATGTCAAGTTCTATTATTTGGAGTCTTAGCTTATCTTGTATTTAAAAGATTAACCATCTAGTGAATCCTTTCGCAATCAAATGTTATTTTGATACTGATAACTTTTTTCTACTCGAATTCTCGTTGAGGGTATAGAATTTCTTCAAACTTAATGAAGCTCTTGAAAAATATTGGGAAATATTAACAACTAACTTTTAAAGTCTGTGCTTTGTAGGCCAAGAAATGATCCTGCTTTACTGAAATGATCCTGCTTTGACTTTTTTGTCAAAAATTCGTAAGAAGGTTGTGCCAGTTAGCAGCACTGTATTGTATTTTTATTTTTAATAATAAGCACACACTTAAAGGGTTTTGAATACCTTTAATATACTAGAGAGAGGGGAGGGGTTGGAAAGAAGATGTCCTTGTACATTGATTTTAAAAAACTGTCTTAAGACATTAAACATTCACGAAGTACGGCAAACAAACTAATATCTGTTCTTCTCAACACAACAGAACTAAGTCTCAAGGGTAAATTGATGGGTAATTCTAGAACCGATAGTATCAAGGTTGCACTGTTTAAGAAGAGGAATGCGACTGGCTTATTTACCCGATAATAGGTATTTCACATTCGCTTAGTATGGCTAAAGAACGAAAATTTGATACTACAGAATTCGGTATCAAGGGTAAACTGATCGGCATTTCTAAAAGCGTAAGTATCAAGGTTAAACTGTTTAAGAAGAGGAATGCGTCTGGCTTATTTACTAGACCATAAGTATTCAACATTCGCCTAGTATCACCAAAGAACGAAAATCTAAACTTCACAGTACTACCGAGTTCGGTATCAAGGGTAAATTGATAGGAGTTTCTAGAAGCACAAGTATCAAGGTTAAACTGCTTAAGAAGAGGAATGCGACTGGCTGACTGATTTACCAGATTACAGGTATTTCACATTCGCTTAGTATAACCAAACAACGAAAATCTATACTTCACAGTACCACCGAATTCGGTATTAAGGGTAAATTGATAGGAGTTTCTAGAAGCACAAGTATCAAGGTTAAACTCTTTAAGAAGAGGAATGCGACTGGCTTATTTACTAGACCATAAGTATTCAACATTCGCGTAGTATCGCCTAAGAACGAAAATCTAAACTTCACAGTACTACCGAATTTGGTATCAAGGGTGAATTGATAGGAGTTTCTAGAAGCGAAAGTATCAAGGTTAAACTGTTTATGAAAAGGAATGCGACTGGCTGATTTACCACATCATAGATATTTCACATTCGTATAGCAAGGCCAAAGAATGAAAATCTACTTGACAATACTACCGAATTTGGTACCAAGGGTATAAAGATGGGCATTCCTAAAAGCGTGAGTATTGTTAATTGTTGTATCAATTGTTTCACTAGAGCATGGGACTTTAAAATAACGATTGAAAAGGAAAAGACAAGAAACATTACTACAATATTTAAGAAATGTAATTAAGTTACTGATCTTACTATCACAAATAATTTGAAAATCTCTTCTTAAGCCAAAAGGCTTAAGTCAGTTACTGTAGCACCGATTGGAATTGTAAGCAAGTTTTGGACGTAGATTGTAACCAGAACAGAAGGAGGGACGATTCTTTTTGCATAATCTTAAAACAAAAGCATCTCTCCCAATTTTTGGTAACATCGCGTATGTGATCGTTACAGGAGAGGTCCATATCCATATTTTCAGTTCTATTGATGCAAGTGCTATTATGGATATCTTGATCTTACGGTCCATTTGTTTTCTTTTTCCCCGTTTTAAAATGCTGAGTAGGTTAGAATTTAATAAGCCCATAGTTACGTGAATCCGAAATCGTATATGAAACAATCTTAGAATACCATCGTCAGCGAAACAATTGATTGGATAAAAATAGCAGACAGGAGATCATTTATTCATTTATAAAAATAAGAAAGAGTATTGGAGACAAAACAGAACCCTGTAGCATACCAGCATTTATTTTGTGATTTTCGGACTTGAATTCATCTTATGCTGCTTGTTTTGACGGAAGTTTCTTATCATGCGAAAGGAGAGTAATTTATTATAAGACAATTTCTCTAAAATGACAACATTTCGGTCAAACTGTGGCTTTTTCAGATTGACACACCATGCCCCACTGACCACAATCACAATCGATTGTTTGGGTATAAAATTCCCAAATTTATTGATGTCAATTGGCTGCCTGAAAGCTGCGATTTGACCATTTTGGACTTGTTTCTTGGGAAATCATAAAGGTTCCTTAAAATTGTTTGCTTTAAATTTGTTGTAAATGTATTTCGATTCAAATAAATAAAATCAACATCTTTAACTTTTCTTCATGTCTCTACGTCTCTATGTTCATTATGTATTTATGTACACACATTTTGCAAAATATTTAAAATCTCAAACTAGATGAAATTTGCATCTTTCTAAAAATAAAACTACATTATCCAACGAACATCATTTCCGTTCTTTGACAGACAAAAAAAATCTAACCTGACACGACGAATTTTTGAAACTTATAAACTCGTAAGTTGTTCACATGCATTAAAAACAAAAATGAAAAACATGAATTACCCTAAAAGAAATATCAAGACATATTATATTTTGATGTATGTCTTCAATATATGTTATCCCAAAAGATAAAACCCCAAATGAAGCTATGTATATGCAGGACATATGTATATTGACTTCTTTCACTCTTATACTCGTATACCTAAAGAAAGTGTATCCGGCCAGAGCCAAGAGTGCATCATCTGGTAGGAACTGCATCTTTCAGTTTTTAACCCATCAAACCATCAATTCCATAACCAGATACTTCTACTACAACTTTGTATAAGTTCTCTCCTACATCATTCATTCAATTTTTGTTCAATTTTTTTGGTTTTTTTTTTCATCAACTTGTAAATTTGAGACATCAGACTCAATCATAGGGTAAAGTTACATCAACATATTTTTGTTTCATATGTGAACCTGTGTGAGTCTGAGAATGTTCAAATAAATTCAAGACCATGATGAAATGTTGTTTTCCATTATCATTATTCAGACAAAATGACAGCTGCTTGATATCATGTTTTTGAAAAATGTTAACCAATTGCCATAAATGTTTTTTAAAAGGAAGGAGGTTTTTAGCATATTTTGAATTAAAAAAAATATCAGGACATTTTTCGGTACTGACTTTAAAACGGCTTTGAATACAGACAATTCATGCAGCTTTCCTGAAGTTTTCAATTATTACATGTTATGAGATTTTACCAAAAATGTTCAACTTGCTTCCAATAGGGACTTCTAAACATTGGCAGTTGGCAAAATGATTATCTTTTTTCAAATTCTGTTTGAAGATTGATCATAGATTCAATAACACGTATAGATACTTTATCAAAATGAATGCTTTATTCGGTAAGGGTTTCACTGGCTATACCTCTCTTGCCACTCCAATCTTCCTTTCGAGAGGAATGTTAAGAGGGTATTAGGTATGTCACCATAAAGTCGAAGAAACTCGAAGTCTAGTGATTTCACAGTCACCCTTTTTTGCGATAGTGTGCAGAAGATTCTGAAGTAGGTGACTTTATATCAGTGTTGCTGACAAGAGCTCGGTCTTTCGAAGACTTGTCAAATTTTGTGCTGATTTGATACTTCACACGTATTAAATTTATCTAGTTCAAGAGAAAGGATCATAGACAACGAAACAGCGTGTATTTGCTGAACCGGCTCCAAACGTGCTTTATGACAGTTATTTATAGCTAGGGCCATTTTTGGACAAATGGGTATTTCAACAAACAAAATTGTCGAATTTGGGTAATACCCATCTGCATGAAATTCAAAAGCTACTTTTGGGCATAAATGTGCAGTATTTGCTGAACGGGCTCCTTACGTGCTTTTATGACAGTTATTTATGTCTAGGGACATTTCTGGACAAATGGGTGTATCAACAAACTAAATTGACGAATTTGGGTAATACCCATCTGCATGAAATTCATAAGCTACTTTTGGACATAAATGTGCAGTAATCAGCAACATTAAGGAGTTGGGCCCTATGTCTTGTAAAGTTTTCTAGAGTTGCAGGTCTATCCCGATAAGTCAAAACCCAGAATAGAACTCTTGATACCCGGTTACTTTATATATACCCAGATACCTGAAAATCCAAATTTTACAGGAATTACCCAGGTAGTTGGTTATTAGGTTATCAACAATATTTTAGCGCGGCGTTGAAATTATGCGCTTACCCGATAATATATCGGGAGCTTATATCTAAGGGTTTCAAGTATTATGGGTAACCTTGTACCAAAGTACTGATTGTTTGTGGTATTTCCCGGGTGAAATAAGAAACTGTTAACCCAAATGACCCTAAATATTATAAAAACTTAAATCAAGATTCAAATTTCATGGAAAGTTGTATAATTTGGTACAACTTTTTGCACACAAAATAACACCAACAAACGAACATAGGGTGTTACATAATTTTGTCCTTTTTTTTAAATATATTAAATTTATCCACTTATATATTTTTTTTTTTTGGTTTTTGAAAAAAATTCTTTTTTGTTCTTCGTATTTTATGTATTTTCCTTTGCGTGGAAAACATCCAAAACGGATGGTGGATGCATCACATCCAATGTCAGCGTTAACATGACAGTGGCAGTGCAACAAAACACAATACACTATACATACCGTTCTTCGGGATAGGTATACCTACCTATCTCTACTTTATGTTGGAACCATCATCATACAGTAGCTCCCTAGCTGTGCAAAAGCATCATTGTCAGAGAGTATGTTCTGACATCTTTATATCGAAAAATACAACATACGCCCCTACTGCTTCACACAAAGCACATCAGCCAAAGAGAGGGCGTTAAAACCAAACATTTGCCACATGTTGGCTATACATATGAAGGCTATGCTTATAACGGGGGGACGGGTGCCTTTGGGGCAAGACAAAATGGGAGCTAACGGGTTGATTCTACTCATCCAAGGGTACGAATACATGTCATATTCAGTTTTTTGTTGTGTCGTCTTTTATTTATTTTTTTTTTTTTCATGAACACAATCTCTTTCACCCGGAATGATGGGTGAATTTTTATAAATTTTTTTTTTCTCAAGACCGATGTTTATTTTCGGATGATGGTATGATGACGACCACGATGACGACCACGATGACAGAGGAATTGAGCAAGTGACTCCAAAAAAAAAAAGAACCATAGTGAATATGGGGGGTAGGTACCGACAATTGGCCGGGGTATGCATACGCATAGTCCATATGAGTAAAACACATTCCTTTCCACACAGAAAAATACGTACAGAGATATGTGGATGAATTAATGCCGGCCGGCCAGTATTGCCTCAATAATTTACATGAACGAAAAGTTTGAATTCTATAAATACAACCGGTACCGTTCTTACTTCTACGAAACGAAAAGGGACTACATCCATGGTGTTGGTTTGGGAAGCAGACATCTGTTCAGTGTAGCGAAAATGTACGTGGAGGTATTTTTTAAATGGTTGTTTTTAAGTTTGCTGTTTGTGAACTATTTTAAGAGCAACATGAACTGAACTCGTCAGAAATGAGTGAAATTCGAGTTTTAAGGGCAGATGAGAATAATGTGGTGGTTAAAAGATGATTCTTGGATCATTTGCTTCTCAATGTATATTTAAAAATAGAAAGAAACACACAATTCTAAGAAATTGAAACTTTATAACATGCTTCACATTGGGCGCCATTTAATGGAATTCCTTAATAAATATTCAAAAAGCAAAAAAAAACATAGCTAATAGTAATTGTTAAGGCGACCCGAAAATCAAAACCAAATTAAATTGAAAATAAACTCACGTTGGGCGCCAGTCCATTTAAAATTCAAAAAAAATATAAACCCATCAGAAATGAGTAAAATATTGCTAAGTTAACTGAGGACAATGTAGTTTTAAAAGAGTGATTAACGTCGAGCCCTATGAAAGCGAAATACATGATTCACGTTGGGCGCCATTTAATTTAAATTTTAAACAAGAGCGGAAAACTATGTCCAATATACACCTCATTGACCAACAAAATAATGCAAATCTCAACGCATGTCCAACGTTGGGCGCCACATTATTTATTTTGAAATTAAATGAGCCAAAACAGTCCTCAATCCTCATTAGGAACCTATAAACACATACATGAATACACAAATAAATGACCAACAAACTTAATATTTTGCCAGTATTTAACCAATAAAACCTAAAAATCTCCATGCCCCACGTTGGGCGCCACTTAATTTTATTCCTAAGTAAATATTTACAAAATATATAAACTTACCATTATGCCCAGTATTCGTTATGATGACCCAGAAGTCAATAGTCTTCTCTTGACCAAGCTCCTCATAGTCCCACTTCTTTTTCACTCGCACCGCTCCATTAGTTTCCACCGTTACCCATGGATTCTCGTCACGGATCTTAAACGTTTCCTTATCAGTTTCTTTCTCTAATTGGAACACAGACTTTCCCTCAGTATCGCCATCGGCTTCGGTGAATTCAATACGCTTAGTTGGACGGACCGCGCGCGTTACTCGCCTCTTATCGCGACGATGCGAATGTTGATTCACCGAATCATGTTCGAGATGTTGCATTATAAACGAAACCGGTTCCGGAGCAACAAATTCCACCAGTACCTTGGCAGGTCGAGCCGATGCCAAACTGGGATATCTCAAATCATGTGCCTCCACATCGAGCAGCAATTCCGTCTTCTCTGGCTCACTGGCCAACATCAATTCGCCGGTTTGTGGAACAATGATGACAATGTTGCTGGGTGCAACCAATCGATAGGCAATTTTATCGCCATCGCCATCTTTAGCTTCGACTTTGCCCAAAATCGTAAATCGTCGCCATGTTGTGGTCTGATTGCCATCCAAATCCAGGGTTTTCTCCCCCGCAACCGCAAACTTATACTCTTCGTTCACAAAAACTGGCCTATTATCGTTCTCATCGAGAATCGTAATCACAACTTTCGAAACCGTTTTATCGACTTCGTCCAGGTCGGAGGCTTGCACTGACAAATCGTAGTATTGTTTGGTTTCTCGGTCGAGTGGTTTTGCCGTAACTAGCCACACACCACTCTCTTCGTCGTTGTCAACCACAATGGTGTCCTTTAGATTGCCCTTAGAATGGTGTCGCTCCTGCAGGGCAAACGCATTATCTTCATTCCCGCCGATAATTGTGTATTTAATCTTCTGCGATTCGCGGTTCGAGAATGCCTGCATCAGGGGAATACCACGCACCCGAGTTCCCGCTGGACGATTTTCTCTCACTTCACCGGCTGCATCTAACATCGAGCCGGGAAATCGCAGCATATCCTTGCGGTGCATCACGAACAGCTGCAAATTATGCGTTGACGTTGAATTGGGCGTCTCTTCGACCACCACCAAATTAACTGGTCTATTAACAAGTGGCGATATATCCGAAGTTGTCATCACCACGCCATCATCCAGCACCGTGAAGAACTTAGAATAGTCCGTTTCTAGGAGATGATAGTTGCTGGCGTTGTTATTGTTGTTCTTAGAAATGGGCATGGTTTTGAATTTTTTAATACTAAATCCTGGATATGTATCGTGTGGCAGGACTAAGGACATATCGTTATTATGATGGCTGCTACTTAATGAGTTTTTTGGTAAATCGAAAGCGATACTGACGCTGAGGTTGCAACTACACACTAGAATAAAACACAATATGGCTAAAAAGCTTATTTTTTGATGTCGTGTCTTTTGAAAACTACCGTTCCCGACGACGCCCGCCACCATCACCACCGGTGTGGTGTCCGCGTACCGTGTCGCCATTTTGATAATGGGCGACAATTTATTTGATTTATTTTCAAATCGTTTTTGACGTTTTCTTTGTTTTTGTTTGTATTGTTTTCTAAATACCCGAATAAATTTTGACACAAAATTCAATTATAAATGTTTTGTTTATTCAAAGTTTATTTTTTGATAGTTTTTTTTTTTGTTTATTTCGAATAAAGCTGGAGTCAGTTCATTTTGATGATTTTGTTTTGTTGGGACATTTCCGTGTCCTGTTTCGTTTCAAACGATGTTAGAGCGTTATCTGAAAAGAGAAAGAATAATAAATAAGTTATTATTTTTGTGTATAATCAAAACTTTAAATATTTTGTAGTCACAATTTTGATGAAATTCATGAGATTTGCATTTATATTCCATAAAGAATATGTAAAGCATATCATTATTTCACGGATTTAGAAAATATGTATTGCGGTAATCATATGCAAATAAATAATATTGAAATAGAGGCAATAATAAACACCGGCGCGTGGGTGCGGTATTTGGAATTCCAATATATCGCAAAAATATTTATTCAAAAATTTATACATAATTCTGTTTCGCAAAAAAAAAATTGTTTGCAAGTTCAACGTAACTTTAGATGGAAACATAATGATTTTTAAGTAGAATGATGACGGGGGCTTGAAATTGTTTGTGAAACTAATTTCAAAAGTGTAATCAGGGTAAAATAAATACTGCGGCAATAATATGGACATATGTACATAATCGGTAGGTAGATTCAGATTTGAACATAAGGCGTCATATTTTTATACAAAAGCAAACAAAATTAAAATTCATTACAGCTATTTCCTTAGCAATAAACTTATAGATACATGTTAATATATTTTTAAAGATAATTGAAATTTTTTTCAAAAATAAGTCAAAATATTTTTGATAATTGAAATAATGACGTAAACTTAGTTGTTCAAAAACAAATCTTTACGAATTTTTCGCTACTTGAACGTGATAGAATTTTTTTTAAATTTAAATTCAAAAATTAAAGAAATTATGTGAATCAGTTTATCTAATCTAAATTTATAACGATATCAGATCTTTAGTGTTGTCCAATAGCGTTCCCTGAACATTACAAGCTGATAGCGGCCATATTATTAAAGCTTTATGTGTAAAATTGGCTGTTGTTCATTCTGTTTCACCAAATCACTAAGTTGTCTTTAATATCTACAAGTCTCCTCAGTAAAACGATTGTTTGTGACCGCTAAATAGGTGGCGAAGGGCGAGAAACTTTACTCGAACCGAAAACTCAATTTTTACAGTCACCATAATCTTCTATCAATGTCCTAAAACCCCCAGAACGTCAGTATTGAAAATCTATTAAAAATATCGCTACTGTCCATTACAGTGTATCAGATGTTTTCCATTTCGCGTTACTAAGAAGAACATGATCAGTTCTAGGCAACAACTTGACAGCAATACAAAACCATTCGAACTTCAACTAACCCAGAAACTGATTGTAAGCAATCAAAAATAACTTATTTCTGCTAACTTCGTTTATTTTGGAACTTGAAAACTGACCATAATCGTCCTTGAGAGATAACGATCACTTCTAGAAGAAAACTAAAGTTAATAAACAAAATTTTCGGAACAGGGGCGATAACAATACACAGAAATTTTAAGGGTCCAATTCAGTATCATCGGTACACATTTCCTTGAGAACGAAGTTAATCAGCACATGAACACCTCCACAGCAAGCGTGATAAGTAACAAGTAATTTGGCTTTAATCAGCTGTGATTTCAGTAGTGCTGCAACACGTTCCATGCAGTTAAAACTACTATTGGATGTTCGAAGACCAAATGTGTGTCATGTTTTGAAGAGGTTTTAACCGAAATGATAAATAAAACACCTAAGCGCCTACTTCACTCAAGTTTGTGCAAGAAGTTCCGAAGACTGGTATTCTAGTGGAGAATACACTAATGATCTTTTTCATTGTTCGGTACTCACAGAAGACTCAATACAGGAACATTAATTTAATATCAATAAGTGGCTCCATATTTTTTTATCGGATTATTCGGCCACAAAAATCAGATTTCACAGCAACCAACTTTTTGGCTTGAATACCTCTTTTTCATGCTCTTTACTAGAAGACGCCTAAAGTGAGTTACAGCTTAAAATAAGGACCCAAAAATTGAAGAGCAAAAATGGAAAAAATTTAATTTGATTGCATTTTAAAAAAAAATTGGAAAGGTAACTATATTCGGTTCCCTCTTTAATTGTCTCTACTTTACTTAAGTCTTCATACCTATTGCAGACGTGAAATTCCCCTTACGGGACACAGGTCCTACACTACTTTTATTTTCCATCATGTACTGTTTTGGAGTATACCTTAACTCTCTCCAACTCTTCCCCAGTCGTTTTTTTTTTATGTTAAACTTTACATTGCTAAGTACTTTAAGGCCGACCCACTTGGGTACTCTCCTGTGTGATTGCATTATACATGGCTCAAAATGCACCCATTGCCTTTTCGAAGCGTATGGCCAACCCACTGGTACATTCGTTTTCGTAAAATAGATCCTATGGATTTCAGCTTTGCTACTTTCGTCTTCGTATAATAGATCCTATGGATTTCAGCTTTGGAGATGCTACTGTTTACGTTAAACTCAGTTCCGCTAACCATACAGACATTGTTTTAAAAATATGGGATATCTTTTACCATTTCCACCGGTTATACAAAAGTATTGTCTTTGTTGAAATTATGGAAAGACCACTTCCCCAAATTATATAACGGCGATGACGAACCGAATTCCGCTGTAAGGGAGATAGAATCACTCAACCTAGGAGACGCAGATCAACAATTCCGTCTACCCAACCTCGACGAAATGAAGATAGCTATATCTAAAGAAGAAAGCATGCCCGAGGAGTGGAATCTCAGAATAGTGTGCCCGATACATAAGAAAGGAGACCCTCTTAACTGCGCCAACAACAGAGGCACCAGTCTCCTTAACATTGCGTATAAGATCCTCTCTGACGTATTATGTGAACGTCAACAACCTGATTGGTCCTTATCAGTGTGGCTTTAGACCATTAAAGTCCACTATCGACAGAATATTCACACTACGGAAGATCTTGGAAAAAACCCAGGGACTTCAAATCGATACCCACCATCTCTTTATCGATTTTAAAGCCGCGTGTGACAGCATCTATATGGAAGAGCTCTATAGAGCAATGTCTAGTTTTGGCATCCCTGTCAAACTTATCCGTTTGTGCAGAATGACGATGGAGAATGCACGCTGCTCTATCAAGGTCGGAAAAGATCTTACCGATGCATTTGATGTCAAAAAAGGTTTTAGACATGGCGATGCACTTCTTCAACATCGTTCTGGAAAGAATTGTGCAAAACTCAACCGTCAACACTAGAGGCACAATCTTCCAAAGGTCCATCCAATTACTCGGATACGCAGATGATATTGACATAATCGGAAGATCAAAGCTTGATGTCAGTGGAGCGTTTTTGAGCATTGCGACGGAAGCGAAGAAGATGGGTTTAGTGGTCAATGAGGGTAAGACCAAGTATATGCTGTCATCAAAAAATGACATTGAACAACGACGTCTGGAAGAAAATGTCACTACTTAAAGGTTTAACTTCGATGTAGTAAAGGACTTTGTCTACCTAGGCACCGCTATTAACACAGACAACGACACCAGCGTTGAAATCAAACGAAGAATAACTCTTGCAAATCGCTGCTTCTTTGGATTAAGAAGGCAATTGAGTAGAGAAGTCCTATCTCGAGCATCTAAAATCAGTATCTATAAGACACTCTTAATCCCGGTTCTTATTTATGGCGCTGAGGCCTGGACCCTTTCAAAGAAATATGAGAGCGTCTTAGGATGCTTTAAAGGAAAATTCTTCGAGTGATTTGTTGGTCCCACCTGCATAGATGGAGAAAGTATGAGAAGATATAACGACGAAATGTACGGGCTGTACAGCGGCACTGATACAGTTAACAGAATTAAAGTCCAACGGCTTAGATGGCTAGGTCATGTGGAGCGAATGGACATCAACGCTCTAGCCCGGAAGGTCTTCGAATCCGATCACTAGGGACGGCGCAGTAGAGGAAGACCGCGGCTCAGGTGGCACACCCAGGTGGCTGAAGACCTCAACAAACTTGGTGTGTGTGCTGGAGACTCATGTTGGTTGAGGCCCAGGTCCGCCCCATACTGAAGCGCCACCTTAAGTAAGTAATACAAAAAATATTGACTTGAATTGATGAGGAATTTCCAAGAGACAGTCTTGTAGTTTTTGCCAATTTTATCTTCAGCTCCACGATTTCTCCTAATCTTTCAACCCTTGTTTTCATTTAGTAGTGACCAATTATTCTATAAGAGAGTAAAAATACGTATCACCCAGATTTTACAAGCTAGATTACAGAGTCCATTGAACAGTACGTATTTTTTCACTACCAGAAACAGTGTTGGTGAAAGTATACAGCCTTGTTTGCCGCCACTAATCTAATTTCATATTCTTCTGACAACCTAACTTTATGAAAAATAAGACATTTTGATATATTTTATGAAGCCTTAAAAATAATAATCAATTATTCCGAGATGCCCCTCCTACGCAAAGCAACCAAACAAACTTTTTTTTGATACTGTCTAAAGCCTTCTCGAAATCGATAGACCACCGATGAACAACGTACATTATGTGGTGTCTACACTACACTGTCTATGTGGTTCACAAAGGAAGATTAAGGGAGGAACCCTGTCTTTTCGGCTTAGATATGTCTTCAAGGTGGTCTTTTATTGGCTCCATTACTTTTTTTGCTCTATCTTAACAACTGCAGTAATCTCCTTTAAATGGAAGCTTTATAATCATACATTTTTTCCATATTTCAGGAAAGCTCTCTGTTTTACAAGCTCACTTAATAAGCAAGCAGTACCTTGCTCGAAGTCGTTGGGCCTGTTCGTAGAAACTCTGTAGGAATGCCATCAAGTCCAATTGTCTTACAAAGTTTAATACCTTTCTAGTCCGTAAGAAATATCTCCTAACTTATTCTTACACAAAAGTCAGTCCAATAATGAACTACTTTAAATTAATTCAACAAATTGTGTGTCCTTTTTATTTAAAAAAAAAAAAGATTTGTATAAATTTATTTTTAAATGTCTTCGACGTTCGTTACTACTACTTTAAACAGAAATAAAAATCTAAAGAAAACGAATAACAAAATTAAATTATTTATAACCACAAAACATAAATATCTTAAACAACCTATTAACACCATTGAAAAATTATGGCCGATAACTATTTCTTGTGTCATAATGTCCAACAATGTTTAACCAAAAAAAAAAGCTACCTATTAACATAAGAAAAAGTTAAAACTTCAGCACACACCCTAAACAAAGGTTAACTGGGTATAAAGAATTGTAGAACCTAAAATTTAACCTATAATCCTACTGTAAGGCATATACTTTTGGTTTCTGAAGAAGCCGACAAAAATTTGTTGTGACCACTAATTAACAACAAAGGTGCCAAAAAAAAAGAAAACAAGACTTAATTCTAAACTTTTGGTTGCAACCTTTTAAAGGGATGCCTATATACCAAGTTGTATTGTAAATTTCATTGCCTTGAATCATCAACAGCTTCCAAATTCCGAGATGCAATCAGAGAAGTTCTAAAGAAAATGTAAATACTTCTCTATACCTATGTTTTATGGATGATGTAGGTAAAATGATGTTTTCTATTGTATTCATTGTCATGCTTATGAAGCGAGGCCAATAACCCTTTTCATTCGTGTAGAACATTTTTAAGTTGGTCAACAACAAACTAAGCACTTTAAGGGTCAAGTTATGGAGTCTTAAAAAAATCTGTAAAAAAACGAGACTTTCGTCTTTTAAGGGTTTAAAAATCAATTTTATCTCATATTTCACCCCTTAAAGAAGCTATCAGGGCAAAAACGTACAACCTTGTTCAACACTTAATTTTTGGCATTGTGCTGCTGTGTAACTTTACCTAAACTACCAAAAAAATGTCGCACACCTAAGGCGAACCTTTAAAATGTTCGTTTAGAGATCTTTAACCACTATTGTGCCTGCAATAGACGCACACGCCAAGAACAAAGTTACAAAAGACAAACATCGAACCCTAACACTGCTTTATATTGTGTAGACTGTTCAGGACAGGAACATTAAGGACACATTCCTTGATGATGTCTTCTTTATAGTTTTTTCTTTTTTTGTCTGGGTTTAACCCCTGAACTTTGTTTCGAATGTGGAAATAAGAAGCCCCTCAAAAGAATCATGACGACGACGATGACGACGGACAACCAGGAGGGTCTTCGAATGACGCCAAAACCGACAACGACGAAATGAGGATGACAATAGTTAGGTAAAGGACTTCCTTTCTCTCGAATTTTAAGTTTTATTTTCTGTATGTGTGTAGGTATGAGCATGATGATGCCTTGAACAATTCCATTATGCCACTCGCTGCGCTGCTGCGGTCGAGAAATGAGAACTTCTTCTTGATGAGACGCGACCACTAAAAGATCTTTGTTTGTATGTATAAAAGGTACAATGAACTCAAAGTCAAATATTTTTGGCATTCCTCCCGGAAAATTCAACCCTGATGCTGATGCTGATGTTGGATGCTTTATGCGCTAGACACAACGACCAGAGATATCAATTTGAAACATAAGGGGAAACATCAGCAGGACACACGGCACCATGACAGGGTGCAAAAAAGAACCCAGACTCAGACATGAAGAGATGATGCTGGTATGACATTAGGTAGGGATAATAAATACACACACACAGACCCATATAGGTATACTCATATACCCAATGAATGTCCATCCAATACAATGAAAGAATTTCAAATCCCTGTGGTGCAAGCAATCTGAATCCTGAACCATACCCATCAACGAACCTAAATATCGAGGTAGTGAGGGAGAGTCCATATTTTCATTACTTTTCCCATTCATTTGAGGGTTTTCCTGAAGGATTTCTGGTTTTATTTTTTTTGGTTGGTCCTGTTTTGTCTATGTCTCTTATTCTAGGGAAAAAAAGGTCCTTGTTGCTGGGTTGATGCAGATGCGCTACTACAAATGCAACGTCTGATGACCAGCACTCTCGCAGAATTGGTATGGTTAGTTTTAGTTTTTTAGTTGTTTTTTTTTGGAGGTATTGTTTTTGGAAAAACTGTAGCAGTTATTTTTTGAAGGAATAAAGATATTTCAACAGAACTTCAACAAGAAGAAGAAGAAAATGGTCGACGAAACGTTGAGTGGTTGTATTTTTTAAGCATTTTACTGTTGGCTAATTTTAAGGAGGATTTTCCACGAATTCATTATTTTATCCTTGTTGTTTTTTTTTTAATTTTTGTTAGTTTTTCTTTTTCACATTTTTGTATAAATAGAACTTTTCAAAATAAAATTAAGATTGAGAAGAGATTTTAAGTGGTTTTCATTGTCTGAAGTGAAGTTTTTAATTTTTTTTGTTGTTGATGTTGTTTAGTAAATTGAATAAGATAGTTTACAATTAAATGAGAAAGAAAATATAGTTTTATTTGATTTGAAATTAATTCAAAAATATTTGAATGACAATTTTAGTGAAGATTCATTTAAAGTTGTAGATATGCAAAATAGGAAAAGTTGGATGTTAAAGTTGTGAATTGGTTAAGGATATAAAAATGTTTCCATTAAAATGTTTTACTTAGATATTATACAAAATTTTTTTTTTCCAAGACAACTTAATGGATGCAGTTTATTTTATTCCAAAGGCGAAGGTTTGTCAGCAACAATTAAAAACTCCTCTTTATTAAAAATTCCACGTTTTAACCTGTAATTCCCTCACTTCTACGTTAAAGTTTTGAACCGATTTTCGAGCATTGGCAAAGATCTTAAATTTCTCGTGGATTAAAAAAAGCAAATTCTAAACGTCTTGAATTGCTGCGGCCAATTTTGGTGACTTGTTCAAATAATAATACCATCAAAAAAAAAACGCTGGTGTGCCTCAAGGCTCCCATTTGTTTCCGATACTATTTCTTATATTTTAAAAACGATTTCCTGTCTGACACTTCTAATCCCAAAAACAAAACTCTGGCTTTTTATGCTCATTTATAATTTAACATTCATATTCGAAAATATGGAAGTTCAACGGGAACATGTGATAAGCTCAATAAATTCCTAACTTCACAGCATTGTTCATTGAAAACTTAAAAACTCAATTGAGTCTACAATCGCATGGAGGAAACTGAACAATTTTTAAGTCTAGGTACATATGTATGTGTATCAGAAATCATCTTTGGTAGAGTGAGCACATATTTCAAGTCATCAAAAACGTTGCTAAGTGCTTAGATTTTCTCAGTCACAGAAGTTATTCGCGCTTTTCGATTTGGCTGTAATTTACAAAATCTTTATTTTTCCCTTGAACACAATTTTTAAGAGAGCCTATAAATAATAAGTTGCCATTGTCTAACTGAAACATTTATATCTCTTAAACAACGCCACAAGGATTCGTGCCTTTCATTATGATATCGCTATTTAAAAAAAAAGAAGAATGTTTTAGTGAAAAGCCTGTTGAATTTCGCCCCTCAAACAATTTAGCTGTAATACTCGTTTTTCTAGAAATGTTCATCGGTTTTCCCTGGAGTCTAATTTCGGACGTATTGTAATGTACAGAGATTCTTTTTGTGGTCGCACTTTACGAATGTGGAATACTTGCCTCAATATTTTCCACTTACTGCAATGTACAGACATTCTAAAACAATGTGCATCGTTATATTCTTTCTTTGATAAGTTAAGTCAAAACCACACGAAGCAGTGATAATTTTTGAAGATGGAGACTTTTTAACAATCGTTCTTGTACTTTTCGCTCCTCAAATGAAAGAATTCTGCTTAAAAGACATAGCCTCCGGAGTGTAAATGGGTCTAATTCCAGTTGTTCAATTAATAGGTTCGATCCATCTCTATGCCACCTGAAGTTTTATTTCACGAGTACTGCCTCTTGCGAGGTATTGACAAATTCTCCAAGAGTAATTCTTGCCATGAAAAGTGCTTTCTCAAATTTGCCGTTGGGATTAGGCTAAAAATTGCAGGTCACTTACATCCCTGACAACAGTACTCTCACAAAGGAATGGTTGAGAGTTTTAAGTCGCTAGGGCCTAGTCCCTACTACTCAACGGACTGTCGCGCCAATTTATTTTATAAGGTGAAATTGTCATCCAAAAAACTACACAAAGGAGTACAAATTTTTGAGAATGGAAGAATTTTCAACAATCATTCTTGAACTTTTCCAGTCAAAAATGCAACAATTCTGCTTATTATCATAGCTTCTGAAGTTCAAATGGTTCTCATCTCTAAAGAGTTGACAATGATTTTTCGACAAAAATGCTCACAACTTTTAAGAACTTTAACAGCCACTAATTGGTGTTGATCAATTTCTTCTAATTTTTAATACAAATTACGGTAGATTGATATTTTTGGAATATATTATTTCAAAAGTCGATAAAACCTTTATTTTTGTCAAACCATCGCGATACAGGACCAATATTATCAGTAACCAAATACTGTTATTAATCCAGCCACTGAAGTGTAGATAGGTTTCATCCCTGCATGATTTTTTGACAAAAATGCTGCCCACTTTCAAGTTCCCAATCAGCAAAGAAATGTTATTGCTGTTGATCAATTTCTTCTTATTTCTTATACGATATTTTATCTTTTTTACTATCCGTAATTCCAAAGGTTGACTAAAAATGAACATAACATGGATTTTTGCCAGCACTACACGATATACGAGCAATATTATCAGTGAAAAAGTTTCTTCGAAGCCCTCGAAGCGTCAATGAGTTTCATCCATGAAGAGTTGACGATGATTTTTCGATGAAAATGCTGACAACTTTCAAGAACTTAAACAGCCACGAATTGATGTTGATCAATTTCTTCTAATTTCTTATACGATATTTTGTCTTTTTTATTATTCGTAATTCCAAAGGTTGACTAGAAATGTACTGTACATAACATGGATTTTTGCCAACACTACACGATATACGAGCAATATTATTAGTGAAAAAGTTCTTCCTATTAAGATCAAGAATTGACGATGATTTTTCGACGAAAATGCTGAAAACTTTCAAGAATTTAAACAGCCACAAATTGTTGTTGATCAATTTCTTCTAATTTTCAACACAAAATACGGTATTTTGTCATTTTTGGAATACCTTGTTTAAAAAGTAGACGCGAAAAATACAAAACCTTGATTATTGTCAAACCTACGCAATATTATCAATAACCAAATACTGTTATTAATCTAGACTCTGAAGTATAAAAAGGTTTCATCCCTGAATGATTTTTGTTAGACAATAAAGCTGACTTCTTTCAAGAACTTAATCAGCGAAAAAATGTTATTGCTCTTGATCAATATCTTTTAATTTTATAGGTATACGATATATGATATTTTGTCAGGTTTGAAATCCGTTAATCCAAGTGGTTGCTAGAAATATACAAAACATAGGTTTTTGTCAACATTACTCAATACAGGGAAATATTAGCAGTACAAAAGTTCTTGCTTATTAACCTACATTTCGAAGAGTAAATGAGTTTCATTTCTGAAGAATTGACGATGTTTTTTCGACGAGATTTTGAACAGCGAAGAAGTGTAATTGCTGGTTATTAATTTCTTCTGATTACTTATGCAGAAACTAAAAACCAAATCAGCAAAAACTGTTTATCAATTTCTTCTAATTTTTTAATCAAACTACTTTTTTGTAATTTTTGGAATACTTAATTCTAGAGGTAAATGATTATTATACACAACTTGGACTTTTGTCAACTTTACGCAATACAGGAGCATTATTATCAGTGGTTGTTTAGAAACACTCACGGTTTTAATTCTTCAAATTACTAATTTCTTACAATCAAAGAAGTGTTATTGCTGGCTATTTATTTCTTCTGATTTCTTATACAAAGCTCAAAACCCAATCAGCGAAAAAGTGTTTATCAATTTCTTCTAATTTTTCAATCAAAATACTTTGTTCTGTAATTTTTGGAGTACTTAATTCTAGAGGTCGATGAGAAACATACACAACCTGGTCTTTTGTCAACTTTACGCTACACAGCAGCAATATTATCAATTGTTGTTTAGAGACACTCACGGTTTTAATTCTTCAAATTACTAATTTTTTCCAAGCGAAGAAGTGTTATTGTTGGTTATTAATTTCTTCTAACTTCTTATAAAAACACTCAAAACCCAATCAGCAAAAAAGTATTTATCAATTTCTTCTAATTTCTCAATTAATTAATTACGCGATAAAGGAGCAATATTATCAGTTGTTGTTTACTCTAAAAAATACTAATTTTTCTCAACCAACAGTAAAATATTATTACAAATTTTACTTAAGTCAACCAATTAAATGCTTTACTATGATCCAAAAATAAAATGTTAACTATTTCAGAATTTAAATATTTTTTTTAATTGTTGAACTCAAAAGTATCAGCTGTCCAAATAGCGCCTATTAAAAATGAAACCTTCTATTGGAAAACTCTTAACAAACTGCATCATTTCTTCTAGCAATAAAGAAAATATCAAAACTCCATATATTCTCTTTCAAAAACCAGTTTCCTATTCATTTACTTGATGGACAAGAATCAAACCATCACTTTACGACTTTTTAAGTGTAGGTCAGTAAAATTAAGTGCGTCTGTCTAACGTCACAAAAAAATATCCCTCTCTCTTTACAAAGCAGACAAATTGATTCTTAAACAACATTCCTTATTCTTATTCAACAATCCTCTCATGATAATAATAATCCACGTCCACGTGCGTTGCATATCTTCATTTATCACGGTCTTCATTTCTCATTGTTTTGTAAAAGGTCTAACCATCATCCGCAGTTAAAGAAAAAAATACAAAAAGATAGAAGAACAAAAAAAGAAACTGGTTACCTTTCTATCAATGATACAGCACACACCTTTAGCTAAAGTATAGCTTGATATATTCCTTTCTTATTATCTTTTTTTTTTGTTGTATTTTTAAATACACCACTTTAGCATTGAATAAAAAGCCAACTTGTTTCCTTTTGTAACGGTTTCTATTCAATATGAAATAATTTCTCAGCGCACAACCAATGACTCTTATAATTTTTCATCAAATGAATGGAATCACTACAAAACTTTTGTGGATTCTTGATCAAAACATAAACCGAAACAAAAGAAATAAACTTATTCTCAAAAATCAGATGCGAATGTATCTTTTGTAGATAGGAGTTTTTTTTAATGAAACCAATTTTTACCAATTTCCTAACTTTACAATATCTGAAACAGAGGGAAAACAAATTGATAGGGACACCCATGGTTTTTATCAAACATCCGTTAAGCAAGTTTAAAAAAAAAATCTATAAAAATCGAGCCAATTATATCGTTCCCATCATTATTTCGGTATTTTAAAATATTTTTCCCAAAATAAATTAGTCGATATATTATTTTATACGAATGAATGAATGAGTGTTTTTATTTTGAATATTGTCTTTAGTAGAAAAATTTATCATCCTCATCATAATAATGAGACGGAGAACGTTTAGAAATTTACATTTTTTTTGTTTGCTCAAAAACTTAAGATCAACCATTACACAATTTGATTTCATGGGAAACATCTTAATCAAAGTCTTGATTAGCCAGATATTATAACCGATAACTTAACTAATAATAATTTTTCCGCTCCAGTTAAAATTAATTTCCAATTAAATTTGGAAGATGATACGACAGAGAATCGTTGATTGACAACGATTTAATCGAAAGGTTTTCATCCGCATGGCAGGTGATAAGTAGGTAGGATATAGAGAACCTATAATATGAGCTTGTTAGACTAACTAATATCATCTTTGGGTATCTATTATTTATAAAGTTATTGATGTATATCTTAATAATTATTAATTAAATTTCATATGCTGATTAAGTGCACAAGCTGTGTTTTTCAAATACTGTGGTTTCTTTTGTTCTGGAACATTTCCGGGGAACTCATTTCTGGGAAAGGGGGGGTAAACTGAATACTAATATCTCCTAAGATATTTGTTAGCTTTAAAAAACATCCAAAGAAAAAAAATACATATATTAACAAATTTAAAAAAAAAATGTACATTGGAGAGGACACGAAATCTTTCAAATATTTAGCCGTTCATATCGGTAGGTTAGGTTGAAGTGGCTGTTCGTGATGGAATAGAACACTCATAAGCCAGTTTTTGCCCCTTATGGTATCACATGAATTTTGAGGCCTTTTTCAGAGCTCAATAAACCCAATTGGAGTTATTTATGAAGCGTAAAACAATAATTTTAGGTGTGTGATCGAAGAATTCTTTAAGGTAGGCCTAATTTTTTTGAGCTTGGTCAGGGCATTTCCACAGAAGAGAAGCACTGTTCCTTCCACTTCCTTGTTTATATAGCTTCTGCAATAGTCATTAAAGAAAACGACTAACCACGTTACACAAATTTTCGACCTCATATGAAATCTGCTTAGACATATCAAAGACTTTAATACCTTTCAAATCTACATTAGGCCAGAAATTCTAATTGATCTGATGGTGGTTATGTTATTCCACCTGATGGCGGTTTTCTTTATGTCGTCTTGCTTAGGTAAAAGCTTACACGTATATAACCATTGTTATGCCAAAACTTGTCATACGTGGTAGAACGGTTTCTACAGTTTCTTGAAATGTCTCTATGGCACGGCACCAAGCTAAGCTGTCCAGTTAAAAAAAGAACTCCAAAAAGAACCGTTTGGTAATATGGTAAAACCAACTGAGACAGTCTCAATAATTACTTCACGATCCTTAACTGGTCTCTATGCTTTCTTGATCGTGTCGTTGATGCCAGCGCTGATATGATCACAACTTTAATTCTAGTGGAAATGAGCACTTTTATCTTGAACAGGGTTCAAAGCATCAGACCTAAGAAAAACGCATGGTTTGATGCGAGCTGGAAAGAGGTTATTGGAGCCAAAGAAGCCAGAAAATGTTTAAACAAGCCAGGAAGGCCTACAACGCCCATATTCGACGGACCAAATTTATACATGACCCAAAAAATACCAAATGTCCCAAAAGCAGTACAAAGTAAGAACCATGAGGAATTCTTCCTCTTCTTGCTTGTTGTAAATGACACTCCTTTTTGTAGCTCTTTTGAGAAAACTAATCTCTAACTAAAGTTTGGCACCAATTTAAGCTGCAAGTGAGTGTTATGACTCCGTCTGTACTTGAGGGAGTTAGTGATTCTATGGGACCAATCTTTTTTCCCACTTGTATTGTGGGAAGAGTTCTTAGAGATCTAAACATACATAAATCAAGTCTTCCGAATGGTATTCCCGCTATTGTTCTGAGAAGGTGTTCTTCAACGCTGGCGAAACCATTGCTTAAGCTTTTTCATCTGTCCTACTCTTCAGTTCTCGTTCTGAGAGGATGGAAAACTACATTTGTCCATCCTATTCCCAAAAACTGCGAATCTTCGCCATTTTCTGATTACCGACCCATCGCACTTACGTCCCTTCTTTTCAAGGCCATGGAAATGCTGATTATTTATCAGCTCAAGAAATATCTTGAACACGGAAAGCTTCTTAATGACTGTCAGTACGGCTTTTAAAGCAATAGGTCATCTGGTAATCTCAAGGTCCATCTTACTGAACAGTGAAGTATATCTTTGCATCGCTTGGCGGAGTGACAGACTTTATTTTAGTCATTCAGAGTACTAACCTCCACCAATCCCCTCATTAGTTTTTGATCCATTTGTAAAAAAGTGGATTAACTCGATTTCCAGGAATACCATATCCTCCCAGAAAGATGTGGAAGTTATGAAAAGCTGAAAGCTTCTATAGAACTGTAGTTGGGGGATGGTAAAGTCAGTCTGCCTTAAAAAGAATATTAAATTATCAAGAATTATGGGGTCGCCAATGCTGTTGAAGCTCTGACGCGAATTGCAGAGCTTGAAGATAAATATTTGTTTGCTGGGTATATCTGGAGGTGTCAGACGGAGTAGAGTTAACAAGCGATCCGCTTATACATAGTTAAGCAGAACTTTGGACTTGACTAAGTTTGTCGGGGTATGTACCTTTGTCAAATGCTCTCCACCATAGTGCCACATTGTACAGTACAGTCGGTCTGGTTACCGATGTATTCAACCAATGCGTAGTTCGGGGTTGAAATCCCCATTTATTACCAATGGCTTTTTGGCAGGAAAATAGATCTAAAAGACTTTCTTGTACATTGTGTTTTCCATTAAGTTGTTTGTCTCATAACTAGAGGCCTGAATATTTTGTTTCATCTTCAAGCTTTAATTCGATACCAAGGAGGGTTAATAGTAAGAATCTTATATTTCCTAGCAAAAATCTAATTTTCTACGAACGATTCCTTGAGTTTTGAATCTATATTCAGCTTGGTATTCGAATCAACGATTTTCCTAGAAAACTAAGAGTGAATCAAACGAAATTTTAAACTTAAAATTCTGTTGAAGTTCTACAAACGTTTGTAATAATTAAAAAATGAAATCAAAACGGATATACAATTGATTTGAAATTTTCCGAAAAATGAAGATAAGCATGCTCCTGTCTTTTTCCTTTGAAAAAACTCCGATACAAACGATTTTTTTCTCAAGAAATCAATTTCAAAAATGAATGCATAATTTTTGGTCACATCGAAATTTCAATTAAGATGTTTTACAGTCGTTTTTGTTTCATCAGTTCTGGTTCATTCATTTAATTATGTTTTCTTTAAAAAATGATAAAAAAAATACTCTACGTGTTTTCAATGAGAAAACAATACCAATTCTATTGGACAAAATAAAAAATCAATAGAAGTGGAGAAGTGCATTTTTTTGCTTTCAAATGCTTTTGGTGACGTAGGATGAAACGTCCGTACACATTCGGGATATCTTTTTCGTCGACTTTATATCAAAAATTAAAACAAATATTGACTTCAAATAAGTTTTGTTTAAGTGATAATACCATCAAAATATGCAGAAGAGACTATAAACAAAATTAAATGGTTGTTTTTTCTTTCCTATAGCAACTTAAAAAACAAAGTTAAAAAATAGTTATTGGAACCAATATCGCTTCCAACATAAATTACTTGTTCTTCACCTCAAATGTTACCACGAAATAATATCACTATTATCTCCAAAATATTTCAATGAATCAAAGAATAAAGTTTTCGACATCTGGTAAAATTTTTAGAAATATCGAAGAGATATTTTTTTACAAAAATAAAAACCTAAAAATAATTAACGTCTTTAAAACTTGATTTTCAACTCTAATATCTTCGCAACAATCAAGGGAATTAATAGTTTGTTTTTAATTAATAATTTGTTTTTGTTTTAAAAACTAAAATCATTAAAAAATACAACAAAAAACTGATTTTCGAATAGATCCCCCTCGAGATTTTTTTATAATAAGCGCACACTTAATTACTACCCTTATTGTGCAAAGATTTGAATATTGCAATGGCTGGGAAAGACAGAGTGTGGCACGGAATTCCACATTCGCGTAGTACGGCTAAAGAACGAATCTCTGTACTTGACGGTACGACCGAAGTTGGGCTCGAGGGTATATTGATTGATGTCAGGGGACCTACAGTTTTAAGCTGAATCCGAACGGCTATTTTGAGAAAGAACTTTTCATGACAAGAATTACTCTTGCAGTACCCGTGAAAGACACATTAGACAGCATAAGCATGACAGTCCAACGTATTAACTATCATGCTATGGGTACCACATATTGGTTTTGAATTCCTGAATATTGCAATGGCAGGAAAATACAGAGTGTGGTAAGGAATTCCACATTCGCGAAGTACGGTTAAAGAACGAATCTCTGTACTTGACAGTACGACCGAAGTTGGGTCCGAGGGTATACTGATAAGCATTTCTAGAAGCCAAATCCTTTTTGCTAATTTTTGAGAATCTACAAACATAACTCAAAACTGATCAAAAATGCTTTTTCGATTAGTGTGAAGAGTAAGAAAAAAATATGGTTTCAACATTATTTTCCTGCACAAAATGTTATCAGAAATATTTCGTAAGACTTTTAGAAAAATCGATAGACGGTCACGAATTTGAAGTTATCAGTGTTTTCCACATCCCAAATATCTTTTTCGAATTGCTATAAATAAAAAAATACAAACTGAAATATTTTAAAATCGTTTCTGCTGGTTTTTTGACCTTAAAGAAAAAATATATTTTTAAAAGTCAATATCTGTTCTACTTCTTGAATATTAAAATTTTTAATTTAAAAAATTAGATCGATTGGTAGAAAATAAATATTAAAACAAATGTACTTAATTTTACTCTTAATTAAATAAAAAAAAAAACATTAAATTAAAAAAAATTATAATTAAAATAAGTATAAAGTCTTTAGTCCCTCCTAATATAAAATTGATCGCACCTTAGACATCGTTTTACGTATTCCAATTAGTAGAGCATAAGCATCACATTCAAGTTTGACACTAAAGCTTTAAAATCTACTCCATACTATAATAAAAAAGAAAAGAGAAAATTTGGAATACCTGACCATAAGTTTGTACAGTCTAAACTATCTATGCTCTTTTAAATTTTCTTCGGCATCTTAAAGATACACAATAAAGTGTTACTTAATTAAAAATCAATTTAAGTTTGTGTATCTTGTAATGTTCTAACTTTATAACTAAACTTTTGTCAAGTCTAGATAATTTTATTACATTTTTTAAGGCATATACGAGTATAATAACAATCGAAGTGTTAATAAAAAGAAGTTGTTTTTTTACAGATAATAAAATTAAAAGACACCAAAGAGAAAATCCAATTTATTGACTTGGTTAACAACATTTTTCTGTGTACCAATTTCCTTTTTTTTATTTTGGAAATGTATTTCTTTGAGCCCATAATTTTCCCCTTAATAACAATTCAGTGACAAATCTTATCATTAAATTTGGATTTTAATTACCCAAAACATTGTGTGTATCTTTGCCTGTTTCATATGGATATAGATATATAGATAGTTTTATGCAAATTCGAAGAACCCATTGGTTGATTAATAAATCAGCTATGCATAAAATTCTACTTCTCTTGTTCTGTTTTTACCTTAAATGAAACATACATTTCATATACACACAAACATAAACTACTTATGTACATATGTATATAAAATTCGTTGAATATTTTAAGCTTTTGTTTGGTGTTAATAGGAATATTATTGTCAACGGGAGTCCACATTTGATTATTGTTCCATGCTGAGGCTATGATATAATATTCATCATAATTTGGGAGATTTTTTGACACACACAACAACTCCCAAACTTAAAAAAAAACTTCAACATCCATAAATTCCTTAGAATTCCATAAATTTGATTTAATTTCTATATCCCCAAAACATAAAAGAATGCGATGCCTAAATATGTGGTTGGATTTTAACTTATAATATTTCTTCACACACAAAATAAGGCCCGAGAACGATAGAACGTGGTTTATGGGTAAATGTTCTTTTGATTTCATAAAGAATATTCTTATTTATGAACTTACACCAGTAGCTCGCATTTAAGGCTATTCCCATAAATGAATAAACTTACTTAAACAGAAAAATCCATAAACATAAATATTTGTATCTTTAAATATCCATTGATTTTCAAAAAAAAAAAAAAATAGCAGATTTGCCTAAGCTATATCTGGCCTTTTTCGCTTAAGAGCGAAAAAGGTACATAAAAGTTTTGATAAACATCCGGAGCCTAAAGGAAAAGAAACCTGATATTCGAAAATATTTTGTACTTTTTAAAACAAGATACAAAAACAGACTGGGGAGAAGATAGATGAGTCCAATAGAAATGTCAATCTAATAAATGATTTATATCTTTTTCATACGTCTTGTCAGGTTTAAGCAACTTAAATTTTATGTTAATCTTATAATTTGTATATATTCTTTGACTTCTCTTGAACTCATGAAAAGAAAATAAATAAAAAATAGGCGTAAATACTTATTTTATATATTTCCAATAAAACTTTGTAAATGGTTCCTTTCAAGTTTACTGCAATTTTTTTGATATTTTTAGGATAAAGGAGTATTCATTACGAAAATAGTTAATTCCTGAAGAAATTTGGTGATTGAGATTCTTATAAATGCTCCTAGATAGTGTTGAATTCGCTCTGGATAGATATTGGTTATCCTTTTATCTATTTTCGCAGCAACCTCCGCAAACATACCCTGCCATTCATCAACATTTGACTCCAATAATGGTAGATGAGCTGCATGAGAATGAGCTAGTTCATTCCAGTCCTTGAATGGAGAAGTGTTAGTTTGCAAAACTCTTGTCATGATAGATTTGTGAAGACTTGTTCCATTTCTTCTCATGACCCTTATCAAATAATCATAGTTGGCTTTTAGATTTCTTAAGTACTGAGGCTTATAACAGATTTTTCTTCTCCTTTGACGAGCGTTAAAAATCATCAACTTTGTTTTTCTTGTATTAATGACTAACCCCCAGTGTAAGGGTTTTCGGCGAGTATTACTAAGTCATCAGCATATAACAGAACTTTTATTTGTATATCAGCAAACGATATCCCTCCTGGGAGTATATTACAAATGCAGTGAACAAACAAAGCAAAAAGTAATGGGCTAAAGATACAGCCCTGTGGAACTCCTGCAGTTGTTTCAAAGAGTTCTAAGAAGTCCGTTTCATCCCATACAGATGCACTAGATGAAACAAGAAATTTAGAGTACATGGTCAAAAATGTACGGGAGATTCCTATCGTTGAAAGCTTGTACAGCAAAACCTGTCTGTTAACTTTGTCAAATGCTGCCTTGAAATCTACGAAGCAAGCGTATAATTTTTTTCTTTTTATTAATGGATTTTCTAGCTTGTTTTTTTCTTCTATCCATTTGGTTAGTCTTTCGTATAGAATCGAACTAAGAATCTTCCTCAAAGTGCTTAAAATCGAAATTCCTCTGTAGTTTTCGCTCTTGTGAATTGCAAAAATAACTGCTTTGTTCAGGTTGTGTGGCACATAAGAATCGCTGTATAAAACGTTGAGGTTTAATAAAAGGTAATTCTTGAATTTAACTTTGCTATTTTTGTAGAAGTTCGAGAATGACAGTTGAGCTACGTTGTTGTTGATTTCGCGGGAACGTTTAATTTCCAAACTATCACCTTCCTGTAGCTTAAGAAGCCCCTTGCAAGTCAGTAAAGCTAAATGAGTTGCATTGGTTTCTGCGTTTATAGGAAGGTGTACTACAGTTGAACTTTCATTTGCCTTTCGTGAGATGATTTCTAGCTGGTTTTCTAGCAGATCGCATCTTTCCGTCATTAAATTTAAATTGTGGTTAAGTTGTTCATTAACTGCTTTTAGAGAGTCAATTTCACTGTGAAGCCTCAATAAATCGTATCTTGTAGCGAGATTCTTTAGCTTTTCCGCAAGGATGCTATTGAAAATGTTTTTTAATTCGTCGGTTGTTAATTTTCCTACTTCCATTGTTTTATCGTTATCAAGGTGAAAATATTTTTTGCAGTCGTTGTTAGGCTCAGGAGAAGTTTCGATTATATTTCTATTATATTTTCTCTTTTTAAGTTCTAAGAAAAATTATGGAAATTTGCTATTTTGTTGGACCAGCATTGCAGCTAAGGGTCCATTTTTTTAATTAAGACATGGATTTTAAGATATAAATTTTCAAATGCTCTCATCTTTAAATATGCAATCTTTCAAAGCACATTTTTTAATGAAAACAAGTCTTATGAGAATTTCTCATTGTCATCCTAAAAAGAACTTATCGAACCCCTTATGAACCCGCAACCCTAACTCATGCTTACACCTGTTGCCTCTGTTTTTGCCCAGAATTAGTCTGTTGTCTGTCCCTAAATGTGTTAAATCTGCAAATCCAGCTCGAAGGACCAGTTAAATTTCAATTCAAAAACCAGAATTAGTCTATTGTCTGTCCCTAAATGTGTTAAATCTACGAATCCGGCTCGAAGGACCAGTTAAATGTCAATTCAAAAACTTGCAATTAATGACAAATAAAACTCAATATTATATACTTCGTTATAACTAATTACTTTTGATTCGCAAAAAAGAAATTCGTATCTCAAAATGGTGTCATGTCGAATATAAGAAAGAATCACAATAATAATGACTTTCTTTTTATTCATGAAGGTTAAAAAGATGACTTTGCATTATTATTACATAAATCATTAGTTTAACAAGAAACGTCACATTGGGCTAGTACTCGTTAATTCACAATAATTGTAGGTAATTTATATTTAAAGTGTTAAACATATTTCATTTATTTTTTGTGTAATTGTTTCCTTAAAATAATATGAATATATCATGTGTCAAACACAAGTTTTGAGTAGATGGTGAGAACATCAATGACGGGGCAGTATGGACTTCTTTACACTTTCATGTTTCGAAAAGCTCTGCAATTTGAAGGTTAAAAAACTTAATTCAATTTTTTTTTTCATAAAAAAAGGACACTTACTTCCAAAACTCATCTTAAAAATTGAAAAACTATTTGTTTGACATCACCTATGTATAACTTAACTTAAATTTAGTTAAAAAAAAAACAGTTTAAAAGAGTCCAGAGCAATTTAAAATTTTTGTGAGTGGCATAATTAGGACTTGAAAAAAGGCCTTAACTTGTTTCGTCGGAATCAAAAAATTTCACTATTATCCCGTTTAACTCATTCTTGCCTTGGTCTGAGTCTCGTGGTTATTCTTGTGAATAGTGTAACGTGTTCTCTGATCAGAATGTCATATTTTTAAGTGCTTTAGAATTTTTAATTTTTATTGTTTATTTATATCAAAATTACTGTATATCGAAAACAATATTTTCTGTGAAATAAAATAAGTTTGAAGCCAATATTTTTAATTTTTGAAAAGCTGTTTGAGTTGAAAATCAATTTTTAAAAACTTTTGTAATTTTTTTTTTGGTTTCTAATTTTTTGTACAAAAACTGTCAATTCGATTTTTTTTTAAATTTTACTAAATGTTGAAAACAATATTTCTTAAAAGATAACATAAGTTTGAAGCCAATACCTACAATTTTTGAAAAGTTATTTGAGTCGAAAATGAATTTTTACCCACTTTTATATTTTTTTTTTAGGTTTTATTTGTTTGTAAAAAAAACTGTCAATTTGGTTTTTCTCAAACTTTGTTTTATTGTTAAAAACAATATTTCTTATAAGTAAAAACTAAAAACAAACTATTATCTCAAATTTTTGAAAAGATATTTGAGTCAAAAATCATTTTTTACCAACTTTTGTTTTTTTTTTCCGGTTTTTATTTTTTTGTAAAAAAAACGGTCAATTCGATTTTTTTTCAAAATTATACTGAATGTTGACAACAATATTTATATAAGTAAATTAAAGCCGATATCTCAAAGTTTTGAAAAAACATTTTAGTCGAAAATCAATTTTTACCAACTTTTATTCATTTTTTTTGTAGGTTTTTATTTTTTGTAAGAAAACTGTCAATTTGATTTTTCTCAACATTTTTCAGAATGTCGAAAACAATATTTCTTATAATAAAATAAGTTTGAAGTCTAAATTTCAAGTTTTTGAAAAGATATTTGAATTGATATTCAATTTTTACCAACTTTGAGTAATGTTTTTCTTAGAATTTTACTTTTATAAAAAAACTGTCAATTCGATTTTTCTCAAAGTTTTATCAGATGTCAAAAACATTATTCTTCGTTGCACAAAATTGTTTTAGAGATGAAATCATATTTAGTCGTAAAAATTTGGAGGTGACACATTTTTTTTTTTTCAGATTTTTTGATTTATAAAAAAAAAACCGTTAAATGGATTTTTTTTCAAAAAATATGCTTCTTTGATAACACGTTACAATGTGTTATATAAAATTTAATTCAAGTCTCTAGCGTTTTTGGTTCGTAAGACATTTAGGGTTAACCAACATTTTCACCTTTTTTCAAACGGCTCTGGTAAAAAAAACCACCCACGGAATTTTCTTGAGAGCCTTATTATCTGTATAATAAAATTTATTCGAAATCGATATCTCTTCGGGTTCTAGAGTTATGTACAACGAAAAAACGTCGCGAACGTACCGACGTACGAACGTACGTACACACGCACGCACAGACATCTTTTTGAAAATCTTTTATTCCGACTCTAGGGACCATGAAACGTCGAGAAATGTCAAAATTTTCAATTTGACCCATTACAATAATTTCCTATGGGAAGTTAAAAAGTTTAAACATTTTTAAACATAATTTCAATGCAAAGTTCAAAGAAAGCATGAGTCTATATAGTCCAAAATTTTTGCCATTGATAAACTTTAACCAATCGTAAAAAAATAATTTAATATTTTGCTTGATACAAAGGTTTTTTAAAAAAAAACAACAACATTTTGAAATAATTAAGACCTGGATTTAAATATTGCATTTAAAATATAAATTTCTATATTTAAAACCAGCTTTGCTCTTTGGCGTTACTTGCATACTTTAATTTAGAACAAATTTTATCAGCATGAGAAAAGACTCTTTTTAAAAATAACTATCAATGAGAAACAATTCTGTTATACACTATTTTTGCAAAACCTTAAACTTTTTCGCAGTGCACGCAAACCTAAAAGCCTTTCACAATAAATTGTCTATATATTACTGAAAGTATTCTTAAAATCGGTCTAGTAGTTCCAGAGATTAGGGCGTTCAAACAAACAAAGTAATACAGATGTTCATACATCCATCATTTTGGTATACAGTATTCTAAGTTAATAGTGGTTTGAAATAAATCTTGTAGAACATCTAAAATTATGACCAAACAATATCTTACAGAATTTTGATCATATTGAAGTCTGAAAAATAATATTTTTACCCGATAACAAAAAAAAAAATATGTAAATTTAAAATTTTGTGTCTTAAAACATCAACCAATATGGATTTTCAAAAACATTCATCTTTAAATAGAAAATATTTTAATAACTTAACTTAACAATAGTTAGAAATTTTTCTAGGCTTGAGTATTTATAGAACGAAATTCTTTAGAGACAACAAAATACTTAAGATCTTTTTAACTATCTCTAAAAAATTAGGACACATCTAGAAAATAGAAAAAAGTCACTATTTTTTCGTATCTAACTGATTTTTATTGTTTTAATGAAAATATTTGATATCAAAGTGAAATATAAACAAATTTTGAATTTGAAATTTCAGTTGAATTATTGAAAAATATCTCAATTTCAATCTATTTATGTATTCGATTATAAACATTTTACTAAACTTTTCAATTTGTTTATTTATTTTCCAATTATGAGTTGCAATTATTTCAATATTTTCCGATACTGTAACCACCTAATTTTTGTCTCAATTATTATTTTTTTCTAACAAACAATTTTTTACATCAATTTCTGTATTATAATTCTTTTCATAACAAAATCCCAATAAATACTTGCCACCACTTTTTTATTATTATGTTTTAAAAGACTAAATTTATGTCCTTTTCATTCATTACCCACAATTTTAACAACAATAAACTCTCTAATTAAAAAGAGGCGTTAAAATGAAAATATTTGAAAAATGTTACAACATGTGCGTTCGTTAACGTTTTAGTGTAATTTAATACACACATTCTTGGCTTTTAGGTAAAATTTGTCAATTTCAACCCCTCTTTTCGTTACAACATACCTACTTTTCATAATAAACTATCGTTACTCAACTTCAGATAATAATAATAATAATTTTTCAAAACCTTTCCCAAATGGACCCATGCTTCAAAAATAAAGGACCTACCTACTACCTATCGAGCTACACAAAATAGAAATAGAAAAAAAAAAACAATAAGAACCAAATTTTAAAGAGCATCACGTTAATAAAATGGAACGTGCATCCTTCCGGTCCCCTTTTGAAAATACCTAATAATAAATAGGTATATTGGCATAGGTTCAGTAAAGACAGGACTTGCAGCTGTCTGGAATTTTCTTCTCTATTTTTTTTTTTTGATTATAACAAAATCCAGGAAAACTCGAAATGATCGAATTCGTCCATTGCATAGCTTAGGGTGTGTGTTGGGTAAATATTTTCTAAAAAATGTTTCATCCGATTTCATAGAAAACACAATAAACTAGATGAAATTTTGGAATTCTACCCCTTGTTAATTTGAAATACACGCACATGCACATTGCACACAACACACCCCAAAAATACAGAAATTATCAGACGAAATTCTTATTGAATGTCATCGACCGAAATGGGAATGTTCATTATGTTTCACCTATACCTACTCGTACTCTCGTATACCTATGCTATATGTACCGTATGCAACCGTACCTACTTATTTATCTAAGCAACCCCTAGCTGATCTCTATTGTTCGTTTGGTATTCTATTCCAGCACTTGCATTGATTACTCGCTGGGAATTGTGTCTGGCACTGATGCTGTGTTGCTGCACCATTGTCTGGGCTTTGTGTGAAATATAGGGAATCCGCTAGCTCTGAACTGATGACACGACGACGACAACGCCGACGAATGATGTCAACGTCAAACATTGTGCTTCGAGTTCGCATTGGCACGTGCATAGGTCTGGAGCTATATAGGTACATACGATTGTACCTCTAAGCTCGAACTAGCTATATCTGCTGATGGCGCACACAATAATCAAGAGGGTTGCAAATTAGAAAAATTTAATCTCGACGCACTCCAGGCTCTCGATTCCGAAGCAGCGTTGGAAGAGGGTGCAGGGTGGAAGTAGGACTGTAAAATGATAGATTGGGGGTATGAAAGTGATGGGGACTATAAAACTGATTACTTCCCCTCATTCACGTTTCTTTTAATTATACATTTTATTCCCTGCTCTGAGCCATACCCCAACCCAACCCTAGTCTTTATAGAGCTAGTGGAAAAAAAAGTTGCACACACAGGACTTTATACGAAAAAGGACACTTAATCACCAGCGAATACTAATTATGGCAAGAAAAGCTGTGAAACCTGGCAAAGACGACGACGACAACGACGATATTGAATTCAATACACAGTGAGACAGAAAGCAGAGTGTTAAGTGAGTTTTTTAGTCGTCACCTATAGTGCCAGTGAGTGTTGAAGTGTTGAAGTTCCAGTCTTTACATAAGTCCAGTGTGCGATAATAAAGACGAGTATCGCGTTCTTTTAATTGGCAAAATTCTGGAACATTCTGTTTTTTTTTTCGTTTTTTAAATGTCATCAACTTAGATTCTGATTAAAATACCCTTGGCTAAAAACTTCATAAAATCTTTGTTGGAATATAATACAAAAAAAAAACGAAAGGTAATTAACTAAATGACAATTTCACTAGATTTGAAAACGTATATGCGAGGAACAATTGTTCAACACTGAAAAATTTACTGAAATTGAATTTAAGTTGAAAATGATTGCTCAGGGGGATAGTATCTCAGAAATGAGTGTTGAACTTTAGTACATTTAAGAGCGTTTTTATGTTTTTGATGTTTATCCATTAAGGGAACAAAGGAATTTTGTGCAAGCACAACTCGAATCGATATTAGTTCATTTTTCTTAGAAAACGAAAATTTCGGAAAATGTGACGAAATCGTAATTTTTGGAACTATGCTCGTTTATATTGTACATTTTATTTAAATAACAAATTGGAGCAACATTTAAAAAACAATTATAGTTTAATGACTTCGAGTTTTGAAAAGTTCGAAATTTTCTATATATTCAGAAATTTACTTTTCTGTCCCAAAAAAAAAAAATAATTTAAATCGCTGTTTCTGAACACATCTTGGTATTGTAATTGTCCGATATCATCATATTTACTGAAACTTGGTTGACAGATAACTTTTTAACATCTGAAATATCTAATTCAAATTATACTATTTTTATAAATGATAGGTGTTCACAAACAACAGGATTAGAGCGAATAGGAGGAGTCCTTATAGCTGTCCGGTCAAGCTTGTCCTGCAGGCCTATCGAACTCTTATCTGACTCCTTACCTAATAGCTCCAATTTTGATGTTGATCAACTTATTATAAATAATGACTTATGAGATCGAACTTTTCGTAATATGTAGTTATATTTTACCTGTATGAGTTATTTGGGTTCTTCGACAAGTAACATTTCTGAAATGTGTGATTTGTTTGCGAGATACTTCAAATCAATTTATGCTTTTGACATTTCGTCTCAATATCTGCCAACTGTTCCTCAAAAGTTTAGTCTTTGAAACCTTCATGTTAGCAAAGAGGCAGTTTTAAATGCTTTGAAGGGAATTGATGACTCCAAGTCTCCTGGACCTGATGGATTATCACCATTTCTGCTAAAAAAAAGCAGCTGCTTCTCTAGCAGAACCATTATCAATATTATGAATGAATGGAAAGTATAATTTCTAACTCCTATCTTTAAAGCGGGTTCCAAACAAGATATTTCAAATTATAGACCAATTTGTAAGATCTCAACTATACCCAAGCTTTTCGAAAAAATAATTTCCGACAATATCAATTTACCAACACGGATTTATAAAAGGAAGGTCTACTTCAACAAATCTTACCATTTTTGTCAATTATGTTCTATCAAACTTTGAAAAAAAACTCCCAAACAGATACTATCTTTACGGACTTTTGCTAAAGCCTTTGACAGAGTAAGCCACAAGCTTCTTCTTCATAAACTTGGATATCTAGGATTTCACTCGAACCTCCTTAAGTGGATAGAATCTTATTTAACAGATCGAGTGCAGATTGTTAAAATTGAGAGTTCTTTTTCAGACTATATTCATGTTCCTTCAGGAGTTCCGCTAGGTAGCCACATCGGGCCTCTATTATTCCTTTTATTTATTAATGATATTTCTGAGATTTTTACAAATTCTCAGTGCCTTTTATAAGCTTATGACTTAAAACTTTATAGAAAAATAGATACTTGTCAAGACTGTATCCTTCTTCAAGACGATTTTTCTAGACTCTCCGAATGGTGTTAACTAAATTCTCTGCATTTGAAGGTATCGAAATGCCAAGTTCTTTCCTGGTCCAGGAAAAAAGATATCATTCATTTTAGTTACGGTTTGCAATATGAAACTCTGCAACGGTCATTCAAAAAAAATCACATTGATTTTTCAGTAAGTAAATCAAACTCTATGCTAGGGTTCATAAAAAGAAATGCCCGTGAATTTTCAGACATTTTTACGTTACGCAGTCTTGTTTTCTCAATGGTAAGGTCGATCTTAGAGTATTGTTCTGTGGTTTGGAACCCATATTATCTAACGGCAGTAGTTAGAATCGAGAAAGTGCAAAAAAGGTTAAAAAGGTATGCTATCTCCAAACTTAATTGGAATTTGGAAATGCCCAGTTATGGTAGTCGATGTTTATTAATTGGGATTATGAAATCAAAAAATTACAAATTCTTAAAGCAATTAAGTTAAAGTGCGCTTTATGTTAAAATATTTTTTTAATAAAAAGGGTTTAAAGCCGTCAACTTTTTTACAGTCGAGTAAAAGGTCATCCTAAAGAACCATCACTACCAGTGATAGTGGAAATGATGGTTAAAATTTGGAAGAAGATTATGATGGAAGGAATTGAACAACTGAGAATATTGGTGAAATAGCTCTTAGTACCATGTTTATTAATTTGCCATCGATCTTTGGAATGAGGCCTTCCGCAAACGATATTACAATGCATCTTCGTAAAACAGTTAACAAAAGGAAATAAGCCCTTCAATTAGCAGCAACGTCTTACTTTCAAAAATTTGGTCCTCAAAATGATGAAAGTGATCCGAAATTACCTTCGAAAAATCAATACGTGGTTATTTTACATTTCGGAGAGGATAATTCAAAAGCGGGTTGATTTTAAAATTGGATAAAACAAGATATCGAAAAAGTTTCATATTTATTTGAGAGCCCTATGACATCGGTTATTTATTTTTTGACAATCATGGTGGGTTAAGGTTTATTCGCATAGTTTTGTGCCTTAGGCAAACCCCACAATAAAAAGTCTAAAGGGGCGAAACCCAAGATGTTGGTGAGCAATTCAATTCGTCGCCTTTGCTCAGGGTATCGATTCTGTCTTGAGATATGCGGCACGTAGCACCATCGCCATCTGGTTTAAACTATATCAATTCGGTACCCTTATGATACAATTCAGGCGACAAGAAGTCAGTGGTTATCGACTTTTGGTGATCGCCGTTGACGCTGAAGGCCCAGCATCATTTTCAAAAAATTACGTACCGTTGAAGACTATAGCCCTTAACAGTTATTTTGTTTTGGTAACCCGTTGATCTCGCGTGTATTGTCCCAACTACGCCAAATTTACTTTTTCACTTACCCATTCATCCAAAAATGGAATTCATCGATACTGATGATTTTTAAATTAGAATTGGGATCAACTTTCAGTTTCCAACTTTCAATAAATGAGTCTTATTGACGCTATAACTTCCCATGATGATTTGTCTTAAGCGAAAAAGATATTTTGACAGAAAGTAAAAGAAACAATATGGCCGCCACGACCTGTCAAAATAAACCCGTTTCTATATTGGAAATTCTTGTATTTGAGCTCTGATAATCTTTAAATGATTATTTGAAAGCCTTTTTTAAAACGTGTAACTGCTAAATTTCAGCTAGTTGGCTGCGTTTAAATATAACTTTGGTACAATTGATACGGGCTTTGATCAATGATTGCGTATGAGCGGAATTAGAAGACCATTGATGTGGACTACGTTTATGTTCAACAAGATGGGGTTAAGTGTCACACAAGCAATTTTGCACAAAAGTCGTTAAGTATAAGATCTATGACAATGTTCCACGATCGGTTTAAAATCTTAAAAATAAAAATTGTTAATTTATCGAGCCTCAAAGGTGAGATTTGGTCAACTTTTACGAAAAGGGTATTGATATCGTTCAATATTGTCTATGACATAATATCTACTTCAAAATGCAATAAACATTTTTTATTTTTAAATACCAAATTGAAACCTCGTAATGGAAAACCCTGTATCTTGTCTCGTTTTTTCTATTTCATTAGAAGAGAAAAGTTCATTTGAAACGTTGTTTCTTAGAAATTCCATGAGTTGATCTTAGGGATCTTTTTATCTATCAGATGCATTTTTCAACTTAACTACAATCATCATCAGCAGTCATTATCATAAACTTATAGCCGCTTAGCCTGTTTAAACAGTATTTCAGTCAAGTCAAGACACCCACCCGTTTTATTATAATTGTTGTAAATAAATTTTAATTTCAATCAATTAAGACGTCTTTCAATTCTTCTTCTTTATCCTAAGTCTTTTCTACATCATACGAAGAAATGTATATATGAGTAAAAAACTTAGTTTTTAAATTCTTTAACCTCAAGTACAAGTTGCGCAAATTGAAATCAACAAAGAGTTTAATTACTCAATGGATAAGATAGAAGATTCCAGCTAGCTTCAAAACTCCATCATGGTTTGCTTCTTTTTGTTAATTCTTTTTTTTTTATAAGAAAACTTTTTGTTCATTGTGATAATTACTTACAAAAAAAAAAACATTGAAAAGTTAACAAAAATCTCTTCTTGATAATAAACACAAATGAAGACTACAACCAGAAAAAAAAAGAAACAAAATTCCACCAAAATAATGAAGATACTATATTTTTTTTGTACCACCTTGTTTATTAGCTTCCGTATAAATGAGTAAAATGAGAAAAAAAAGAATGATGCTTCAGGGTACATTTAAGTTGGAGATTGCTCATTCGTGATGAGACTTTTATAATATTCACCAAAGAAACAAAAGCATAGCCTTGATGGTAGGTAAGGTATAAGTTGCTAAAGTCGGTACAGCATAATGTTAACTACTATAAAACTGGTGGAAGAAATGGGTGGTTCAGAGGGGCGTATATCGTATATGGAGGTGTGTGTGTGTTTTTGTTTGAACAACGAAATGAAGTAAAATGTGCAATTTTGAATAATGTTGAACTTTAATATATGTTTGGTTTGCATGTTATTTTTTTGTTCCCTTTGACTTAAACGCGGCTTCTTCTTAGTAGAAACCCTAAAGGTTAATATTTTTCTTGCGTTTTTCACTTTAATCGTAGGTTTTGGATAATATTGGAATGTCCAATCATTTATACTTAAAAATACATAAAGTGTTCCACTTTTGTTTGTTTTGGGAATCCATTATTATTTTTGTAAACAAATAATCAGGTCATATTTCTATAGTGGTTCAATTCCCATTTAAAAATGGCATAAATTGAAGAGTTGAAAGTAAATCCTTTTTTTTTTGTTTGCACTTACTACAGATCTACCCTTAATTTTCGTCCTGGTATTGATTTTTAAAAGCCCATTAACATTTATCGAGACTTCAACACTTTTCTAGAATCGCCTTTTTTATCTCCATGTTCGATAAACAAATACATATATACGTACATACATATATCAACAAAAATATCGAAAACAATATTTTTTGGAAGATGAAATTAGTTTAACTCAATATTTTTAATTTTTAAAAGAAAGCACATTTTTAAAAAGTTTTAGATTGTTCTTTTTTAGATTTTTTATTTTTTGTAAGAAAACTGTCAATTCGATTTTTCTTAAAATTTTAGAAGATATTGAAAACAATATTTCTTATAAGATAAAATTAATTTGAATGCAATGTGTCAAAGTTTTGAAAAGGTATTTGAGTCGAAAATCAATTGTTTCCAACTTTGAGTAATTTTTTATAAAAAAAAAACTGTCGATTCGATTTTTCTCAAAATTTTCCAGATGCTTTCGTTGAACTTAATTGTTTTTGAGATCATTTTCGTTTTTAATTCGTAAAATTTTCTAGGTGACAATATTTTTTTAAAACTTTATTACTCTACTCTGGGGACCTTGAAACGTCGAGAAATGTCAAAATTTTCAATTCGACAAATTGGACCCATTTCAATCATTAAAGTTAAGTTTGTAAGACCAAAAAAAGGCAAGTCATCAGTCAGGGTCGCAAAAAAGTCTTATTTTTAATTGGAGACTTAAAAGGAGCAAAGAACCATTAGACTAGTTAATGAAGACTTTGTTCCAACGCCCAGTATTTAAGAGAAGTGTGTATGGCGGATAATTTTTCAAATAGCTTAATATGATCAATTCAAAAAAGATAATAATATGATGTGATTGAGGTAAATCCCTGCTTAACATTGCCTGCAAGTTCCTATCCTATATACTATGTAAGCACCTTAAACCGTTCTGCATCACTGTTATTGGCAGTTGGCACGTACCAGTGTGGTATTCGGCCAATCAGATCAACAATAGACCAAATATTCACATTAAATACATGAAAGTCCAACGATCTTCATTAATTTCAGAGACGCATATGATAGCTTTAGTTACCAAGAGCTTTCATTGGCTCAGAGTCTCAACTTGGGATTACGAAAAAACTAATTCAGCAGTGCATCATGGTCTTACAACGCTGCAGGATGCAAAGTGCAAATAGATTACACCTAATCCGAGCTATTCCGAGCTATCATTTGATTTCTTCAACATAGTATTTGAGCATATAGTGCGAAAGATTGGTTTTAAACTGGAAGGCACTATCTTTAAAAGGCTACATGAACGATATAGATATCCTTAGCCGTTTCTGGCAAGGTGTTCTATAGGCATTTCATCTGTAGATGAATAGACGAAATGCATTGGACTTGAAGTGAATGAGGAGAAAACATCACTGTTGGTAGCAATAATTTCGAGCTAGTCAAGGAGTTCCTCTTCCTCGAAACTAATATCAATGCCTCGAATGAATCTTTAGTGGAAATAAGAAAAGTTATCTTAGAAAACTGCTGCTGCTACTTCGGTTTGGCTAAATGCGTAGGATTAAAATTCCTCTCTCCAAGGACGAAAAGAATATTACCCTACATATTAATTTTATCAGCTCTACTTTAAGGTGTCGAGTGCTGGATAAAATAAAAAATGCACTTTCGAGGGAAAGATCCTTCTGGGTATATTTGGTCATATGCGAAAAAGGCAAATGAAGGAGAAGATTCAACAAACGGGAGCTGTATGAAAATGCTGATGTTGTCCAAATTGACGAAACACGCTGACTTCAATGGTTCGGCTCCATTGAGCGAATAGACAACAACGCTAAAGCACCTAGAATCTTGAAATCGAAATTCGTCTACAAAAGATCAGGCGGTTACTGGTAAAAGGGCTTTTGGTCTCAACTAGAAAGAGCTTGCAAGGGACCGCAAGCGATGGAAGAACGCAATATCTCAGTCTGAGACCCTCCATGGATCGGGAGCCGTATAAGTAAATAAAAATAATCATTAGACCCACTTTTAATAATTTGGCTCTAAGCTACCTTAACGCTGCTACTGAACCAAAATTGTTTCTCAACTTTTTAAAAGTTAAAATTATTAGTATTAGATTAAACTTATAAGTAAAATGGGAATACTTGTTTTTGTTTTTTAAACATGTTTAATAATTTTTCCAAAAAGTATAAAATATTGAACAGCCTATCGACATTAATGTATTTAAAGGGAAAGTGTTTCATCATTTGAAAGCATTCGATCAATTTTTCGAAGTTCTGAATGATTTACATTTATATACAAAATAACGATGATATTCTGTAGATTTGAAAAATAAATGATGAGCTCAATTTCAATTTAAAGCTTCATATCAATTAGTTCCTTTTTGTATTTGCTGAAGAATTGAGTAATAGCAATTCAAAATTAAACTAAATGAGTTGCATCTTTGAATCTGCAGTCTTTTACGAAAAACCACATCACAGATATCATCATTATTTTTAAATCCAGTATATATTTTTTTTTTCATAACAATTTTTATCTTTGCAGGCGCCATCAATGCAAATGGTTTAAGCACATGTTTCACATTCATGTGAGTATGAGTGCTTCATGTTCAATTCATGCAGACGAAAAAGTCATTATTATCGTTTTGCCTAATGAAGTCAGTCAGACATTTTTTAGAATTGACTTATTTACAAGTCTTCCATTAATGGTCATGGTTTTCAAAGGATTATATTGACAATTTGTCTAATGGCTCATCATAATTTGTAAATACACCTTGTTAGTAAAATCTATCTCTTATCGTGATTTTTTTTTTCAATATTTCTAAACGTGTGCGATCACCAAGTTCCGAGGACAAAGTATTGTCCTCGGATAGTAAGTTACGAAAAACCCAAAACATGAACATTAACAACAAAGGTTCCAGGGGAAACTACTGGAGCCCTCTTCAATGTTTGCCGGATAGTGACAACGATGACGACTGCGATCTTGAAAATATAGACGAGTCGGCTTCGCAAATCAATCGCATCAAAAAAATTAAAATTCCCCCAATTAAAGTGTTACAAAAAAACTTGTGAATATGTTCATACATGTTTGAAATCAATTAATGTGTCCGATTATTCGATAAAAAAAATGTCAATTGGCATAAAAATCATGTGCGAATCAATAACATCGTATAACATTGTGATTAACAAGTTAAATGAAGACAATTGTCAGTACTTTACACATGCACTTAAAAGTGAAAAAGCATTTAAAGTTATTTTATATGGCCTCAATGAAATTAATGTGTCTGTTCTAAAAGATGAACTTAACAAACTTGGTCTTTTGTGTAAAGATATTAAACTTATTACTAAAAAGTATGAACACTACATAGATACGTTCTACATTGTTTCTCTTGAAAGTGGTTCAATTAAATTATTTCAATTGAAAAAAAACTATCGTTCTATATTCCACACCCAAGTAAATTGGGCATATCAACGTAAACAAAAAAATCGAATTACTCAATGTAGGAACTGTCAGATGTTTGGCCATGGAGAGAATGGTTGCCATGTAAAAACATATTGTTCTGTGTGCGCTGGTTTGCATAAGACTGAAGAATGCAATAGCATAAACATTCATAAATGTGCAAATTGCAGTGGAAATCACAAATCAACTGACGAAGCATGTGCGATCAGAAAGAGATATCTTGAAATGAGAGAAAAACTATCAAATAAAGCAAGTCATCGTACTCACACTCAAACTTCAAAGTCCACAATCGCGAATCTTGATAAAAACAATCAAAGAGTGAACCCATCTTATCTGTCAATGGATGAATTCCCAACTTTACCACGGCAGCAACGTGGGTGTCAAGAAAGAGCACAGATGAACAGGGATGTTATACCAACAAGTACATGGGTAAATTCAAAACCTATGGTGAATACCAATCAACCAGCTTCGTCTTTAGTTTCTCATGGTGAGTTATTTTCTATGGAAGAACTCAACACGCTTGTTATGGAAATGATTAGTAAGTTAAGTTTATGTAAAACAAAAGTCGATCAATTTCAAGCTATCGCACAGTTAGCTACTAAGTTTCTCTATAATGATGTTAAGTAAAAAAAATATGCAAAACAATATTTCAGCTTATAATTTAAATGTTATAACATGGAATGCCAAAGGCATTCGGAAAAAAGTATTAGAATTTTTAAACTTCTTAAATCAAAATGTAATTGATATAGCTCTGGTTACAGAAACGTGGTTAAATTCAGACATTACTTTTTCAACTCAAAACTACTTTTGTTATCGCGTTGATCGCTTAAATCAAATGGGTGGTGGAGTTGCAATATTTGTTAAAAAATCAATCAAACATTCCCTCTTGCCTATTGTAAGGACACGCTATGTTGAGAATATTGGAATCGAAGTAAAACTTAAGCATCATTCTTCAGTCAAAATATTTTGCGTATATTTCCCAGGCAAAAATTCTTGCGAAGAAAAACGAATGCATTTTAAAAGTGACCTTAGAAAACTATTAATAAGAAACGAAAATTATGTTGTGGGTGGTGATTTTAACTGCCGTCACAGAAATTGGGGTTGTAATCGTGCAAATTCGTGGGGTAATGTGTTATCTGATATGTCTAATTTGTTTCCGTTTTCAATTTTGTTTCCGTTTAGTCCTACGTACTTTCCGTCTGGGTCTAGAGGTAGCCCTTCCGTCCTCGACCTATTCATCACAAATATTCCATCTTTTTTCACACAACCTAAAACTATGCAACGTTTAAATTCTGATCATGTTCCCATCTGTTTTAAAATGCTTCAAAAACCGGAAGTTAGTAAAAGTTATTATCTGGATGTTAAAAATACAAATTGGAAACGATATAAAAAAGAAATAAAGTCAAAACTTAGAACAATGCCTGTTGATCTGAGTAGGGTATATTCAAAAGATGATATAGACACTCAGATCAATGCTTTTTCTAATACTATTATAGAAACAATAGAATCATGCGCTCCCAAGAAAATAATAAAATCATTTGTTTTTAAGATGCCCGAATATATTCTTGAATATATTCGTATTAGAAATTCCTTTAAGAGACAATGGCAACGTTATAGACTTCCTTCATATCGCATTCAAGTTAAACTTTACAATAAAAAGATAACTGAGGAAATACAAAAGTTTCGCAATAAGAAATGGAATGAAAATCTTAGCAAACTAGATACAAATGCGAAGCCATTTTGGAATATTGCCAAAATAATTAAAAACAAAAACAGACATATTCCAAATCTAGAAAATGGCAACGATTTAGCTTACGAAGACTCAAAAAAGGCTAATGTCCTCGGAAAAACTTTTTTGAATAACCATTTAGTGTCCCAACATCTCAGTGATGATGAAACCAAAAACCTTGTAAGCCAATCAGTAAGTGCTATAAACACACAAATTGTTGATACACCTGTTGACCAACTGATCACCATAGAAGATATTAAACATATTGTTTCCAACCTTAAATCGAAGAAGTCTGTTGGACTAGACAAAATCAAAAACGAATATATCAAAATGCTACCCAAGGATGGGCTTGTATTTTTAGTCTTTTTGGTCAATGCATGTTTAAAAACACAATATTTCCCCAAGCTTTGGAAAACGGCTAAGGTTATACCTATTTCAAAGCCTGGGAAAAACTTAAATCTTCCACAAAGCTATCGACCAATAAGTTTGTTGAGTAGTCTTAGCAAAATTTTGGAAAAGATTTTAAAAGAAAAAATATTACAAATTTCTGAACAATTGAACATTATTCCTAATGAACAATTTGGGTTTAGAAAATTTCACAGTACTACTCACCAAGTATTGCGAGTATGCCAGTATGTGAAAAAGAATCGTTTGCTTGGCAAATCAACTGGTCTCATTTTACTAGACATAGAAAAAGCTTTTGATACTGTGTGGCACGATGGAATGGTCCATAAACTAGTTTGCTTAGGCTTTCCAACTTATCTAATAAAAATTATTCAAAGTTTCCTGTCTGATAGGTGTTTTAGTGTTTATGTTAATAACTGTTCGTCAAATTGTTACCATGTTGAACATGGTGTTCCACAAGGATCTGTATTAGGGCCATTCCTTTACAATATCTATACGTCCGATATTCCCAAGCTTCCTGAATGTCAATTAGCTATTTTTGCTGATGATACTGGTATTTTTTCATCGCATGAATTTGGTCTCAATATAGAGACAAATTTAAACCATGCAATTGATCTTATAACTCAGTATCAGTATTATTCTAAATGGAAAATAAAACTAAATGCTGATAAGGTACAAGCTATCTTTTTTAGTAGAAAAAGAAAGTCTTGTTTTCTTCCAAGCAACCAGATAAATGTTAACGGTGTCAACATAAACTGGGAAACGAGCGTAAGGTATCTAGGGGTTTGTTTAGACCAAAAACTTATTTACAGAGAACATATCGAAAAAACATTAAAGAAAGTTGGTATTGCGATAAAACTTCTATATCCCTTTATCAATAGAAAGTCCGGTCTTAGTAACGACAATAAAATTATAATTTATAAAGTCGTTTTTCAGGCAATTCTTTTGTATGGTTGCCAGATATGGGGGAAGTGTGCAAAGTGTCATATACAAAAACTGCAGATATCTCAAAATAAATTGCTTAAAATGATGCTTAATCTTCCTTGTTATTATTCTACAGCCGACTTGCATGCAAGAGCAAATGTTGAAAAAATTTGTGATAGAATTGAAAAGCTGAATAATTCATTTGTATTAAAATGTGATTTTTCGGATAATCCATTGATCAACCAACTTATATCCTAACCACTTTTCTGCCAACTAATATAATTTTCTGTTAAAACTTGTTATTTTACTTATTGTTATGTTTCGATTCTTCTAGATATTTAAATTATGTTATTTATGTATTTACTTAAACACATTGTGATATTAAATTATGCTTTATAATTTACTTAATTGATTTAATGTTTATTTATTATATATTTACCTCTATGTGAGTTACACAATTATTTGTCTACTTGTTTTTAATGTATTACAATCGATTAATTAACTTATTATGTATATTTATTTATTTATAAGTTTGTTTATTTATTCATCAATTTCTTTGTGCAGTAATAGTTAAATAACTATTAGTTTGATTGTTTGTTTTGTATTTACTAAATTATTTATTAAATAACTAATTTATTTATTATTATATTTATTTATTTAATTTTTTTTTATTATTATTTATTTATTTATTTATTTATTTATTTAATTTATTTATTTATTTAATTTATTGCTTAATAATCAAATTGTTTATTTATTTATTAATACATTTACAATTATAAAGTCACTAACTCATACTAAAATATAAACATAAGTATATTTATATATTATTTATGAATTTTGATACTAACCCAAAATACTAACCCATTTAAATATGTATAGTTTAAAAAACTATGTTAAGACACACTGTACCTGAACACTTTTTTTTCATATTGAAGGTTTTTTTTGTACTTTCCTTCAAATATTTATATCATACAATTCTTAATTTTAATAATTTAAATACTGATTCAGTAGAAAGATGTAATGTATCTATCTTATATCAAATCTCTGTATATGTAAACTGTGCGATAGCCTATCAAATGTAATTCAAATACGAAAATAAAAAATCTAATCTAAAAAAGAAAATTATGTTATTATGGCTCTCATAGGATAAAAGTTTAGTCTTTTAAGAAGGTGACGAAGATAGTTCAAGATTTAAAGACATTATAAAATAGGGTCTCAAAAAATCATTTGTTACAATAATATTGTATATCTCGTATTAAGTCATAAGCTGCAAAATTTCATTGAAGAAGAATTACGATATTGATAGATTCAAAAACCTCTCAAAACTCAAAATTGTCATCTGTAACATGTTTTTTTTTTTTTAAAGACCTTATCCAAATTGTTATTCAACGATATTTATAATTATATATTAAAGGCATTTAAGTATTTTGGGAGACCCTGAAATACGAAAGGATCTGTGATCTCTTTAGGGAAGAACTTAGGATTTCAGGGGAGGTCTGGACATTTCAAGTGAGGATTTGGAATTACAAAGGAGCTCTTTATATTAAAGAGAAGGTTTGGATATTCCAACGAATGTGATCTTGAAATATCAAGGAACGTTTTGAAATATTAAGGGAGGTCTATAGATTTTAGGGAAGATCTTGAAATTTCAAGGAATGTGTGGAAAATGCAAGAGAGTTCTTTAAAAATCAAGGGAGATTTTGAAACGACAAGTGAAGAGGTATGAAGATATCAGTAGGATTCTTGAAAGATAAAGGGAGGTCTTCAAATATTAAATAAGGTTTTGCAGAATCAAGGGAGGTCTTTATATGACAAGGGAGGTCTTGAAAAAGCAAAGATGTAAAGGGAGGCTTTTGATTATCAATATAATTATTGAAATAACATCTGAGGTTTGGGTATTTGAAGGAATCTCGTCAAATGTCATTAAAGGTCTTGAAATATGAAAGGAGATTTGGATATTTGAAGAGTAGGTCTGAGGATTTCAAAGGGGGGTTTTTTAATATCGAGATTGGCTTTGAAATAACAATGGAGGCCTGGATATTTCAAGGAATCTCCGCAAATGACATTAAAGTCTTGAAATATCAAGGGAGATTTAGATATTTGAAGAGAAGATCTGAGGATTTAAAGGGAGGTCTTTAAGTATCAAGAAGGTCTTGAAATAACAATGAAGATTTCAAGAAATCTCTTCAAATGTCATTAAAGGATTTTAAATAGCAAGGGAGATTTGGATATTTCAAGAGGAGGTCTGAAGCCATAAAAAAACAATGGAGGTCTGGATATATCAAGAAATCTCCTCAAATTTTATTTAAGGTCTTGGAATATCAAAGGAGATTTTGACATTTCAGAAGGAGGTCTGAGGATTTAAAGGGAGGTTTTTAAATATGAAGATAGGGCTTGAAATAACAATGGGGGTCTGGATATTTCAAGGAATCTCCTAAAGGTCTTGAAATAACAAGGGAGATTTGGATATTTCGAGAGGAGGTCTGAGGATTTAAATGGAGTTTTTGAATATCAAGAGGCCTTGAAACAACAATGGATGTCTGGATATTTCAAGAAATTTCCTCAAATGTCATTGAAAGCCTTGAATTAGCAAGGGAGATTTGGATATTTCAAGAGGGGTCTGGAGATTTAAAGGGAGATTTTTAAATATCATGATAGGCCTTGAAATAACAATCGAGGTCTGGGAATCTCCTCAAATGTTATTTAAGGTCTTCAAATATCGAGGGAGATTTGTATCTTTCAAGAGGAAGTCTGAGGATTTAAAGGAAGGTTTTCAAATGTCAAGATGGGTCTTGAAATAACAATTAATGTCTGGATATTTCAAGTTATCGCCTCGTATGTAATTTTAGGAGGTCTTAAAGTGTTAAGAGAGGCTTTGAAATGACAAAGGAGGTCTTAAAATAACAAGGGAGATTTGGATATTTCAATAAGAGGTCTGAGGATTTAAAGGGAGCTTTTGAATATCAAGATAGGCCTTGAAATATCAATGGAGGTCTGGATATTTTAAGAAATTTCCTCAAATGTCATTGAAGGCATTTAATTAGCAAGTTAGATTTGGATATTTCAAGAGGTGGTCTGGGGATTTAAAGGTAGATTTTTAAATATCATGATAGGCCTTGAAATAACAATCGAGGTCTGGGAATCTCTTCAAATATCTAGGGAGATTTGGATATTTCAGGAGAAAGTCTGAGGATTTAAAGGAAGGTTTTTAAATATCAAGATGGGTCTTGAAATAACAATATATTTCTGGTTATTTCAAGAAATCTTCTCGTATGTAATTTAAGGAGGTCTTAAAATGTTAAGAGAGGCCTTAAAATGACAAAGGAGGTCTTAAAATAACAAGGGAGATTTGGATATTTTAATAAGAGGTCTGAGGATTTAAAGGGAGTTTTTGAATATCAAGATAGAATTTGAAATAACAATGGAGGTCTGGATATTTCAAAAAATCTCCTCAATTGGCATTAAAGGTCTTGAAAAAGCAAGGGACCTCCAAGAAGAGGTTTCATGATTTAAAGGAAGGTTTTTAAATGTCAAGATAGGCTTTGAAATAACAGTAGATGTCTGGATATTTCAAGAAATCTCCTCAAATGCCATTAAAGGTCTTGAAATAGCAAATGACCTCCAAGAAAAACTCTCAGGATTTAAAGGGAGGTTTTAAAATATCAAGATAGGCCTTGAAATAACAATTGAGGTCTGGATATTTCAAGGAATCTGCTTAAATGCCATTAAAGAAGGTCTTAATATGTCAAGAGAGGCATTGAAATGTCAAGGGTGGTCTTGAAATATCAAAGAAGGTCTGGAGATTTCAAAGAAAATAAATTGTTGCTGTTTTAAGTCATATTTTTTTTTAATAAAATAGAATATGGTAATTTTTTCTTCGTTTGTATGGTATTAAATTGTTCCTTAGGAGATATTTAAAATAACGGAAACTTTTTGTGTTTTTATTGTAATTGCTCTAAAAACAATATTTATTCAAAGTGGGGTCTTGGAAAAAATAAGACAGAAAAAAGAACAAACGCACAAAACCATGGATTTATATTTAAGATACGTTGAAACATAAGTAGTACCCGTTACATGATGTTAAGTGCGTTGGACTGTCATGCGAAGGTCTTGGGTTCAATCCCTGCCTGTGCCATCTTAATTGAAAAAAAAATAATTTTTGCGGGAACTGCCTCTCGCGAGGAATCAACAAATCCTTCAAGATTAATTCTTGTCATGAAAAAGTGCTTTCTTAAATAAGCCGTTCGGATTCGGCCTAAAATTGTAGGTCCCTTTCATTCCTGACAAAAGTACTCGCACACAGGAATGGGTGAAAGTTGTAAGTCACTAGGCCCTGGTTTGAAACATCATTAAATATGAACATTTTTAATTTTGCTGAACTATTTCCCATTTTCATGCATAAAATAACTTAGGAAATTAATAAAAAGCAAACAAAATTATCCCGAAAACTTTACTTTTTTTTTCTTAAAAAATGATAAACTCAGATGTCCCTTAATTATAACTTAAAACCAATTCCAAATGAAACACAAACTTCTAAAGTCTGAACATGAACCACATTTTACGTTGAGTATGTAGGTAAACCTTACCGTTGCTGACATTGAACTAAAGTATGACATAATTAATCAGGCAACCACAAAGGGCACATCACATCACCTGTCAGATCGTACTCAAATCAATTTAACACCATGTTATAAGTAGAAGATACATAATGTAAGGTACCCTAAGTCCAGTGATGCGAAACAATCAGATACATTCACCGCAGCAGGTATCTAGAAGATACAATGCAACATGTTGTGTTTGTTATTATAACCTTAGAAGTTAGGTAAGGTATACCTTCAATATAAGACAAATCATCACCGCACATAAATGTGTTTTGTGTAAAGATATTCATCATTGTGTAAGTCAAAGGAAAAACAAAAACAACAAAATCATTTGATTCGTCTAAATGTCTTATTTTTTTCCAAAGAAACTGAAACCGATCTTGTCGTCGCGTCGACGGTTGGTCACAGCAGCTGCGGCCGGAGGTGGCTCGACTGGCGGCAGCGGTGGCGTGCGATTTGGAATGTTGTTCATTTTTTGTTTTTGATCCCAGTGAGATGGTTTCATATTTCAGTGACATTTGAATGGGTAAACGATGACCCAATAAACACTTCTTCTTTTATTTTCTCTTAACAATCGAACAGGGGGTATCAGAAAAAAGTATCGAATTTCATGAGAAAATAAAAGCCTTCTACTGTGTGCATACATATTTTTTTCAAACGATTTCAGAATCGTTCTTTAAAATTAGCATATGTATTTTTAAAACAAAGTTATAATATTCAGGAAAAAATAAATACACAAAGATCTCCAACTCCATTCAACCACTCACCAAATAAAAATAAAAAATCCATTTAAAAATGTGTCACCCACTAATTAACATATAAACAAAGATTCTTTTATATGCGTAACGAAGTTTAAATATATTTATTTATCTTTATTGTTTACACCTAATGAAATTGTTTAATCAAATTTAAGCTTACATTTCTAATAATTTTTTATTTTTGTTTATTAATTTAATAAATTTTTATTTACACTAATGTTAAAAAGTGTTTAATATTTATCACAACATTTAATTTAATGGGAATTTTTCAAACATTCATTTAGTCAACAGAACATTATTTGTTTTGTTGTTGGTGTTGTTTTTATTTAAATTTTAATTTGGTTTAATGAGTGAAAATATTTTGGTTGAAGCTTTTATTTGATAGTTTTTGTTAAATTAGTGATAATGCAGCTTTAATGAAAATAGGTAGGGTATCTACATTTCTATATGTATGTTTGTACGAGTTTGTGCCTAAATTATGTGTGTTTTTATATTATGTCCTGTTGTGAGTCAGTTATAAATTTTATGAATCACATGGAACGCACCTTTTTTTATTGAACATAATTTAACAATAATTTTTCTTAATAGATAGTTAAATGGTATTCAAACATCGTTTAAGGTATTTGAGTGGGAGGATTTTAACATACAAATGTTTTGGAATTTTGACTTTGACAACTATTTAAAATCGATCGTACAAGAAGTTTAACAAAATAAAAAACATTAATAATTTATAGACCGTGACATTGGTAGTGACAGTTGAAGTCATTGCCATGACAGTGATCTGGCAGGTGGAACTATTAAAATAAATTAAGCCTGTTTCGTAACTCAAACTTCAACTTAGTACGACATCGAGACACGTTTCATAAGTAAATTTTTGTTAACTCAAAAAAGTTGCATTGAGAAAGTACAAAATTTCCGATCAATTGAAAAATTTGCAAATTTCTGCAAGAATTCTAGAATGCAAGGAATTTGACAACCTTTAAAATTAGCAATTTTATTTTCCGTCATTGTGACTGTCAATTTAATTTGATTGTTCGTTGTTGGATTTTTACAAGTAAGAAATTGGAAAATTTAAAACGAAAAAAGTTCTCCCAGAACATTTAAAAAATTAGGGCATAACTTCCCTAAGATAGTATTTGGTCCAAGTAATTTCTTTGTGTACTGTTTCCTTGCATTTCCTCGCCTATTGCAAATGAGTCCACAAGTGAAACATTTGTCATTTCCCAAAATTTGGACTGTTATTATTTCATCATCATTTACTAATTCTTTGGATGTCGACAAAATCCAAAATTTCCAACGGTTAAAATACTTTCCAAAGACATTTCGGTTTCAAGTATCTAATAGACTGACGTTCAAGTACAAAGTGAAACGAAAGCATTTGTTCAGTTTGTTGTACTTTCTCTAAGAGGTCCCTTAATTTAAAAAAAAAAGAAATTTCTAAGAGAGCACCAAAAATACTGTCTAACATTTTTTGTATGGTTTACAAACTCATTCTAGAGTCAATACTCAATCACAAATTTTTCAATTGATTTACTACTTCTAGTTTCAAACATTTTTCACTTCAGCTTTTGGAATCAGCAAAAGTTTTAGAAGTTACCATAGGACTACGGGTACAGTTAAAAACTTTAAATGTTTGACTCTGAGTACCACGGAAAAAGAGATCAGCATCATCAGAAAAAGTATTGGTCCCAAAACCGAACCTTGTGGCACTCCCAAATCGAATGTCAAAAATCAAATCAAATGGGGTGGCGCAACAGTCCGTTGTGAACCAGGGCCTAGTGACTTACAACTCTCAACCATTCCTGTGTGCGAGTACTGTTGTCAGGAATGGAAGGGACCTACAATTTAAGGCCGAATCCGAACGGCTAGTTTGAGAAAGCACTTTTTCATGACAAGAATTACTCTTGAAGGATTTGTCAATTCCTCGCAAGAGGCAGTACCCGCGAAAATTATTTTTTTTTTTAATTAAGGTGGCACAGGCAGGGATTGAACCCAAGACCCCTTGCAAGACAGTCCAACGCACTAACCATCATGCCACGGGTACTACTAAAAATCGAATGTAAAGAGTGATATTTTAGCTATTAACTTTTTGGCAACACTGGTTTAAACTGCTAACTCTCGTTTCGTGTCTTGTTTTACTGTCAAGCATCTTCAGTTTGGTCTCTAATTTAACCATGATTAGTCTTACTAACGAACAACGCTTTCAAATTATTGAATTATATTATCAAAATGCGTGCTCTGTTAAGAAAGTTCATCGCGTGCTTCTTCCATTTTATGGTCAGTTTAATGGACCCACCAAATTTACATTGTTAGACATTTAACACGCTTACGTAAAGTGCGAACTGAAGAAAATATCTCAGCGATATCGGCCAGTGTTAATAATGACCATCAATTATCGTTTCCTCGCCGATAGAAGCAATTGGGCCTCTGTTACTCAACATTGTGGAAAATTAAGCTGAAGGATTTAGGTGTGATGGTTTTCAAAATACAGCTGGTGCAAAAATTGAAGCAGAACGAACTGCTGCAATGTAAAATTTTTAATCAATGGGCTCTTTAAAAGTTGGCCAAGATCCACTTTCTTACCGAAAAATTGGGTTCAGCGACGAAGATCATTTTTGGCTCAATGGGTACGTAATAAGCAGAATTGTCGATTTTGGAGTAAATATCAGCCAGAAGCATTGCAGCAGCTACCAATGCATCCAAAAAAAGTCACAGTTTGGTTCGGTTTGTAGGCTGGTGGCATCATTGGACCGTGATTCTTCAAAGATGATGTGAATCGTAACGTAACTGTGTATGGTGAGCGCTACAGCCGTGAGATGATATCCAACTTTTTTTCTAGACCAAAATGCAAGAGCTTGTCTTGCATGACATGTGGTTTCGACAAGACGGTGGCACATGCCACACAGCAACAATGGACTTATTGAGAGGCGAGTTCGGTGAACATTTTATTTCACGTTTGGGACCGGTCAATTGGCCGACTAGATCTTGCGATTTAACGCCTTTAGACTATTTTTTGTGGGGCTATGTTAAAGCTTATGTCTAAACAGACAATCCCACTTTAATTGACGCATTGGAAAACAACGTTTAAGCATTTATTGGTGAGATACCGGCCGAAATGTTGGAAAGAGTATGGAAAAATTGGGCCAAACGGATGGACTATTTGATGCTTAGTTAAGGTCAACGTTGGGATGAAATAATCTCCAAACACAAAATTATATGGACCGTACCTTTTTCTGAACTGTATGTGTTTTTTTAACTTTCTTAAAGCTTTTCAAAATTGACACTTTAGAATACAGCATCAACATCGTCTTTCAACCGAACTCAAAAACATTACCTTAGTTTTAAGACTTAGTAAGAATTTGTGCTCTACAAACAAGATTCTGAGATCTCAACTCAAATAAGATATAAAATTAAAACGACTATCTGTGGCATAAAAAAAAGCCCACATCATCTGCAAAAGCTTGTAAAGAACCTAGGAATAGCAATCTAAATAAGGAATTAATATATTCTACAAAACAGTATTGGTCCTAAAATCGAACCTTATGGCACTACGAAATCAAATGCATTTACTCGTATATCACTATCAAATGTCGCTCTTTGGTTTCTTACATTTAAGTATGATCCTCAACAATCACTTATGAAGTCTTGTAACCCAGCACTTTCAAGTTTACTCATCAAAATTGCGTGGTAAAAATGTTTGAAAACATACATTTCTAAGGTAGTTTCCGTCGTCTTATTGCTTTGGAAACCGAACTGGTTATCACTGAAAAATTTGGAACAAAGGCACTCTGGAGCCTAATCTTGGCCTGCTGCTTTCCTAAACAGTGGAACTGAGCATCTAATTTTTTGAAAAACAAGATTTATGGAAATTCAATTACAGTATTGAAATATGGCTTCTCGAACATAAGAGCGTAAACGTGTTTAAGGACTGTATAAAGCCCAAGAAGTACTACCTGTGTTATGATAATTATCGATTTTGACTGTCATGCCAGAGGTCTTTGGTTTAATCGCTACCTGTGCATCGTAAAGTTCTTTGCACGGGTACTGCCTCTTGAGAGGAATTGACAACAGTAATTCCTATCATAAAAAAGGCCTTTTTTCAAAATAAGTTATTCGGATTTGGCTTAAAACTTTAGGTCCCCTCCATCTCTGACAACAGTACTCGCTTACAGGAATGGTTAAAAGTTGCAAGTCACTAGGCTCTAGTTCTCAACCGACTGTTGCGCCACCTAATTTATTTTTAATCAAAGAGATTGCAGTCTGATTTTATTTAAGTCAATTGACTTTTCAAATTCCCTTCAATTCACAACTTTTAAAAATGAAGTCAAACTTTTAAATTATTTTGGAAGTCAAAAAATTTTTAAAAAAACAGCCAAAGTCATGTTTTGACTGCAGTAATGAAAAGATTTTAGTTTTTACAACTCTGATAATTAATCATTGAAGAACGTATTCATTTAAAATCAAACTTCGAAAATTTTAATGTGACAGTTAAATAAATTTATTGTCAAAGTAGGATTGATTTATAAAGTCAATGTTTATATGCGTTTTATAACTTCACTTTATAGGTACCAAGACTATTAAAAATTAAAATAAAACGTTGACAATATCAGCACAAAAATGTCATTTAATATTTTTGTATTTATTTTACTTTTATTTCATTTTTACATCTCTATATAAATTCCATAGCTCTCTTTTATATAAATTACTCGAAAATACAATTTGTTACATACGGAGTAGATTGAATTGACATCTTTGAAATGGTTCAATTTAAAATTGTGAATCGATAACTTCACTCACTCACTTTCAAAATGGTTGACAAATTTTAAAATACAAAATAAAAGTACATCCAACATTGGACACAATTTATATTGCATGTCACCAAATAAAAGGACACTAAATTGGTTGAACAGTCAATAAAAAAGATTCAAGATTTATATGAATGTGGAATTTCCTTCTATAGGTACATAGGTAGAGGGGAGTATATTTGTATTTATAGGTACTTTTATAACTGGTATGTGAATTGAAATGCTGCGAAAATAAATTAAATGTTATAAAGTCTTTTTTATGATGTCAAAAAATACTAAATTGCGATAATATGTCACATATTCGAATAAATTGTCAAATAAAAAGGACGAAAGTCAAATTTGAACAGTTAGGTACTTAAAGTGATATTTTTTTATCGACAGTTATTTTATTTTGTTTTTTCTTTCATGAAGTATACACGTTTAAGAATTTTAATGAAATCAAGCTACATGACTAAAGTTGACAACATAAAAAAATTCCTAATTTTAAGAAATTGTGATATCCTTCTGTTTTTTCTAGGCAAAATTTGGTACAAAAATATTTTGTATAGTTTCTATTTCTGATTAATTATTTGGTAAAACAATGATAAGAAGTAAAAACGTAATGGAAAATAATTATTGCTTTTTGTAATTAATTTCAACTTTCAATTACAAGTAATTAGTAATTGACCTTTTTAATCGGAAGGCGTTCTTCTCAGGAACCGCTTAAAAACGGCCTCTCACATTTTTGCCAAGATTGCCAAGAATAAAGAGACGGGAGTGATTCATGAGAAGGACGCCCAAGATAAAATAAAATACCAGAAGGTTGTTGATGAATACAACAACCTTATGGATAGCCGAGAAAAGGCCGTTAAGCGAAAAAGATCTCAGGTAGAGATCTGTCTGTTTCAGAAAAATAGCAAGCTTGACAGAAAGACAAGGTCAGGGAAAGCACCATATTCTGGAGCTGTGCAACTGCGTTCTCTTAGTGAGGTTGTCAGGGATGAAGTAGCAGTTGTGGATGACCTCTCCACACACAGCAAAGGTCTGATAAACGTGTAGAACTCTATCGAGGGCAAGCTCTCTGAGATGGTGTTTTCATACACTATATCAAACAGTGAGGGCCCCTACCTTAGTTTTGACTCTGGTGAAATGCTCAAGGGGTATAGGGTAATCAAGTGTGCGGACAGGTTTTCTAGGGATTTTCTTAGTGAAAGCATGCTAAGGTTAGCAATGACTGGGAGGGCTTGAAGATCAAGCTTATCCCAGCTAAGGACATCCCTAGACAACCGAAAACTCGCATTTGGTTGCCACTCATGAGCATAAAACCAAGCGGACAGGATCTGATCCGCGGTCTTCAGAGGCAAAATCCGCTGGTCCCCATGCACGATTGGGCTGTAGTAAAGGCAGAAGAACCGCAGAAGACCAGCACCTCTTACATTCTGAGGATTAGCGAGGACAGTCTAGGGGCTCTCGAAAGGGCCGAGTACAAACTTAGTTTTGGCATAAGGAATGCCAAAATTAAAATTCTGCAGAGTCGGGGAACATCACTCTAAGTGTGCTTCATATAATCTGAGAGTTTTCCTTGGGGAGGAAAACTTCGACAGTGGCGTTATCCAAGAACCGTGGATAAATGGCCTAAAGGTGCCAGGCCTCCAAGACAACCAATACCGCATATCAAGACCAAGCACTTCCGATCTGACAGTTGTCAGATTTGAAGATAAGAATACACAGGGCTTCCTGTTGGCTTCTTTTTACTCTGCCCATTATGCACCAACACCTCCGGAGAAAGTGTTGCACACTTTTTGATTTTACCGAAGCTAAAATCAAAAAGGCCAACCTTCTGATCGGAGGCGACGCAAATGCTCGGCATACCTTTTGGGGAAGTTCTGAGATCAACGAACGAGGTCAAACGAGTTTTGGTATCAAAACGGCGCACTACAGCGCTATTTGGATCTCAATCTAGGTTGCCTTGAGATCGCCATTTCTACCTACCTCATAACTACCTTTAATGCATAACAATTACAAGTACTCATAGTTCAAATATACATATTTTAATTACTTGTGATACTAATTTAAAAAAAAAATTACAATTACTTTTAATTGTAATGGAAAAATTTACAAGTAGTTCAAAATTTTCAAGGGTTTAGAATGATTCTTCCGGGAGATTACTACTAAAGAAATAATTACTGCTTTTTTGATCATTCATTTTGGTTTCAATTACAAATTTATTGACGCTCTTCTATTCTAAAGTAATTGACACTTTTCAATTACATGTAATTGGTAATTGAAATATTCAAAAAAATTTCAAGCAAATAAAATATTGTTTGCAGAACTTAATTGCACGTAAATATAAGCCAATTTATTTCAATCATTTTTTCGCAGCTCTCGTTTTTAAATGTTTCTGAGTGAGGCTTAGGTAAGATTTAGGCAACTAAAAAACATAGAATGCATCCCAAAAAGTTATTTATAAAATCAGAGGAAACATTTTTATCTTAAACTAAAAATAGAAAATTATCCACTGATTAACTTCTCGAGCAGTAAATTTTTGATCTATGATTTTTTGAATCTTCTCTCTGGGAATTTTGAACATTTTGACCAAATTTCGACCCGATCAAAAATTATTGAGATATTCTATTTTTAATAATTTTAAGCTTTGCTTTGTTTTTAAATATTAAAAAAGTTTATTTTAAACATTTTATTTTATTTACCTAAATGAACAAACAAATTTTAAACTTTCATTTTAAAAAGGACATCCCTGTGTTACTCGCAAACAGTGATGTTATAAGGCTATTGTTTATCATGAATTTTAATCCCAACGAAATTTATTTTCTTAAAAACGATTTTAAACACTACCACTTTAATAATTTTTGAATTGAAGAATTTTTAACTTCCCATAGGAAATTTTTGTAATGGGTCCGATCTGTCGAATTGAAAATTTTGACATTTCTGGACGTTTCAATAAAAGATCTTTCGAGAAATGTCTGTACGTTCGCAACGTTTTGTCGTCGTCCACAGCTCAAGATCCAGAAAAGATATCGACTTCAAATGCATTTTATTACACAGATAATAATGCAGAAAGATGCTAAAAGGGTGGTTTTTTTACCATAGCAATTTAAAAGAAAGTGAAAATTTTAATTGACCCTAAATATCTGACGAACCAATCACGCTAGAGACTTGAACTAAATTTTATATGATGTACTGTAACGTGATACCAAACAGGCATATTTTTGAAAAAAAAAAATCCAATTAACGTTTATTTTAAAAATAAGACAACTTTTTAAAAAAATGTGTCACCTCGAAAATTTAACGAATAAAAAATGCTTTTGTCTTCAAAACAATTTTGTGCAACGAAAACTAACGTTTTTGATATCAGGTTAAATTTTGAGAAAAACAGTGACAGTTTTGTTAATAAAAATTAAAAACCATTAAAAAAAATACTCAAAGTTGGTGAAAATTGAATTTCGACTCAAATATCATTTAAAAAATTTGATATTTTGGCTTCCAACTTATTTTATCTTATAAAAAATATTGTTTTTGAAAGTCTGAAAAATTTTGAAAAAAATCGAATTGACAATTTTTTTTCCAAAAAACCTAAAAAAAAATTAACAAGAGTTGGTAAAAATAGATTTTCGACTCAAATATCTTTTCCAAAATTTAAAAATATAGGCTTCACTCTAATTTTTTCTTATAAGCAATATTGTTTATAACATTTAGTAAAATTTTGAGAAAAATCGAATTGACAAAAAAATCAACGAACGTTGGTAAAAATTGGTTTTCGACTAAAATATCTTTTCAAAATTTTGGCTTTAAACTAATTTTATCTTATGAGAAATATTGTTTTGAACATTCGATAAAATTTTGAGAAAGATCGATTTGACAGTTTTTTTTACAAACTTTACTTTCGACTCAAATAGCTTTTCAAAAATTAAAAATATTGGCTTCAAACTTATTTTATCATACAGAAAACATATTCATTTCCTACTAATATTTTTATATGTAAGACATAAAAACTTTTGAGAAATTCTTCTAAAATTGGCAAAAATTGGTTTTCGACTAAAAATCTCGTTAAAAAAACTAGATTTTGAAATAAAACTATTTCATTATATAAAAAATATTGTTGATAATTTGCAACTTTTAAGAATAATTCAAGCGACAACTTTTTTAACACAACACGAAAACCTACAATTTTTTAAGCAAGACGAATCGACAGACGAGATGAAAAGTTCTCAGTGTGTGTCGCTTCACAGTCTCTTTTTTTTTAAGTGTGGCAACCCTAAGCTTCTACATAATATTGTTTATTTCAGGAGCATCCTGACGAGTTTGGCGTGTCGTTGAAAGGCGGGATCTTTAACTTTCAAATTCTGGTGAACAAAATTGAGTTATTAAATCATATCGAACAAAAAAGCCAAAACCAAACTTCCAGACAATTTAAATTAAAAGATAAATATGCGTTGACCAAATAATAAAAAACCTTGCATGTTTAGTTCCTGTTAAACGATCTTAGATTGAAAGGTGTGGAAAGATCTGAAATTAACAGATTACATATGTAGGTACAAGAGAAGCATCAGGTTCATTTTTGAACTTAGCGCCGCCGCCGCAGCAGTGAAGATACCTGCAGAGATAAATAAACACAACATTTTTGTCTTGTTTTTCATCTGGCTTAAAAGACCGCAATGTGTTTAAATACTTTTTTTTTCGTACGTTTTCAAAAAGTGCTTTGATGCTTTTAAATCAGGCTCCAGATAATAGTGCATCAGATAGGTACGAATTTGAGTGTGATGGAATTCAACTTGAAATATTTCATTTTGTTTTTTGTTTTGTATTTTCTCTTCACAAAAAGCTATAAATTCCGATTATTTTGATGGTAAGGTTGTCAGAGAGTTGGTGTAGATTTAACCTTTTTTTTATTTTTTCGATGCAGTTCTACTGCTGATATATTTCACATATAATGGACACTGAATTCAATTCCCGTCGCTCTTCATCAAAACAGAATAAAAAAAAAAACAAATCTGATCGAATGAACCAATTCAATACGGAAAATCCATATACGAGTACTCGTCGAATCAAAAAATATTCATTCAAATGAATCAAAAGGATAAATGTCCAGTAGACTAAAAATACAAAAATAAAACAACAAAACAATAAGCTTGACCTGGTTTTATCTCCGGTCCTGTATAAAAAAAAATAAAAAAAGGATGCACACAAAATCGACATACATTTTTAAGAAGTATACGAGTAGAATAAATCGTAGTCTATATAAATATATTTCAATTCGACTTTATCACAAATTTGATTAACCTATTTTGTTGGCCTGAATAAGTTTTTTCTGTTTTCACCTAGAAACGAGGATGACTTGATTCCAAAACTCTATCTATACAACACTTGAGAAAAACGCATCTCTGTCAATATACAGACACTCGTCTTTTTATACAGAGTTAAATATTTTCTATAGACATTCCTACGTCGAGGAGAATTTAAAAAATAAAGAAAAAGTCCATTCAGACAAAATTGTTCATTTAATTTGAAAAAATGTTTTAAAATACCCATGTGCAACCTCACACACTTATACCTATGCTCTCAGTACTCATAGTCATGAAAGTAAAATTTATTTATAGTTTTATAGGGTGGGCAAAATTTTGATCTTGAATTTTCAATTTTAATTTTAGATACTTATAAAACAAACTTGGGAGATTAACTTACATTGAAACAAAGACCTTTTAAAAAAAAACCAAACAAATTGAATCTTATTTTGAAAATAACTTCTCTAGCCTAAGTTCAAAACTTCCAAACACAAAATCCTCACACTTTAAAAAATATAGAAAATAGAAAAAATCTCCAAAATAACATAATCCCCAGGATCTAAGTCCCCATGCACATAACCACAAATGTAATCCCCAAACCTAAAACAGCAAGCCTTCAAGGCTTGTTGGTTTTCATCTTTTTTGTCTATGTCTCCTACTATGTTAAGTTTTTTTTAATTTCTTTTAACAACAACATTAGTAAGCGCCAAACATAATTCCTTAGATGTACTCGAAATATGATGAATTTCTGTTTAAGGATTTTGGTTTTAGGGACATTGGCTTAGGAGATTTTAGATTTGGGGATTTTGTTTTGGGGACATCGTGTTGGGGATTTTGTTTTGGGATTTTTTACTTTGGGACCTAACCCTTTGTCAACAAAGAATTGTAGATGATTTTCCTGGAGTTCGAAGAAGCACTGGCCATAATGAAGTATTGTAGAAAGTCCAGAAACATCGACACGAAGACCTTCTTGTCAATTCGGTGTGTTATGCAATTTATTTTGAAAAGTTTTAGAACCAGATTTAAGCTGTTTCCTTGCAAAGTCAAATTTGGGCAGAAATTAAATCCCAGAGATCTTCTTGAAAGGGTTGTTTACGAAGTTTTTTAGTAAAAAAAAAATAGCCGTTCCTGAGGTACTGAGAATCTAAGCCGATCCATTTTCGAAAATTGCATTCACTTAAGTGTACTGCCTGGTATTATGAAGCTTCAGAAAAAATTGTTGGGTCATTTGTATTTGAACACGAAGCCAATATTACTAAAAGCTGATTTAATAGCTATTATCATACACTAGTTTAAACAGCTGACACACGTTTCGTGTTTTGCTTCACTATCAAACATATTCAGTTTGGTCTATAGTTAACCATGAATCGTCTTACAAAACGAACAACGTTCCAAATTATTGAATTTTATTATCAAAATACGTGCTGTCTTAAGAAAGTTCATCCGCTCTTCTTCCATTTTATGGTCAGTTTAATGGACCCACCAAATTTACATTGTTGGACATTTAAGCATCAACACGCTTACGTAAAGTGCGCACTGAAGAAAATATCTCAGCTGTTTCGACCAGTGTTAATGATGACCATGAATTATCGATAATTTGCCGATAGAAGCAATTGTGCCTCTGTTACTCAATGATGGTTTTCAAAATACAGCTGGTGCAAGAATTGAAGCAGAACAAACTGCTGCAACGTAAAATTTTTGTTGAATGGTCTCTTGGAAAGTTGGCCGAAGATCCACTTTTTTACCGAAAAATTGTGTTCATCGAAGAAGCCCATTTTTGGCTCAATGATACTTAAATAAGTAGAATTATCGATTTTGGAGTGAATATCAGCCAGAAGCATTGGAAGAGCTATCAATACCAATGCATCCAGAAAAAGTCACAGTTTGGTACGGTTTATGGGCTGGTGGCATCATTGGACCGTACTTTTCAAAGATGATGTAATCGTAACGTGAATTGTAACAGTGAATGGTGAGCGCTACCGTGAGATGAAATCTAACTTTTGTTTGCCCAAAATGCAAGATCTTTACTTGCATGACATGTGGTTTTAACAAGACATGATGTCACATGCCACACAGTACGCGTAACAGTGGGCTTATTAAGAGGCGAGTTCGTTGAACATTTTATTTAACCTTCGGGACTGGTCAATTGGATGCCTAGATCGTGCGATTTACCGCCTTTAGACCATTTTTTTGTGGGACTATGTTTAAGCTCATGTCTGTACAGACAAGCCCGCTTGACTTTTAACCTATTAAAAGTTCCATTTTTTAAGGCCAGACATTTTTGAAAGTCCTGAAATGTGGTTACTGCAGAATGGAGATACTGCTCAAGCTCAAGTAATTTTCTGGTACCAAAAAATTTCCAAAAACTTAGGACTTAACTTTTTGACCCTAAACAGAAATATCTTACAGGGCTAATTATAGCTCTCATAAATTATAAATTTCATTTTTAAAACTAGTCATTGGTCTTTTATACCGATCATTGAAAATTTCTGTCATTGAAAAAATCATGACTTATTGGAAACTAGCGGAATTCGTTTTGTCAGAAATCTGACACAGAAATTATGTGATATTGAAACATAAATCAATAGAATGATTCATTTCACTCAATGATAGACTTGTGTAAGTCGTTAGTTAGTCTGGTTAGTTAGTTTTGTAACTCGAAGTGAAAAACCTTTACAGATTTTGAAAGAAGGGGAAGAAGGAAGCTTGCGTCAAAGTAAACAAACGCTGTTGTTGCTCGTCGTGCATGAACGTCAGTGTGATTTGTGTATATAACCGAAAGTCTTTTGAAAGTATTTTAAACGTGGTGTCAGAATTTTGGATTCGTCGACATCCAGTGAATCAGAAAATGTTTCAATAATAACTTAGCAAATTTTGAAGATGATAGATGATTTAGACGTGAACTTATTTGGAATAGACATGGAATGCAAGAAAGCAGTGCCAAAAGAAATTGCATCAAAAACTATTTTTAAAAAGTTACGAACATGTCTAACTTTTTGAAATGTTCTGGGAGAATACTTAAAATTAAATACTTTTATTTCATTTTTAATTTTCCCAATTTATAACTAGTGAAAATTCTCAAAAAAACCAATGAAATTAAATCAATTACAGAAATGGCAGTTGCTGATTTTGACAGTTTTTAAACTGCTTGCACTCATAAATTTTTGGAGCAGAAATTTACAAGCTTTGAATGAAGTTTGAGTATCCAAACAGATCAAGTTCTTAACAAAAGATACAAAATTAAATGCATAACCCAACTCAAAAAACTCTGTATGCTCACCTTTTGCAGAAATAGACATATTCGTGCTTAGAAAAAAGAAGCAAATCGGTGCCGTTCTATTAAGACTCAATAAGTCCATTTTTTGTGTTTTAAAATATTTGCATTTAATATGGTGCATCGTAGAGCTTAGGTGTTTTGAGAAAATATAGATTTTGGCATTTGCATGAACTTGATGTATTTATTTCATTTTTGTGGAAAATACACTTAGGGAGTTTTCAAAGAACGACGATGAAATATCCTACGAAGTTTTATGGAAAACGCTTTAGAAAGAAACCGTTTCTGTGAGCACGAAATTGGTACCATATTTTCCTGAAAAAATCTCTTCGCAATATGTAGTTCTAACTACATTTATTAATACAAACCTATATCTATCATTGCCATTTTCACTTTTTGGGTAAAGGACTTTTGACTCACCCTGTATTTGTGTTAATAGCGGTTGATATTTGTTTTTTTTTTATAAATAGAAGAATTTTTGCATTTTTTCTGTTACTATATGCTTCAACTTTTTGCAAGGGCATATAAACTAACCACTTTTATTAGTCGCATACATTTTTCTATTTACATTTAATCTTATGAATGTTTGTGGTACTCTCACTACTCATACATATAAAAACATCATTATACACATCAAAAAATACGATGTGCATCGCATGGACTTTTATTTTTGTATAAATTTAAAAAACCAAACGTCCTTGGTTTGTTTTTCATAAAGAAACAAAAATTCTAAACTTAGCTATGACTATTTTGGGCAAAAATATATAAAACAAATAAACCGGGTTGTGAAATAATTAGGAGTTTTCCTATTTTGTAAAATGTATATCAATGTGTGCATTTATTTATGTGTTCGTATTTTGTTTAGAAAAAAAAATGATGCATTGCCTTTTGTTTGAATTTCTAAAGAAATATAAAAAAAAACTATCTAAGCGCAGTAAATCGTTGGATATAAAAAAAAATTCTATTTACTTTTTATTTCATCAAAAATTAAGCTTGTGAATAAAAAATTTAATCAAAATAGAACTAAATTATTTCTTGTGAAATTTAAAGAATGTTTTAGAATATTTGTGTGTGTGTGTGTTTTTTTTTTTAACTTATAATAAGTCATGAATGAATGCATTTTACTTTCACTGATTAGCCAATGAGTTGATTTAAGGCTATTAATGGGAGTTTGTTTTCTTTTGGAATTATAAATAATTTTTAAGCAAAACAAAAAACTGTAATTTTACATAAAAATATCATAGTTTTTGTTAATTGCTAGAAATTCAAAAATAGTGCTGGGTTTGAGGAATTTAATGCATCTTGAACTTGGCTTTACTTCCTTACTAAATTTGATATTTATAAATTTCTCTTTACTAAAAAGACAAGCGGGAATGCATTTTGTAAATTTATTTATTATGTGTAGACTTTTTTAATATTCAAACATTTGTTTTTGATTACATTTCAAGCCTAGTTTTTAACGTGTTTTCTAATATGAGATGTTATCCTTAACAGCTCACTTGTTGACCATCTGTAACTTCGGAAACTGTCATATTTTGACACTTAAAAATTAAAAAACTATATAATTAATATGAACAGCTTCAATACCTAAAAGTAAATCATTTGTCCTGAAAATTAAAGCACTTTTTGGTAGTCATGAAAATGTTGAGCTGTTCAAACCAGCTGATAAATATTTCTGTTGTAGCTTATATTATTAATGGAACCTCAGGTTTCTCGATTTCTTGGCAATCTTTGGAATAAGAAATTTTACCTAGGATATTGCATCGTTAACAAGAGTTGGGTTTTAAAAAATATAAAGTTCAGTTAACAAAAGAACACAAGCTGTTCGATCATCAGCAACATTGTTAGATCGCTGATTGGAGCCTTGACATGCAGAAAAATTATTCCGATTTTAAGCGAAAAATTAGCGTCAGGGATAAGGATATTTTTAACACACTGGTATTAAAGAATTAAAACGAATTCGAATCTCATCCTTAAGGTTAGTAACATATCATTTAAATCAATCCGGAACAATTTTTGAATGCAAAAGAAATAAGGATTGATCGGAATCCACTCAAACCTGCACCGAAATTCATCTTCCCGAAAATTATCGGTCCACTGATTTGTATTTCAATTTCGCACTATTCTAGGATCTGATTTCTGTCATAAAAAAAAATCCGCTGAATTTCAATCAAAAAGATTCTAATGATTGGTTTCAATGATGAAATCTTCAACTGGCCTCTGAGATAATTTTTGCTAAGGTCAAACAATTAAATCATTAATTTTTGGAAATTATTAAGTCCCCAAAAAACTTTCCTTAGAAGTGCCATTGTGTAGCAGGCAGTATGCGAATTAGCTCTATAACAACTTCGTTGATGGTCAGATACATTGCACTATTTATGGTCAAAGTATCGGAGAATTCGTCTTCAGAGTAAAATGCCTTGATATTTTGTTTCTGAAACTTCACCACACCAGACAATGTACTTAAGTAATTGCAATTTTCGGGGATGCATCAACCTTAGGTTCTGAGTAACTCATATACCGAAATTTCGTTTACTAATGAATTGATTTGAGAAGAATTGAGCTTCATCATACAATTATTTTGCTGTCTTAACATATTCCGAGTTCCGGAAGCAACACTTTTAGAAGATATCTTTCGTTAAATTATTGCACAAATTGAACTTTGTATGGAAACAGCTTAAATCCGATTCTGAAACTTTTGGAAATAAATTGCAGGACACACCGAGTTGACCAGAACGTCTTTGTGTTGATGATTCTGGACTCGCTACAGTACTTGCAAAATTGCGTTTTACATTCGCTTTAGTTCGGGAAGTGCTTCTTCCAACTCGAGGAAAATCAACTACAGCTCCAAATTGAGAAAATTGTGACACCAGTTCAGCAATGATCAAGTACGTAGAAGGTTAATTTCGCACACTTAAATGACCTCATAAGTTCTCTTATCGTCAAAAAAAGGTTTAATTAGTTGGCGTTCCTTGGTCATGGGAAATTTTCATTAGTTTTAAACTTTCATATGACAATGAAGTTTTGACCAATCTTGAATTTAACGCTTAAGTAGATTTGAAAAAAAAAAAGTTTTTAATGCAAAAAGCCATTTTCAACATCATTTTAATATATCTGTAACATGTTTTAAAAACTTGATGATATAGCTTGTAACTTGTTTAGAGACTTGCCTTGCCTTTTTCAGCTAAAAAGAGTTTTAGCATAAATACTTCAGCGTTTCTTTAAGATTTATTGAAGAAACGAAAAATCTAAAAACATATGAAGATTTTAAGAAAAATTTATGAAGCCCTTAAAAATGTCAGCTGATTTAAAGAGACAGGGATTAAAGATTAAGAACACCATCACGAATTTCTTTGAAAAATAACTACTTCATAAATTTAGATAGTCTCAAAAAGCTTAAGGTATTCTATTTTTTTTACTTTAAAAAAAGTAATATCTCTAAAACCCGATGATAAAGAAATTTTAGAGTCAGATTTGAATTTGAAGACATCAAAGCATATCAGAAAAGTGCAATTTGATTGCCAGCAGAAGAAATAAAGCTTCATCAACGATTGCAAGCAGAACCGCCATTTAAGAGATTGGAAAATCCTCTTGGTATGGTTTTTAAGTTGGAGCGAACCGTGATCGGACCTTAATCTTTTTTTCTTATAAACTAAAATTTGTGTTTCTATTAAATTTGATTAAACTTCCCATAGGAAATTGTTATCCGATTTGTCGAATTGAAAATTATTTCTCCAAGTTTCAAGGTCCCTAGGGTCGACACAAATTTTTTTTTAGAAAGATATCTGTACGTACATTTGTACCTACGTCCGTCCATATGTTCCTGACGTTTTTTTCGTCGTCCAAAGCTCAAGAACCAGTAGAGATATCGATTTCAAACAAATTCTGTTATAAAGATAATAATGCAGAAAGTGCTCTCAAGATAATTGCGTAGGTGTTTTTTTTTACCATAGCATTTTTATACAAAGTATTGTAACGTAATACCAAACAAATATATTTTTGAAAAAAATCGAATTAACGGTTTTTTTTTTTACAAAAAAATATTTGTCACTTCGAAAATTGAACAAAAAAAAGAAGATTTTATCTCCAATATAATTTTATGCAACGAAAAACAATGTTTTCAACATCTGGTAAAATTTTGAGAAAAATCTAACTTAAAGTTTTTTTTATAAAAAAATAAAACCTAACAAAATTACTCAAAAATAGTAAGAAATGAATTTCTACTTAAATATCTTTTCAAAAATTTGAGATTATGGCTTCTAACTAATTTTTTCGGTAAAATGTTTAGAAAAATCGAATCGACAGTTTTTTGTACAAAAAAATAAAAATCTACAAAGAAAATTAATCAAAGTTGGTAAAAATTGATTTTCGACTCAAATAACTTTTCAAAACTTTGAGATATTGGCTTGGAACTAATTTGATCATATGGGCAATATTATTTTCAACACTAAGTTAAATTGGTTTTCGAATAAACATCTCGTTAACCAAAATAGATTTTGAAATCAGACTCTTTTATCATATGCAAAATATTGTTGTTAATTTTAATTTTTTAAGAATAATTTAACTGATAACTTGTTTAACAAAACGAAAACCTAAAAACCTTTTAAGCAAGACAAATTGACAGGTGGAATGGAGAGAATTTTCAAGCTTTGTCGAACAGTTCCAAGAATTTACAATAACTACATTAATTAAAAACCATTTTATACGCCACACAAACTTAACTATTTAAAAAATAAAAACCCTGGTTTATAATTACATGTACATTACATCCTTTAGTTAATATTTTTTTGTGGATTACCAAAATTAAACTCATAAATACCCTAGCCCTTAAAATAAGCAATAAATTTAACTCTATAAAAATGGTGATGACAGTTTTACAATCTCACTACAACAAACCTTCCTCGTGCAAAAAAAAAATAAAAAAAAAGTTCACCAACAACAAAGAAATATTAATTTTAATATTTTACGATATTGCGGTAATATCGTTGTGTTTTCATATACAAATAAATTATAGGTCACACAAAATTACCATCACTTATAGAACATGCAATCGAATTAAACCAATTACGCTAGAGTAGAGCCGCGTTCGTTGGCGACCACTAAATAAATTTATATTCACTCAAATTTTATTTCAATTTACTTTATTTCTTTTTTGTTTTTGTATTTTTATTTATATCAAAACCAAATTCAACTGAACTGAAATTGATCCACGAAGCTACAGAGGCATGGACGTGAATTGTGGAGCTCTGAGAAAATATTTACTCGTCATCATCCATCATCGCATCATCAGAATCATCATCGTTTCAATCGAATCCACTTAAATAAATCAAAATCCAATAAAATATTTCTCTAAGTTTCAAACGAAGTTGAATTTCAAAAAACAAAACAGAAAATCAAATAACAAATAATAATAAGTCCAGAGTCAGAGTCATAACCCGAATACAATCATTTCCATTATTGAGGTTAATTCCCGAGACCGAAGACGAAGAAGACTGCGACCTGCGATCTGACCTTTGATCTATGTACCTTTGCATCTAAAGATATCTATATCCATGTCAGAAACAAAAAACCAAGTAATTTGTGTATATTTTTTTTCTAAAATCCAAAACGAAAACAAAAACGTGTTCAATGTTCATTCATTGGAATTGTAATTTCCGTCAATTTGTTTCGCTTTCAGTTGGATGGGATCTTCAATTCTTGACTTCGCCTTGAGAAAGAGATAGAAATTGAATTAGTTCGAGGAAGATCTGTACTTTGTGTGCACTCAACTTATTTATATTCCTTTACGGGTAAATAATGAGGAAGAAATATAAATGAATTCCTTGGTGGATTTCGAATTCTATGGATTTGTGTCAGATGCAAAATGTTTTGACTTATCTCATATTCTGAATAATAAAACACCACAGAGAGAGAGAGGTTAATTTTCAAGGAACGTTAAAATCCTATTTAAGTCTAGAAAGGGCATATTTAAGTATAGCTATGTAGTATGTATAGAGAAAAGTTCTAACAGACTTTAGAGTTAAAGGGAATACAACTTATCTCGAATATATACAAAACTATTTATAACTAATGCATAATATCTTTCTTTTGTGGCTTAAATCAGTGGCCACAAGCCATAACAGCTTAAGTCGATTTTTCATACTTTTCAGGAGAGCAATTTGAAGTTTCAAATCCTCTCCATGAATCGGGGATTGTTCCTTTTTGAATGTTTGGTATGCAAGAATGAAGAAAATGCACTTCTTTTTAACATATAAGAAGATCGTTTATTTTAATCTGGTAATTAAAGCGTAATTAAAGAAATAAACACTTAAGTTGTTATGGTTTGTTGAACGTTAAAGATTTCAAAAGCCTAAGTCGAGTTAAGCTGTTATTTCATATGAAAAAAGACCGTTTAAATTTTCTTATGTCTACTTAAGCCGTTATTCCTTGTGAAAGAACGTGAGCTTTAATTGCATATGTTTAGTTAGGTTGTTTTTCCTTACGAATTACTTAATTACTTTACCGACTTAAGTTAGTTTTCCACATTTATTGTCATTTGGTTATACAAATTATTCTTCTTTATTCATTATGTCTTATCATTTAATTGATACAAAGAAAAGGAATTTATATACAAATTTTATTTATTACTAATAATAAATAATAAATATATTCATAATATGTATAGTAATATCTATATATAAGAAAATAAAATAAATATATCTTCGTATTTGGTACATTGATAAATTGCAGCAAAACAATCACTTAAACATCTTCTCCTTGATCAAGGTCTGTTAAATCGGGATGAGTATTTGGCTCGTTTTCATTGGAGGCCAGATTATCATAAAATGCATGGAAATCAGGACTTATAAACTGTTTTAAATCCATTAGATCTTTTTTCTTTTCTCTGGAAATGCTTGGTAAATCCGTTACTTTTTGTATGTCGTTTTCACTGAAAGCAGCCCATCTCTTACCCACCTTTATAGTCTTAAACGACTCATATTTATCTAAAGAATGCTTATATTACATTACAGCTTTTTGTGTATTGAAACCATCGAACTGCGTTCCGTTTGTTGCCATCTTCGTCTACACGTTTCCATGAAAACTTTGTTTTGGAAAGTTTACAGAAATCATAAAAATCGTCATGCTTCATTTCGACAGCTTCAATCTTCGCTCCGACTGTATTTACAAATTGATACCAATCTCTTGGGGTTTCAATCTGAACATTTGTTTTTTTTCATGCGTTCGATTAAAGTGTGGTCGCTGTCACACTCCATATGCGTATGTCCTGGTTCGAGGAACTTTTGGTCGATGTATTCATTTTGGTGTCATTATTGCATTCTATATTTGAGCTCCCAGTGTAATCATTTAACTATCATTATTAGAATACAAACTACTAGACTCACTAGATAAATTAAAACCAGGATCTTGTACTGAATCATCCGAGTTCATCCATTCAGGTTTATCAATTAAAATATCATCAATTTCGTCATCATTTTCAATGTTTTCAGTTAGTTGCAGTTCACCTGAATAAACATATTTCGTATTATTTTAATTATTAGGCCCTAAGAATATTTGTTTAAAAATAATAAATATTATGTATTATTGATAACTTGAATAGAATAACTACAAATGTTCATACTTTGAAGGAAATCAACATCAATATCCAGCCCATTCATTGAAGACTGTGTTTCGTTTACAACACTTGGCTCAAAATTTGGCAAAAGATCATTTAGAATTTTTTCATTGCTTTCTGCCCGATTTTCTGCTTCGTTAGGTTTTCCTAAGATAATAATGAATGTTGAATATTTTTAGTGCTTCTTAACGGTTTTCTTACCAAATATATAGGATTATCGAAGAACATCACATATGTATACTCAAGTTTAAGATTAAAAAATCAAAAATATAAAAATAAAATAAATATTTTGGCTACACACGTTTCAAGTTTTATTTAAATTCAAATTTTTGCTAAAATGGGTACCCCGTTTTACTTATTTTCAATAATCTGCTAGCTATCAATTAATACTTTTCTATGATAGAGATAGGCAGGTTATCTTAGAGTTGACTTTGAAACTAATAAACTACTATTTCTTTTATAAAGGAAAGTCTTACTGTTATTTAAAAAAAATTGTTAATAATAAAGGGTGTTTTTTTAATAATTTTAATAATTTCAATAAAGCTAATTTTTTGGCCATAACATTAAATTATATGCGTTTTATTTCTTCTTGAAAACCATACGTCTAAAAAAACACCCCTTATAATATTCAGGTTAAAATTTTTGTACAACAGAAAATGTTGCATTACACGCAAGAAAAGTATGAAATATTTTAAAAATCACTTTCTTAGCTCATTTGCTTAAGCTTTCCTAATCAGCTATTGACCTGAGTTTCCTTTAAAAGAAAATATAAATACTTTTAAGCAACATGATAGCAATTATAACATTTTTAAATTAGGTGATATCGTCGATTCAAAGGTAAAAATCACTAGCTAACACATTACACTGTTGATGGAAATTTGATTGAAACATACTTTTTGAAGCTGAAAAGTCACGTTCCGCAAATTTTAAAATAAAGCCCTCGGGCATACCTTTCAATGTCCATATGGAAACCGTGCAAAATGAGACTATTTGGATTAAAAAAGTGCACTTTACTCTCATTTTTTTGAACATTTTTTTCTGCACTTAGTGAGTCTTACCTTTGAACGGACGATATCTTTCAGATTGTTTGTCTGTTTAGGGAGACAAATTCAAAAGTAATTTAGATGTTATCAATATCTTCGTTGGATGAAATTCTTATGAAATGATTTGAAAAAATTGAGCGTCACTGAATAAAATAACCACTGCGTACCTATATTAATTTTGAATATACCCTATTATTAAGTGCACAAAACCAAGAAATACTCTTGAACCTCATTATAAATGTTGTGTTCACAACCGAAACAAAAAAGAAAGGCTATACTCATAATCATTACCCACTAAAACTTTAAAATGTTTAAAACTTTTCTCTTCTTATCACTAAAATGCACTTATTAAAACCCACTCCAGCAAATAACAAAAAAAAAAAAAACGATTTTCACTTACCTTTGGCTTCAGCACGTTCGGTAAGCACCCTTGCTAATTTCACCATTTTTGCTGCTCTATTCCACATTTTAGATTTAAATACACTTTCAATTATAATTATCACTTTAAAAATTTACTTCACTTTACTACGATCTGCGACTGCTCCCAATGACCTATCTCAACTTATGACTCACCTTTTCCCGACATTTACAGTAAATTAATTTTGGAAGAAGAACCAAAGTCTACTTAGATTTAAAATATTTGAAATTCAAATACGGAATAACGGCTTAACTTGACTTATTATTTTATAAATACCATAGTCTAGTTTGGAAAAAGAGCTTAAGTCAACTTAAGTTTTAAAAAAAATAAAAGTGTAGTTTGGAATAACAGCCTAACTCAAGTTAAGAAAACGAATAATCTTTTCTGAATTTAGGAATAACCGCCTCAGTTTATTTAAGAAAAAAAAGAAAAATGGCAGTTTTTAAAAATACTCAGATACTGAATTTCTTAAGTTGACTTAAGCTCTTATTCCAATTTTTTTTTGTACAAATAAAGAAACATTTTTGCCTAACTGAAGATAGGTCTATATGAAAAAACGAAAAATTGGTACCTAAAAGACTTAACTTAAGATAAGAAACCGACGTTAAATAAACTTCATATTTTGTGTGAGTTAAGTTGTTTTTCCAAATTTTTATTTTGAAAAATTGACTTAAGCTATTAGGTTTTTTGTTAATAACTTCCGTTTTAAAAGAGGTACAGGCACAAAAAATTGAGTGGAAGTAGATTTTAATATTCCGAACACGATTATGATAATAACTCAATTTCGTCATAACTCGAGTTAGGCGGTTATGACTTGTAGCCACAGAAATATAATGTTATGTTTGTGGTTCGAAATTTGTATAATATACTTTTTCCTGAAGTTGAATCCCAATTCGAGAGATGAAAAGTCACGTATCGTGGATTTGAAAGGAGGCAAAGTCAATTCCACCGTGGAAAATTGTTAATTTTAAATAATGTACAGTTCACAGGGTGATTCAAATGTTGTGGAATTTTGCCACAATGAAGAAGAAACTAATTGAATTGAAAATTATTTACTGACTGAAATCTTAATTTTACAATCGAATTCTTCATCCGATTTACCACATATTTAACAGCTAAAATTGTTGTCTAAATTTGACGTTCAGTTTAATTGAGCTACTGCTGTTCAAGTGTCAATAGTTAAAATATTTGAAAATTGACACTTTTTGACAGTAATTTAACTTAACTCCTCAAGAACTTCGAAATATTAGTCACCCTATTTTAGTTCTTTTAAATAAAGCAGCTTGTTTTATTTCTCTTGTGCGTACCAATGGAAGCTATGAGATGTCACGAAATATATTGTGTTAAAATATTTACACTTTTTTTTTGAAAGAAAAATATAACTTTTTATTTCGCATGATTTTTTCTAAACAAAATTACCGTTATGTTTTTTAAAGTTAGAAAAATGCAGATTATTATTTTATCTGTCGATGCTTCACAGTTTACGGTAGGGGGATGTGTTTTGCAAGATTGTCGTCAAATAGGTTCAGCTTTAGAGAAAGAACTCTATGCGATTCTCTTCGGTGCAATAGTGGTAGAAACTGACCACAAACCTCTCATACCTCTATTTAAGAAAGACTTGGCACATTTTCTGGCAAGGTTACAGAGAATGAAGCTTCGTCTTCAAGCCTATGACTTAGAAGTTATATATAAGCCGGGTAAAAAGATGTTAAATCCAAAACACTATTATGTCATTAAGAGGAAAGTCCAATAGATAAGGAAATAAAGATAACGTTGGTCTTATTAAGTAAAATCTTACCATTACAAAACCTATGTTTGATAAAATTCTGTCAGCAACCAGTGAAGATGACAAAAACGATTCTTGGACATATTCACAATGGCTACCCAGGTATTGAAAAGAGTAAAAGACGAGCAAGAGGCACTGTATATTGGCCTCGCATGAATTTAGATTTTTTTTTTATAATAAGCGCACACTCAAAGGGATAGCTACCCTTATTATGAAGACACAGTGTGAGCACTAGGAAGGGGAGAGAGGGGTTGAAAGGAGGTGTCGGTGCACATTGGTATTGAATTCCTGAATATTGCAATAGCTGGGAAAGACAGAGTGTGGTAAGGTATTCCACATTCGTGTAGTACGGCTAAGGAACGAATCTCTGTACTTGACAGTACGACCGAAGTTAGACTCGAGGGTATATTGATGAGCATTCCTAGAAGCGCGAGTATTATGGTTGAACTTTTTAAGGGGAGGAATGCAGCTGGCTATTTCTCTAGAGCATAAACCATTAAAATAATGTTAAAAGAGTGTGAGACAAGAAACATTTCGACGATGTTCAAGCGAAGTAAATGATCCGATGATGGTGTTATCACCAATTAATCAAAATGCTCCACGTTCAATAGTATCCAATAGGCTAAAGTAAGTTGCAGGAGCACCAGCCCAAAGATGGGAGATATACTCAAGCTTTGGACGTATATAAGTTTTGTAGAGAACAGCCAGATCAGAGGAGGCAGAAAACCTTCTTGCATCGCCTTAGAAAACACAAACATCTTGCGCCATTTTTGCCAACATCGCGTATGTAATCGTTCCACAAAAGGTGGTGATCTAATTCCCGAGAATATCGAGATGTTCAGTCTCCTCGATCCAAATGCTATCTATGGATAATGGCAAGGGGGGTATATTTCTCTTTAACGATACAAGACAGCATTGCGTTTTCGAAGCATTAAATTCCACTCGGATTCTTATTCCCCCTTGTACAATGCAATTTAGGTCGGAATCCGAAGAAGAGGGATGTGAGTCTGAAAACGAATATGAAAAGCTGAGAGTACTATCGTCAGCGAAACAATGTATTGGATTAGTTGTTGCAGACAGAAGATCATTAATAAAAATGAGAAAGAGTGCTGGAGATAAAACAGAGCCCTGGGGCACACCAGCATTTATTTTATGGTTTTCAGACTTAAATCAATCCAATACTTCTTGTATTGAACGATCCGAAAGGTAATTACTAATCCAATGAAGCAGGGATTCATGAAAACCGAAAGCACGCATTTTCGATAAGAGAGCCTGATGCCAAACCCTATCAAATGCTTTTGAAATATCAAGTGCAATAATCTTACTTTCTCCAAAACGATGTAAAGATTTGCTCCACTGTTCGGTGAGATAAACCACGAGATCACCAGTGGACCTATTGCTACCAAAGCCGTATTGTCGGCTCATTTAGAAGCTTCCGTTCTTCAAGATATTTCTTGAGCTGATAATTAATCAGCGTTTCCATGACCTTGGAAAGAAGAGACGTAAGTGCAATCGGTTGGTGATTAGAGGATGGGGAAGATTCGCTTTTTTTGGGAAAAGGCTGGACAATAGCGGTTTTCCATCCGCTCGGAACAAGCTCTGAGGAGTAGGACAGGTGATAAAGCTTAAGCAGTGGTTTTGCCAGCATTGAAGAACACATCTTCAGAACAATAGCGGTGACACCATCCGGGCCAGCGGATTTATGAATTTAAAGATTCTTTAGGACTCTCACCACAGTACGAGTGTGAAAAAAGATTAGTTCCATAGGTTCACTAAAGCGCTGAAAAGCAGGTGGAGTCATAACACTCACTGGTAGGTTTGAATTCACCTACTTTCTGACATTTTTTGGAATATTTGTTTGAAGCATTATGTGAAACTTAATTTTGAACAGAATTTGAAAAAAAAACCGAATGTTGACCCAAACTCAAGCGGAGAATTATGAATTATTATCAAAACGAGTATAGTCTATTTTCTTGGGAACTTTTGTTTTTATAGCAGCTTAGAGTTAATTATTAGTGATTATTTTTACTGTTTAAGAATATTTGAAAAGAAGCTGGGAGGCAACTCACACTGATAACTTTCTATTCTTGTCCGTCTCTTGATATATCTTAAAGTCTTACATAATATCATTAATAACATTTTGTGTGAGATAAAAACAATTTGGAGGCAATAAGATATAACCATTTTTTCAGTTTTTTAGTTGTTTTAATAAATTTCCTTTTTTTTTGTTAACAAATTGATAATTTGGTTTTTCTTAAAAATCAAATAATATAAAACAAAAATGTGTAGGATATGATAAAATAAGTTTGATTTCAATATCTGTGAATTTGTTTCACAGATATTTTAGTCGAAAATCAATTTATGCGAAAAAAAAACAATGAATTCGATGTCTGTAAAAATTTTACCAAATGATAAAAACGTAATTTTGGAATGCTCACAATTAATTTCGTAATTTCTTCAAAGTGACATAATTTTTTTCAAACTTCATTCTTCACTTCAAAAAAAAAATGTATAGTAAAAAAAGCCAATTTAATTTTTGTAAGTCCTTTCTGCATTTTTTGATCTTATTATCAGTAAAAAAAATGTATTTTGAGTCCATATCTTTAGTGGTTATTGAGATATGGCCGACAAAAAAATGTTTTCGGAACTTATAGGGCCCATACACTACACATGCATGCATGCACAATCACAAATTAGCACAGTCATGTTTCAACCATACACTACTCATGCAAACTGTGCATTCTTTAGTCGTTTGAACATCGTTGAGGAACGAACACCTTCAAAATATCAGACACAAAGTCTGCTGCAGCAGCTATTTTGATTGCATTTTCAATAAAAAAAAAGAATAAAAAGAAATGATTGTGTTGAATGGTTGAAAAAGAGAAACAAAGTAAGCCATGTTAAATTATTAAAATCACTAGAGGAATCATCGACGAGCGATTATAATAATTGTTTAAGAATGGAAAAAGAAAATTATACGGAACTTTTGGATAAAGTAACTCAAATGATAATAAAAACAAGAACGAAACTCCGAGAACCTATTTCTCCCCATGAGCGGCTATCGTTGACACTTCGTTTCCTGGCAAGTGGACAAACGTTCGAAGATTTAAAATTTCTTTATCGAAATCCACCGCTTGAATGAGCAAATTAGCCCACACACTACACATGCTTGCATGCACAAACAAAAAAATATCAAAATTTTTTGAAATCACTCATGCCGCATGCACAACCACACATGCTACGCCATACCCTCGCAGTTTGCATGCACAGTCACTGGCATGTGCATGCATGCATGTGTAGTGTATGGGCCCTATTAGGAACTTACGGATTTATAAACACACGCATACATACTAGGTAATTCCATACAATTTTTTTTATTTCGATTCATAGACCTTGAAACGTCAAAATTTTTTTAATTCGACAAATCAGACCGTTTACAAAACCTTTCTAAAGCAAGTTTAAATTTATTTAAAAATATAAAGTAAATGTTCAAAGATTTATTGATTACTAGAATATCAAAAGACTGATAGGAGAATTTGTGAGTTAGAAAATTTATGGAGTTGTGAAATTCAGTTTAAATCGAAGACTTTTGCTAAGAAACTCAACTTTGAAGCAACAAAATTTTACTATAAAATGTCCTAAAGAACATTAGCATGAACATTTTTAAAGAAGGGATACGCATTTATGCATACAAAATAAAAAAAAAAAGTACATAAAGACACTATATCCATAATTAATAAAAAAGAATAGTAGACAAGATAGAGCCCTGAGGCACAAGAGATTTTATGTTCTACGTTATAAATTTATACTTTAGTGTACTCCCAAAGGTTGTTTTTATATACCCTTTAAATGCCTGAGATGTCGTTAATAGTTCCACATTCGAATAGTACGGCTAAAGCACGTATTTATGTGCTTCACAGTAAGTTAGAAATGGGCTCAAGGTTAAACTTTCGCTACAAAACGAAGAAGGGGAAGACAGGTGTCTTTTTGAATCGGGAATCACAACAAAGTTAGAATGACGTAAATGTTTCAATATTGTTAGTGTTGTTTTTTAAAAGCTGTTTAAAAAGTGACAATATGTATGAACTTGAAAAAAAATTCTTGAATAAAGTAATTAAAACGAAAAAATACACTATTTCTGACATTCTACTAATATAAATATTGGTGAAAAAAATTGTTGTGTAGTACCCATAGCATAATGGTTTGTGCTTCACGCCAGAGGTCTTGAGTTCAATCCCTGCCTGTTCCTTCTAAAGTTTCTTTCACGAGTACTGCTTCTTGCGAGGAATTGACCAATTCTCCAAGAGTAATTCTTGTCATGAAAAGTGCTTTCTCAAATTAGCCGTTCAAATTCGTGTTAAAACTGTAGGTCCCCTCTATCCCTGACAGCATTACCCTCCCACAGGAATGGTCGAGAGTTTTAAGTCACTAAGCCCTAGTTTCAAGGGATTGTTGCTACAACTAATTTATTTATTTAATAATTGTTTTTATTCGAATCCTAAAACATTAGGTCTTAGTTAACTTTTAGGTTATATATCTTTTGAAATAGCAGGTATTCCTCTTTAATGAAGAGATTGGTAGTCTGAAAAGTGAAAATATAAACGGCTTTTAAGTTGAGTTCTAAATTATGTTTTTTGTATTGTTCCTAGTGTAACGACTTCCAAAAATATATCAAAGATTCATCCGATTACTGGACGATTATGCTAATAAATAACTCTGGTCAAAGTTCCAATTTAATTAAACCACTACTAAGGTTTTTGATGTCATTATTTCGAATCCATTTTTGAAATCCTTTTCACTTTAAGGCTTTTTAAAGTATCACTCTAAAAAAAACATACTATATTAGCTTTTTTACGGCTACCTTAACATGTTTCTCAAGCTTTAACTAACATTTCAAAAATTTTACTTGAAGAAAAAAAATTTAAGTGCTTGTTTGCAAAAAAACAACGGTGGCAATGCTAACTTAACAGCCGAGTTAGCCTCATAAGTCGAAAAACTACAGTCAAAAATACTTTAATTTGTCCAAGAAAAAAGTTCCTTTTAATGAACTTCTACATAAAGTTAGAATTTCTTGGTAACAATTTTCCAAATTGTTACACACTGTCTTTGATATACAGCAAAAATATTTTCAGTACCTTTATTACTATGGAAAAATCCTCAATATTTATTAGAATAAATATTTAAAAACATTACAAATTAATCTTTAAAAATTGGAAAACCAATATTCTAAAACGCCTTTTAACAGAAAAATGTAACAATGGTTTTAAATTGCTTCTGCTTTAGAATTATAAAAAGCCCATGCTTCACCAAGTTTTTGAATACTTTTATTGAATAATAATGTTAAAAATCAAAATTCTGATTGAAACTATGAATACAGAAAACTCAAGGTTTTTCAAATGAAGACCCTGTTTAAAGATAGGAAAATCATCACACAATATATTTTTAAATCCTATGCTTAATTTTTCACTTACTTCAAAAACATCCTAAAAGACCTTTTTAAAGGAGCACTTTAGACAAGATTTAAGTACGGAACGTATGTGTAATCGCTTACGAGGTTATTGAATTCTGAATCCTGAAATCGGTGTTTTTTCTCGATAAGCTTGATTAAAAAATACCAATAAAAGAGAAATTTGAAATATATTTATTTTATTCATTGAACTTTCTGCAGTTCCTAGTTAAAAATGTGTTAAAAAATACAACTTTTTAAAATGTTTTCCATTTAATCGACTTAAATTACAAATTTTGTCAAGAGTTTCTACCGTAAACCAGATCCACTATTTTTTTTATGAACTTGAAAAATGTATTAATAAATCCTCAATATTCAATATTGATGAACTCTTATATCAACTGTTGAACTTTTTGTCAAGAGGTAACTTCAATGTCATAAAAGGCTCAAAAAATCATTCAAAATCTTTCAAGAAGATTGTCAACATAAACTTATACAAACGATAATCCATTCTAAATACCATTATATCACAACTTCCACATAATACATTTGTCTTCCTTCTTCAAAATCAACCCGTCTATACAAAGTCGATATAGAATGTGTCATCTCATTCCAAGCCTACATCACAGCACCCCCAAAAGACTTTAGTAACAACTTACAATGTCTGAAACAATCCCATTAAATTCAAATAAGCGCCAAATACACCACAAAACGAGAGAAGAATAAGACCGAATTCTCAAAATTTGGGAGACGTCTTTGAAACAAAAAAAAATATAAGACGAAAACGGAAGGAAGGAAGAGCTTTCCTTCGAAAATGGTATCGAAAAAAAAATAAGAATCTTCTCGAAATACTCTTTCAAAAATTTGCGAGATTTCTACAACAACGAAAGAAAGAAACGAAAGAACAAAACAAACAGAAAAAACAATCAGTCAACATAAATTTTTTGAAAATTCATACAGTGGGAGAAAGAAAAAAAAAACATTGTTGAAAATTCAAAAAAAAAAAAACTACAAATTTTGTGATTGCAAGTACGCATGCACTCGAACTGTCAAAAAGTACACTCTCTTCTTTTTTTTTTGTTTCATTTCCGAATGGACCTTGTGTTTCACCAATATTTCAGGGTGGAAGAGTCTTCTTTTGTCAAATTGGAAAAAAAGACTAAAAAGAACCTTTTTTCTTCTTCTTCCTCTTTTTGGCTACACTTTTTACCGGATCACGGTTTAAGGGTAAAAGAGCTCACAAGTCTGTTAGCAAAGCATCCAGCACCGAACCGAACCGACAACGACAAGAACTCCGCCACCATCCCAGAGCCCAAGACTAGCACCAGGACCAAGAGTACCAGCACGAGCAGCAGAGCAGTAGCAGCAACAACAGCAGCGCCCCCTGCCCGTGCCCATTGTGTGTGCACATATTTGCAATACATGCAAACTTTCAGGTCGGGTCCGTGTTTCAACATTCGTTCGTTCATAGGTTTGGTTGGGTTTTTGGTTCTGGTTCGGGTTTGGGTTAGGGTTCTGGTTTGGGTTGGGGTTGGTTTCGTTCGTTGGTATCGTTGTATCGGCGCGGTGCGGTGGGTTGGAGTTTTCCTCTCCTGATAAGAAATCGATCGATTTTTTCCTATGGCTATGTATGAGTCTAAGGTGTGTTGCCCTCGGAATGAGTAAAAATTTTCTTTAAGACTTTTTTTTATTTCTACTTTTCCTTTGATTCTTCTTAATCTAATGTGGATTTAGGTGGTTTTTAAGAACTTCTTTTTAGAAATTAACAGACATTTAATTAGGGAAAATATAAACAGGATGCTTTAGGGATATTTTTCAAAATCCTTAAAAATCATTATCAACTTTCCATCTCTCCCTCATTCATCCATCCATCCAATAAGAGGAATCATGATGTCTGCTAAAAGGTATTAAAACAACAATTCCTTACGTTTTCATCCATGTTTTTTTTTGTTTTTTTGATTTTATTGGATCGGCTGCACAAAATCTGTAAGTAATCCCAAAAGGTTTGCGTGGATCCGATTGGAAATCCTAAATCCTTTTCGATGATGAGATGTGATGATGGTTTAATCCATTTGTAAACTATAAATTTTGGTTTTATCGTTCACAGGAACAGGAACTTTTATTTTTTACTTTTTATTTGCAAATTGATTTTTTTTCTCTGCTTTTTTGTATGGAACACTTTTTTCTTATTGATTGAATTTTCACACAAAATTAATGGAAGAAAATTGCAAAGCAAAAAAAAAAAGGATCAAAATTTAAACATGGATAAATTAGATTTTTCTTCTTTTCTTTAACATAGAAACTCTACTCTTTTCCCTTTAAACTAAACGAGCCAGCCCCCCCGCGCTATATGGCTGGCTGGTGGTAATACATATACATATACATATATACTCAACTGAGGAAAATTCACAATTTTTCCTGTTTTTCCTTTTTTTCTTTTCACTAAATCAATCACTAAACCGTTTACGGAACGTTTTCCGGATACGAATTCGTTTTTGGCGAAATCACAAACGTTTGGTTTTGTGGAAAATTTATATTTTTTTAAAGGAATTTTCCAAGTTTTTCTTTGGAAAAAAATAATTTTCTATTCACCGAACGGACCGTCGACACTTCGACCTGACTCCAGTAACACAATCGACACAATTGGGGGAAAATTCCTAAAAGAATTCTTCACCAACCAACTCTTCTTTAGAGTTTATTGAAAATGGCAATAGGAATGTGTGGGAAAAATTGTGGTGTTCCGTTTTTTCCCCTGCGAATAACTTGGTGTTTGAATTTATAAAATATCCTTTTTACCGAAAATCCAAAATGTTGGGGATATCCTGAGTTGTTGAAATTGTACTCTCTGTATTTTGGAGAAGTCCTATTTTCGGGCAGTTTACCGATACCGAATGAAAACAACGTGCTACGATACCTTACTACTTACTCCTACTACACATCAGCGCCAGCGGAGCGGTGGTGTACCGTCGTTTTTGAAATGAAACTTAGTAGACTCGAGGAAAAATAAAAACAGAATATTTAGTAAGGATATTTCTAAGGATAACAGACACCGGAACCGTATAACGTTAACGTACTGTTTCCCACGAACGCGAAACTGTTAGTGCGGGAATAAAATCGATATGCAGTTGCGGCATCGAAGAATGGTGGTGGTTGTTAGTTGTTGGTTGTGTTGGATGTGTGTTGTTGATGATTTTTATTGTATTCTTGGAAAGGAAGGAAAAACATCCCCCAACATGCGTCCTCACACCCGGTCCTTGCTTTTAGTTGTATTATGGATGGTGAAATACTCGTACTATTTTGTGATGAAGACCAAATGTTGAGATGGATTGGATATGGCTTTGGGTTGAGGGATGTTTTTTTTTGTCGGTTTTGTTTTTCTTAATTATTTTTATAGGAATTTTTATGTGTTGTAAGAGGGTTGAAAAAATAGAATAGAGAGAGGGGTGAATTTTCATTTTTCACCAATGAGTTTTCCCTTTTTTTTGAAACAAGAATATAAAATATGCAACCATATCTATCAGCAGCCGTCTGGGTGATTTTCATTCATTTTCTGCATTTCCCTGTTCAATTCCTTTCTTTCTACCCTTCTTTCTATTCCTACTATACACAGTTGTTTTCTTTTAGAGTAGGATTTCACATATTTGACAGTTTGTTCTTTTTCCAAATAGTTACAATATGTACTGACAGGCCATAGATTGGAAATGAAACATATGAACTTTTAGGGTTGTTTGTTTTATTTATTAAGCCAGAACTAGATGACACCTGTTCCTATTTATGTTTTTACTACGAAAATGGTATTTAGAACAATGTTCTTTTCAATATTTGAATCTAATACTAAATTCAAAAATTTGATTTTTGCTTTCTTTGATTTTTTTTCTCCATGATATTGGGTGTTATTACACTAATAACTTCCTATTCATACCTTCTGTCGATATACCTTGAAGTTGTACAAAACATCAATAACAACGTTTTGTGTAAGATAAGAAAAGTCTTAGTTTCGGACGTACTGTTAAGTACAGACATTCTTTCTTTAGCCGCACTACACGACTGTGAAATGCTTAACTAGGCTCAATATTTCTTCAGTTTTTTTCTTTTAGAAAGAAACATCATAATTCATAATTCATAAGTTGACTTGTAACTCACAAGTCAGAAGTCATAAGTCATAAGTCATAAGTCATAAGTCATAAGTCATAAGTCATAAGTCATAAGTCATAAGTCATAAGTCATAAGTCATAAGTCATAAGTCATAAGTCATAAGTCATAAGTTATAAGTCATAAGTCATAAGTCATAAGTCATAAGTCATAAGTCATAAGTCATAAGTCATAAGTCATAAGTCATAAGTCATAAGTCATAAGTCATAAGTCATAAGTCATAAGTCATAAGTCATAAGTCATAAGTCATAAGTCATAAGTCATAAGTCATAAGTCATAAGTCATAAGTCATAAGTCATAAGTCATAAGTCATAAGTCATAAGTCATAAGTCATAAGTCATAAGTCATAAGTCATAAGTCATAAGTCATAAGTCATAAGTCATAAGTCATAAGTCATAAGTCATAAGTCATAAGTCATAAGTCCTAAGTCATAAGTCAGAAGTCAGAAGTCATAATTAATAATTAATAATTCATACATAAGTCATAAGTTTTTTTTTAACGAACAAACGAAAAATTTCAAATAGCTAAGAAATCCTTGTTTTGAGGTACAGTCTCGGCAAGTTGGGATTCTGATTGCGTAATTTTTTTTTTGTTTTCTTTGTTAAGCATATTTGTTCTATGTAAAACATGAACATTTCAAATTCGAAAATTTAGGTACTAAATTATAGTTGAAAAAATATTACTTTTTAAAAACTATTAGTTAATAAAATGGTAGTAAAAATCAGACTTTTTTTTAATTCCGCAGATAACATATAGAAAAGCATTTCATCCTAATAAATAAAAAAAGCGTTCCCATTCCGTCAGTCGGAACGAAAAGTTGGATTTTTATATAAAAATTAACGAATATCGAAACAATATTTTCTGTGAAATAAAATAATTTTGAAGCCAATATTTTTAATTTTTGAAAAGCTATTTGATTCGAAAATATTGATTTTTACCAACTTTTATACATTTTTTTTAGGTTATTATTTTTTGTAAAAAAAACTGTCAATTCGATTTTTTTCAAAATTTTACTGAATGTTGACAACAATCTTTTTTGAAAGATTAAAGTAAACTACAGTCAATATTTCAAAGTTTTGAAAAGATATTTGAATCGATATTCAATTTTTACCAATTTTGAGTAATGTTTTTTTTAGATTTTCATTTTTTTTTAAACTGTCAATTCGATTTTTCTCAAAATTTTATCAGATGTCAAAAACATTATTCCTCGTTGCACAAAATTGTTTTGGAGATGAAATCATATTTTAGTCGTAAAATTTTAGATGTGACAAATTTTTTTTTCATTTTTTTTTATTTATAAAAAAACCGTTAAATGGATCACGTTACAATATATTATATAAAATTTAATTCAAGTCTCTAGCGTTTTTGGTTTGTAAGATATTTAGGGTTAACAAAAATTTTCACCTTTTTTTCAAACTGCTATGGTAATAAAAACCACCAACGAAATTTTGTTGAGAGCCCTTTCTGCATCTTTCTGCCTTATTATCTGTATTTCAAAATTTATTTGAAATCGATATCTCTTCTGGTTCTTGAGCTATGGACGACAAAAAAAACGTCGCGAACGTACGGACGTACAGGCACGCACAGACATCTTTCTAAAAATCTTTTATTTCGACTCTAGAGACCTTGAAACGTCGAGAAATATCAAAATTTTTAATTTGACAAATCGGACCTATTACAATAACTTCCTATGGGAACGTAATAGGTTAAGAACTTTTTTATATATCTCTACTGCAAAGTGTAAAAACATGACACCAGTAAGCCTGAAAGTTGTTACATTACTGGTCTAAAAAAACATGTACACTCTGACCCACGAACCCACATACACCTTTGAACACTATATAAAAACAGGGATTCAAAAATGCAAGAAGTTTCAAAAAATTCTACTAAACCTTAACAGAGCCATCGTAATCGTTACCGACTTAATATCTGTGTCAATCACGAAATACTTAGAGTTTCGAACTAAAACTTTAACCACATAATCTGGAATAGTAGCCTAATCGAAAGCAGATAATTTTTTTAAATTTAAACGGTTACATTTTTTAATTTCTATAATTTAAAAAAATGACTCAATTTAGATTTAGATCTTAGGGCTCTTTAAACGTCAAAAAATATCAAAATTAAACCGATTACAACTTTCTATAGGAAGTTGAAAATGAAGCTTAATTGCAGCTCCCACTGATAACTTGACATTGAAGGCCTTACAAATGTTCGACCTTAATAATATTTATTGTTAAGCTAAAAAACTACTATAAAGGGTTAAAACTTAATTTTAAGCCTTTAAGAAAAATGTTTGACTTTTAATCAATTTAGTAATATTTTTCTTCAGACATTAATTCTCGTAGAAAATATTGTCAATTGTTGTTTCTAGTACCAATATTTGGGATGACATGAAATAAGTTCAAAGTCAAAATCTTCTTTTCGTCGAATATCAGTTGTTACCAATTTTTTGCGGGTTTTAATTTTGTTAGAAAAAAAAACTTTTACAAATGTTTCAAATTATCAAAAACTGTTTTTCAAAATTATGAATGATCAAAATTCTATGATACTGTTTTGTAATAATTTTATGTCTTAATTTGGGCATTTCAAGTTATTGTAAACTTAGAATACTGTAGACCAAAATGGTGTTAGCAAACATTGTTTATCATAAGAATGTTTCTCTGAATATCTCAAGTGTTTTAATAGAATTCATTTAAAATGCATACAGAAGATGATAAATACTTTAAACATTTAATAAATGCAAATAATTGTTCACTAATTTACAAGTATTGATATATCGATAAAAAAAAGTCATTGAAAACTGGTAACTTTTTAACTGACAAAGCAACTGAACGGAAAAACGTTTTCAATCCATTTTAGTTTCAGAGTTTTTTGAATCCAACAGATGGGAAACTTGTTTTTCAATACGCTACTCCGGGTTTTAAAACTGAAACTCTTGATGCTTCAATAAGACACAAAGAAGTGATTTCAGCTGTAATGGAACTTAAAGATGGTAAAGCACGCGGACCGAATGGCATACGAATAGAATTTTATAAGTGTGACACTGCAGAGCTAATCAACCGACTTACAACTATTTATAACAATCTCATCGAAACAGGAATAATACCACTAGAATTCAAGGAGTCCATCATTTTTTCCGATTCATAAAAAAGGGAACTTGGTCAAGGTTATGCCACGGTTGACCACTGTTAAGGGACGACATTGTTCTGCTGGCAGCATCAACTGAATCATTGCAGTAAATGATAAACCGCCTGTATCAAAATTTGTCAGCTTTGGAATTTGATGGTGAATCTTAATAAGTCCAAAATTTTGATTTTTAAAGGAGGAGGTCATTGAAGTTTTCACGGAATTCAAATACCTTGGAGTTCGCTTAACAAAAAATTTGAGCATTCATCTAAGAGAGAAACTAGTTAAAGCTAAAGGTGCAATTAGTGCAACTTTGAAAAGATGTTTTTCTAACTTAAGTATTGAACATAGCAGCAAGTTTAAGATATTAGAAACGGTAATTGAGTCTGTCGTGTTTTACGCTACATAAACTTGGGGAACGAAACAATACGAAACAGCTGAGAAACTTCTCCGATACTTTATTTATCGAATTTTTAGACTGCACCCAATAAAGATTATCACCAATGTTCATACGAACTCTAAAAATGAAAGTCGCAATAATAGTCTTCCGAAGATATATGTAGCAGCGCTTCAAGTAATATGAACCAAAACAAGCTGGTTTGATGATTGGATAAATTTGACAAAAGAATGTGGAATGGAACTTAACCTTTTGTGTTATAGTTAGGATGATTCAAAAGCTTTTTTATACCTGCTCATTTCCACAGTGAACATAAAACAAGGAGACACCCAATTGAATGACTCCACAGGATCTACTCGTATATACAGGCAGCTCTACTGTCAACTAAAATTACGAAACCCAGTCTCCTATTAGTTGTCTCCTACATCCTTGACAAAAATAGTTTTGCTTTGAGAAGGTCTGTGATTTAATTCTCAGACCATCATCTCATCATCAGCTTGAAAATATGACAAGCCTACCCAAAAGAGCCATTACGCCAAACGATTACTGCATAAAGTCTAAAATACGAGAATTGTCGTCATCTCATTTAGACAATCCAACCCTAATAAGATCATATGATACAAAGATTCTATAAACGATAACAAAACAAAAGTTCAAATCTTTTTGATCAACATAATCTCAACTCAAGATGAAAAAACTATCTCAAGACAAACCAAACAAAAAATAAAAAAACAAGACAAACAAACAAAACAATAATAAAACATTAAATCAATAGTATTTTGTTCACACTTCTTCTTCTTTTCCTCCAAAAAAATAAAAAGGATGCAATCTCTTCTCCAGCTCTTAAAAACAAACAAAGCAATAATCTACCATATACATATGTATGTAGTTCCAATATCATATAAATATACAAGAGAACAAATTGAAGAATTCACACAAGACCAACATTTTACAAGGATTTCCTATATTATCGTCGTCGTCCTTTTGGAATGAAATGAAAATATAAGAAGAGTAAAGAAATAAAAGGGATATCCTTAGAAGCGATTATATGTACAAAGAAATCGTATTTCGTATTTCGTATATAGACAAAGTCAACCCAAAGTAATCCTGCCATGTGTGCACAATATGACTTTCGATATTATTGTTATATCAGCTAGCGCCGCATTTGCCACGAAGAACTTCTTCGGACAGAAAAAAAAGTGAATATATAACAAAAACAACTTTGCAGTACAGTCATACTACAGTCAGACGATGAAACAAAAAAAAAAAACATCAATATCTAAAAATATATCTACCTTATGTTTAAGTAATAAAATACAGGGCATGCGATCATAATGGGCTACTTATAGTCAAAGACGCAGGGTTGATTATCCTGCTTACCATATTTTTTTTTAAAAAGGCCTTCCACTGTTGGAGAGTTCTTTTTTAACTTCCCATGGAAAAGAAGTTATTGTAATCAGTCCGATTTGTTGAATTGAAAATTTTGACATTTCTGGACGTTTCAAGGTCTCTAGAGTCGAAATAAAAGATTTTTACAGATATGTTTGTACAATTTGTATTGTGTATAATTTTTTAGTAAAAATAGACTAAAATTAAGAATTAAAGATTTCAGAAAAAAAGACAAAAGATACCTGAATCAAGACGCAAGGATAATAAAATTGAAAATGATTATTTTAAAAGTATGTTCAGGTCAAGTTTGAGAAATATTCAAAACAAATTGCTTGAAACTTTCTGTTATTCCAAAGTCTAACAGCATGAACGAAAAACTGCCTGCGCGATGTCAAACATGTAAAGGTGGACGAGTGCAATAAAATGGAATGACTAGAAACAAAAATAGATAACTTCGGAGTCTTTTTAACAATCAATTTGAAGAGTAAAATACAACAACGATATTTGAAAAGCGGACGAGCTTGAAAAGAGATATGATCGTACCTACGTAGGTTAAAAACAAACCAAACTATTGCATTAAATGCCATCTTTAGTTTGTGAGCTGATTGAGAATCAAGATCAGCAAACAGCTCACACCCTTATGTTAATATAGGTTTGACAAGTGCTTTTACCAGCTTTAATTTAATATAAAAAGGTAGTACGGATTTAGTAACAGATAGTCCTCCAAGTGAAGCTTAGATCTTTGAAACAATTGTATCGACATGGTTATTCCAATTTAACCTGTTGTAAAGACCAAACCTAAATTTCTAACTTCGGCAACATATTCAATAATACAATTATTATTCAACATAACGGGAGGGAAATTATCTGTGTTTGGTTTGTTTATTGAAATTGGAAGAGTTTACGTTTTTTCAGGATTTAGTTTAAGTCCGTTTCGTGTCGACCAATCACGTATTGCCTGTAAATCAATGTTCATTTTAGATATTGCATCCTTTAGCATCATCTCATAAAGAGTTCACCATGGTTGCTTTCCTTGACATAGAAGGTGCCTTTAACAACGTGGACACATCTGTAATCCCATCTGCACTAACATCTCTAAATGTAAAGAGTTCGCTTCGGGAGTTAATTCATTTAATGCTTACTAGCAGAATAATTAATTCAAAACTGGGCAACTCTTCTAGTAGACGATTTATTAGTGGAGGGACACCACAAGGTGGTGTTCTATCCCCTCTCCTCTGGAACCTAGTGGTGAATGAAATCCTAACTAGTCTGGAAGTGGAGGGTTTTAGAGTGATAGCTTATGCGGACGAAGTTGCTAAAGCAGACTTCAGGAAATCATCTTAACATCCTAAAAAACTCTTACAAAATGCCTTGGACAGACCAATACTTTGTGCTGATCGGTGTGGACTGGGTGTTAACCCACACAAAACCGATCTGGTCTTATTTTCGATTAGATACAAAATTCCATTTGTCAACCCTCCCTATATTAAAGGAATCCAGTTAAAATTCTCAGACGAGGCTAAATAACTGGGTCTTGTCTTAGACAAAAAACTAAATTGGAAACGCAACGTACAGGAAAAAGTCAAAAAAACTACTGTAGCTCTCTTTTCTTGCAAAAAAGCTATTGGTAATAAATGGGGTGTACAACCCAGAATCACGCATTGGCTATACACATCGGTAATCAGACCGATTTTAACGTACGGTGTGGCAGTATGGGGGACTGCTTTAGAAAAAGGTGAAAACAGGGATAAGCTAAATAAAGTCCAACGTTCAGCCTGCCTGTGTATAAGCGGATCGCTTCCACGACCCCGTCTGCGGCACTGGATACCTTGCTCTACCTTACACCTCTTGACATATTTAGCAAGCAAATAGCTGCAAGCTCTGCTGTTCGCCTCACAGCTTCCTCGCAGTAATTCTAAGGTATTTAGAATCAATTCCAAAGCACACAGACTACACCATCCCCCAACTGCAATTCGACAGAAACTTCCAGCTTTCTATACCTCCCAGATCTATTTAGGAGGATAGGACATTCTTGGAGGATGAGTCAATCCATTTTTACACAGATGGCTCAAAAACCAAAGAAGGGGTTGGTGCAGATGTGTACTCTGAATGACTGAAATTAAGTCTCTCATTCCACCTTCCCAACCATTGTAGCGTGTTCCATGCGGAACTTTTGGCGATAAAGAAAGTCTTGTCCTGGTTTAAAGAAAACTTGATATCAACATGTGATATCCGTATTTTCTCTGATACCAAGGCCGCTATCAAATCTCTGGACTCTGTCTCTACAAACTCTACAACAGTCTATAACTGTCGATCATCTTTAATGGAGATGGCGCAACAGCTTAATATTCACCTTTGCTGGGTGCCGGGTCATAGAGACATTACAGGTAACTGTAAGGCAGATGAACTCGCCAGGAATGGTACAGTACAGCCCATCTAATCACGTTTGACAAGTACTGGCATACCCATGCTTGTAAACTGCTGCTAATGCAAGACGCTGTGATGAGGGCAGGCACCAGGTGGAACAACATCACCACGTGTCAAGTCACAAAAAACATCTGGAAAACACTGGATTTAAAACGTTCAAGGTGCTTGGTCTTTATAAGCAGATCGCATATAAGCTCGATAATAGATGTCATAACCGGACACTGTCTAATAAGAAAGCACGTCACGAGCCTAGGCGTATTCTTAAATGACTTTTACAGAAGCTGTATGGACAAGGAAGAGGAAGAAACGGTTCTTCATCTTCTCTGCACATGCCCTGCTCTAACTCGAAAATGCAGGAATTACCTGGAAGAATTCTTCTTTAACGATCCAAACGATCTAAGTCATATCGCTATAATCAGCCTCTCACGTTTCGTAAGGGACTCAAGCTCATTCCATTAAGCTTAGGAGGAAGCTTCAAGATTCATGTGGTATCACAATGGGCCATTAAACTGGCCTAAGTGTGTCCGTTTCCATCTTGGACAGTCACTATAACCTAACCATTACCCAACCTAAGCATCAGCTCAGGAAAACTAATATATAATTGGACATCATTTGCATAGGAATGAAACTGACAGTAAGAATAAAAAACAGAGGGCAGATTATTAATGAACAATGGAAACAGTAAAGGTCCAAGGATTGATCCTTCGGGCACACCATTGTCAACAGGGAGGAACGAGGACATTCTACTATTACAAGACACGGCTTGCATGCGATTGGACAACGAAGAATAATGTTATTGACATCTGGTAAAATCCAACTTATTTAGCAGAACACGAAAACCTACAAACTTTTTAGAAAGACAAATCGACAGATGCGATGAGAAGTTATCAGTGTGGGTCGCATCCCAGCCTCTTTTTTTTTCTTTAATATCAAATCGAAAGAAGCGTGATTCAATAAAGAAATTTAAAATTTTATGAATCAAGATATTAGAAATTTTATGAAACAAGATCCTTTTTTTAGAATGGAGTTTTGAGCATTTTAAATATCTTGAACTGCAAAATATTTCAAATAAGGCATAGCTAGTAATTGATCTCCATCTTAGGCTTTTGTAAAAAACTTAATCCTCATTTGATTAAACAAGATTAAAAACTCTAACTCCTGAACTATATTTTCAAAAGAATTAAGACAGTTTTTCCAAAGGAAAAGAAAGGCACAAAGTCATAACATCAAAACAACATCGAAGTCATCAATGAATTATTTTCATTTTTCTTATTTATTTTCTTTTTTTTTTTACCCAAACGAACATAAACTGTTTTGATGGTAATTTTGAAATTTTTCTGATTAATGAATAATTGTTGATAATGCATTTTGGGGGGAGAATCGAAATACATAACACAGACACTCCTCCTTTTAAATCCCGAAAGAAAATACTGAAAAATTTGATGAAGGTAATGAAAGAAATCATAACATAGCGCCAGAAGATCATTAGAAAAAGTATCAGGTTCAATCAATTAATAACAAAACAACAACAACAACAAGAAAGCAGACAAATTAGGGGCGCACTGAATAAATGGTTTAACGTTTATGTCTACAAAGCGAAGCACGGCGTCTGACGCACGATGTTTCATTTTTGTTATAATTTGTGTTGAAAATATAAAATAAAGAGTCTAAATTAAGCTAATGTCTGTTTTTATTTATGATAAATTTCAGTAAATGTTTGTAATTACAAAAAGTTTAAAAGCAACTTCGTCAGTTTTTAAAGCAATTTCTTTGAGTTATAAGATTATGACTTCAGAAAAGATTTAAAAAAAAACATTTATTTCAAAATGTTTTATAATCTTTAACATTTGCTTTATTGTGCAACAACTTTAAAATGGAATAAGTCCCCTAAATTTCTAGTATGGATAGTTTAGGCTTTTTATAATCGAAGGGATTTTCATATGGTAATTTTATTGAAGAAGAAAGATTTAAAAACAAAGCATAAACTTATTTATTTTTTAATCTATAACTCAACAAAAACATCAAAATAATAATAAGAGGACATCAGCTGATTTATAACAAAAAAAAGTTTTAAATATTAAAACGGGTTTCAAAAAAATTGATTTTTCAAAATGTTACTAAATTTCAAGAACGTAATTTGCAGCTTTAGAAAAACATGTATTTAGTTGAAATGTTTAAAATTCAAATCGTTTTTAATCCCTTATTGTAAAAATAATGATTGAGACCGAAATATCATAATACTTATGCTTTTAAAGAAATAGATAGGGCTACGGGTCACAGATTTTAACTATTCCTCATCAGAATCTTCTAAACAACGGACAGGAACTTGTCGACACGAAACCCAAGTTAAGTGCATTTAAGGACTTTTACTCCACTAATTATTACAAAATAGCAACAGATGACCCTTATTTTGAAAATGAAGTAATCTAAACCGTAAATTTGTTTAGGGAAACCAATTCTGCAACATTGACAACATCTTCATCTAATAAAATCTCCTTTTCGCCAGGCACATTACTGTTCACTTCTCCAAACCTTGTCAATGCTTATGTTTATGTTTATAGCTCAATAGCAAAAAGTCATTATGTAATGACAACATTTCTAATTTTATTTAATCAAAATGTCCGTTCCCTTTGAAAACTATGTTATCAATATTTTTTAACCAGTGCATTATTAAGGGTTACCGACATCATGGAAACAGGCAAAGATATTACCAATATCAAAGAAAAAGGCAAGTCGAGAGGTCGACAGCTTTCGACTGAACTCGCTTCTCAAAAACATTGGTAAGCTTTTTGACCCATTCTTACGTACGGATTCTGCGCATGGTTTACCACATCACCAACAGTTGCCAAAGAATTCGAGAAATTTGAACGACAGATCCTGTGACGATGCTGCAGACTTTTTAAAAAACCAAATAAAAACTGGTACTCCAACAAAACAATTTACGATTCAACACTAGTAACACTCATCATGCAGCAGGTAGGTAGAAATGGCGATCTCAAGGAAACCTAGCCTGAGATCCAATTAGAGCTGCAGTGCACCGTTTTTATACCAAAAACTCGTTTGACCTGTGATAGAGGGGGGAAGATTTATAGAGAAGCTTCATAGCGATTATGTTAGAGCCATTTTGTCACATTGAGAAAAAAGATTAGGTCTCTCAGATAGCTTATCAAGTTCTTGAGAGAATGCTTTTCCAAAGTATTTTATTCTAGTGTTTGCCAAAGCAGGACATTTGCAGAGGAAATGGATTATCGTTCCACTTTCTATTTGGTCACTACAGATACTGCAAAAGGTGTTGTAAGAGATACCCAACTTCTTTGCATGGACTCCTATAGGCCAATGTCCGGTACAAACCGCAACAATGCTGGCTATGTCTTGCTTTGGCCTGCATAGAAGATCGTTTGTACGGGTTTTATTATAGGTGGACCATACCTTCCTAGATATAATGTAGTTTGGTAAATTGCTCCACCTTCGGTTTGATTCAGTTTGGTAGATAGAAAAGATTTTACCCTTCATAGCGCCAAAAGGAATGTTAACCTTTTCCGCAAGTGAGCTATGAAGGGCCGATCCTTGCCTGGCTAGCTCGTCAGTCCGTTCATTTCCCACGATACCACTATGGCCCGGAACCCAGATCAGGGTGACACCGAGGTTAATATTCAGGCTCGCAAGCTCATCGCGACATTGCTTGACCAATTTAGATGAGGATATGGCCGAGATAATGGCTTTGACAGCTGCCTGACTGTCTGTAAAAATAGCCGCATTTCGGTTTTGGTTTGGATTTGGCTACATTTAGGGACTCAGAAAAGATCCCAGAACCAACTCCGCACTCCATGTTTGAGCCGTCAGTAAAGATGGTTGTGTCGAAACCTATCGACACGATTTCATCCTCCCAATCTTCTCTCGATGGAAAAATAACCTTAAAACCCTTACTAAGGTTTAAAGAAGGAGTGGAGTAGTCAGTGTCTACCGAGATAATATCTGAGGGAATCAATTTCGTTGTGTTGATGTGGCCATAAGGTTTTGACAACTAGCTGTTTGATTCCTTCAGCCTAATAGCGCTGCAGGAAACTATGTATTTAATAAAAAGACCAATCAGACTTATTTTTGAAAAAAGATAGAGCGCACAATCTCTCATTTAAACCCACTTAAAGGATCCTTAATAGAATCGAAGACCACTGACAATGTTAATGTCAACTTTTAATTTTCACCGTTCACTTGTCACGACGAGGGATCAATTACTCTTTTAAGACCAGATATTCGGGCCGAATTCCGTTACATAAAAAGCCATCTCTTATCCTTTTAAATTACACATTTCCAAATGATATTGATCACGGAAGAGTGTGCCCACACTAGAGAAACATGTATTTTTTTTTAAAACGTTTCTGAAATGTTTATTTATTTATTTAAAAAAAAATATTTCAGAATTTTTCCAGAAATATTTTAGAAAATTTTCGGATTTGTGTTTTAAATTATAAAACAATTCTGAAATGTTTCCTTGATTCCTTTTTTTTCGTATATTTTTTTTCTATCTCCTCTAACAATTGGTATTGGAAATATTTGGCAAAGCATCGTCAAGTGGATTTTTAGAGACTTTTTTTAAATTCGTTTATTTGTATCTCTTGGGCAAATTTCTCCCATTCGGAATGCGAAACAGAAAAACAATACAGAAATATTTTGCAAGGGTCCAGACCAAATAAAACATTTCAGAAACTTTTAAAAAACATTTCAAAAATGTATCTACTTTTCTGAAACGTTTTTTAAATGTGTTTTTTAATATTTCTGAAAACAAAAATACAAAAAATTGTATGATGATTTTGCAAGGAATAAATCTTTGTTTTCAAGCTGCAGTTTAAATGATTAAAGGGTCTTACTTACTTACTCAAGATGTCGCTGCAGTCCTGTGTGAACTAGGGCCTCACCCAACAAACTTCTCCGTCTAGCTCGATCCCTAGCTAGATGTCTCCAGTTTCGCGCTCAAAGTTGGGTGAGGCCACCTTCCATTTGTGCGCGCCACCTGATCCGCAGTCTTCCTCTACTACGCTGTCCTGTGGGTGCGGATTCAAAGACTTTCCCGGCCGGAGCATTGGTTTCCATGCGCTCTACAGCTCGTCATTCCATCTTCTCCTCCACTCCCCTTCGATGCATACCGGACCGTAGATCACACGAAGAACTTTTACCTCGAACCGACCCAAGGTGCTTTAAAACGCTTTTGTCATTGTCCATGCTTCTGCACCGTATAGCAGGACGGGGATGATAAGGGTCTTATATAGCAACACTTTAATCACTAGAGAGAGGACTTTAGCACTCAATTGCTTTCTTAGTCAAAGAGCAAGAGTTATTGTGCGTTTGATCTCAGCCCTGGTGTTGTTTTCTGCGTTTACAGCGGAGCCTAGGTAGACGAAGTCCTGGACTACCTCAAAGTTACGTCTGCCGATTGTGACGTTTTGCCTCAATACACACAAAAGCCCAATTGACATCACGCTGAGTTCTTCCGATTATGTCAATGTCATTCAGCATATGCTAGTAATTGGGCAAACTTTTGAAAGATAGTGCCTGTAGTGTTGACGTGGAAGCTCTGCACTATTCTTTCAAGTACGATGTTAAAAAAATTACATGACAGCGCATCACTTTGTCAAAAACTTTTTTTGACATCGAAAGATTTTGTTAAGTTGTTCCAAATTTTATGGAGCAGCGTGAATTCTCCATGGTCATCCTGCACAAACGGACGAATTTGGCAGGGATTTCAAAACTAGACATGGCTCTATACAGCTCGTCCCTGTTGATTCTGTCATATGCGGCCTTGAAATTGATGAAAAGATGCTGGGTGTCGATTTGGTGTTCTTGGGTTTTTTCCAGAATCTGCCGTAATGTGAATATTTGATCGACTGTCTGGTCTAAAACCACACTGATAAGGACCTATCAGGTTATTGCCTATTATCTTTAGACTTTCACATATTACGGCAGAGAAGATTTTATAGGCGATGTTAAGTAGACTGATTCCTCTATAGTTGGTGCAGTTTAGAGGGTCTCCTTTTTTCAGGATCGGGCAAACAATATCCGACCATATTTTACAGATAAGTTGGTGAATGCTCCTAACCACCTTATCTACAGCTGCTTTAAAGAGTTTGGCATTCAAGCCACCCGCTCCAGCGGCTTTATTAAACTTCAGCTTAGATATGGCAATCTTTACTTCGTCTAAGCCGGGAGGACGGAATTGTTGGCTTTCGTTGTCTATGTTGAATGGATCATCCTGTCTGACAGCGGAAATCAGTTCATTGTCGGCGTTATACAGTCTGCAGAAGTTTCAGTACCCGTTTGCGTAAAATTAACAAATCCTCTAAGAGTAATTCTTGTCATAAAAACTGATTTCTCAAGTAAGCCGTTGGGATTCGGCTTAAAATTGTAGGTCCACTCCATCGCTGACAACAGTACTCGCACAAAAGAATTGTTGAGAGTTGGAAGGCTCTAGTTCTCAACGGACTGTTGAGTTACCTAATTTATTTTTTATTTTTCAAAATAATACGTTTTAGGGTAATTTTCGAATTTGAAGGCCATCGGAAACCATTGGAAATATGCAAAATATTTGATTGTCAGTAAAGGCACCTTTTCGACCAGCGTAAAAATTAGAGGCAATTGAAAAACTAAAACTATTTTAACAGTTGCTAAATCAACAAACAAGTTTTCATTAAAAACAGTTTTGCTTAATTCTACACATTGACTCGTAATCAAATTAAAATTCATTACTAATGAAAATTGCAGATCTGAAATTTATATCAATAGCTCACTTTTTCACTTTTTTCGAAATTATAATGATTTTAAAATAAATGAAGAAATGTGTTCAACATATCGATTTTAGCGATTTTCAAGTAATTTGAATGCTATTAAGTTTGTGTAATCTGAACGGCATTCGCTTTTTACTTCATATTTATTTTCAAAAAATTTGGAACAATTTTTAAGCGTAAATAAAATAACGTAAAACAATTTCCAAAACAGTTTGTTGACTGATTCGGTTCATTTTCGTAAACAAATTTTGGCCTATTTTTGAAATATTCAACTTAAAAAAACGGTTCTTTGGAAGGTATCTTTCTAAAGAAATGCAAAAACATTTTTTTTGTTCTATCGGTTTGATGTTAAGAAATTCGCATTTTCGATTTCTGACCTAGAAAAAAATGAAATAACTCCTAACGAAACTCTGCTAATTACTTAATTTTGTAACATTGATCTCAATCGACCCATGGTAAAGAACAACTTTTGCTGGGAGGTGTCATATCTATAAAGATATCTGGAAAGTTTTACCACTCTCCAATGACAATTTAATAATAAATAAATAATTTGTTTACATCCCACAAATATGAACAAACTCAAAATAAAAGGCTAATATTTTGAATATTTTAACAGCACTTTTTGTCATACAAAAAAAAATAATAGCTGCCAAAAAACACAAATTGGTCAAACTGTCATTGCTGACAGACAGCCCTATACTTTGAATTATTTTTGTGGAACCAAAAAAATAATAAATGTTACATTTTTAATCGTCCTTTTGATCCTTAAAAGTTCGTATTTTTTCAAGCAAAACATTCGTTGTCACTCGAAACATAACTTTTTTAATCGATGTTAACAGCTCCATAATTACATGTTATCCTTTTTAAAAAATCAGAAGATGAAGAAGAAAAAGTTTGTCAGCAAAATTTGTTGTTCTAAATACACATAACAAGGAAATACATCTACTAAGGCGCATTGACAGAAGTAATTTCATCTTCTACAGCATATGACATCAATGGAGTGAATGTATATATATCCTTTAAAATCCCTACACTCTCAAAACATACGTTTTATAAAAATAATAATATCAAAGAGAAAACATATGAAAATATCAAGAAACATCATATCAAAAATTTCTTTTAAGTTTTCTGCAAACGTTTGCAAGATGCTACAAAATAATCAAGAAAAGCGTTTTCTGAACTCTCTCTCTATCTCTGTATAAATTGAACTTTTGCAAAAAAATTTCCTTTATCCTCCCATCACTACCAATCCATAAGTTGAGGAGTATATCTACCTAAATGACTCAAATTCATAGACAAAGTGTGTTGATGCGGGTCGGTATTATAGACAGACTAAAAAACAAAAACTTATGAAAAAGAGGATGCATCTGTTTCTGCAACTTCAGCTTTTCTCATTCAAAAACTAAAAAAAAAAAAAAAAAAAAAAAAACAATTTAACTCCCATCAAGGACCACCCAAAAGTGTCATAATATAACTTGCCCCCACTCAACTAAATTATCCTGGCAAATTGAAATCGTATCTTTTAGTTTTATTTTTTCTTGTCACAAAATTGAAGAAAAAAAATACACAAACAACAAACAAAATATCCTTCAAAAGTTAGAGAATGCGATAGTGAACTTGGGATTTGTTTTTCATTTATCCTGTGAGTACTATACGAATGCCTGTTTCAATAAACTAAACAAGGTTAAATAATATTCTGTCTTTTGTTTTTGTGTTTCCATAATAGTTGGTTTTTGTGCAAAATATTTCAATGATCATCATCAAGGACGATTATGATGATGATGAGGACTATGTCAAAAACAAAAACAACAACAGGATGAAGAAGTATACTGGATTCAAAAGGAAGAACATCTTAATTTCAACTTCCATTTAAAGTATATCCTTATGAAAGGAAAACTTGAGCAAAACTATTTTGCATTTAACTTCACACTTTTATATTTATTGTATTTGAGGATATATATGAGTATCTTGCACAATAGCACCCTTTTAACCCATCATCAAGTAAAAACCATTCAAAATTGTGAAAACAATGACTCACACACATACCTTCATTCCTAGCTACCTCTATCTAACAGGAACATGGTATATTTGTATAAGAGAGCTTGTTGCCATAACCTACCAACCAGTCCATGTTTTGAGTAATAATTTTTGGCAAGGACTTACAAAGACCGTCTAACACTTCGTCTTCTTCTTCATCTTCTAGAAATTGAAATATCTTGGTCCTGTTTTAAGGAAAGTGTTTTTGTATGTGTATATTGTTGTCTTCCTTTATGCGTGTATTTTGAAGGAAAATTAATTCCATCTTCCGCAAGAGTTCATTAAAAAGTTATATCAACATATAACACGTTTCTACTTTAAAAAGTTGGCAATGGGAATGGCACTAGCACTACCATTACCACCAACGACGAAGTCTTAACTTTTCTCGTTCGTCCTGCAAACATAAATTACATCTTATTTTAACCAATAACAGGCAGTAATGAAGCAGGGTTGGAGCGGAGATGCATTTGAACGTTTTCAATTTCAACACTTTCCAATTTTTACAGTGTCGCACTTTCATTATCGAAGTGTCGTATACAAAGGGTCAATATTTGCCACTCATCGATTAATTTTTATAATTATTTTAATCTTCATACTTTTTTATACATTTTTACAATTTTACTCTAAAATTGTAACACTTTTAATCTGGTAAAACTCTCAAACTTAACTACTAGCTAGATTTAGAAACAAAAACTCTTGCTGTCATAATGTAAAACAAAAGTAATTCTATAATACTGTAAATTATTTTTTAACACTGTAAAATTATCAAATTATTACTTTGGATTTATTTAACACTGCCAAATGACCAAAACTATATTTCAGTGGCACTGTAAAACTATCGTACTCTAAAAAACATCACACAATCATATTGTCATATTGCACACTGTAAAACATTGTTACTGTAACTTTTTACTCAAATAAAATTGTCAACGGTATTGTTATAACAAATTCATACTGCAAAACTTTCAAAGTCAGACTGTAATATTGTAAAATTATCCTACTAACAACATTTGTCATTATGAAATTGGCACAATAATAAATTGTAAAAGTATTGCACTATAACAATTACAGATTGCAACTCTGTAGTTTTTTTTAATATTGTTACTTTGGTTTACTGTAACTCTGCAAACATTGTAAAATTGCTTAATTGTTCTAATTACACACCACAGCACTGTCGATACTCCGGATTACTAACACGATTTTAAAAAAATACACTCTTACTGTCAAATTTTAAGTACACCAGGTTCATTTTTTCATACTGTTAACTACATTTTAAAATTGTAAAAATGTCACTTTAGCTTACTGCGAAGCTGCCAAACTGTTACAATTAAAATATCATCAAAACTGTAATACTGTCCTACTAAATTTCTCTTCCAATATAAAAGTGACACAAATAATTGTAATGAAGGATTCACATTGTAAAAATGTTACAGTCATACCGTAAAACTAATATACTGTAACTCTCTTACAATATAAAATGTTCACAATGAAAAGTTGTAAATGTTTTGTATTGTAAAAAAGTCACAATCGGAATTTAACACCAATATAATTGTTACACCGAAAATTTGTAAAAGTTTCATATTGTAAAAATGTAACACTGTAAATCCCTGTTTTTTTTGTAAACTTCTTTCGTTATATAATTGCTACAGTAAACAATTGGAAAACTATTACACTGTAGTCCTCAAATATTTTGTTTTGTTTACTTTAATAGTCACACTGTAATTATTTAAAATTTGTAATATGACACAAAGTAACAGTCAAAATGTATTTCTGCCACAGTGTAAAACACTCTCAAAAAATAAAACTTTGAATGTCATACTTTCACACTGTAAATGATGACACTGTTATTACATTAAAACACTATGATAATGGTTACAGTTATAGATAAAAATAGTTGGATTTTTTTTTATAATAAGCGCACACTCAAACGGATAACTACCCTTATTTTGTAGACACAGTGTGAGCCCTAGGAGAGGAAGAGAGGGGTTGAAAGAAGATTTCGGTGCAAATGGGTTTGAATTCCTGAATATTGCAATAGCTAGGAAAGACAGAGTGTGGCAAGGCATTCCACATTCGCATAGTACGGCTAAAAAACAAATCTCTGTACTTCAGAGTACGAACGAAGTTGGGCTCGAGGGTATATTGATGAGCATTCCTAGAAGCGCAAGTATTACGGTGGAACTTTTTGAGGAGAGGAATGCATCTGGCTATTTCTTTAGAGCATAAACCATTAAAATAACGGTAAAAGAGGATGAAACAAGAAACATTTCGACGATGTTCAAGCGACGTAAATGATCTTATGATGGTAATATCACCAATCAATCTAAATGCTCTACGTTCAATACTATCCAAGAGGCTTTAGTACGTTGCAGGAGCACCAGCCCAGATATGGGAGTTATACTTAAGATGTGGACTTATATAAGTCTTTTAGATAAGAGCCAGATCAGAGGGAGAGAAAAACTTTCTGTATCGCCTTAGAGAACCCAAACATCTTGCGGCATTTTTAGCGACATCGCGTATGTGATCGTTCCACCAAAGGTGGTTGGTTTTTTGTTTAGTGCCATTTATGGATAATGGCAAGGGGGGTTTATCTCGCTTTAAAGTTACAAGACAGCATTACGTTTTCGAAGCATTCAATTCCACGCGGTTTCTTATTCCCCATTGTACAATGCTGTTTAAGTTGGAATTTAATGAGCTTATCATATTTTGTCGTTGCAGTTCCACACCCGAAGAAGAGGGGTGTGAATCTGAAAACGAATATGAAAAGCTGAGAGTACTATCGTCAGCGGAACACCGTATTGGATTACATGTTGCAGACAAGAGATCATTAATAAAAATGACAAAGAGTGTTGGAGATAAAACAGAGCCCTGGGGCACACCAGCATTTATTTTGTGGTTTTCAGACTTGAATCCATCCAATACAACTTGTATTGAACGATTCGAAACGTAATTACCAATCCAATGAAGCAGGGATTCATGTCGGTCATTAAGAAGCTTTCCATCTTCGAGATATTGCTTAAGCTGATAATTAATCAGCGTTTTCATGACCTTGGAAAGAAGAGACGTAAGTGCAATCGCTCGTTAATTAGAGATTGAGGAAAATTTGCCTTTCTTGGGAATAGGCTGGACAAATGCGGTTTTCCATCTGCTCGGAACGAGACCTGAGGAGTAGTAGGACAGATGAAAAAGCCTACGCAGTGGTTTTGCCAGCGATGAAGAACACCTCTTCAGAACAATAGCGGGGATTCCATCCGGGGCGTCAGATTTATGTATGTTAAGATCTTTTAGGACTCTCGCTACAGTACGAGTGCGAAAAAGATTTGTCCCATAGAATAATTAACTCGATCAAGTACAAGTGGATTCATAACACTCACTGGCAGCGTTGAATTTGCGGCGAACTGCCTAGCAAAGAGATTTGCTTTCTCTAAAGAGCCAAGAAATGGACTGTCATTCACAACGAGCGTAGGAACCGAGGAAAAGGAAGAATTCCTCATATTTTTTACAAATGACCAAAAATTTGTACTGCCTTTGGGACATTGCAGTATTTTTTGGTCCCTCGAATATGGGCGTTGCAGGTTTTCCTGGCTAACTTGTACTTATTCCGGTTTTCCTTAGATGGATTGGCTTTAAAACAACGGAAACTTACCTTCTTGACCCGAATAACTTCTTTACAGCTCGCATCGAACCATGCGTTTTCCTAAGGTCTGATGCTTTTAACCCTATTCGGGATAAAAGTTCTCACTCCCAGGAGAATCAAACTTGTGATCATATCAGCGCTGGCGTCAGCGTCACTATCGAGGAAGCATAGTGATCAGTTAAAGATCCTGAAGTAATTATTGAGACCGTCCCAGTTGACTTTCTCGTATTGCCAAACAGTTCTCTTAGGAGCTCTTTCTTTAACTGGAGAGTTTGTACACGAAAAATTTGCTGATACGACACAATGGTCAGATGCACCTAGAGGAGATAGAACACTAATAGTGTACTTACCAGGGTCAGAGGTAAGAAACAAGTCAAGAGTGTTTTCTGCTCGACCTACCACGTATTCCTTAGGTCTGATGCTTTTTTTAGTTAGGTGGTTTAACTCAGCGAAGATTTCAGCACACAATCCTTCTGGTGTTGACTAGCCCGAATGTTGAAGTCATGAAGAATGGTGTACATTGAAATCGCCCGTAACAACGATTTCAGTGCGAGGATAGGACGAAACAATTCTTTGTATGGAATCAGACAAAGCATCAAATTCACAAGAAGTTGACAATTTGTCTAGATTGGGGCTTCGATTAAGGAAGCAATAGTGAATGATTTCCTTATTCACGGAAAACTTAAACCACATAAAATTGGTTCAATTGAAAAAGAATTACCCCTAAACTTCCAGCCATTGCAAATAAAAGAAAAACAAAAACCAAAACAGACGAAGACTATAAGAAAAATATTACTATGGATGAGAACTATACAATAGGGCCTCATGTCTACAGGACCTAATTTTCTAGCTAAAGACAATCCAGCACTGTTAAAAGAATAGCGCGAAAGAGATAGCCAGAATAATTCATATTTGCTGCAAAATAGAAGACCACAAAACAAACTGAAAAGTTTCGGTGTCCTTATGGGTGGTCCTTATATACGTATGGTCATGTTACAGCAAAATAAGGATTGATTTGTTGTTGACAATTTTAATTGTTATTTATACAGTTATGTTGTTTTTTTTTTTTTGCCAGAGATTTGGAATGATGGCAGACCAACATCATCATCCCTTGTATTCTGCAAATCTGTAAGGGACACTCAAAACCATACAACACTCTCGACCAATTCCCTGCTGACAAAACCTTTTACAAACCTTTTTTCACTATAAAAAAAAACAGAAAAGCAAAATCCAAAAAAAAGGTCAGTCATCATCAACAGAAAGATTCATAGGTACTATAATTATTTTACATGTGCCAGGGCTTAACTGACTAGACTCGAGCTCGAGCTCGATGCCTGATAATGATGGTGATGGTGAGTTAAGAGTTAGTGGTGTCAAAGGGAAATAAAGAAATATAGAATATGATATCCATTTGGGATTGGACCCGCATTTGATATAAATAAATATGTATATCCATCATCTGCTAATATAAAGTCGGAAAACACAAACAAGCCTCAGGGACAAGCTGCCATACGAATTACCAAAAACAAAACAAAAAATACACACAACGCTTGCCATTGACTCCTTCCGTTCTTCCGCTCTTCATCAGTTCGGTCTTGGTTCTGAGGTTCGACCGGCAGAAGTAGCACCACCACCACTACCGTCAACCGTCATCCAGGCATATCCAATTTAGGGAACAACGTTGATATGAGTGTAATAAATAGCCTTTTCTGGTAAACAGTCGTGGGAGTAATTTCAACTTAGGCATCAGGCACATAATATATTTTATACTACTTCATATGTGTTGGTATGTGTGAGGAAATAAGCGTTAAATTACTACTAGTGTTCTCACATTAAGGGACAGTTTTATGTGGTGTACGAGTATGAAGTTGAATTGATTAACCGACATAATAAAGAGGTACCTCTATGTTCTATATGGTCTGTCTTTATGTAGCTACAAGGTCAAAAGAAAGTTTCCTTTTTCTGACACATCGTTTTATGCGGGGGTTAGTAAGAAAAATCGAACAGTCGTGAAATCGATATATTCACCCTTTAGGTGCATTTATAAGGGAATCTGATATCACGAGTTGTTTTTTTTTGTTTTCTCATAACGATTATGACATAAAGGAAATATATTTTAATTATGTTGGTTGATATTTTGGTCTTTATTACCTTTACCATAATTTCAAATATGAAAAAAGGATGATAATGTCAGCTAATTAAGTTTGTTTCTTCAACTGTCATATGTTTACGCAGCTGTCAAAATATTATTTCAATATTTTTGAATGACAAAATAAATTGGTGGCGCAACAAAAGGTTGAGAACTAGGGCCTAGCGACTTACAACTTTCTGCCATTCCTGTTTGCGAGTACTGCTGTCAGGGATGGAGAGGACCTACAGTTTAAAACCGAATCCGAACGGCTTATTTGAGAAAGCACTTTTCATGACAAGAATTATTCTTGGAGTTTTTGACAATTCCTCGCAAGAGGCAGTACCCCTGCTAAAAAAACTTTAGATGGCATTGGCAGAGGTCGAACTCAAGACTTCTGGCATTACAGTCCAACGCACTAACCATCATGACCAATTTCACATACTAACTTACTAAAGGTGGCGCTACAGTCCGGGCTGACCTGTGCCTCAACCAACATTCGTCTCCAACCACCTCGGTCCCTATCTAGCTGCCTCCAGTTTTGCACGCCAAGTTGGTTAAAGTCTTCACCCACCTGAGTCGCGGTCTTCATCTACTCGGGATTGGATTCGAAGACTTTCCGGGCTGGAGCGTTGATGTCCATTTGCTCTACATGAACCAGCCATCTAAGCCTTTGGACTTAAATTCTTTAACTAGGTCGGTGTCGCTGTACAGCCCGTACAGTTCGTCGTTATATTATATAATGCATTCTCCATCTAATCATACGGGATCAAAACTCACCCGAAGAATTTTTCTCTCGAAGCATCAATTCTCAATTGCCTTCTAAGTCCAAAGAAGCAGCGATTTGCAAGAGTTATTCTTCGTTTGATTTCAGCGCTGGTGTCGTTGTTTGCATTAATAGCGGTGCCTAGGTAGACAAAGTCCTTAACTACCTCAAAGTTATAGCTGTCCATGGTGATGTTTTGTCCAAGACGTCGTCGTTCAGTGTCCTTTTATGATGACAGCATATACTTGGTCTTGCCCTCATTGACCACTAAACCCATCTTCTTCGCTTCCGTCGCAATGCTCAAAAAATTCTCCACTAACATCACGCTTTGATCTTCCAATTATGTCAATATCATCTGCGTATCCAAGAAATTGGATGGATCTTTGGAAGATTGTGCCTCTAGTCTTGACAGTTGAGTTTTGCTCTGCCGTAGTGTGAATATTTGGTCGATAGTGGACTTTCCTGGTCTAAAGCCACACTGATAAGGACCAATCTGGTTGTTGACGAATGGCTTCAAACGTTCACATAATACGTCAGAGAGGATCTTATACGCAATGTTAAGGAGACTGATGCCTCTGTAGTTGGCGCAGTTTAGAGGGTCTCCTTTCTTATGTATCGGGCACACTATGCTAAGATTTCATCGGGCATGCTTTCTTCCGACCATATTTTGCAGATGATTTGGTGCATGCTCCCTACGAAGTCATCGCCTACTGCCTTGAATAGTTTGGCAGCGATGCTGTCAGCTCCAGCAGCTTTGTTTTACTTAAGTTTAGATATAGCTATCTTCACTTCGTCAAGGTCGGGTAGGCGGATTTGTTGATCTGCGTCGCCGAGGTTGAGGGGTTCTATCTCCCTTACAGCGGAATTCGGTTCGTCATCGCCGTTATATAATTTGAAGAAGTGATCTTTCCATATACTCAGCATCGACTGCGGTTCTACTACGATGTTCCCCTGATCGTCTTTACAGGCTTCGGGCTGGTACCCTTGGGAGGTTTTTTTTATCTTTTGGTAAAATTTACGAACCTCATTCCTGTTAAGACATCCCTCTATCTCCTCGATCGGGCTCTTCTCATGCTCTCTTTTTTTCCATCTAAGAAGCCGGTGTTCCTCTCTCCTCTTCTGCTCGTAGAGCTCGCGAGCAGCTCTAGTCCTTTTGTGCAGCGCCGTTTTGTATGCCTCTTGTTTCGCTGCGTGCGCTTGCCGGCATTCGTCGTCAAACCAGGGGTTTCGCAAGGCAATCCGAAAAGGACATGGCAGTCTCTTGCGATTTAAGCCGTCTAACGTCGAATCTTCTCACAATACTTTCTTGTTTTGGCTTGGATCGGGTTATCCGTATTCGAGGTAGTGGTCCGAGTGAATGTTGGCCCCCGGAATGTTCGGATATACTGGATACTGGAGAAGTGTCCTGCGTCGATCGCAATGTGGTCAGTCTGGTTGACGGTTGATTGATCAGGAGATTTGCATGTCCCCTTGTGGATATTATGATGTGTGAACTGCGTACTAGCTACTAGAACGTCTCGCCCCGCAGCGAAATCGACCAGCCTGATTCCGTTGTCGGAGGTGGTGTCGTGCAGGCTTTATCTCCCGATTATGCCACCAAAGATGTTTTCTCTTCCTAGCTTGGCATTAAAACCATAGCCAGGGCACTGCTCATATGTCTTGTCCAAGAGCTCGAAGAATATGTTTTGGTGTCTTCATCTTTCTCCTCTGTTGGGGCATGCCCGCATGTTAGGCTTATGTTGGCAAATTTAGCCTTAATGCGGATTGTCGTGATGCGCTCGCTCACACTATTGAAACTCAAGACTTTTTGCCTGAGTCTAGTTCCAAAAAAAAATCCACACAGTCGCCTTAGTATATATCACAGCCTTATAGTTTGCGTTTGCCGGTCTATCCCATCGCACTTCTTGGATGGCGGTAATATCTGCCTGGCAGAAGTTTAGGTCTTCCGCTAATTGTTCAGCTGCACGTGGTCTGTTAAGGGACCTAACATTCCATGTACAGATCCAAAGCGACTGAAGGTATTTTTTACGTGGCCAGGAAGTCACCCCGACGGCACAACCCCCAACCTGGAGGGCCAGATCTTTTGTATAACTCCAAAGAAGGGGAGCCTGATAAACCGCTCATTACAGGCCTGTGCTCCGAATATGTCAAAGAAGCCCTATAAGGTGTTCACTAAGTAGTTCAACCTTACTGGAACTATAGACGCCACCGTTGATTCCATCTCGAGAATTCGTCCGCTGCCGCCTGGATAAGGATATATGCCTTAGTGGAAGCACCTCCCTTTATTATGCTAGTTCTATTCAATTAAGTCTTGACTCTATTTTGGTATACTTTCAATGTTGAAAGGGTTAAACTCCTTTATGAGTCTAAAAACTCATGATCCAAATTCTTCAATTCCCTACCTAATATGTAATAACAATTTTACACAGTAAGTTACAAAACGACTTCGAAGACCAAATTAAGATCACTATCAACTTATTCGACTGTATCGATAGAGATTGGTTTACTTGATTAATGACTGAGCATTGCTCAGTCTTAACCTTCCTACATAAATGAGTTGTCATTGACTTATACCAACTCCCTTTGCGCCATTTATTTCATGATGACCACCGAAGTTGTGGTCAAAGTCAATTTTTTTCATCAAGCTTAATATTATTCGCTTTTCTTTGAGCTTGTCTTTTATAGCATCGCATCGGTTTGTTTTGCTCTTTCATCATTGTTTCATTACGTCGACGAACGAACGGTACATTTTATTCTCGAGAAGTTGAAAAACACATCGTATACATAAAAAATATACTACATCACATTTGAGCCTGAGCTATGTACCTTTTTTGCACGCTATGTCGGAAAGAAAAGTCTTCTTGTTTTTTATAGTTTGCAATGATGAAAGAGCTCGCAAAGTTGCCAATCAAAAAGAACACTTCCGGTGTAGTAGTGGATGAGAAGATTTGTGGTCTTGTTAATAGTGTGACCAGGCCAGATAAGAAAGAGAAACAGATCGCAGATTTCGAGGGTTGGTGTTAAGATGAATATCACTGAGGAGTGCCGTGGAATCTATATTGCCCGTTAACGATTGGTGAGCAAATAATATATCAGCGTTTTTGCGTCTAATAGATATAAGGGCTGCAAACCTATCAGTTTTAGTCGATCGGCATAAGGAGGTAAGTTGGATGTATGATCCCAGGGGAGGCCACGTAAGGCAAATCGAACGAAACGTCTTTGAACATTTTCAATTTTGAGTGAATGGTTTTCATAAAAGGGAGACCATACTTGGCAAACATTAGGATATCTGAATCTTTAAATTAAGACAGACATCGTTAACAGATAAGACAAAGAGAAGGGGGCCAAGGTGACTACCTTGTGGGACTCCAGAAGTTGCATGTATAGGACTGGAGACTGAGTTACAGAAAAGGACTCTATAAGTTCTATTCGCAAGATAGGAGCTTATCCAGTTTATAAAAATATAGATGGAAAGCCTAGGTCTCTTAGTTTGAGTTAAATAAGCTAATGGGATATTTTATCAAAGGCTTTGCTGTAATCAGTGTATACAACGTCAACTTCTTTGCCATAGTCAAGGGCTAACAACACTTTGGATACAAATTCAATTAAGTTATTCGAAGTGGATCTACCTTCAAGAACCCAAGTTGAGCGGGGGAGAATAAAAAAACAGAATCATAAACTAAGCTTTCAAAAAGTTTTGGAATGCATGAAAGTTTAGCAATAGGTCTATGATTGTTAATTTCAGTTTTATTGCCTTGTTTATGAATGGGAAATATAAATGAAATGAGTGCAGTTAGAGGCTTTGACAGAGGAAAAATGCATTTTTTTAGAACAACTGATGGGACGCCATCAGGACCAGGGCTAAAGTTTTCTTTTAGACGATTTTGGCAAGTACCATTTCTTCAGTTATTGTAAACTATGAAAGAGTGGTATGAGTGCAATCATCTAAATAACTAAAGTAGTGTAGATCAGGATCATGAAGATGTTCAGTATACGATTTGCTAAAGTTGTTGGATCTGACAAAATTATGTTGGAGAAACTCATTAAAGGTGGAAACCCATCAGATTTTCGTTTGACATTTATAAACTTGAAAAATGTAGTTGCATCAGAAGGAAGGTTATTTTCCATTTGGTTAAGGTATTGGTTATAAAGGGATTCCCTTAATTCAGAGAAAGAATTATAGGCGAGAAGATAGTTGTTGTGATCAGTATAAGACTTGGACTGTAAAAAGATTTTCCAAAGCTTGTTACAATCCTTACAATTGAAATGTTCTTACTAAGTCAGTTCAGTTGCAATTAACCGATCTACTAAGTTGAATTGTAGTACCCGTGGCGTGATGTTTTTTGCGTTGGACTTTTATGCTAAAGGCCCTGCCTGTGCCATCTAAAGTTTTTTTTGTCACATGTCCTGCATCTTGGAAGGAATTCATAAATCCTCCAAGAGTAATTCTTGTCATGAAAAGTGCTTTCTTAAATTAGCCGTTTGGATTCGGCTTAATACTTCAGGTCCCCTCCATACCTGACAGCATTTTTCTCACACAGAAATGGTTTAGAGTTATAAGTCATTAGGCACTAGTTCTCAACGAACTGTTGCGACACCTAATTTATTTATTTACTAAGCTGATTAACTAGTTTCAAATAAGCTTCTTGATAAAATGTTTTTTATACAGCCACAACTTGAAAAAAAAAAATTCGAAGACTCTTTTGAAATCTGCAAAACTTCAGATTTATTTGGTCTCTGAAGATGAAATCGTTAATTAAGTTTCAGGGTTTGACGTTTGTTATAGAACTGGTCCAGAACCTTCTCATATTAAAAAAAAATGGTCGTCCTATTTATCCTGTCCTCTTTAAATTCTTCTTTTAATGAGTCACTCAGATCCTCAATTTTTCCAGAACTCTGTAAAAGTAGCGCCAATCTATAAAACGGATAATAAAAGTGGCAACACAACTATCGCCTTATTGCAAAGCTCTTTTGTGTTACTAAGATATTTGAGGCCATTATTTGTAAAGTAATATTGTTTGATTGTGAATCTCCAATATTTGATAAACATGACTTTGTTCGAAATAAGTCAACAGTTAACGTTTTCCTTCATTTTACTTTCTTTTTATCTGGATTCGTTCGAAAAACTAATCAAAGTTGACTGTATTTTCAAATATACTAGTAAGGACATTATCTACCAAACTAAAGGTCACTTGTTTTAACAATAAATAATCATATAGGGTCATTTTTAAGAACGTGCTGTCATCATAATTTCACAACAAATTTGGGGTACCACAAGGAAACCACTTAGGGCCTTTACTATTTGTTTTATCGTTAAACTATTTACCTGTGATTTGAAACATTCGTCTATTTTAGTTTACGCTGATGACACACAAGTTTTCAAATGTATAAAGTTTATTGACGATTACTAACATCTTCAAGATGATCTTAATAGCTTGTGGGAATGGTAATGTATAAATAAGCTTTAAAAACCAATGTGTTTACTAGCAAACATATAGTTTTTTGACTTTCAGTTATGAATTAGACTTTTCTTATGAAGCTAAAATATCTGTTTTTTAAGACTTAGGTATTATTAACTTCCCATAAAGGAAGTAATTGTAATCGGTCCGATTTGTCGAATTGAATATTTTGACAGTTCTTGATTGAGTTCTTAGAGTTGAAATAAAAGGTTTTTAGAGCGATGTCTGTGCGTGCGTGTGTACGTACGTTCATAATTTCGTACGTCCGTACGTTCACATTTTCTTCGTCCATAGCTCAAGAACCAGTACAGATATCGACTAATAAAGCAGAAAGATGCAGAAAGGACTATCAAAAGTGGTGAGCGGTGAGTGGGTGTTTTTTTACAATAGAAATTTCAAAAAAGGTAAAAATGTTGGTTAACCCTAATTATCATAAGAACCAATAACGCTTGCGATTTGAATTCAAATTTATATTGTAACGTGATAACAAAAAAATATATTTTTGGAAACAAATCCAAATTAAAACAACTGGAGATAAAAATATTTATCACCTCAAAAACTTTATGACTACAAAATGATTTTAACTTCAAAGTAATTTGGTGCAACGACAAATAACTTTTTTGACATCTGGTGAAATTGTATGAAAAAATGAAAACCTAAAAAAACATTACTAAAAGTTTTTGAGATAATCAACCAATATTTTTCATCCAAATTTTTGTTTGCATACAACTTTAAAGATTGAAGTCAAAAATAGGATTCAAAGCATTCATTAGTTTATGGAAAGGGTGAGTAAAAAACAAACTAAAACTAGGAGTTTTTCAAAATGTTATTTAAAAAGACGGTACTCGAAAAAAATTCGGGATAAGAAAGTTATACCAAAAGTCTGAAAGTTCATAGCCTGGGCTATTTCCATATTCAGCAGCTTGGATCATATTTTATACTAAGTCTTCTCTATTGAAAATACATTCTTGGTATGTTTGACATGATAAAATTTTTCTTCGTCAATTTTCAAGATGGTCACCATATTCCAATAGGTTTCAAAGATATGTATATGAAGACAAAACAGTGAGTCTCTTTGATGAATTACTTCTCATTGAACACGTTGGTCTTGGTCTTGGTCGTCGTCCGTCACGTCGCTCGCTTGTCAGTCGTCGTGGCTTTGGTCTCCTCCGCTCTTGTCTGGACTCAGGGGTTTGTTATGAATTTGAAGTGATCTGAGAAAAAAGAGTTTAAAAGACGCATATGCCTGACCGGCAGGCCGACATTCCCCCAACAACAACAAACATTTCTCGGACAAGATGATGATGATGATTTAAGACGCGCGGTAACAGGCTTCATTCAAATGACAAATGCGTGCAGTTTTTTATTAGCTCTATATAAATGTAGATATTTGAAGTTGAGTTGTTTTTTTGTTTTAAGTTTTAATCTGAATCACATAACAGGGATGCCTTGTTGCTTTTTTATGTCACGGGTGACTGCACGGGCAGTTTTCCAGCTGAATGACGACACACACCACACCACACCGCATCGATTATGATAAAGAATCTCAAAGAGAGAAAAAATCGGAATAGATGCATCAGGCAGCGAGCGACTCATGCAGTCGAAGCCGCAGCCAAGTCGAACTTTGAAGCCTTTAGAGACGCAAGACAGAATGGAAGGGTCGGTAAGGTGGTGCAAATGGTGATGATGCTGGTGAATAGACTACGGGATTTTAAACTGAGATTTTATATGGATGAACCACCATCAAGCTTGATGCAAAATCCACAGACTCACATCACAGGAAGAAGACAAAGAGTGGACATCATGGAAATGTGTCAGGAGGAAAACGTCGTCGTAGTTAATGGGTTGGGAAGGCATTTTTTTTGTCTGTTGTTGCTGCTCTCATTCATCTCCCATTTTCGAATCAAGAGTGAGTGAGTGCGGAGAATGCATTTTCATTGAATTAAGTGTCCCTGAGGAATTCATCCAGGATGACATATTATACAGTGTGTCTCTGCTTTGCATATAGCAGCAGCAGCAATACTGCACTGCACTCTACTACACACCCTCCCTCTGCCTCAACACAATATCTAAAGAGAAAATGATTGAATAATTGACTTCCGCCAAACATATAGATAGGGATAAAGAGGAGGATGTTTTGTGGGTAAAATGTGAATATTTTGGGTTAAAATGCTTTACGGATGTGGGTTATCGATGTGAATGCTATAATTTTTGTATCATAATTAATTGTAGTCCTGTATTTACTGATAAATGATAATGTATACGAGTGTTAAACCATCAGTAAAGTATACTAAGTTATACGAGTATATGAATAAAATTAATGCTTTTTAATTATTTTCCTAAAATTAATTGAGTGCATTTTAGATAGTATTGAAAGTTTGGGATTAAACTAGATACACAGAGAAATAATATGCTATGCTTTTGATTTAGGTTTTACTGAGGTCAAATGCTTGACTTATGTTAATTTAACAACAATTGTAGGCAGTATCTAACCTACATATTTACATAGTCGTTTAAGCTTGCTAGAGCAAAGTTTGAATGTAAACTTGCAGCAGATGTTCTAATTTATGATGTGGCCTTAAAGCTATCTATGTAATATAGAACATGGTTAGGTTACTGAGGATTTATGGTTGCTTTAAGCTTTAAATGTTATGAGGTGTTGACATTTTGTTTTTTCCTTAACCGAATGATAACCGGGGAAAATATAAGAAATTATTTCTTAAACATTTATATTTTATTGCCATTTAGCAATTTTTTATTGTCTAACCCTCCTTCGTTGTTCTGTGAAGAAGAGGAATAAAAATACAATCCTTAAAAATAAGTCATCTTATCAACCACAAGAATATAGCACCCAGCTGCCATCAGTCATAAAAGATGTAAATATCAACAAGAAGGCAATTTTCTCTGTAAGGAGTACCGCTTTAAAGATGGGCTCACGCGATAAACAGGCTCTTAAAATGTGAGTGAGTTTTCTTTTTAATAATTCAGCATTTATTTTTTCGTAAAAAGCTACCTTTACTCAAACCGTGAAAAGCCAATCACTTAGCTGAAAATTTTAATGTAATAACATTTTTTTTATTTCTTCTCCAGAAATGATGGAAACCTAAGTCATCTAGAAAGACACAGAAAGCGTCCTCATAAGTGGCTGCATCATCATCTCAAAATATAAAAATAAATAAGAATAAGAAGAAAAAATGAAATAAAATCGATATTATCACACTTTAGTACCTTTTATCTTCCTTTCTGTCTTTCAGTCAAAATAGATTAGGATCTTTCAAGATAGAAAAAAAAAATCTGAAGCGGTTAAGTTATAATTTAATATTTTTATTATATTATAAATTTTTTGTGTTATCTTTCTCATATTGCATCATGAAACTGAGATAAGACCAACAACTTTCATTGAAACGTCAGTAGAAGGATTTATCGAAGGATAATACAAAAGTAACTGGAAAAAATATATCGATTGGCTATAATAATTTTAATGTAAAATTCCCTTTTATTGTCGTATTATCTACTTTGATATTAATATTCACAGCAGCACATCACTACCAACACGCAGTAGAGTATAAGTAGTACTCTCTCAACGGCTTTTAAAAAAGGAACACAACAAACAAAATGTTGATCCCTTAAATTTTTAAGGGAAAACCTTAAATATTTTGTTGTTTTTCTTTTTTTTTTACTATACACATAAACAAAAATCAAACCACAAACAATATCGAAAAGGAAGCAGTTATCGATAATAATAATGAGGAAAAAGGATAAGCTTCTGAAATGAATTACTGTTTAAGGACTTTTATGTTGTGTTTCCTTGTTTTTTTTGTTGTTATTGTGGGAAAATATAATTGAAAGAAAAATGAGAAATTGTTTGGTTGAAAAAGGTTTGACGTAAAAAGTAAATTATAAAATTGCTTAGGTGGATAGAATTTTCTTCTTTCTTTTTTTTGTCTTCTTTTTTTTTTAATTGATTTTCTTTGTGTTGTTTTCTTTTCATTTAAGAAGACTTACATAATATTAAGAAATTTTGAGATGTAAATAGGAATTAATATGACACACATATGCATAACCCAAGACAACTTTTAATGAGAGACATTGAGATTTATTTAAAGTTTAATAAAAAAAAAGTAAGTATACGCCCAAGTGTACTTTTTTTTAAATAATCACTCTCATTTATAATAATTTATTGTATTAAAATTTAAGATTTATGTGTTATTTGTGTAAAGAAAACTATATAAAGTCAATATCTTCTAATGTTCAGGAGATATCGAAAACGAAACATCAATTTTTATAAAATTTGCTTACTATTGTTGTAGATTTTAATTTTGTATAAAAAAACTGACTGTTGGATTTTTATAAAAAATGAAGTGAACGTCGAAAACAATATTTTCTGCGAGATAAAATAAGTTTGAAGCTAATATATTTAGTTTTGAAAAGATATTTGAGTCGAAAGTAAATTTTTACTAAGTGTAAACGTTCTTTTTTTCAGGTTTTTATTTTTTGTAAGAAAAACTGTCAATTCGATTTTCTCAAAATTTAACCGAATATTGAAAAAAATGTTCAAATGGTAGACATATGCATTCAAGAGGACACAAGCGTCCACAGGTTTTTCTCAAAAACCACCTCTGTCTATCAACTCCTACTCTCACCTCCCAGCGGTGAACATCGGGTGCCTAGTACCTCAACTGGAGATTGGGTTTCAACCCCAGTGGAAATTTGTTGGGGGCAGCAAACGAGAGGTGTTTCCTCTAATTATCCAGGCGGCAGCGGACGAATTCTCGAGATGGAATCACCGGTGGCGTCTACAGTTCCAGTAAGGTTGAACTACTTAGTGAACATCTTATAGGGCTTCCTCGACATATTCGGAGCCCAGGCCTGTAAGGAGCGGTTTATCTGGCTCCCCTTCCTTGGAGTTATATTAAGGATCTGGCCCTCCAGATTGGGGGTTGTGCCGTCGGGGTGACTTCCTGGCCACGTAAAAAATACCTTCAGTTGCGAAGCACCAACAAGCCTCGGATACAGACGGATTCACTGTTGACAACCCAAGCAAACGAAATAAGGACAACGAACTTTGGATCTGTACGTGGAATGTTAGGTCCCTTAACAGACCACGTGCAGCTGAACAATTAGCGGAAGCCTTAAACTGCTGTCAGGCAGATATAACCGCCATCCAAGAAGTGCGATTGGATGGACCGGTCAAACGCAAACTAAAAGACTGTGATATATACTACGGCAACTGCTACCGAGAACAAAGACAGCGTCTACTTAGAAGTGGATTTGTTGTTGGAACCTAACTCAGGCAAAAAGTCTTGAGCTTTAACAGTGTGAACGAGCGCAGCATTATAAGCCTAATATGCGCGCATGCCCCAACAGAGGAGAAAGATGAAGACACCAAAGACATATTCTTCGAGCTCTTGGACAAGACATATGAGCAGTGCCCTGGCTATGACATTAAAATTGTCTTAGGAGGTTTTAATGCCAAGCTAGGAAGAGAAGACATCTTTGGTGGCACAATCGGGAGATACAGCCTGCACGACACCACCTCCGAAAACGGAATCAGGCTGGTCGATTTCGCTGCGGGGCGAGACGTTCTGGTAGCTAGTACGCAGTTCACACATCTCAATATCCACAAGGGGACATGGAAATCTCCTGATCAATCAACCGTCAACCAGATTGACCACATTTCGACCGACGCAGGACACTTTTTCAGTATACAGGATATCCGAATATTCCGAGAGGCCAACATTGACTCGGACCATTATCTTGTTGTAGCCAAGGTACGGCTACGGATATCCCGATCCAAGCCAAAACAAGGAAGTACCTTTTAAGGAGTCCTATGCTTCCTGCATTAAGCATTGAAAACCAGTGGCAACATCAGGAGCTCTACGAGCAGAAGAGGAGGGAGGAACACCGGCTTCTTAGATGGAAAAAAAGAGAGCATGAGAAGCGCGCGATCAAGGAGATAGAGGGATGTCACAACAGGAATGAGGTTCGTAAATTTTACCAAAAGGTAAAAAAACCTCCCAAGGTTACCAGCCATGAACAAAAGCCTGTAAAGACGATCAAGGGAACATCGTAGTAGAACCACAGTCGATGTTGAGAATATGGAAAGATCATTTCTCCAAATTATATAAAAGCGATGATGAACCGAATTCCGCTGTAAGGGAGATAGAACCACACAGCCTCGGCGACGCAGATCAACAATTCCGCCTACCCGACCTTGACGAAGTGAAGATAGCTATATCTAAACTTAAGTCAAACAAAGCTGCTGGAGCTGACGGCATCGCTGCTGAACTATTCAAAGCAGCAAACGATGACTTTGTAGGGAGCATGCACCAACTCATCTGCAAAATATGGTCGGAAGAAAGCATGCCCGATGAGTGGAATATCAGCATAGGTTGCCCGATACATAAGAAAGAAGACCCTCTAAACTGCACCAACAGCAGAGGCATCAGTCTCCTCAACATTGCATATAAGATCCTCTCTGCCGTATTATGTGAACGTCTAAAGCCGTTCGCCAACAACCTGATAGGTCCTTATCAGTGTGGCTTCAGACCAGGAAAGTCGACTATCGATCAAATATTCACACTCCGGCAGATCTTGGAAAAAACCCAGGAGCTTCAAATCGATACCCACCATCTCTTTATCTATTTTAAAGCCGCGTATGACAGTATCTATATAGAAGAGCTCTACCGAGTAATGTCTGGTTTTGGCATCCCTGTAAAACTCATCCGTTTGTGCAGAATGACGATGGAGAATGCACGGTGCTCTATCAACGTCGGCCAAGGTTTAAGACAAGGCGATGCACTATCATGCGACTCCTTCAACATCGTTCTGGAAAGAATCGTGCAAAATTCAACCGTCAACACTAGAGGCTCAATCTTACAAAGGACATAAATGGAATATCCAGAGATGATATCAGTGGAGCGTTTTTCAGCATTGGGACGGAAGCGAAGACGGTGGGTTTAGTATTCAAAGAGGGCAAGACCAAGTATATGGTGTAATCAAAAAAGGACACTGAACAACGACGTCTTCGACAAAACGTCACCATGGACAGCTATAACTTTGAGGTAGTTGAGGACTTTGTCTACCTAGGCACCACTATTAACACAAACAACAGAACCTCAAAAACTCTTGCAAATTGCTGCTTCTTTGGACCTAGAAGGCAACTGAGTAGCAAAGTCCTCTATCGAGCATTTAAAATATCCATCTATTAGACACTCATCATCCCTGTTCTCACTTTTATCACTGAAGCCTGGACCCTATCAAACAAAGATGAGAGAGTCTTGGGATTCTTCGAGAGAAAATTTCTTCGGGTAGTTTTTGTCCCGTACGCATAGATGGAGAATGGAGAAGAATATATAACGACGAACTATACGGGCTGTAAAGCGTCACTGACCTAGTTAGCAGAATTAAAGTTCAACGGCTTAGATGGTTAGGTCATGTAGAGCGGATGGACATCAATGTTCCAGCCCGGAAGGTCTTCGAATCCAATCCCGAGGGACGGCGCAGTAGAGAAAGACCGCGACTCAGGTGGCGAACCCAGGTGGGAGAGGACCTCAACCAACTTGGCGTGCGAAACTGGAGACATATAGCTAGCTAGCGCCACCTTAAGTTAGTAAGTAAACATTTAATAGATTTTTTTTTTATTACAAAATTCTTTTTTGGAATCCTTGTTTATTCGTTGCCAAGACTTTAAAAAATAAAGATTAAGTTCATAAAATGTATAATAAATATCTTTAACGATTGTTTTCTGATCTAACGTCACTGCACAGTTTGCAAATTTATGATATTTTAATTGGTTTACAGATTTATTTATATATGTAAATACGTGTTCATAAGTATATTTGAATAATGCATTTGATTTGAATACCGTCACACACCAATCAATCAACTCAAATGACCAAAAAAGATTTATGCAGATTCGTAATGAAATTTTAAATTTTAAAAAAAATATAATATCCCTTTATAATGTGATTAAGTGTCACTTGTCATTCAGATTCCACCTAATTAAATTTGATTACGTTTCTTAATTGGAATGTAGCAGGCATTTAGGTCAATGGGTATAAGGTAGGTCCATACAAACAATATAACACACCTTTGTGTTGTTTGAGAAGGGATTTCAAATGATAATTGCTTCTAAAGATGCAATAAATAAAAATCTTATGAAAAATTAATCAAAAGATAAAAATTGATATAAGCTTCCAAAAGAATTGAAAATGAATAATATGTATTTTAAATTTTGTTCCTTTAAAGATTTTTTTTCTAAAAATGATTTATATTGCTAATTTTAAAATTATGTTTCTTTTCTGAATTCTAAGAAAATAAATAAATTAACATCTAATGATACAAAATTTGACACATTAATAATTTTAAAAACGCAATCCCGCATCATTTTATTTTATTTGTTAAGGGTTTGATCCAATTAAAAAGTTTATACTAATTTTCAAGCGAAAAGAAAATAAACATAAATAAATTAAAATGAGCTAAAAAGTCGCATTTAATTAATTCTTATTATGCGTTTAGTCATTCTTGTGCCGATTTTGTGTGTCCTCTTTCCTCTCACTTCTTTTTCTTTTTTTATCCCTTTTATTTTTGAAAAGAAAAAAAATAATAAAATTTCAAAAAATTTTAACAATTTTTGCCATAATATTTATCTTTTAGCATTATTTATATCGTTTCGCTTAATTTAAAGCAATTAACATGAGAAGGATTTCCACTGAAAGAACGACGACAATGTAATAATAATACGACGATGACGACGACGACACAGAGGACGTGAAAGAACAGTTTTGGCGAGATTGTGTGTATTTACGTAGTTGTGATGATGAGCGTGTCGGTCCATATCAGAAAGAATGATATAAATTAAAGGGTTAATCGAGGGTATCTGGGGCTATTCAGTATAACGGTACTATAGGAGCTATACCAGCATTTAAGAAAATTTAAACGGACAAGTAATTATTGTTATTTTCTTAAGACTTTTTACAAAACAAAAAAATAAGTAGAAAGAAAAAAATACATCCTTAAACGGTATTGTCGCCCTTGACAGATACGTCTTTATGGTCGTGTCGGTCGTCTTTTGTTTTTAATATAAAATCAGTAAAAAATGGCAAAGAAGTGCAATGGCGGACGATAAAAATGAAAGCCCTCTGCATTCTGAAGTTAATGTTTAATATTCTTGAACTTTAATTACTTAGGAGGTAGTCTAAGAGACTATACTACAATAATTAAAAGAATGTACCTATATTTTCCTTGAAAAAATATTATTTGTGCCAAAAATAAAAGTCATTGTATAGTTTTTTTCCAAAAACTGACATTTAAACTTATTCTGGTTCAAATCGGATGGGTTTCGTGTTTTCTAACAACTAAAGCGTTTATTTAATCTGCCTATAGTGAAATTATAATTAGCGAACCACAAAAGGGTTTTGTATACCTTTAAAATGCCAAAGACACAAAATCGGTGGACATTGATTTTGAGTTTCTGAACATTTTAATGGTAGGGAAAGATAGAGCTTGCCAAGGCATTCCACATTCGCATAGTTCGGCAAAAAAATGAATCTCTGTATTTCATAGTACACCCGAAAAAGGGCTCAAGGTTAAACTGATGGGAATTCCTAGAGGGTGCGGTTATTACAACTTAAATGTTTAAGAGGAGGAATGCAACTGACTATTTCACTAGTGCATAGTCCGTTACATTTTTGTTTTTTTTTTTTTTTGTTTCACTTAATACGTTTTAATTATTTTATCTTAATAGAATTTGTTACATTTAAAGAATAAAAATGACTTTTCAGGAAATTAAAATTTGTACAAACTTACCACATTTTTCTGCTCAATAAAGAAAGCATCAGGGAGTTTAAAAAAACTAATAATTATGCCTGAAATGAAAAAAAAAATATAAATATTCGAACGCAATGGAAATTATATTTTTTATAATCTAAAACAATATTAACCTCAAAACAAATTTGAAGCTGTTAATGAAATAATTTGACATCATACAAAATAAAAATTTAAGCAATTTTAAAAACGATCATTTTTTAAATCAAAAAACAAAAACTGAATAGACAAATATTTTAGAGGTTTGATAAAATTTTATGAACATTGACATTTCCTTCCAAATATTACATGTTACATATTAAACATGACTTAATTGATTAAACCAGGAGGAAAATACTTTTCAAAATTGGTACAATGGATTTTCGAAGGCAATATCTTGAAAAAGATGAAAAGCATTAACTGGTTCACTTTACATTTGATATTGTTGTTCAATAAACCGAGTTTTGAGTTTTCGGAACTTTGTGTGACTCTAATTTTTACTTCCAACATATATTAATTATGTGTATTCAAAAGTTCCAAAGAAAGTTCTTTAAAAATTTTGAACTTAATATTTTTATTAAAGATGTCATTAAAGGTGCCATTGAAGACATATAAGTAAAATTTTAAAGAAATTTACCTATATTTCACTTTGTCAAAGTCCAAACTGACCAACTGTTCAAAATTGGGCCTTATTTTACCTTTGCAAAGTTTAATAATTATAATTTTTTAAATTTGGTTTTATTTCACTTGTATTTGTTTCACGGCATCGATATTAATTTTTTTTTTTCGAACCAAATAGAATTTTTATGGTTGAAAATCTAAAATTTAAATTTTCTTATTAACAACATGATGGATTTTTATGATTTTCGTTTCTTCAATTTGTATGTATTTGTTTCTTTAAATATATAAACATACATATATTTTTGTATTGCTCCAGATGATAACTTCTCTTAGATTCTTTAGTTGTTAAACTTTTTCATGATCTAATGATAGATAGATCGATAAAATAATTTTATTTTCAATTCAATTTTAACAAAATCATATTTAGGCTGGTATTCAAAATTAAATTTGACAATAACTTGTTTTAAGTTGTCTGTCAGGTTCAAAAACAAATTTATTTATTTTATTACAGTAGAGTTAAGTAAATTTACTGAATTAATTTATTATAAGACTTCGATATTTAGAGATTTGTTTAAGTAGTTGTATAGATTTTGGTGATTTCAGTCATTTAAGAAATTGCGGAATGGTGATCGTTCTAGCATTTTGCTCCCTAGATATTTTTTGCGGTATCCTTTAGAAATAGGACAAACACCAACGAAGTGATACGTATTTTCTATAGCATCCATATTGCATATAGTGCATATGCCTACAGTATCATTACAAAAAGCTCTTCCGTTTAAGTTAAGAAGACCATATCTTGCTTTGAAGATAAGGTTTATATCTTCAAAGTAGTTTGGGACTTCAGAATAAAGAAGGTTGCAATATTCGTCATGGTATTGTGACTGGAGTGCCTTTCCCGTAGACTCAACCCACATTTTATCGGAAAGCTTTGTTAGCAGTATTTTATGCATACAATTCCATTCTGAGCATGGAGCTTCGAAACTGAAATCTATTTGAATTTCTTGGAAAAGGCCGGACCATTCCTGGGCTCAATAAAAATTATTCTGAATCATAATTTCAGATAGAATTCGTGGAAGACGATTACGTGGCATAGACATTACTTTCCTAATGTAAACTAGGTGAACTTTTAATGTTGTTAGGAATGTTTTTGGTAGACCGGTTTCAATATGAATCGCATAGTTGGGAGTATTGTCTGGCAATCCAAAGCATCTCTTTACGAAGAAACGTTTTCTTTGAATCTCCAAACCTTCGAGCAATATTGCATTATTGATTTTGTGGTTGCATCATGTACTTTATATTTAGCAGAGTGGGCAACGTATTTATTTCGCACAAATTTAGACCATTTCGAGTTTATGGAGTTTTTTGATGCAGCGAGACGTTTTGATAGGTGTTCAGACCATGACATGTTATAAGTGAAGATAACACCGAGATATTTATAATGGTTTGATATTTTTATATCTCCCCACCGTTAAAGTACCATTTTTAGCTGCCGCCCTTCTGCCGCCGTTCCTAAAAATTTCAATTTCCGACTTATTAAGGCTGACATCTTAACATCCTCCACTGGCCCTACCAAAGTTTTGATTTTTTGTTGCAGGAATCCATTGTAATTTAAAACCTTTGAAGAATTTTTCATAATTTTGTATTTGTTCTGATATAATAAATTTTTCATATAAAAAAAAGGTTTTGAATTCAGAAATAAATTTAAAAAAGTTACATAATATTGATTTATTTGCTAGACCAGCTACATTATAACACAAAACTTGACAGACATTGGATCGCTAATTACTCTCTCTCAGAGTAATTAGCAATCCAATGTCTAATTGTTATGTGCATTTCAATTTTTATGCCTAGTATGTAGACTGTGTCATAGTAAGGAGATTTTCAATAAAAGTTTTATCATCTAAATTTGCAGACTTAATTGTTCCTTTAGGTGTGCACTTGTAACGTCTGCTTCCATTTACTATTAGAGTCCAGCATTTTAATGCAAGTCAGAGGCTGCTGTCAGCTTTTACGAGACAACGTTTGACTTATCTAAGATGAAACTGTTCGGCCCTTTCATTTCCAGTCAGATCCTTGTTGATAGAAATTGATTTCCCAATTAAATTTTTTGTCGACGATAACACAGCGTGAACTTCAGTTGAGCTGGCAAGTTCAAATACAAGGGATGTTTTATTCGCGTTAGCTGGGCTTATTTTTCGAACGCTGTTTGCCGTAGCAGCTACTCGAAGAGCTGAACTGCAAACTGGGTTTTCTTCAACGTTTTCTGTTCTTAAAAGTGACACTACAACATTCATTCTTTTAGTAAACTTTTCTGTTTCTTACATTTTTTTTTCAGTTGAGCTTCTCCTTCTTTTAGTTTTGTGATTTAATCCTTTAGAACCTTATTTTCTTCTTGTAAAACGGCAATGTCATTCTTTATTCCAGTGATATCTTCTTTAGTTTAGTGTACAAGTTTTTTGTCTAAAAGTTTATCCATTTCTTTAACTAGCACGTCTATTTGAACGGTTAAGGACATATCTGATTTTGGACAAGGTTTTATGAACTAATGTACCAATTTATTTAATTTTTTAAATTGTCTTAATAATATTTCGTTTTTCAAAATGTCCAACTTTTATTTTTCGGACTTTTAAAAAATGTATTTTTAACCGAAATTTGATATCGCAAAAATGTGACGAAAATTTATATTAAAACGTATAAGTAAGCACTAAATAAACTGCATACCAAAAATATTTTTAATAAAAAAAAAATTATAGTAATTTAAAATAAATTGATTTAAGAAAATAACTAAACAAAAAGAAAACATTATAAATGGTAAAAAAGAATGAATTCAAGCTATTTTCAGAAGTAATATGGCAATTAAATTTTTGAAGATAAACTTATTTCGTGTGATTCAGTCATGCTTTTTATGACTAGTCCTTTGAATCTTCGACTTGATTAAAAATATTCTATTACCGGTTTATAAAAACTCAATTTTTATTGAAACTTAATTTTGAGTACAAAAAGTTGTGATATTCTTCGCGTTTAAGAAGATAAAGCAAATAAATGGTATTTGTTTTAGATGTGTGGTTCCATCAATTTATCGAACAAATTGTTTGGTCATTGCATTATCCCTTTTCCTGGGCTTAGCCTCCAAGATCACGCAGTTTTACACAGCACGCTGGAATATTTTTGTGAAGTTATTCGTAGTCGGCTGTGAACGCAGACAATTCCGAAACAATTGACGCCTTGGAAAAGAATATTTGGCACAGTATTGCTGGCAAACGGCGTTATGTCGTTAAAGCGTAACACACCTCCGACGCCGCTTTCTATGAGTAGCACTTGCATCCAGGAAACTAATCAACTGCCCGTACTCGGTATGTGTACCACAGATCACCTTTAATGGAATGATCACATATTTGATATTGCCAAAAATGCTACCAGGTTCTTAGGATTTCTCCGACGTTGCAAGAAATTTGTCACCACTTCCGATATGGCTGTAATTTACAAAGCCATCATTCGGTTAAAGCTTGAATATAATTCGCATATCTGGGCAGGTGTCCCCAGAACAAGTTTCAATCTCTTGGATAGAATTCAAAAAAAGGCTTTAAAATGGCGATAGAACTATAATCGAAACATTTACATCGCTGGAACAAATCCACAATGTCTCATGCTTTTCGTTGCTTTATCGATATTTTTACAAACAATGTTCTGTCGAATTAGATTGTTTCATTCCACCCCTTAAACGATTCAGCCGTAATACTCGCACTTCCAGGAATGGTCATCAGTTTACTCTTGAGCTCAATTTCGGGCGTACGGTCAAGTATAGAGATTCTTTCTTAAATCGCACATCGAGAATGTGGAATGCTTTGGCCAACTCTGTTTTACCCTCATATTTTTATGTTGAGAACTTTAAGACCAATTTTTCTAACGCTCGCACTCCGTTTAAATATAAACATAGAAAGGTTACTAAGGGTACCCTTTGAGTGCTGTAAATTATTTTAAAAAAATTTGCTGCAAAGAATGGTAGAAAATCGGGCTTCTCATCCAGAATTAATTTAAGCCATACGCTGGCAACTTGACCAGTATTGCAAACCAATGATAAATCCAAATTCTTGGCCATATGTATGATGTGTATGCGCTTTTTTCTTGAAAACCACGAGTCTAAAAGCCACTTTTTGCAAAACTTAAAAACATTTGAAAGATCGGTAGAAAATTCGAAAATTTGTATCAGTATCCTTTGGGATTTTTAGGGCTCAATAGCGGCGTCGTATTTGGTTCGTATAACAGCGAGCGTGCTACATAATGATGATAACTAATTTCTGTTAGGCCAAATTGAACCATAAGGACTTAGACAACATGTGTAAAACGGCGCGGCGCTACGTGCCACACAGCAAACTCAGCAATTGACATTTTGCATTACTGATTTGAGGGTAAAGTTATATTTTGCAGGGCTGATGTGAATTAGCCATCAAGGTTATGCAATTTGACCCTGCTAGACTTTTTCCTGGGGGGTTTCTTGAAGTCGCAGGTCTATGCAAATAAACCACAATCGGCCGATGTCCTAAAGGTGACCATAACACAGACCATAGCTCAAATTCAGGAGGAATAGCTCTATGAGGAAGAGTCATTAAAAATAAGACTACTCGGATCCATGAAACCGTAAGAAGCCGAGCCGGGCATTTGAATGATGTCATATTCCACACTTAATGGCATGTGCGTTTAACTCGCTGATCTTATTCAGCACTTACACCAGTGATTTGATAGCAAGTCTGACTCAGGCAATAGTGTACGCCAACGACCTAATTGCGTACAGAACCCCCGAAAATTGAGGTTATCGAGACACTTTTGCAGGGTGACTTCGACAAGATTCATCAATATTGCGATGAATCGAAGTTCAAAATTCAAAAATGCGAAACTATTTTGTTCAGGACCCCACTGTATAAATCCTCAAGGGAGATGAGAGCAAGAACTGGAAAAATCTAATGATCGTTCTACCAAAGCGACAGCCACTGTCGAAAAAAAGAGTAGCAAAGTACCTTGGCATCTGGTTGGATCAGTACTTGTATTTCGACAGACATATGAGTGTTCCTCTGGGGAGCCTTTGCCCTGACAAAACGGTTGTTTTTTAGCAGCCTTCTTGACAGCAGGGCGAAGGTGATTTGCTACATGGCTCTTATCCAGCGCGGTATGTTGCAACGTTGCCCCATCTCAAATGGAAAAGATTCGGGTGTTTGAGAGGCAATGTCTGCGATGTAGCTTTGGACTACACAAAACCTTAGTCCCGGAGTACAAACATTACTATTCCAACATGGTTCTTTACAACAGAGCCAACATAAACAGAATAGATAATTTCTTGCCAAAGCTTGGTAGGGGTCATACTGAGAGAGCGATGTCGTCGACTAACAGCTTAATTTTTGGGGCTTACTACCCCAACATTGAGTACTACGAAAGTGCACGTTTAAGTGGCAACATTCCGCCGGAGGCTTTTCTCTATTTAAAGATCGAGGGCTAATACAAGATATTGAGGCGGTTCCACTAATTTACCAGGTCAGCCGTAAGACTGTAGATAGGCAACTCCTTTACAGTCGAGACGTCCTCGCACTGGACTGAGCTGAGTGCCTTCGGTTTAGTAACACTGTTTCTGATATGGACCGAAAGAATAGGGTGAGACAGGAGAACCAGTTTTGGTGGCTTCAAGTTGAGAATGTCATTTAAAGTTGTCTGGGACGTTTGGTCTTGTCCAGCTTGCAAAGCTAAGAAATATCAATTCTAAAACTTAAAGAAATAAAAGTATGTGTTAACATCAACTATCAAATAAAAAATCACCAGGTTACGATTTAATTACTGCTCAGGCTATGAAAAAAGTGCCATTGAAAGCCTTCACAAAACTCCAATATATAATAAATACATGACTTAAGCACCGGTATCTCCCGCACCATTGGAAAATTTGCTGAAGTAATTGTCATACGAAAGCGCAACAGAAGTGGCAGCTTACAGACCAATATCGCTTATACCAATTATAGCAAGAGTTTTTGAAAAACTGCTTCTGAAGAGACTTAGCAAAATCATAGAAGAAAGAAGGTTAATCTCAAACCATCAGTTTGGCTTTAGAAATAAACATTCCACGATAGACCAATTTCATAGAATATCGGATGTAATAGAAAAAGCATTAGAAGAAAAACAAGTATGTTCAATTATTTCCTTAGCTCAAGCTTTTGACAAGGTTTGGCATGAGGGGCTTGAATACAAAATCCAAAGGGATCTTCGCAAGCAGTACTTTGAAATATTGAAATCGTACATCTCACACCGATTGTTTAAAGTAGAAGCCGGTGTACCACAAGGAAGTGTCCTAGGTCCTATCCTGTATTTACTATAGACAAGGGATATTCCAGTTGGTAATCACACCATAATGGCTGCTTTTACAGATGATACCGCAATTTTGGTACCCGACAAACGTGTCTCTAAGGCAGCAGTAAAACTACAAACTGCCGTCGACACAGTGAGAGCTTGGACCGAAAAATGGCGTATCAAACTCAATGAAACAAAATCTTCACATATAAACTTTACAAATAAAAAGATAAACAATATTCCAATAATCATTAAAAATCAAGCTGTACCTTAAGCCAATACGGCCAAATACCTTGGAATGACTTTGGATGCAAAGTTAAAGTGGAAACAGAACATCAAAAAGAAAAGTGAAGACCTAAACTTGAAATATAGAAAAATTTACTGGTTACTTGGTAACAACTCTGATTTATCAATCCAAAACAAAATATTGCTGTATAATCAAGTACTAAAGCATGTTTGGACCTATGGAATCCAATTATGGGGCTGTACCAAAGTAAACAAATACCGAAATCATCAACAAAGTCCTTCGTGGAATAGTTAATGCATCTTGGTACACAAGAAATACCGATCTACAGCGTGACTAACAAATAGAAAATCAGAGACTGCAAAGTCATACTAATTCTGAAATGGAGTCCATTTTGAATATAAGAAATCATGCTCGGAGATTAAGTGGAACCAAGCCTCATGAGCTTATGGTCTAAAAAAACATGGGAAAGTATTAAAAGTTTAAACTTCCCCCTAAGTGATTGTAAAAAGTTAAGAAAGAAAAATCGGAAGTCGATCCTTCAAGATTGGTCCCGATGAAGAGGTGGTTTTAGTGGTTAAGAGTCCCACACTACTTGGTGTCGAATACTGCCAAGTGTCTTTTTAAGATATGCTCTTGTCAAAAAAAAAAAACTAGAAACCATGAACATTTTCTTACCGACAAATAAAATATTAACCATTTAGGTTTTAAATTTTGTTTAGTTTAGTAACTTTTTGAAACTTATATTGAAATTGTTTAAGGTCATATATCCAAAACCAAATTTTTTTTTACGGCTCAAGATATTTTTGAAGTTACTCAACTTAACTTAACTTACATTTTAGGAATTTTTCTCAATATTTGTATATTTTATTAATTATGTAATCGGTTTCTTTTAATTTTTTTAATTGATTACCAAGTTATTTATACATGTCAGAATCCAATTAATTTACTTAAGCCTTAAAATTGTATTCTCCAACATTAAATTCGACTTTTATTCATTTTTCAGTTAAATTGTATTCAACAAAATGAATTATAATAACTATAAGCTCCGGTTAATCTTTAACAAATTACTTAACTGAATACCTTATCTTCTGTATAAGCTTAATTTATAAAAGAATTCAAAAATATTAAATATTATCCAGATCTTAAACGTTCTTAATCATTATCACAATACCTACCATTACCATTTATAACACATCCTTCAAATGTCACAAAATAATAACAACAACAAAAGATCATACTCATTATTTCTCCTATAAAAAAAACCTAAGAAGTTTATTCTCCTATTCATCTTTTTACTGTATAAATACATATATAAAAAAATACTACACATAATCCATAATGACTGTGTTAACAAAATAGTTTTAATTAATTTCAAGTTTTCGAAAACTAACCGTAGCGTTAATGGTGGCGATAATCGTTGTTCATCGTCGTCGTCCGCCCACACACACACACTCTCACACACCTTTTAAGCAAAAGTATCTTGAAAATACAAAATATTCTATATCGTGTTTGTCACCATTTAAAACATATCTCTAAACATTTGTATGTAAGATTGTTGTTTTTATGGACAAAAATGTATAGTTCCCTCTGAATCTTAGTATTGAAGCCCTTTTTGGATATAAGTAGATATAAATGTAGGTAAGGTACCTTAATACTTGTGTGTATTTAAGTAGCACCATTTAGCAAACCAGAAGTGTGGAACTTTTACTTCTTTTCTTTTTATTCTGAATGGATTGAGTTTTGTGTGTCACAACCAGGGCTGTCGTTTTTATTCTGGATTAATGTCGGTTTTACTAAATCTTACCACAATTTGTTTAGAAGGAAAAGTCAAAATATTTGTCAAAAATATTGGAGTGAAGATTTTTGTTTGTTTGGTAGTATCTTCCATGAAATGGATTTTCTAATAAAACTTTTATTCTGGATAACCTGATATTTATGCAGCTGTCACTTTGAAAACTCTCTCTTTAGGAGCTGTCATCTTTTGACATTTTTGAAAGTTAAATTCAGACATTACTTAATATGGAACGATAAAAGCTTTACAAACTTATTAAAGTTGTTAAAGTTACTACAAAAATGGTTACAATTTTAAAATCACAGTTTGTAACGCTAAGACACTTTTGGGTTTTCGTTAACCACTGTCTCGGCCGGCAGTAATGAAATTGGACAAATTTGAGATAAGACTTTGATATTTTACTAAATCATTTCAAATGCAGGCATGGGAACTGTACTTCAATGCATTTCTAAACTGTCAGCTCACTGAAGAAGTGGAAGCCCTATCACTTCAAGAAGAAGCCTTTAAAACATATCAGCCGAAATGTTTCGTTTCAACATGGCTATCCAGCTTTAATCAAGGAGTTCACGAAATTAAGTTGAAGGTACAGAAATATGAATGAAATGCTAGAAGACTGATAAAAAGGTATTACGATTATATCTCATGTACAAGAAAAAGGTACGACAACGCGCATCAACCTTAAAGGTATCACGTTTATGAGTCCCGCCTATATTATACTTTCCAATCTCCTAAAAGATCAGAAAGCCTCATACGCAAAAACTATCATTGGAAAATATCCCAATAAATCCGATTTGTAAACTTAGGCAGGGGATGGTAAAATTTCTAGAACTTAATATTCCAATTTACTCGTATCATCTGTTTAGAAACTTTAAGGCTGCTTACGATAGCATAGATAGAGCAGAACTATAAAAATCCATGAGAGAAATCGGAATTCTAAGGAAATTGACACGGCTTTGTAGTTTACCTTAACCATCCAAGTTAAAATAGCCGAATTTCTATCCCAGAAGGGGATAGGTTTGACTTTCTTCCTCTTCAACCTGGAGTTAGATTAAGCAACCCGTGACTCTGGTAATTCAACAAGAGTGACAAGGCAGATACTGGCTTAGACAACATCGACATCAGCGAGCTTTACACGGTTCGAGCAGAAGCACACAATCCGAGACTGCATATTAGTAAAGGAAAAGCAAAGAACATGATAGAGAGGACTGCGAGAAGAACAGTTGGTCAAAATATAAAGGTAGTATGGAAAATGATCTTGAAGTAGTTTAATCTTTCAAAAACCTTGGGTCAATAGCAGTAGCCGATAACAACATAGACAAATAAATTTTCGGGCAGTTGCTCAAAGCCAACAGAGCCTTTTTCTGTCAAAGCTTTTAAATCGATAAACTTTTCCATAACTTCTTAACTGCTGCTGTACAGGATTATGGTTCTTACAGTACTCACCTTGGGATCCGAGACCTGGGTGCTTAGTAAAAGGCACTTTGACCTCTTAATCGCATTTGAGTGAAAGGTCTTGCAGAGAATGGTTGGCCCCTTATGTGAGGAAAGACAATCACGGAGACGCTACAATGAAGATCTGTATATGCAATGTACCTCGAAGCTAATATTGCACGAACAAATGAGTTCTCTAGACTCCGATGGGCTGGTAACCTAGCTCATATAATTAGAGAGGAACAACCTCTGAAAATCCTTTGCAATACATTTTTACTAGCTGTCCTGTCTATCCTACCTCACTCCTACAGCCTAAACCATTGGATCGATTAAGCTCAAACTTGTAAGTTAAGGTTAGGTTAGGTTGGAGTGGCTGTCTAGATGTCATTGACGCACGTAGACCTCAAGGGTCCATTGTTATACCACTAATGAGGTTACTCATGAGAAAGTAATGAACTTAAACAAACCATTTCGTACTTTTAATAAAGTTAGAGAGACGTTTTGTGTCAATCGTTGCCAGTTCACTGGTATTATCGAAGAAAGGATTATCGAGAAAGTTATTCCTTCTAATGGAGAGTGCTGGACATGTACATAGAAGGTGTTGGACTGTTTCTTCTTCCTCCTCGTCCATGCAGCTTCTACAGAAGTCATTTGTGTAGACCCCTAGCCTCAGAGCATGTCTTTCTATTAGGCAGTGTCCTGTTATTACTCCAATTGTAGATACTTTGTCCGTTTAGGGATATCAAGCCTTTTGACCGTTTTAAGTCTATGCTTGGCCACATTTGCTTGGTTGCTAGTCAGGTGGTACTCTGTGACCATCTAGCATTTGTTGATTCTAGAGCGTATTGTTTGAGAAGATATTTGCATGTAGCAAGAAGTGTTGCTATGTTATGTTTTTGTCTAACATTAGGCAGAAGTGTTCCGTTTTTGGCGAGCTCATCGGCTTTGCCGGTATGTTTTGTGGCCCGGCACCCAAATGAGGTGAATATTAAACTGTTCCGTCATCTCATTCAGAGATGATCAACAATCGTGGACTATTTGATAGTTTGTGGAGACAAACGCGAGGGATTTAAGAGCGGCTTGGCTGTCCGAGAAGATTCGTATATCCTTGCAAGATATAACGTTTTCTTTGAGCCAGGATAGTGCTTCTTTAATCGCCATTACTTCTGCCTGGAATACACTACATTGATTGGGAAGTCTATAGGATAGTCTGAGATTCAGTTGTTCCGAATAGATACCACTTCCAACTCCGTGATCGATCTTTGAACCGTCTGTATAGAAGTGTAACGCATCGTCTTCTAGGGGTCTCTCTTATTCCCAGGAGGATCTTGAAGGGATAGACACACGGAAGCTTTTACCGAATACCATTTTTGGGGTGGTATAGTCTAAGCGATCTGGGATAGATCTGAAATTTTCTAGAATAGTAGTACGTCCAGTATTGTTACTGGTCCATTGAGAGGTGGCTATAAGCCTCACACATGAGTTTGCTGTCACCAATTTGGAGAAGATGTCAAGAGGTGTTAGGTTTAAAAGCACTTCCAGTGCTGCGGTTGGTGTTGAGCGAAGTGCTCCTGTGATACACATACCTGCTGACCGCTGGACTTTGATGAGCTTATTTAGATTTACCATCTTGTCGAGTGAGGTCCACCATACGACAGCTCCAAAAATGAGTATCGGTCTGATTACCGAAGTGGGTTATTCTTGGGGAGAAGCCCCTTAAGGTAAGGTTTTCAGCAGATTCACGTTAGGCGTTTTTTCATTTTTTGTTTTTAGATCAAAACTAACAGTGGCCCTCATACAATTTTCTTGGTCAAAAAACAAAAATTTGAATTTTCCCAAAAACAAACCGATAGATTTATTTTAAATTTTCTTTAAAATTTTATTTTTCAACTTGGCTTCTTTTAGAAAATAAAACATAGAACCGTTATGTTGTTTTTTAATATTCTCAGCAACTTATGAACCGATTTCAATAAGTTTTTCTTTTTTAAACGAGCTTTAATATTGCTTCGAGAGAAAAATTCTTCGGGTGATTTTCGGTCTCGTACGCATAGATGGAGAATGGATTAGTAGATATAACGACGAACTGTACGGGCTGTACAGCGACATTGACCTAGTTAGCAGAATTAAAGCCCAACGGCTTAGATGACCAGGTTATGTGGAGCGAATGGAAATCAACGCTCCAGCCAGGAAGGTATTTGAATCCAATCCCGAGGGGCGGCGCAGTACAGGAAGACCGCGATTCAGATGGTGCACCCAGGTGGGAGAGGACCTCAACCAACTTGGCGTGCGAAACTGGAGACAGCTAGCTAGAGACCGAGCTGGCTGGAGACGCATGTTGGTTGAGGCCCAGGTCCACCCCAGACTAAATCACCACCTTAAGTAAGTAAGTAAGTTTAATATTGCCTTAACAATATTTGATTATCAAAAGTGAATTTTTGTTTGTTTGGATTTTGAAAAAAATATCGATTTTTTTCTATTATTCTATATCTCAAAAACGGTTCAAAATTTGTTTACGAAATTTAAATGTAGAGCGTATATTTACAAACAATAAACAACAGCATACCAAAAATATTGTTAGACCAAAATTGAAAATAAAAAACTAATTAAAAGAAACGCTCTAACGATTTTCGATTTTTTTTTTTTGAAAAATCAAGGGTTTTTTAATTTAAAAAATGGTATTTGAATTGTTCAAGACAAACTGAGTTACTTCGTTAAGTATGCTTACAAGTATTTTTCGTTTTCGGGATGAGTTGTCCAAGGATGAGTTGTGTCTTGGGATGAAACTAGCTTACCGACAAAAAATGGTGTGTATTCGATAAGTTCATTCAAAACACAAACCATTTTCCTTACCATAATATTTTCCTAGTATTTCATATTTTTACTATAATAAAAAGATAATGGTTTAACAGGTCGTGCATTTTATTTAGAAGGTGATAAGTATGCTTACGCTGGGGACCTGGTGTAGACCAAGATACCCGGAGCCTTCCTAGATGGCGTCGTCGACTAGCGATCGGGATTAATGCAGAGACTTGTTGTACGAGGCCAGGACTAGATCCCGGTTGTTTAACCAATGATAATGACGATTCTTGAAATTTTTGTTTAAAGCCTTATTTTTTAAGTTCTGAGTTTACTTTTGACTTAAGTCAGAAATATCTGATAAATTATTTGAAGCTTAATTTCTAAAATCAATTCACTGTCTGAAAAAATGTTTAAATGATTATAATAATTTCTCACGGAAAAATTAGGCTTTATGGTGTGAAGTCGTTACTTAGCATGAAATAAAACATTTTCTTATAGAGTCTTCTATGACTTGATATGTTTTAAGAATTGAGAAAAGTATAACTTTCGTTGAAGATGAAACAGTTCCCTACTAAATAGTACTTTCCACAACCTTGTTCAGTTCTCATGCCAAGTCTTCGTCGTTGTCGGTCAGTCATCAGTCGGCGTCGTCGTCGTAACCCTTAAATAGATAGTGTCACGCACCAGATTTTCTTTAAGTATCTTTCAGTATGCGCCATCAGTGTCAATGTATCTTTTGGCTTTGCATGATATTTCAACATCGGACACCGTAATCCAATCAAATTAATTAACACCAAACAAAAAAAGTAATTTCGTCTCATCCTCCAAAACGCCTCCTTTTTCACTTCTCATGTCTGTGCTCAGTTATAGGTTTTTATATAGAAAACTGAACGGCTGAACGGGACTTATACGCAGTATATCCGTATCTGTCATGGACGCGTCATTTAGTTAAAATAATGAATGCCATTAGCTTCGGTATTGGTTCGATACCTTTTGTGTGATATTGAGTTCATATTGATTTACGAGTTAAACTCGTAGGCTTCAGCAACGAAAGGTGCGGAACTCGACAACTGAAATACACATAAAAATACCAACAAACAGTTCTTCTCTTACAAAAGTGCTTACCTACTTTACTTATGAAAAAAAAGTGCGGGTTGCATGTCTCAACCCTCCCCCTTGTCTCGTTTGATATTCTTTTTTTTCTTATTGATTATTTTCGATTGATCCAAAATAAGGCCTGTCCCATCTATCAGATGCATAAAATTAACATGCATCACATAGATACTGATGTCATAGGGCGGGTATTTTTTTAAGCACTAAGCAGAGTCGTATAGGCCTTAAAGGTATTTGTTGTAGGTAACTTATAGAAGAGGATCGCCTCTCTCTCTTTTTCTGTGTTATCCGAAGAATTGTGAAAAACGGTCATATAAAGTGCATTAACGGGATGACATGCTGCTTCTGACCGGCTGTAGTTTATGTCTGTATATTGATACCTATAGGTAGACTTCAGCTATACGAGAGCCTACCTGCCTATTATAAGTAGAATATTGGAAGCGTGTCGATGAAATGACCGAGTCCAATCGATTTAAAGGTGCTTTCATGAGGGTTTCAATTAATTAGTAATTAATTAGTTCCGATAAAGAGTGATGGAGATTCTGAGAGGTATTTTCTTCTTTTCGTTTTTTTTTTATATTTGCAGTAATTAGATGCTTGATAATGTTGGATTAGGCTTTGACTTAAAAGATTTTGACTTGAAAAATGGAGAACAAAATAGATACGAATGGAAGATTCTACTTTTGAAGTTGTTTTTTATTATATGAAGATAAAGCGTCTAAAAGCTTATCAAAAGTTCACTCTCGTTAATTATGAACCAATATAATGGGATGATATGGGTAAGTTATTGGAAGTACTTTAAGCCTATTGCATGAGCATGAGATTGTTGATTTTGTTTTTTATGTGTCGAGTCATTGATACAGCATCTTTAAAGGATGATAGCTTCTTAGATGAAGGCTTATTTGTAGTATGAAAAAAGAGGCTGGGATGCACCCACACTGATAACTTCCAATCCCGTCTGTCGATTTGTCTTGCTAAAAAGTTAGCAGGTTTTCGTGTTTTGTTAAAAAATTTATTAGTTAATTTATTCTTAAATATTAAAAATAAGAATCAATATTTTGCTTTTGATGAAATAGTTTGATTTTTGGTCGTTAACTAATTGTTATCAATTTAAGTAGCATTTCTTAAAAGTTTTTATTTCTTATATAGAAAAAACCATATATACAGGGTGTCCCACGGGAACCGGATCAAAAACAAATGAATGCAACTCCAAAAGTTAAAGTCTTAAATTTTTTTAATTAATATCAGAAGGTAGGGAATTTAATGTCCTGTTCAATTGACGCAACTTCAGACGTTATTGCTTCCTTCAACGCTTCCAAAGTGGGGGGTTTCCACTCGTAAACGCGTGATTTTAGGTATCGCCAAAAGAAAAGTCACACGTCGTCAAGTATAGGAACCTCGGGGGCCATGGCATGTCCCCAGAGCGTGACACAATTCGGTTGGGAAACATCTCGCGCAAGAGGGCGATTGTGGGTCTGGAAGTGAGAGGGGGTGCCCCATCTTGCTGAAATAAAACATATGTTTGGTTGACAATTCGTCTTCTTCTGCGTAATTGAGGTCTCAAAAAGTTATTTATCATGTCCATGTAGTTGATAGAATTGACGGTGACGGTGTTTCCTTCTTCGAAAAAAAAGTCCGAAGTGCGCCTCATTGCTACAGCAACATATCGTCATTCACTTCAAACAACAAGAGCATCTGCAATGCGAATGAAGAACGCTGTGCGTAATCAGTAGGGTGCAACTTCTGAACGATTGCCAACTTGTACGCCTGAAACTTTAAATTATGCTTGATAATTCGACTCACTGAAGAGGATGAAATGTGCAGTGATTGAGTTCGCTTGCGCACGGAACGGCCAGGGCTCTGGGAACAGCTCGGTCAACGTTTTGTTCAGTTGCAGCTGTCCGTACGGGGCCAGGTGATTTCTTTTTCATTACACTGCCCGTACTCAGAAAAGAAGTTACCATCTCATAATTGTGTTTCTTGAAGGAATAGTACCGTGATGTCCAATGTTGAATCTGATTCAGAAAGCCCGCTGCACTGCCACCACCGATTCATTGTTTTTAATAAATTCCTCCAGTACAAAGACACGATGAACCGCTTCCCAACGATCCATTGTGGTAACTCAACGGCACTACCTGATGTTTCAAACAAGCCCATCCCCACCTCGCTCGACCGCACTAGTGAGGAGAAAGGGACCCTACTTTTCGTCCGGTTCCCTTGGGACACCCTGTATATAAACAAAAATGTCGAAAACAATATTTTTTGGGAGAAAAAATTAGTTTGAGGCCAATATTTTTACCAAGTTTCAGTATTTTTTTTTTTTAGGTTTTTTTTTTTTTGTTAGAAAACTGTCAATACGATTTAACTTATATAGATCTTGCTTCAATTCATCCCGGTTGAATCCACATTTATCAGACAGAGTTTTCCATTCGTGAACCCATTTCACCTTCCTGTTTATTACAAACTTCGTAAGAATATTGGTTATTCTGTGAATTGGTGATCCAAGAGTTTTTAGGATATAATCAAAATGTAGCTTGAAAGTGTAATAGTATATTCAAGGTAAACTTGTTTCTAGCGTAAGAACGTAATTTGGCGTATTCATCGGCAGGCGGAAGTTTTTTTTTTTTTAAATATCGTAGCAAATTTTTCAACTACTTCATATAAACGGTAACACCAAGTTTCGCAACTATAGCACATGACAGAGCGCGTAACTGACTCAAAGACCTTGTATTTCGCGGAGGTCTTCATTGCATTGTTCCCGATTATATCTTTCCAGGAAGAATTTATAAGCTTTTTAGCGGAACATAGTTTTTTCTCAAGGTGGAAAGAAAACTTCATGTTTGACTGCAGTATAACAGTAAGGTATTTGTATTGCGTGACTGTTTCAATTGATTCACCATCAAGAAACCATTTTTCGCTGTTTCCCAATTTTGTTTGTCTGTTGCGAATGATCATAATTTTTGATATTTCTAAATTTATTGCAAGCCTCCAGGTTTTACAATAAGTATTGAGTTTACTGATCGTAAGTTGAAAACTCTGTGGAGATTCAGCAAACTGAACGATGTCGTCAGCATAAAGAAGAACTTTAATTCGTATTTCTGCTACGCATACTCCAGCAGGTAGATGAGAAGAAATATCGTCAATGAACAGTGAAAACAATATTGCACTCAGAAGACAGCCTTGCTTCACTCCTGATGTTAAACCATTGTGACATACTTTTGTCATCCCACACCGATTGTCGAGAATTTTGGTACATATTTCTGAGGACTTTTAACAGCTTCGTAGACAATCCTTTCCGTGACAGTTGCTTCAAAGTCGACAAAAGGCAAATTTTTTATTTTGTTTCAGAAAATATTGGGCAATGGTTGCCTTAGTGAAAATGTTGTCTATCACTGAGTAGCCTTTACGAAAACCTGCTTGATACTCTCTCAATACTTTGCCTCTCTCTATCCATTCTTTTATTGGATTAAGTAGAATTGCAGAGAAAATGTTTGCTGTTGAGTTCATGAAAGATATACCCTTTCAGTTACATGCCAAATTAACATCACCTCTTTTATAAATCGCATCTGAAATTGAAGGCGTCAAGCATGTGCGTTAGGAACTCGATAGGAGCATTTTTGTAAAATTCATTAGGAATTCGATTAGGATCTAGCGTTTTTTTTGTTCTTAGAGCTATACAGGCTCAATTATAGCTCATTTAGAGTTATTTCCCGATCAAGTAGATCATCTTTGACAAGTGGTTCTGTGTAGTGAAAGTTGTGCTCTTCCAAGTAGCATGGATTCAGCAATAGTTTGAAGTATTCGGCCAGTTTTCATGTCGTTAAGTGTATCAAACAAACGAAGTCTAAACCTTTTAGTGACTTTATTTTTGCCCAAAAAACCTTTCGTATATCTTGTACAAGAAAGCTCTATAGCTGTTGCATTGTAGTAATGTTTGCGTTTATAAAGGCATATTTCTTCATAATTTTTATTTGCGGTGATATATTTTCCTCTTAGGGTTTCAGATCAAATGATAGCTTTCTTGCGGTGAAGCATTCTTGGACGAACAATTTTTGACGGTAATTATTAGATTTTGATGGGGTAGAATTTATGTGTACGACTTCCTTTATAGAGTTGTTTAAGAAACGTACTTATTCGTCGTTTCGAAGTTTAAATGTAGTTAAAAAGGTAATTTTGATCTGGCTAAGTAATTTTGCTGCGTAAATTTCTTTTGAACTATTTTTTCAGACGAGTTTTTGGGGAAGCGCTATTTTGTAGTGATATGATTGTTTGTTGAGGCTGAGATCTACTAAAAGGAGGATATGGTCAAATATATTTCTTATAAGATAAATTAAGTTAGAAGCCATAATCTTAAATTTTTGAAAAGATATTTGAGTCGAAATACAATTTTTGTCAACTTTGAGCAATGTTTTTAATTTTTTGTAGGAAAACTGTGGATCAGATTTTTCTCAAAATTTTTCGAGATGTCAAAAACGTCATTCTTCGTTGCACAAAATTGCCTCGGAGATAAAATTATTTTTTATTTTTCGAGTTGACAAATATTTTTTTTTCAGTTTTATTGATTTATAAAAAAAGCAGTAAGTTGGATTTTTTTAATATATTCTTTTAGAATCACGTTACAGTTTATAACATACAATTTAATTCAAGTTTCTAGCGTTATTGGTTCGTGAGATTTTTAGGGTTAACCAAAATGTTCAACTTTTTTAAGAACTGCTATGGTAAATTTCGACTCTAGGGACCTTGAAACGTCGGGAAATATCAAAATTTTTAATTTGATAAATCGGACCGATTGCGAATCTTCTTAAAGCCTTAATTTCTAAGTTTGAGCTTCATTGTGGTTTGTAATTTTTATATCAATTTTTACATGATTTCAAACACAAAATAGTAACTAGGAAACTTTGTTTGAACATTTTATTGCAATACCTCATTTTAGACAAAAACCTAAATTGGAAGGCAAATATTGACGAAAGAGTAAAAAAGGCTACTGTAGCGCTTTTTACTTGTAAAAAGGCCATAGAATCAAAATGGGGCTTCTCCCCAAAAATAACCCACTGGCTATAGCCTTCGGTAATCAGACCGATACTCATTTATGGAGCTGTCGTATGGTGGACCGCACTCGACAAGATGGTAAATCTAAATAAGCTCATCAAAGTCCAGCGGTCAGCAGGTATGTGCATCACAGGAGCACTTCGCTCAACACCAACCGCAGCACTGGAAGTGCTTTTAAACCTAACACCTTTGACATCTTCTCCAAAATGGTGGCAGACAACTCATGTGTGAGGCTTATAGCCACCTCTCAATGAAACAGTAACAATACTGGACATACTACTATTCTAGACAGGCATCTATCGCAGATCGCTTAGACTATACCAATCCAAAAATGGTATTCGGTAGAAGCTTCCATGTATCCATCCCTTCAAGATCTTCCTGGGAAGAAGAGAGAACCCTGGAAAACGATACGGTACACTTCTATACAGAATGTTCAAAGACCGATCACGGAGTTGGAAGTGGTATCTATTCGGAACAACTGAATCTCAGACTATCCTATAGACTTCCCAATCAATGTAGTGTATTCCAGGCAGAAGTAATGGCGATTAAAGAAGCACTATCCTGGCTCAAAGAAAACGTTATATCTTGCAAGGATATACGAATCTTCTCGGAGAGCCAAGCCGCTCTTAAATCTTTCGCGTCTGTCTCCACAAAATCTCAAAAAGTCCACGATTGTCGATCATCTCTGAATGAGATGACGGAACAGTTTAATATTTACCTCATTTGGGTGCCGGGCCATAAAGGGAAAAACGGAACACTTCTGCCTAATGTTAGACAAAAACATAACATAGGAACACCACTTGCTACATGCAAATATCTTCTCAAGCAATATGCTCTAGAATCAACAAATGCTAGATGGTCACAGAGTACCACCTGTCTAGCAACCAAGCAAATATGGCCAAGCATAGACTTAAAACGGTCAAAAGGCTTGATATCCCTAAACGGACAAAGTATCTACAATTGGAGTAATAACAGGACACTGCCTCATAGAAAGACATGTTCTGAGGCTAGGGGTCTACACAAATGTAGAAGCTGCATGGACGAGGAGGAAGAGGAAACAGTCCAACACCTTCTATGTACATGTCCAGCACTCTCCATTAGAAGGAATAACTTTCTCGGTAATCCCTTCTTCGATAATACCAGTAAACTGGCAACGATTGACACAAAAAGTCTCTAACTTTATTAAAAGTACAAAATGGTTTGTTTAAGTTCACTACTTTCCCATGAGTAACCTCATTAGTGGTATCACAATGGACCCTTGAGGTCTACGTGCGTCAATGACATCTGGACAGCCACTCCAACCTAACCTAACCTTAGCAACTTGAGAATCGAAACTCCTCTTTAGTACTCTGGCTGATTGGTATCTCCTTTTTTAAAGATTGTGGATATAACCGCTTTGTTGAAATTGTTCGGAACGAAAAAATGTTCATAAAGTTTGTTGAAATATGCCAGAAGATGATTTTTAAACGGTTCCGTACTATTCTTGTAGAATTCAATCGGAATGCCATCAGAATAGTTTCAAGCTCAGATCGAGTAATAGGATTATCCAACTCGCTGATAGTAATATTGGGTTGTGCATAATAGAAAGCATGGTAATTTTCATCAGCCGACAAAAGAGTTTTAAAATGAGCTGCTAGTGTCTCAACTTCGAACGTAGGTAGGTAGGTAGAAATGGCGATATCAAGGCAACCTAGCCTGAGATCCAACTAGGGCTGTAGTGCGCCGTTTTGATACCAAAAACTCGTTTGACCTTTGATTGAAAGGGATAGATTGATAGAGAAGCTTCATAGCGATTATGTTAGAGCCATTTTGTTGCATTGAGAAAAAAGATTAGGTCTCTAATCTTTGTCTCAGATAGCTCATCAAGTTCTTGAAAGAATGCTTTTCCAAAGTATTTCATTCTAGTGTTTGCCAAAGCAAGACATTTGCAGAGGAAATGGATTATCGTTTCACTTTCTCTTTGGTCACTACAGCTACGGCAAAAGGAGTTGTAAGAGATACCCAATTTCTCTGCATGAACTCCTATAGGCCAATGTCCGGTACAAACCGCAACAATCCTGGCTATGTCTTGCCTTGGCCTGCATAGAAGATCGTTTGTACGGGTTTTGTTATAGGTGGGCCATATCTTCCTAGATATAATGCAGTTGGGTAAATTGCTCCACCTTCGGTTTGATTCAGTTTGGTAGATTGAAAAGATTTTACCCTTCATAGCACCAAGAAGAATGTTAACCATTTCCGCAAGTGAACTATGAAGGGCCGATCCTTGCCTGGCTAGCTCGTCAACTCGTTCATTTTCCACGATACCACTATGGCCCGGAACCCAGATCAGGGTGACATCGAGGTTAATATTCAGGTTCGCAAGCTCATCGCGACATTGCTGGACTAATTTAGATGACGATATGGCCGAGTTAATGGCTTTGACAGCTGCCTGACTGTCTGTAAAGATAGCCATATTTCGGTTTTGGTTTGGGTTTTGTTTAAGTATTTTACATGCCTCCCTTATTGCCAGCAGTTCAGGCTGAAAAACGCTAGCAAAGTCAGGAACCCTAATGGATTTGGCTAAACTTAGGGACTCAGAAAAGATCCCAGAACCAACTCCGCACTCCATCTTTGAGCCGTCAGTAAAGATGGTTGTGTGGAAACATATCGACACGATGTCATCCTCCCAATCTTCTCTCGATGGGAAAATAACCTTAAAACCCTTACGAAGGTTCAAAGTAGGAGTGCAGTAGTCAGTGTCTACCGAGATAATATCTGAGGGAATAAATTTCGTAGTGTTGCTGTGACCATAAGGTTTTGACAACCAGCTATTTGATTCCTTCAGCCTAATAGCGCTGCAGGAAACAATGTATTTAATAAAAAGGTCGATTGGTAGAAGATCCAAAATAAGGTTTAAGGCCCACGCAAGCTGTTCTCTGAACCTTCTTTAGCATATTAATATTATAGGCTTAACTAAGAGCAGGCCACCACACAATCGAACCATATGTTAAGATAGGTCGTACTACGGCTGTGTACGTCCATAAAATCATCTTCGACTGAAGTCCCACTTTTTGCCGAAAGTTTCGCTGCAGGCGTAGAAGGCAACACAGGCCTTCTTAACCCGTTCTTCAATATTTAGTTTCCAGTTTAGTTTAGGGTCGAGTATAACTCCCAAATATTTTGCACTGGAACACAATGATAGGATTCAAAACTTCGAACGTAGTCACCATGAACACTGTTCCAGAAATTGTGACAAGGAAATTAGTACTGCGCCGTTATAACTTGAGTAGTAATTAGAGTACAGGCATTTTTTTAGATAGCAGCAATTTCTCTCCAATACCACCTTAAAACTTAGTTATTTAATGGGAAATATTAAAAAACGAAAGAATTCTAAAATGTTAATACTGTTTTCACTGTTTTTGCCTCTAAAATCTTTGTAAATAAGATTTCAGCGTTTTCCAAGATTGTTCAAGGGTAAATCAGTAAAAAAAATTGCATGAACTACAAAAAAGGACGAAAAACCAAATCGACATTTAAACTGTCCCACTTTCAAATTTTGAGTTCAAAATTAAACACCAATTGCTTTTAGTGTAAATTTTGTTTCTTATCAACAAAAAACTGGAACACAACAATCTCGCTTTAGTTATTTATTATAATTATTATTATTTCTGTTTTGTTTTAGCATAACACTCTGTTTTCTTTTTTGTTTTTAAATTCACCCTGATGCCCTGATACTAAGTTTAAAACATAAAAAAAAAATCTCTTTTATATCTTTTTAGATTAATTTAAAATATACTACACATTTATGCAGATATACAAAAAGAAATACAATTTTCAATTTAATAATATATACAACGCGCGCATCAGCAAAGACCAAGAACGTAACGAATGTTCTGTTTTTCCCGGTGGAAGCATCGATTTTATCTGAAAGATTAATTTCACCTTTTTTTTTTTGTTGTTCAATATATCAGTTGTCTATATCTAATGGATGCCAAGTGTTTGATGCTTTTTCGATTCTCTTATATATGAAGGTATGTATGTTTTTACCACTTCACTCCCGCACCCGTTTTTCAATTTCTCATTCTACCTACAACTTCAATGACATGACGCAAGGGAGAAGTGGAGAGATTCTTCTCGAATCGAAACGAAACCAAATCGAAATGTTTTCATATCAAATTTTTTCACTTAACTTTATTATCATATCACTTAACGGACGCTTTGATATCATTTACTTTATTACAGTACACGTGGTGATTTTGATAAAAGAAAAAAAATATGTAGATATAGGGAATAAAAAATAAAGGAAAAAAGATTTCAACTGGAAAAAAAAACTTCATAAATAATTCAGATTCCCTTACACCCATCATCCGACCGACTGTAGAGCGATGACAATGTCGCTGTCGTCGTTGTGCCCGCCGCCGCCGTTGCCGTGACCGTTTGCCAGAACGACGAGCCGCCGCCCTCCCGTCTGAATCCATTTTCGTTCCGCTTTTCTGATGTCAGCTTATTATCCGTTTTTATACATAAATTCGTACGTGATTATGATGATGACGGCCATTGACTGCGGGGACAGATATGACAGAGGGATAAAAAGTGTATGGATGGTGTCTCTCTAACTGCCAGAGCATCACCACTCATCCAGGATTCCATCGCCGTCAGGAGTGGGGACTTCGCATCATCATCTGTCACTCTTGTCCTTGCTGCTGTTGCTCCTTACTGCTTACTGCTAGCTACTTACTGCTCATGCTATGCAAACAGGTCCAATGATTTTGCAATCATCATCAATTTTATCAAGAGTGTAAAATTTAATAAAAATATTCACGCACAAAAATATTGTTATAAAAAATCATGTTCGGGATAAAAATATCTATCTACATAATTCTCAGACCCTCACCAGATTGCAACAAGGATAATGGCTAAAAGATATTGAGTTGGGGAATTCCTGATGAGGATGCGAGGAGTCTTTAAGTCTAGTCTGTTATTTTCTTCTACATGCAAACAATTATTATTATAGTGTTGACGTTGATGTGGATGTCAATGCTTCTAGTGGTGCGGGGGGTATATATATTGGAATTGGATGGACCGATTTGAGATGATGCTGTCTGATGAAGACAATATTGGTTGTGGATCTTTTTGTGGTATAAACGTAGGCTAATAATAATAACACAAATAAGAAGAAGAAGAAAAAGAAAAAGAGACTTAGAAGTTGCGTATATATGATGAAAAAATATCCTTGGTCATAAAAAGAAGCATTAAAAGACTTTATTTTATGGAACTTTGTAGGTGGTAATGTTTGGATGTTAAATTACTATTAGATACAGTTATGGACTTTGGCTTCTCCATGGCAGCCGCCACCGTATTGTTCTTCAAGACAAAACTAATGGACAAAATTATTACTATTATTATTATGTTCGGATATTAGAGTAATTTTTGTTGCTATTCAATATAAGATAAGTTAATTACGTAATATAAATTATACAGTTAAATATTATACACAATAAAAATAGTTAGTGTCGGGAAAGAAAAGAAATTGGTAATCAACTGAAATTAAATCAGAAGCTTTAATAAACAGATGAAACATTATGGCTAATGTAGGAATGTCAGTTCTAGAACGCGACCTGCAGCACTGATAACTTTCCATTTATGTCCGTATGTCCGAATTTTAAAAAAACAATATTTTACTGTAAAAACAAAGTTTGCTATCAACAACGGTTTTTGTTCCTGATATATTTTTTTCTGAAACCAATTTTTGGTATCATTTTTTTTGGGGATATTTTATAAAACAATGTCGATTGGAATTTCCTAAGAAAATTGATTGATATTTGATTCTCGAAATATTCGAGTCGAAAATAAATTTTTACCAACTTTTAGTGGTCTTGTTTTACGATTTTATTTTTGTTAATTAAACTGTCACTTACATTTTTAACTTCCCACAGGAAGTTATTGTAATGGGTCCGATTTGTCGAATTGAAAATGTTGACATTTCTAAACGTTTCAAGGTCCCTATAGTCGAAATGTCTGGGATTGCGTGTGTACGTTCGTACGTCTGTACGTTCACGACGTTTTTTCCGTCGTCCATACCTCAAGAAACAGAAGAGATATCGACTCCAAATAAGTTTTGCTATACAGATAATAAGACAGAAAGGACTCTCAAGAAAATTGCGTCGGTGGTTTTTTATCATAGCAGTTTAAAAAAAAGTTAAAAATTTTGGTTAAACCTAAATATCTCATCAACCAATAACGCTAGAGACTTTAAATTTTATATAATATATTGTAACGCGATATTAAACAAATAAAATTTTGGAAAAAATATTTGTCACCTTGAAAATTTTACGAATAAAAAATGATTTCATCTCCAAAACAATCTAGTGCGGAAAAAATAACGTAACATCTGCTAAAATTTTTGGAGATGAAACGAATTGACAGTTTTTTTAAAATTAAAAACTAACTTACTTACTTACTTACTTAAAGTGGCGCTACAATCCTGTGTGAACTAAGGCCTCACCCAACAAACTTCTCCATCTAGCTCGGTCCCTAGCTTGATGTCTCCAGTTTCGAGCTCCAAGTTGGGTGAGGTCACCTTCCACTTGTGCGCGCCACTGCGCTGTCATGTGGGTGCGGTTTCGAAGACTTTCCGGGCCGCAGCATTGGTTTCTATGCGCTCTACGTGACCCAGTCATCTTAGTCGTTGGACTTTCACTCTTCTGGCTAAGTCTACGTCGCTGTACAGCTCGTACAGTTCGTCGTTCCATCTTCTCCTCCACTCCCCTTCGATGCATACGGGACCGTAGATCACACGAAGAACTTTTACCTCGAACCGACCCAAGATGCTTTCATCCTCTTTTGTCATGGCCCATGCTTCTGCACCGTATAGCAGGACGGGGATGATATGGGTCTTATATAGCAACACTTTGGTCGAGAGACGACTTTACCACTCAATTGTTTTCTTAGTCCAAAAAAACAGCAGTTAGCAAGAGTTATTCTGCGTTTGATCTCAGCGCTGGTGTTGTTTTCTGTGTTTACAGCGGAGCCTAGGTAGACGAAGTCCTTGACTACCTCAAAGTTACGTCTGTCGATTGTGACGTTTTGACCAAAACGTCGGTGTTGTATGTCCTTTCTAGAAGACAGCATGTACTTTGATTTGCCCTCATTTACCGTTAAACCCATTTTTGCCGCCTCTGCTTCAATACTCGCAAAAGCCCCATTGACATCACGCTGAGTTCTTCCGATTATGTCAATGTCATCAGCATATGCCAGTAATTGGACAGACTTTTGAAAGATAGTGCCTCTAGTGTTGACGTGTGAGCTCTGCATTATACTTTCAAGTACGATGTTAAAAAAATCGCATGACAGCGCATCACCTTGTCTAAAACCTTTTTTGACATCGAAAGGTTCTGTTAAGTTGTTTCCAACCTTTATGGAGCAGCGTGAATTCTCCATGGTCATCCTGCACAAACGGACGAGTTTGGCAGGGATGCCAAAACTACACATGGCTCTATACAGCATGTAGATGCTGTCATATGCGGCCTTGAAATCGATGAAAGATGGTGGTTGTCAATTTGGTGTTCTTGAGTTTTTTTCCAGGATCTGCCGTAATGTGAATATTTGATCAACTGTCTGGTCTAAAACCACACTGATAAGGACCTATCAGGTTGTTGATGATGGGCTTTAGACGTTCACATATTACGCCATATTAAGTAGACTGATTCCTCTATAGTTGGTGCAGTTTAGAAGGTCTCCTTATTTCAGGATCGGGAAAACAATACTGAGGTTCTATTCATCGGGCAAGCTTTCTTTCGATCATATTTTACAGTTAAGTTGGTGCATGCTCCTAACCAATTTATCTACAGCTGCTTTACAAAACTCGGCATTCAGGCCATCCACTTCAGCGGCTTTATTAGACTTTAACTTAGATATGGCAATCTTTACTTCGTCTAAGTCGGGAGGACGGGATTATTGGCTTTCGTCATCTATATTGAATGGATCATCCTGCCTGACAGCGGAATTCAGTTCTTCCAAAACAATCTTGTGGGAAAAAAATTAACGTAACATCTGCTCAAATTTTTGAAAAAAATCGAATTGCCGTTTTTTTTTTCAAATTAAAAAAACTATAAAAAAATAACAAAAATTGGTGAAAATTGATTTCCGATTTAAAAATCTTTTCAAAAATTTGAGATTACGGCTTTTAAAAAATTTGTACTCATAAGAAATATTGTTTTCACATTCAATAAAATTTTGAGAAAAATCGAATTGACAGCTTTTTTACAAAAAATAAAAAATTAAACAAAAAAATTAATACGAGTTTTTAAAAATTGATTTTCGCCTCAAATATCTTTCCAAAAATTTGAGTTTATGGCTTTCAACTAATTTTAACTTATGACAAATATAAAAACCTAAATAAAATTACCAAAAGTTGGTATAAATTGATTTTCGACTCAAATATCTTTTCAAAACTTCGAGATATTGGCTTTAAGTTATTTTTAACTTATTAGAAATATTGTTTTCAACATTTCAAAATTGAATTGATAGTTATTTTTTACAAAAAATAAAAACCCAACAAAATTTACCAAAAGTTAATAAAAATTGATTTTCGACTCAAAAATTTGAGATTATAGCTTCCAACGAATTTGACTTATAAGAAATATTGTTCTCAACATTTAGTAAAATTTTGAGAAAAATGGAATCGACAGTTTTTTTTTACAAAAAAACTAAAAACCTTAAAAAAAATTACCAAAAGTTGGTAAACATTGATTTTCGACTCAAAAATCTTTTAAAAAATATGAAATTATGGCTTCTAACTTATTTTATCTTATAAAAAATACTGTTTTGAATATTCGAAACAGTTTTCAGAAAAATCCAAGTCACAATTTTTTTTATAAAAAATAAAAACTTAAAAGAAAATTTAATAAAAGTTGTTAAAAATTGATTTTCAACATAAATATCTTTTCAAAACTTTAAGACATTGGCTTTAAACTACTTTCATTATTATTGTTGTCTATGTTCAGTAAAATTTTAAGAAAAATCGAATTAACAGGATTATTGCAAAAACTCAAAATCTTACAAGAAAATTTAACAAAATTTGGAAAACATTGATTTTCGACTCAAATATCTTTACAAAAGATGGATATTATGGCTTCCAACTAATTTAATTTTATGAGAAATAAATTTTTCAACATCCGGACAAATTTTGAGAAAAATTAAATTGAAATTTTTTTTTTAAAATTAAAACCTAAAAAAAAATTTAACAAATGTTGGTAAAAATTCACTTTCGACTCAAATATCTTTCCAAAAACTTTGAGATATTGGCTTTAAAATAATTTTGTATTATAAACAATATTGTTCTCAATATTGGGTAAAATTTTGAGAAAAATCGAATTGACAGTTTTTTTTTACAAAAAATTAAAACCTAAAAAAAAACAATTGTTGCGGTAAATTTTACCACAGCAAGTTTCACCTCCCTTGTTGCTAACCACCCTTAACGAATTCTTACTGCGGCCCCCAAATTCTTGAAGAGTTTAGCAGAAACCTGGACCATCAGCCAGTGACCTGCTCTCCTAGCATTTTGGGAAAGCAAATTTAACAGGTCTCAACAAAGTGTACGAAAGGATTCAACACCCGAACTATGCAACGGTTGGCCCACGTATTAGTTGAATAAGATCATCAAGGCATGAAGACCATGCCCAACAACTTAGTATGGCCGAGGGCCCACCATAAAGTATTAACGATTGAAAAATCACTCCAAGAATATCTTAATAACTTTTATTTTAATTATAGGCTTGGCTACCGACTTCCTTCAACACGACATAAGTAGTTTTTCCTCAGCCAAAATCTAGCGCGTGTAGGTACTCGGTAATGCGAGGAATTCTATACGATTTTTCCAGAAAGTCTTGGCTGGAATGGGTTCGAAAGTGAAAAGCTGAACTCACTCATTGAGCTACTGTTTCTAAGAATATTGCTTTTTCTGGTGTTCTTCATTTGTTTCAAATTCGTCCTTTTGACCTTCGAGTCGAAGTATTAATTTCCTGATATTACGGGACGCGATTACCGCTTTTTGATTTTTTTTTCTTATTGAAAAAATTTTCTTTGAGTCATCATTTTCTTTTGCAAAACATTTATCGAGAATTGACCTTCCGTCAATCTCAATAATTCAATTGGTATTTTTCTCTTTTATAGAAGATCCTGGTTTTTAATCCCGACTTCGGCCAAGGTTTTCCAGGCAATAGAAACATAATTTAAATTTCCTTTCTGGAAAATAAAACCGTTCTTTTATTTCGTAAGTTTATTTGAAGACAAATTTTTCAGCTGCTGTTTTGGTAAACTTCCAGTAAAAAGTTTCCTGGTGCCCACTATAATTAATACGACTTGGAGAAATTCACATCGTAGTATTTCGATATCATTTTGATATCAATTTTATTTCAATTTTATTGATCACCTTGATTAATAAAATATTGACCTCATCGAAACCCCCCTTAAGCTGAGCTACCGTGCTGACAATACTTTTATTGCTCCCTGGGGTGAATTCTTTCACCTGTTTTTATTATCGATTGACGTTTCTCGTAAAGTGTCATAATAACTTTCGTGGCACATCCGCGGTGTGCAATTTCGATTTTGTTTAATTTTAAATAAATTAAAAAAAGGAATTTATTTCGCGTTCGATCTTCGACAATATTGGATTCGAAAATCCAATATTGTCGGATGAAAGTGGTATTAAGGTGGAAAAATTTGCAACACAATCCTAAAAATTTACTTTCAATTCGAATATCTTTTCAAAAATTAAAAAAATTGGTTTCAAATTCTTTTATCTCGCAGAAAATATTATTTTCGACGTTCAGTATATTTTGTATAACAATCCATCAGTCCGTTTTTTCATAAAAAATTAAAACCTACAAAAAATAGTACGCAAATTTGGTAAAAATTGATGTTCGGTTTTTGATATCTCGTGAACAATAGAAGATATTGACTTAAAATTAATTTAATTCATCCAATTTGTATTTTTTATATAAGAAATAATTTTTTGAAGAAATGCTGCTAAAATTGGTAAAAATTGGTTTTCGACTAAAAAAACAAAAAAATAATTTCGAAATCAAACTATTTAATTATATGTTAAATATTATTATTAGTTTTTAAATTTAAAAAAATAATTCAACTAAGAACTATTTTAACAAAACACGAAAACCTAAAAATGTTTAAGCAAGACAAATCGACAGACGGAATGGGAATAAGTGTGGGTCGCATCCCAGTCTCTTTTTTACTTCCTTAAATCGATAGCAATATTTTTGGAAAATTGACGATTTTTTTTAAACGAAGTGAAATGTGAAGTATTGCACCGGAGTTCAACAAATCGTTTTTTTTCAAACATTTTGTCTACTTTAAGAGAAGAGGGTAATGCAATCTATATTTTCTATTGCAAAACCTGAAACATATCTCAATTTTTTTTTATTTTGTTTATAACAAATACCTACTCGCTCAAGTATAGGAATGCAACTTGATATCAAAACACCCTTTCAAATATGATGCGATGCGTTGCCGTTGTTGGAAAAATAAAAAAAAACTTCCGCACTTATGGCCAAATATAATTAAAACAAAAAACAAGCAACAATCAACAACAAACACAAACAAAAATAAAATAATAGAAAATCTTGAATCATTGTTCTATAAGACTTTTTAACTATACCTACTTTAAGCTACGACAATGCGCCACAAATCAAGTCAACTTGGTATCCTAATATGGCAACGAAGAATGACGATGACCATTGTTAGCGCAGCAGAAGAGCCATTCACTGGATGTCACATAACTATAAATGCCATCCTCGTTGTCGTTGTTGTCTTCGTCTACGTCTTTTGGTTGACGATCCAGAAATGTTGACGATGACGATGATGTCTTGGAGAGAGATGGATGCGTCCCATCATCACATACACACATATATGTATATAGGAACTACATATAGGTAGAGGAAGTCGGAAGGGAAAGAATAAAAGGAATCCATCATCAAAGAAGGTCATATATCACTGTTGGCTTCAACGACATTTTCCACCTGAGTTAGCTGTGAACCATTCTACAAAAAAAGAAAACCTCCCAACAGCAGCTACCTGATACCTTCTTAAGACCTAACCTACCTGTTTTTCTTACGTCTTATATTAAGGAGACTGACTGACTTATTCTTCGTCTTCTTCTTCACGTGCGTCGACTAAGAACACTCCGACGACGAACGTCAACGTCTTCGTTGTCATTTGTTGTTGTTCTTGGTTTTGTTGTCATTGTCAACGGTCTCAGTCTCAACTGTCTTAATAGTCCGCACAAGAAGTGAAGAAGCAATCTCAGGAGCGATGATGATTAAAGTCCCATGATAGTGTGTGGTGTGGTGTTGCTTGATGTTCTTTTCTTTTTTTCATTGTTTTTAATTCAGAAGCCCAAACGACCTGGCTAGTTGATATCAAGGATAATGCTTTAGATATTACCAACAGCTAAAACCACAAGCGTGTAGGTTCGGTACATAAAGAACCATAAGAAACCAAGAACGAAACCAACGCAACATATTTATATACAAGGCCAACGAAAAGTGTGAAGATATCATCCATCCGGCGGAAGACTATATAAGAACTGGCAGTGGATTTATTAATCCCTTATGAGATGTGAGATTGTGATGTATTGTGCGAGATTGTGAGAAGCATTCAAAGGAGTCTTCCTTAATGAGAGGATAAGTTTTGATCGAATGATTTATTGCATCGGCTTCCGAGTGTATTTATGTCTTTTTTTTGTTTTATTTTAGTAGTTTTTTTGTTTGTCTTCATTCATTATTCATTTTGATTGGAAGGAATATTAACAAAAATTTAACTTAGATGTGAAATACTTTGACATAAACAAGGAAAGGTTGTTAGCTTCGATTAAATTGAAAAATTCCGGAGGAATGGTTTTTCGACTTTTTCGAAAAAATAAAAGATTTTCAGTTTAATGATCTATTTTAGGAGTTAAAGAATCAAAAAAGTATTGATGGAGATATTTCGGTAACAAAATTACCAAGTTGTTTTTTAGAGGAGCGATAGAAGTAAGTGGTTGAATTTTGACAGTTTTTTAAGGGGATATTTAAAAGTGAAGAAAAAAGTAATTCGTTTTTAAAATAAGTATGTTTATTTATCATAATATTCAATGAAATATGAGGTCCATTATAAAAATGTACAGGTATATTCTTTAAGTGTTATTTTAACTATTTGTGCAACAAAAAAACTGATGCTTTGTTCACGTACCACCCCTTTAAGTCTACATTCGTGTAGTGCGGCTAAATTATCTAAACTTGAAATTGCCAGAAACTAGGTTTAAGTATATTCTAAAAAGCATTCCCAGAAAAACATGTATAACGTTTAGATAAGTTGAGGGGAGGTATTCCTCTAGATCTTTACAGATTAGTTTTAATAAAAACTGTGGTTAAAAAATGACAGGCATGGTTGACGTGGAGGAGCTTGCGATGTACAAATGCTTCAGTAAGACAATTTTCGCCTGAAATTTTAAGAGATTTTTTAAGGACTTTCTAAAATAATTAAGTGAGTTAATGGAGCACCTGGCTTCCAAATCCAATTGACAATGATGTAAAAGGACCATAGAATGATCATTTATGAATATGAGAAAAAGTAGAGGAGACAATATAGAGCCTTTTGGTACACCAGTATTTATTTTTGAAATTGTCGAGTTTGCACTACCAATTCAAATTTATAGGAACGCAATGATTGGCTCTTTTCAAAAGTAACTTTACACATTCAGAAGGGACTGTGGCTCAACAGTCCGTAGAAAACTAGGGCCTAGTGACTTACAACTCTCGACCTTTCCTGTGTAGTTGCAGGGATGGAAGAGACCCACATTCTATATTGCGAATCTGAATGCCTAATTTGAGAAAGCATTTTTCAATTCCTCGCAAGAGGCTGTACCCGTGAAAAAAAATGTAGATGGCACAGGCAGGGGGCACAGGCAGGGATCGAACCGAAAGCTTTAAGCATGACAGTAAAATGCCTTACTCTTCATGCATTCTGTGACGATTTTGCATTTTTAAAACATTCTTTAGAAATATTTTGAAGTTTCAAAAAACTAAGGTAAAAGTTCAATGGGTTCAGATTCTAAAGATAAACAAAACTTAAATAAGCTTATGTATGTATAGTCATTTTGAAGTATCAACCAACATATAGTAGCGGTCTTTCATTCGATCTACATTACTTAGCCATCTAAGCCGTTGGACTTTAATTTTGCTAACTAGGTCAGTGTTGCTGTACAGTTCGTACAGTTGGTCGTTATATCTTCTCCTCTATTCTCCATCTATGCAGACGGGACCAAAAATCACCCGAAGAATTTTTCTCTCGAAGCATCCTAAGACGCTCTCATCTCTCCTTGACAGGGTCCAGGCCTCAGCGCCATAAATGAGAACCGGGATGATGAGTGTCTTATAGATGGTGATTTTACATGCTCGAGAGAGGACTTTACTTCTCAATTGCCTTCTAAGTCCAAAGAAGCAGCGATTTGCAAGAGTTATTCTTCTTTTGATTTCAACGCTGGTGTCGTTGTCTGTATTAATAGCGGTGTCTGTGTAGACAAAGTCACCAACTACCTCAAAGTTATAGCTGTCCATGGTGACGTTTTGTCCAAGACGTCGTCGTTCAGTGTCCTTTTTTGATGACAGCATATACTTGGTCTTGCCCTCATTGACCACTAAACCCATCTTCTTCGCTTCCGTCGCAATGCTCAAAAACGCTCCACTGACATCACGCTTTGATCTTCCAATTATGTCAATATCATCTGCGCATCTTAGTAATTGGATGGACCTTTGGAAGATTGTGCCTTTAGTGTTGACGGTTGAATTTTGCACAATTCTTTCTAGAACGATGTTAAGAAAGTCACATGACAGTGCATCGCATTGTGTAAAACCTTTTTTTTTTTTGACATCAAATGCATCGGTGAGATCTTTTCCGACCTTGATAGAGCATCGTCATTCTTCACAAACGGATAAGTTTGACAGGGATGCCAAAACTAGACATTGCTCGGTAGAGCTCTTCCCAATAGATGATGTCACACGCGGCTTTAAAATCGATAAAGAGATGGTGAGTATCGATTTGAAGTTCCTGGGTTTTTTCCAAGATCTGCCGTAGTGTGAATATTTGGTCGATAGTACACTTTCCTGGTCTGAAGCCACACTGATAAGGACCTATTAGGTGTTGACGAATGGCTTAAGACGTTCACATAATACGGCAGAGAGGATCTTATATGCAATGTTGAGGAGACTGATTCCTCTGTAGTTGGCGCAGTTTAGAGGGTCTCCTTTCTTATGTATGGGGCACACTACGCTGAGATTCCACTCATCGACCATATTTTGCAGATGAGTTGGTGCATGCTCCCTACCAAGTCATCACCTGCTGCTTTGAATAGTTCGGCAGCGATACCATCAGCTCCAGCAGCTTTGTTTGACTTAAGTTTAGATATAGCTATCTTCACTTCGTCAAGGTCGGGTAGGCGGAATTGTTGATCTGCGTCGCCGAGGTTGAGTGGTTTTATCTCCCTTACAGCGGAATTCGGTTCGTCATCGCCGTTATATAATTTGGAGAAGTGATATTTTCATATTCCCAGCATCGACTACGGTTCTACTACGATGTTCCCCTGATCGTCTTTAAAGGCTTCGGTTCGTTGCGTACCTTGGCTACAACGAGGTAGTGGTCCGACTCAATGTTGGCTTCTCGGAATGGTGGGATATCCTGTATAGTGGAGAAGTGTCGTGCGTCGATCGCAATGTGGATTGATCAGGAGATTTCCATGTCCCCTTGTGGATATTAAGATGCGTGAACTGCGTACTAGCTACCAGAGCGTCTCGCCCCGCAGCGAAATCGACCAGCCTGAATCCGTTGTCGGAGGTAGTGTCGTGCAGGCTGTATCTCCCGATTATGCCACCAAAGATGTCTTCTCTTCCTAGCTTGGCATTAAAATCTCCTAAGACAATTTTAATGTCATAGCCAGGGCACTGCTCACATGTCTTGTCCAAGAGCTCAAAGAATATGTCTTTGGTGTCTTCATCTTTCTCCTCTGTTGGGGCATGCGCTTATATTGGTGAATTTAGCCTTGATGCGGATTGTCGTGATGCGCTCGCTCACATTGTTGAAACTCAAGACTTTTTGCCTGAGTCTAGTTACAACAACAAATCCACACCCAAATAGACGCTGTCTTTGTTCTCGGTAGCAGTCGCGGTTGGATGGCGGTTATATCCGCCTTGTAGCAGTTTAGGCCTTCCGCTAATTGTTCAGTTGCACGTGTTCTGTTATGGGACCTAACATTCCACGTACAGATTTGAAGTTCGTTGTCCTTAATTCGTTTGCGTGGGTTGTCAACATTAAATCAGTCCGTATCCGAGGATCGTTGGTGCTTCGCAACTATGAAAGCTTTTACGTGGCCAGGAAGTCACCCCGACGCACAACCCCCAACCTGAAGGGCCAGATCCTAAGTATTACTCCAAGACTGGGGAGCCGGATAAAACCGCTCCTTATAGACCTGGGCTCCGAATAAGTCGAAGAAGCCCTATAACGTGTTCACTAAGTAGTTCAACCTTACTGGAACTGTAGACGCCAGCGTCGATTCCATCTCGAGAATTCGTCTGCTGCCGTCTGGATAAGGAGAGGTGCCTAAGTGGAAACACCTTTCCCTCTCTCTTGTTCGATGCCCCAGCAACTTTCCATTGCGGTTAGAACCTTACTCCAGTTGAGGTACTAGGAACCCGATGTTCACCAAAGGGATGTGAGAGTAGTAGTTGATAGATAGAGGTGGGTTTTGAGAAAAAAACCTGTGGACGCTTGTGTCCTTTAGAACGCACATGTCCTCCATTTGAAAAGATCGTTTTAAATAAGCACAATAATCTTTTTTACATTAAGTATAGTAACTTTCTATAATGGTTTTAATCGTTTGAAATCTTGAGCCAATAGAGTCTTAACAACCTGTGAACTGCTCATTCCCACAATCGTTTTTTTCTGTCGAAAAATCCTACGCTTTTCCATGAAATATCTAAAATCGTGTTGTGTCTTTGTTAAAATTGACTTTTTCAAAAAATAATAAACATTTTTAACATCCACCTAAACTGTGCTTAACAATCAAAAAAAAAAACGTAATATATTTTTTACTAAAATAAGATATTGCCTCAATTACAAAGGTAAATTGTAGATTTCTACAAGTGTCAGAATTTTTCACCGATTAAGTTTTTCAAGCTCTGGTGGGTCTTTTCTTAAAAAAAACTGGAATATTTAATATTTATTTGAACATTTTTTCTTATCTTTTTTAAAATCTTTGAAAAATAAAATGTTTTTCTACCCAAAAAACATAAGTTTATTTTATTACAATTTCATTTACCAAAGAAAAAATACCCAAAACTTACAGAATTTTTGATATGTTGTTGTTGTTATTTTTTATAGCATCTCACGTTCACAAAACACACCACGCTCTCTTCCATTTGACACACTTCTTCCTGAAATAGTTTTGGCTTATATAAGGTACCCCAAAATAAAATAATTATGAGTCCCCCATGTCTTACACAATTTTAAATTACCAACTTCACTTTATGGTCATAAACATAGAAATTTATGAATCTTTCAATGATACTTGACACCAAGACCACACTTTAAGGTATATTTTTGGAGGAACCTAACTTTTAGAATATTTTGTGAATGGGAAAATTTTTCTTTAAATTGAAAAATAATCGTAAAACCACAAGACTACACGCACAACACACAACATTAACTCAACATCTCAGCTTAAAGAAAATAAAAATACATACGAGTATAAGTTAATAATATATTTCCCACATTCCCATATCTCCACTTGCACCTCTTAGTATCCCACATTCGTTATCTCTACTTGTACCTCTTATTTTCCCACGTTCTCGCACCTTACTTATTTTCCACTTCCTGCACGCGAAGAGTCATATTCTATTAATTTTAATGTAATTTAAGAAAAGCTTGCAAATGCAAAAGCAAAATGTTTTAAGCGCTTTGCAAGCGAAAATAGAATTAAGTAAAAATATATTAAATAAAGACAGTTTTAAATCAGAACTCAACGAATAAAGGTCTTTTATTCACTGGCGCCCAACGTGGGGCGCCAACGAATAAAGGTCTTTTATTCACTTATATTAACTTAAATATTTAAAATATACTTAACCTATACCCGCATATATTTGTACTTAATGTGTAATAAAAAATAAATACAAGAAGTTGTAAGTTTCGAAAACAAAAATCCATTTCGAAAAAAAAGATACAATTTTTATTTATTTTTCTTTACATTTCAGCAACTTTCTTTCTTTCTTTATTATTTTATTGTTATTTTAAGTTTTGTTGTTTTCAATTTCAATGTATTTCCTGGTCCTAAAAATAAACACCGGAATTTAGAATTCACAATCCCTCCATCTCATGTGTGGATAGTGCGTCTTAGCCCTGCAAATCCCCTCTAAAATCAAGGCAAAGGGTGGGCGAATTTAAATGGAACTTTTGAGGGGAGAAACAAAACAAAAAAACTGAAAGATCTCAAAGTAACATCCGTTGATTGATAAATAGTGTAGATCTGTTTTCGTTCGTTTTTTTTTTTAATTTCAAAAATTCTGGTCAATCTTCCACTTGAAATCTTGAAATCGTTTGGTGGTAATCTCACATTAAATTGGATTACGTTCGAAAATAATTTTTGATTGGTTTTTCTTTCATTTTTATTGGCTTAAGATTTTAATGAATACTTACGAGACATTTATTGGTCTTCAACTTGTGTGTCGGCTATCGTCTTTCGTATTTCGGCTATCGTCCGCTTCGGTCCGTCCGTCTTTGTCGATATCATAGTCATCGTTGTGGTCGGTACGGTGTTTATTTTCTTTGAATGATATGGATACGCGAGCATCCAACACCGAAAAACTTGGTTTGGTTTCACACAAGTGTTATTTCGTTTATTTCATCACTTTACAGTACTGTGAAGAGCAAAAAAAACATTCTCGGGAATATTTTAAAAATTGCTAAAGAGACGTTGAAAAATTGTCTATGCTTTTGAAAGTAAAAAGATGGAAGACTCTTTATAGTGACAGTTATCATTTTTCACTTCTCAATATTTCTGTTAAAAAAGTTTAGAAGTCATCTGAGTTGAGACACAAACTAACCCTCTGAAATAACAAGGACTCCTCGCAGCAACGTGCCTGAACCGTGAACCGAAAAAATAAGAGGTTTAACTCGTCTGATATACCTGAATCATTTCAACTAGCTTCCCTTATTGATGTAATAGATAAGCTCTTGGACCAGAAACTAGCTAAAATACCTACAAAGAAAGACATTTAAAGTGTCAAAATGGAAGTTGCTGCCCTGCAAGAAGAAAATAAAATACTTAATACGCAAAACTAAAAGATGAACGTTTATTAAAGAATGGAAAATGCCGAGAAAATTAGTAAGAGGTTGAACGTGATAGACAACGGAATAAACGCAGAGAACATTGAAAAAGCGAAACAACAATTTGATCAAGTAGTGCAGCACAACCTTTCGAGCCACTGGAACAGCTAATAGTGCTTGAAAATTTGAGCTTGCTAATACTGACTGACGAAGAAGTCCACTCCGTTATATCTGCAACAAAAAATCTCCGGACCACCCAGATTTCTATTAGTAAAGAAGGAGTGAAAGAACAGAGCAGTATCATTTTCGTCAGATAAAAAGATGCCTTCTTAAAGCTGATAGCAACCTCCGCATCGAGATCAAACGCTGGACTTTTTTGGTTTATGGACGACGCACATGGGTTTAAATATAAGGCAAAGATGGCGGGATAAGAGCCTTTAACCAAAAAGACAGACAATTTCTGAGTCAGTTTTTGGGAAAGGACTCAAATTACACTCTGTCATCCTGGATACAAACATACAACACCCAAATAACCATCAGCTAACAAAAGTCTGTCAGGTCTTGTCTTACAATGTAACTGGTCTTGTTAATAAAACTATTTTAAGTAACTTTTTTAATTACGTTTGTGAATTTGACAGAGCTAGTGCAGGAAGCTTATATGGATTCCGTAAATCTATTGAATCCACTTACCAGATGAGATTCTTCAATGTACATGATAATGTTTTCTTGCAATGCAACTTATTGGATCTATTCTAAATTTGGTCTCAAACTATTTAAACTGCAATCATTGGATGCGTGATTTCGTAAAATTAAAAACATTCTTTTGATGAATTTCAATCAACTCCTTTATACTTATGGGAGATCTTAACGTCACAACAGGAATCAAAGTAACAGTCGATATCTTTCATGTCTTATTCAGCTGTAACTAAGCCAAAAAAGAAAATGCTGCGTTCGACAATATTAATAGAGAAGCTCTTATTAACAAATTTATTACATTCGGCATTTCGACGAAAATGGTTAAAATAATCAAACTTTTATACCAAGATACATTTGCCGCCGCCGAACAATCATAAACAAGTTCAGAGGCTATTGCGATAAATGGAACCTTGAAGTTAATCTTGAGAAATCTGAGATTGTTATTTTTAGGAATGGATGCGGGAAACGTCATTTCTCAAACAAACTGTTAGCAGCTCTTAAAAAAAACTATTTGATAATTTGTTCACTTCTCACTTAATTGTAATAATGAAGATATTTTTGAAAAAAAAACCTGAAAAAAAATCTGAACACAATAATTTGACTGCTGACGGCTTTGGATTGGTAAATTCTAATCTTTATTTTTCAAGCTGTCACTTTCCTGAAATGGTTTCATTTCTCGAATAATTGAAAAATTTGAAATCACGATATTTTTCGTATCAATAATTTGAAAATTTGTTTTATCTTTTCTCTTTAAAATTTAAAAATTATGACATTTCGTAATCGGAAAAACTCAGAGACCTGTCAAGTAGGATCTTGTAAGTTTTGTGACAGATGCGGCAAAAATGGCAAACCAAAGTGCACAGATAGATAGGTTAGGTTGGTTAGGTTAGAGTGGCTGTCCAGATGTCATTGACGCACGTAGACCTCAAGGGTCCATTGTGATACCACTAATGAGGTTACTCATGGGAGAGTAATGAACTTAAAAAATCCATTTTGTACTTTTAATAAAGTAAGAGAGAAATTTTGTGTCAATCGTTGCCAGTTCACTATTATTATCGAAGAAGGGATTACCGAGAAAGTTATTCCTTCTAATGGAGAGTGCTGGACATGTACATAGAAGGTGTTGGACTGTTTCCTATTCCTCCTCGTCCATGCAGCTTCTACAGAAGTCATTTGTGTAGACCCCTAGCCTCAGAGCATATCTACCTATGAGGCAGTGTCCCGTTATTACTCCAATTGTAGAGCTTATACTTTGTCTGCTTAGTGATATCAAGCCTTTTGACCGTTTTAAGTCAATACTTGGCCATATTTGCTTGGTTGCCAGGCAGGTGGTACTTTGTGACCATCTAGTATTTGTTGTTTCTAAAGCATATTGCTTGAGAAGATATTTGCATGTAGCAAGTGGTGTTCCTATGTTATGTTTTTGTCTAACATAAGGCGGAAGTGTTCCGTTTTTGGCGAGCTCATCGGCTTTGCAATTTCCCGGTATGTCTCTGTGGCCCGGCACCCAAATCAGGTGAATGTTAAACTGTTCCGTCATCTCCTTCAGAGATGATTGACAATCGTGGACTGTTCGAGAGTTTGTGGAGACAGACGCGAGAGATTTAAGAGCGGCTTGGCTGTCCGCGAAGATTCGTATATCCTTGCAAGATATAACGTTTTCTTTGAGCCAGGATAGTGCTTCTTTAATCGCCATTACTTCTGCCTGGAATACACTACATTGATTGGGAAGTCTATAGGATAGACTGAGATTCAGTTGTTCCGAATAGACTTCCAACTCCGTGATCGGTCTTTAAACCGTCTGTATAGACGTCTACCGAATCGTCTTCCAGGGGTCTCTCTTCTTCCCAGGAGGATCTTGAACGGATGGACACATGGAAGCTTTTACCAAATACCATTTTTGGGGTGGATCTGGGACAGATCTAAAACTGTCTAGAATAGTACTATGTCCAGTATTGCTACCGTTCCATTGAGAGGTGGCTATAAGCCTCACACATGAGTTGTCTGCCACCATTTTGGAGAAGATGTCAAGAGGTGTTAGGTTTAAAAGCACTTCCAGTGCTGCGGTTGGTGTTGCGCGAAGTGCTCCTGTGATGCACATACCTGCTGACCGCTGGACTTTGATGAGCTTATTTAGATTTACCATCTTGTCCAGTGCGGTCCACCATACGACAGCTCCATAAATGAGTATCGGTCTGATTACCGAAGTGTATAGCCAGTGGATTATTTTTTGGGAGAAGCGCCATTTTGATTCTATCGCCTTTTTACAAGTGAAAAGCGCTACAGTAGCCTTTTTTACTCTTTCATCAATATTTGCCTTCCAATTTAGTTTTTGTCTAAAATGAGGCCTTAATATTTAGCTTATTCGGAAAACTTTAATGGTATTCCTTTAATCTTGGGTAAGAAAAGAGTATTAATTCTGTTTTATGAGGATCGACGTAAAAGCCACATTGCTTATCCCATGTTGTTAGCCTATTTAAGGCATTTTGTAGAAGTTGCGAGAGAACAGATACAGATATTGCAACGTCGTCAGCATAGGCAATCACCCTGAAACCATCTGCTTCCAATGATGTAAGTAGGTCGTTTACTACCAAAAAAGAGGCGAAAGGACCCCACCTTGGGGGGGTGCCTAGATTCACCGATCTGGTGGCAGTAAGACTTCTCATGCCAGAAGTTATTGTCCTGCTTTTGAGTGTGATACTTATAATATCTATGAGTGATTTCTCTAATTTCAGCTTATCCATTGCTGTTGTGATCGCCTTGTAACTGACGTTGTTGAAAGCTCTTCCAATATCTTGAAACGCTACGAGGTTATATTCTTTGTATTCGAGGGAATATTGATTAATAAGTACCTGCGAATGAAGTGCTTATTCTACTGATTTTCCCTTAGAGTAAGCATGTTGAGCTGTGGAAATGAGACATGGTTTTAAATTATGTCTGATGTAAATTTCAATCAATCTTTCCAAGGTTTTAAGAAGGAAGGATGATAGGCTGATTGGTCGTAGATCTTAAAGGTTAACGTTGGAGGGTTTCCCTGCTTTAGGAATGATGACTCCTTTTGCCATTCTCCAGGCTTTGGGAATATATCTCAACCTTAAACAGCTTGTCAGAATGATTTCCAATAGTATAATGTTCATGTCTGAGCATTTTTGTAGTTCGGCCGGAATGATTCCGTCTGGTCCTGGAGATTTATATGGATCAAAGCTGTCTGTGGTCCACTGCAGTTTTTCAAGCGTTATTAGATCAACTAAATCGCTTGTAGAAGCTAGAGACTCTGATGTTAAGTCGTTGAGTATTTTAGAGATACCTGGAAAGTGGCTGTCTAATAACAGATTAAGAGATTCTTGACAAAATTATTTTACGCTCCTAGATGGATTAGTATTATTAGGGCTTCAAAGAAGTGATCACGTAACGTTCCATATTTGAGCATGACAATAAGCGGTTCTGTTTATTTGATCTTAAACAAAATTGTGCTATTTTAAAATAATTTAACAGGTATACTATTTGATACAGGGGCCTTGCCATCTTTAAGATTTTGGAGAACACAACTCATTTCATTTTCAGTTGTATTCTTATCGAGTTTTTCAAACCAATTTGGTGGTCGTGCATAACTCCAAGATATTTGTGTTGACAAATATTAAAGTGAAGCGAAATGATAACTTAACGCCTGCAATGACACTGCTTATGCAACCCAAAACTCGGCTTCGACTTAAGGAAACCGCAAAATTTTCTTCATAATTCTTTTTTCTTTCTTAACATGTATTTTTGTAAAGTTTGTCTGTCACCAAAAAATCACCTCCAACACCCAAGACGTCGAGTTCAAAACCTCACCATCGATAGACGTAACTTTTTTTAGGAGCGATTATAATATGTTTAAATATTTTTAAACTTTTAGGGTTTTTAGGGCGTAAAAAAAATGTATTGATAAGAATATCTTGCACATCACTGTAAAACCATTTTAGATGAAGTAGCAATTTTTCGTTAAGATAAAAAAAAGAAGAAGAACTAAATTTGTGTGTTTTTGTTTGGAGGGAAGTAAGTATTGGATGACTTAGTTAGTTTTATATAGCTTCTTGTAGATAGGAACGAAATTCGTTTGATTTATTGCAAATGTCTTTGTTTTTGTTTGTTTTTTATTGGCAGAACTATTAAGTTGTTCAAGGTTTTTTTTGTTGTATTCTTCTCTATTTTGTTGAAAGAATTTCTTTTTCCATTTTTTTTTAAAAGAATTCCCAAGGAAAAATCAAATTATTTGACTTTATTAAAACGTTTTAATAAAACATCTTTAACATTCTTGGAGGGATTTATATGAAAAAGATCGTAATTATTCATAAATTTAGTCACCCAGGCTATAATTAAGTGTTTTAAAATGTTTAGAAGGATTATTATTTATTTTTTGTTAAACCAAAATGAGATTCTTATTCAGAACTTTTCGAATTGAATTGAAAAGAAGAAAGAAAGAATCTAATGAAATCCCAATAATAGGGTTAATCCAGAATGATTAGCATGGAGAAGGTGATTATCGTGGATAGATAAAAGAGATTTAGTTTAAGGTAATTTTTCTTAAACAAAATAACAAACTAAATAATCTATATTTCTTTTTTGAGGTAAACCATTATTTTTAATCATTTAACATTGATTTTTACTTTAGGAAATTTTATCGTATTTGTTTACATAATAAAAGAATAACTTACAAGTTTAAATCAATAACTTTTTGGGTTTATAAGTCATTTTTGTATTAAAAGCTAATGTAACAGTTTACTACATTGTGGGCTTTGGAAATGTGTTCTTTTAAGAACGGTATTAACATATTTAGTTGGAAAATTATCACAAGCTTACTGTGAGAAAAAGATTTTCTTTGTGGGAGAATTAGTTTGGTCACTTAGTCAGGACATATTATTGTTATTAACAACTCTTTATTCGGATTAAGAATATATACATTCAAAAAGAAATTGTTTTTTAATAATTAACGGGCACTCAAGGGGTTATTAATAACCTTAACATGTTTAAAGTTTAAGCACAGTGCGAGTTTTAGGAAAATAGGGAAGGATTAATGAGGATGCACATTGCCCTTAAAGTTTTATAATCAAAATGATAGGAAAAAACGGAGTTGGGAAAAGCGTTCTTGATGTGCGGTTAAAAAAAGAATCTCTATACCTTACAGTAACCCCGAAATTAAGCTAAAGGTTAAACTGATGTGCATTCCTAGAAGTACGAGTATTACTGCTGAATTTTTTAAGGGGGGAATGCAGCTGGCTAATTCGACAGAACACTGTCTATTAAAATATCTGTAGAACAACAAAAGGCATGAAAAATTGCGGCGGTCTTCGAGTGACGTAATTGTTTCCTGTCATTTTCAAAGCTATTTTTTGGATCTTGTCCAAAGTACTTAAACTTGTTTTAGGGCCCAAATATGCGAGTTATATTCAAGTTTTGGACAAATGAAGGCTTTGTAAATTACAGCCTGATTATAAGGAGTGAAAAATTTCTTTCACCATTGAAGATATCTTAAGCACCTTGTAGCGTTTTTGGCGATATCAAATATGTGATGATTCTATCATGAGCGGTGATCTGTGGTAAACATAACGAGTACTGAAACTTGATAAGTTTCCTGGATGCAAGTGCCGCTCATGGTAAGCGGCAGCGTGGGTAAGTTACGTTTTAACGAAAGGAGACAGCATTGAGTTTTTGAAGCATTCAATTCTACACGGTTAGAGATCAGAATTCAATGAGCTGATCATACGCTGCCGTTGAAGTTCCACATTCAAAGGCCAAGTATGTGAATCTAGAAACAATTATGAAAAATTGAGGGTACTGTAGTCAGCGAAACAGTTTAATTGATCAGAAGCGATCGTTTATGAATATGAGGAAAAGAGTTGGAGACAAAATGGAGCCCTGGGTAACACCAGCATTTATTTTATGAGTTTTAGACTTGAAACCAACAATACAACTTGTATTGAACGGTTATAAAGGTTATTTCTAATCCAACGAAGAATGGATTCGACAATACCAAAAGCACGCATTTTCGATAAGAGAGCTTGGTGCCGAACTCTTTCAAACGCTTTTGAAATATCAAGTGCAATAATCTTACTTTCTCCAAAATGATGTAAAGATTTGTTTCACTCTTCGGTTAGATAAACCATGAGATCACCAGTGGACCTATTGCTATGAAAGCCGTATTATCGGTCATTAAGAAGCTTTCGTTCTTCGAGATATTTCTTAAGCTGATAATTATTTAGGGTTTCCATGACCTTGGAAAGAAGGGACGTGTGTGCTATTGGACTATAGTCAGAGGGTGAGGAGGATTCGTCTTTTTTAGGAACAGCCTGGACAAATGCAATTTTCCATCCGCTCGGACCTGTAGAGTAGGAAAGATGGAAAAGCTTAGCGTTAAAGAACACATTCCTTAGAACAATAGGGGGAATACTATCCGAACCAGCGGATTTGTGTATGTCAAGGTCTTTCAGTATTCTTGCAACTGTACGAGTGCGAAAGAAGATATGTCCATAAAATCGTTTACGCTCTCAAGAACACGAGGATTCAGGACACTCTCTGGTGGCGTCGAATTAACAACAAACTATGCTGCAAGCAAATTGACTTTATCAATCGAGCTAACTTAGCGAATGTCATTTTATGGGTGAGTATTGGAACCGAGGATGATGTGGTGTTTCTTACGTTTTGTACAAATGACCAGAAAATTGTACTACCTTTAGGACATTGTAATAATTTCTGCCTAAATTTCACTCTATAAGGAGTGTGTCAGTTCTCTGTAATTCAGCCGACTTGAATGAATTGTTCTAAGATGATTTATGCCGCTAATAAGACTTGACTCTTCTTGAAAATCATACGTAGGTTTTGCCGAATACACTATGCTTCCTCGATAGTGACATTGACGCCAGCGCTGATATGATCAAAAGTTTGATTCTCCTGGGAATGAGAACTATTGTCCCGATTAGGGTTAAAAGCATCAGACCTAAGGAAAACGCATGATTCGATGCGAGCTGTAAAGAGATTATTAGGGTCAAAAAGGTAAGTTTCCGTTGTTTTAAAGCAAATCCAATTGAGGAAAACCGAAATACGTTCAAGCAAGCCAGGAAGGGCTGCAACGCCCATATTCGACGGACCAAATTTTTACATGACCAAAAATTACGACAAAAAATATTACAATGTCCCAAAGGCAGTAAACATTTTTGGTCATTTGTAAAAAAATATGAGGAATTCTTCCTCTTCCTCGTTTCCTATGCTCATTGTGAATGACACTCCATTTTTTAGCTCTTTAGAGAAAACTAATCTCTTTGCTAGGCAGTTCGCAACTAATTCAACACTTCCAGTGAGTATTATGACTTAGTGATTCTATGGGACCAATATTTTTTTGCACTAATACTGTGGCAAGAGTCCTTAAGAATCTTAACATACAGAAATCCGCTGGTCCGGGTGGTATCACCGCTATTGTTCTGAAAAGGTGTTTTTCAACGCTGGAAAAACCACTGCGTAAGCTTTTTCATCTGTCCTACTCCTAAGTCTCGCTAAGAGTAAATGGAAACCGGCATTTGTCCAGCTAAAAAGGGGGAATCTTTCTCACCATATAATTACCGACCGATTGCACTTACGTCCCTTCTTTCCAAGGTCATGGAAACGCTAATTAATTATCAGCTTAAGAAATATCTTGAAGATCGAAAGCTTCTTAATGACCTTCAGTACGGCTTTCGCAGCAATAGGTCCAATAGTGATCTCAAGGTTCATCTCACCGAACAGTGGAACAAATCTTTACATAGTTTTGGAGAAAGTAAGATTATTGCACTTGGTATTTGAAAGGCACTTGATAGGGTTTTTCATCAGGCTCTCTAATCGAAAATGCGTGCTTTCGGTTTTCATGAATCCCTCCTTCATTGGATTAGTAATTACGTTTCTAACCGTTCAATACAATTTGTATTGGATGGTTTCAAGTCTGAATACCACAAAATAAATGCTGGTGTGCCCTAGGGCTTTGTTTTATCTCCAACAATCTTTCTCATTTTTATTAATTTAGAAGGTTTTTCATGTAGCTTTTCCTTCTAAAAACTTCTTGTATCTGTGATATTATTATTGTATAAATGTTATAAGTTTTTCAGTAGTAAGGTAGAAAATACCATTTCTCTGTAAATTGTGCAATCTAGTTATACGAAAAAAATTTATATAAATTCAGCTACAATAAACGTTAAAAAACATTTTTATTAATGATCGCCTGTCTGCAACTTCTAATCCAATACATTGTTTCGCTGACGACAGTACTCTTAGCTTTTCATATTTGTTTTCAGATTGACACCCCTCTTCTTTAGGTGTGGAACTGCAACGACAAAATATGATAAGCTCATTAAATTCGGACCTAAACAGAATTGTACAATGGGGAATAAGAAACCGCATGGAATTTAATGCTGCAAAACTCAAGGCTGTCTTGTATCGTTAAAGCGAAATATACCCCCGCTGCCACTATCCATAAATGGCACTTGCATCGAGGAAACTGAACTGAATGTGTATCAGAAACCACTTTTTGTGAAACGATCATTTGTTGATCGATGTCGCCAAAAATGCCGCAAGATGTTTGTGTTTTCCAAGGCGGTGCAAGAAGGTTTTCTCCCCCTCTGATCTGGCTCTTATCTAAAAGACTTATGTAAGTCCAAAGCTTAAGTATATCTCCCATATCTGGGCTGGTGCTCCTGCAACTTTCTTAAGCCCCTTGGATAGTATTGAACGTAGAGCATTTTGATTGATTGGTGATATTACAATCGTAAGATCATTTACGTCACTTGAACATCGTAGAAATGTTTCTTGTCTCACCCTCTTTGACCGTTATTTGAATGGTTTAAGCTCTAGAGAAATGGACAGATGCATTCTTCTTCCTAAACAGTTTAACCGTAATACTCGCTCTTCTAGGAATGTTCATCAATATACCCTCGAGTCCAATTTGGGTCGTACTGTCAAGTACAGAGATTCGTTCTTTAGCCGTACTATGCGAATGTGGAATGCCACACTCGTTCTTTCCCAGCTATTGCAATATTTAGGAAGTCAAAACCAATGTACACCGACATCTCCTTTCAACCTTTTTCATACCTCATACGCTCACAGTTCACACCTAATTCCATCATTAATTCCAATGTAATGTATGTTGTTTCTTTTTCAACACGATTGTTCTCTTGTTTACTCAACTCAGTTCCCATTGATCGCACAATAATACTAAAAAATTGCTGTGAATAACATTTAAACAAAAACACAGAAGAAAAAAAAATCCCAAAGAAAATTGCACAAAACAAGCCTCCAACTTATGTTTAAGTTTATTTCCCAATGAGCAAGAAAACAGACAAAAAAAAAACAACTTCAACACGAAACAGATGACAATCTGTCAAAACAAAAATGAAAAATTATCAACTGAACCGACTCAACTTCTCGAAACAATACAAAACGGGGAATCTTTTGTGGTACACAGGGTTTGAAAAAAAAAAGAGTGTAAAACACCACAACCGCACATCAACCAAACAAGGCTGAGATCGCTCTTTTTGAGTTCATTTTTTTTTCTGGGTATAGGTTTTGAAAAAATCCAACTTATAAGTCTGCCTCTGCAACAATGGAATGGAAGCGAAGCACATTACCATAAAAGTGAGAAGAATTATTTGTTGTTTTTCTTCATGTCTTGAAGTTTAGTGGATCTTCACTCTGAAAACGCGTCGTCGCGGTCGGTCGTCCGAGCTGAGCAACTTAAAGAATTACAACAAAGACCCCCAAACACGGGAAGAACATAATTTTAATGAAAAGAGAATCATACAATGTCCCTCCAGTTTTAGACAACTAACAACAACAAAAAATAATTGTAGCAAACACAACTTCTCTGTTTGTATTACAAGTGCAAGATCTTAAAGGGGCTATTGACTTGAGATGAGACTTGACTCTCAAAGTCGTATCTGATCACGATCCAACTATATGGCGGAGTGGCGCAGCGGCTAAAAGTATCTTCCTTTTTGAAATGTCGAGTCGATGGGATTCGTGTGATCTACATAAAAGAAGACCAAACCTACCTCATACCTAACTAAAGACTAAAGACCAAACCAAAGCTAACTCAACTCCTCAACATCAAGGAAGGAACAAGGTTATTCGCCATAAAACCATCGCCATTAGATGGATTCAAACTCTTGGTCTTTGTAGGTTGTATATGAAGACTACGTTCGTCGTCGTCTTCGAGTATACTATACCTTCCTATATCTGATCCTGGGTAAGAAGAAAACACGACTTATGTTACTTGACAGGTTCTATTGTTGCTTTACAAGCCATAATGATGCCAAAGAATGACAAACATAAATTGCATACCAATGGATACCCATAGATGGCGTAAGTAATACAGCTAATTAACCAAACTAAAAGAAACTGGATCGATTGATGGATGGTGGTTCAGTGGGTTTATACATGTGGGAATTTTTTGATTCCACAAAAAGCCAACAGAAATGGATAGACGATAAAACATCCGAAGTTATACACCTTGGAATGTAAAATTCCTTGCTCAAGATGTCAAGAAACTTAATGTTCATGATAAGAAGACAACAATAGTCAACTTTAAACTTTATTAAGAAAGACCAATACTAATTCATACACATACCTTCCTAAAGAACTAAGGTTTGGCTAAAGTGAAAAAAAGTAAAAGGCTAAAAGATATGATGTAGATTTTTTCCTAATGTAGTGAAAATGTTAAAAAAATATGTTATAAGATAAAATAAAATTTAAAAAATCGATAATTTTGGAGACAAAGGTTTTATTTCTCTTTATCACTAACTGGGTGGTCCAAAAAAAATGTAAATTTATGATCGAACAACCAATTCAAATGGTAATATATTAATTTATTATCAAATGAAATTTTACACCTTTTTATTCTCTTGGTTTAATTTAATGCAGCTTCTTTTTTTGTTATTGTTGAAAACTGATTCCTTTGATGAGAATTTTTTTTTCGTCTGTAAAAATGAGTAAATTAGTGTAAGATTGGGTATAAAATGACAATATTAGGAAAGTGAGACAAATGTTATAACGCTTACGACTGTTCTTTCCATTATTTGACTGATATGTTTTGGAAATACTTTAAATCACATTCACTCACCGATTCATGGTATGACAGATTATTCAAAAGTTTGTGTTAGATACAATTTTAGAAGAATTAATTGGTGCTTAAAAAAACAACGTTAACTTATGGTTAACTTATGGATTATGGAAAAAGCTGTCACTTGAGATGTAGAGGCTTTCATAATTACATGCATGAGAACATCCACAGTACTAAAATAATCTTGAACACGAATATTAGGCATGAGAAAAATTTAACGTCTTTGGAGAGTTGACTGTCAGGTATGTGCCGTATTTAAAGAAAATATTTAAATATTGATATCAATATATTAATATTGATGTTCAAATGGTAGACATGTGCATTCAAGAGTAAACAAGCGTCCACAGGTTTTTCTCAAAACCCACCTCTGTCTATCAACTGTATGTCTATCACCTCCCCGTGCTGAACATCGGGTGCCTAGAACCTCAACTGGAGATTAGGTTCGAACCCCTGGGGAAAGTTGTTGGGGGCAGCAAACGAGAGTGGGGGGAAGAGGTGTTTCCACTAAGGCACCTCTCCTTACTCAGACGGCAGCGGAGGAATTCCCGAGATGGAATCAACGGTGGCGTCTACAGTTCCGGTAAGGTTGAACTACTTAGGGAACACCTTATAGGGCTTCTTCGACTTATTCGGAGCCCAGGTCTATAAGGAGCGGTTTTATCCGGCTCCCCAGTGTGAAGTTCGAAAGTTTTATGAACAGGTGAAACAAAGGCTGCAAAGATGAAAGTGGAAACATCACAGTGGAACCGCAGTCAATGCTGAGGATTTGGAAGGACCACTTCTGCAGACTGTATAACGGCGGTAACAAACCGAATTCCGCTGTCAGGCAGGATGATCCATGCAACATAGACGATGAAAGCCAACAATCCCGTCCTCCTGACTTAGACGAAGTAAAGATTACCATATCTAAGCTGAAGTCTAATAAAGGCGCTGCGCTGGAGCGGATGGCTTTAATGCCAAGCTCTTTAAAGCAGCTGGAGATAAGTTGGTTAGGAGCATGCACCAACTTATCTGTAAGATAAGTTCGGAAGAAAGCATACCCGATGAATGGAACCTCAGTATTGTTTGCCCGATCCTGAAAAAAGGAGACCCTCTAAACTGCACCAACTATAGAGGAATCAGTCTACTTAACATCGCCTATAAAATCTTCTCTGCCGTAATATGCAAACGTCTAAAGCCCATCGTCAACAACCTGACAGGTCCTTATCAGTGTGGTTTTAGACCAGGAAAGTCGCCAATTGATCAAATATTCACATTACGGCAGATCCTGGAAAAAACCCAAGAACACCAATTTAACGCCCACCATCTTTTCATCGATTTCAAGGCCGCATATGACAGAATCTACAGGGATGAGCTGTATAGAGCCATGTCTAGTTTTGGCATCCCTACCAAACTCGTCCGTTTGTCCAGGTTGAAAAAGGAGAATTCACGCTGCTCCATAAAGGTTGGAAACAACTTAACAGAACATTTTGATGTAAAAAAAGGTTTTAGACAAGGTGATGCGCTATCATATGATTTTTTTAACATCGTGCTTGAAAGAATAGTGCAAACTTCCTACGTCAACACTAGAGGCACGGAAGAAGTCAGCGTGATTTCAATGGGGCTTTTATGAATATCGACAGACGTGACTTTGAGGTAGTCAATGACTTCGTCTACCTAGGCCCACTGTAAACGCAGAAAACAACACCAGCGCTGAGATCAAACGCAGAATAACTCTTGCTAGCCTATTTTTCTTTGGACATTTGAGTGGCAAAGTTCTCTCTCGAGGGACCAAAGTGTCGCTATATAAGACCCTTATCATCCCCGTCCTGCTATACGGTGCAGAAGCATGGACTATGAAAAAAGCGGATGAAAGCACCTTGGGTCGTTTCGAGAGAAAAGTTCTTCGGTCCTGTATGCATGGAGAAGATGAAACAACAAGCTGTACGGGCTGTACAGCGACGAAGACGTTACCAGAAGGGTAAGAGTCCAATGAATAAGATGACTGGGTCAAGTAGAGCGCATGTATACCACACCCACAAGGCAGCGCATTAGAGGAAGACCGCGGATCATGTGGAGCGCACAAGTGGAAAGTGACCTTACCCAACTTGGAGCGCGAAACTGGAGACGTCTAGCTAGGGACCGAGCTAGATGGAGAAGTTTGTTGGGTGAGGAACTAGTTCACACAGAACTGTAGCAACACCCTAAGTAAGTAAGTAAGACTTACATTTCTCAACTATTTCTGTGTGCGAGTACTGTTGTACTCAACTTGGTTAGTAATTCACACACAGCTTGTTTTGTTTGATTTTGTCTTTTTATAACGGTTAAACTAAGTTTCTCTTTATTGTATCGTTTTTCTTACAACAATTTCATTGGTCAACAAGGCAATTGTAGCTTTTCTACGGTTTTTGATGGCTTTAGTTTGACTCTTCTAAATCAACCTTACCTACTTCAGGTTTTTGAGATTTAACATTTCATAATTGGAACAAACATTTGATTAGGCGTTTTGAGACCGTGAAGTGTTTTTTTTTTCAATAACATTCAATACTTCGATATTCTGTTAAAAAATTTTCAGGATCTTATTAATTTTTCAAAAAATACTTAACTGCCATACATTTAGCATTTCTGCTAAAACGGTTCGTAACAGAAAAAAGCAAAAGAGTATATTTTGATCTTATTACGACTTTGTCATACATATATTGGAAAAAATATATAAATAATGTTGAAAACGTGTATTTCTGAAGTTAAGTATACATTCAGCTGAAAGCCTAGTTTGGATTCGGAATCAGCGCTTAAAATGAATTCTCAAGAGTACGATAACTTTGCACCAAGATATAAAAACGGTTTTCGATCAAAGGGATAAATACACGCTTTGTTTTTTTTTTTTGTGGGTTGCGCAACAGTCCGTTGAGAACTAGGGCCTAGTGACTTACAACTCTCAACCATTTCTGCGTGCGAGTAATATTGTCAGGAACGGAGGGGACCTACAGTTTATATGCCGAATCCGAACGGCTAATTTGAGAAACCACCTTTTCATGACAAGAGTTACTGATGGAGTATTTGTCAATTCCTCGCAAGAGGCAGTACCCGTGAAAAGACTTTAGTTGGCATAGGCAGGGATCGAACCCAAGACCTCTGGCATGAAAGTCCAACGCACTAACCATCATGCCACGGGTACTACTCACAAGCTTCGTAACTATTTGTATATTTATTTATTGAAAACAGTTAAAAATCGCCTAATACGAATCTTCTTCAAAACCTAATATCCAATTTTGAAAACAATCGAGAGAAGAGTAAAAATTTTGAATCAAATCTAGTTTTCCCGCCAATTAATTTTGTTTGCATGAGTTTCAAAACTTCAATGTAAAATTTCTGGAAAATTAGACTCTTGCATTCCTTTAAAAACAACGCTCATCATAAACTCATAATATATTGTCCGAGAAATAAATATGACTGAATGCACTATTTTCCGTGCTTCGTTGCTTAAGTTGATAAACAAAAGGCAACCAGAAACCCTTTACTTTGGCTTATGTATTTTATAAAACCCCTAAGTCATATGTTTTCATTATAAGATTCCGATCTTATTCATTTAAGAACCCTCTACCTTCTCTTTTCGTTATGATCCTTATCTCCTTGTGTGCTCGCATTTATCAAAAAATAAAATGGGTATTTAAACTGCAATGTCTTGTGGCTTGTAAGTTCTAACCTACTGAAATTATGGCTTGTAACATTTTGTTCTTGTTTGTGAGGCAAAAACTCACTATAAAACCACTTAATTAGGTATAAAAAGTGTGCCTTGTACAATTTCGTTGGTTCTTAAACAATTTAGAAAATCCTAAAACAAGTATAAAATAAATTCAATTCTTTGAATTATCAACGACGTTATGGTTTACAGGCATTAACACTTGTAAACTGTACTTACCTTGTTTAAGAAAAGATCGTAAGATTATTATAAGGCAGTGGTAGCACTTTTTTCAAAATAGCATTATTTGATTCACTCGAGGTCCTGCTCAAATAATATTTGTGGTTACAAACGAGACAAAAAAGACTCCCTACACATTTAGTCAATATTCTTGAGGAAATACCGAATGTGGAAGAAAAATTATTGGCTTTTGTAAAATTAGGCCCAATTTATAAGTTCAGCAGAAAATAATTAAAAATTCTACAACTTTAAAGGTTATAGAGTCATCTAAACATCATTTAAATTTTTGAATCTTAATCCGCCTTCACATGAAATGGATTGCAAGCTCTTATTATAATAAAATATGGGCGAAGTAATTTTTTTTTGGGAATAAAGCTCGGTGTTCTGACTACACACAGCTCTATAAAATACCCAACAAAAGAGCCTGTTTAAAAAATTAACTATATAAGATTTAAAAATATACCAGTAAAATAAGTTTGTCTTCAAAGATATGCATAAATGTCATTTGATTTGTCAAAAAACCTCTATTTTCATTTTTTTTTGATAATCGTTGGACCAGTTTTATTTAAATATTTTGTATTTGAATTGCTGAATCAAAATTGCTTGTTCAAAAAAAAAAAATATTGAAATCGGTTCATAAGTTGCTGAGAAAATTAAAACTCAAAAAACGGTTCTATGGGCGGTACCTTTCCTGAGCAATACAAAAATATATTTTTCTTACTAAAGGAAGCCAAGTTAAAAAATGAAGTTTTAGGGAAAATTTAAAAAAAAATCTATCGGTTTGGTTTTGAGAAAATTCGAACTTTCGTTTTTGACCAAAACAAATTGTAAGGTGGCCACTGTTAGTTTTGATCTTAAACAAAAAAAAGGAAAAAAAAAGCCTAACAAGAATCTGCTCAGAACCTTAACTTGCAAGTTTGAACTTAATCCACCCAAAGGTTTAGGCGCGGACAGACAGACAGGACAGACCGGACGAAATCGCGGGACCCACTTTTTTCGACTGCTTTACCATCGTCATATCATGTTTGATTAAAATCCTGAGTTAGATATGTCGCAAGTAAAAATCGCATGACAGCGCATCACCTTGTCTAAAACATTTTTTGACATCAAAATGTTCTGTTAAGTTGTTTCCAACCTTTATGGAGCAGCGTAAATTCTCCTTTGTCAACCTGGACAAACGGACGAGTTTGGCAGGAATGACAAAACTAGACATGGCTCTATACAGCTCGTCCCTATAGCTTCTGTCATATGCGGCCTTGAAATCAATAAAAAGATGATGGGTATAGATTTGGTGTTCTTGGGTTTTTTCCAGGATCTACCGTAATGTGAATATTTGATCGACTGTGGACTTTCCTGGTATAAAACCACACTGATAAGAACCTATCAGGTTGTTGACGATGGGCTTTAGACGTTCACATATTACGGCAGATAACATTTTATAGGCGATGTTAAGTAGACTGATTCCTCTATAGTTGGTGCAGTTTAGAGGGTCTCCTTTTTTCAGGATCGGGCAAACAATACTAAGGTTCCATTCATCGGGCATGCTTTCTTCTGACCATATCTTACCTATAAGTTGGTGCATTCTTCTAACCAACTGATCTCCAGCTGCTTTAAAGAGTTTGGCATTCAAGCCATCTACTTCAGCGGCTTTGTTAGACTTTAGTTTAGATATGGCAATCTTTACTTCGTCTAAGTCGGGAGGACGGGGTTGTTGGCTTTCGTCGTCTATGTTGAATGGATCATCCTGCCTAACAGCGGAATTTGGTTCTTCGTCGCCGTTATACAGTCTGCAGAAGTGGCCCTTCCATATCCTCAGCATTGATTGCGGTTCCACTATGATGTTTCCGCTTTTGTCTTTGCAGCCTTCGGTTCTAGGTTTATGTACCTGTGAATTTCTTTTCACCTGTTCATAAAACCTCGAACTTCATTCCTGCTTTTAAACCTCTCTACATCTTCGACTGCACGCTTTTCATGCCTCTCTTTTTCTTTCTGAGAAGTCGGTGTCTCTTTGGCTGCATTCTTTTTTTAATCCAGAGGTTTCTAGTTGGTGGTTTCTTGAAACCCAGCACTTCAGAGGCGGCTTCTCTGATTGCATCTTGGCAATGTTGCCACTGGTTTTCGATACATTATGTTGGCGGCAGAGAACTTCGAGAGAAGTTTCTTGTAACTCGGTCGGAAAAGGATTTGGCGATTTCTGGCGATTGTAGCCGTTCGACGTTGTACCTTCTCCCAGTACCTCCTTGTTTTTCCGTGGGTCTGGAAACCCGAAGTGCTACCTTGGCTACAACGAGGTAGTGGTTCGAGTCGATGTTAGCTCCTCGGAAAGTTCGTACATCCATAATGCTGGAAGCGTGTCTGGCGTCGATCGCAATATGGTCGATCTGGTTGACGGTAGATTGATCTGGAGAAGTCCAAGTTCCTTTGTGGATGTTGAGGTGTAGAAAACGCATACTGGCTACCATGACGTTTTCGTCTTGAAGCAAAATCTATGTGCCTGAATCCATTGTGATAAGTTTTCTCATACAGGCTGTTAACACAGCCATTCATCCAAAAAAGCGCCTCATCACTAAAGAATATTTTTCGGCAAAAACTGGGGTCCTCTTTCAAAAGATGCGAAGCCCAGTCAGCGTTGTCTATAGTCATGAACTTTGAGCATCTGGTTCAGTTGGATCTGGTACGGGTGAAGGCCAAAGTCTCGTCCAAAATTCGCCAAGTTGCAGTCATCGAAATGACGACTTATGCACAGCGAGTTCTCGTCCTAACTTGCGTTCCTTGAACGTACGGGGTTCGGCTGATTGTTTACTTAACCGTTCGTCTCGAATTTAGCCATCGAACGTTGAAGAGTCGATTGAGGGGTGGCCACCACGTCTACCGTAAAATGAGCGCAATACGCGTAACGTTTTAACGAACACTCATTTTATAATAACGTTTAATTATTTGAACGTGCTGTTCGTCACGTGTAACGTGCCATGATAATTTGGCATAAGCAACTAAATAATAAACAAAAGATTTGACAGATGTCACCTTAACAAAATGGCGCCACGGAGTGCTAAAATCTACCCGCGCCAATTGAAAAACCTCTTATTTGAAAAATATCAACTGGTAAGACCAACAAATAATCCTGAACATCCGGTGGCCACAAATTATATCTAACGATGAACTGTGGCTCAGGACTTGGCACACAAATGGTGGATGTTGACATCGCGCAGAGAAAGTGGCGCTAGATTGGCCATACATTGAGGAAGCCGGACGACAACATAGCAAAGCAGTGCCTTCAATGGAAACATCAAGGTAGAAGGCGTCCTGGAAGACCAAGACAAACATGGAGATCATCTGTCATGAAAGAAGTTCGGTCCCAAAACTCGGGGACGTGCTTCCAGCTGAGGTATCGTGCTAGGAATAGAGAGAGATGGAAGAAACTGGTTGCCGCCCTATGCTCCAAGAGGAGTTAAAGTGCTGCTAGCAGCGAAAATTGAAATTATAGAATATCACGATCACGATCTTGATATGTATGTTTTTTAACTAATTTGTAACTAATGTATTTTCTGCTTAGCATGAAAGTTGTGATTTATTGCGACGGTAATAACGGAATCCCACGTCTTAAAAACAAAACAAAAAACAACCCAATCAAGAGAAATCCAAACCAACAAAGAAATTAGCAATTCCCATTGCAATTTTTCTTAATATCCCTTGAAAAACGAAGAAAAGAACATCAGCCTCATGGACTGTCTCAACCAACCCAAGGAAACAAAAAAAAGCTACAAGCCCTGGAAGAAGAACCTAGGTTCCTATCTATCTCTTTCTATGTACACAGCACATAGATCACCTGCCTCTCAAGTTGATCTACCTGATCGATTGTGTTCGACAACAACGAAGACGACGGTCGGCGGCGAAGAAGAAGCAATAATTCCAATTCCCATCAATGGTTGTTCCTTCTTTTTTTATTTGTGTTTTAAGGAATAATCGCCGCCGCCACCACCATACCACACCACCAGAGTCCAGACACCACATCAAAGTTCTTTCTTGGTTTTTGCTGGGTCTGGGTGTAGTACAAGTACCAACTCTATCCAATTCGAATTGCAAGTCGTGATTCTAGATGTTCTCACGAGTCCCCAGTTAAATGGACCTGTTTACATGAGAACCAATATAATTCTTCTTCTTTTTCTTGTGACGACTTCAATAATACAACAAAAGAAACTACAACAACTAAGTCCATGGGACAAAGTGGGTATAGAGGTGGTAGGTACCTATCTTCCACAAAAATAAAAACAAACAAGACGAAAATAAAAAACCAACGAGATAGAGACTCCAACGATAGAAGACCACGACACGATGGATACGGATAGACCCATGGAAGACCGACGACGACGTCCAAGGGTCTCTCCGTCTAACTAACGTGATGGTAAAGGTCGTTAATGTAATCTTCTGTGATTAACACAATTGCCTCAATTTGTAGCTTGATTTGATTTTTTGTTGGTTTGGTTTTGCGGGCGGCCAAGCAAAGCTATAGGGAGCGATGCAGTAGGTATAGGAAGCTAAAGGCTAGGAAGTTCTCCCCTCCCTTCTCTCACTCTCTAAATGAATTAAGAAAAAAATGCATAAACCTCAGAAGCTATTTGCATTTAGATAAGATTATGCAGATGTACAAAAGATACTCATGTGCAGATACTTACAAAATGCCACAACGTTATCCACCAAAGACCTCCCTCCGGGTAATGTTGATAATCCTTTAATTAAAGCCTAGATTATAAATTAGCGTAATCCCATCTCAGAATGAATTAAAAAAAAACACTTAATTGATAATTGCACTGCTTCTAATTTTTAATTCTTATTTTTTTTAAGAAAATGCACTCGCAACTCACACAAAATCAAAACCGAAAGGACGCTTCCGACGCCGCCGCTGCCGCTAAGAAGAATCGAATACGCACGAGATGCGCTTTAGGACAAAAACTCTTGCGCAAGGGATTTAACTACAACCATACGCCCGCCGCCACCGAACAGCTTCGCATAAAACCAAAATAGACCAGTAGCACGTTTTATTTTTATTTTTATTTTTATTTAGATTTTCTTTCGAATAACGGAAACACAACGGTAGGTGTCGTCTGCTTGTCGCGTTTTGCCGGTTCTTTGTTGTTGTTTATTATTTGTTTACCTTAAAAAGATCCCGTTTTCGCTTTCAGAATCAAAACAAAACACAAAAAATGAAATTTTATTTGAAAGAAACATACCGTTAGATTTCTTAGAATGCAACGAAAAAAAATCACTAATCAGACAACAGACAACCGCACGGCGCGTTTGTTTATACACAACTGATTGGGAGATCGTGTCGCAGTTGTTCGCAGCCGGCAAAATGTCTTTGGTACACAAAACACATGAGAACGAGAAGGAGAGAAGTTGGAGCCCAACAACGGCTGCTGGTAGGTGGGAGGTGGAGTGGAGAATGGTAATGGAATGTTTTGTTGGTTTGGTTTTGGGGTTTTCTGATGGATGTGGCTGCGCTAGGGGGCGATGTTATGCGATGGAGACGGATGGAGGCTGGAGATTGAGAGAGAATATCGTAAAAGTTCATTATTTGATGAATTTGAGAGTTTAGATCGTAAGAAAATGATGATGATCGGTTTGGGAAAACGCGATGCATGTGAGAATTTTTGATTCTCTTTTGTTGATTTTTATTTTTATTTCATGAAAAACAACAACAAAAACATAAATAAAAATGAAAATGAATGAATTTACCGGTAAAAACAAAACGTGAGTAGAGTAAAGTTTACAATAAATCAGCTGTTTATGTTTGTTTTTGTATATTTTAAGTTTAATGACAAGATTAGCATGATGTCTGGTTTGCGGTACCTATACCTATGTATTTTATTAACTGCTTACAGTAGCGGAATGCTGATAGGAATGTATTTATTAAAATTTAATTGATTAACCATTAAAATGATTAAATTATATATTTTTTAGATGGAGTAGGCAAATATCTTGATACTTTGGACCAAGCAGGGAGAAGAGACTATAGTGGTTTTTTGAAATGACAATTTTTGCGAAGTTCAAGAGAAGGTTAGATTATTTGAAAGAACGCGCAAGTTTGATTGATAACCTAATTTGGAAGTTTAGTAGAATCGCTGATAAGAGATGATTTGTTTGACTTTTATTCCCAAAAAACGCTGAGAACGTAAGTACCTATAACTATTTTTAGATAGACCACTTTGAATGACAAGAATTTTTGTGTTGTTAGTCCACATGTTATTATGTTCAAATGGTAGACATGTGCATTCAAGAGGACACAAGTGTCCAAAAGTTTTTACCAAAACCCACCTCTGTCTATCAACTGCCTCCCTTACTTCCCCGCGGTGAACATTGGATTCATGGGAGAAGTCTTGAGTTTCAACAGAGTGAGCGAGTGCATCACGGCAATCCTCGTCAAGCATAAATTCGCCAAAAATAAGCCTAATATGCGCTCATGCCCCAACAGAGGAGGAAGATGAAGACACCAAAGACATATTCTACGAGCTCTTGGACAAGACTTATAAGCAGTGACCTGGCTATGACATTAAAATTGCCTTAGGAGATTTTAATGCCCATCTAGGAAGAAAAGACATATTTGGTGAGATAATCGGGAGATACAGCCTGCACGACACTACCTCCGACAACGGATTCAGGCTCGCCGATTTCGCTGCTAGGCCAGACGTTCTGATCAATCAACCGTCAACCAGATTGGCCACATTTCGATCGACGCACGACACTTCTCCAGTATCCAGGATATCCGAAAATTCCGGGAGGCCAACATTGACTCGGACCACTACCTCTTTGTAGCCAAGGTACGGCTACAGATATTCCGATCCGAACCAAAAACGAGGAAGTACTGTGAGAAGATTCGACGTCAGACGGCTACAATCGCAAGAGACTGCCATGTCCTTTTCCAATCGAGTCTCTAATAACCTTTTAAGGAGTCTTATGCCTCCTGCATTAAGCATTGAAAACCAGTGGCAACATTGCCTTGCAGCCATCAGAGATGCCGCCTCTGAAGTGCTAGGTTTCACACAGTCAACACAGAGAAACCCCTGGTTTGACGACGAATGCCAGCAAGCGCACGCAGCGTAACAAGAGGCATACAAAACGGCGCTGCACAAAAGGACTAGAGCTGCTAACGAGCTCTACGAGCAGAAGAGGAGAGAGGAACACTGGCTTCTTAGACAGAAAAAAAGAGAGCATGAGAAGCGCGCGATCGAGGAGATAGAGGGATGAGATTCGTAAATTTTACCAAAAGGTAAAAAAAAAACCCAAGGGCACCAGCCACGAACCAAAGCCTGTAAAGACGATCAGGGGAACATCGTAGTAGAACCACAGTCGATGCTGAAAATATGGATAGATCACTTCTCCAAATTATATAACGGCGATGACGAACCGAATTCCGGTGTAAGCGAGATAGAACCACTAAAACTAATCGACGCAGATCAACAATTCCGCCTACCCGACCTTGACGAAGTGAAGATAGCTATATCTAAACTTAAGTCAAACAAAGCTGCTGGAGCTGACGCCATCGATGACGAACTATTCAAAGCAGCAGTCGATGTCTTGGTACGGAGCATGCACCAACCCAACTGCAAAATATGTTCGGAAGAAAGCATGCCCGAAGAGTGGAACCTCAGCATAGTTTGCCTGGTATATAAGAAAGGAGGCCCTCTTAACTGCGCCCACTACAGAGGCATCAGTCTCCCCAACATTGCGTATAAGATCCTCTCTGCCGTATTATGTGAACGTCTTAAGCCATTCGTCAACAACCTGATTGGTCCTTATCAGTGTGGCTTCAGACCAGGAAAGTCCACTATCGACCAAATATTCACACTACGGCAGATCTTGGAAAAAAAAACAGGAGCTTGAAATCGATACCCACCATCTCTTTATCGATTTTAAAGCCGCGTATGTCACCATCTATAGCGAAGAGCTCTACCGAGCAATGTCTAGTTTTGGCATCCCTGTCAAACTTATCCGTTTTTTGCAGAATGATCTGCTCTATCAAGGTCGGAAAAGATCTTACCGATGCATTTGATGTCAAAAAAGGTTTTAGACAAGGCGGTGCACTGTCCTGCGACTTCTTCAACATCGTTCTGGAAAGAATTGTGCAAAACTCAACCGCCAACACTAGAGGCACAATCTTCCAAAGGTCCATCCAATTACTCGGATTCGCAGATGATATTGACATAATTGGAAGATCAAAGCGTTATGTCAGTGGAGCGCTTTTGAGCATTGCGACGGAAGCTAAGAAGATGGGTTTAGTGGTCAATGAGGAAAAGACCAAGTAAACGGTGATTTTTTAAGAGCTTGAGAACTTTAAAAAAAAAAAAACTCATAAAATTTGCAAAATCTCATCGATTCTTTATTTGAAACGTTAGATTGGTCCATGACATTTACTTTTTGAAGATAATTTCATTTAAATGTTGACCGCGGCTGCGTCTTAGGTGGTCCATTCGGAAAGTCCAATTTTGGGTAACTTTTTCGAGCATTTCGGCCGGAATAGCCCGAATTTCTTCGGAAATGTTGTCTTCCAAAGCTGGAATAGTTGCTGGCTTATTTGTGTAGACTTTAGACTTGACGTAGCCACACAAGAAATAGTCTAAAGTCGTCAAATCGCATGATCTTGGTGGCCAACTTACCGGTCCATTCCTTGAGATGAATTGTTCTCCGAAGTTTTCTCTCAAAATGGCCATAGAATCGCGAGCTGTGTGGCATGTAGCGCCATCTTGTTGAAACCACATGTCAACCAAGTTCAGTTCTTCCATTTTTGGCAACAAAAAGTTTGTTAGCATTGAACGATAGCGATCGCCATTCACCGTAACGTTGCGTCCAACAGCATCTTTGAAAATTTACGGTCCAATGATTCCACCAGCGTACAAACCACACCAAACAGTGCATTTTTCGGGATGCATGGGCAGTTCTTGAACGGCTTCTGGTTGCTCTTCACTCCAAATGCGGCAATTTTGCTTATTTACGTAGCCATTCAACCAGAAATGAGCCTCATCGGTGAACAAAATTTGTCGATAAAAAAGCGGATTTTCTGCCAACTTTTCTAGGGCCCATTCACTGAAAATTCGACGTTGTGGCAGATCGTTCGGCTTCAGTTCTTGCACGAGCTGTATTTTATACGGTTTTACACCTTCTTCCATGTGGTCGAATAACACAAACCCAATTGCTGCGAACGGCGACGAATCGACAATTCACGGTCTTCAGCAACACTCTCAGAAACAGACGCAATATTCTCTTCTGTACGCACTGTACGCATTCGTGTGGTTGGTTTAATGTCCAATAAAGTAAACTGATAGCGAAACTTGGTCACAATCGCATTAATTGTTTGCTCACTTGGTCGATTATGTAGACCATAAATTGGACGTAAAGCGCGAAACACATTTCGAACCGAACACTGATTTTGGTAATAAAATTCAATGATTTGCAAGCGTTGCTCGTTAGTAAGTCTATTCATGATGAAATGTCAAAGCATACTGAGCATCTTTCTCTTTGACACCATGTCTGAAATCGCGCGTGATCTGTCAAATACTAATGCATGAAAATCCTAACCTCAAAAAAATCACCCTTTATAACGACGAACTGTACGGGCTGTACAGCGACACTGACCTAGTTAACAGAATTAAAGTCCAACGGCTTAGATGGCAAGGTTATGTAGAGCGAATGGACATAACCGCTTTAGTCCGGAGGTCTTCGAATCCAATCTTGAGGGACGGTACAGTAGGGGACTCAAGTTGCACACGCATGTGGGTGAAGACCTCAACCAACTGAAAACTGCGAAACTGTAGACAGTTAGCTAGAGACCGAGCTGGCTGGAGATGCATGTTGGTTGAGGCCCAGGTCCGCCCGAACTGTAGCGCCACCTTAAGTAAGTAATTAAGTAGTCCACGTATTTCAAGTAGGTACAGTAATAGAGAAAGAGATCCACCTATCACATTTCTGCTTCTGATGAACACTTCCATATATGTATCAGTCTCTATCAGTTGTTCTAGGTGAATGTTGTTCTAGGTGATGATGATGATAAATGCAAAAGTGCTTCGTAAAATTTAAGTAAAAATAATGAAATTATTATAGTGTTGAGCAGTTTTATTTAATAAAGTAAGTAAAGTTTGATAATTTATTTCATGTTTTAAATAAAATAATCTACTTTTCCTGATACATTAATACAAAACTTGGTTTTCAACTTTTATAACTTATGAAATATTCCCCTTTATAATAAACTTAGAATATTCTAAATAAGATAATTAGACTTTAAGGTTTTTTTCAAACAAACATTTTTTTCCTTTTATAACTATTTTATAAATTTTATTTTCTATTTTTTATTTATTTAAAAAGAATCATTAAAATGAAGTTCAGAAAAATTAGCTAATTGGGAAAGAACCTGAGAAATCTTTTATTTTTGCATCCTCATTATATATTTTTAAATTTATTTTGTTAAATTAAAATATCAAGACATACAATATAATAGAAGTAGCTTAGTATATATATTAAAAATAAAAATATTTTAGTAATGTGGTTTTTAATCTGGCAATACTTTTTTTCGGAATTGTTTGTTGTTTTTTTTTGACAGCTGTCACTTGATTTATTCACAGTTTGGTTTGTCATTTTATATTGAATAGATTTAGATTTGCAGATTGTGTGAATTTGTTAACAAAGCAATCTATTTATTGAAAGAATATTTAGGTGAATGCAATTTATCGAATTTATTGAAGCCATTCACAATGGCCATTTGTCCGAAATCATTTGTATCCTTATAATAATAATATAACATTCTTCGCAAAGACTAAACTACACGTTTAAGAAAACTCTTTTCACTATTTTCAGTGGCAAAACCGTGGGGTTTACTTTTTACTTACGACTTATAGCAAATCTATGGCAAGTTTTTAAGTCGAAAAAATTTCAAACTCGAGATTTTAATTAAACATGACACAACGATGGTAGAGAAGACGAAAAAATGAGTTCGTAACGGAGTTTATTTGGTTTTTTAGATCAAAATAACGGTAGGCCTCATAAATATTTGTTGGTTAAACATCGAAATTCGAATTTTCTCAAAAACTAACCGATGGATTTTTATTAAATTTTCTCTAATTTGTTGTCTAACTTGGTTTCTTTAAATACAAATTAAAAAAAGAGGCTGGGATGCGACCCACACAAATAACTCCCCATCGTGTCTGTCGATTTGTCTTGCATAAAAGTTTGTAGGTTTTTTTTCGTGTTTTGTTAAAAAAGATTCTCAGTTGAATTATTCTTAAAAATGTAAGAACTACCAATAATTTTTCTTGACGAGATTTTTATTCGAAAACACGAGATATCGAAAAACGACCAACAATTTTTATCAATTTTGCGTACTATTTTTTGTAGATTTTAATTTTTTATGAAAAAAAATGTCCGTTGGATTCTTTTAAAAAAATTACTGAACGTCGAAAACATGATGTTCTGTGAGATAAAATAAGTTTGAAGCCAATATTTTTAAAATTTGAGAAGATTTTTGAGTCGAAAGTAAATTTTTACTAAGTTCTTTTTAAGGTTTTTATTTGTTGTAAAAAAAATGCCAATTCGATTTTTCTCAACATTTTACTGAATATTGAAAACAATATTGCTAATAAGCTAAATTTAGTTTAAAGCAAATATCTTAAAGTCTTGAAAAGATATTTGAGTTGAAATTCAATATTTACAAACTTTTAGTAATGTTTTCTAGGTTTTTATTTTTGGGTAAGGAACAGTTATCACGCAGTAAGAATGCGATAAATTTCAATGTAAGCAAATCAGCACAAGCGATACTCTTACAGTATTTCGGCGCGTGTGCTGATTATGCATTAATATACTGAATTACAATATCAAATTATGTCTGAGAACATAATTTTGTAAATGTTCTCATAGCTTAAGTTTAGGTTAAGTTTTCAATAAATACTAGTGAGTAAGAAATTATATGTTAGTATTAAGCAGATTGTGACAGAGAAACCAATAAAATTTATTTTTTTAAAAAATACAAAGCTAAACTTTGTAACTGGCGCCCGAGCAGTTAACCTGATTTTGAAGCAAGGAAATTCTTTTTAACTTTGTGAAACGATAAAAGTGCGGTGAAGTACAAGAAAAAAAAAAACACGCAATAATTGTCAAGGATAAAATCCAAAAGTAACAGACTGATCATAACTTCGTGAAACAAATTAAAAAAGTGAAGTACAAGTTAAATTCAGTGCGTGTAGTCCAGAAAATAATATCAGCGCAATAATTGTCAAGGATAAAATCCAAAAGTAACAGACTGATCATAACTTCGTGAAACAAATTAAAAAAGTGAAGTACAAGTTAAATTCAGTACGTGTAGTCCAGAAAATAATACCCCAAAGCTACAAACTGATATATTCTTTGTGAAACAAAGGCACAAGTGAAGTACAAGTGAAGAGAATTCCGGCGTGAAATCAAGGGAAATCCGAACGTAACAGACGAGTGCCCCAGTAAGGCCCACCAAACTCAACGGCGGACACTAAAAAGGAGTAACACGAAGCTGTTCGATGGAGATTTATTTAAAAATTAGTCTGATATCGTAAGTCTTAATTACTCATTTAAATTGTAAGAAAAAAAATATTTTATATCTACAAAGTGAATATTGAAAAAATAAACCAGACAAAAAGAAAAAAAAACCATTGCACAAGAAAAAATATTAGATTACATACATATAACCAAAATATAGGAAGTTATTGTTTAGAAATAAAAACGAAACATACAATTAAATATTTAAATAAAAAACAATTGAACAAAATTTATCTAAAAGTTTAATCAAAAGAAATCTTGTAAAAAATCTAAGATTTTAAATCACCTAAAAGAAAAAATCTAAATATTATCTTACAAATCCTTTCTCTTACTTAAGAAAAAATCATCAAATATTCCAAATTTCTGAACATTCTATTAACTGCAAAACTATTGGGAAAGGGTAAAGAAAACATTTTTATATTTCCTCTTTAATTTTTTAAATCAAAAATAATTCTAAATGGAAGCCCAAATAGAAGCTCTGCAAAATGCTGTTACGCAATTGACAGGAGCAATCAACTCTCAGATTGAAATTACTCAAAATCTTCAGAGAAGATTAAACTCATTAGAAACAGTACGTGCAATTCCTGTATTTCCAACTTCTCCACCAGGTCCTAAGACGGAAAAGGAACTGCAAGAAATAAGCAAGTTACCCGATTGCGTAAAGGAATTACATGTTTTTGACGGTAATCCCGTCCAATACATCTCATGGATTCATAATGTTGAATCAATTTTAAAGGATTACGAAATTGTAAAGAATAAACCAATCTATAGGTCTATACTTCAAAGTATAAGACAAAAAATAAGAGGCGGTGCGGATGCAGCTTTGGTGTCGTATAATATTTTCGACAATGATTGGTTGTCAATCAAAAAATGTCTCTCTCTGCACTATGCAGACAAGAGGGATATTCGTACTTTAGAGCACCAATTAAATAGCCTCTCTCAAGGTTCTTCAAGTATTGATGAGTTTTACGCAACTGTAAACCATCAATTTTCCCTAATCATTAATAAAATAAAAACGGAAGACTATAGTTCAGAAACTATAAACGCACTCAACGAGAGCTATAGAAATCGTGCTCTTGACGTATTCATACGCGGCCTTAACGGCGATCTTTCGAAAATATTAATGATTCAAAAACCACAAAACTTGCCTGAGGCATATGCATCGTGCCTTGAAATACAAAACCTCAATTTTAGGAATATGTCCTTACACTCAAAAGCAGGCTTTAATACTGTGACTGCCCCAGTCAACCAGATAATGTCACATTTCAAGAATCAACCTAGACCTGTAAAACCGCATTATAATAATCCTTCTCAACTCAATCTTCCAAATAGAAACATGGCCTATAATATCCAACACAATAATAATTATCAACGTAATAATGCTCCTAGACTCCCTAATAGACCTCCACCGCCAAGGCCAACTCAACCAAAACCTCCAGTCCCCATGGAAGTTGATAAATCAATAAACTCTAGACAGGTTAATTACATGAACAGACCTTATAATAATCAAAATTCTAATCATAACTCTGGAAACAATACCCCAAATTCCGAAAATCTTCCTCAAAAACGCCAACGCCTTTACCACACCGACGTCCTTGACGAAGAAGAATATCTTCAAAAATATACAGACGAATTCGATGAGGAACCGCCCCTTGCCGTGGATGAAGACATAGAAGAAAATTTCGAAGAAGGACAAATAAATTTTATGATAGAGGGAAGTCAAGCATCCCCTACATAGAATATTTAACAAAAAATAATAAAACACTGAAGTTTTTAATCGACACAGGTGCGAATAAAAACTTCATCAAACCTGAACTGGCTACAAAAGCACTTCCAACAAATGAGCCTTTTTCAGTACAATCAGCTGGAGGATCAATTAAAATAAACAAAAAAATTTCTGCAAGATTCTTTAAAAGTATTGGAAACGATACAATTTTAGAATTTTACTTATTACCAGGACTCAGAACTTTTGATGGTATCATCGGCGATGATACATTGAAAGAACTTGAGGCGGTTATAGACAGAAAAGAAAACTTTTTGAAAATCAAACCTGATATTAAAATTCCATTAAGACAGAAAGAATCTAAACAAGTAAATAACATTGAAATAAGAGACACACATTTACCAGAGAATATAAAGATACAGCTTAGAACAATTTTAGAAAAATACAAAAATGTATTTGGTCCTGTAAATGATGAAGATACAATTGACACAAACATTAGAGCAGAAATTAAAACATCAACCGACGATGCAATATATACGAAATCCTATCCATATCCGATTCATATGAGAGAAGAAGTTGACACTCAAATACGAAAGCTTCTGAAGGACGGAATAATAAGGCCCTCGAGAAGTCCGTACAACTCTCCATTGTGGGTTGTGCCGAAAAAATCGGACGCGAGCGGAAAAAGAAAATTCAGATTAGTCCAGGATTATCGCAGATTAAACAGTGTCACAATTCCTGACACCTATCCTATACCAGACATTCAGACAACAATTGCAAGCCTTTTAAGAGCGAAATATTTTACAACAATAGACTTAACGTCCGGGTTCCATCAAATTAAAATTAAAGAAAGTGATATCCAAAAAACAGCATTTTCCACGATGAATGGAAAATGGGAATATACTCGACTCCCATTTGGGTTACGAAACGCACCAGCTATTTTTCAAAGAATAATTGATGACGTTTTAAGAGAGTATATTGGGAAAATATGTTTCGTCTATATAGACGACATTATCATTTTTGGATCGTCAATTGAGGAACATTTTAAAAATCTGGAACTCATACTACTGAAACTAAAACAAGCCAATTTTAAAGTAAATTTAGACAAAACTGAATTTCTTAAGGAAGAAGTCGAATTTTTGGGTTATCTGATAACAAACAAAGGAATTAAACCTGACCCTAAAAAAGTTGAGGCAATTCAAAAAATGAAACCTCCAGAAAACCTAAAAGAACTTAAAGGATTTCTTGGCTTAACTTCCTATTACCGTAGATTCATTAAGGATTTCGCTAAAATTGCAAAACCATTAACGAATCTTACTAGAGGGGAGAAGGCTCAAATAAGAGCCAACCAATCAAGTAAAATCAAGATTCAACTAACTGGTGTAGAACTAAAAGCGTTTAGAAACTTAAAAGAACTATTAACCTCATCTGAAATTTTAATTTTCCCCGACTTCGAGAAACCATTCATTTTAACAACGGATGCGTCGAACACCGCTATAGGAGCTGTCCTTTCACAGGGCGAAATGGGCAAAGACCGACCCATAACTTTTATTTCCAGATCACTAAATAGAACAGAGGAAAACTATGCGACGAATGAAAAGGAAATGCTCGCCATAGTTTGGGCTCTCGAAAGTTTAAGGAGCTATTTATATGGTGCAAAGAAAATAAAGATTCTAACGGACCATCAACCTCTGACATTCTCGTTTAGCAACAGAAATAACAACGCTAAACTAAAAAGATGGAAATCGAGAATAGAGGAATACAACTATGAACTTGTCTACAAGCCAGGAATAACTAATAAAGTCGCCGATGCGTTATCGAGACTGAAGTTAGAAGTTAACAACTTAACTCATTCAAGTTCAGCAACAATGCACAGCGCAGAAGAGGATAATTCAGACCTTATCCCACACTGTGAGGCACCAATAAACGTCTTTAAAAACCAGCTAATATTTAGCGAAGGAAATAACATGCAAATATATGAAGAGCCTCACCCGAATTATCGCCGACACTTCATTAAACTTCAACAGATCAATAAAGAAAATATAACCGAAATTCTCAAACAAAAACTAAACCCAAATATACTTAACGGTATAAAAATTCCCGAAAGCTATCTTCAACTCCTGCAGGAAGTCTACAAAGAGTTTTTTAGCAAATTCAAAATCCGTATCTCACAAAAATTCGTTCAAGACATAGGAAATGAAAATAATAAGTTTGAAATCATTCGAAAGGAACATAATCGGGCTCACCGAAATTATAAAGAAAATAAAGAACAAATTTTAGAAAATTATTTCTTCCCAGGCATGACGAACCTAATAAAAAAGTATACAAAAAAATGTGAAATTTGCAATTTAAGCAAATACGATAGAAATCCCCACAAACCAGAATTCCAAGAAACACCTATTCCTACCTATCCCTCGGAAATAATTCACATGGATATTTTTGAAATAGATCACGAGAAATTTATTTCTTGCGTAGATAAATTCTCAAAATTTTCTAAATTTTTTCACATAAAAGAAAAATCTGCATTGTATTTAAGGCAAAAAATAATTAAAATCCTACATTATTTTACAGTCCCCAAAATCTTAGTTACGGATAACGAAAGCAGCTTCATAAGTCCCATTATATCGAATTATATAAAAACATTAGGAATTCAATTATATCTTACACCCCCACAGAAAAGCGAAGTCAATGGCACTATAGAAAGAGTGCACTCCACCATAATCGAATTGAGTCGCTGTTTAAAAAAAGAATACCCAGACTTTACTACAAAGGAAATTATAAATATAGCTGTAGACAGATATAATAATTCAATTCATTCTGTCACTAAAAAGAAACCTAGTGATGTGTTTTTAGGAAAGGCTCAAAGATTAAATTATCAAAACCTAGTTGATTTCCAGTCAAAAGTAAATGAGGATTTGTTAGAACGTATAAAAAAGAATCAAAAAAATAAATTAAAAAGAGCAAACCGAAATAGACACCGACCTAAAACTTATCAAGTAGGAGATACAGTTTACGCCGCAATTAAACGTAGGGATGGCAAACAAAAACCTCTTTTCTCAAAAGAAGTCGTAGCAAAGGATAACAGGGTTACAATTCTAACCGAAAGTGGAAGAAAGATTCACAAATCTCAGCTTAAAAATACGTCTCCATAAAGTTATTCTTTTTTTTCTAGGTTACTTCTATATTTAACATCAGCTGCGTTCAATGTATATGAATACAACACTCCTTTAATTGAAGTAAAACAAGGAAATGGGAAAATAATACATGGCCACTTCAAAATGATACATGTTATTAACCTAACAAAATACGAAGACCTTATACTGAATATAAAGCCCACCATTGAGAAAGAAATAGACAAAAATAGTATCCTCTACCCACAACTTCTTAACCAACTTACAGATTCAGAGAACTTATTGCAAAAGCTACTAATAAGGAATAGAGACAAAAGATCCATAGATTGGATAGGCGCTGCATGGAAGTGGATAGCCGGAAACCCAGATGCCACAGATTGGGATAGCATATTGAAATCACAAAATGAAATCATTGAAAATAACAACAACCAATATAAAATTAACAATGAACTAAAATCAGTTACTCAAGATTTAATAGAAAATTACAATAAAATCATTCGACGAGAAGATAGAACAAGTATAGATAAATACGAGCAAATGCTATTCAACAAATTAATTATCTTCAAACAGGAACTTAAAGAAATTGTATCAGCGAACCATTTGGCAAAAACAGGAATTATCAACACAAACCTATTAGATATAACTGAAATACAGAAAATAGTTTCTGAAATAGAAACACTTCCCTATGAAAATGAAATAGAGGCTATGGAATACGCAGAACCGTTCATAATTCAAAAGGATTCTATTTTGCTATATATAATATCGCTCCCAAAAACTTCAAATAAGGTTTATAATCATGTTTTAATACGAGCTACTGTAATTGAGAATAAAAGGATACATTTAGAAAGTAATGAAATTATAACAGCTCACGACGAGACATTCTCCATTATGGAAAAATGTGACAAAATAAGAGAAACTACCATATGTAAAGAAAAACAACTTCAAAAATTAACACCTGACCATTGCCTTAACCAGCTTAAAAAACAATTAAATGCTTCTTGTGACTTTCAGTTTTATAAGAAACCCATTATAGAATTAATAACAGATAATATCGTTTTTATTTCAAATTTTAGAGGAAATCTCAAACATAATGAAAAAACAATAATCTTAAATGGTACATATCTGGTTCAATTCAATAATGATTCAATTAATATAGATGGAAAAAATTACTCTAATACAGAAGTTACTAGTTTTCAGATTCTACCCCCAATATTAAAAGGAAATTTGTCAGAAAAAAAGTTAAAGTTAGATTTGGAATATTTACATGATTTACATTTAGAAAACATAAAGAAACTTAACATTTTTGAAAATTTTAAAGAAATATCTATATTTTCCAATTTTATATTGTATATATTTGCATCTATAATTTGTATTGTATTAATTTATAAAAAATGTAAAAATAGAAAATCAAAGCAAATTGAAATTAAACTTCCTGTCATTCTACCCCAGGTAAATGACTTTAAGGAGGGAAGAGTTATCACGCAGTAAGAATGCGATAAATTTCAATGTAAGCAAATCAGCACAAGCGATACTCTTACAGTATTTCGGCGCGTGTGCTGATTATGCATTAATATACTGAATTACAATATCAAATTATGTCTGAGAACATAATTTTGTAAATGTTCTCATAGCTTAAGTTTAGGTTAAGTTTTCAATAAATACTAGTGAGTAAGAAATTATATGTTAGTATTAAGCAGATTGTGACAGAGAAACCAATAAAATTTATTTTTTTAAAAAATACAAAGCTAAACTTTGTAACTGAACCGTCCACTCGACTTTGTTCAAAATCTTACTGAATGGTGACAGCAACATTTTTTAAAATACAATATTAGTTTAAGGCCAACATCTCAAAGTTTTGAAAAGCTATTTGTGTGGAAAATCAATTTTTACCAACTTTTGTTAAATTTTCTTTTAAGTTTTTATTTTTTTTGTAAAAAAATGTCAATTAGATTTTTCTCAAAATTTAACCGAATATTGGAAATATATTTATTATAAGATAAAATTACTTAGAAAATTAAGATTATGGCATCTTAAATTTTCAAAAAGATATTTAAGTCAAAAATCTATTTTTAAAATCTTTTGCGTAATGTTTTTTATAGGTTTTTTTTTCTCAAAAACGTCACCAGATTTTAAAACATTATTCTTCGTTGTTTTGGAGATAAATTTGTTTTTCGTTAGTAAATTTTTGTCAGTTTTTTTTATTTATAAATAAAAACATTATTTTGATTTTTTTTTTCAAAAAATATATTTGTTTGGTTTGTTTAAGTCTTTAGTGTCATTGGTTCCTGAGATATTTAGAGTTAACGAAAATTGTCACCTTTTTTTAAACTGCTATGGTAACAAAACCACAAACGCAATTTTCTTAAAAGACTTTTGCATCCTTTTGTAGACGTACGGACGAACAGACAAAGTTCTTAACCTCTTTGATTTCGACTCTAGGGACCTTGAAACATCGAACAAATTTTTCAATTCGACAAATCGGACCCATTACAATAACTTCCTTGGGAAGTTAATAATACATTTTTTCAGGAACTCATGCACCTATTCCAATAATTTTATCGATGCACAAGTTCTCCTATAGTCAAAATATTATTTGATGTCAAAAATCAAAATGTCAACATTTTTGCTTTGGGACTTTTAAAAAATATTTAATATTTTTTTATAAAATTCGATATCTCGAAAACATGTTTTCGAAAATCAAATATAAAATGTATATTAATATATTCGACAAAAATGCGTACCGAATATTTAAAAAAAAAATTAATAAAACCGTAGCTAAAAAAAACGCTCTAACCATTTAAAAAAAATTCTTAACAATTAAGATTTTTAGAAATTAGATGCCATTTAAATTGATGGCAAACTTGTTTCAATTCAATTTTCCTAATTCTTATAATTTGTTTTTTTTTTCTAACCACGACACAAATGGTAGACATGTGCATTCAGGAGGACACAAGCGTCCATAGGTTTTTCTCAAAACCCACCTCTGTCTATCACCTCTTACTCTCATCTCCCCGTGGTGAAAATTGAGTGCCTTGCCTAGTACCTCAACTGGAGATTGGTGGTAGCAAACGAGAGTGGAGGGGATAGGTGTTTCTACTAACACACCTCTCTTATCCAGACGACACAGCGGAGGAATTCTCGTGATGGAATCAACGGTAGCGTCTACAGTTCCAGTAAGGTTAAACTACTTAGTGAACTCCTTATAGGGCTTCTAAGGATTACCAACAACCCACGCAAACGCATTAAGGACAACGAACTTCGGATATGCACGTGGAATGTTAGGTTCCTTAACAAACCACGTGTGGCCGAAGAATTAGCGGAGGCCCAGACTGCTCTGAAGCAGACAGCAGCGCCATCCAGGAAATACGATGGGATGGGCCTGGCAAAAAGATTATGACAAAACTGCTATATTTACTATGGTGGCTGCTACCGACAGCGCTTATTTGGATGCGGCTTTGTCATTGGAACCAGACAATGCCAAGCTAGGAAGGGACATCTTTGGTGGAATAATCGGGAAAAACAGCCTGCACGACAACACTTCCGACAATGGATTCAGGCCATAGATTTTGCTGCGGGGCGAATCGTCATGGTAGCCAGTACGCGTTTTCCACACCTCAACATCCACAAAGAAAGTTAGACTTCTCCAGATCAATCTACCGTCAACAAGATTGACCATGAAGTTCGAAAGATTTATGAACAGGTGAAACGAAACTCACAGGCACATAAACCAATAACTGAAGGCTGCAAATCCGAAAGTGGAAACATCATAGTTGACCCGCAGGGAATATGGAAGCATCACTTCTGCAGATTGTAAAACAGCGATGACGAACCAAATTCCGCTGTCAGGCAGGATGATAAATTCAACATAGCCGGAAGCCAACAATCCCGTCCTCCCGACTTAGACGTAGGAAAGATTGCCATATCTAAGCTGAAGTCTAATGAAGCCGCTGGAGCGGATGGCTTAAATGCCAAACTCTTTAAAGCAGCTGGAGATAAGTTAGTTAGGAGCATGCACCAACTTTACTGTAAGATATGATCGAAAGAAAGCTTGCCCGATGAATAGAACTTCAGTATTTTTTGCCCGATCCTTAAAAAAGTAGACCCTCTAAGATGCCCCAATTAAAGACAAATCAGTCTACTTAGCATCATTTAAAAGATCTTCTCTGCCGTAATATGTGAACGTCTAAAGCCCATCCACAACCTGATAGGTCCTTATCAGTGTGGTCTTAGACCAGGGAAGTCCACAGTTGATCAAATATTCACATTACGGCAGATCCTGGAAAAACCTCAAGAACACCAAATCGACACCCACCATCTTCTCACCGATTCCAAGGCCGCATATGACAGAATCTACAGGGATGAGCTGTATAGAGCCATGTCTAGTTTTGGCATCCCTGCCAAACTCATCCTTTTGTGCAGGATGACCATGGAGAATTCGCGCTGCTTCATAAAGGTTGGAAACAACTTAACAGAACCTTTCGACGTCAAAGAAGGTTTAAGACAAGGTGATGCGCTGTCAAGCGATTTTTTTAACATCGTGCTTGAAGGAATAGTGCAGAGCTCACACGTTAACACTAGAGGCACTATCTTTCAAAAGTCTGTCCAATTACTGGCATATGCTGATGACATTGACATAATTGGAAGAACTCAGCGTGATGTCAATGGGACTTTTGTGAGTATTGAGGCAGAGGCGGCAAAAATGGGATTAACGGATAATGAGGGCAAAACAAAGTACATGGTGTCGTCTAGAAAGGACATACAGCACCGACGTCTTGGTCAAAACGTCACAATCGACAGATGTAACTTTGAGGTAGTCAAGGACTTCGTCTACCTAGGCTCCGCTGTTAAAGCGGAAAACATACCCAGTGCTGAGATCAAACGCAGAATAACTCTTGCTAACCGCTGTTTCTTTGGACTAAAAAAGCAATTAAGTGGTAAAGTCCTTTCTTGAGGGACCAAAGTGTTGCTGTATAAGACCCTTATCATCCCCGTCCTGCTATACGGTGCAGAAGCATGACATAAGCGGATGAAAGCATTTTGGGTCGGTTCGAGAGAAAAGTTCTTCGTGTGATCTACGGTCCCGTATGCATCGAAGGGGAGTGGAGGAGAAGATGGAATGACGAGCTGTACGGGCTGTACAGCGACGTAGACTTAGCCAAAAGGGTAAAAGTCCATCGACTTAGATGGCTGGGTCACGTAAAGCACATGTAAACCAATTCTCCGGCACGGAAAGTCTTCGAATCCATACCTAAAGGACAGAGCAGTAGAGGAAGATCGCAAACCAAGTGGCGCGCACAAGTGGAAAATGACCTCACCCAACTTGGAGCGCAAAACTGGAGACATCAAGCTAGGAACAGAGCTAGATGGAGAAGTTTGTTGGGTGAGGCCCTAGTTTACACAGGACTGTAGCGCCACCTTAAGTAAGTAAGTAACCACGACACAAATAAGGATGTATGTCAAAAATGTCTCTAGTTTAAGGATTTTGTTCCATGTGACAAGCTTACAGTGATTCAAAGACTTTTTTGATGCATTTACAGTACATTTAAGAACTGAAGAATCTGTTTTTACCTTAAACACGTTTATAGTTTGAAATAAACTAGCAACTACGTAAACTATGAATATAAGTTGACCGAACTTTAACAACCACAAATGTCATTGAATTGTAAACACTTTTGCATCAAATCAATAAGTTTAAATATATTTTAGTAAATTAGATGAAACGGCTTGATGCATTTGAAGACCATGTAACTAAAAAGCATTCCTCTATCTGATCTAAGTGTCTCCTTCGAAAAACTATCAAACAACTTAAAACCTCATTACAACCTTCAAGCGAAACATAATTTATGCATTAAGCGTATTCAATCAATAACTCAAGACTCAGAAGTATCAATTTCAAAGATACACAAATTCCTCTATACTCCTGTCCATCCATATCATGATATGAGTTATTTCAAGCCCAAATTACCATCTATCATCCCAAATCCTATACAACCATATCACCAGCAAAGGCAACCCAATAAATGCATCGCCCTCAATAATCCAACATTAATTTATTATACCTACTGATTGGTGTTTTTTGTAGGTGATAATCGATCCCAATTGAATGACAATGCAATCGTTAACCTTTCAACATAGAACCATCATCAGAACCTCAAAGGCCGAACCCTCCTCCATACGAGTGCATATAAATATAAAAATAAAAATGCAGGCTTTTAAGATAAAACAAAAAGTGTTAAATGGCTCTCACCTCATCCTCATCAGACTTCATGATCAGGCATAGACTCTGACTCTGGGGTTTCGTAAGTCCCAGCTAAGCTCCCAACCGTCAGGCAATCACTTGGATCATTTTATTTTTGTTGTTTTATTAAATTAAAATTGATTGCTTCAGAAAAATCAGAGACACAAAAAAGAGCCTACAAGACTAATCGGAAGACTGATACGTTTACGTTTGACAAGCTTACTAGGTTACGTTCTTGGAATTTGCTGAACCTTTATTTTTTTGGTTTGGAATTTTCAAATCAAAATGCTTCCATTTTTTTTTTGTCTTCTAATTTTTGTAACTTATTTATTAACCTACTCCTAGAAGCCCCCATTAACCTACGTTTGATTTATCCTTAGGAAGAAAATGAATGCGTGCTATTGACAGGATGAGATATTGGTGAAATTTTTAAAATAATTTGTTTATTCATATTTTTGTTTATATTTTTTTATGTGGATAAAAAAATTGTATATTTATATTGGTTAAGTTAAAATTGAGTGAATAATAATTATGGTTAGGTATCTTTTTAAATTTCGAGGAAAAGATATTTAAGCTCATCTACAAATTAGGAGGTTTGCCGCTGTCACGCGTCGTGCTTAGCTAACCACACCGCCACCGCACCACCACCACATCGCCGCGCCGCAGTGAATCAAAATCAAATGTGATAAATTAAGATTGGGTGGTTTATTGAAACGAGATTCGAGATGTTTCTTAATTAATTTATTCGATTTCAATATGCAAAGGAAATGATTTATAATGGAAATTCTAATGAAAATATATTATTAAATGTTTACATAAAGCAAAAAGCTCAGATTTGTTTTAAGACTTTCAAATATTTTAACCCTTTGTTAGGCAAAAGACGGAAAAGGGGAAGATATTATAACCGTTATTTTTTAATTATTTAAGTGGATATATAAATACATTTGCTGATGACTTGCTGTGTTTTAGAAAAAATAAACAATAAAAGCATTTTATTTATTCGAACACTTGTTGACGTGGCCACACATTTTGACGGAAACGGCCCGCATTTCATGTTATCTTCAAGCTGCTTTACCAACGACGACGGACGCCAAGGTATTGGTAGGTGTAGATCAATGACTAACCGTCGGCGTCGTCGCCTCTAAGAAATAATTCTAGAGGTGTTAAATCAAACGATCTAGACGGCTTTGGAATTGAGATTTCACTAAGCCGATTTTTACACCCGCTGAGTGGCTTGTGGCAGTGGCACCAACTTGTTGAAGCCACATTTGTCATTGATTTCTAGTCATTGAAATTGACCAAAACCGTAAAAAACACGCAATGCCTATTCATTAATTGTAACATGACGGTGATTTTTACTAATGTAACAATTAAGGTCAAATGCAAAATCCTACCGGAAGTAATTCTAAACGAAAATATAAACTTTTGTCGATAAAGTGGTATTCCCTTAAGGCTTTCATCTAACCAAAAGAGCATATTTCGTCTTTGATAAATATTTTAGGACGATTTGTTAATTTAATTGTCTGGTCGAAAGCATTAATCGATTTTGGATAAATATTTTCCGAGTGTCGATTTTTAAAAGCTAGTAAAATAGTCAAATTTGATATGTTTCGGGCTGATGATTTGTAATGATAAAATCGTTTTCGATATGAACAGCTGATTGTTGATTTCACATGTCGAAACATAGCAGCCTTATATTTTTATTGTATTCCCACCTTTCAGTCTTACTTTCAAAAATACCGATTCCTTACTGTCTTAAATTTAAATGCCATTCAATTAATCATTTTTTTTCCAAAATCGTCAGAGTTTTTTTTAAGGAATTCCTTATATTTTTTATCAAACATATTATTGGTAGACGATTTTGTAGTGTTTATTAATATACGTTGCAATTTATTTAGAGACCCATTTGCTAGATATAGAGTCTCGAAAAAAAAACATTAATTAAAATTAACCAACGATTTAGGCCTCTTTCACACGAGACGGTTTCGTCCGTACGGTTAAAATCCGTACGGTTTTTATCAGTAAGCCATTATTAGTAAACAAATAAAATTAACTTAAGCTTTCACACTGGGCGGAGACGGGTTTTTTCCTTACGGATTTAAAACAACGACTGAAATATCAGTCTATCAGTTGCGTACGTGACTACGCGAACGTAGTCGCCCGTCGTCCATTTTTGTGGGCACAATTTAAAATGGATATTCCGAATGAGGATTTATTTAAGGTGTTTGTCAATGCTAGCGCTTGTAATGAGTTTATATCTGCCGTGGAAAGTGAACAGCAACTACCAGATGTAAATGGAGTCAAACAGATATTAAAACAATTTTATTACAACCTTGATAGAAAATGAAAAGATCAAGAAATAACTTCAAAAAGAATGCAGAATGGCTTTCCTTATTCCTGCATATCAATACCGGGCAAACAGAAGAAGCGGGTGATCTCCTAACTACATCAAGAGGAAGACCAAGAAAGCCAGTCAATAAGTGCACAACATTTACAAAGCTACAAAGGAGATAGTACAGAACATCTCTCTGAAGTTTGTAGTATAAGATACAATAAGGACCATAAAAAGGGGAAGAGTGACATAATTCAGGCAATATCATCTGCAAGTCCACTTCGTGTCAAAAGAGTCAAGGAAGGCATTCACACTTCCCAACACAATCCCATAAAATATACCAGTGAGAACGCATTAGCTTTGTTTATGGATTTGGTTCCCGAAAACTGCGAAGTCATATTAGCTAAATATTAGCTAGAGCGAAACTTCAAAACACGATGGAACATACAGCAATGCGGCCAATAGAAAGGAAAACGGAGGATCAAATAATGGCACTTAAAAGAAATATAATATGGAATCTCTTTACTGCACGCTAGAATCAGATGCATGGAATTTATTTTGAAGCTTGCGTATACTCTTCGACAAAAGGTACTGATGAATCGATACTTATGAATAGATTGGAACCAAGGAGTCTGAAAGAAGAAGAAAACAAGGGATCCAAAGGCCTTTTCGCGATGAGCTTGGCCTTGATGTGGATAAACCAAAGCAAGGGTTTGGAAATACTAATGACGGAAACACTGCAAGAAGATGCAACCGCTCGAATAACTGCAGTCAATGGAGAAGTTATAATGAGTCTCAAAGTAATATTGAACGTTTTGAATTGCAGAGAAGTAGTGAATGCAGTTTAATTTGGGGCAGAGATTTTAAAACAAAAGATCCTGAAAAACTACTCACACCTTACTTACTTTCTTACTTAAGCTGGCACTACAGTCCGTGGCAGACCTGGGCCTCAACCAACAAGCGTCTCCAGCCAGCTCGGTCCCTAGCTAGCTGTCTCCAGTTTCGTACGCCAAGTTGGTTGAGGTCCTCTCCCACCTGGGTGCGCCACCTGAGTCGCGGTCTTCCTCTACTGTGCCGTCCCTCGGGATTGGATTCGAAGACCTTCCGAGCTGGAGCATTGATGTCCATTCGCTTTACATAACCTAGCCATCTAAGCCGTTGGACTTTAATTCTGCTAACTAGGTCAGTGTCGCTGTACAGCCGTACAGTTCGTCGTTATATCTTCTCCTCCATTCTCCATCTATGCGTACGGGACCAAAACTCACCCGAAGAATTTTTCTCTCGAAGCATTCTAAGACGCTCTCATCCCTCTTTGACAGGGTCCATGCCTCAGCGCCATAAATGAGAACCGGGTTGATGAGTGTCTTATAGATGGTGATTTTAGATGCTCGAGAGAGGACTTCACTTCTTAAGTTCAAAGAAGCAGCGATTTGCAAGAGTTATTTTCCGTTTGATTTCAGCACTGGTGTCGTTGACGGAGTTTATAGCGGTGCCTTTGTAGACAAAGTCCTTAAATACCTCAAAGTTATAGCTGTCCATGGTGACGTTTTGTCCAAGACGTCGTCGTTCAGTGTCCTTTTTTGATGACAGCATATACTTGGTCTTGCCCTCATTGACCACTAAACCCATCTTCTTTGCTTCCGTGGCAATGCTCAAAAACGCTCCACTGACATCACGCTTTGATCTTCCAATTATGTCAATATCATCTGCGTATCCGAGTAATTGGATGGATCTTTGGAAGATTGTGCCTCTAGTGTTGACGGTTGAGTTTTGCACAATTCTTTCTAGAACGATGTTGAAGAAATCGCATGACAGTGCATCGCCTTGTCTAAAACCTTTTTTGACATCAAATGCATCGGTAAGATCTTTTCCGACCTTGATAGAGCAGATCATTCTGCACAAACGGAAAAGTTTGACAGGGATGCCAAAACTAGACATTGCTCGGTAGAGCTCTTCCCTATAGATGCTGTCATACGCGGCTTTAAAATCGATAAAGAGATGGTGGGTATCGATTTGAAGCTCCAGGGTTTTTTCCAAGATCTGCCGTAGTGTGAATATTTGGTCGATAGTGGACTTTCCTGGTCTGAAGCCACACTGATAATGACCAATCAGGTTGTTGATGAATGGCTTCAGACGTTCACATAATACGGTAGAGAGGATCTTATACGCAATGTTAAGGAGACTGATGCCTCTGTAGTTGGCGCAGTTTAGAGGGTCTCCTTTCTTATGTATCGGGCACACTATGCTGAGATTCCACTCATCGGGCATGCTTTCTTCCGACCAAATTTTGCAGATGAGTTGGTGCATGCTCCCTACCAAGTCATCGCCTGCTGCTTTGAATAGTTCGGCGGTGATGCCGTCAGCTCCAGCAGCTTTTTTTTGACTTAAGTTTAGATATAGCTATCTTCACTTCGTCAAGGTCGGATAGGCGGAATTGTTGATCTACGTCGCAGAGGTTGGGAGGTTCTATCTCCCTTACAGCGGAGTTCTGCTCGTCATAGCTGTTATATAATTTGGAGAAGTGATGTTTCCATATTCTCAACATCGACTGCGGTTCTACTACGATGTTCCCCTGATCGTCTTTACAGGCTTTGGTTCGTGGCTGGTACCCTTGGGAGGTTTTTTTTACCTTTTGGTCAAATTTACGAACCTCATTCCTGTTATGACATCCCTCTATCTCCTCGATCGCGTACTTCTCATGCTCTTTTTTGTTTCGTCTAAGAAGCCGGTGTTCCTCTCTCCTCTTCTGCTCATAGAGTTCGCGAGCAGCTCTAATGCGCTTGCCGGCATTCGTCGTCAAACCAGGAGTTTCGCTGTGGTGGCCGTGTGAAATCTAGCACTTCAGAGGCGGCATCTCTGATGGCTGAAAGGCAATGTTGCCACTGGTTTTCAATGCTTAATGCAGGAAGCATAGGACTCCTTAAGAGGTTATTAGAGACTCTATCGGAAAAGGACATGGCAGTCTCTTGCGATTGTAGCCGTGTAACATCGAATCTTTTCACAGTACTTCCTTGTTTTGGCTTGGATCGGGACATCCGTCCCTTGGCTACAACGAGGTAGTGGTCCGAGTCAATTTAGGCCTCTCGGAATGTTCGGATATCCTGGATACTGGAGAAGTGTCGTGCGTTGATCCTAATGTGGTCAATCTGGTTAACTGTTGATTGATCAGGAGATTTCCAGGTCCCCTTGTGGATATTAAGATGCGTGAACTGCGTACTAGCAACCAGAACGTCTCGCCACATTTCAAATCCACATTTTTTTTAAGTTTTTATATTGAAAAGTTCACACACCTACTCAATTTTCTTAAAAGTCCTTCATACATTTTGATGTTATTATCTGTAAGACTAAATTCATTTGAAGCTAACATCTCTGCTCATTCTTGAAATATTCTAGAAGAAAAAAGTATCCCGAACCTTTAGATGTACGAACGTAGATTCTGAGATCTTGAAGTGTCGAGAAATTTCCAAATTTTCAGTTCCATTAATCGGATCTACTATAATAACTTTCTATGGGAAAAAATTGATTAAAAATGTTGGGACAGCCATAGTTCAAAGTTGTCTTTATTTTAAAATCTTTTTATTAAACATCTTCAATAAAGACAGAAATTAGGTAAATATGTATCCCATTCTATGTTAAAAGCCTTTCACTGATGGGTAATTGATGTAGGCAATTATTGTTATTACATCTTTATCAAAAGACCAACTGCCTACCATTTCTCTTTTTTATTTCTTTCCTTTTTAAATTGCAACAAATAATGATGCCTTTACTATAATACACTTTAATGACTATCAATTAACTATCTCTGTCTATGCATCGGATACAATTTTTTTTTTATAAAATGAATAAACGAATGAAAAAAAGAAAGAAAGAAATAAAGAAAAAAGATTAAAGTTATTAACTACAGAGGTGTCCGAATCTAACTTTGATTTTGCTTGTGAGAGGGGAGAAAGAGATGCGTTTAAACCAATCCAAAAAGATATAATAACTCATTATAACACTTTCCCACGCAATCATTTATTTTGAATATTTTTTTTTCAACTCACCCCACTTTAAATTTGAATTTTAAGATGACAAATGGGTAAGGTATGTAGATGAAATGAAAAAGATACAACAATACTGACAAACGTAGATACTTTATACTTTTCATATTTTTGAATCTTCAGTTAAATTTACGATCCACCTTTTAAATGCCAATGCAATATAAATTGGGTTTGGGTTCACTTGCAATGCAATTTGAATTTGTATGTCTAGTTATGAATTTATAAGTGTCTGGAAGGGTGACCAGGTGTGGAATGAAATTTATACGAACTAATAGTCGCGTGGAAAGGAAACTTCATTACTACAAAGCTTGTCTTTCAAAAAAAGCGATTTTTACATTTGGAACTTAACGTAGAAAGTTATTGTAAACGGTTCAATTTTTCAAAATTAAATTTGTTTACCTTCTTCAAGGTTTCAAGGCTCCCAGAATCTAAATCAAAGGTTTAAAGAGAGATGTCTAGTTAACCTTTTTTTCTGCCTAAAAACCGAGAAAGACATCGACTTCAAATCAAGGTTGTTTTACAGATAAAAACAAAAAGAGGTAGAAAAGACTTTTAAAAAACTTAATTGATTGTTTTTATTACTATACAAATTAAAATAAATGTGAAAAACTTTGTTGATCTTGGTACATATCTTTCAAACCAATAAAACTAGTGACTTCCATAAAATTGTATACCATTTTGTACATTGTGACGTAATACCCAATTTGTATAACTTCACCTACTTAAGTTGGCGCTACAGTCCTGTGTGAACAAGGGCCTTAACCAACTAACTTCTTCATCTAGAGCGGTCCCTAGCTAGATGTCTCCATTTCGCGCTCCAAGTTGGGTGAGGTCACTTTCCACTTGTGCGCGCCACCTGATTCGCGGTCTTCGTCTATTGCTTTCTCCTGTGGGTGTGAATTCGAAGACTTTCCGGGCCGAAGCATTGGTTTGCATGAGCTCTACGTGACCCAGCCTTCTTAGTTGTTGCACTTTTACCCTTCTGGCTAAATCTACGTCGCTGTACAGGCCGTACAGCTCATCATTCCATCTTCTCCTCCAGTCCCCTTCTACGCTTAGGGGACCGTAAGATCACTCGAAGAACTTTTCTCTCGAAACGACCCAAGGTGCTTTCATCCGCTTTCGTCATAGCCCATGCTTCTGCACCGTATAGCAGGACGGGGATGATGATGGTCTTATATAGCGACACTTTGGTCCTTCGAGAGAGGGCTATGCCACTCAATTGCTGTTTTAGCCCAAAGAAACAGCGGTTAGCAAGAGTTATACTTCGTTTGGTCTGGAGTTGTTTTTTGCGTTTACAGCGGAGCCTAGGTAGATGAAGTCCTTGACTACCTCAAAGTTACGTTTTTCGATGGTGACGTTTTTAGCGAGCCGTCGCTGTTGTATGTCCTTTTTGACGACAGCATGTACTTTGTTTTGCCCTCATTAACCGTTAAACCCATTTTTGCCACCTCTGCCTCATTACTCACAAAAGCCCCATTGACATTACGTTGTCAATGTCATCAGCATATGCTAGTAATTGGACAGCATATGAAAGATAGTGCCTATAGTTTTGAGGTGTGAGCTCTGCACTATTCTTTCAAGCACGATGTTAAAAAAATCACATGACAGCGTATCTCCTTGTCTAAAACCTTTTTTGACATTAAAAATTCTGTTAAGTTGTATCCAACCTTTATGGAGCAGCGTGAATTCTCCATGGTCATCCTGCACAAACGGACGAGTTTTTCAGGGATGCCAAAGCTAGAAATGGCTCTATACAGCTCGTCCCTGTGGATGCTGTCAAATACGGCCTTGAAATCGATGAAAGATGGTGGGTGTCTATTAGGTGTTTTTGGGTTTTTTCCAGGAACTGCCGTAATGTGAATATTTGATCGACTGTGGACTTTCCTGGTCTAAAACCACACTGATAAGGACCTATCAGGTTGTTGACGATGGGCTTTAGACGTTCACATATTACGGCAGAGAAGATTTTATAGGCGATGTTAAGTAGACTGATTCCTCTATAGTTGGTGCAGTTTAGAGGGTCTCCTTTTTTCAGGATCGGGCAAACAATACTGAGGTTTTATCATGGGGCATGCTTTCTTCCGACCATATCTTACAGATAAATTAGTGCATGCTCCTAACTAACTTATCTCCAGCTGCTTTAAAGAGCCTGGTATTCAAGCCATCCACTCCAGCGGCTTTATTAGACTTCATCTTAGATATGGCAATCTTTACTTCGTCTAAGTCGGAAGGACGTGATTGTTGGCTCTCGTCGTCTATGTTGAATGGATCATCCTGCCTGACAACGGAACTCAGTTCGTCATCGCCGTTTTACTATCTGCAGAAGTGGTGAATCCATATTCCGAGCATTGATGATGTTTCCACGTTCGTCTTTGCAGCCTTCGGTTCTAGGTTTATGTACCTGTGAGTTTTGTTTCACCTGTTCATAAAGCTTTCGAACCTCATTCCTGCTTTTATACCTCTCAACATCTTCGACCACACGCTTCTAATGTCCACTCTTTTTCCTTCTGAGAAGTCGGCGTTCCTTTCGCCTCTTACGGTCATAGAGCTCACGAGAAGCTCTCGTCCTTTTATGCAGCTCCGCTTTGCGTGCCTGTTGTTTGTCTCCATTTGCCTGCCGACATTCCTCATCAAACCAGGGGTTCCTCATTGGTGGCTGTTTGAAACCCAGCACATCAGAGGCGGCTTCTCTGATTGCATCTTGGCAATGTTGCCACTGGTTTTCGATACATTGTGTTGGCGGCAGAGAACTTCGAGAGAGGTTACTTGTAACTCGGTCGGAAAAGGATTTGGCGATCTCTGGCGATTTGTGCCGTTCGACGTTGTACCTTCTCCCAGCACCTCCCTGTTTTGCCTTGGGGCTGGAAACCCGAAGTGCTACCTTGGCTACAATGAGTAAAGTTCGTACATCCATGATGCTGGAAGCGTGTCTGTTATCGTTAGCCATGTGGTCAATCTGGTTGACGGTAAATTGATCTGGAGAAGTCTAAGATACTTTGTGGATGTTGAGGTGTGGAAAACGCGTACTGTCTACCATGACGTTTCGCCCCGCAGCAAAATCTATGAGCCTGAATCCGTGGTCGGAAGTGTTGTCTTGCCATTTATATATATTGTCAAAAAATTACTTTTGTATGAGTCTAATTTAATAAACATCTCCCCAAAAAACGCAGAATATTTTTGTTGAAAAGACTTTTACATCTTATATAACGCCTAGTTCTTCTAAATTTACGAAAGTTTAAGAATAATTCACGGTTGCAAGGTTCCCAATTGATTTCAAACAGAAATTAAACTTAATACCGAATATCGTTATTACGAGTCGTACGATATGACACTGTTAATTAATAAATATTTATCCCAAATAAGAACTTGCCGGTTTTTAGATAATTTTCATAGGAAACACTGCTTTTTTCTAAAAATTAGAACTTTTTTGACTGATTTCATTAATTTTAGAGGAAAAGCACACGTTTCAAATTGCAAACATTCGTTTTAAACATCTTAAGAGTTTTCAAAACTTGGTTTTATTTATAAACTGTAGCTATCACTTTTGAGAACAATATTTCTTTGCATTTGACACTAATTAAGAAATACGCCATTATTAAAGATGGTGAACATTTTGCAGTGATAGTTCCCAAAAAAATTACTTTTGCGTCATTAAGGTCGTCGTGAAGCCCCATTCTCAGCAGGCAATAGTTAAATTGATACAAATATTTGAGCTTATAGGACAAGTTAGTGATGTAAGGACTCGAATCTGTATGAGCGTTTGCTCAACAATTACTGAGACTATTCTACAGTAGCTCGTAAATATTAATGAAAAACAAGATTTTGCTGTCAATCTTTTTAGAATAAAGCATTCCAAAAACGACAAGATTGAGATTTAAAATCTTTTATAAACTATGAACTTCGTAAATTTTTTCTAATTAAAATGCTGATTTTAATTGAAAAACTATATTCCATTACTTATGATGTCTATTTTTAGTTCGGAGAATAAGTTTAATAGCAGAATTGTTGTATCTGGCGCTCGGAAAGTCCCAAAGAGAATGCTTGCTAAAAAGCCTATCATTCCTGTGAGTGTCACTTTTTGTTAGGCTACGTTCAGACGACCATATTTTTCTCGTATACCGTATACGGGATTTTATCGAATAGAGCAGTGACAGCGAGTGTTATATATTTATACATTCACACGAAGCCCATGCGGGAAAATCCCGTAGTCGTTAAATAATTTTGTCCGTATACCGTACGAACTTGTCACTACGATTCAATAAATCTCAAATGTATTTCTATCGTATACATGATTAGTATCGTTTATCTTTATATTGTGTCCTTCACACGAATAAAATTTTATTGGATTCGTTCATTACGTTTAAAAAATAAGTGGACTACGTGGATCCATGATGACCATGGTCGTTTGGCTGATGTGTCCACTGCCTAAAAAAACCTGTACGTGAAAAAATCGAATCGAATATTTCTCGTGTAAAACGCCGTCTCGTATTGGATAAAACCGCATACGTTAACAAATCGAATCGAATAGTCGCCGTCTGAACGTAGCCTTACGGCTTTGGCCGGCGATTAGGCAGTGTGATAGGAACTTACACTTTTTTCAAAAATGATGCTAATGCAACTGTTATGGTAACTCGATTGATTGATTTTTGAGCTTTAACTAATAAATTTAAAGGCCGGAATCGGAAGATATTAATGTGGAAGGCGTTTATTTTCAGCAAGATACCGCTTTCAGCAATACAAAGAACAAAGAATATTTTTTTAAGAAATGATGAACACATTACTTCTTTGCAAATGCTTTACAATCGATTCAAGACCTTAAGGATTGAAATTGTAGAGTTATCGAGGACAGATGAGAGCAAATGTCCTGCCATGTAAACATTTAGCTAATATTAAAATGGAATCACAAGTTGGAAAACCATGTATTAAATTGTGTTCGAAATTTAATTTTTTTAAAATGACACCTGCTTTTTAAGATCATTATATTAAGCAAACAAATTTTAATATTTTGAAAGTAATTTGGGCAATGACATTAAATCATAAAACTGGACTATAATGTTCTAATATTTAATTCGATACAGTCTTTAAGTCAAAACTCACTTACAACTGTCAATCCAACATAAAACTAAAAAAAAATGTATTTCCAAAATTGCGAATTCTATATCTTTCGCTCTTTTTACAAAAATCGATTTAGTACTTTTTGACATTTTTCACTTTTTGATACACTCATTAAAATATAGGACGCCTGGTCAGCTTTTTAAAATGTATTTACCTTATCTCTTCAGAAGACTCATGACCTCCATCTTTATCGTCTATCATTCTTTACCTGAGTCCATTTTGTTTTGCAGATTCACACAGATTTTCATACACCTATCTACTGTAGTGGTGTAGAATAGTGGGAACCTTTTGGGGGCATAAATATTGACATAAATATGTGTCTTTCGTTGGTTCGACGGCACGTTCGCGCTCGACCCTCACAAGAGGTGTATTTTAATCTCGGATATATCTCGTAGATACATCTCTGATGCTTTTACTGGATGGCGCTGGGTATGAAAATTGAGAAATCGGATGGATATCTTCTTCTCGTGTTGATTCGCTCTCCTACCTTTCCCTGTATGACCTTCACTTCTGTCATTTGCCCAGTGCGGTGTGTCGGTGCTGGTGGCAGGTCGGGACTATGCACACATAAGACTGCCTTATTATGCAGATATTATGATGAAGGTGGAATCTCTATGGCTGGTCCAAACGCCATATAATAATCGTCATAATCATAATGAGTAAAGTAGGTACCGGTATACAAGTTGATAGTACGTGCATTCACCGCTAAGCGCCGCGGCGCTTCTTCCATCTCTAGAAATCATCGGCGCTTGAAGAAAAAAAAGCACTTTATTTATGAGTGCCTCGGGTCCATTATTCAAAGCTCAAAATTGATTTTCCATAAATGCAAGAAGGGCATTCCATGCGTGTTGGTTGATGTGGTAGTTATATGGATGAAGATGATTATACGTTGGAGTCTATGACTGTATTCATACGGTATTCCTATCCATAACAGTTGGTGTGTACTTTAGGAAGGTATAAGTTACCTTCACGGCTTTAGGTAGGTATAGGTAGGTTATAGGTTCTATAGAATGTGAATTTCTTTAAAGGTAAGTAGTGTTAGATAAGAGGATCATATACGAGTATTTGATAAGATCTAAAGAAAATACCTAGAGCCGGATTTATTTTATATACGCTACTAGCTTTTTCTCCTCTGACCTAATGTGCTTATGTACTATAGCCTGTTATAGATGGGATGATGCATATCTATATATGTATGTATATGACTTTAGTTTATTTTTAGCCCTCGAGATTTTATTTGTGATTTGTTGTTGTGAAATAAGCGCCAAGCATTTTATCGGCCATAAATCTATAAGATAAATACTTCAGCTCTTGTTCGGATAATGCCAGAGTGAAGCAGGTACTTTTGTACGCTTTCAAAATGAAAGTAGATAACAAACAATAATGGCTTAAATATATTTTATAAAGAAAATTAGAATAGGATTTTTTAAGATGTTTATTTGAAATAAATTCCTTAGTTGGAAATATAAAGAAAATGTTTAATTTTTTAACAAGTTATGGAAAAAGTACATATCTCCATCAAAAGCTTTTAATGTATGAACAAAAACAGATCCTGGAGATTTTTCGACATTAACGTAGAAACAAATTAATATTGTAACATGTAAACCAATTGATGACATTTGAGTCGTTCAATCTGAAAAAGTGTTAAGTCCGAATTAATTTTTTGTTATGTTTGTTATTTTTTATATTTTCACCTTCTCTTCCGTTTCAACTCTTTTTAAAACAATTTAAATAAGTTATTTCGATTGTATTTTATGTGTTTTCTTTAAGCAATATATCTTAAAGCATTTTAGCAGAAAGTTTTTAAAAACCACTAAAAAGGTTCTTTAATGTTCTGTAAAGGAGGCTGAAGAAAAATAAAATAATAAAAGAGGCTGGGATGTGACCCACACTGATAACTTCTCAACCCGTCTGTCGATTTATCAATCCTAAAAGGTTTGTAGCTTTTCATTTTGTTAAAAAAGTTATCAGTTACATTCTAAAAATTAAAAAATAAACAACAATTTGTTGCATAAGAAAAAAGTTTGATTTCAAAATCTATTTTGGTTAAGGAGATTTTTATTCGAAAAACAATGTTTACCAATTTGAATAGCATTTCTTACAAGTTTTTATTTCTTATATAAACATATACAAATGTTCAAATGGTAGACATGTGCATTCAAGAGGACACAAGCGTCCACAGATTTTTCTCAAAACCCACCTCTGTCTATCAACTTCTACTCTCACCTCCCCGCGGTGAACATCGGGTGCCTAGTACCTCAATTGGAGATTGGGTTCCAACCCCAGTGGAAAGTTGTTGGGGGCAGCAAACGAGAGAGGGGGGAGAGAGGTGTTTTCACTAAGGCACTTCTCCTTATCCAGGCGGCAGCGGACGAATTCTCGAAATGGAATCAACGGGCGTCTACAGTTCCAGTAAGGTTGAACTACTTAGTGAACACCTTGTAGGGCTTCTTCGACATATTCGGAGCCCAGGCCTGTAAGGAGCGGTTTATCCGGCTCCCCTTTTTTGGAGTTATACAAAGCATCTGGCCCTCCAGGTTGGGGGTTGCGCCGTCGGGGTGACTTCCTGGCCACGTAAAAGCCTCGGATACGGACGGATTCACTGTTGACAACCCAGGCAAACGAAATAAGGACAACAAACTTGGAATCTGTACGTGGAATGTTAGGTCCTTTAACAGACCACGTGCAGCCAAACAATTACCGGAAGCCCTAAACTGCTGCAAATCATATATTACCCCCATCCAAGAAGTGCGATCGGATGGACCGGACAAACGCAAACTAAAAGAATGTGATGTATACTACCGCGACTGCTACCGAGATCAAAGATAGCATCTATTTAGGTGTGGATTTGTTGTTGGAACTAGACTCAGGCAAAAAGTCTTGAGTTTCACCAGTGTGAGCGAGCGCATTACGACAATCCGCATCAAGGCTAAATTCGACAACATAAGCCTCATATGCGCGCATGCCCCAACAGAGGAGAAAGATGAAGACTCCAAAGACCTATTCTTCGAGCTCTTGGACATGAGCTTGACATGAGCTCTTGGATATGAGCAGTGATCTGGCTATGACATTAAATTGTCTTAGGAGATTTTAATGCCAAGCTAGGAAGAGAAGACATCTTTGGTGGCATAATCGGAAGATAAAGCCTGCACGACATCACCTCCGACAACGGATTCAGGCTGGTCGATTTCGCTGCGGGGCGAGACGTTCTGGTAGCTAGTATGCAATTCACGCATCTTAATATCCACAAGGGGACATGGAAATCTCCTAATCAATCAACCGTCAACCAGATTGACCACATTGCGATCGACGCACGACACGGATATCCCAATCCAAGCCAAAACAAGGAAGTACTGTGAGAAGATTCGATGTTAGACGGCTACAATCGCAAGAGACTGCCATATCCTTTTCCGATTGATTCTCTTATAACCTCTTAAGGAGTCCTATGCTGCCTGCATTAAGCATTGAAAACCAGTGGCAACATTGCCTTGCAGCCATCAGAGATGCCGCCTCTGAAGTGCTAGGTTTCACACGGCCACAACAGCGAAACCCCTGGTTTGACGACGAATGCCGGCAAGCTCACGCAGCGAAACAAGAGGCATACAAAACGCCGCTGCACAAAAGGACGAGAGCTGCTCGCGAGCTCAACGAGCAGAAGAGGAGAGAGGAACACCGTCTTCTTAGACGGAAAAAAAGAGAGCATGAAAAGCGCGCGATCGAGGAGAAAGAGGGATGTCACAACAGGTATGAGGTTCTAAAATTTTACCAAAAGGTAAAAAAAACCTCCTAAATATACCAGCCACGAACCGTAGGACCGCAGTCGATGCTAAGAATATGGAAAGGTCACTTCTCCAAATTATATAACGGCGATGACGAACCGAATTCCGCTGTAAGGGAGATAGAACCACTCAACCTCCGCGACGTAGATCAACAATTTCGCCTACCCGACCTTGACGAAGTGAAGATAGCTATATCTAAACTTAAGTCAAACAAACCTGATGCAGCTGAATGCATCGCTAGCAAACTATTCAAAGCAGCAGGCGATGACTTGGTACGGAGCATGCACTAACTCATCTACAAAATATGGTTGGAAGAAAGCATGCCTGAAGAGTGGAATCTCAGCATAGTGTGCCCGATACATAAGATAGGAGACCCTCTAAACTGCGCCAACTATAGAGGCATCAGTCTCCTTAACATTGCTTTGTCTGAAGCCATTTGTCAACAACCTGATTGGTCCTTATCAGTGTGGCTTCAGACCAAAAAAATCCACTATCGACCAAATATTCACACTAAGGCAGATCTTAGAAAAAAACACAGGAGCTTCAAATCGACACCCATCATCTCTTTATCGATTTTAAAGCCGTGTATGACAGCATCTATAGGGAAAAGCTCTACCGAGCAATTCCTAGTTTTAGCATCCCTGTCAAACTTATCCGTTTGTGCAGAATGATCTGCTCTATCAAGGTCGGAAAAGATCTTACGATGCACTGTCCTGCGACTTCTTCAACATAGTTCTGGAAAGAATTGTGCAAAACTAAACCGTCAACACTAGAGGCACAATATTCCAAAGGTCCATCCAATTACTCGGATTCGCAGATGATATTGACATAATTGGAAGATCAAAGCGTGATGTCAGTGGAGCGTTTTTGAGCATTGCGACGGAAGAGAAGAAGATGGGTTTAGTGGTCAATGAGGTCAAGACCAAGTATATGCTGTCATCAAAAAAGGACACTGAACAACGACGTCTTGGACAAAACGTCACCATGGACAGCTATAACTTCGAGGTAGTTAAGGACTTTGTCTACCAAGGCAACGCTATGAACTCAGACAACGACACCAGCGCTGAAATCAAACGAAGAATAACTCTTACAAATCGCTGCTTCTTTGGACTTAGAAGGCAATTGAGAAGTAAAGTCCTCTCTCGAGCATCTAAAATCACCATCTATAAGACACTCATCATCCCGGTTCTCATTTATAGCACTGAGGCCTGGACCCTGTAAAAGAAAGATGAGAGCGTCTTAAGATGCTTCGAGAGAAAAATTCTTCGGGTGAGATAGATGGAGAATGGAAGAGAAGATATAACGACGAACTGTACTGTAGTTAGCAGAATTAAAGTCCAACGGCTTAGATGGCTAGGTCATGTAGAGCGGATGGACATCAACGCTCTAGACCGGAAGGTCTTCGAATCCAATCCCGCGGAACGGCGTGGCGCAGTAGAGGAAGACCGCGGTGGTCTCAGGTGGCGCACCCATGTGGGAGAGGACCTCAACCAATTTGGCGGGCGACACTGGAGACAGCTAGCTAGGGACCGAGCTGGCTGGAGACGCATGTTGGTGGAGGCCCACCAAAATTACAAAATTTTACCAGATGTTAAAAACATTATTGTTCATTGCACGTAATTGTTTTCGATATAAATTAATTTTTGTTGGTTAGTTTTCATTTTTTTTATTTATAAAAATACCGATAATTGGATTTTTTTTTTCAAGAAAATACCTTTTTTGTACAGCGTTACAATATACAATATACAATATACAATTATATTTAAGCCTCTAGCGTTACTACAGAGTCTTTTAACTTTCTAGGGGAAGTAAAAAAGCACGACTTAAAATTGATAAAAATTCACTTTCGTTTAAAAAAACCTGAAGCTTATAAGAAAATTATTTTAAAAAAAACTGCAAAAAATGGTACGAAATATTCGTTTTTTGGCTTAAATATCTTGGAAACAAAAACAGATACTGAAATCAAACTTATCAACTATGCAAAATTAATTATTATTCTTTTTAATTTTGTTGAAAATTTCAATGTATATTTTTTTACCAAATAACGAAAAATAACTAAAAACTTATAAAAAATGTTGTTATAGTTCTTGGACTTCTTTAAATGAAAAAATTGTTTTTTTTTCCCAAAACTCTTGTAATTTTTTAAAAAGTGAATTTGATTAAATGTTTCCCTTGTTTTCATTTTTATAATATTTTAAATATTTTAAAGTTATTCTTGTAACGTAAACTGTTTCCAAAACATACCCCATTTTTTTGTATTGAAATTAAAAATATCTCAATTTTCTATCGCACCAGTTTGACTGAAGTAAAAAATAAATAAAAAATGTCCTTTGAATTAATTTAAGTTTATTTTTATGATGGTTAAATTTAAACGTCATCACACATCCTCCCTTAGAACATATCCTCATACCTCGTACATGTATGACGAAGTAAAAGTCTAAAACGGTTGAAGTTGAGGTTTGATTGATGTGATGGTCGCTTTAGCACATTTGCCTTTTAAATTGTTGACTTGGTTGATCATCGAATTAATTAACCCAGAACGACATCACCTGGAAATGTATATGTAAATAAAAGAACGTTGTCGCGTCGTCGTTTCGTTGAAAAGGTGTTTCAACCCACATTTTGTAGAGCCACATACAGGTACACACAATCATCGTAAAAGAAGAAAGATCTAAATACCTTTAAGCCTTTGCTTAACTGACCAGCAGAAGGCCGTTGCCATCATTAGGTCTTAATTAAGTCAGTATCCCGCAAGGTTTCCCGTGGATGGCGTCCATAAGGACATAAGATACTTGCATAACAGCTCCACAAAAGCGCCATACGAAGATACATTTTAACTATGAATATCGACTGACGGAAGGCGAGGCAGTCGACTGTGTAATGAAATGACCGATATAAAGGTGACTTGAAAGCGTTTGTGGGACATTTGAAACTGTAGACAATGAAAGCCTTGACCCAAATCATCGCATTTCAATTTGCATTCGTAATTAGTTAGACGATGTTGACGATGATGATGACGACCAACGATGAGGATGATGATAATGATGGATGTAGAAAAGATGCAGAAATCTGTGGGAAAAACTATGATTCTATTGTTAAAATTCTAGACCAGAAGTTGTCTTAATAGCATCCCAAGTTCTCAAGGATTTCCATTCCATTCTATTGGACATTGCATTGATAGGTTAGGTATAGGTCCAGAGATAGAGATAGAGCTAGAGTTTTGGTTAGGGTTGGGGTATGAATAAAAACCGATTTTTGATGAATAAAAAGAGACTCTCTGGCACAAGATGGCTGATAAATTAAAAAGCATTATTTTAGTTTTGGTTTGATTTGAATAAAATTACCAGGTTCTGCAGTGTGGGAGAAAGAGAGGTAGAGTGATTTTTGTGATGAAGATAAATATTCTTCAAACAAAGGATAAAGTTAAAGTATTTAAAAGGATTTAGATTAAGCAAATTAATGTAGGTAGGGACTAGGGATCTAAAGATAGATAGATAGCTTTAGGTATACAAGTAAGGTGGTATATAGGCACTTAAGTCTTCGGTTCAGGCTTCGAGAAGAAAATTTAATTAAAATAAAATACCTATCAAACTTTTGAAGACATTGAGTTTATAGTGTCGAAGTTTGTTTATTCGATTATCTAAATCAATATAGAATGAGGCTGTTTTTATACTTAAGCTGATTCTTAACTATAAGTCGTAGGGATTGATGTTGTTTTGGTATATGAAAAAGGCAATGCGGAAAATTCAATCGAAATAGACAATAGGTCTTAAAAGTTTAAGACTTGTTATACGAGCAACCTGTTCCAGAGGAGGTAATGCTTCATAAGTTAAAATTAGGATCCTGTGCATTGGGATAGGTTCTCATTGAATTATAATATTTAAAATAAGGGTCTAAAAAAAACAATTAAGGAAATTAAAGTACGAATTTCATATTCAAAGATTTCCCAAACGTCTTCAATTGATCGATTATCGAAGAACTCAGCAGAATATCAGATACATGAATGAATTTGATAAGATTATATAACCAACTTATCTGTAAGATATGGTCGGAAGAAAGCATGCCCGCTGAATGGAACCTCAGTATTGTTTGCCCGGTTCTGAAGAAAGGATACCCTCTTAACTGCACCAATTATATAGGAATTGATCGTAATTGCCGTAATAAGTGAGTTTAAAGCCCATCGTCAACAACCTGATAGGTCCTTATCAATGTAGTTTTATAGCAGGAAACTCCACAGTCGATCAAATATTCACATAACGGCAGATCCTGCAAAAAACCCAAGAACACCAAATCGACACCCACCATCTTTTTATTGATTTCAAGACCGCATATGACAATATTCACAGAGACGAGCTGTATAGAGCCATGTCTAGTTTTGGCTTCCCTACCAAACTCGTCTGTTTGCGCAGGATGACCATGGAGAATTCACGGTGCTCCATAAAGGTTGGAAACAGAACCTTTCAATGTCAAAAAAGGTTTTAGACAGGGTGATGCGCTTTCAAAAATACGTCAAATTACTGGCATATGCTGATGACATTGACATAATCGGAAGAACTCAGCGTGATGTCAATGGGGCTTTTGTTAGTATTGAGGCAGAGGCGGCAAAAATGGTCTTTACGGTTAATGAGGGCAAAACGAAGTACAAGTTGTCGTCAAGAAAGGACACACAACACCGTCTTGATCAAAACGTCACCATCGACAGACGTAACTTTGAGGAAATCAAGGACTTTGTCTACCTATTATCCGCTATAAACGCAGAAAACAACACCAACGCTGAGATCAGACGAAGAATAACTCTTGCTAACCGCTGTTTTTGTGGGCTAAGAAGTGGCAAAGTCCTCTTTCAAAGGACCAAAGTGTCGCTATATAAGAACCCCAAGATCCCCGTCCTGTTTAACAGTGCAGACGCATAGACTATGACAAAAGCGGATGAAAGCACATTGGGTCGTTTCTAGAGAAAATTTCTCGGATGATCTACGGTCCCGTATGCATGGAGAAGAAGATGAAACAACGAGCTGTACAGGCTGTACAGCGACGTAGACGTTACCAGAAGGGTAAAAGTCTAATGAAAAAGATGGCTGGGTCACGTAAAGTGCATGGAAATCAATGCTCGGAAAGTCTTCGAATCCTCACGCACAGGACAGCGCAGTAGAGGAAGACCGCGATTCAGGTGACGCGCACAAGTGGAAAGTTACCACACCCTACTTGGGGCGTGAAACTAGAGACTTCTAGCTAGGGATCGATCTAGATGGAGAAGTTTGATGGGTGAAGCCTTAGTTCATACTGGACTGTAGTGCCACCTTAAGTAAGTAAGAACCGTATTCAAGGTATCCTCTTACAAGCAATTCTTCTAAGTAACACCAGCAAAATTCATTTTGGGACTTTCCTGGAATATTTTGAAAAAGATCAACTTTTGAGTATATCCCTCAAATAAAAAAAAAAAAATTTCCTTTCTAAAAAGTTTCCAATACTCTTATTTTTAAAACCTTCTTTATCTATAGCTCGTTATCAATAATAGTAAACTCGTTACAGCAACGTCCTTAAAGTCTCGAAAATACTAAATTATTGCACGTTTTTGAAAAAGTTCTGGAACGTGGAATAAGTTGTCTTGTTGGTGTTGTGTACTTTTGAAAAAGCAGAGACTTTAAATATCAATGTTTAATCTTGAAAATATAACAACCTTATTCTTATACTTGGAGATTAATTAATATACATAATCATTTTGGGAAGCTCTATTCCATCATTTTAAACGGCTCTTAAAAATCGTATATAAATAAACCGATTTTGTTTTATATACAAACTAAAAATTATTGTTTTATATTGAAATAATTTTAAGTATGTCTCTTTTTTTTTCAAAAATACTTACTCACAGCCTCATAAGCTTCTTTTCAATAAAAATAAAAAAAAAAAAACAACCTGAACCCCAATCATAATCCCTGTGAGTCCATAATTCTTCTTTTTTTCAACCAGACGCCAGACGTGTCGGAACCGCATCCACCAACAAATTAATTTCAATCACTTTACGTAAGCCAGCTACAAAAAAAAAGATTAAATGGATGGTGTTGTGCGATTAATTTCCGACGCACGCTTCATCCAGAATCTATACACACTTATCATATGGACGGGAAGAACAGGACCAGGAACAAGGATATAACTACTAGGTTGACCGTAAAATATTTACTCTACCGCCATCGAAGAATGAATAGAGGTAGGTAGGTAGTCCTTGTCTGGCGCTGGCCTGGCATCAACCAGCTAAATGTTTCAGATGTGATGGGATGGGATGGGATGGGACGGGAATCTCAGTCTCGGCTTGAGGTGCTAAAGTTGATGCTGACCTAAAACTGAAACTGATTACAGTCTTTTCTCAATGAGGTGATCACAAACAAGAAGAGACTATAAAAGAGCGGCCGCTTATAATTACATTCAACCTGGAACATGACGCTCTATACAGAGATGCCAGATCTTATCCTTATGGTTTTTCATCAGCTTACTCCGCCTTTAGAAATGAAGGCTGCACGAAACCTGCGTCACTGCAAACACACAAAGCATGATGATAGGTCACAGCATCCGTAATCCGTAAACTCGGTATCTCTCCTTGATGCTTTTTTGGATGAAGCACCATGCAGTCCAAAAATTGTGATGATGCACTTCTCCCTACCTACGATACCCATGTCTTCCCTCCCTCTCGATACATGATGTGAGAGGTGGTGGTTCTTAATGGCTTTAGGACTTCAGAGTGGTACGCTGCACTGCTGCGCTTGTTTTTGAGAGTGTCTGCACAGCAATTGTACGTGTCGATAGCAATCTTCATTCCCATCATCATCGTGTGTAAATGGTTTCGGAACTTCTGGCATTTTCAAAGCTTGATGCTGCTTTGCTGTCAAAAATGTTAATGGAATTTCATACTCAGAATTTTATGTTCTCTCCATCTCTTCCCTCTGTCGATGTGTCTCCTCTGAATTTTTCCATCCATTTTAGGTGAATCTCAAACTCAATTCCTGGAGATTGATGATGGACAAAATTATTACTGTCTTACTTTATTTTCACAAAAGGCGCATCATTTAACTATCAACACCTTCTTCATCGTCCCTCGTAAAGCAGGTCAACTTAAGCTGACTACATGTCCGTCTATATCGAGTTGGAGTAAAATATGTTTTTTTTTTTATAAAGATGATGATAATTTATGCATTGGGATGGGAATTGGGAGTCTCGAGTTATAACCATCTTTTAATTTACAAGCCCCACAATAAGACAGTATGTTGAACAAAGCGTGTCGGCTTAGATACAAACAAACAACTGTTATTAAATGTTATAAATAGGTTTATAATTATTATCAAACGAGCAAAAAGCTGGATAGAACAGAAACAACAAATTTAAATAAGTATAGAAGTTGTAGGAACCTAACCTCTAACGAGTGTTAACGTTCCAAAAGAAGGTGTTTCACTTCTCATCATGATGATTATAATGTATGGTGAGGTAAGTTTTGGTGGAAAAAGTTATTGTATTTTGAATGTGTCTTCTGTCTTTATAAATTATTTTAATCCCAAAAGGTTCTTGAGAAGGGAATCCTATAGCTATAAAATTGCTATTTCATCACCACATAATGAGTAATGGTTTTATAAGAATTTTTGTAGAAAAATGTTGACCTTTATGTTATCTGAAAGGGGATCAAAATCAAACAATTATTTGGCTGAGAAATAAATGGACAAACAGACGATTTTCAAAATGTATAATAAGAATTAATTTAGTATTTAAAAATACATTCATACAATATACAAAGTAAGGTACAAATTTGAAAAATTCAGATGAATTAAAACAGCGGTCCACTAATCTTGTCAACTGCAATGTAGAGAAAAAAATCTTCCAAGAAAAATAACTTTAAATTGAAAAAATGTCATACCCAAAAAGTCCGATTTTAGGTAAGGTAGACAAAGTCCTTGACTACCTTAGAGTTACGTCTGTCGATAGTGACGTTTTGACCGAGACGTCGGTGTTGTAGGTCCTTTCCTGACGACAGCATGCACTTTGTTTTGCCCGTTAAACCCATTTTTGCCGCCTCTTACTCAATACACACAAAAGCCTAATTGACATCAAGGTGAGTTCTTCCGATTATGTCAATGTCATCAGAATATGCTAGTAATTGGACAGACTTTTGGAAAATAGTATCTCTAGTGTTGACGTTTGAACTCTGCACTATTCTTTCAAGTACGATTTTAAAAAAAATCGCATGACAGCGCATCACCATGTCTAAAACCTTTATTGACATCGAAAGTTTCTGTTAAGTTGTTTCCAACCTTTATGGAGCAGCGTCAATTCACCATGGCCATCCTGCACAAACGGACGAGTTTGGCACGGATACCAAAACTAGATATGGCTCTATACAGCTCGCCCTTGTAGATACTGTCATATGCGGCCTTGAAATCGATGAAAAGATGGTGGGTGTCTATTAGGTGTTTTTGGGTATTTTCCAGGATCTGGAGTAATGTGAATATTTGATCGACTGGTGGACTTTCCTGGTCTAAAACCACATTGATAAGGAAGTATAAGGCTGTTAATGATGGGCCTTAGACGTTCACATATTACGGCAGAGAAGATTTTATAGACGATGTTAAGCAGACTGATTCCTCTATAAATATATAATTGGTGCAGCTTAGAGAGTTTCATGCTGTCATGCGACCATATCTTACAGATATGTCGGTGCATGCTCCTAACCAAATTATCTTCAGCTGCTTTAAAGAGCTCGGCATTCAAGCCATCTGCTCCAGCGGCTTTGTACAACTTCAGCTTAGATATGGTAATCTTTCTATGTCTAAGCCAGGAGGACGGGATTGTTGGCTTTCATCGTCTATGTTGAATGGATCATCCTGCCTGACAGCGGAATTCGGTTCGTCATCACCGTTATACAGTCTGCAGAAGTAAAAAAATAACTTTGTTGGCGCAACAGTCCATGAAGAACCAGGGCCTAGTGACTTACAACTCTCAACCATTCCTGTGTGCGAGTAATGTTGTCAGAGATAGGGGCGCCTACAATTTATATGCCGAATCCGAACGACTAATTTGAGAAAGCGCTTTTCATGACAAGAATTACTCTTGGTGGATTTGTCAATTCCTCGCAAGAGGCAGTACCCGTGAAAAAAAGTTAGGTGGCACAGGCAAAGATTGAACCCAAGACCCCTTGCATGACAGTCCAACGCCCTTACCATCACGCTACGGGTACATATTCTCAGCATTGACTGCGGTTTCACTATGATGTTTCCACTTTCGTCTTTGCAGCTTTCGGTTCTAGGTTTATGTACTTGTGAATTTCGTTTCACCTGTTCATAAAACTTTCGAACTTCATTCTTACTTTTAAACCTCTCAACATCTTCGACCGCACGCTTCTCATGTTCTCTCTTTTTCCTTCTGAGAAGTCGGTGATTCTCTTGCTTCTTCTGCTCATGAGCTTATGAGCAGCTCTCGTCCTTTTATGCAGCGCCGCTTTGCTTGCCTGTTGCTTGGCTGCATTTGCCTGCTGACATTCCTCATCTAACCATGGGTTACTCGTTGTTGGCTGTTTGAAACCCAGCACATCAGAGGCGGCTTCTCTGATTGCATCTTGGCAATGTTGCCACTGAGTTTGAATACATTGTGTTGGCGACAGAGAACTTCGAGAAAGGTTACTTGTAACTCGGTCGGAGAAGGATTTGGCGAGCTCTTGCAATTGTAGCAGTTCGACGTTGTACTTTCTTCCACAATCTCCTTGTTTTGTCTTGGGTCTGAAAACCGAAGTGCTACCTTATGGCGAGGTAGTGAACCGTGTCGATGTTAGCTCCTCGGAAAATTCGGACATCCATGATGCTGGAAGCGTGTCTGGCGTCGATCGCAATATGGTCAATCTAGTTGAGAGTAGATTGATCTGGAGAAGTCCAAGTTATTTTGTGGATGTTGAGATTTGAAAAACGCGTACTGGCTACCATGACGTTTCGCCCACAGCAAAATCTTTGAGCCTGAATCTGTTGTCAGAAGTGTTGTCGTGCAGGCTGTTTTTCCCGATTATTCCACCAAAGATGTCTTCCCTTCCTAGCTTGGCATTAAAATCGCCAGGATAATTTTAATATCGTAGCTAGGACACTGATCATATGCTTTCACTAAGAGCTCGAAAAACGTATCTTTGGTGTTGTCATCTTTCTCTTCTGTGGAGCGTCAGGCTAATGTTGGCGAATTTATCCTTGATGCGGATGGCCATGAGGCGCTCGTTGGTGCACCTTTAGCCAGACTAAGTCTGGCTCCAATGACAAAGCGAAATACAAATAAGCGCTGTTGGGTTTCTTGGTAGCAGTTACCATAGTAAATATCGCAGGTTTTCATCCTCTTTTTACCTGGCCCAAGGCACCGTATTTCCTGGATGGCTATGCACCCGATGTTCACCGCGGGGAGGTGAGAGTAGGAGTTGAAAGACAGAGGTGGGTTTTGAGAAAAACCTGTGGACGCTTGTGTCCCCTTGCATGCACATGTCTACCATTTGAACACCATACAGACCTAGTTGCTTTATTATTATTATTTATTTCGACCATTTTTGATTCCTAGAAAGTGGTTGTAGTTAAAGAACTTTTCAATTTTGTTCGTTTTCATTCTTTAAGCTCTTAAACCATTTTCATACTTCTTCGAAGCTTTGTGTCACGTTACATACTTTTCATGTTACGTTTTATGCACTGCGTCATTTTTTTAAAAATACATAAATAAGGAATGTACATAGATAGGTTACACGAAGACGAAAAAAATGGTACTATATATTATCTACTTGTGCAAAAACTTGAAGAATTATTATTGTCTCCGTCTTGGTTTTACATTCGCTAAGGATATGGAGGTATTTATATATGCATAAATATTATACATGACTTTGCGGAAATACTCTACTATACATAATTACAACTCATATACCTTCCGTTTTGTTGAAGCAGAAGGATACATATACATATATTGTACACAGCTGGTTTAAGTAGAACATATTCAAAATATACACAGTTTCTTGAATAAAATACATACAGAAATACACATACATATATTCATATATTGTTTCCGGTGTGGCACCGGATTCCTGAGCGGAAGGCGGAATATTATAAAATGGTGTTCTTTTGTTTTTCAGTGTGATAAAGGATTAGCATGACACGATTATTAATTATATTATGCTTTGGTCAGCTTGAAAGTTGTTCTGAACTATGCTTTATAAGGCCCTTATAACCTTACACCTATACTATTCAGACTTATGCAACATATACAGTGATACAAAAAATAAATTTTTTTTCTTTTGCACTTATAACTGTGTTTTCTGTCGTGATTTATTTTGCTGATGTTTCATAGGAAAGAAAAAAAACTGGAAAATTTAATTAAAACGAAGAGTTACTGAATAATATTTTTGGTCTCTGTCTGTCTAGCTTTGAACGTAGGTAAGTCTAACAAATGGTAAAGTTAAGGAGCCACAAAAAAGTAACACTGCCCACACACTCCAGGAGAACACTTACATTACCTCTTATAAATTTTTCCAGATTAAAGCATTTTTTGAAAGTGTGTTTTTTTTTTAATTCCACAGTTTTTAATTTCATTGCTAAAATTTTGCATACCGCATTAAAAAGCATTTTAGTAAGTGACTGGAATAAAACCTCCAAGAAAATTACCATAGGACAAATTCTTACACAAAACCTCAAAGTCGAGGTGTCTTCTCATCATTGGGAGAGTATGATAACGATAACGCTCATCAACAAGTTTTTGAAAATGGCAATAATATCAAAATTTGAAAAAAAATCTAAATCCTACTCCAAAACCAATTTAACACGCCAGGTTCTTGTCCCTCGGGATTGGATTCAAAGACCTTCTGGTCTGGAGCGTGGATGTCCATTCGTTCTACATGATCTAGCCATCTAAGCCGTTGGACTTAAATTCTGCTAACTTAGTCAGTGCCACTGTACAGCCCGTACAGTTCGTCGTTGTATCTTCTGTTCCATTCTCCATATTTGCATACGGGACCAAAAATAACCCGAAGAATTTTTTTCTCGAAGCATCCCTAGACTCTCTCATCTTTCTTTGACAGGGTCCAGGCCTCACCACCATAAACGAGAATCGGGATGATGAGTGTCTTATAGATGGATATTTTAAATGCTCAAGAGAAGACTTTACTACTCAGTTGCCTTCTAGGTCCAAAGAAGCAGCGATTTGCAAGAGTTATTCTTCGTTTGATTTCAGCGCTGGTGTCGTCGTCTGCATTAATAGTGGTGCCTAGGTAGACAAAGTCCTTAACTACCTCAAAGTTATAGCTTTCCATGGTGACGTTTTGTCCAAGACGTTGTTCAGTGTCCTTTTTTGATGACAGCATATACTTGGTCTTGCCCTCATTGACCACTAAACAAATCTTCTTTTGCAATGCTCAAAAACGCTCCACTGACATCACGCTTTGTACTTCCAATTATGTCAATATCATCTGCGTATCCGAGTAATTGGATGGACATTTGGAAGATTGTGCCTCTAGTGTTGACGGTTGAGTATTGCACAATTTGTTCCAGAACGATGTTGAAGAAGTCACATGACAGTGCATCGCCTTGTCTAAAACCTTTTTTGACATCAAATACATCGGTAAGATCTTTTCCGACCTTGATAGAGCACCGTGCATTCTCCATCGTCATTCTGCACAAACGGATAAGTTTGACAGGAATGCCAAAACTAGACATTGCTCGGTAGAGCTCTTCGATAAATCGATAAAGAGATGGTGGATATCGATTTGAAGCTCCTGGATGTTTTCCAAGATCTGCCGTAGTGTGAATATTTGGTCGATAGTGGACTTTCCTGGTCTGAACCCACACTGATAAGGACCAATCAGGTTGTTGACGAATGGCTTCAGACGTTCACATAATACGGCAGAGAGGATCGCAATGTTAGGGAGACTGATGCCTCTGTAGTTGTCACAGTTTAGAGTCTCCTTTCTTATGTATCGGGCACACTATGCTAAATTTCCACTCATTGGGCATGCTTTCTTCCGACCATATTTTGCAGATGAGTTGGTGCATGCTCCGTACCAAGTCCTCGCCTGCTGCTTTGAATAGTTCGGCAGCGATGCCGTCAGCTCCAGCAGCTTTGTTTGACTTAAGTTTAGATATAGCTATCTTCACTTCGTCAAGGTCGGGTAGGCGGAATTGTTGATCTGCGTCGCCGAGGTTGAGTGGTTCTGTCTCCCTTATAGCGGAATTCGGTTCGTCATCGCCGTTATATAATTTGGAGAAGTGATCTTTCCATATTCTCAGCATCGACTGCGGTTCTACTACGATGTTCCCCTGATCGTCTTTACAGGCTTCGGTTCGTGGCTGGTACCCTTGGGAGGTTTTTTTACCTTTTGGTAAAATTTACTAACCTCATTCCTGTTGTGACATCCCTCTATCTCCTCGATCGCGCACTTCTCATGCTTTCTTTTTTTCCATCTAAGAAGCCGGTGTTCCTCTCTCCTCTTCTGCTCGTAGAACTTGCGAGCAGCTCTAGTCCTTTTGTGCAGCGCCGTTTTGTATGCCTATTGTTTCCTTGCGTGCGCTTGCCGGCATTCGTCGTCAAACCAGCGGTTTCGTTGTGGTGGCCGTGTGAATTCAGAGGCGGCATCTCTGATGGCTGCAAGGCAGTATTGCCACTGGTTTTCAATGCTTAATGCAGGCAGCATAGGACTTCTTAAGAGGTTATAAGACACTCGATCGGAAAAGCACATGGCAGTCTCTTGCGATTGTAGCCCTCTAACGTCAAATCTTCTCAAAGTACTTCCTTGTTTTGGATTGGATCGGGATTCCGTATGCCTTTTGGAATTTTTGGATATCCTGGATACTGGAGAAGTGTCGTGCGTCGATCGCAATGTGGTCAATCTTGATGCGGATTGTAGTGATGCGCTCGCTCACACTGTTGAAACTCAAGACTTTTTGCCTGAGTCTAGTTACAACAACAAATCCACACCCAAAAAAACGCTGTCTTTGTTCTCGGTAGCAGTCGCCGTTGTATATATAGCAGTCTTTTAGTTTGCGTTTGCCCTGTCCATCCCATCGCACTTCTTGGATGGCTGTAATATGTGCCTTGCAGCAGTTTAGGGCTCCCGGTATTTGTTTGGCTGCACGTGGTCTGTTAAGGGACCTAACATTCCACGAACAGATCCGAAGTTCGTTATCCTTATTTCGTTTGCCTGGGTTGTCAACAGTGAATCCGTCCGTATCCGAGGCTTTTACGTGGCCAGGAAGTCACCCAGACGGCACAACCCCCAACCTGGAGGGCCAGATCCTTAGTATAACTCCAAGGAAGGGGAGCCGGATAAACCGCTCCTTACAGGCCTCAGCTCCGAATATGTTGAAGAAGCCCTATAAGGTGTTCACTAAGTAGTTCAACCTTACTGGAACTGTAGACGCCACCGTTGATTCTATATCGAGAACTCGTCCGCTGCCGCCTGGATAAGGAGAAGTGAATTAGTGGAAACACCTATTTCCCCCCTTCTCTCGTTTGCTGCCCCCAACAACTTTCCACTGGGGTTGGAACCCAATCTCCAGTTGAGGTACTAGGCACCCGATGTTCACCGCGGGGAGGTGAGAGTAGGAGTTAATAGACAGAGGTGGGTTTTGAGAAAAACCTGTGGACGCTTGTGTCCTCTTGAATGCACATGTCTACCATTTGAACATCGGAAAACCTCTTGCTAGGAATTGAAAAATCCTATAAGATTTATACTTGTCATGAAAAGTGCTTTCTCAAACTAGCTGTTGCGTCACCTAAGTTATAATTATTTATTCTTAGGCACGGATTTTACTTTTCTGAACGACTGTTTGCGAACAGTTGAATTCCGACAGCAGTAGAGACAATACTCCAAAAAATTTGGAAATTTTCAGTAGTCCAAAAAGATTGACTTCACTAAGGAAGTTGCAAAGCTGTTGAAAGGCATATCTGCCCTCAAAGTGTCGCTATTTAATGTGAGTTTCGGACTGACATGAAGATGAAGTGCCATAGGACCTTACTCATAAGAAAGTAAGGCTATATATCACCATTACGGTCAACTAACTGTACTACCAATCTATGACAACGTTTATTTTCAGCATGATGGTGTCACATAACACACACGCAAGAAAAAATTGGGAATTTTACAAAAAATGTTTCCTGTCCTTGATAGTTATAGAACAGATGATCATATTTTGCAACAGAGGGCTTGTGGTTAACACCTTTAGACTTATTTCTATTTGATAACAGCACCACCAACTTGAAGAATTTCATTGTTACAATATCCATCTTTTTTTGTATAGATGCCTCAAGGTTGCTTTTTTAGTCCTATAATGTTTTTTTTTTTTTAATTTATGATGAATGTTTCTTATTGAAAATATTTTGTCATGCATTTATAAAAGTATTTTAATTTCTAAGAGCTTTGCCTCTGATTCTTGACATTATAAAATTAAATTGGACCCAAGCTGTAAATCAGAACCGAATTAAAGTTTTAGAATGCCACTAAAAAATAAAAAACTTTTTCTATGAAATAAAACAAAATTTAATAACTACTTTTGCTACAAGGTATTCGAAACTATCTTTTCTGATGTTATTATTTTTTCTGAAAAGTTTCAATTGTTTCATTGAATAACAGAAAATATGATATAAAAGGAATTTTACAAAATTATTTATTCAAAGTTAACTTGTGACATCGTTCTTCTCACATAGGAGCCATTTTACAAAAAGAGACAATCAAAAAAATTTTGGAAATTCTCAAATTGGATTTCTGGAAAAAGATTCTTAGGTTTAAAGTCAAAGCTACCACAAGATAGGTTATGTGTTGGTATCTTTGCTTCTATATTATAGTTCAAAATGTATAGAAGTGATTTTGGTAAATTCCTTTACATATGTTTTACTTTAACTAAAGAACTTTCTATGCATTGCAAATTTACCTACTCTCAAAAATGACGATATGGTTATTTTGTTGTTCTCTTATAGATAAACTATGGTTTCCCCCTTTAGTATGGTTTATGTAGATAGTATATTTAGCTGCACTACATTTTATATACAAATTTTATATTTCCTTTTTACACTTTATTGTTTCATGAATAAATATATGCAAACTAGGAAATGAATTATTAAAATGATATACCCAGGATAAAGTGGTTGGCTGCACAATGCACATTTCTCATTTGCATTTTTATCATCATTATATCACATGCCTTACCTTAACTGCTAGATGGAAATTATGTACCTTTATCATCAGCAGCGTCAGGAACATGTTTATTATTTTATTATCATTGTGAAACATCAACCAAGGGAATTTGAGGGTGATTAAATGGGATAAGAGACTTATTGACAAATAAGGACGAACTGACAAGTGATGAAAATTAAAGTGATTTTTCCTTTAACTTTAATTTTGCTTTCCATGTGGGCATACGTGTCAAGGAGGTATCTATACTTGTGTATGTGCTTTCAGGACAAGTGAAAAGTGACTGAAATTCACCAATTTGTGACAAGTCAATCATGAAGTGGTCCTTTTGTGTTGAATGCTTTGAACTCAAAGCAGGAGAATCATACATTTTCAGCCTTTTTGTCTCATCATAAATTCTATCCGAAAACAGAAAAGGTGAAGTCCATCGGCGAATTGAAAGTAGTGATGTAAGTTTTGTAGGTTGTTCAAGGTGAGTAACATGCAACACAGAACACAATACTAGCTGACCTATTTATGAACTAGGGTTGAAAAGGCATATTCGAAAAGACACGTTTCTAATAATGAGCCTTCAAAATATTTCAACTGCTATTTTTGGAAATTGACTGGTATTAAGTTTTGTTGCGAACGTCAAAAAATTCAAGCAACAATCTTAGGTCTGTTTTGCATAATATCAAAAATAAAAAAGAGGCTGGGATGCGACCCACACTGATAACTTCCCCTCCCGTCTGTCGATTTTTCTTGCTTAAAAGTTTGTCTATATGTACTCGTATCAATTTTTACCAAATTTGCGAACTATTTTTTGTAGATTTTATTTTTTATGAAAAAACGGACTGTTGGATTTTTATATAAAAATCATTGAATATTGAAAACAATATTTTCTGTAAAATAAATAAGTTTGAAGCCAATATCTAAAATTTTGGAAAAGATATTTGAGTCGAAAATCAATTTTTACCAACTTTTGTTAAATTTGTTTAGGTTTTTAATTTTTTGTACAAAAACTATCAATTCGATTTTTTTTCAAAATTTTACTGAATTGTTAACAACAATATTTTTTGAAAGATAAAAGTAGATAAAAGACAATATCTACAATTTTTGAAAAGATATTTGAGTCGAAAATGAATTTTTACCAACTTTTATACATTATTTTTAGGTTTTTATTTTTTGTAAAAAAAACTGTCAATTCGATTTTTCTTTACATTTTTCAGAATGTTGAAAACAATATTTCTTATAAGATAAAATAAATTTTAAGCCTACATTTCAAGTTTTTGAAAAGATATTTGAATCAATATTCAATTTTTACCAACTTTGAGTAATGCTTTTTTTTAGATTTTTATTTTTTATAAAAAAAAAAAACTGTCAATTCGAATTTTCGCAAAATTTTATCAAATGTCAAAAACATTATTCTTCGTTGCACAAAATTGTATTGGAGGTGAAATCATAGTTTATTCGTAAAATTTTGGAGGTGACAATTTTTTTTTAGTTTTTTTGATTCATAAAAAAGTCCGTTAAATGGATTTTTTCATTTCAAAAAATATATTTCCTTGATATCACGTTACAATATATTATATAAAATTCAATTCAAGTCTCTAGCGTTTTTGGTTCGTAAGATATTTAGGGTTAATCAAAGTGTTCAACTTTTTTTCAAACTGCTATGGTAAAAAAAACGACCCACGCAATTTTCTTGAGAGCCCTTTCTGCATATTTCTGCCTTATTATCTGTATAACAAAATTTATTTGAAATCGATGTCTCTTTTGGTTTTTTGGCTATGGACTACGAAAAAACGTCGCGAACGTACGGACGTGCGTACACACGCACGCACAGACATCTTTCTAAAAACCTTTTATATCGACTCTAGGGACCTTGAAACGTCGAGAAATGTCAAAATTTTCAGTTTGACAAATCGGACCCATAACAATAACTTCCTATGGAATGTTAATAAATTGCATGACTCCTGTAGCAATATTTAAAAGAATTGCTGCAAAATAAGTTGTCTTAAAAATTGTAATCCCATTTGATTCCTCAAAAAAATATGATTTCCTTAGCATGTCTCCCTTTTATGGCTCTTATACCGAACTAATTTTAAGAAATAAGGTGTCAAAACAAAGAGAATTTTCCGTAGACTATGCGAACCGTATTTTATTTAATGTAAGCTTATAGTTTATTGAAAAAACTTAACTTTTTATTGTACTAAAAATATGAAATACTCGGAAAATACTATTTTAAGGGAAATGGCTTGTGTATTTTGTCGGTAAGCTACACAGGCGTGATTCATCCCAAGACACAACTGATCCTAGGACAACTCATCCCGGAAATCAAAAATACTTGAAGCATACTTAACGAAAACAATTGTTTGTGTATTCAACTAGTTCCTTCTAAGCTTTTTCCTTTGCTTCATTTTAATTTTATATTAGAAGAACCAGGATGGAAAATGAATTATCTGAAGATAAGAAAGAGGCAGAACATGTATGTTTTAATTGTGAAGTGATCGTCTGTTGGTTGTGTAGTATGGTAGGTGTCTAAAACCGATAAAGTTCATTCGTTCATTGGCGTGCTCAGCTTTATGCAGATAGATAGATAAAGACATGTTTATGATGATAATAAAGGAATGTAATTAGTACAAGTTTACAGCTCATACATGAAGTTATACGTAAAACCTATATAGGTATAATGCATATACGTTAAACAAGTGATTTTCATAGAACACCCTTTCTGGTCCATTTCTTTAACTTGTACTAAGTATTTATTCTTTTACATAGGCAAAGGCAAGTAAAATATGTAAGAAACAACCTTATTCTTAAGGAATAATATTTAAGAATCATATATTTAAAGGTACTAAGAAACAACTTCTTGATAGATACTTTAAAATTGATTGGTGATTTGGTAATATATATTATATATTTGTTAATCCGATGTAGTGGTGATACACGGCCATCGTTGGTATTTGCAACAGTTATACTTAAGTATAAAAATACATAAATATGTACCAAATGCATTAAGTTGGATAAAAGATAGGAATGTAATCAAAATTTTGTCAAAATAATGCGCTCTTTCGGGACCATACACAATGAGATATTATTACAATTAAAATAATAAAGAAAACTTATTTAAGAATCAAATTTTACCTGACAAATAAGTTTTTCTTTAAACATTTAAATGCCATTTTATAAACCAAAAAAATCCTTGATTTTTAAATTTTTTTTCTCGAAAATCGTTAGAGCGTTTTTTTTTATTAATTTTTTATATATAAAATTTTTCATTTTTGTTATAAAAATATGTTTGGTTTGCAGTTGTTCAGTGATTGTAAATATACGCTCTACATTTAAATTTCGTAAAACAAATGTTGAACCGTTTTTGAGATAGAGAATTTTGGAAAAAAAATCAATATTTTTTTTTAAATCCAAACAAAAAAATGCACTTTTGATATCCAAATATTGTTAAGGATCGTACAAAAAAAAAATTATTGAAATCGGTTCATAAGTTGCTGAGAAAATTAAAAAACAAAATAACGGTTTTATGAGCGGTACCTTTCCGGATCAATACAAAATTATGTTTTTCTAACTTAAAAAATACAATTTTAGGGAATATTATTAATCGACCAAATGGTGGACGGAATCGCCGGACCCACTTTTTTCGATCTACCATCATGTTTGATTTAAATCTCAAGGTCAAAATTTTGGACCAATGCAAAACTTGCCATACAAAAATTGAAAATCATTTTCATTTATTTTCATTAATTTTTTGTACATACAATTTTTGTTTCATAAAAAACCGTTAACCCTTTTTCAAGTTATCAATTTTTAAACAATAAATATTTTTTTTTAAGTCCAAAACAAAAATGTAATTATATATTATCCAAATATGTTATGATCAAATTATTAAAATGGGTTTATGTTAAAGTTAAAGTTAAAAAAAAATGTAACTTCCATCTTGCTTAAAATTAAGTGCGGAATATTTTTATAAATCTTAAAATTTAAACCACAAAACTGACCCAAAATTTTAAACATTTAAAACCTATTCTATTTTTTTAAATTCGAAGTCAACTCTAAAAATTAGTTTTAGACCGAGAGTTGACTCTTTGATAATGTCAAACGACATGAAGCGTACTTTAACGCTAAAACACTTGTCCAACATTAAAAGCTAAATGGTTAGGTTAAGTTAACTTGGCTGTAGATTTAGAATCCACACACTTAGGCCAAAGGAAAAGGCCCATTGTGATACCACATGAATCTAGAGAATTATTTTTTACTAATCGAACCATTTTCAGCTTTTTATAAAGCGAAGGAGATATTTTATATCATTTTTAGCTAGTTCACTTGGAATATCAAAAGAGTAGTCTTCCAGATGAAGTTTGCGTCTTATTGAAAGAGCAGGGCAAGTGCAGAGGAGGTGAGAGATTGTTTCCTCTTCTTCCTCGTCCATACAGCTCCTGTAGAAGTCATTTGAGGCTGCACCAAGTCGTAGTGCGTGTCTGCCTATAAGACAGTGTCCCGTAAGGACACCTATTAGGGAGCTTATATGAAGTCTGCTTTGGGAAAATAAGTCTTTAGAGCGGTTTAGGTCCAGTGAAGGCCATATGAGTTTTGTGGCTGCGCATGCTGGTAAATTGTGCAACCTAGAATTTGATATGGAAAAAGCTGTTTCTTTTAGCATGAGTTTACAAGTAGCTATCGGTATCTTCTTCCTTTCAGGTGAAATAGACAAGACGGTTCCATTTTTAGCAAGCTCTACAATTTTCCGTCATGTCTCTGTGGCCCGCAGCTAAATGCTTCCTTATTTTCATTTTTTAAAGTACATTTTAAAATTTTGACTTTCGAAATTTAATGAAAAAAAAAATAAAAACAATTTTTTTTTAAAGTGAGTCGATTATTTTAAGCTTGTAAATCAACAATCACGAAAGCTGTTTTGGTTTGAATTTGTGGTGCGTGAATTGGCTTAAGGTGAGCTAAAAAAAAGCTTACAACATTTAATCTTCAGAAGGGTTTTGAAGCGAGACCTCTCGATCTGCAATAAAACTGATCTACAATAGCCCTTAAAAAAACATACAGATGCGCTAGATCACATTTAAAGCCTTCATTAAAGTGTTCAAAATTAATAAAAATTTAAACAAGACTTTTTAAAAAAAAAAATAGCTGCTTTATCTATAATCGGCTTTATTGCTTGAACGAGAACTATTTTAAACATTTGTTCGAAAAAGATAAAATCAAATCACACAGCGAATTTGTAATCATTTTGGGTAGGAAATTTTACATTTTGAATGTTTAAATTAGTGGTTTTAAATATCTTATTATGATCAAGTTTGAGCGATTATTAATTGCCACTTTATTTTTTGTAGTTTGCATACGTTTCTTTATATTTTTTAAAAGATAATTTTAAAATTGCACATTTTCTTTGATATCTCAAAAACATTTTTTTTAAACTCATAACTTTGTGCACTTTCTTTCAAAATTAATTTATAATTTATAAAGGATGATTTTTTAAAAGCTATAGAAAAGTTTTTCCAAAAAACCACATAAAATTAAAAAAAATCATGAAATCTGTATTTGAATCGATAGTACGGTCCGTATAATTTAAAGTTTGAAGTTTTTTTCATACAAATTTTGTACTTTACTGTGTCTCAAATGGTCCATCCGTGTAGTCCAATTTCGGTACACACTTTCCAACATTTCGGGCGGTATCTCACGAATAAATTCTTTAATGTTGTCTTCCAATGCATCAATTGAAGCGCGCTTGTGTGTATAGACATACGTTTTAACATAACCACACAAATAGTGCGTTAAATCGCACAAACTAGGAGGCCGATTGACCGGTCCCACACTTGCAAAAAAAAATGTTTACCGAAGTCGCCTCCAAATTGGTCAATTCTTGCGCGTGCTGTGTCGCATTTAGCACCGTCTTCAAACCTCATATCATGCAAGTCAAGCTCTTGAATTTTGGGCAAAAAAAAGTTGGATATCATCCCACAGTAGCGCTCACCATTCACAGTTACGTTACGATTCGCATCATCTTTGAAACAGTACGGTTCAATCATGCCACCAGCCCATAAACCACATCAAATTGTGACTTTTTCTGGATGCATTGGTAGCTCTTGCAATGTTTTTCGCTGATATTCACTCCAAAATTGACAATTGTGCTTATTTTCGTACTCATCGAGCCAAAAATGAGCACAGTGGAAGAAGTGCGCTATGAACTTTCTTAACAGAGCACGCATTTTGATAATAAAATTCAATAGCTTGCAAGCGTTGTTAGTTTGTAAGACGGATTGAAGCCACCAAAACAGATTCTCCTGCTTCACCTTATCAGTTCGGTCCCGTTTGGACAAAACCCTATTGAACCGAAGGAGCTCTGCTCCGCCTTCACCATGAAGTCCCGATTGTACCGGAGTCGCCTATCCACGGTTTGTCGTCTGACGTGGTAGATTAGCGGAACTGCCAATCTATCCTGTATCAGACCGCATCTATCTAAGACCGCATGTAAGAAGATTCGGCTGTTCGATATAAGCCAGTACAGCCAGCGTTGTGAACACTGCTGTTCGAACACCCGAAACTTCTCCATCTGGGAAGGGGCAACGTTGAACCACACAGGACAACCATAAACGATCATTGGCCGTATGAGGGCCATGTAGCAAATTACCTTCACTCTGGGGTCAAGCCGACTGCTAAAAAACAGCCGTTTCGTCAGAGCGAAGGCTCCTCTGGCCCTGGTCAGAGCAGCATTTATATGTCTGTCGAAATATAAATACTGATCTAACCAGATACCAAGGTACTTCACTATACTTTTTCTCGCTAATGGCTGCCCGTGAATATCAACGATGACCATCTTGCGCCAATTCTTGCACGTGGCCCTAGCCAAAGGAGTCCGGAACAGAATTTTCTCTGAGTTGTGGACATTTATTTTCAGTTTCCAGTCGTCGCAATATCGCTGAACCTTGTCGAAATCACGCTGCAAGAGAATTCTAATAACCTCAACCTTTCAGGCCGTTCTATACGCAATTAGGCAATTGCCTTTGTAAGACTACCTATCATCGCTGGTGTAAATGCTGAAGAAAATCGGCGAATTCACCGCTCCCTGTTGAAGACCATTTTTAATTTAGAATGTTGTGGTAGAAGTTACATTGCCACTTTTGACAACAAACTTTCTACCGTTAAGCATATCATAAAGTATATACAACAATGGCTTGCTAATGCCAAGCCTGCTTAGTTTTAGGTAAAGACCTTCTAACTATACGGTATCAAAGGCCTTTTTCAAATCAACCAGAACAGCACCTGTGCATTGTTGTTTTGATTTATTCCATTGGATATCAGAAACGAGTTTAGACGCAGCATGAATTGTGTCAAGACCCGCCTTGAACCCGAACTGTTTATCCGGAATTATTTAGTTGTCCGGCCCACTTAGTCAGAGCTCTATTAATGATTTTTTCAAAAACTTTGCTGATGCTCTGAAGAAGACTTATCGACCGAAGATTTCACGGGTTGGAGTTGTCTTTTACCTTTTTCGGGAGAGGATGAACCACAGCGGTCTTCCAATGCACTGGATAATATGCATTATTCAGTGCATTGTTGAAGAGTGTGGTGTAAATGTCAATTGCTTCCATCGGTAAATGTCTTAGTACCACGTTGGTATACCATCGACACCTGCTGACTTTTTGATTTTTATTGAATTGAAGATGAGCTGAAGCTCAACCTTCATCACTAACAAGGGACTTGGCCCAGTTTGCTCGGCGATTATGGCATTTGCCAAGGAATCGTCGGTTCTCAGATCGCCAATGTGTGATATCATTACGGAGGTAAAAGTGATTAAGTAGGGCTCTGTTTTCCAGGTCGTGGTTGAGGCGAATGCTAACATTCACCTTGTACACTTGCTGGAATGCAGCTCCCACCGCCTCCACTTTTTCCTTCGGATCTTCAATTATATAAAAGTCATCTTCAAAGATGGTTTCTTCTGGATCTATTTGCGCTGTCGGTTCTTTGGAGTGTCAGAATCGGATGGTCATTGTCGTTCTTTTTCCTGATTATCTTGTTGATTTTAGGGAACACACTAGGGTCACTCGAATTAGTAGTTCTCCTTAATCAACAGATTGACATTTTTTATTGACGACTTCAGTGTTTAAGTCATGTGGGTCTGTAAGTCGTCTGTACAAGTTTTTGAGTCTTGTCAGTAAGCCACTTTTGTGCCTTCGCAGTGCGTCAATAGTCGCGTTTCTGTAAGCGTCCATTTGGTCCCGTTCTTTGTACTTTGGTATTGTCCGTTCCATCGTTTGTTTTATTGTTTCGTCCATTTGTTGTAAATGTTGGTCAATTTCTATATTTGTCAGATTTCTGTTATTTGGTGGGGCTATGTCACTCGAACGAAGTTCTCTCACTAGAGCGTTGGTGAAACGAGGCCAACGCATCTTAATGTAATTGGAAGACTGCGTTGCAACGTACAGTCCAACGCACTAACCATAAGGCTACGGGTACTACTACCAAAAGGATAATAGCTAAAAAATCACCCTTTACTTCTAAAAATCGCATTCTTCACATCATATTGAAAAAAAATACAAAAAATAATACGTTAATAAACAACAAATTGTTTCAAATTTGTTTGTAATCATTTGCAAACATTTTTGAAAAACTCAATTTCTCCATTTCTATTGCTCCAATGTTCTTTTCGCCTTTTCCAAAATTGACAAGCATACAATTTTATAATCATTTATACGTTGAATCACTTCAGAGATCGGTATTAGGACCGAAAGTTCTCTATTTTTGGAAAAACTGAAGTTAGTAAAAAATAAATTTTCTTTAAAATTTTTAAGTTTAATTTGATATTTAATCTAAACCGAGTATGTTTTCAAATACAATAATAATTGTGAAGACATTTTTTGGAAAGGTGTTAATATCATTAAAACTATATCAAAATACAGATTATCATGAAAATGATGTTTTCGCGATCTTTTAGTCCATAACTTACGACGTAGACTCCAGATTTTATGAAATTGTGTACACAATGTTCCTAAAGGAGGGTAAATGAACAAATTTTCAGCTTTCTCTCATTCTAAGTTTAAACCCTTTGTTTTCCTTATTTTAGTAGATTGTGAATTAAAATGTATTTTCTACAATAAATGGGATGGGCACCAATGGACATTTTTAAGGTTGGGTCTTATGACAGCCTTTCTTTTTTTTAATGTTATGGAGCAAGAAACAATAATGTTAACAGCCTTATTGGTATACAAAATATTCAGTTAAGAGGTTTATTACAATAATATAATAAGTTCCGTTTACGTATTTTATAACTTTTTCATACATTATAAATTTTTTTTTTTTTTTTTTTTTTTTTTTTTTTTATAATTAGCAAACACTAAAAGGGTTTTTTATACCTTTAATATGCCAAAGACACAGTGTGAGCATTAGGAAAAGAGGGAAGGGTTGGATAGGAGGTGTCGGTGTACATTGGTTTTAAATTTCTGAACATTGCAATGAAAGGGAAAGATAGAGCGTGGCAAGGCGTTCCACATTCGCGTAGTACGGCTAAAAAAAGAATCTCTGTACTTCATAGTACGTCCGAAGTTGGGCTCAAGGGTAAACTGATGGGCATTCCTAGAAGCGCGGGTATTACGGTTAAATTGTTTAAGGGGAGGAATGCAACTGGCTATTTCACTAGAGCATAGTCCGTTAAAACAACGGTAAAAAAGGGTGAGGCAAGAAACCTTGCGTCGATGTTCGAGTGATGTAAACGAGTTGATGATGTTTATGTCACCAATCATTTTAAAAGCTCTTTTTTGAATACTGTCCAAGAGGCTTAAATAAGTTACTGGAGCACCAGCCCAGAGATGAGAGTTATATTCAAGTTTCGGACGTATATAGGTTTTATAGATTGTAGCCAGATCAGACGGAGAAAAAAATTTCTTGCAACGTCTCAAAAAACCTAGACATCTTGCGGCATTTTTGGCAACATCGCGTATGTGATCGCTCCACAAAAGGTGGTTGCTGATGCACATTCCGAGGATGTCAAGATTTTCTGTTTCGTTGATGCAAGTGCCACTCATAGATAGTGGCAAAGACGGTTTATCTCGCTTTAACGAAGCAAGACAGCATTGCGTTTTCGAAGCATTAAATTCCACACGATTTTTTATTCCCCATTGTACAATGCTGTGTAGGTCGGAATTTAATGAGCTAATCATATTTTGCCGTTGCAGTTCCACATCCGAAGAGGAGGGTTGTGAGTCTGGAAACGAATATGAAAAGCTAAGAGTGCTATCGTCAGCGAAACAATGTATTGGATTAGAAGTAGCGGACAGGAGATCATTTATAAAAATGAGGAAGAGGGTCGGAGACAAAACGGAGCCCTGGGGCACACCAGCGTTTATTTTATGAGTTTCAGACTTGAATCCGTCCAGAACAACTTGTATTGAACGGTTCGAAAGAAAATTTCTAATCCAACGAAGAAGAGATTCGTCGATACCGTCTCTTGTTTAAAAATATTGACATTGCAATTCACTACCGTTATCTATTATCTATCAATTTTTTTCAAAACTTGTGGTTAAGGGTGCATACATCATTCACATACATATACATACATATCAGTGAGCTTTTTGAAATATTTATAATATTGTTGCTAAATCTTTATGTTTTGAAAGCAAATAACTTGCTGACAATGCTGTTGGAGTCACAGTAAACTTCTTCAATTTGTTAGAAGCATTTTGAACGGTTAAAAATCGAGAGCGCTTTCGAATTAAAACCCGTTTTTTAAATATTTTAATTTAAGATCATATACGTGCCGCTCACTTGAATAGCGCCCCCACTATGCAATATGTAACTGTATAGAATTCGGGTCTTTGAGTCAGTATACCGTTGAAATATTTGTATATTTTAATTATCTCTTAAATTGCTCTCTCTTTGACCGAATTCATACATTGGAAATGTTCCGTTAAATATAGTTTTTGTTAACTTTATTGAAACTACTGTGAAAAACGTGGTTTTATTTAGGTTCACTTGAATAGCACCACCCCCTATTTTATCAGTTTTCGTGTGGATTACAAAAGCCATTTCTTTTAGTCATTTTAACATAATTTCAGTCAAAATGGGTCGTGGTAAATCATTGGGAGAGAACGAGAAATCTAAAATTAAAGCTTATCGCGAGTGTGGTCTGTCACCAAATAGCTAAAAAAACGCAACGAAGCCGCAAAGTTATATCCACATTTTTACGGAACGAGTCCAGCTATGGTAAAAATATGAAAGGCCGAACGTCTAGTGTCGCTGCTGATAAAAGAGCAATCCTGCGACTCGCGTCAAATTCGCATGATTCTGCCCCCAAAATAAAAGAAAAAAGTGGTGTCAAAGCAAGTGTATCTACCGTAAAACGGGTAATTTCTAATGCTACACACTTAAAAAGATTAAAGCTTAAGAAAAAAACCACCGCTTAACCCGTCCCGTAAAGAGCAACGCCTTAGTTTCTGTCGTGCTAACATGACATGGAGTAAGGAATGGTACCGTGTTGTTTTCTCTGACGAAAAAAAATTTAATTTAGAGGGGCCTGATGGATTTAACTATTACTTCCATGATTTGCGGAAAGAGGAACATCATTTGGATCGTTTACACAGCCGAGTGGGCGGTGTTATGGTTTGGGGAGCCATTACTTATTATGGAACTTTGGAGTTGCAGTTTTTGACTCCTCGTATGAATGCGCAATCATACATTGAGGTACTCGAGGAGGTTTTTCCTTCGATTAAGGAATTGTTTGGTGACTTGTCATGGAAATTGCAGCAGGATAACGCACCCATCCACAATGCCAGAGTAGTAAAACTATTTCTCAAAAAAAAAAAAATAACTTGTATGATTCCCTACCGAACAGGATGTATGAGGTTATTTATAATCAAGGCGGGACCACCCATTACTAATTTTTGTTTTTATTCATAAAATTAATGTTAATAATTGTGTTCCTTATAATTTAAATTTGTTTAAAAGTTTGAAAATATTAATAAATTAATTTTAAATGAAGAGGTTCTATTCAAGTGAGCTAAAATTTGATTCAAATTTTTTGAGTCACATCACTTTAAAATGTATATAAAAATAACCACTGTAAATATACATTCCATTCTTTCCTTTTTTTTACAGAACTTAATAAACTTGATTTAATAGAAAAAAAGAGTAATTTTCATTACTTGTTTTAAAGATAATGAGCTTTAAACTCGAATTAGGGGGGGTGTTATTCTGGTGAGCGGCACTGTATAGTACAGTTTGTATACTGCTTCTTTCAACAAACTTTGAACACACTTTGAATATCCTTTGCCTTGAAAATATTAGTATGTATTTCATTTAATTGTTTAATGTGAAAGTCCCGAAAATATTTTATTTCATTCATTTGTTTTGTGTGAAAGTCCCGAAATATTCCTCCCTATGAAATTTAATTAAATTACAACCTTCAAATTGAAAAATACTACCCTACCTCGTTCTCTTTCAGGGCGTTCGTAAACACTTCTAACTTTATCGGAACATTTATTTTGACTTTGCTGGTAGTTGAAGAACAACACATTTCTAATCGATTAAACTAAAACATGAGCTTTGCATTGGCAAGAATGCATGTAAATAAGTTTCATGCTATAATTTCATTTCGCAATGCAACAATCTGCTCGTAGTTTCTCCAAAAAAGACGGCCTCTAAGCCCCCCAGGTCGCACAGCAAATTGACCTTAATATTGAAATTGTTGTCTGAAGTATCGTATACGTTAAGTACATACATATGAAGACCTTGATGGAGTAACACATTTTTTTTTCGTCTAGGTACCCACCAAAAGAAAAAAAAAATTAAATGGGGTGGTTAAGGTAGCTATGTATGGGGGGCTTCAAGCGATATACGAGTATATCAGTCTTGCTTGCATTTCAACGCTTGCATTGCATGAACTTTACATTGAGGTCAGCACATTTTGCTACTTAGCTCGCAGATAGATATAAACACTTTTTGTATCTTCATAATGTTCAGCATGATGTGTGCAATGTATTTGGTCTTCTTCGTCGGTTGGTCGGTCGGTCTTTCCCGGCTCGTCCGCTTCAAGGCACTTCATTTCATTGGCATGGCGCCAAAGTTCAAAATGTTGAATATATACGAGTAGTTTTTCCTTTAGTTTTCTTTTTTTTCGAGTTAAGCCAAAGAAGAACTGCTCTGGTGTGTTTTTGGTCCTGTCCTGTGCCTCGGGTGGAATAATATAGCGAAAGCAAATTCAACCAAATGCACCACATGGATCATTGCATTTCAAATGACTACGAGCTGTAATTATAAAATTATACTCTCCAATGAAATGATATTGAATGCACTTGCTTGCATTCGCACAATCAAAAGATGAGGCTAGAGAGTCAAATGCATGGACCAATGGTCGTCGTCGTGGTTAGGAGTTGGTTGATGGTGATGCGGTGATTATTTTAGCTTAGACTGCAATGCAAAAGCAAAGCTGATGCATGATGTTTTAGGAACACCATGCTACCTCCTCCGGCCACTGCCGCCGCCGCAGCGGAGCTACCATACCATCACCATCACCATCACACATCATATAGAACCGGACCGGAGCGTTTATGTTGTTTTGTAAATTCAGCGTTTTAATTGCCGATATGCAATAAATTAAATCGATTGCTATTTTGCAATGCACCTAACCTACTAAGTTCCTCTCTCTACACAACGCCAAATAAGTCGGTTGGAAATAGGAGAATATTATAAAAGAGCTCCATCAACTCTCCATAAACTACACCACCCAAGCCTAATAATAATAATTGATTTAAAATCGCATAGATTCTAATTATTATGAACTGAACACAAACAAATATACAAAGTGATTGATGGAAGGCATTATTTTCTATGTGAACAAAGATGTTGGTTTGGTGTAGTTTTTGAACACTATGCTAACGTTTATGGATTAGAAAAACCGAAGTACGTTGGCTTTAAATACATATCTGAGAGTCGTTTATTACAACTGCAGGAAAATTAACATAGAAGTTCATTAATATTTTGCGACATAAAAAAGATTCTTGTACAAAACTAAAATTAACTCAAAGATTTAGAAACCCAATCCAAAACAAAAAGAATACGATCCCAAATGGAACCTTGAGGAACACCAGCATGTATTTGAAAATATGTTTATTAAACAAAAAACGTCGAACACTGCTATATTAAACATGTGAGCACCTTTTACAATGTTGATGTAATCGATTTTTTGAATTGTAGCTAGGGGTTTCACATTCAAAATGTTTCCAAAACAAAAAAAAACACAGTAATGGTCTTACGTAACGGAATAATGACACTTAAAGATCGAAATCGGATCTTTTAAAATTGTTGGACAAAGTATTCCCTAAAAGTCGTTAATCCCACCTTGTCTGGTTACATTTACAGAATGCGTCAGAGAAATTGAGACAATTTTAAAAATCACAACAACTCTCATAACTTTTTGATTTTGACTTTTCTTAACATAACAGTTGAAAAATTGGCAGAATGTTGTCATATCGAAGCTTTCAGCTTTCCCAAGTCCATCGTTTTTTTATGTATGTATACGCTTAATGAAAGCTATTAACAAAAAAGGTATTAAACCTAGAATATCAGTGACTTCGAGGTGTTTTTAGGGAGTTTTCAGATTAGTAAGTTTTAAATGATCTTCATATAAGGCGGTAAAAATAAATAATTTGTTTGTTTGTTTTAATCTTTTTGACAACACTGGCTTAAAAAGCTGACGCACGTTTCGTGTTTTGTTCCACTGTCAGACATCTTCTGTTTGGTCTATAATTAAGCCATGAAACGTCTAACCAAACAACAACGCTTGCAAATTATTAAATTTTATTATCATTTGCTTGCTCTGTTAAGAACGTTCACAGCGCGTTGTAGGGCTATGTGAAAGCTCATGCCTATACCGACAAACCTGCTTCAATTCACGCATTGGAAGACAACATTGAAGCATTTATTCGTGAGATGCCGGCCACAATGTTGTAATGAGTATGACAAAATTGGACTAAGCTGATTGACTATTTAAGGCAAACATTAAATTATATAGACGATTGAAATTCATGCATTTTTCTTAACTTTATGTGTTTTTTTTTGGAAAAAAAACGTTTCTATAGCTTTTAAAAAATCACCCTATTTATGTATTAGAGTTGTACAATTCAATTCTTTCAGAGTGAAAGTTTTGATTGATAGACCAGACTTGACTAGCGTATTCAAGGAGACGTCTATCAAAGGTAGTATATAGAAATTTAATGACATAGGGTTCGATTATTCTTTAAAGTTTGGCTTGTTAACAAAAACAGGCAGAATGAATGATAAAATTGTGCAGACCGTTAGTCCGGGTGATAGATTACGGATGAAAGTTATAAATGTATGCATTTAGAAACATTGAGTTCTATGACATTTTTGGCGCAACAAGTCTGAAATAAGTCAAGATCATTTTGGAGTAAAACAGAATCAGATGGATTAGAAATATTCTTCGTTATATTCATTTCATAAGTGTATGTAAATAGAGACAGTTGAATTATTAATTACATTAATAACCTCGTTAGAATTTAAGACAAACAATAAAGGACCAAGATGGCTCACTTGAGGGACTCCTGAGTTTGAATAAATGAGATCGGTGATTGAGAAACTGAAAACAACTCTATATCGGCAGTTCTTAAGGTACGATTTGAGCTGTGAAATAAAAATGGTGGGAAATCAAGGACTTTAAGTTTAAGATAAATAATTTGATGGCTAATTTTATCAACGGCTTAACTTAAGTCTGTAGAGATAACTTCTACTTCATTTTCTCTTTCTAATTCATTAAGAGTTTCAGCCACAAATTAAGTAGGATTGGTTGAAGTGAATCTGCTTTTTAAATTTTTAAAAATGGAGAACAGCAGACATTGCTTTCGAAAAGCTTGGGAAGAAAGTTCGACTATTGGCCCGTACTTTATAACAAAATGTTGTACTCCTTTTATTAATTAGGTTTAATATATTTTGCAATCAGTAGTACCCGTGGATTGATGGTTAGTGCGTTATAAGTTAAGGCTAGTTTTATTCATTTTTGTCTAGCTTTAAGATAGGTTTAAGATTGAATTAATAAAAATGAATTAAAAAAAAATTAAAAAAAAGTGCGTTGGACTGTCATGCGAGAGGTCTTGGGTTCGATCCCTGCCTATGTAACCTAAGCTTTTTTTTCACGGGTACTGCCTCTTGCAAGGAATTGACAAATTCTCGAAGAGTAATAATACTTGTCATGAAAAGTACTTTCTCAAATTTGCCGTACGGATTTGGCTTAAAACTATAGGTCCCTTCCAACCCTGACAACACAAAAATGGTGAGAGTTGTCAGTCGCTAGGCCCTAGTTCTCAATATTTATATTTTTTTCATATTTTGCAATAAAAATATTTCTAGCAAATAGTACAATTTCGAATATACGCGAAATTAATAGGTTGAAACAAATTTTGTGCAAGCAGTCCATAGTTTTGACGTCGGTTTAACACGTTCTTGTTGGAGCGAGGTACATCTTACTTTCCTCCTTTGTTCTAAATCCAGCCGCCCATTCTCGTTTCATAGCTGTTTGAGGCGTTTTCCGTTCCGTTAAAAAAAAAGACTGATGACACGCCGCTACTCCCAACCAAACGGTAGCCTTTAACGAATGAAAAGGCTTCTGTTGAATCACGTGGGGATGAAGATTTTGTCTATTTACGTCCTGTAATCATAATCGAGTCCAGTAGGATTTAGTTAGAATCACTATAAAGAAGAAAATGTTTGTGAAACCAGTCTTTCATGGTAGTTCGTTTTAATACTGATAAAATTTGCATTCTTCTTATTTCTAACCCCTCGGTGAAAGATGCGTTCCCCACTTAAGTATTATTTATTATTATTTTGTAAACTCTTCTCTTTTTCTATTTCTCTGACGCACCCTGTAGTAAATAGGTCCATAAAGCTGGATACACCACAATCGAATTCCGAAATTCTAATGATGCAGAAATTTAGGGCTCCTTTTCTGCTAATTTACTGCAGAATATTTGTTTATAATATTCAAGTTTGTACTAAAATATACATAGAGTGTGCAACGGAAGGCGGTATCAATCATGAAGAAGGTGAATGTGCTCATGCAACTCAACAAAATTCCCCAAAGAACATAGGTCGAAGTATGAACAAAATTTGGCCCTCCCATAGGCAATCAATAAGCTGGTAATCAGTTTTGTAAGGGAGAGCCAAATTTAGTTTTCATATTTTGACCTATGTTCTTTGGTGAAAAATCCTGAAAGTATTTTAGGAAAACTCTTTTTTTTAAGTAGGCAACATGATGTGTTGAAAATAACGATAAGACTTCATGCTTAATTAAAAAAATGCTTTTTTATTCAATACGTTTTGTTTGTTTTGAAATTAATTTATCCAAAAGCTTAGGTCTTTTATTTTTCGATTGACGCAGTACGAAGTCTGCCGTCTATTCTTTAATAAACATTATTCTCATAGTTTCATATCTTGATTACATTTTCCTACGTGTATCTTTCCATTCTAGTTTTACGTATCTTCTGATATAATTGCACCAATCCTTAAGTCAATTTTTACCAGCTGTCTTTACCTGGTCCATGTTCCCTCGACATGGAGAGAAGTTAAAGTGTTTCTTATACCTAAAACAGGTAAATGCTCCCAAGTCAATCCTAAAGATCTACGATCTATAAGTCTATCATCATTGCTTCTTAAGACCTCGGAAAGATTGATTAATATCCATTTAAGGGCACGTATCGATACAAGACTTCTGTCTTCGTCTCAACATGCCTAGTGTAAAGGTAAATCGGTGCAAACAGCGTTACACACTTTAGTATGCACCATCGAATATTCGAAGGTGCCTTTTACAACGTGGACACATCTGCAATCACATCTGAACTGACATCTCTAAATGTAGGGCAACTCTTCTAGTAGACGATTCGTTAGTAGAGGGACACCGCAAGGTGGTGTTCTATCCCCTCTCCCGTGGAACCTAGTGGTAAATGAAATTATAACTAGTCTGGATGCGGAGGAATTCAGAGTGATAGCCTATGCGGACGACGATGCTATAGCCGTTTCAGAAAAGCATCTTAACATCCTAAAAGAGCTCTTACAAAATGCCTTGGACAATGTGGACTGGGTGTTAACCTACACAAAACCCATCTGGTCTTATTTTCGAAGAGATACAAAATTCCATTTTTCAACCCTCCCTATATTAAAGGAATCCAATTAAAATTCTCAGAAGGGGCTAAATTCCTGGGTCTTGCCTTAGACCAAAAACTAAATTGGAAACGCAACGTACAGGTAAGAGTTAAAAAAGCTACTGTAGCTCTCTTTTCTTGCAAAAAAGCTATTGGTAATAAATGGGGTTTACAACCCAGAATCATGTATTGGCTATACACAGATGGGTCAAAAGAAAAGAAGGGGTTGGTGGAGGTGTGTACTCTGAACGACTGAAATTAAATCTCTCACTCCGCCTTCCCAATCATTGTAGCGTGTTCCAGGCGGAACTTTTGGCGATAAAAGAAGTCTTGTCTTGGCTCAAAGAAAACGTGATATCAACATCTGATATCCGTATTTTCTCTGATAGCCAGGCTGATATCAAATCTCTGGACTTTGTTTCTACAAACTCTTTAACAGTCCCTAACTGTAGATCATCTCTAATGGAGATGGCGCAACAGTTTAATATTCACATTTGCTGGGTGCTGGGCTATAGAGACATTCCAGGTTACTGTAAGACTGATGAACTCGCCAGGAACGGTACAGTATAGTCCATGCTACCACGTTTGGCAAGTATTGGCATACCAATCGCTACTTGTAAACTGCTGCTAATGCAAGACGCTGTGAGGAGGATAGGCACCAGGTGGAAAAACATCACTACGTGTCAAGTCACAAAAAACATCTGGCCAACACTGGATTTAAAACGTTCAAGGTGCTTGCTCTCTCTAAGCAGATAGGATATAAGCTCGATAATAGGTGTCATAACTGGACACTGTCTAATAGGAAAGCACGCCACGAGACTAGGCGTATTCTCAAATGACTTTTGCAGAAGCTGTATGGACGAGAAAGGGAAGAAACGGTTCTTCATCTTCTCTGCACATGTCCTGCTCTTGCGCGAAAACACAAGAATTACCTAGGAAAATTCTTCTTTAACCATCTAAACGATCTAAATCATATCGGTATAATCGGCCTCTCACGCTTCGTAAGGGACTCAAACTGGTTCCATTGAGCTTAGGAGGAAGCCTCAAGATTCATGTGGTATCACAATGGGCCATTAAACTGGCCTAAGTGTGTCCGTTTCTATCTTGGACAGCCACTATAACCTAACCTAACCTTTACGTATCTAAAGTTAAAAATGGCAGCTTCAAAAGTGACAGTTTTCAAACAGCTGGCTATTTAAAGTTTTAAAACCATGTCTAAAATTAAACAGATTAAAAAAAAAACTGTACTTTTAGGGAGACTATAGCTCAGGTATTTTTTGTTGCAAGGCTAGTTTAAACCGAACTAAATGAAATTGACAAAAAAAAATAAAAACATCTCCAAATATAGTAAATTATTAATACAAATAACACTTTTATTACTTTCAGTGTATTTGATGCTGAATCAACAAAGATTATCAACAAATTCGTGTCTAGAAACATTTTTCTCTAAACTAACCCAAGTGTCTATACAATGTTGGTTTATTTGAATCATGTTGCAAGAACTGATGAAATAGAATATCCCATCCCCCAAATTGTGAAGCGCTATTTTTATAAATAATTGTCTAAAAAATGCTTGGGTTCAATGAAAATAAATATTACATTACATTTATATTCAAAAACTTTGAATAAAACAATACTAATTTTGAGAAATGTTTAAAAAAGTCATATTTTTTCCCTATTTTAAATTCAGTTGTTCCATTTATTTTGTTTAAAGTTTTTTTATTTACCACGATTTATTTTAATTTCTTTGTTAACGGAAATACAAACTTTTTTTCGTTTACTAAAACCCTGCGTGCCTAATTTGCAATAGAAAGGTAGGTACTTAAGTTTTAAATCTATTCAAACAATTGTTTTGTTTTTTTGTTGTTTTGTTTTTAAAAAAAAGACTCTTGATTCTTGAAATATTGTTGACACAATTAAAACGTCAATTAAAAGCATATTTTCTCCATCAGAAATTGGTTCAAGAACCAAAAAGCACACGCAATCATGTGAAGCTTTTCTAGGTTTACAATAAATCAAAAGTCAACTTGTTGTTGAAAGAGTAAATTTTATTTTTGAGAGTAAAATAAGAGAATATTCAAACAAAATCACAAATTTACTCTTCAATAGATTTTTTCGAGCAGTTTTTCGTTAAAACTGTTGACTAAAATTTCCTTTTTATTTCCCCTTTTGAGAATTTATTGTTGTGGAGTTTTATTGTTATAAAAACAAGTGATTTTTTTTAGATTTTTAAGAAAACTAATAAGGTATTTATTTTTATTTCAATATATAAATCAAAAAATAAAATATTTAAAAATACGTTCTTTAAAAAGACATTTTAAAATTAAAAAAACACAATTAAAAGTCATATTTTTAAAGACAAGTTTAATTAAGAATGCAAACTTTATACAGCAAATATTTTTCAATTTTGACAGTTCCGTTTGTTTCGTTTCCAAAAGGTTCACATTTGGAAAGAAAACGAAATGAAAAGAATTGGTTATAAGGGTTTGTTTGTTTACAAAATTTTACGATTATAGAACATAGACGATTAAAATTGGAAAAAGATATTTTAATTTTTTAAATATTTTGCATAGTTTTTTATAAAACTTAAATGTGTTTAAAGTCTTCATAAAATAAAGTCCAATTAATTCACTCGGGGGCTTTAAATGTTTGTTTCTTTAAATTTGAGTTTGCTCTTGTGTGTGGATGCGTGTATAGATATGTTTTTTGGAAGTAGTTGTAGTAGTTGTGTATATGCATGTAATTGGGTGAACTTGTGTTTAAATATTGACCTGTATGTTCTTATGTGTACGTGTGTGCATTTGTGTGGGTAAATACTTCTACATGCATAATGTGTGTTATGTGTCTCTTCGTCAATAATGTTTAGTTGCACTCAAATGTGTGTTGAATAGTGCGGATTCTCGTGTATGTAAGTGTGTGGTTCATGCGTGTATGTATATTCCTTTGTATTTATGTGTTTTTGTCTGCTGGTGTTTCAAATTTGACAAAACCGTTTTGACTCTGTCGATATCATGGAAAGTTGGTTGTTTTTGCCTTTTGTCTCTACAAAATCAGCTCGAAATTCTTTGGCGTTAGGTTGAAAAGTCTAAAGTCAGAAAGTGTATTTTAGGTTTTTGATTTGATGTAATGGCTTCTTTTTCTCTTTCTCTTGAGACTAAAAGACAGCCAAACTCATATTTGTGTGGATATAAACGTTGTATGTTCATTGAGTCTGTGTGACCAGTTTCTTACCTAAGTCCTTTTTCTCAAACGTCATCATCACAAGGATTATGGCTGAAACACAAACACTCTTCAGCTTCACCTGACGTTTACGAGTTTAGCCATAGGAATTCAATGCATGATATCACAATGAAGCTTCGACCTCACTTTTCATTTGACAATCGTAAGGAAATAACGTAATGATACGTAAAGTGATTTCAAACGGAAGCTCTAGTTCAAATTTGCTGAACATTTGCTTTGACTGACAGCTCAACAGCTGTACAAAAGTCACCAAACAAAATACATATGCTTTTGGAGGGATTCCCAAGAAAAGTTTTTGTCCACGATAAATTTAATTTGTTCGATTTCATGTATTTCTCATGTATTTTTTTATTTTGAGAAAAAATAACAGCTGTTAATGACAGAAGCGCCATCTTGGAAATTTCATATTGGAAGTGTCGTTCAAAGCAACCTCGAAGCAGGCAAAACGTAACACAGATAAAGCCGAAGCTGAAGTGTGTTTGTGTTTCACCCATTACTCCTCAATTTGATTTTTTTGGAGTTCAATTGAAGAACGTAATTTTTTTGAAAAACATGCTTGTTATATTTTTTAGAGTCCTGTTCTACTTTAACTTTTTATGTTCAGATTTTGTAGAGCAAAACTTGGCAACCTTAATTCAAAAAATGTATGTACTAATAGTCTAGATCTTTCTAAAGGGCCGTTCAGACCAAACAAACATTTTTGAAATATATCAGAAACTTTTTTGAAACATTTAAAAAACCTTTCAGAGACAGAGAAACATTTCTGATATTTGTTTTTGTGTGGATGTTTTCGAATCAGTCCTGAGATTTTTATAAACTGTTTCTATGTTTCCCATCATGAATTGAAAATTATAAGCGTTCACGTATTTAAAAAGTGGTTGAGTGGCTATGAATACAAATACCTATTAAATGTTGCGAAAATTGTGGAACAACGAGAATGTTATCCAATTGATAGGAATTTAGGAAGAAGTTTTGTGGGATCCACATAACGAAAATTTTAAAATTAAATCAAAAATACTGATATTTTGTCCGAAATTTCGGAAAATAAAAATTTAAAATTTCATTTCAGAAAAGTTTTTCAAAGCGTCTACACAAAAAAAGCGAAACTGAAATGTTTTAAACAAATGAGAAACATTTGTTAAACAATGATTCCTTTTGGTGTGGACACACCTTAATACACAACAAAAACTTAATTCATTTAATTTGACGCACCATAGATGCTTGTGTCTTGTGTAGGTGAGTGTAATTGTATGTTCTGGTGTGTGTGAATATATGTGAGTGTATGTAAATATTTATGTATAAGTGTGTATGTTTATATATTTGTCTGGCTGAATTGTATGTGGTTATGCATTGTTGTTGAGTGTCATTACTTGTGGCTGTGATTGTGAGTGTTCATTTGTATTTGTGCTGTACTGTACATGTAAAAAACCGTGTAAGGTATTTTGTTTTTTTCGTGTTGATGTTTCCGTCAAAAGTACTTATTGTCATTGCATTTTTTACTTATAACAGAGCTTGTCTTAATTTATCATAACTTGTCTCGTTATATTTTGTAAGGGTCACTATTGCTAGAACCTTCATTTACCATATAAAGGTTTTAACGTCTTGAAAAATGGAACTAAACCTTCACGTGAATAAATAATTTCGCTAAGTCATTGAATATTGAATAAATACAAAATTATCTGTACGTTGTAACTGGCTATGTTCTGCCTTAAGCGGAGCGAACCTTCCAAGATCTTGTCATAAGAAATGGTGTAGCCGTTGGGATTTGGAATAAAAACTGTAAGTCTTCTTAATTCCTGACATTACTCGCAAACAGTAACAATTTAGAGCTGTAGTCACTATTCCCTGGTTTTTCCTGAGGTTTAAGGCTGATAAAAATATTTATGTTTCATTATTTTTAATACTTCATTAAGTTCACATAAAAAATACTTACTAACCATGTTTATCCTATTTTATGTCACATTTACACCTCAAAATTCGGTCTGAACAACACCTGAAAAAAGATAAATATTATTTCATAAAAACAAATATCTGTACTTAATCGAAAGATTCAAAGTGTACCACTTTTTATCAAATAAACTCTCAGTGTGTGGTACTTTTATCTATACCTTCTTTTGATTGCCAGTCGCGATGCCACTCTTAGATACATTTTCCGCTCTTTTCCACTCCTTCCACAGTTTTGATGTTGTGTTTGATATCAAAATCAAAATGTTTGTCTATCACAATTTTTCACTTAACTTTTATTTTTTTACATTATCATATCACTTGAAAGGGCGGCGGGCGTTTTAATTTCATAATAATTTGCATTTTACTGACGTTTTTTTTACTTGAAAAATATACAAAATGAAAGCAATAATTTAAGCTTTATAGAACCCATCAGATTTATGTAGAAGCTATTCAACTTTTGTTCTGAGTTTTCTCTGTGTCAGCTTATATAGTACAAAACCTAAAACCTAAAGTGCTTATACAGTTTCAATTCAAGGGCGATAACAACTTTATACGAGGTTGAATATTACATATTTTGTAGCTTCAACATGAGGTGCGACATCAGCCTTCAACTTATCAACATGATTTGTAGCTTTCGTATGTTTGTACATCTTAAATGCAAATAAAATAAGCACATTTGTACATTGCGTACATGAGTTTAATAATAATAATTGTAAGAACAAAACAAATAAATGTTTTAGCAATAATTCAATTTATTGTGTGAACGTGAAATTTAGAAAGAAAACATTGTTTAACGAAGCAAAAAAAAGGGGGAAGGAACTGAAATAGCAAGTTCGTAAAAATATTAAACAATATCACAGTTCAACAAGGTTTTTAACTGACAATCAAATTAAATTTGTCCTTAGGTTTTTGATGGCCTTATTTAGAATCTGACTTTATACCACGTCAAGTTTTCAAAATACTCGTAAAACCTTTTAACATTCGAAAAAATCATCATAGAAAGATAGATAGATACAAATTTTGTTGAATTAAAGTAAAATTTACATTACACACCAAAAATGTTTAAAAAAATCCTTATAAATATCAATAAATATTAAAAAAAATAAATATTAAAAAAGGTATTTATAATTGTTTAACTAAAAACAGTTCATGATAGATTACAAATAATTTAAAAAACAATGAATAAAACACAATCAAACATTTCGTTCATTATAGCACTTCTATAAAAAAGATTGACAACATCCATTTTATTCAGTAGACTCATCATGATCTTCTGATAGAAAGTCTATTCTACATACAATCCTTCTGATTTCTCTGAGAATGGGGCTTTTCCCAAGAACTGGACAATATTCTCTCTTTCTGATATTACACTATAGGGGTAAGTCAGGTCTGTGTGGAATGAAATTTAAATCTATTAGTTCACTAAGTAGTCTGACCATAATAGAAATCACACGGACATAATTGGAATCCTTAAAATAGTTGTTCTCTGCAAGGTTATGATTTAATACGTTGAACGGTGATCTGTAGAAGGTGTTAGACGTATCAGCAATATATTCAGCTCTACATTTCTCATCAACCTTTAAAATGACTTCATACAAGAAGTTTTTAAATCCTCGATGGGTAATTTAAAGTTAATTTGACATTCCTCACTCTTGCAACTCTCGATACCAACAGTTTTGATCTTGTATCGATTTTATGACAACTTTTTTCACGACCCGTAAATCGTTTGTTTAAAAAAACGCTAAGCAACTTCAATGTTTTTAGAAACAAAGGAGAGAGACCCGTTTCCAGCATTATATTTTAGTTTCGCATATTTTTCGGCAAATGAAATATTCTTTTTATAAAAATCGTTAGGAGTTTTAATACCAAATTATACTGGGATCTATATAAAAGTATGCTCTCATCTACTGCTTCAACTACCTTAAACTTGCTACTATGTGCTATAGACCTATGCATGAAGCATTGTTTAAAGGTCATATTAATAGTAATTTTCGCCTTAACCAATTTCTCCTTCAAGTGTTTATCCATATTTAAATTATTTGTAACAGTAATGCCAAGGTATTTGTAGTTGATGCATTACGTCCACCACCACTTTTAGTAATCAAAACCTTCAATTTATCTATATTTACTATTAAATTCCATACCTGACAACACTAGTAAGCCTTGTTAATAATGAGCTGCAGATTTTCCGGGGAATGCGCAAACATGACTATACCATCTAAGAACAGAAGTGCCTTAATCCACATCCCTGCGAAATCCACTCCCCCCGGCAGGTAGTCTAAAAAGTAATCTATGAATGCAGACAAGGTAGGGCTTAATGTACAACCTTGTCTCACTACCGATGAGGTTTTAAACCAGTCTGAGAGTTTTTCACCTGTCCCTTGTGCTCAAGAACGCGAACAAACTTTAACGATATCCCAAGACTATACAGCTTATAGAATAGTGCACCCTTATCGGTTGTATCGAAAGCTGCCTTAAAATCAATACAAAATACATACAGCTTTTTCCTTTGTTTCAAGAAATTCTCTGCCAAACTTCTGAATATAAAAACTTTATCTATTGCTAAATATCCTGGTCTAAATCCAGCCTGCAACTCCCTCAGCAAGTTTCCGGTCTCAATCCAACTAACAAGACGCTTATGCATCATCTATGTAAATATCTTGTAAGATGCATTTAAAAAGGAAATCCCTCTTTCCTTTTTTGTGGATTGGAAATATAATAACATCTCGAAATTCTTCTGTCGACAATTCTCCCTCCAAAACTGTATTGAAATGTTTTAAAAGTCGAGCATGACAGTCCCATATTGAAAAAATTCCACAGGGATACCATTAAAACCGGCAGCTTTTCCATAATATTTTTTAGGCTTTTGAAAGCTATGTACATAATATGATGATTTTCTAAATCTATAAATTCTATCTTAAGTATTCCGATTTAATATTTTTTAGTATTTTATTTACTTTAAGGAATCTGTGTTAGTTGAACTTTTATTTGTTCAACATAAACCAAAGGAAGGCTTAAATCAGGAGTAGATTAGGTTTAACCAAATTTCTAGAACTGCTTACTTGAATTAAACTGCCTAACTTCAATGAAATACCTTTTTTGAAATGCCTCTGGTTCTTTACTATGATAGCTTGTTCTGTGATATTTCTCAGAAAGCAAATTTCTAAAAAATTTCGAATTTGTGCTTCTCTATGGGCGCAGCACTCAGAAGGTTACTTCAGCCATTACAAGAAAGCTACAAACCTTCGTGAATAGATGTCTTCGCAAAATTGTAAGGATTTTCAGGACAAACCAAATGTCAAATGAGGTCCTTCATAGAAGGACAGGTCAAGAGCCTATAGACTCTATTATACGAAGTCGTAAGTGGCAATGGATTGGACAAACTCTTCGAAAAGGTAACGGCTGCATTGTAGGCCAAGCAATGCAGTGAAATCCGCTCACACAAGAAGGAAGAAGAATTGGGCGAAAAAGAAGAACATGGCGCAGTATAGTCGAGGAGGAATCAGCTTCACTGAGCAAGAGTTTGAGGGAGCTGAAACACATCTATGAAAACCGCACACTATGGCCCGTAAGCGTAGTAGAGGCCCTATGTTTCATAAAGGGTTCCCAATGAACTTAGCAGGTCTGACTTGACAGTAAGTAAATAAGTAAGTAAGGCAGTGCATCTGATATTATAACATACAAAACCACTCACAAGCATTAAAAAAATGGTGCTATATTTGTGTATGTTTAATTTTAAGAAATTTGAAATGTAGTATTTAGTGTCTTGATTAATATCAGATTGTTCGCAAAAACAATCTTGTAAATTGCTAATGTTTGAAAAAAAGGTTAATATCGTCCGCATAAAGAAGGCATTGGGAATATTTTATTACAGATCTAATGTCATTAGTAAAAATATTAAAAGATAGGAGACCCAAATGGCTACCTTGGGGTACACCTGAACTACATTCAATAAATTTCTAAAAATAATTATTAATAATAACAATGTTTAATGATATCTTATTCAAAAATGAAAAGTGGAGTGCAAATAGTTCCAGTTTATGCAATAGGTTAGAGTGATATACCAAGTTAAAAGCCTTCCTATAATCGGTGTAAATTGCATCTACTTGACTACTTTATTTCAAAGGATGTAATGAAATAAGCTGAAAATAGAGATATATTTTTTTTGGGGTAGAGCACTGACATAAAACCACGGTGCAGCTTGGATATAGATTCCCTAGTTAGGAATTCTTATTTGACTTTCACATAACTCTCGAACAATTTCGGAATTGCCGATAGTTTGCAAATAACTCTGTAATTCAAAGATAACAGATAAAGTTTGCTTCCGAAAGGGATTTCTTGAAAAGCAACGAAATACACCTGGTGTGCCGTCTGACCCGGGGAGGGTGGTTTAGGCTTTATTGATTGAAGCTCCAGAAGAATTTCGTTGCCACTTAACTGTAATGCACCAATATCATCCTAACTTGGTATATTGAACATAAATGTAAAATTATGATCACCGGGTAGCGAGTAAATCGATTGGAAAAAATATGCAAATAAGTTCAGTGTAGATGTAAAGTTTGAAGCTTCAATGTACATAAACATCATGGTTTTTGGGATAACAAGAAGATTTTCTCTTCGTATTGATAAAAAATAATATATTGATTAGATGTAACAATTTATTAAGTTGTTTCATCCTGGAAAAAATAACAGAAACTAAATTAAATTCGAACATAATAGTATTTCAAATTGTTTGAGCATTTTGTAGTGGCACCCTTATTATTAATAACTGCCTACACTGTTCGCCCCAACGAATTCACCAATTTGTCAAATGTCTCTACGGGTATGGAGTACCATCCTATTTGAAATTTCGAAAACAACTCGTGTTTCTTTTTAGTTTTAGAATCTCCGATCCTTCGCTTTAGTATGACCCAAAGGTTTTAGGCCAATAGGTTGTGATGGCCATTCCATAACATTGATTTTGTTTTGTTGTAAGTATTTGTTAACAAATTTGGAGGGGTGCTTCGATTATCTTGCATGAGTTCCTATTTAATTGGCACCCCTCTTCAGTTAAAGGTAGAATAATTGAATTTAAGATGTGGACATAATCAACAGCTCACATCTAATCTTTGATCCAAAATATTGGACTTACACCAGATGTTCAAAAGAACCCTCAAATCATTGTATTCCCACCACCGTAGTGCACTGTCTTATTTTTGTATTTTTAGTTAAACTTCTTGTTTTTTTTTCTTGGTTAAAATATACATAGCACTTTTCGTAGAATTCTACCACGAAGTCTTGCTTCTTTAAGTTGGTTTCTCATTTTTCTAGCTGTCACTGATCTGCTTAATTCATTTTTGAGTTGTCTTAAAGAAATTAATGTTTTTTTCTTACATATCTTTTTTAATCTTGTTTCCTCTTTAAGCCTAGTACGCTGCTGATGCGAAACGAAATTTTTCGGTGGTCTCCAAGTGTAGAGCGAAATTAAAACGAAAACCACAACGGAAAAATATTTGTGTAGAGTTCTGTCAGCTGTGGAAAACAAAAAACAAAAACACCGAAAGTCACGAGTAAACAATTTTCAATTTTGATTTGTAAACAATTTTTTTCAATAAATAAATTAAACGTCAAAATTTCGCAAGCAATTAATATACCGGGCAATTAAATTGAGAACGAAAAGAGTGGAGAATTGTACTAAAAAATCTAGTACAGCTATCCACTAAAATGACACATTTCGTTGTTCAGCAGCGTACTGAAAAACGAAAAGCACAGCGAAATTTTTCGTTTATGATTTCGTCATGTCATTTTTGTATGGGAATTTTGGTTCCGCATCAGCAGCGTACTAGGCTTTAGGCGTTAACTTAGAGTTTTAAATATTTTTTTCTTCAAACAGGTTTTTGCAAATTTAAACCATCATTTTTCCAGATTGTCTTAGTTTTTTCATCACTTCGCCTTCAGAATGAGTACAATGTAATAATTTACGACCCATACTTATTCAAATAATTATAGTAGACTTTTAAAGAATTTGTTTAGTATCGAAAATAAAATATCTGACAAACTAATAAACAAACTCAAAAAGCCTTTTTGCGTAAATTAAAAACTGCCCCGTAAGATAGATAGTTAAATGAGCTTGTTTCTATAATTTTTTCCAGGCGAAATCATCATTAGCCTAAAACTTTTTACCGTTAAGTAAAAACAAATCGTTTTTTTCACAAAAAAAAATTGCCATTTAAAGTTTATTAAAAAATAGAAAGACTAACGACAAAAGACAAATATTGTGCATCGAAAATAATAAAGACTCATTGCCGAATTTAGACGTCCAAATTATTTTCAAAATAAAGTAAACAATTTTTTTTCACTCGAGTTTTTAATAAATAATTTATTGCACAAACACTTATAAATATAAACAGAAAAAAGAATTGTCTAAAATTATATTTTAAGGTTAACGAACAGAACCTTTCGAGCTTTTTTCGCCAAAAATCGTTCTCGGAGCAAATCGCAGTAAATTCTCAGGAGAGAAAGCTTCGATAGACGGTTTTGTCCCATAGTGGTTCGAATTCAAAGCCTTTTTTATAATTTTAATTTTTTGAAAATGAACGCTTTCCATTGCAACTTGTTACCATCAAAATCAAATACATTCTCAATGAAATTTCGAGGTTTGGGAATTGATTTTCGAGAATTCGGTAGTAAAATAGTTCCGGCGATTGATCATGGTCCTTTTCTTCCTTTTTGTATGAGCCAATCTAAATTATCCGGATACACTTTCAACAATGCCTCTGTTGTAGCGTGTAAATCTCGAACGTACATCTTTATAGGCATGCAATCTTTCAGTAAGAGAAACAAATAGCTGGTCAATCACTGGGATGAAGCCGGATTCAACCTTACATTTCTCGTTTTGGTGCGGGTGCGTTATTGTACATTTTCATCAGTATGGGATATTTTTTTGGTTGCCTCCTCGTATTTATCAAAATCATTTCGTTTGGATTCCACGGATGATTTCAATGATTCTAGTGCCCGCATTGCCGATTCAAGAATGATTTTCCGGTCTTGCAATATCGCAAACAAAACGGTTTCGAGACCACTCATCTTCTGAAAAAGGTGCGTTGCTTCATGCCTTACGATGTCTTTTTACCCTCAATTGGAAGACATGCCGGTTAGAGATTTCTTCGGTTTCCGAATAGCCGTTGACTAAGGCTTTTGTAGCTTCAGCTCGACAAGACCAAGGAGTGTCGCTGACCTTCTTCAAGACTAGAAACTGGCCGATAATTTCTCAATCAGAATTTGGTGCCGCTCTGTACTTTCTGTGAAAAACGTGTACAAATTCTGCACGAAATCAAAGAATTGAGCAGCCAATGGACAAATTATTGAATTGAAGAACACCGATTCTTGTACATGTATATACCTCTATAAGAAAAAAAAAACATTGTTGAGACACGGAATTGAGGTTGCGGGCAAGTACTACCCCACTCAGCCATTAAGCGATTGGAGTACTCCCTCAAGAGGGGTAGAGAATTGGAAGTGCTTCTTATCAGGGCCATTTGAAATTTCGATATTTCATTGATTGGCTGATTGAAGTGAACAAATATAGATAAATGATTTTAGTTTATTTAAGATCAATTTAATTAAAAAGTCAAACAAAGTACTGTAGGCTGTACGGAAAGGTAAAAGAGCAAAAAAAATACATATCAAAGGAAAAGATGTTTACTAGTGTTTATTGGTTGGAATTTGAAACAAAAAAAATTCGAAGTGTCTATTGTGGGGCCCCCGTTTGTGGAGGCCCCGGGCTTCCAACCCGGTTGCCCTCCCCTAAATCCGGCCCTGTAAAGACAATTGTTTCTATTATTTTTTCCAACACTGAGTAATACTTAGGAAGAACAAATGAGTCTTTTAGCAATTTTTTTCAAATAAGAATAATCTGAATCGCTATTTGATTGCTTGTTAATAAAAAAATAAATTCGGTGGCGCAACATTCCATTGAGAACTAGAGCCTAGTGACTTACAACTCTCAACCATTCCTATGTGCGTGTGTGCGAGTCCGAACGGCTTATTTGAGAAAGCACTTATCAGGACAAGAATTGATTGCTTTTGATTGCTTGTATTTTTATTAAAAGTTTAGTTTATTCTTAATTTGATCAGATGCTTATTATACCACGGACATTTTTTAAGTAGATTTGATTTTGGCATTCGAGCCAGAGGAATACATTTAGAAAAGCTTTCAAATATGATTGGGGTAAATCGTATTTTGCTCAAGGTTAAGATTACAAAATTGATTATGTTATAAAAATATAAAAACAATGTCAAAAACAGGTATTTTTTGAAACCATGAACGAATAACATTGAAGGTCTTTCAAAAATTCATATACATATAAATAAATCAAAACTTATATGTGATCTATAGCTTATAAGAATTTTTGAAAACTAAGTGAGATAATATAATGATTTAAACTGTATCTAAAATTAACAGACTAGCAGTTCGCAGTTTTTTGTGAGAAATATTTTACCATAGCCTTAAAAATACCGTTTTATATTATTTAGTTTTTTTTTTGTATTCTTTAATAGTTACATTTTTAAAACCTGACGAGATAGAAAATTTATAAATTGAGATTTGAATTCAGGATAGTAAAATCCCAGAAAAAAAATAATTTTCTTGACCTCATAAAACATACAGCCACGGCAGAAATATCTAAGCCTTAAAGCACACGAGCAATGAGGTGTTCACTTTTTCAACAAGCTTGTCGAACTAGGTAGGTTTTATCAAAACCACTTAAGTAGCGATTAAATTGACAAACAATGTATTAAGTAGCCAACTCAATAAAGATTACTCACTAGTCAGTTTTAAAAGTAAGGATAAAGTGTTTATGATGTTTAACTTAAGAACAAGTTTGAAGTTGCATAAGTATCATACATAACCTGACTTTTAATTAAGAACCTTATTGGCGCATTTAGCATTGACAAATAAAAATCTTTATTTATTGGCAAGTTTCTCTTCCACAGCTTGATGATGCCTTCCGTCTTCACATCATTATAGAAACATGACACCTTATAGGCATCGCATCTTGCTTTTGCGGTGAATGTGGCTGCATCCTCCTGCTACCATTCACCATATAGTGTGGTGTCTAGTCGGTATCCTTAGAAACATTTAAAAAATATGAAATATCCTATTGAGCGAGTGTCAAAAACCTAATGTAGTTATAAGCGGTTGCCTTTCAAATATGCTGATGGTTACCCAGATGCTTCAGCTCGTTTAGGAAACTCAGCAGTCAAGCAATCAGCATCAACATCAACACCAAACTGAGAAGAGAGGGGTCATCTCTCGCACCACAGGATGCGACTTCTATGGAGTCTTCCGATTTGAGCATAGAAGTCAAAACATGACTTCCAAACAACTCCACAACATAAAAGACGATGGTCGAGATGGTGTGGTTAAGTAAAAAGTTTATGGTCGTCACGGTAATTGTTTTCGAGTGCAATGGAGGGAGGTTTCGGGGATGGGGATGCAGGGAGAGACGACATGCAAACTTCATGCGTGTTGAATTAATCGTTGTCTGTTACCACCGCCGCTGGTTTATATGACTTTTGGCAGTTAAAGTGATTGTAATTAATTGGTTGGTAATTGTGGTCTACACCTCGATAACCATCCGCATATTCATGCTTCATCCAACCACGCCAGTTTCAGCGACGACGATACTACGAGATGATTGTGTGTTGAGACTTGAACGTTTGTGGTAAGAATATTATAGCAGACATCGATATTGTATGTACAGTATGATTTTGAATAGGAAACTGTGATTTAAGATGTTTATGGTAGACAACTTAATTTGTATATAAAATTGATACATTTTGTGGTATTTTCGTTAAATTGGATCAATAAAACGGAAGTTATTGTTTAAGTTGTGAAACTAGGGATTTAAAGGAAGGAGCAGGTTATTAAAATTGCAATAATTTAAAATCAAATTTTATTTTTCGAAGGTTTTTGATGACATAAATCACATCGTAGTAGCTGAGGCATTATGGTTATTGCATGGACTATCTCGTCAAATCTTCGGTCGATAAGTCTTCTTCCGAGCATCAGCAAAGTTTTCGAAACGATCATCAACAGAGCTCTGACTAAGTGGGCTGCGGACAACAAAATAATTCCGGATAAACAGTGCGGATTCAAGGCGGGTCATGACACAATTCATGCTGCGTCTAATATGTTTCTGGATTATAAGCAATAATATACTTTATCAAACACTTTTATTCAATAAAACAAACTAATTTTCTTATATTCACATGCAAAAATAAATCATAAAAAAGCAAAAACACGTCTTGTTTTATCGAGAGCTTTATTACAAGTGATTTTTCTTAAGCAAACATATTTAACTCTAATCGCTTAAAACTAACAGTTTACATATTATTTTATAACATTAAAATAAGTCATAAGATTGTACAGCTAGAGAGCAAAGAGATGAGAAATTTAAATGATTTGAAAACATAATATATTATTGTATGTATGAATAAGTAGATCGATTAAGTACTAAATAGAATAGGGTGTTCAATGTTACATGTTTTTTCGAACTTATTGTTCATATTTAGCACATTGCAAATAAATATCTCTTACAGCTCGACCATCCTGAATACAAATCGTCCTCGATTTACATTATTTCATTTGATGATATCAAAAGAATTATAATATTATAACATATTATGTACATGAACATGATTATATAAAAAAACATTATTTTCGAATATCAAAAGTAATAAAATAAACATAAAGTTATAATTTAATTATTATAATGAAATGAATCGTTATATATACATAAAACGAAATTTGAAATTTATTTTCAAACAATTTAAATATTGAACATTTGTATTATTATAAAAGGAATAAATGGTCTTGTTAAATAATACGATTAGGATTATTAATGAAACTAAGCATTGATACATCTGAATAACTTAAAGCTTATATTTAAGTCGAGACATATGGTTTCATATTTTCGGGACATGCAACACCCTCATAAGGAATTCGAGAAATTTGAAGATTTTCTAGATCCTTGATTAAGTAACGATCATTTTGTAGTATTTTCACTATCTCAAAAGGACCTTTGAACTTAGCAAGAAGTTTTTTGTTTATACCTGGGTTAGTTACTACGTTTTTCACCATGACAAAATCTCCAACATTGTAGACATGCGGTTTTTTATGGTGTTTATCAAAATACTGTTTATTTGATTCCTGACTTTGAACAGTTTTTCTACTTGCTTGTTCCCTTAACGATTGCAAATCTCGCGGTTCATCCACTATGATGTTTTCATTTAAGTATTCTCTAATTTTGTCGTTAACAATCCCCTTTTGCTCAACACCGAAAAGTAAAACACTCGGGCAAAAACCCGTGCTCTTGTTAACAGTATTATTCATCGCAAATTCCACTTTATCTAAATATTTCGTCCAGTCCCCTGGTTCAACCTCGCTCTCCTTAGCCAACATGGGAGTAAGACACCTGTTAATGCGTTCAACCTGGCCATTCGATTGAGGTGAACTAGTGGCGATCTTTATATGCTTAATACAATGATCTGCACAAAATAAAGCAAATTCCTCAGAAGTAAAGCAGCTCCCTCTATCCGAAATTAAACGGTTTGGTCTACTATAGGAAGAGAAATAAGTTTTTAGACATTGTACTACCTCCTTGGAACTTGTACTTTTAACTGAAAATAGCTTAGTGTATTTCGAAAACCCATCGACTATCAGAAATATGTGTTTTTTGGAATTTCGCACGGAACATGGCAATGGACCATAGTGGTCAACATGAATAGTGTCGAAAGGCTTATTGCCTTTCGGAATACTATGTAAAATCGCTTCTTTTTTACCGTATGGTGGAGAAAAGTGTACGCATTTTAGGCAGTTGCTGATATAATTCCTTATTTTGGTTTTCATGGCAGGAAACCAGTAGGTTTTCCGCAGAAAATTATAACACTTTTCAACTCCGACATGACACAATGCGTCGTGATGTGTTTGTATAACACTTCTCTCCATCTGAGATGGAACATAAAAATAAACTTTCTTAGCAATTTTGCGATAGACTAAACCATTGACTAATTCGTAGACAGGACTTTCTCTTTCTTCCAACATTCTAACTATGTTTCTTACTACAGAATCTTTTTGTTGCGATGCTGCAAGCACATGCTCAAAGGAGTCTGACTCGACGATTAAAATATTGTGGCAGCGGCTAAGAGCGTCGACATGCTGCATCCTCCGACCATCTCTATGCTCAATGATGTAGTCGTAGTCTTGGAGCTCAAGAGCCCATCTTGAGATTCTAGGATTTAACATTTTCTTACTAAGAGTAAGGGTCAGAGACTTACAGTCCGTAACTATTTTAAATTTTATACCGGTGAGGTAGATTCTAAATCTCCTAAGAGCGGACACTATGGCTAACGTTTCCAGCTCGTATGAGTGATACTTTGATTCTTGAGATGTTGTTCGTTTTGAGTAAAAGAAAATAGGATGGAAGTGCTTATCTTCCTGACGCTGCAACAGCACTGCACCAAATCCCAAGCTACTTGCATCGCAGTGCAATTCGGTTTCAGCATCAGGGTTGTAAATACTTAGAATTGGAGCATTCAACAACTTCTGCTTCAACAATTCAAAAATTTCTAACTCGTTTTGACCAAAAGCAAATTTCGCATCTTTTTTAAGCAGGTCATATAATGGTTTAGCTATGGTGGAAAAGTCCTTTATAAACTTCCTAAAATAAGAAGTTAAACCCAAAAAAGAATGAACATTTTTGACATTTGAAGGAACAGGAAACTCTGCAACGGCCTTCAAACCATTGATGTTCGGTCCTATGCCATTAGCAGAAATTTCGTACCCTAAATAAGTTATCTTATCAAACATCAAAAGACACTTGTCATACCGCAATTGTAAGTTATGTTTCATGACAACATCCATAACATCTTTTAAAACTTTAAAATGCTCCTCTTTAGATTCGGTTGCAACAAGCAAGTCGTCGATGTAAACAAGTATTTTTCCTGCGCTTATAAGGTCTTTAAAAAGCGAATTGATGTAACGCTGAAAAACAGATGGGGCATTTTTTAAGCCAAAAGGCATGCGCAAGTATTCATACTGTCCTAATGGTGTTATAAATGAGGTGAACTTCACAGACTCTTCAGACATCTTAACGTGATGGAATCCACTTTTCAAGTCTAGCAATGTAAAAAACTTTTTGCCGCGTAACCTGTCCAAGTGATCCTCTATAAGAGGGATTGGAAAATTATCTTTTACTGTCAGTTTATTCAACTGACGAAAGTCTATGCAGAGACGCAACTCGCCAGATTTTTTCTTTGCCAACACGATCGGTGAAGCATAAGGGGAATTGCTTTCCCGAATAACTTTGTTTTTTAATAACTCATCGAGAATTTTTTGAAGTTCAAGCTTATGAGCGTATGGCAATCGTCGGGGAACACAATTAAAAACACTGTTACTATTCGTCAAAACGATTTTCATTTCAAAATCATCTGTAAAAACTGTGTTCTCAGAATTATTTTGCGTAACTAAACTTCTTACTAAATTTTGGTCATTGTAATCTAAGTTTTCATTTATTTTTAAGCAACCCGATTTTTCATTATCGTCTGATATATCAATACTCAAAATTTCTTTAATAAATCCTTCACATAAAGAGTCGTTTAAATTATTTTTTTCAATTAAATCAATATTTTCATCTTTTAAAACAAGTTTAGCATTATTCTTTTGTAAAAAATCTCGTCCTAACACTATCGCATTTTGCATAGTTTCATTTTTGACAACTAATAAGAACAAATTAACAAAATTACTTTTAACTTTGACATTACATATAACGCTACCCAATAAAATAAGTTTGGAATTATTAATACCTACAAAATCTTTCCAAAGAGATGGTACCGATGTCATCAGAAATGGCGGAACGAAACGCTGCTGCACAAAGCTTACGGGGCTTCCCGTGTCGATCAATGTCATCGCACGCATTGTAAAACGCACGGAACCAGAGTCATCGTTTAAGAATTCATACTCGAACACATCATGAAAGTCCCCCATATAGGAACACGTAGAAATATGAGTTTCTTTTTCTAACTCAGGGTTTTGGACAACAAGAACTGACGACGGTTGTGGACAGTCCTTAACGACATGGCCTTTTTGACCACACCGAAAACAGGAACCTTTTTCTCTCCTGGGCTTTTGGCAATTGGTTGATATATGCCCAGCTTCATTACAGTTAAAGCACTTTGCGACGAATTTGGTACTCGAGCTTGGTGAAGATTTTGGATGTGGTGTCGGTTTGTGATACACAGAGGTAGATGACTGCTGCTCATATTTCATTTTCTCATATTTTCTTAATATGATTTTCAGCTCGGCGATGTTATTCGCAGTCAACAAAATTTGTTTGTTAAAAATAGAGTCAGGAATACCCTTAATGATATAACTTATAACATCCTGCTCTTCGATGTCAACTTGAGATGCTATTTCTTGCATGTTTAGCAAGTACTGTTGAAAAGTTTCGTCCTTGCGTTTCTTACGTCCTCGCAACATATTATGAACATCTGTAGTTGACGCATGGTTATGAAATTCAGCCAACAAAGCATTTTTTAACCCATCCCAAGAACGACACGAGGTTGATCTTAAAAACAACTTCGCAGTACCATGAAGCAATCTTTTAGCATATACAAAACTTTCGGACTCGGATAATTTGTAGAGTAGTCTCGCATCCTCAAAACTACTGATCCACCTTTTCACATGATAATTATCATCACCAGAAAACGTTGCCATCGTGTCTTCAATATAACGAAATGTGTACGATGTTGAATGTACATCTCTGCGATGGTTACCTAACTCGGCTAACCTTTGTTCTAACAAAGCAATCTCTTCCTTCTTTTTTACAATTTCACGCAAACTCTCTAACCTCTGTGAAACAGCCCTGTCTTCCTCAACTAAATCTGGCTCAATCTCATCACCATCCATGTCACCATTTAGATCATCATTTGAAAACAGCTCCTCTAATCGACCATCATCGAGAAGAGCTATTCCTTCCTCCAAACGTGTCTTCAACGTGGCTTTCAGTCCCAACGAGGACAAACCCATCTCGACAAGTTTAGCTTTTAGTTTTGGGACAGTCGCGCTTTGCACAAACATAGCGGCACGAGCACATGCATCCATCATAAAAAATTTTTCAATAGAAATATCAAAATTTAAGCGTAATCTAATTTTTAAGCATGCACAAACTACGCAGATTTTTTATTCCACTTCTGAATAATTATAAGCAATAATATACTTTATCAAACACTTTTATTCAATAAAACAAACTAATTTTCTTATATTCACATGCAAAAATAAATCATAAAAAAGCAAAAACACGTCTTGTTTTATCGAGAGCTTTATTACAAGTGATTTTTCTTAAGCAAACATATTTAACTCTAATCGCTTAAAACTAACAGTTTACATATTATTTTATAACATTAAAATAAGTCATAAGATTGTACAGCTAGAGAGCAAAGAGATGAGAAATTTAAATGATTTGAAAACATAATATATTATTGTATGTATGAATAAGTAGATCGATTAAGTACTAAATAGAATAGGGTGTTCAATGTTACATGTTTTTTCGAACTTATTGTTCATATTTAGCACATTGCAAATAAATATCTCTTACAGGATATAAATCAAAACAACAATGCACAGGTGCTGTTCTGGTTGTGCAAAAGGCCTTCAACACCGTATTGTTAGAGGGTCTTTACCTAAAACTGAGCAGGCTTGGCATAGGCAAGCCATTGTTGTATGTACTTTATGATATGTTTAACGGTAGAAAGTTTGTTGTCAAAAGTGGAAATGTAACTTCTACCACAACATTCCCAATTAAAAATGGTCTTCAACAATGAGCAGTGAATTCGCCGATTCTCTTCAGCATTTACACCAGCAATCTGATAGGTAGTCTTACAAAGGCAATTGCGTACGCCGACGATCAATTGCGTACAGAACGGCCCGAAAGGTTGAGGTTATTAGAATTCTCTTGCAGCGTGATTTTGACAAGATTCAGCGTGGTTGGATGAAGCATGAATATCACTTTTTTAAATTGCGACGACTGGAAACTGAAAATAAATGTCCAGAAGTCGGAGACAACTCTGTTCAGGACTCCGTTGGCTAGGGCCACGAGAGATACGTGCAAGTATTGGCGCAAGATGGTCGTCGTTGATCTTCACGGGCAGCGATTAGCTAGCAAAAGTGTAGTGAAATACCTCGGTATCTGGTTAGATCAGTATTTATATTTTGACAGGGCAAGAGGAGCCTTCGCTTTGACAAAACGGCTGTTTTATTGCAGTCGGCTTGACCCCAGAGTCAAGGCAATTTGCTACAAGGCCATCATACGGCAGATGATCGTTTAGGGTTGTCCTGTGTTGTTCAACGTTGTCTCTTCCCAGGTTGAGACGTTCCGGGTGTTCGAGCAGCCAGCCGAATTTTCTTACATGCATTACTATTCCAACGAGGTCCTATACAACGGGGATCGAAACAACAAAATTAACAATTTCATGAAATAACTCGTTCGAGTTCACATTGCAAGAGCTATGTCTTTGACCAACAATTTAATTTTTGGGTTGTTCTATCCGAATATCCGAATATTTTGAGAGTGCACACTTAAGCGGCTTCATTCCACCAGAGGCATGCCTCTTTTTAGACAGATGCGGTTTGATACATGATAGATTGGCAGTTCCGCTAATCTAGCACGTCAGACGACGAAGAGCTCCTTCGGTTCAGTAGGTCTGTGTCCGAACGGGACCGAACTGATAGGGTGAAGCAGGAGTCCGTATGGGACCAGTAAGTTAGTAGTAAGTTATAGTTTATTAGGCTAGTTTTATACATTTTTGTCTAGCTTAAAGATACTTTTAAGAATTAATGAATAAAAATGAATTTAAAAAAAAGTGCGTTGAACTGTCACGCCAGAGTTCTTGGGTTCAATCCTCCTTGCCTGTGACATCTTAAGTGTTTTTCCTCTTGCGAGAATTGACAAATCCTTAAAGAGTAATTCTTGTCATAAAAAGAGCTTTCTCAAATTAGCCGTTCGGATTCGGCTTAAAATCGTAGTTCCCATCCATCCCTGACAACAGTACTTGCACACAGGAATTGATGAGAGTTGTAAGTCACTAGTCCCTAGTTGATAATGGACTGTTGTGCCACCCAATTTATGTATTTTATTATTTAAAATTTAAACTTTGTCAAGTTCTTGAAATATCACTTTTTTAAATTCAAAAAAAAAAGGATTTATACAAAAAAATCGACTTTCGAAAAAGAAAGTATTAAGTATAGGAGTCAAACTAAGACTCATAACCAAATCAGATTTTGTGGAAACTAACTGGTACATTACAAAACCCCGTTTTAAACATTTTTAAAGAGGTATAATTTCAAAAACTTTTCTGAGATGAGTCAATTTTGTTTTTTTTTTAATGTAGTCGTCGAGATGAAAATGCGATGGTTTTTCGCCAGTTGTCTAGTTCCAGGTGCTCCGAGGCCTCAACGGCAAGAGGGTAGTCATACGTCTTTAATTTATTGGACAGTTAAACCTGACCTGAGAATAAATGAAAAGTTTATAATCTTGAATTGAGTTTCACACTCTCGACTGCAGTAGATACATTCCCCTTTATACAAGCTGTTCGGCGTATAATTCTTCAGAACTAAATCTATAAAATTTTAGCCAGCCTAACGATTTGAATGCTATGGTTGAGGACGCCCATCCAATAAATAGTTCTTCTAATTATCATAGTTGAAATAAAATGAGCGCTTTTATCTTTGAAAAGGTTTAAGATAACCGAAATATCATATAATTCTTTACTAAAAATGTTTTGCCACGCCCACTTTTGGTGGCGTTTTTTTACAAACAAAATTGTTTTAAGATCTTATTCTTAGAAAGCGATACAAGAAGGAGTAAAAAGATGTACAACAAAAATAATAATTCGCTTATTTACCACGCCCACTTTTGAGGCCGTTTTTGAATAAAAATGTTAATGTTGTATTATTATTTTCGTGAAAATATTGAAAATTGAACAACAGATTTATAAGCATCCTTAAAAAGTTTCTTTTACATCCAATTTTTAGGGGTGTATCGGCATAATCAAAATTCGAAGCGACGTGGTCCATGAGTGTTGTCCACCATCAGACCATCAGACCTGTCGAAACTTGTGAACTTCTGGCACAGGATTAGGGGGAAGCACATTCTTTCATAAACTTGTTCCTTAAAATGTAAATCATTATAATAACATGAAGGCCAAGCAACGTGGCTCCGCAGCAAATCTACTGAATACAGCTTTTATAAGCTCCCCCTCTCTTTCCGAAACCATTTGTCGGTGTACACTTAGCATACATAATCCTGCAAAATAAAACATTACCCCCCCCCTCCCTGCCTTATTGTAGCTCTGTAATTTGCAAATGATGTAAGAGTCAATGTAGTCTTTAAAGTTCCGATTTGCAGTATTAACAAATCTGTTTTATATCTGATTTATAGAAGATCGAATTTTTTCACAATAAAAGCTTATAACCACCCTCGTTAATAAAGTTAAATAACAGACATTTCAACACGAAAATGGCAACAACTTTGCTGTCAGATTGTGCTGATTTTCGTCTCATGGAATTGGAAACAAAAAGCCCTTTACAAAACAATGATGCAAATGACAGGAATTCAAAAAGCTCCACACTTTTTCTGTAACATAATTTTTAAACAAATTTGGAAAACTATATTAATTCAGTTATGGAAAAGTATTTTAAATATGTTTAAGAGGATATATCAATCTTTCTAGGAACTTTTTTTTCTTACCGAATATATTTTAGCCGATCTTTTAACAGAACTAGTTGTTTTTTGAAGATTTTTGTTTAAAAAACGGGTATTTAGTCAAGTAACGGCTTTTTATTTTATATTAAATTAAAGGCAAGGAAATAAGCTTAAAATTGATACCAAAAAAAGTATATCCTGATCACTGATTTTTTCAAGATAATTGCTGTATAAGGTAGGTCGAAAAAAAATTATTTCAATAAAGTTTGGAACTAAATAACTAAAAACATTTTTACCGTAGAAAAATCAAATAATTACAACCTTAAAGAAGTTTTGATCATCTTTTATTTTCTACTAAAATCTTTATTCTACCTTCTATACGAGTGAAGTTATAAGATCTTATTGGAAAAAACAGCGATTTTCTAGATTTTTACAATTCCAACTCAAATCTCATATATCTCGAAATCTACCGAACCAAATTTATAAATAGTTAAAATACGTATTCAGCTAAACAATAGCTTTCATTTGATACCAATTTTATAGGTATCGCACTGGTTTGAGACTTTCATGGAAATTGACAATTTTTACAGGTAAATGCAAGGAAAATTGAAAAATGATGGATAAAATGAAATTGAATCCATAATAACTTGAAAACTACTGAACCGATTTTGATGAATAATATATTCTTAAAAAGATAAATTTGTCCCAAATAACATGAATTAAAAAAAATAAACATATCATACAAATTGAACGAGTTAAACGGTAAAATGTAAAAAAAGACAAATTTTTTACAAAATTACCGTTAGAATTTTCATTTTCCAACCTATTTTAAAAATTTTAGTTTCATTTTATTCTTGACAAATAAACAAACATTTTGGTGTATCAAACATTCTTCTAAGCCATCCACAAGCTCTAATATTGTGTCCTAAAGATCAGTCAAAATAAAATCTAGCTAATTTCTGGACTTATGGCCGTTAAGATTTGTGTTTGCAAAAATTTCACATAAATTATCGAAAATGGTTCATAACTTTGGCAATTCTTATCTGATCTTAACAAAAGATACATCAAATGAAAGCTAACAAAAAATAGGGCTTTTTATGCCAAAAACAAGTTTTCCATATCACGTGATTTTTTTCAATTTTCAATTCTAAAGGAAAACAATTTTTCTTATCAACCTTGTTTGCTGAGAAAATCGACATTTCATTTTAAAATCAAATAAGAAAATCGTTTAAATGCCTTGAAATAATTGTTTTTGGAATACTTACTTTATAGTTTAGTCAAATTAGTCTTAAAAATAGTAAACCGTGATTCGGTACCATATTTAATTTATAAATATTCGATCCTAATTTTCAGCTAACAAAAGAACTGCATTACCATTTAATTATGCTAGGGTGTTTCAAAATTTGGTATACGGCATTTTAGAAGTTCATAATTTAGTATTCAAAATCAAAAATGTTCATGTTTTAAAAATATATTCTCTTTAATTCGGTTAAAGTACGAAAGGGAAACATTTTCTTTTTCTTTAGTTCCGAAAATTTTATGTCTCAACTTTAATGAAATCAAATCAGTTTTTTTTTAAATTTCGTAACAGTTTTTCAATGAGTTATCCTTTTTTATATTACGTCTACTACTAAGTTAGCTTACCTTTAACCACCTTACTTTATTAACAACCCAGCCAAATAGGGTCTTTAGCAAACACAAATAGAAGAAAAATCTAGTACAATTAATATACAATAACATTTAATTCAAACAACCAAAATCTTTCATTAAAATATTTATATTTCTTGTTATAAATATTCTTATTAAATGTCATTAAAGATAAAATGTTTACCAATAATAATTTATACAATGTAATCGTAAAAATATTTGTATGTATATAATTAATAATTATTATAATATATTTATACACATTATAAATGGTATTGAATTCAATCTTCTTAGTTTTAGTTTTTAATTTTACTTTTTTTTGTTGAAATAATGGTTACATTTTTATTTTATGTTATTCATAATTTGAAAAAATAAAAATTAATGAATTTTATTATAATATTATTATTTGAATTTTGAATTTATATCGTATAATGATTATTACATACTATTAAAACTAAAATGATTCATAAGTTTTGTTGTTGTATATATATAAATGGAAAATATATTACAATTGATTAATTTTTATATATCTTTTTTTTTTTTTTTGAAACTGTATTTGAAGACAATTGTTTTCTGTTTTCTGTTTTAATTTAATTTTTATTTTTCACAACACAAAAAAATAAACACTCAATGTATAACACAATAGTTCACATACATCGACATACATAATGCATACACAAAATAAAATTATTATTTTTGTTTTGTTTGTTAAGTTAAATATTTGATTTAAATGTATATAACTACGATCATAAGTATATTAATTTTATTTGCGATAGCGTTATTTTTAATGAAGTATTGTTTTTTTTTTTGTTTTCTTATTTTTGTTTAGTAACTCATTACCAGTCATTTGTTTTATCTATTAATTTAATTAGAAATTGCTTTAAATTTTTACCCAAATCAATCCCTGATTCCCGCCAAAGTCATAAGTTTATTTATATTTTATTTGGCACAAAATTACAACACAAATAAAGAACAATATAATTATAACAAATTTAAAAAAGTGTGCATTCAAATTTAAATATCAACACATCATCATACATAATAAAAATATTTGCATTAAAACTAAACAACAATATTTAAAAAATTTAAAACAAAAGAATTAAAACACAACTTGATATTGACAAATAAAAGTTTTGTTATTTTTGAAGCTTTTTATTTTATTTTGCAAAGAATTTAAAGAGTTTTCTTTTTTTTTATTGGACGGATGTGCTGTGCATCTTTTGTTTAATTGTATATTTAATTAAGAATATTATTAATTCATTAAAGAATTTAAAAAACAAATGTATTAAGTCCATTGACAGATTTAAAACAGGACGAAACTCAAGTTTAACATATCATAATAAATATTTTTATTTTAAAAACAAAACAAAAAAGATATTTTTAGGGATATGTTTGGAGAATTTTAAGTACAGTGTGATGTCTTTTGCTCTCTATTTGCTTTTAAAACACAAACGACAGAGTACATCAATTTAAAGTTAAGAAAAGTAAAAGAAGGTACGTTAATAAAAGATTTGAAAAAGATCCTTTTAGAACCATTTAATTGTTCGATTAGGTTCACTTTAAATCGCTATTTTATAGATTTTCTATTGAAATTTAGAGCAACATTTTAGCTTTGCAGAAGATGTCAATAGATTTTCGATGTTGTTTTTTTTATACGAGTTCGTCTCTAGTTTGACTAATTAGTTTTTATTTATTCTATAGTAATTAAAAGAATTTTTTTTGACAAAAAGCTTAATATGCCCTCTTAAACATTCAACACGTACCATCTTTAGAAAATATAATTACAAAATTTTATTTAAAACACAACCATTTTACTAGAGAAAATATGAAACATTTGTATATTCTATTAAATTATTGATATTCTTTAAAATATTTCAACTAACATTGGTATATTTAGTTACATAAAGTTTTAATGAGGAAAATAAAAAAAAGAAGATATATTTGCATTTGAAAACCGCATTACTTTTGAGGACCATTTTGATTTTTGTAATGTTTATAATTTTATCTGTTTTGATAAAGAAACTCCAAATTAAGAAGATGTTGGGTCTTGAGATGTTATTAAAAATTAGGTTCATATACATACGAGTATGTTTGAAGTTGTAGCTTAATCTTGGGTCACAACCTTCAAAATCATCGAGGATTCGAGGTATTTAAGATAAAAGCGTGTGTATTGTTCTTCGCATAATTAAAGTTGGATTTTAGGTTTTCTATTTATGAATTGGTCTAAAAAGTTGAGTAAACGATTATCAAAGATCCACGAAAAGCTGACTGTGATACTTAAAACAAACCTATAGGCAGATTAGTGTAGGTTATGTAAGGCAACAGAAGCTTCTGACTAGAAGCAGACAGTAATGCCTGTAGTTGGTCTGATGAGATACCAAACATAATACAAAATCGCCAATAAATGCAACTTGGAAATTTTCAAGAAAAAAGCTATCAACTGCTTTTCTAACCAAATTTTGCGGTTAATCTTAAGCCTTTATTGAATGATAAATAGTGGAAAGCCAAATTAAGAACGAGAGACTTTGAGTTAGTCTCGGATTTTCAGTTATTTGAAATTTTGAAAAATATTTAGTTCCTTCAATGCGGTTTTTGGTTTCCCACAGAAAAATATTCTTATTAAGTCTTTACGTTTTTGCAACTCAAAAACATGACATCGAACAAAAGCTTTTAGCGAAATGCTTTACAATCATATGGATACTATTTTAAAGACTTTAAAAGAACTTGAGAAATTATTAAAAGGTGCAACCTTCAATTACAAATTATTGTATGTTTCTAAATATTTTTCGAGTCACCTCAAGATTTATATTCCCATTTTTGCCCAGCCTAAGCTTTGTCATTTTCAATATCATAAGTTCTGTAAACAAATCTTGCCTTATAGCTTAAGGCATCATTAGTCGGTAACATAGTACTACCTGCATTTTTGGGTACTTTACAACCTCTTAAATATTCTGCATGCATCTTTTTTATGATGGAACTTATTTTGGCTATGCTTCATGCTAGGATTTGGAGGAAATGAAGTTATGGCTTCTAAGGTTTTAGATATACATAAACAAGATCACTTATCGTAATAATTAGTATATTTAGTGTCAATTGCAGTGGAGCCGTTTAAAGAAGAACACAAGTCAAGAGGTGGATTGATTTCCTACATTTAATTGAGTTTGAAGTTAAGGACAAAAGTCCAAAAACGCCTAAAAAAAATTTTAGTCGAAACAAACAGGTTATGAAACCGTAGACATTTATGGATACTTTTGTTTGGTATATATTGTGCGCGAACTAACGGGGTTATGAATACCCTTATAATGATTAAATACAGTTGATTGGCATTCCTAGCAGTACGGGTACATACATATATGTAAGTTCTAACTTTAACTCGTAAATTATCTTTTATCAAAGAAAAATACTGTGGAACTATTTGGGGAATCAGGCTCTTGAGTTAAGTAAATTTGAATGAATGCTGACACTAATGGTTTGTAGTTGCAAAAAGAGATATTTGACTGAATGAAAACCGTAAACATCGATGAACAACATAAAACAGTTGTTGCACTTCAAGTTAGATCTAAGCTATTAAAGTAAAGAAGCCTCGTACAATTATGGCTTCTATGATGGACCAAACTTAATTAATGAGAAGTCCTCAGAAAAAGGACCTACAAAAGTAATGCAGTTTTACTTTGCAGTCAAAAAAAAGAGCAACAAAGTCTTCAGAAGCTTGATAAATAATTTCAAATTCAAATTAACATTAGCTAGAATTTTAAAAGATTAAGTTAAATAAAAAAAGAGTGAGAATATTTTTTTTAAATATAAATTTCATAACTACGTAGGGCATTTGGCTTCGTTCATACTTATTTTGTTTGTTTTTCAATTCTTTGATAATACACATAAAATTACATTCATATTTTAAGAAAAAAAAATTAATACATTTTATTTTGTTAATGAGCTTTAAATTCTGTTTTATTTCGCATCATGTTTTTATAATAAATATAAATACACTTATTATCCAGTTCAATGTGAATTTTTAATAAATATTGCATTTTTATGTTGAAAATGTTTCTTTGTTTTTTGTTTTCTTTTGCTTTTATTTTAATTTAAATGGTTTGCTTATAGAAATATATATATATTTATATTAAGAGCATTTATTTGTTAACATTTTAGTTAGTTTTCTTTGTGTGTTATTTTTGTTTTAATTTAATTATTTGGAAAGCCACATGAATTAATGTATTTTTTAAGCAATATGTTTTTGTTTTTCTTCTTTTTTTTTAATTGAATAAAATTTAATTTAATTTGCCACATTATTTTATTTGTTGTTTGTTTGTTTTTTTTTGTTCATTAATTATATTTTTTGAATAAAAATTGCAGTTCTCTTTGATGGAAGCATGCTTTTTGAAAGATTTCTAATTTTAAAAATCTAATAGTTGATTTGGAAACATATTTTATCGCAATAAAAAGCGATGGCAAAAAACATTAATTTGTTTATAATTATTATGTTTTCTTTTTTTAAAAAAAAAGCTTATCGTGCAGTTTTTATATTTTTGGCTTTTGCTTTTCAATTTCACCAACAAAAGGGCGATATACATTTCGCATTTAAATGTTTTTTTTTGTTTGCTTTTTTTCTATTTAAATGACACAACTTGAAAAGCTTATTTATCTTCGATATTTATATAATTAATAATAATTGTTCTATACATTTTAATAAAATTTTAGTTTCTTTTTTTCATTCCATGTCTTTTACATATTTGTAATGGATTTTATTTAAATTTTTATAAATAAGAAATTAAATTGTATTACAGAGTCTCTTATTTGAATACGTATGTCTTGTTTTTGCTTTTGTTTTCTAAGAAGAAAAAACATAAATCAAAAGACCAAACATTTTACATAACTAGAAAATAATTTTAGTACAATGAAAAAAAAATCAAAAAAATATTATTAGTTAGTTTACTAGTTTTATAATGTATTTTATTTTATTAATTGTATTATTTTTGTTTTAATTAATTTACTTTAATACCTATATAAAGACTTAAGATTAATTTTTTACACACTAGGAGTTATTCTCACAGTCATCGGGTTTGTGCTTACTTCGGACATTGCTCAGTAGATCGGCACAATTGTTTACCATTGTTAGAAAATCACCATTTTCTAGATTAACTTCATTGCCGGAAAATGATGACGAAAGATTTTGCGATGTGTTTTTATCGTTTCTGTAAAAAAAAAGAAAATGATGATAAAATATTGGTGTTATTTTTTAAATGTTATCCTATTATTCAAACTAGAAAGTAAAAGTCAGTGAGACCCAATTCTAAAAAACGTTTAATTCGTAGGTCTGTGCAAAATTGTCAATTTATCATTACTTTTTGATAAAAAGTAATATTCTTGCAAGGATTTTTTTAATAGTTTTTAAATCGAAGTTAAAAGTAACTATGTAAGTGCAGAATAGAAAGTCACATACTACGACAAACTCAGTAGAGTCCAACGCACTGCATGTCTCTGCATAAGCGGGTCATTAAGAACCACACCCTCAGCAGCGTTAGACACTCTCCTCCATTTGACACCCCTCGACATATTCATCAAACAAGTGGCAGCGAGTACAGCTATAAGACTCAACACCTCATCTCAATGGACCAACAACAATGTAGGACACTCCATTAATTTGAACCTCTTTGGTTCTATACCAAAGTATATAGACTACACTATTCCAAAACACCAATTTGGAAAAAAACTTCCAGGAATCCATTCCATCCAGAGATGAATGGGAAGACAAAAAACTCCTGGATGACAAAAGCATCTATTTTTATACAGATGGGTCCAAGACAAATGAGGGAGTTGGTAGCGGAGTGTACTCAGATAAGAGCTTATTATAAGCATCTTATTCCGCCACCTTAATCATTGTAGCGCCTTCTAAGCGGAAATTTTAGCGTTCAAAGAGGTTCTCTCCTGGCTAAGAGAAAACGTGATATCAACTTCTGATATCCGCATCTTCTCTGACAGTTGGGCTGCTATTAAGTCTCTTGATGGTGTCTCAACCAAATCTCAAACGGCCCTCGATTGTGGATTGTCTCTTATGGAGATTGCGCAGTAATTTAACATTAAACTCTGTTGGGTGCCGGGCCACAGAGACATCACAGGAAATTGTAGCGCCGAAATAGAAACCGCTTTTGCGATAGCAAACTCTAGGTGGCACAATTTACCAACATGCGCAGCCTCAAAACTCATATGGCCTTTACTGGACCTAAAGCGCTCTAAAGAATTGTAATCTCAAAGCAAACTTAATATTAGCCTAATAGGTGTCCTTACGGGACACGCAATACGACTTGGTGTAGCCTCAAATGACTTCTGCAGGAGCTGTATGGACGAGAAAAAAGAGGAAACAATCTCTCACCTCCTCTGCACTTGCCCTGCTCTTTCAATAAGAAGCAAACTTCATCTGGGATTGGTAGTAATTCTCTAGATTCATGTGGTGTCAGAATTGGCCTTTTCTTTTGCCCTAAGTGTGTGGATTCTGAATTCGCAGCCACTTAAACCTAACCTAACCTAAGTGCAGAAGAAATTATGCAAGATTTATTTATTCTAAAAAATTCTTTTTTTTCAAAGACATGGTAACTATGGCTCAATGTTGTCAAAACGTGTTTCAATCTTATTTGCCTAAAATGCACATTTTTCAAACAGTGAATAGGAGATTTACTTGTATCTATTTCCAAAAGTCCGATCTAACGATCTATTAGGAATTAATGGATAATTTAATGGGGGAACTGATGAATACACGTTCTAATATATACCCTTTAAATTAGTTCCATAAACTTAAATTTAAGAAAATTTAATGAAGCAGAATTTCTTTTCTCCTTTAAGGAATGGTTTGGTGCCTTTTCTTCAATAATCCGATGCTAATGTGTGTATCCACCTTGCAGTGACCAGTGAGATTATTTCTCCGTTAATATTTATAGTTCCCAAGGTTTGATCTAATAGCTTCCTACTCAAAGTTGTTCATGTTTTTGATCAGTTTCTCCTTTACCACAATAGAGATCTGACTTTTAAGGGCGTCCTTAAAAGAGTCAGAGGTTCAGGTAACAATGTAGTGAGTCATTGTTTTACTTGCATATTGGCAATGTTTAGGTTTCTGACGTGTCTTTTAAGATAACTCTGCGCATTTTTACATGGAGTTAAATTCCACCTGTAAAATGCTAATGTACTGTCCCATCGAAAATATCGTTGGAGAGGTATTGTTCCTTAGATTACGAATCTGCTATTTTCAATGCTCTAGGACGCTTCCAAAATAATCGTCTTCAAAGTTTTGAAAAAAAATCTCCAAAATATACATTTTGATATATAAGCCTAAAGACAAGCACAAGTATCTTCAGTTGTTTTCGACCCATCAGTTTACGACTTGATCGTATTTAGTTTTAAGGTTGAGTTAACATTTTAACAACCAATTTCTTTACAAAGTTCTAAAATCAATTTAAGGCTCGAACTAATAACTCTTGCTCTATCTTTAAAATTTGATTTTAAAAATATTTAGAACTTAAGAATTTTTTAACAAATCTGTTATTGAGTTTTAAGATCGTAGGTTTAGTAAAACCTCTCCACGGAACTTAAGGTTACAAAAATTACAAAAACAGGCTTATGCCTTTCTTGGAACGTTTATAGAATTAAAGTTACCGTGGCGAGGGTAAAGGCGCCCGTTGTTGGGAAAACATTCATTCCGGTGTTTTTTTGACATTTTATAAATAGTACAGTAGAAAATTCCCAAGAAAACCCATCGACAGAAGCAATATTATTGTATTTAAAAACTGAAAGCAGACAAGACAGAATATTAAAAAAAAACATAAATAGAAGAAAGTTTTGTGAAAATCAAAAGTTAAAATCAACTTCAACAAAAAAAAAAAAAAAAACAACTAAAAATTGGCAATTTTCAAGAAGAAATGGTAAGAAAACATCTGGACATTGAGATTCTATAAAAAAAAAGTTCATTTAGAAGGGGTTTTGTTCGTAGACTACTACATTAACATGTAGTGTTGAAGCCAACTTGAAGCTTGCCTTAAATTCTGTATATACCTGAATCGAGTTGAAATGAGCTTGATTCGATTGGAGTTGAGTCAAAATTTGTGAAGAAATACCTGTGTGGAGGAGTTGGTTTTACAGATAATGCATTATGGTCTGATTATGTGCATGTTTGTGTACAAAAAATATAATTTTGGTTTAATCAAAAAAAAAAAAAAAATTGCATATGGAGTAGTAGGTATATGGTGCTGAACTAATCAGTTTTATTTGTTTAACACGAATCAAACTATTTCACTTCCACTTCATAAGAAACATCAAAACGCCATTTGCATCTTAGAAAATGCTGTCAAACATAATTATTTTTAAATCTTCTTGTGCCAACAAGATTTATTTAATCTAATCTGAGATAAACGTTTGGTGCAAAATAAGCCCTGTTAGTCTATTCTAATTAATAAAATTAAATAATATCAACAGTAACAGATTGATTTTTTCCCCAATGGAAATCACATGATTCCAAATGCACAACTATTCAACGAACACAGCCATGGAGATGCAAATGCAATATCAATCGTCGTCGAGTTATTCGAGACTCGTATAAATGTCAAAAACTCTTCCGTAGTAAGATTCTACTTTAACTTTTATTGGTAGTATTTATACTGCGGATATTGTTTTTGTTCTTCATGTAAAATCCTACTGTCTTATTTCGATTTCGAAAGATTTTCTAAGAAAACACGGGTAATGACAGTAAAACGGATTTTACTCTGGTGTGTAATTTCTATTGAAACCCTTTTCAACACAAAGTATAACTAAATCAACATTATAGCTTCAAGGACATAATATCCACACAGACGAATTGAATTAATTAAATAAACGATATGCCTACATATGGATATATTGCACGTTTGATATGAAGTTATTTGTTAACTTATTGTCTAAGGTTTTTATGTTCTCTATGTATTTTTTTAGCCTTTGTTGTGAGTTGGACTTGTAGGTTCATAAATGTGTTTTCTAACAATTTATTATTATTACACATTACACAAATTCGGTGGCTTCAAATTTAATAATACAATATTTCCTGCTCATTAAATCGTTCAAAGACTTGAAAACATTGCTAAACCAAAACCATACCAGGGGTCAGCAAGTTCTTTTAAGTGGGGTCTAGGTACAGTTGAAAACATTTTAATCGAGGTCAAAAAAAAAATTGTAGTTTTTATTTTGCTTCGATTAATATACTGTCTTAAATAAAAATGCCTTAAGCCAGGTTTGGTTCACGCGGGGAGCAGAAATACAAAGAGTGTCATCAAGGTGTTCGTCTGATAATCTCGAACGATATTTGTTCTTAAAAAAATAAATTTTTGAGAAGACGATTCGCATATATATGACGAGCCAAACATAGTAGCCAAGTTGGTGGCTAGTTTTTTACAATTTTGATATTTTTCTGGAACATGTTAACCCCAAACTTTTTAGTGCATGCAGCTTTAAATATTTGCACGGAAATATCTTCTTGAAGGTCAATTAATTTCTATTGTAATGAAGCTTTTGAAAGATCTAATAACTTCGCAGCCGCTTCAGTCCATTCTGCTACTGCAGCGACTTCATAAGGCAATCTAAGGAATTGAGATAGCTTCCCAATCTCTGCAAAATCTTTATATCTTACAGCAAACACTGAAAACAATGCAATGTTTTCTTCTTCGGAGTTCTTCTTTTTATTTTCAAGAATTGTTGGGAAATGAATAAGTTCATATCATATATTAATTTCCCTTTTCTTTTAACTGGATGTTAAGCTCATTTAAATATTTCAGAACATCTTTAAGAAAAGCGAGAGCTAGTACATTGCGCTCTTTTGTTATGAACAACAAGTGCTTTCTTGATTTTGTCGTTTACAAGTTTTGCTAGAAGAAGATAACTTGCTTCCAGAAACTATCAATAACATGACTTTTACTTTTTTTTTTGCTGAGTTGTTTCGTAATGTCGCTTTGAATTGCCAATGTTAACAATACCAACAGATTTATTGCTTATACTGGTCAGAAACCTTATGTCGTCCACTTTTCGAATTTAATGATCCATATTATTGGTACGAAACGTTTTTAAAAACGAAAAATTATAAAACAATCGATATCAAACGAAAGCTCCGTAATTAGATCTCACAATAAGACTGACAACCGATTTTACGAGAATTTTTTTCAAAAGTCTAATAAATCGAACTCTCATCTCAGACTGAGATCTAAATCAGAATTCTTACGCTCGCGAACTTAAGTATGATTTAAAACTCAACCGAGTTTTAATTTTTCAATAAACCACTAGAGCTTTGTCAACGAATTGGCCGTAAAATATGCAATCTTTTTTGGGACTTTTAAACGAAGTTATATTATTTTTGATCATACAATTTCTCTGTGTTTCGTATCTCTGTTTTTTCTAAGCGTTATGTCGGTTTTAGCTGAATTTTGTCAAAATATTTGTTTCATATACATAAGTGTGATACGAAGGGATTTACATCTCCTGTCAACCGAATGGATTTCATGCCATCTAGGTTAAAAAAAAATAAAGTACAACGAGTGGATGGAGACGTTCTGCAATGCAGTTAAATTAGGCGAAACTTAGAAAAACTACAACTTAAGAAGCTCAAACATTAGGGAGAGGATTTTAAATAACTTAACTAATTATTTGACGTTAGGTAAAAAATTCATACGTCAAAAACTTGTATTTTGATGTGGACCAGTTTCAGTCTTAAGACATTTGTGCACAATGAATCCCGAAAAAATTTACCTAGGGAGCGATATAAAACGAAAATTGAGACTAGTAGCGTTATGTCATCTTATGTAAGTAAACTATGTAACTTGAAAACATTTTCATAATTCTTATACTGAACTTACTTATTCGTTATGTTGGTTAACATTTGTTGCGTCATAATCACAGCATTTTCCAATTCCTTTAGCATTAAATTATTATTGCCAGTACTCGTTGGTGAGTCTTCGCAATTTTTTAATTTTGCATGCAGCTGCATAGCAGCAGTAGTTGTAGTGTATAATTTATTAATAATATTATACACTTGTGATTTTGCTAAAAGAGACAAAAGACGGTAAAAATTAATAAATTTAAATTTAAAATTTATATTAGAAATAACTTACGATCAGATTGATCTATATCGCGGGAAGGAAAATCTACAGGTTCAAAATTACCACGAGATTTAACCACATTTGGACTATTCATAACAGCTTTTTTATGATCTAGAGATAAATTTCTAGGACGTGGAGGCACAACAGGTTTGCTACCATGTGTCGAAGAGGTACCTGGTGTTTCTTCTGAACTTGAATCATCCTGTTGTCCTGATCCTACAATAAACCGAACATAAAAACAAAGAATTAGATTTAAGGACAAATAAGTAAACAAAGGTTTTATGAACTTTTACCATTGTTAAATGAACTTTGAAGACCTTTGCGTCGACTAGACGTGATTGTTGTTGCTTTGTTGTTATACTGTCTTGAGGCAGCTAAATTATTAAGAAAAAGAATAATAATGTTAAAATTGCTTTCAGGATCGATTGTAGTGAAAATTACCAATTGGACCATTAGATCTGCTTTGACTTTGGGTTGATGGCCTTGATGATCCACCTCTTAGTGTCTCTTCAGGATCCGAATCGCTCTGCAAGGAAAATAATGATAAATTCTTACTTCTTAGAGTGGTTGTTAAAAAGAACTTACTGCATTATTAAGAACATTCATTGAACCACTTTGAGTTGATAAACTAGTTCCAGGGGATTTAGGTCCTTGAAGGCTGTTTCGTTTGCTAACCGAACGTGAAACTGGACTGGGCCTATAACTTGATCCGTTCTTTTGTTGAGGTTGTACAGGTGTTCCATTGGACTTAGGACCTATATTTGATCAAAGATAAATTGTTTAAATGAAATTAATTAAAAATATTTAAAAAAAAAACTTACTCTTGCCCATATTTCCCATATGAAGATCACTCAAAGAACATGCACGTCGTATTGATGAATCTTCAATTTGAACTGGCATTATTGTGTTCTTATTGTTGGATCCTATAAAACAAAACAAAAATTCAATCAATAAATTTATAAAACAATATTTTTTTTGAAAATTTAATAAAGAAACTTAACGAAATAATAAGTTGTAACTGAAAATTTCAGTGCTTTTAACAAATTTTGGTTTTTGTTTCAATATTTTTTTGAAAGCCAAAAAATAAATATAAATAAAATCCAACTGATTCTCACAACAAAATTAGAATAATAATGAAAATTATAAACTTATTTCGTGTACATCGTCATGTTTGAGCGACCAGTTCTCATTCAAGAAAGATTCAGATGACCACATCACACCTACTTAATTTAATGAACTGCGATCGTAATATCAAACAAAAGACGATTGGAGCACGAGGTAATAACAAAAATAATATTATAGGTAGTATGTGCTTGAAATTAAATGGACCGTGGAAGACGTATTAACTTCACTAAAACTAGTTTGAATAATTGGCTATAAGTTTGATTGTACTCGTATAATCAAAGGTAATACGACTCTGCTATTACTGAAACTTTAGCAACGTCGGCGTCCAGTCATTCCATTCTGAAATAAATGTTTGGTTGGTAATAAATCAGGTTAGCTATACCTATAGACATTAACGTAAGAATAAAGTTTAAACAATTAATATGACTGTATCACGATGCACAATAGGTTAGGTAAGGTGTTAATACCACTTTTTAAAATGTTATGACAGACAATAAATATAAACAGATCTGTTGTTAAATTGTTGCAGTGAGTTTATAAATTAAGTGAATTGAAGTCAAAGCTTTAACAGTATTTTCTCTTTTAGGGGGGGGGGGGATTAGGTATGTATTTTTTATTTCAAAACTAAGATTTAAAGGAACAAAATTGAGAAAAAAAACTAATTTTGTGGTAAACGGGTTTACGATCGTTACAGAAAATACTGAAGCTCTTTTTAAAGGCTTTGGAAAGTATTAGAGATAGGGCCCTGAAATATTTATAAAATATTTCAGAAAAAAGTTTTTACGTTATCCAAAAAGGCGCAGAAATTACAATTTTAAAGTAGTCTGGGTGTTTGAGTTGAGAACTGTATTTCTGGATTTGCAATTGATTAATTTATAATCAGTAAAGGAGTTGGGAAATATTTCAGAACTAAGGTTTAAGAACGACAAAAATGCTTTTTTTAAATTATCAACAATGTTTTGAACAGGCTTCAGGGCGAGCTTTTTCGAAAGCAGTGGCGTCTCATGTATTTTCACTACACTGCGTCGGGAAAAATGCTACTGAAAAAATGAAAAGCCACTGATAATAAAACTAGTTCCCCCAACATGACCGTTGTATCCCACTGCTAATGGGATTTTATTATTGCAATCGTGTGCTTGTTATTTACATCTCAACAGAGTTACTAATATCACTTTTGCAATTACAATCAAAGGACTTATTCAGTGGATTTTATTATTGAGGTTTTGAATTTTTAAGTTTTCTTTAAATAAAACCCTGTCAGAGCTTTAAAAGCAATCAGAGTAAAAGTCCAATCATCACTGTACTGATGTTTTTGTTGAACAGAGTATTATGGTACAATTTTTTTGAGTATTTCTAACTTAGGCTTAAGAAAGATTGATTTCGAGTTTTGAAGTTCAATAAAAGTTGAACATTTTTTATACCGGTTTAATAATTTTTAATGTAGAAAGGCCAACTTTTCAGCACTTTGACAACTTACAACTAAATTTGTGAACGCAACCCTTTCACTTATCATCGAACAGGAATTGTCAATTTATTCTGTAAGATCTAAATGTTGAACATAGTACACGAACAAGCAAAGTCTGAAAAGGGGTTAGTAGAAAGTGTCAAAAATATAAGTGCCGTTCAGGCGTTAGTAACAAACGATCCAAATCTGTCAAATCCACATTGTTCTCAAAACTTGGGCTTTAAGATCTTGGTTTACACCCAAACAAAATCGAACATACGTTCTCCCATCGAACAAGTTGTCAAGTCCTTACCGAAAAATACTGAATATAACATTTTTTTTAGGAAACTGTGAAGATTTTTGAATCCGATCGGAACTTTTTATTACCAGGTTACTTTGTAAAAACAAACTTCTTTGAGAGAATCTTTCATATTATGTAATGCAAGAAACCAGGGTTATGCATGTAACCTTATCAGCAGTAAATATTTTGCGGTGTGAAAACTTAAAAGACTTTTAAACAATTTTAAAAAGCAGTTCCCTTTGTTAAAAAAGAGTTTGTTGTTCCTAAATCGTCTGGAAACAAAACGGTTTGTTTAAAAACATTTCATGGCTTTCTCTTTTCGCCTCGTTTATTATAAACGTAAAAACCGTGACCCAAAAGACGTATCAGTACTCATTCTCAATTGGCAGGTTGCTCAGACGACTCAGGAACTTTAAGCTAAGGCAAGTTTCTAGTATCTGATTGCCTTCCATTTAAGGCAACTTTATTGCAAGTTGACTGGAAAGTTAGTTAAGAAAAATCTTCCTAACTATGAAGTCAAGTGTACTTATGTCAAAATGACAGCTGATCATGTTTTATTATTCAAGTGTAAGCTGAGCTTTGTTACTCTGTAATTTACTTATTTTCTGCACAATTCCATTTGATGTTTTGTGTAAAAGGGTTCCTTGTCAAATTTAAAAAAGGAATAAGGATTGTGATGGACTTGTAGCTTGCCTAAAGAGTAGTTTGTAAACAATATTGTGTTTCGTAGTTTATGTACTTTTAAATGACAGCTGTTAAGTTATTCTGATGAACAAATATTCTAGTAAAGTAAAAATTTTCCGAAAAACCCAGATCTGTAAATTTATTTTGATTAACAATTATTTGCTGTCAATTGTCAAAAACTACGTTATGACTTGGATAATTTATTTTAATGTTTTTGACGTTTCAATATAAATTATTTTAATGCATGGGGATAGAAAGAAGTTTCAAGGAAACATGGCTAAATATATTACTAATATTTTTTAAGTAATCTTTTCCAATTCTTTTACCACATTCCACCAAAGCAAACAGACATTTGTCAAATTGACAGATACAAATTACATATATTGTGTCTAGTATAGGAATTAAATTCTTCTAAGAAATTTTAACCAAAAATAAATCAATTTATTTAACCCTATGGAACACATAAAGAAAAATTATCATTTGGAAAGATTTAAAAAAAGTGCCTTTAAAACAATTTTTTTTGTTTTCGTTGCAAATAAAATGAAAATATTTATTAAAATAACTTTTCCAATTTTCCAAATCGTTTTCTAATTAAAAAAAATATACATCACAAAAAACAACAACAACACAGTGATAAATAATATAGTAAATATTTCACTCAAATTGAACCGAAGAAACTTAATGTGAAGAAGAAACCGAAGAAACAATATGAATGAATCAATCAAAAGAAGAAGAATAACAAGAAGAACAACACTCGAATCTATTTTGTTTTTTGAACTTTGAAAGTTCAGCTTCAAACCTTTGTCCTTGCCACCGCAGTCATTACGAATTTTCTCACTCTCGTGTTCATCCGAAGCAGTAGCAGTACTCGTCGTTATGAAATTGTAAGCTTGCAATTTAACGCTTTCTAAAACATCTGGAAGACTTATGTTCCTTGTCATTTTACTGTACTCACAGCCACCACCATCACTACCACAACCAATACGGTTCTGTTCAGTCTCAATATCACGCTCGATGCCTCGAGCTAGTTTATCGAAATTCATAGTAAGACTTTTGACGTAGCCCTTTTCCTTGGAATTGCACTCGAACGGCTTCATCCGGTTCTCGGTGGCTAGACGGATTTGTTCGAGCTTTTTTTCCTCCATTTCGATTAGCTTATTTATGATGTCTATCTTCTTGGCTATGTTGCGACACTGGTTACTGGTGTTGTTGTCCAGCGAGGGTTGCAGGACATAAGTCTTTTCGTTTTGGGAGTTCTTCTTGCTTTTGTCGTCTTGGACTTCGTCCACTAATGGCGGGGGTTTAGTGTAGAGCTTGAGGCTGTCCATGTTGTTGTCTCTCTCGTTGCCATGTTCCGAGATGTACATCTCGAAAGACTTCTCTTCGTAGTCCGTTCGATTCTCACTTGACCTGCTGCTACTGCAGGACGAAGAACGCTTATCGCTCGGCGTGTACTTGATTTGACTCACGGTATTGAATCGGACTGATATCTTAGGTCGACTGCGCGATCTCATGCTAGAGGCTCGACGTGAGGCTCCCCCATCGACATTTAGTGACTTCTGGCTGGACTTCAAGCAACTCCCAGTACTGCTGCTAAGCGCTCCACTACTGGCACTCGTTCGCATATTCTGCTGCTGCTTTTCCCGTTCAAATTTTGCTAGATTCCGCTCGAACTTACGCACCACGCTCGCCGTTCGGGAAGGAGCTTTCATATCTTTGATGTCCACGTCAAAACTGCACGATTTCTTCACCGACGATGTTGGAGTACTTGTTGACACGGCCGCTGTCGTTGTCGTGGAAGGTGGTGCAGCTCCTCCACTAAGCACCGAGCTGATCAGACTTTGAGGCTTCGCCGGGACGGGGGGTTTTTCGCCGACCGGCTTCTTAGTGAACATGTAATCATCGTACTCCTCACTCGTCAGAGGATTTTTCTTCTGCCTCTCAGAGGCAAACTCCTTGCTTAAACTCTTGTTCACTCCCGAATTGTATTGAGCGTTCTTGTATTTCATGGTTGGAATATCATCGTCGTTGGTTGGAGATTTTGGCGGTAGACAATCGGACAGACGGGGATAGGTCTCAGACGAATGGATGGGGATACTCTGTGGTGGATTCTGGCTACGAGTCTTTTCGGAAAATTCGTTCAGGCCATAGCCCGATACATCAAACGCTTCATAGGTGCAGTTGACTGACCTTTGCTGCATGTAAAAGTCCAGCGAGCTATATGTATTTGGGCTGGAACCATAGGACTTCGACACATTTTCCATTACTCGCTCGTGCAGAAGATGAGTGCAGGGATTTCGAAGGCGCTTCTTGTCGAAGAGCATTTCGAGCGGAGCACTCTTGCAATCCGATTCGTCAGACAGGATACTCTCCATACTGTTGTAGTAGCTTCCATCGGCAAACTCATCCGAGAGCAGGCTCTCCTGACTCTTCTTGTCCGGATATTGGGTAAGGAAGAAACTGGCGCTAGAATGACGCTGTGTTTCCAGGAATTTCGCTTCCTCTAGGTGATCTTCTCCTTCTCTCGGCTTGCTTGTTGGATCATCGTTGAGGATGTCCGACAAGGAGACATTTCGATGAATTGACTGATCATAGAACTCCTTGTAGATGAAGTATTCACTCACCGAACGTTTCGGTATCGTTGTAGATTTCTTTTGGTGCTTTTTACAGACCTTCTTCTTTCGGCCATTGCAGTGATTCTGTTCGTAGTCCAAATCCAGACTGCAGTTCTCTAGAGAATCGGAACTGAAGTTACCATCTTCGTCTTTGGGAGAGTCTTTGTCCTTGGTCTTCTTGCCCGAAGCCCCATGATGATGATGAGCGGGCAGAGGCAAGCTACGTGTATTGCTTAGATTGTGCGGTACAGATGCTGAGGTAGATAGTACATTCGTTGGAGTTTCATCAAGATCACCGTACTTTTTGGTGATCTCCTCGATCATTCGTTCAGTGTCTGTGTGGATCATGTCGAGAATTGTCCTGGCATCGTCGGAATACACCGAATGGCGTTTTGGTTCGGTGAAGATTATGTTCTTATTATTGCTCGGTAAATTACGCCAGTCGATTTCTTCGTGCACCGGAGAAACAGGACAGGATTTATAGTTCTTCAGAATACTCTGACTCTTGCGGGACTTCGATTGGCTAGTGTTGTTATAGTTGGATGATGAATCTTCCACTTCATGATTATTGGAAGAGGATGATTTGCTTTTATTAACTCGGGGACATGTGGAGGAATTCGATTTTTGTTTAGTTTCATGCTGAACAGTTGATGGTGTTAATGAGGTGGTAGCAGTGTAGACGCCAATATGGCGCGGATACGGAGGATAATTTTGATGTAATTGACGCATTACATTACAATTCTGTGTTAGAACTGATTTCGAGGCAGCACAATTAAAGAAAATATTGGAAGATGTTTGTGTTTTGTATCCTAAGAATTTTTTGTATTGTTTTTTTTTTTTTTTTCATTTCAATACCATAAAAGCGCAGCATGTTTTTAAAGAAATATATAATATTGTGTTACACATTCAGGATGATCAAATTTTCTTATTTTATATACATTTTAATTGTATTACTCACCTGCTTTTATATAACGATTTGGTGTTCTAGTATTTTCTGAGCTGGCAGCTAAACTAAGATCTGATATGCTGTGACTACCACGTAACGGTCGATAACCAACCTATAAAATACATATTTCAAGAAAAACCATTTAAATAAAAATTCATAATTAAAAATTGTGATTAATGAATGATTAACAGGCAGTTAACAGATATGACATAACAATAACAAAACAATGGTTTATGAAGAACAATTAAAAGTTAAAAACTCAAATAATGTGTTAGATGTATGCAATTCCAGTAGTAGCGGCATTCTTTATAAATATTTAATATTTGTTTTTGTTTAAATCAGATAATATATTTGATTAAAGACTGTTTCATAAAAATGTTTAATTGTTTGTTTAACTTTAGTAAATTCTTTTAATTTAAGGCTTAAGCTCATTGTTAGACTTTTCTTTTTGAATAAGGCAGTTTTATTCATGCGTATAGCTTTTATGTTTTTTTTATTTTCTAATAAGTTATTGTTGTTAAACTTAGTTATTATTTTATGAGAATCCTTTTTTTTCTGCTATCAATTAGTGAGAATTACATTTGCTTTTGGAATGATGACCTCTCAATTATAAACTGAAGAACGATAATACTTCCCTCTTCGAAAATTATTTTCATTCTAAGAAACTATTAAAAACCCAACCTTGTCCTTTCCCCATAAAAGTGAAAAGAAGACGAAGCGCAAAAAAAAAAAAACAAAATTTAACTTTCAAAATCATCCTTAAATAAAAGTGTAGAAATATGAGATAGAAGATAATATGACTACAAAACACTTGTTACTTGAAAGCCTGGTTAACTTTGGACGCAAATAAGTAAGTCAAAAAGTTATTTATATGCATGGTTCACCAGATATTGGGCCTTATACGTTTGATTCCTGTGACCGAAAGTTTTTCAACTAGGTCATAAACGACTTGTAACACTGGTCAAGTAGGTTTTGTATCTGACACCAAATGTATACTTTTTGTATGGTTTTGATGGGCTTAGTTCAAATTTGACATTTAAGAATTACCTTTTTAGAAAATAACCTTTTAAAATTCGAAAACAAAAACTTACTTAACACATTTTGAAATAGTTTTTTTTTTTGTCAAAAAAATTCGTGCCGATTTTTAAAATTTAAAATCGCTATATTCATTATTTAGTTTTAAATGGTTTATTATCTCAGTACAAAATCCTTATTAGCTTTAAAACTTCACCTGTCCCACATTAACTGTAAAAGAAAGCTAAAGCATTTAAAGATATAGAAAACAAATTATGTTGAAAACGATTATTTTTAAATTAAAGAACATTGCATAAAACGACGTTCGACTTAACACAAACAATTAACTCTGAAATTTTTTTTTAAACCATGAAAGCAGAGCATTTATCATTTTTCAAAGGTTCATATAGAGTAAAATAAAGACCTTTAAGTTATCTCGTGAACCAACTATGTTGGGTTTGACCCTAAGCTTAAAAATTAGGTATTATATTTGTTGGTACATTTTTAGAGAGGTACGAAGTGTGTTCTAAAAGTACCCGGATTTTTCGTTTTTTTTTTCAAAAACATATTTATTTATTAGTTAACATCAATATGGTCCCCTTCAAAGTAACCCCCCCCCCCCCCACATATAATACACTCAGGCCAGATTTTTTTCCAATTTTCGAAGCACTTTTGACTAAACTTTTTGATAGGTCCTTGAGCATTCTCAGCGATTCGGCCTTTATTTCTTCAATGGAGGAAAAACGCCGTCCTTTCCTGGGTGTCTGGTAACAGGAAAAAGTCACACGGAGCCGTATCTAGCGAATATGGAGGCTGAGGCATCAATACGGTAGTGTTTTTCACCAAAAAATTACGAACAAGCAACGACGAGTGAGCAGGTGCCTAATCGTGGTGAAAAAGCCATGAATTGTTTTTCCATAAATCTACGCGTTTTTTTGGATTGCTTCACGCAAACGTCGGATAACTTCAAGGTAATAGGTGGACAATTGTACTTTGGTTTCGACATCATAACCGTACACCCATGTTTCATCACCAGTTAGGACTCTTGTAAGCAAACTTGGATCGTCGTTGACCTCATTTAACAGCTTCTGAGCGATGTTCATGCGATTTTTTTCAAAATTTAGCAGTTTCATCAAAAATCGCCTAGCTCATAAAAACACATCGAACCTTAGCAACTACCACAGACAAAGTAAACAGGGAATATAGCTGACAATTGCATCATACTTTAGGGCCATGTATACCAACACAATACAAAAAATTTGACTTTCGGACTCTCCAGACCCGCGAAATTTAAGAATTCCGGGAACTTTTTGAACACACTTCGTATATCTTAAAAACCGGATCTAATAGAAAAATTTTAACAGTAATGAATATATTTTTCAGGACAGCATTCCTATTTCCTATTCCAATCGTATTTTTTGAAATAATCTGTGATTATTAACATGTTAAAGGTCTTTTCAGAAAATAGCAAGCTTAAACTGTATCCACATATTAAATTAAAAACAAAGTGCTACGTAGGTGTTCGCAAGGAATTATTTAAATTTTTTGAAAGTTTAATAAAATAACTATTTATTTCCAAAGTGTTTATTTCCATGAGTTATTTCATGCTTTGCAATTATATAAGAGGATGACAGTAAATTTTAAGTTTTGAAAATGAAACCTTTAATCGTTAAATATTAATGATTAACTGGAAAATTAAAACAAATTCAATGTTCTCACAAATAACAAAACCACAATATTTTCGATTTTATAAAGCTTATAGAGTTAAAAAAGTTAAAAGCCATTGCAGCCTTTTCTGAGTCATTCCTAAAGATAGGTTTCGGGTTGTAGGTTGAAAATTTGACTGAAAAGTGTGATAAAATCAACCCTAGTCAAGTCATTCTCGATCATTTCCTACTTTGCACGTAGGTTAGCTTATAGATGAAGCTGAACGGACATACCATTTAAACTTATGGGTTGGCCATTATGTTTAAAAAAAATTATTCGGGAAAGTGGCTGACGCGACTGGCTTGAATAAATTCCAGCCGGGAGGCTTACTTTTCAACCAATGCAATGACAAACGAAATAAATCAATTGGCAACTGTAAAAAAGAACAACTCCGAAAAATCATGTCTAAAAAATACCCGTTACTATTGAAAAAAAAAACATTGGCAGTAACTTAACGCATCTAAGAATTTTTATAGGAGGATTTTTACAAAGTTCTTAAAAGGTTTTTAAATTAATTCACTTTTTATTTATAATAATATAAAGGGTTGGGCATAAAAACCTGACACATTTTAGGGACCCCTAGCACTGCCGCATTAAGACATTACGATTTCGGGTTTGAAGCAAATAATAATCAGTTGAAGGTTTTGAATCTTTATTTTCGAGAACTTTTTTGAATTTTTTGAAGCGATATATTCCCGATTTCGGTCTCAATATTGGTCCAAGGTGAGTGGTTTATTGATGTAGACACGTTGCTTCAGATAACCCCACAAAAAGTAGTAACAGACGGATAAATCTGGCGAACGAGGCGGCCACTGAAACTCGGTACTGTGAGAGATTAAACGGTCGCCGAAGTGCTTGAGAAGGAATTCCAACCTAACTCGTGAGGTATGGCAGGTGGCACCATCCTGTTGGAAAAAAGTACGATTCAGTTTATGTCTCCGCTTCAACTGTGGTACCAAAAACGACCGTAGCATCTCGACAGAGCGTTCTGTATTCACGGTTTCGGTGAAGAAGTAGGGGCCAACTATCCCCCACTCTGCAACTCTGCACCAGACGGTTACGTGTTCGAAATGTAGGGGTTTCACGACGATGTTCTGTGGATTTTCGACAGCGTAATATCGACAGTTCTGTTTATTAATGGTTTCATTTAAATAAAAATGCGCCTCATCGCTAATCATTAGGAACTCACGTGGAGTTTCTTTGCTGGCTAACTTCGCTGTCATTTGCCTATCAAACTGTAACCTCGCATAATCGGTCGGTAAGAGTTCTTGTGTGATAAGGATCTTGTATGGATGAAAGTGCATTGCTTTCAACATCCTATTGAAATATCGGCGAGAAATTTTCAACGCTTGAGAATTTTTTACCGCCGAACGGAGAGGATTTTTGTAAAGCACTCCTAACTCGATTAAGGTTTTTGTTTTGTGTGTGCCCGGTTGTTTTTTTTTTTATCAGCCCGGGCCGTTTCCCGAAAGTTTTTAACCCACAGCTTAACCGTAACCGTAAGGTTTTAATTCGTATTTTTTACGAAATTCAAAATAAACCCTCAACCGTCTACTTTCCGTTCTCTCAACCACGAATATCTCGCGTCTCGGAGCCAGGGGTCCTTAAAATGTGTCAGGTTTTTATGCCCTACCTTTTATAATAACCTTGTTCTTTCAGTTTCTTTAAATACGATTTCTGTTTCCTCAAAATCACTCTAATTAAAATTCAAGATTTCAGTTTTCAAGAACCAAATTCGGTACAGATTAAGAACACAATATTTGTCAAATACTCATTTCGACTTTTCTGACAGTTAGGTATTTAATACAAATTATTTATAATTTATTTTTCAATATTATAGGTGACATAATCTGTTAAAAAAAAGATTTGAACGATATTGGTCACTGATATCGATAAAACATCTTAATTAAAGCGCAGTGTGTCGTTTTTCTAACATAGAATTCAAAACATAATATCAAAAATGTAAAATTTTGAAAATGTGTGTTTATTATTCTTGGCTGGAAATTATATATTATTAAGATAATTAAATTAGCAAACGATTTAAAGTTGCTCAGTTTAGAAAACACTGTTTTTACGTTATCTTATTTCTTTTATGAATGCTGCAAATTTTGAATTTATTAATGAAGATGAGGCGAAAATATGACGAAAATATTGCCAATGAACCCTAAACGATGATGGTATGGTTGGTGTACATTTATGTGTTTGGTTTTTACAATTATGTTTATGTTTAAGACCGTGAACCTATTTCGAATCAATTATGTTTCCATTTAATAAGCGAATTATTTTTTTTAATGAGGTTTAATTGTTGGTTTTCTATAATTTGTGCATGCAAATTTGGAATGCGAATGCAATTTTAATATTAAGAATATTTGTTTTATTTCTATTTCAAAATTGAACATCCTATATTTAGTTAAACTGTTAAAATTTAAACATTAATCAAAGAAAAATATGCAAAAGCTGTTAGATATCCGCTTTTCAAGAGAACAACATAATTCTCTTTATTTTTAATTTGAGTTAATACTGAAAGTATTATCAACTTCTCTCACCTCTGGTATTGCATTATTTTTTATAATTCCATTTTTGAAATTTCTTTGACCCTAAAATAGTAATTGTGAATAAAAAAAGAAGAAGAAACAAAAAATGAAAATAAAGACAATACAAGACAAAATACAAGAAATTAAAAATAAAATACAATCAAAAGAAACAAATAAAATGTGTGTAAGATGAATACAAAAAATAATGAAACAAAACAAGAAAATCTGGAGATGTTCCTGACAATCTTAAGAATCTCCAAAACTATGATCGGTATGTAAATAAGATGGCGACAAACTCCAATCATAGAACCAAGTTCGATCTTAGAATCTTGAAAACCATTTACACTTGATGTGTTTTTGAAAGTCGTATAATTTTCATTACAAATGATTTTTATCGATTCTGAAATCGGAGTATGACAAGTGCAGAAAACTAATTCTAAAAATACTCCGAAAGCTTACATTTTCTAGCTTTTGTTTGGCTTCGCTTATGACCTTAAGAAGTTCCTCCTTCTTTGTACTGGTATATGACTTTGTTATTGATGGTGATTTTTCTGTATTATGTTTGGCACTTATACTTCGACGAGCTATAAGAAAAAGAATACATTTTTTTATTTATATTTCTTAAGGATCTTTTAATTTAAAAACAAACTTCTATCTCCTCGTTCTGGGAATCCACCTGGACCGTCTAGGGCTTGTTGCAGGAAACTAGATGAAACTTGTGGGATATTTTCAGAACTTCCACCTAATGTAGATGCTATTGATCTGTCGGCATTTTCTCCACTCGGTGTAGATCCCTCGTCTTCGGTGTCAGAGGTACCTGTTCCAGTTCCTGTACTGGCAGTATGTGATCCACCACTCAGGTTCAAACCAACTTTCTCGAAGTTTTTCCGTCTCATTGATTTGCGAAGTTCCTCTTCGTTCATGGCATTGACTTTGAATTCACTGAAAAAATAAAAAATCACATATTTTCAAAGACATTTCAGACAAAGAAAAATTAACGAGCTTACGTTGGTGTTCCAGGTGAAATAGTTGGATAGAAGAGTCCATGATCCGAACTTGTCCTTTCACCATCAGATATGTCTTCCACATCGCCATCATGGTCGTTGTTGGACTCAAATCGCAACGAAGTTGAAACTGAATTTGATGTTTTCTTCTTCTCCGGCAGCGGCCTCATACCACCATTGCCTGTAACTCCGACAAACTTAATCTCCCGCCTTGTCTCCATGCCACTATCAATCGAACTATCCTCACTGAGGTACGTTTGATTGTACATTATGTCCTTTGAACTGGCGCTATTGTAGTCAGAGGTCTGGGTGTTCCCAACAATGCCGCCACTATACGGAGGAGCTCCCAACGGGCTCTCCGAATTACTTCGCAAATCTAGTGTATCTGAGTCAATTTGACCACGTTGAGCCCATCGACCTCGCGGCTTAGGAACTCCGATTACCTGACTAGGGCTGGAACTTAAACTAGGCGGCGCATGCGGTTCCTCAGTAGCCGATGTTTTTCGTTTCGCCCACTGAGGTAGTTGGCCGACATCGGAGAACTTATAGCCAGGTGTTAGAGGAATACCGTCCATGAACGGGCGACCTGGAGACATGCCGAATTTCTCCTCCTCTGGGAGTGGCGACTCCACGATGATCTCTGATATAGGACGAGCCAAAGGTGGGTGACCGGAGCGTAGACGCTGCTGCGAAAGTCTTGCCTGCATTGTAACAATCATGTCGTGGGGAATTTGCCAAACAAACACACAACCATCTCCACTGGCCGAAATAAGATATTTGCAGTCGTTGGTGAAAGCCAGGCCCGTCACCAGTTCACTGTGGCCGTACATCCGAGCCATGCATTCGTTCGAGTAGTAGTCGTACACAGACAGGGTCTTATCCGTACACGAGGTGGCCACATAGATGCCACTCGGATCAAGACTCAGTTTGATCAGACTTCCATCTTCGGAATGAGAACCCTTGAAGGTTTTCGTATGTTTTTGACTCTGGGTACTGTAGACTCTGATATTTCGATCTTGGCAGGCAGTCATAATGTGTTTGCTATTGCTGTCCACTTCCATGTCGTAGAGAGTCGTCTTCCCTGAACAATTGGTTCCACGCAGGAATTGGCCGTTCTGGAAGGTCCTAAACATGATCGACTTGTCGGCTCCACATGAAATCATCTGGAAGGCCAGACCACTGCCGACAAACTTGATCGACGTAATACTGCTCGAATGGTCGTCCAATGTCTGAAGGATCACATAACCCTGATTGACATCGAACACATGAATCAAACGATCCCGACTTGCACTGGCCAAAAGTTTTCTATCGATCTTGTCGTTGGTGTACTCCAGACACAGCACCTCCGAGTCGTGAGCCTCAATTATCGTGAGCATCTTCAAATTTGCCAAATTATAAATTCGAATGTTACCACTTCGATCGCCAGTCGCCAGATGGCTTAATTCTGGACTGATCTTGATACAACGAACTCCATTGCGGCCATCATAGCTGGACTTATCGGTTCCCATCACGGAGTTATCACAATCCCTGATGAAGTTAAGCTCCTCATCGATGTACACAACTTTGAGAAGATCTTTGCTGTAGATGTTCCTGCGATAGATCTCGTTATTGGAACAATTATCCAAGCCCCAAACCCTAATTGTGTCATCTGAGGAGCATGTCACAAAGCACTCCTCCGGCAAAGTATGGGACATTTCCCTTTCCATGTTGTATGGCACAGTTTCGACGCCCCAAATGCACGTCGAATGATACAAAAACGAATGACTCTTGCCCACACGCTTAATATCCCTCATATCCCAGATGTACAAACTGTGATCGTTGTACACGCAACTCACTTTCGATCGCGATGCATCGTAAACCATTGCAACGCAGTCTGGGTATTTGGCATTATGTGGCACATTCATTATGTGATTGATATGTACTCCAGCAGCCACATCCACACCCAGGTAGTGGGTTCTTGGCAATGTGGTCACATATTCCAAGGTGCTGGCATTAAAAATCCTAATTATAGATTCGGCACAACCGACCAGAATAAACTGGGCATTTACACAAATGCAGTTAGCACTTGTCGTTCGACAGGCTACCCATTTGTCAAGTAAGCGGCGGGAATTGAATTCTACCAAATGACCTTGGCGGGTTATTGCGTAGGTGCTATCAAAGAATTCACCTTTGCCACAGGCTACAGCACAAAAGTCATTGTTGCGTAGTTCTCCTAGAATGGCACTCCGACCCATTAACGGCACCGGATCTTTGTACTGTTTCGAAAAAAAGAAGAAAAGATTGGTCAAAAGAATATACAAATAGCTAAAGAACTACGAACAAACCTTTCGTCCTCCATCGAGGTACCAATATTTGACATGTCGGTTGCCCACTGTGACAAAGTAGCTGCCATCTTCGCTAAAGCTAACCGCAGAGACTTTGGCACTGACTTTGTTTGAGGCCATCTTGAGATTGGACTTCCAATCGAAGACATTGACTATCATATCGTGTTGTGATCCAACCGATACCAGGTACTTGCCCGTTGGCGAGAAGGCCTAGAATTTAAATGAATCTTATTAAATATGGTTCTGCGATTGAGGGTTTTATTTTTGTTTGGACTTACCACACAGCTGACTGCATACTTGTGACCAATAAACTCAGCTACCACATTGCCACCAGTTGTATCCTCTAGACTTCCATTTGGCGAATCCAACTCCCACACTTTGATGGCAGGATTTAGGCCACATTCACCTGTTGCCACATAACGACCACATCGTGAAAATGCGACAGCGGTGATCGCTTTTCGTGATGTGTTCACAAGGTAAGCTTGAGTTTGCTTTTTGGCATTGAACAATATAACGGTGCACCTGGGAAATAAAAAAGAGGACAAATAAAATGAGAACTGAGAATCCACATTTGCAATGATTTAAACAGAATAAAAAAAAGAAACAAACAAGGATAAAAGGAAATTTAAATGGCAAAGAGGAAGTCCTTGATGATGGTGATGGTGAAGGTGCGGTGGTTTGAATGTGCGCGTAAGCTATAAAAGATTCTTCTGAGGAAAACGAATGAATGAACTCTTTCATCCTTTTTTTGTATCCTAGCAAGGACGAAGTTTATTTTTGTTACCTACGACAAACCGACCGACCGACGAGAGCAAATGTGGGATTGCTGCAGGAGGCGACCGGGTAGGTTTTAAGTTTTTTCTGCATCTAAAGATTCAAGGCATGGATTAACTTTTGTGATGAGTTTCATTCGTTCGTTCGTTGGGGCAAAACGGATGCCAACAACTTATACTGTAGTCTGTTTATTCCGGTTTTGAGGTAAATCTTATTTTAAATATAAAATTGTGCTTCTTGATGACATCAGGGAGAAAACGGAGAATGCAGGGGCGGGAGCAGGACGGAAAAGGTAAAGAAATGGTTTAAAAGATTAAGTGCCCATAATGGAAACACATATTTTTTTAAATAAGAGACAGAGTTGTTATGAATAAATATCATCTGTCTTTGGAATGTCGACGCCAACTACAACGACCGGGACGAGAAGTTCGTAGATTGATGATGAAGGAGGAGTAGACAAATTATGTTGTAATTAAAAGCACGAACAGTTTACATGATTGAAATAAAATTTATTTGACTTAATCCTTTCATTTTTTTAAATGGGGTAATTTATGGATTATATGGTTAAGGGATAAGAGTTTACTTGTAGTACAGCTAATTGCTTATTAGCTAAGGAATATGTTGCAGTAATGAGAAAACTTTGGTGTTGAAACACGTAAACATCATTCGTAGTCGTATTGACACATGAGACTTATTTAAGAGCTATTGTTTATAGGTGTGGTAAACAATCCATAGTGATTTGAAAGCAGTGGGATTATTTGACACCGAAAGTCCCGACCTATATAGTAAATAAGCTGCATAAAAAGGGATTTTTTCGGATTTGTATTTACTTTTCTGACAGAAACAAATATGCAAAGCAAATATGATATGACACAAGATGTCAAAGGATCTGCCGGAAAGAAAAAATAATGATTCTATTGAAAAGGCATTTGATAAAGTAGAATTGGGATTAAACAAATTAAAATCATTCTCTCGAAGGTTCACTGTCGTTGTTTTACACAGACATTCCTACAAAAAATGTAATTTTTCTTAAATTTGAGTTTGCTTCACAGTCAGTCAATTTTAATTCAAGTGCTTTTGACGTTCACTTATTTGTCGTCTACTCGATTTTTTTAACATATGGTTACCCGTGCTTCATTTCAGAAACACCTTCAAGTTTCGAAAACTTCTACAATTCTACCAATTTCTAAGCCCCCCTAGTAAATTAGAGAGCTATCGCCTGATTTAGCTTCTCCCATGTCTGAGCAAAGTGCTAGAAAAAATAATTTCAAAAAGACTGATTTGGTTTCTCGAGCAAACAAATTAATAAACAAATCCCAAGTGGCATTCAGACCGAGAAAAGGTACTCTAGACGCACTGCTTCATATGGATTACACAATCTCAAATATTCTCTCCACACTAAACCATGGATCTTTCATCGATTTTAAAAGCTCACACAATTCTTAATCAGCTAAAAGAATGGCAGCTAGACCCAAAAATTATAAGATTTATACAAAATTTTCTTAACAATCGCAAGTTCCGAACCAGGGTTATTAATGTGTATTCGCAAATACATCCAATGGAGAATGGAATTCCTCAGGGATCACCGCTTTCGGTGATTCTATTCATAATTGCGTTCCACAATATCACTACGATCATCAATACTGAGAAACTACTTGACCATGGTCTATACGTTGACGATCTCATAATAATTGCCAAGATAAAAGACCACGTAATCATAGAAAACGCTTCCATAAGAGTTCTAGATAAAATCAAAATTTGGACAGAGTCGTCTGGAGCGAAGTTATCTTTAGAAGAAAGCAAACAGTTGCATTTATGCCGCAAGACAAGTTGTAAAAATTGTATCTTAAACTTTGGTCCATACATCCCTGAAGACACCACTGGGAACTAACTATCTTGGGTCTTACTATCAATATATCGAATTGATGGTCTTCACATATACTTAAACTGAAAGCTCCGCCTAAATATCATCAAATATTTTTGCGGAAAAAAGTGTTGTGCATATCAACACGATATTAAACCTTGTTCAAGCTCTAATCCATTCTAAAATTGACTGTACACTCCCAATTTATGGCAACAGCTCTAAAACCGATTTAAAAACACTAAAATCACCCTACCACGCCACACTTCGAATTGCATTAAATGCATATCGCACTACCCCATTTTTAAAAATTCTTGCCGAATCTGGTTTTCCATCTTTAGAAAATCGTATTAAATTTTCCACATTCAAAACTATACCAAAGCTTCTTACCTCTCAAGGTTCACTTATACAAAAAGATCTTACACTCACGATAAGAAAAAAAAAAACAAACAAATAGCAAGTGACTTTCACATTGGAATTAATTATATTAATCCAAAGCCCAAAATCCCTTATCGGCCTTGGTGTCTAAAAAATAATAGCATCAACATAACTCTTTCTGCATATCAAATAACCTCACTGGATCACTGGAAAGTTAAATTTTGGAGTTTACGTTTAAGAAAGTCAGCCAATTCTATTTCCGACGTTTGAATTTTCAAGAATGGCCAATATTTTTGTTTATTGTAATGAGTTGTAAATTTTTACTAAAAGAATATAAAACAGGACTGAGATCCTCAATGCATCGATAGCCGGATAATCATAGACTAAGCTTGAAAAGGGGAAAACCATCAAGAGCGTCTATTAGATAGCGATATTTGAACGTTTGAAGAAACAATCGCTGATAAACTGTTTCAATTAAAAAGATGTATGAATTGGGTTTCGAATTGCTTTCACATCCTTCGTATTGTCCAAATCTACCCCCATGGATTTTTTTCTGATCTCAAACTTCAAGAAAATGCTTGCTTGAAATATATAAAGAAGAAATCGCTGAAGCGTAGGAGTACTTTGAAGACAAATACAAATTGTTCTACATATGAAAATAGCATTACAAGCACCAAAGCCGTCTTTTTTCAAAAAGCTGATATTCAATTGCATTTTCAGTGAGAATTTGTCAAAAATTGTCAGAATAATTTAAAAGAAAATTGTAAAAAAATTAGCGAAATTCAGACAAACAGTAATTTTAACTTAATAAAATGGATAATTTTAAAGACGATCTTTAGAAAATACCAGAAGAACACTTCTTTTATGTTTTCAATTTTGTAAATTAATCTGATTGAAATAATATCTAAAGGAAAGGGTTTCGTATTTAAATTATGATCTAAATAAAATAGAAACAGATCGTTGATAAGTTGTAATATTTTTCGTTAATACTAATTTTTTGCAGAATAAAAAACGATAATACATCTCATCTTATAATTAAAAAAACTTTGTCAAATCAGCTTTCCAAAATAAAACAACATTTTTATCTTTTTTACGATTAACAATACAAAATATCACAAGGGAGCTTCGGGAATTTTCAGATCGATTTATGATTTAAATTTACATAGCATCAGTATATTTTTCGGAGGACTTATCAAGATACTTTTCAGGCTTGATTCTGATTGGTAATTTCGCAACAGTCCATACAAATTCACTACAAGATTTTGTAGTAAGAAATCGAAAGCATCCATATACATACTCGTACAAAAAATATTACACAAAAGTTGATTCACGTATCAACTGATTTGAAGATCCATTCGAGACTCGTAAAAATGTCAAAAACCCATCCGTAGTAAGATTCTACTTTAACTTTTATCGGTAGTATTCATACTGCGGATATTGTTTTTGTTTTTCGTGTAAGATCCTTCTTTACTATTGATATATTTTACAAAAAAACACAGGTTATAACTGCAGCAGTATTTTACTCCATCTTTTATCGGCAGTGATTTCACTCTGAGCGTATTTTATTTGTTCTTCACATAAATTCTTACTGTACTACGGATGGCTTCTGCATAGAATCACAGGTTCCTTGTTGATTTATAAAAAAAAACGTTTCAAACTTATTTTTTAAACGTGTTGTTAAATTATAAATTCTGCCATTTCTGCAAAATATCCGTAACTTATTTTTGACGTTGAGAATCGCTGAAAGCACCCTTTGAGTAAATATAGTAGGTCCTAAGTGCTTACCACTTTATCTAATTTTTAAATTGTTTTCCTCGTCTGATAGAAAATATACTACAGTGATACATTGGAATAATAATTTCTTCGAAAGCTTGTCAATCTTTTTAAACAAAATTTACAAAATGATTTCGAAAGACAAATTCTAAAATTACCTTTTCATTTTTGATCTTTAGATTTTCAGAAAGATTGACGATTCAGTTTCAGTTTCTAGACCAATTGCATGAATGGGTTTTAAGTAGTTTTTTTGTCAAGCTCTGCGAAGAACTTGAGCTATGGTCAGTTCAAATTAGATGCAAGTTTTTGTAAAATTAGTCAATTTTTAATTTCCCACTCTTAAATTTTGTTTTGAAATTGGAATTTTATGATTTTATAGAAGTACTCGGTCGCTTTAGTAAGGATTTAATTAATTTATCCCTATTCATAAACTTACACTTCGTGTCACATGGATAGGAAGAAGCTTTTTTCGTTTTTTTTTTTGTTGACGTTATGTTTCAAACCTAAAGTTTTTTTTGAAAAACCTAAATGTGGAATGAATGAGGTATGTATGTCAAAAAGTATTTTGTATTAAGTTGATAAATACAAGTTTAATGCCGGTTTTTGCAAAGAAGGTTATAAAAAGTTCCTGTTTTTTTGAGTCACATGGAACAAGATCTAAATTTACATAATAGCGTGTTTAAATCAAATAAAAGGATGTTCTGATTATTTGAGAGCTTAGTACTAGTATTAATTTGATTGAATCAAGAGTGTGGTTAGAGGTAAGGTCTAACTCAGGAGGAAATAGACCAAATTTGAGCTTACCGGGATTTAGTCAAAAGCATCCGTTTTATAGACAGCATAATTTGAATAAGTTAAATTGTTGTATGCAACTATCTCATTGACCCAGAGAGGTATGGACAAAATCAAAAAGGAAGAGTCGAGAAAGCCACATCATTTCAGAAAAAGCGGGCGATAGTGAGAGTTCAAGGCTTTCCATTAGTAAAACCAAGCTGAAGCGGGGGTAAATGCTAGTCGATCGACTGTTGCTCGGGTGATACAGAAGGCAGACCATATACATATGACGACAAACAAATTAAGAAAAATCACCATTGAATGCTGCACGCATAAGCCAACGCCTTAATTTTTTAACAAATCACATCACGTGGAGTCGAGCTTAATATGTCGTTCGTCTATTTCGATGAAAGCAAAGTTAAATTGGAAGGGCCTGATTCATATAACTGCTTTTTCCATGATTTAAGAAAGGAAGAATTCTATCTTGAGAAAAGGCACATCAAAGGAGGTGGTTAAATGGTAAGGGGAGCAAACACCTATTACGGGATCGTAGAGCTAGATTTTCAAAGCTCTAAAACGACTTACAAATCGATTCTGCAACGAACTTTTCAGCAGTTTTCTGAATTATTTTCTGAAAAAGGACGACACTTACAAAAAACCAAAAAGATTATTAAAGCCCTAAACGGTCCTGGGCCCAAATTTGGTTTGACAAAAAGAAAACACATTTTAAATAGGAACATTCCTATCGATTACTAATTTAATTACTGTAACTTAATCGATTTTCTATGGCAAGGTTATCGACTTACACTTTAATAAATTTAACGAAAAAAATAAGCCTGGACTTTTATCCTTGAAGAAAGCAACAAACCTTTAATCAGCAAATCAAAACAAATCATTTACTTTCACATCTGTTTCAATTAAATTTTCATGGAGTTTGTGACATAAGCTTTAATTTGCTTAAGTCATTATAATATACGATTGACCTTCAGGGCAAATAATTTGGATAATGTCAATTAACTCTCAAATCCCAGAGTATGGATTCAGGTCTAGGCATTTCAATTAAAGAGTATAACTACGGTACAAATATAGCATACAAATATTTTGCCAATTTTGTGAAGCATTGAAATTTTAGATCAGATGACAAAACTATTTCACCCACTTTTCATAATTAGAGTTCCTAAAACCATTCTAAAAAACTCGCTTAAATGAATCCACTATGATTTTCAACTTGAACACATTTCACTCCGCCTCTTAACAAACCTGTAGAATTTTATTGTTAAATGCCTTAAATACCTGAACTAATAATTTCTCAAGTACCTGCACTCTACAAAAATCCATCCAACCACTTCACTGCCATTATACCAAAAATAAAAAAGTTTTAAAGTTTTAACATTTCTACATTTTGTTTGGTTGTTTCCTTCCTGAAAACATGAGTTTTAAAAAATAAAACCAATTCACTCCTCCGATCTATTTCACTGCAATGGTTTCCCAAGTTTGTATAGTTTATAGTTGAAATAAAAGTGGCTGTTTTTGTTCCTCTACATTATTATTTTTTTTTAGTTTTGTTTAATGAACTTTGGTGTGTGGTTTTCGTCTTCAATGCTATGCGGTCATATTCCATTAGGACTGAAAGTGTTTATACTTGTGTGTGCCAATTCAATGGCATGATTCGTGGAAATTTTATTTTTAAAATAAAAAACATACAAGCACCCAACACATTTTTAATAAAAGAAAGTACATACAAAAAAATAAAGAATTTTGAACAACAAGTGAGTTTTTTTTAGAAAAGTTTTTCTTTTAAAGTCCATTTATTTGGATTGAATTTTGCGGTAGACTTAAGAGCTTTGTTCCGACAGTGTTCATTAACCACCATCAAAACTATGGCAAATGTACTTACTTCAATTGTGGTCTTATCAATCATTTAATTCATTCTATAAGTAGAAATATAAGTAAATAGTTTAGTTTTGTTAACCAAAAGAATTTCAAAGTTTTGAACTTAAAACACAATCCAGATGAAATACAAGTTCATGTGGCCGTAATTTGAGATATTTTATAACCTAATGATTGATTAACATCTAATAAGAGTTGAGAATAAGTTAATAACGCCACCAAATATTACCAACGTCATTTTAGGAAAGCTATGATTTTGAGTGTTAGGATGGAATGAGGATTACAGGATGGGCCATTTAGTGGTTTCTTTGTGAATTAAAGGTTATTTTAAGACTGATAGCTGGTTTCGCTTGTAATTTTGATAAAAAGTCAGTATCACTCCACTGCGTAGATATACAAAATAAGTCACTTTTCGTTTGAACAAAGTTGGGAAATAATTAAGTGCTATTAAGCCCAAACAGTGTTTTGAAAAGAAGCTCTGGCCGCTATGAATCTCCCATCAGTTCTGCTGGTTTACTTTTTCAAATAAAACTATAATATCGGGTTTTCCAATAAGGACGACTTGACACCTATGAATTTAATTTGTGAAAGCACTCTCTCACCTTTGATCTTTCCAACTACTGTAGTTGGTGGCCCGAACAAACTAATCCCCGAAACCCCACAGCACCTTCCAGTAAAGATGAGATCGTTGCCGCAATTGAAGCACTTAAGAACAACAAAGCAGTAGGACTTGATGGAATTCCCGCAGACCTTCTACAATTGCTGAATCCGCTCATAAAAGAAGCTTGGACCACCGGTGAGTGGAAGAAGAAAATTTTCGTCAAGGTACCAAAAAAAGGAGATCTTACAAAGTGAGAAAACTCGAGAGGAATTTGCGTTCTACCTGCCATTACCAAAATAGTAACAAAAGTCATACTGGCACGCATCAGAGAACACCTTAAGGCCTCACTCGATGCCGAACAAGTATAATTCTGCCCTAGATCCTCCTGTATTGATCATATCAACACCCTCCGGATCATTATTAAACAGTGCGTTGAATATCGATCACTACTAAGCCTGCTGTTCACTGACTTCGAGAAGGCGTTGATAGCGTTAACAGGGAGTACATCTGGTTAGCTTTACGGAGAACAGACATCCCAGAAAAATTAGTTGCTATTATTAAAGCAATTTATGATGGATCCAAGTGTCACGTTCTGCACGATGGTAGGTTGTCAGATGATTTTGAAATCCGTAGCGGAGTCATACATGGTTCGATTCTGTCGCCAATATTTTTTGATGGTGATAAGCGACAGCTTCGTCAGGTAGCGGAGGGATCCAATGGACTTTGACATACTATTTAAATCACTTGGATTACGCGGACGATGTTTGCTTACTCTCTCATATAGGATCATGGATCTCCATCAAATGACAATAAGTGTTGAGAAAGAAGCAGAAGTTTTGGGGCTGCAATTAATTCCGGCAAAACAAAAATGATCAGCCTCGGAATTCGCCCATCCTCTTAAAAAAATATTTCTTCGCAACCGGTTGAAAAAGTGGAGAGCTTTCAATATCTTGGAAGTATCGTCTCCATCGAAGTCGGAACTGAACAAGACGTCATCTGCCGCATCGACAAAGAAAAAGCGGCTTTCGGTATGCTGTCGAAAATTTCGAGGAATAATTATCAACAATTATCAGCTTAAGAACAAAGCTAAGACTGTTTCGCACAAATGTCGAACCTGTCCTTCGTTATGGGTCCAGCACCTGGAAGGTTACTTCAGCCATTACAAGAAAGCTGTAAACCTTCGTGAATAGCTGTCTTCGTAAAATCCTAAGGATTTAACCGTATATCAAATGAGGTCCTTCATAGAAGGACAGGTCAGGAATCTATAGACTCTATAATGCGAAGGCGTAAGTAGCAATGGATTTGAAAGGTAACGACTGCATTGCAGGCCAAGCAATGCAGTGCAATCCGCTCATACAAGGAGGAAGAAGAGCTGGACGACCGAGAAGCAATGACCCAGGACAGTCGAGGCGGAATCAGCGTCACTAGGCAAAAGTTGGAGGGAGCTGAAACATATATCCAGAAACCGTACACGATGGGTTCCCACAGCCTTAACAGGTCTGAGAACCTAAAAGAAAGAAAAGAAGAAACTGCTTTAGTGTATTCCACAAAAGACTTTTGGCCATCAAAGAGACCGCGAGTCTCAGAAAAAACGTGATGTTGACTACCGAACCGATATACTCAACTTCTCAGATAGACATTCTGCCATAGACTCTAAACTCATTAACATACATAGAGGGCTTCATGAGTAGGCTCGCTTTTTGACTTGGAGAATGTAAACAATTTTTGCAGAAGCTGCAAGAATGAAGAAGTGAAGGAGACAGTGTCTCGCTTTCTATGTTCATTTCCTGGCCTATCACAAAGACGAAGACTTTACCTTGGACACTTTTACTGTTAATGATGGTTGGATGAATAGTTTTAATGATTTAAGAAATTCCAGCATCTTATGTCTCAAAAGCTTCAATACTAGGTCTAACTTGTTCAAAGAGTAAGATAGGTGTTAAGATCCATATGGCATCACAACGGACCAACTATTGGTCTAAGTGGTTTAGTTTCATCGTCAATAGGCAACTTAACCAAAAGAAACCTATTACGATCTTTCCGTTATTGTGATTGGCTAGCGCTTCCGAGCCGACCTGAATTGGAAGATATGGAACTGGAAGATTTGTGGTTTCAACAGGATGATGCAACAAGCCATACTTCAAAACTTAAAATCGATTTATTGAAGAGTAAGTCTGACGAGCTATCTGAAGAAAAGGGCCAGTTGATTGGCCGCTTCGTACGTGCGATTTAAAGCCTCTAGAATATTTTCTTCGGACGTTAAATCAGTGGTTTATGCCAAAAAGTCGACGACTGCACGTTGAAAGAGCTCAGAGCTAACATTGAACCCAAAATAGAGGCCGTTTTGACCGAAATGTTGGACCAAGTCATCTAAAATACGGTCTAACTTCTCGACCGCTACAAACGTGCCCGTGCCTAAGGGAACAAAGTCGAGTTCCATTCATAAATGTTTTTTGATTGCACTTCAAGTGCATAGTAAAGTTTTTGAAATTTCTCGAGTTCGCATTTTAATTAAAAGGAAAGTTGTCACGTTTCTATTGAAAAAATTCTTTCTGATTCAAAAAAAAATAGCTAATATTATTCAATAAGCTTTAGTAACATACATTATAACCAGTTTCCACTTATTTCTTCTAACTTATTATAAGGATTATTCATATCAAAAGTCTGGGCTTTGATAAAACCACGTATGTCGAACAATTTGACGTCTTGGTTTCAGAGGGTTTATTATTTGGGTGATTTATTTTACTGGAACCTTAATCGACATTATATTATAATTTCTAATGGTACTTATAAAATCGATTGACCTTTAATCCATCTCCTTAAAAGCCTTTAAGCTTTAATGTAAGTTTGACCCTTTCATTTTCGATTATATAGTTATATTCTTACCTTTAAATAGTTATGTTTCTTAAACCTGACATCACAGTTACTTTCCTGAAATTTGTCATTCACCTGGAAAAAGTGTTTTTTTTTTGGGAACATAAATCAGGTAAAAGTCTCTAAGGATTTATCAGGAAATTGACCAAAAAATCAAAAAAAAAAAATATTCTTAGTTCCTCGTTCTAAAATTTCTTCAACCTTTTAACCATCATATAACATCTTGGATGATAAATTTAAGAAGTGGAAGCAATTTCACCATCTTTTGCACGACTGACGAAGACACTCTGTGAGCTTTCGACACGCTGCCATACGCCACCATCATCGCTATTTATATCCTTCACTGATATTGCAATGCAAGCGAAGTAAATTGATTCGTTATACGTGTAAACATTTAATCTGTGGATAATATTTGACAATTTCCAAGAGGACTAACCTCCTGTTGGCTTCCGGTTGATGCCAACATTACAGTATAGATAGATCGTAAGGTGTATAAACATATGTAGGGATTTGTAGGTGATGGTGAAAATCCATTTCCAGAGGAAAAAGTTCTTCAATCGAAAAATCGACGAGAAAATTGTCGTCCCAAATTCAATAATCTCTGTGCCGCAGTGGCAGTGGTTGAGGGACCTATCAAACTATACTTTTCACCGCTGAGCGCCATAGCGCATTGGGTTGGGTTCGAGTGCAAAAAAAAAACGAGCTTCAAGCCAAACCAAAAGCAAGAGAAATATTAAAATTATATATACATAGGTTATTCTACCACGAACTACAGCTGTACCGCAACACCCTCCATCGTCCATCCTCCATCTTCCGTCATAATATCGACCAAAATTATTGCTGAAAATATGACTCTTTATGCATGGATAGGATGTCATAACCCATTGACATGATGTGCAATTTCCAAAATGCAACAATCCTCGCTCTCTGCACCTCTGATTTTCAAAAGCCAACAACGACCAAAACGACCGACCGACACACAGGGACGGACGTGTACGACGACGACGTGAGTTTTCGGTTGACTTAAAATGGTTTGGGATAAACCCAGAGCAACCTACATACGTACGGATATGGATGGATACGTTGATGATGATCATCATCATCATTATCAGCACCATAATGGCAAAGGTATTGTGGTAGATGAAGTGAAATTGAATACCGTCCATTTTTGATATTTTGATGCCGGAAGAAGAAGCCCGATGGGAATTATATATTTATGTACAATCTGCAGTGCTCTCTCATCCATAAAGTGGTGCTATTTTGTATTGTTGCGACTTTGATTTGATGTGTCGATTATGAAAAGAATATATTATATTCATATAGAGATGAATTCTCATGGTCATGTTGTTTTAATACCTCTTAAAGAGTTCTTTTAGAAGGAAGGGAAAGTTTTATGATTTGTCATTTATGTCATTTATATTTCAAACATGGTAAGTAATTTTATATTGTTTATTCAAGAGTTTTTCATTGGTTTGACACAAATATCTTTCAAGTATTTGGGGATCAGTGGCAACATGCGATTTGAAATAATGACGAAGTTTTGTTGAGAACTGAACTAGTTTTAAAGGCCTACTTAATAAGGGTCGCTATTTGTCAGGACTTTTTCGGACAAGTACTTTTACGTTACGAGGAACTTCCGGGAAACTTTTGTTAATAACCGGAATTTTAGTTATTTTACTAATCAAATATCAATTTTCTTTTATGGTACTCATAATAAAATGGTTATTCAAAAATTAGACGAAGTCTCATTAAAATTAAACGAACGAGTAGATCCAAAATATGAAAAGAGGCTTGGATGCCACATATGACGGGATAACTTCAAATCCCGTCTGTAAATTTGTCTTATTTAAAAGTTTGTAGGTTTTTGTGTTTTGTGAAAGAAGCTGTCAGTTGAATTCTTCTTAAAAATTTAAAAATTACCGACAATATTTTGCATACGATGAAATAGTTTGATTTAAAAATCTGATTTTGTTAACGAAATTTTTAATTGAAAGCCAATTTTTACCAACTTTTAGAAATGCTTTTTTTAGGTTTTTATTTGTTGTAAGAAAACTGTCAATTGCATTTTTTTCAAAATTTTTCGAATGTTGAAAACAATGTTTCTTATAAGTTAAAAATAGTTGGAAGCTATAGCTTCAAATTTTTGAAAAGATATTGAGTCGAAAATCGATTTTTACCAACTTTTAGAAATGCCTTTTTTAGGTCTTTTTTTTTTGTAAAAAAATGTTAAAAATTTTCGTAAAATTTTCGAGATGAGCAATTTTTTTCGATTTAACGAGATTTATTTCTAAAAATATACTGGTTTGGTATCACGTTCCAATATATAATATAAAATTTAATTCAAGTTTTTAGCGTCATTGGTTCGTGAGATATTAACGGTTAAAAAAAATGTTCACCATTTTTTTAAACTGCTATGGTAAAAAAACAACCACGCTATTTTTTTGAGAGTTCTTTCTGCATCGTTTTGTAATATTATCTGTATTACAAAATTTATTTGAAGTCGATATCTCTTCTGGTTTTTGAGCTATGGACGACGAAAAAAACGTACGCACAGACACCTCTCTCAAAATCTTCTATTTGGATTCTAGGAACCTTGAAACGTCGAGAAATGTCAGAATTTTCAGTTCGACAAATTGGACCAATTTCAATAGCTTCCTATGGGAAGTTAGTAAAGGGTTATTTTTGTAGCTATTATTTTTTTGGCAACATTAGTTTAAACAGCTGACGCAAGTTTCGTGTTTTGTTTCACTGTCAAACATCTTCAGTTTGGTCTATAATTAAACCATGAATCGACTAAGAAGCAAACAACGCTTGCAAGTTATTGAATTTTATTATCAAAATGCGAGCTCTGTTAAGAAAGTTCATCGCGCGCTTCTATTTTATGGTCAGCACATTTTTTTTTCTCAATGGGTACGTAAATAAGCAGAATTGTCGATTTTGGAGGGAATATCAGGCAGAAGCATTGCAAGCGCTTCCAATACCAATGCACCCAGAAAAAATCACAGTTTGTTGCGGTTTATGGGTTGGTGGCATCATTGGACCGTACTTTTCCAAATATTATGCGAATCGTAACGTAACTGTGAATAGTGGGCAGTACCGTGAGATGATATCCAACTTTTGTCCCCAAAATGCAAGAGCTTGACTTGCATGACATGTGGTTTCAACAAGACAGTGCCACATGTCACACGGAAAAATGAACTTATTGAGAGGCGAGTTCGGTGAACATTTTATTTCTCGTTCAGGACCGATCAATTGGCTGCCTAGATCGTGCGATTTAACGCCTATAGACTATTTTTTGTGGGGCTACGTTAAAGCTCATGTCTATACAGACAAGGCCGCTTCATTTGACGCATTGGAAGACAACATTGAAGAATTTATTCGTGAGATACCGGATGCCGGAAGAAATGTTGGAAAGGGTATGAAAAAACTGGACTACGAATGTTGTCAAGGTCAACATTTGCATGAAATAATCTTCAAACATTAAATTATATGGACCGTACTATCGATTCAAATAATGATTTCATTAATTCATTTGTGTATTTAAGGTCCCTGTAAACACACCTAACTATGCAATATATGTCGAATCTGGACTACCTCCAATTTCCATAAAAAAATTAAGGCAAATGCGGACTATATTGTCAAAGATATAAAAAAGATGTGATAATAATCTTCAAAGAAAAGTACTCATGATTGCCCTTCAACGTTGTTACACGCCGCCGTTCAAAGATTGGCAAGAATTGGCTGCTAAATATAATACGACATTGAATTTAGCCTTGATTAACTTTAGTTCATGGAAGGATGAATTCTTTGACTCCATCTCAGCAATTGACGAAAAAATATTTAAAAATTCTCTGGACCGTGCTAAAGAGTCTATGTCAAGAACGATACACAGCTAACTGAATGATTGTTTGTCGGAATCTTATTATTTTCGAAAAGAATTCACAGTTAACGAAATGGGTTTAAAATTAAAGATCCTAACTGAAATGCTAGAGCTAAATTACAGACCTCATAGTGCTGATAGTAATCATAATTTTAATCTTTGCAACCTTAATCAAATAGAAAACGTTTATCACTTCCTAGCAAGATGTCCAATACTCCAATACTTTAGGAAAATCTTTATTTTTACAGAAGAGAGTTACTCAATTTTAAGTGTAGAGTGTGTTTGGAAAGGTCTTATCCGGTTTGTTACTGAAGCTATTGCTTACAGAAATATTTTTGTTAACTCAATCGATTTTTAATTTCGATTTCGATGTAATTTTACTCGATTTCGGAAAACGAGCTGATATTGAATTTTGAAGGAAAAAAAAAAACTGGCGAACAAGGGAGCAACACAACTTCATTTGAAACTAAATATTTTTATTTTAAACACTTACCCAGCTGGATAAGCCAAGAGACCGCTTATTGGAGAAACATCTAACGCGGCATTGCTGCATACTGTCAGTCCAAAGACTTTTTTCAGTTTTATCTGCAAAGAAAAATGAAGAAAACAATAAAGTTAAAAAAAGAACGAAATAATGTTTATTCTTATTTTAAAAATTTTCAAATATAACAAAAATAAGATAACATAAACGTTTATCAAAATCAAAGTTTTTATAGAATCATTTAAGATGCCAAAATTTCAAGTTCGAAGAAATTCACATTTTTTAATTAAATGTTGGCATTAAAAAGATTAAAATTTCCAGATTAATTTACAATTTGTCGGAATTCAAGACGTGCGTAAACGATCCTTTTACAGAAATTATGTCATATTTTGTTTAATCGAAATTATGACTTAATTAATACTTAAACACCCATTTTATTGTTGAGTTGCTAGAAGTATCAACTCATATTTCTGGCCGAAGAAGACGTTAATATTTCCTGTCATTAAAAATCATATTTATACTTGCAACTGACCAATTCAAAATTGAATTAAAAAAAATTACAGGTTTAATCATCACGAAATGTTAAATATATGTCAGTACAACAATAATTTTCATCAATTACGCAATTTAAACCTGATGCTACCACCTTCATTCCTGATGCTATAAAGTATCATTAAAAAATGTGTAACTTAAAATCATTAAATTCATTGGCGTAAATAAAACCCACCTACCCACATACTTCAGATTGTGGAACACACAATTGAAGCTTGAAGTTATACCAAATATAAGAAAGAAAAAACATCAGGTGTTATTGCAATGGCTCAGACCCCCTAAAGCGTTTATTTTTCCAACCATAGATTAACTTATGCGAGAGATGCGCCCACCACCATCAGTAATGCAGTTTCAAACCGACGCGGACGCCTTGAGGCCAACTTCTCAAGACTCTATCATATGATGTGGGCTTGTCATAAAAAAAACCTCACCCAAAAAAGCACTTGACGCGCGTCTTAATTTATAATAATAAGTCGCATCGATTACCTAAGAATTTTACTTTGTTATTCTATCAGCGGCGGTGGCGGCTGCGACAAAACCAGCGACTTACAGAGCTACGCGACGCTGACGGCGGCGAAATTGAATCATAATGGGAATGCAGTTAATTTACTTTTATTACCAAAATCGGTTCAATTTAACTTTGATTGGATGTCTTTGATTACAAACGAATGGATACCGTTTTATGTCGAAGTCTGCCTGAAAATGAACTTTTCTAGGTTAACAAAAAGTCAAATACAAAAAACAACGGCGGCGGCCTCAGTGCAGACAAAATGCTTTGGGGTATTTAAGCTCTAGACATGCTGGGGATTTGTTGATAAACCTCCCAACACATAAAACTTGTTTTTATTTCGTATCGGTTTTTGTTGATTTTGCTTGTTATGTTTTTTTTATTGCTATGTTCAAAAACCAGCGTGTGGGCTTGGGGCTTGGTTGTTGTCTTTATGCGCGCGATATGAGTTTTGAATATTCGCATTTGAATTCTCGCACATCTGGATGAATTTAAATTTCTGCGTGCAAATTCGATAAATGGTAATTTACGGACGACGATTATGATGATGATGATCACCGTGATAATGATAACCATGCCATATGAATAAATTTATTTAATTTGTAATGTGGGAACCTTAATATTTCGCGCATATGCGCCTTGACTTAGACCTTGACATGAAGGTCGCCAAAACAAAATATTATAATATCTAATAATTTGATAAATGTGTGGCGAGGTTTGGTGTGGTAGAAGTAAACGAGGTCTTGATGATGATGCGTGGATTGGGGATAATGAAATGAATGGAATTTATTTTGTTAAAGATTAATGATGATGAGGGTATGAATTTGATTATGATAGAGATAAAAACGACGACGACAAAAACTCAACTTCAACTTCAACACCTCTTCAAAACCAATTAGTTTTTATCGAATGTGACTGAAATTTTGAGAATTAAAAGTATCTAACAATGATGATGTTGTCAAGGAAATATGTGTGATTCGTATGGGTAGGAAAAATATAGTGCTTATGACATAAAACTCAATGAATTCAGAATGTCTGGCAAAAAGGTCACAATTTTTTGACTTTGAGTTAGATATGAGTTTTTTAAATTGACCATAAATTGTTTTGGTTATATAATAATGATTGTAATTTTTTTATAAATAAAAGAACGAATTCGCAATTTGAACTTGAAAATGTTGATATTATTTTTATTTTGGTTTGAAAATGTGAGAAAAAAATGGCGCACGATAATTGCACTTTGGTACAGTCCAAATTTTCTTTTGAAGGGACCTACCAGAGCTTGGATCAATGCCTCTGGATAATTAAAATTAGTTTGAAAACCTTCTTAGATCTTCAAAAGCACAAATTAATTTCAAAATGTTTGTTTTTGCTTTCACGATTTAATTATTACTTTTTTTTTTGCAACTTTTTTTCAAAACTTTAAAAAGAATAATTTCAAAAGAATATAACATAGTTAAAATTAATTATTTCAGATCCCGTGTTTAGAAACTACACAACAGAATACAAATATTCCGGACTCAAATGGAACAGTTGGCAACTGCCTTTAGTTTGAGTTCGGAAAATTCATATTCCATGGTGTAGTTTTCCTAAACAAGAGAGCTAAAAAACTAATTTTATGTATATTTTTTAATTTTTGGAACAACTTTCAATATTTATTACATTATTTTGGATTGAATACAAATATTTGTCTTTTTTAGTTGATTTTTTGTTCAACTATTGAAACTGCGGATTTTTAGAATATTCTCGAAAGTGAACTTTGTACACCACACTTGCAAGCTTCTTTTATGCAACTCTGTTAAAAAAAATTAAAAGAAGATCCGGTTTTGGTAGACTCTTTTTGACTAACAAACTTTTATACAACTTTTTTTTACTACCCGTGTTTTTTCGGCATTCTATAAATAATGAAGTAGAACATTCTCAAGAAAACCCATCGGCAGTAGCTAGATTTTTGTATTTAAAAATTGGTTCAACTGAAAGAAGAACTATCTGTAAGAATAATTAAAAAAACACAAATGGAAGAAAGTTTTGGGAAAATCAAAACTTCAGCAAAAACAAACTAACTGAAAAGAACAATTTTCAAGAGGAAACGGTAAGAAAACATCTGGAAATTTTAAAGTTTCAACCAAACAATTTGAAATAAAATAAAATTTTCAAGAAGGGGGTTTGTTCGTAGACTACTACATTAACATGTGGTGTTGAAGAGAGCTTGAAGCTCGCATAAAATTTTTGTATATACCTGAATCGAGTTGAAAAGAGCTTGATTCCCCGACCGGAATCGAGTCAAAATTTGTGAAGAAGATCCTCTGTGGAGGAGTTAGTTTTAATGATAATCTATTATGGTCTGTTTATTTTCATGTTTGTGTACAAACAATTAAGTTTTATTTTAATTTAAAAAAAATGCACATGGAGTTTGTACCATACTCTTATATGGTGCTGAACTATTAAGTTCTTCATTCTTTAACACGAATCAAACACAATTTGCATTTTAGAAAGTGCTGTCAAACTTAATCATTTTTAAATCTTCTTGTTCGGTGGAAACACCAAAAAGATTTATTTAATCTAAACTAAGATAAACTTAGCTAAACTTAGTTATCTTTTCTATTGTTTTCCCTTGCAACATAAAAATATATATCAAGTTTTTTTTTACTGATTCTTGGTCAAAATTTATTAATTAGTACTTGAAGAAGAAAAGACTTTAAATTAATTGAAATTACTTGAGAAATTGAATTTTTTTTAAGGAATTCAAAATGGTAAAAAAAGTTAAAAGTTACACTTCTCTTACTTAAACTTATAGCATTGTGTATTACAAGGCAGATCTAAATATTGGAGTTAATTTAACAAAAAAAGAACACGGGATGCAATCCACACTAATAACTTCTCAATCGTGTCCGCCTGTTAATATTTTTAAAAGTTTTGCAAAATATTAACACAAATATTTTGTGTCAGATAAAAAAAGTTTGAAATCATTAACATTTTTTTGTTTCCAAAATTTAATCAAAAAAAAACATTTTAAAAAAAGTTTTCTGTTAGAAATTTGTTAATCCAATGTCAATTTTTATCAATTTTTAGTCCCATTTTGTAAAAGTTTTAATTTGTTTACAAGAAATACCGATTAGATTTTTGTAATAATTTCTGATTGTTTACAATGGTTTTTTGTATAGAATGAAATTATTTCGAAGTGGAATATAGTTATTAATTCTCGAGATATTCGAGTCAAAAACCAGTTTTCACCAATTTTGTGTATATTTTGTTGGGATTTGTATTTTCAAGGAAAAACGTAAATAAATTGAAGCCAATATTTTTTATTGTTTTAAAAACTTTAAGTAATATTTTGTTTAAAGTTTTTATTTTTTGAAACAAATTGTTTCTTCGAATTTTCTATAAAACGACCATATGTTAAAAACATTTTTCTCCATAGCATACAATTATTTTAGAGGCAACATTATTTTGTGTTTAATTTATTTAATGTGACATATACAGGGTCCGGCAAAAAAACTCCCGTAGTTTTAGACGTTTATATTTAAAGCTACTTATAGATAAAATGGTAATGTTTAAAACTAAGTAATTATTATTTAATGTTAAATGCATAGCATAAAATCTAAAAAAATCAATATCTACAATTCGTCTGTTAAATTGTTTATTTATTTGTCATTGCCCTTTAAAATATGGGAGATCTTAGAGTTCGAAGATTCTGTAAAAACCCACTTATTCCTAACAACAGTTTAGTAAAAGGCTTGCCTAAAGACTTTAAAATAAAAAAATCTCCTGGAGATGATGGAATTAGCAATCAATTATTAAAAAAACACTGCCTAAAAAATGTATAATTTTTTTTAACTTTCATCTTCAATGTTTGTATCAAACACTGTTATTTTCCTGAAAAATGGAAAGTAGCAAAGTTTATACCTATTGACAAGGCTGGAAAACCTAAAGATTGCCCATCAAGTTATATGCCTATAAGTCTTCTAAGCAATATGAGTAAACTTTTTGAAAAGGTGTTAAAGTACCGACTCCTGCAACATATTGATGAAAGAAGCATATATCCAATTGAACAATTCGGATTTAGAGCAGGTCACTCCGTCTCCCACCAAGTCCTTAGAATTAAAAAATATGTCCAAAACAATTTTGTTTTAAAAAATTCGACGAGTCTAGTTTTGCCAGACATAGAAAAAGCCTTTGACGCTGTTTGGCACGATGGACTCATATTTAAGCTAATTGTGTTGAATTCTCCACGATATCGTATCCAAATTATTAGGAATTTTTTTAAAAACTGAAAGTTTTTTTGTTAGCATTGGACTTGCAAAATCTTCTTCATTTGATATTTCATTTGGCATTCCTCAAGGGTCTGTTTTAGGTCCCATTCTCTTTAACGTTTTCTTATCCGATCTAAATAGGCTTGAAAATACTGAAAGTGTTTTTGCCCAAGGCGCACTTAACTACTTACAATGTTCCCTTGATAAACTTCTTAGTTAATTAAATAAGTGGAAAATGAAAGTTAATGCCGAAAAATGCCAGACCATTTGGTTCACACGACGTAGAAAACAATGTTTTCTTCCACAAACGACATTCAATATAATGCAACCAATATTGTATGGTCTTGTAAATATCTTGGCATTATGTTTGATAAAAAAAACTCACTGTTAAAGGTCACTTATCAAACCTAATCCATAAAACGAATTTATTAACGAAAATTCTGCATCCGTTTATCAATAGGAATTCTCGTCTATGTTTAATCAAATTTTAACTTATAAAAGTATATTTCAGCCATTCCCCCCTTATGGTTCGATTGTGCTGAGACTCATATTGGACTCACATTAAAAAATTACAGATATGTCAAAATAAAGTCCTTAAACTAATTCTTAATTTGCCTCGTTGCTATTCTGCTATAAAACTCCACAAAAGAGCTAATATCAACCTTATTAAATCCACTCTTTACAAATTGCAAGACAACTTTTTCGAGAGATGTTCTTTTTCAGAAAATGATCTCATTCAAAACTTACAATAAAAAGCTATGTCCTAATATTTTGGGTTTATGTGCATTACTAGTTTTTAAGTCTAATATGAGGGTTTTTTTCTTGTAGTGTTTTCCACATAAATAAATTTATTCATCATATTTCCTTTTCTTAAAATCTTGTTATAAGTTTGTTATTTATGTTCAAGTTGTAAAGAAATTTTGTTTTTCTAAATCTCCTAAATTGTTTGTCAAATTAAAAATAATGTAAAAATTGTGCTACAAATAAAACGAAACTGAAACTGAACTGGGAGATCTTTTTGCCGGACCCTGTATTTTTTTCAGTTTTTTTTTGATTTATAAAAACACCGTAAGTTGATTTTTGTTCGTATTTTTAAAAATTAGTTATGACGTTACGTTTGAAAATCCTTTCTGAATCTTTTGATGTTATTAACTGTAAAACTGTAATTTATTTAGAGTCAATTAATAAAATAAAATAAGAACCAGGTTCTTAAGATACCCCGAATTTCTATTGTATAAGTTCTTTAGAAAAAAAAAAGAAGTTTTTCTCAGCAGCTTTGAGAATACACAAAGAAGCAAAATAACTATTTGAACATGTTGTGTAAAATTTGTTATAATTAGGATGTTTTTGAAAAACAGTATTAGTAATAATTTTAAAAGATTCTAAGATTAGCAAGTGGTCCAATTTTCTAAAGAGTAAGGAGTAAATACGTCTAATTTCATGACAAAGTTTCAAAAGTCATGATATTTGTAATTATTACTATTCAACAATGACTAAAAATATTTCTTCCATAACGTGATTTCTTTTCTTATTTACAAACTAAATGTAGATTTTATTCGATAATATCGAATCTTTCAATTTTTATGAAGAAATGTTTGGAAAACTTTTTTTTTTAATTTTAACGACTTCTGATACAAATATTCTTATGGATTTAGTTCGAACCTCTTGCATTTCTGAAATATAGCAGAAAAGCAGTCCAAAGTTGTTATTATTTCAACATTATTTTGAATAAAAAAAAACCTTAAAGATTTTGAAGAAACCCTATAATGTTGCACTGGTATAGCCAAACAAATTTTAGAGGTAACATTTTATTAGTGAAAAAATGATACATTTACGAACTTATGGGTCAATTACATTATAATGATATTTCAATAATGTAAAAAAAAACAACAGTTGTCTTCTGTAACGCCCCTTTTCATAAACACTAAACTAATACCTCCCAAATGCATTTCTATTAGAATTACCCCCAGCTTCACAGTGGATGTTTAAACTCCACTTTTAGTTTAAGCTTCAGTTCAAGAATTTATTCCGTATCATAGTTTCGTTTAACCCTTGAACTCAGTTCAAGTTAACCGCAAGTATTCTGCCGTTTAAACTTCAGTTCAGCGTTAGGAACCACTTCACACAATGACATTTTAATTTGACAGCTGCCATTTGATAAATTGCGTTTGTGAAGAAAGTGTTTTATAAAGTCGCGAAATTTTAATTTTTTTTAGAAAATATTATTTATTAAATATTAATTGTGCTTCAAAAATGTTATCGAGTTGAGGAAGTGATTATGAAGATATCACCGAGACGAGGAGAACTTTATATTAATTGCCAATGTGAGTAGAGAAGGATGCATTCATTGGAGAAGAGATCACTTTAATTATTGGAACGATCTGAAATTCTTTAAAAGATTTCGAATGTCGAAGAATTGTCTACATTATTTTGGAGCAAATTCGATCCCATATTGAAAATGCAACTAATTGGTAAAAATAATTGTAAATGATAAACAAAATATTTTCAGGAACCATTCAATAACTGCCGAAACTAAATTTTGTGCAAGTGGATCTTTGCTCATAACTGAGGGAGACTTTTGTGGTGTTTCGAAATCGTACGCTAGTAGAATTAGTAAAAAAGTCTATCATCACATTGCCCTACTTCGGGAAAAATACAAGAAGTTCCCGGCGACAAATGAGGAAAGTTGGTAATTGTAAACGGATTTTATCCATTTGAAAAGTTTCCTCGAGTTATTGCAGCTTTAGAGTGTACCCGTGATTAAGTCCCCAGCTATTATGCTTAATAACAGCATCTATGAATGTTCTCACATCTATATGCATCAAACATTTTATTAGGAGGATCTAATGGTGAAATATTTCGAAACCGAAAAGGATATTTTTCCTTAAACGTGCAGATCCAAACTAAACAAATAAGGGACATGTGGCCTGGGTCGAGTCATGACAATTTTAAATAATTTCAGAATCTGTCCTAGATTTGAAAATGGAGAAATTGGAAATCAGCTCAAAGTGGCGGATGTTGGGTACCAATGCAAAATATTTGTTGTTTTTCTTGTGTTCTTTACCTGAGAGGGAGAAAGAGAAGACAAGGAAAGATAGTTGAAAAACTTCATAAAAGTGACGATCTGGACACGTTTTACGTCACATAACACAACAACATCGAACAATGCTGCCAGCTACTTACCATAAAATCTAATTGAACGAAGTTCAACTCAACTAAAGTTTAGATTTCAATGTGAAACCGAACTAGTTAAACTAAAAAAATTGAACTCAGTTTGAGGTTCAGCTGAACTGAAGTTTAAACCTTCACTGTGAAACTAGGGGTTAACCACACAAATTAAAAGCCATTTTTTAACGAGCATCTTAACACATATTTTTTCATCTGCACGTGTAGTTTATCTAAATCAAAATCTAAAGCTTCAGCTCGAAAGTTATTTAAAGAATTCAAATTATCCATAATTATTTATTCTCTTTGAACAGTGATTGCATTTTCTATCCTTGAAATACACCTCTCTCTTTGTTTATCTATATTTTTGTTATAATATTGACTCAAGCAAATTGTGAAATTTTCAATACAAAACTCAAACTTAAAAAACACATGTCATTTGATTTTCGATTGAAGCAAAACACATAAAATTATTATCGATTCTTTTCAATCAAACATTGTGACATCATTTGCATATTGTTTATACTTTTCATCATCACTTTATTTGACATCAATGTATGTCATCAAAATGAATGCTATAGATACGATTACTTCAAAAACTATCATACACTGACCCCCACGCGACTTTTGTCATCGTAAAGTATAAACAACAAAAAAGTATCTAACGTTGGTATGTACACGTTCCACATTCACTTGTTTATCATTTAAATAATTATAACGATAATAATGAACAAATTTGATCGAGAGGGTTAAGTATTGGAGTTTGACAAGAAACAATTCTTTTTTTTGTCAAACTTATGCATGGTCTTTGAAACCACTTTTCAAAAAGTCTGTTTATTTAAATAATGTAAACATCACGGAAATATGCCACACAAAACAAAAAACACCTTTCAAAAACAACCAAAACTTGTCTTTGTTTTCGGTCTTCTTTTTATGGACAAAGCTAGTTTAAAATAAAATATTCATAAATTGCTAATTAAACTTCTGTCAAACAAACATTCTCTACACACATTTTTCAAGTCTGTTAAAAAAGCTAAAATAGTATAATTTATATCCATAACTAAATAAAAAAAAATACAAAACAAGTTCATGCGACTCATTCATCAGTAAATTTATCTTTTATTTCTAATGAATATTAAGTGAAGTATCTATAAGTAAAGAGACAAAACCTAATTGCATCTGTGGTATGATACGATGATGATGATATCACTTTTTGAGCGCAAATAGATTTTATTTGCTTATTGTCTTGTAGATAAATGATGCCTGACAGAAAGAATCGCACTTTAAGTGTTGAGTTGTGTATTTTTTTTAAATTCAATAAACGAATGATTTTTATTGAAAATTCTTGTTTTTTTCTTGAATTTTCTTATGCAAATAAATTAGCATAAAATGGACCTACTTACCTACCTACATCTGATATGTAAACTTACAAGTTTTAAACAAATTTATTGTTTATTTATTTACATATTTAATATTGGAATAACGTGCTAATTGTGTGAGGGAGGACAAGTACAATATTACATGTTAAATAATGCATTAAGAAATTCGGAATAATATTTAAAGTTAATATTAAGATAAGTGCAAGATTAAACTTTACGTCATTTTATTTATTTTTATTAGTTTTGGGTCAATTTATATTTTGAAAAACGCAATTAAAGTTTTAAGACTTAAAAACATATCTGAAGACTTATGGTTTTAACGTAAAATTAACATATTTTTTTGGTCCTTATGTAAGTTCTTGGGGTTTTTCAATATTGCTGTTTTTCAGTAAGAGGTTTTAATTGGCCTTATCGATAAGGATGCAACAAAATTGTGTTTTCATCAACAATTTTTTTAAGCGAAGTTAACTTTTCTCAAAGCATCCCGCCGAACTAAAATTGATTTATTTTTGCGAACTGCGAAAAAAATGTTTAACATATTTTTGAGGTGAAAATAAGGAACTTCAATACGTTGTTGAAGCATGTAGCTTTCTATTTATAGAAGTTATGATATTTTAGGTCAAAGAAGGTCTCATAATGACGCCTTGAACATATCTCGAAAACTATCAATTATAAATTATAAATGTTGCTTTTTTAGATAAGAAAATTCAGAAAGTCAGTTAATAATTTTGGTAGAAGGACTATAATTTGTCGGTCAATTTAGTTGTTAAAATGTCCACACAGTCGGAAAAGTTTTGAGCAAACCGGGTCTACAGAAATTTCACGAGCAGTGCTGCTCCTTATGCAGAAAATATTGCTGGTCTTCACGATAGTGTGGCTGAAGAGCACACTCTCAACCTTGGGGTTGATGAACATTGTGCATTAAGACTTTCATTTCTACGCTTACAATTGACTCAAGAATTTAAGCTTCTTGGCCATTTTAAGCGGCGTCAGTGGTCTGGTCATAGCGGCAAGAAATAGCAACAGTGGATGATCTATTTCAGAAGAAAATAATTTTCAGTGTTGAGGTACATTTTTATCTTAATGGATACGACAATAAGCAAAATTACAAGAGTAATTGTCAAAAAACAAATGTACTCTCAAAGAGTGACTGTTTGGTGCAGTTTATGGGCTGGCAGCATTATCGGGCTGTATTTTTTCCAAAATGAGGCCGGTTTGTCAGTTACTGTGAACGGTGTTCCGTATTGTGACATGATAACAAACTTTTTATGACCCGAATTGGAAGATATGGATGTAGGCGATATGTGGTTTTAACAGGACGTGCTACTTGCCACACAGCTTACGAAACAATGGCTCTTTTGCGCGATAATTGGCCGCCAAGATCGTATGATTTTACACCGTTGGACTTTTGTTTGTGTTATTTCAAAGAAAAGGTGTACGTCCATAAGCCAGCAACAAATAAAGACCTATGCCCAATGGCATAAAACCTTAATTATGACTCATCGGATGGAGGCAAGCTGACGAGATAGCGACGTCTACTTAGTTGATATTTTGTTTCATACATAATTGAACTAAACCAATATTATCATAATAAAAATATATGACAGTAATCTCCTAAAAAAATCGAGTTTTATTCAAAGTCAACATCGGCCCTTAAAATTTAACAACACTTTATATAGTACTTTTTCTTTAAATAAAGTGAAGAGTTGATAAGTATGTTTTTAAAAGTTTGTATAATATTCAGATACGCTTTAAATTGCAACAGAAATTAAAGACGAAGATCGTTACTAAAATTTTTAAATTTGAATTTTTCAAAAATATTCCACTACATCCTATTCAATTGCCGCCGCCATCGGTGTTATTTGCCGACTGATGATTATCAGATTAAATATATAATAATTTTCGTTTAGGTTTGGTCGCTTCTTGCCTTTTAAGCTTCTTGCCTTTTAAGCAAACCAACATTTCTTTCGAACCTTTCAATACAGTTTGTTTTGGACGGATTTAAGTCTGAAACCCATAAAATAAATGCTGGTGTTCTCAGGGCTCCGTTTTGTCTCCTACCCTTTTCCTCGTTTTTATAAATGATATTCTGTGTGCTACTTCTAATCCCATACTTTGTTTCGCTGACGATAGCACTCTTAGCTTTTTATATTCAATTCTAGATTCACAACCCTTCACTTCGAATGTGAAACTGGAACGGAAAAATATAATAAGCTCATTAAATTCCGACCTACACAGCATTGTAAAGAGTGTTTCCCAAAATTAACGCAAGATTTGAATTTGCCGCCATTTGTGCAGTGAAGTGTTGGCAACCCTGAAAAAAAGCAATTTGACAGCTAACAGTATAGGGTTATTAAAAATGGAGCGTTACACGATAGAACAACAAGTCTTCATTATGAAAGAATATTTCAAAAATAGTGAAAGCTTGGCGGCTGCAGTTCGAAAAATTCATACAAAATATGATCGGAATAGTGTTTTAACGTCGTCAACTGTGAAGAGATTAATTGAAAAATTCATGGAGACTGGATCAGTTGGAGACGCCAAACACACTGGTCGTCCAAAAACAAGCCGTTTAAATGTGAATGTCGAAGTAGTGCGTGAGAGTGTTGCTGACAATCCAGGAACCTCAATTTGCAAATTTCAAGAACGTCTCTACAGCGTATACTCACCAAAGATCTGTGTCTGCATGCTTACAAAATTCAATTAACACAACAATTGAAGCCTAATGACCATGGACAGAGAAGAGAGTTCGTTGAATGGATTATTGAACATCAACAAATGGTTCCTGATTTTTCGAGCAAAATCATCCTAAGCGATGAAGCACATTTTCATCTTGATGGCTTTGTCAATCGCCAAAATTGCCGCATTTGGGGTTCGGAGAACCCACATGTGATTGTCGAAAAACAAATGCATCCACAACGCGTGACTGTATGGTGTGGATTTTGGGCTGGAGGCATAATTGGGCCATATTTTTTTGAAAATGATGCTGGTCAAGCAGTGACTGTTACTGGTGCTCGATATCGCGACATGATAACACAGTTCTTTCTGCCAAAATTGGATGATATTGATGTGTCTAATATGTGGTTTCAACAAGACGGTGCCACATGTCATACAGCCCGTGAAACAATTCAATTACCGCATGAGACATTTCCAGGTCGTGTACTCTCTCGTTTCGGTGATCAAAATTGGCCTCCTAGATCGTGTTATTTAACACCATTAGACTTCTTTTTATGGGGTTATTTGAAATCACAAGTCTATGTCAACAAGCCCACAACCACCCGTGCATTAAAGGAGGAGATTCAACGCTGCATCAACGAAATTCAGCCACATTTATGCAGAATGGTCATGGAAAATTTCAACAAAAGAGTGCGCATGTGCATGCAAAGCCGTGGAGGCCATTTGTCCGATGTGTTATTCCATACATAGCCCTATCCTATGTACTTTACGAGTCAATAAAAGTATAACTATCAAAAGACTAAAAACGGCGTTTTCTATTTAATTCAAATCTTGCGTTAATTTATTATTAAACCGTGTGAAATTTAATGCTTCGAAAACCCAATGCTGTCTTGTGTCGTTAAAGCGAAATACACCCTTTTTGCCACTATCTATGAGTGGTACTTGCATAAACGCAACTGAAAATCTCGACATCCTCGGAATGTGCACCAGCAACCGCTTTTAGTGTTCGCTAATTAAAAAAATAAAATGATGACGAAATTGCAACTAGCTAAGCGCCTGAACAAAGTAATTCCAAAATCCGCCCTGCACCTCCCAGTAAAGATGAGATCGTTGCCACAATTAAAGCACTAAAGAACAACAAATCGGTAGGACTTGATACAGAGCTTTTACAAGCAGCGCCAATTCGAATTCATCAAGCGTACTGCTTCATCCGCTCATAAAAGAAGCCTGGACCTTCGATACCTTCCCCGATGAGTGGAAGAAGGGAATTATCGTTCTACCTGCCGTTGCTAAATTAGTAGCAAAAGTCATACTGAAACGCATCAGTGAACACAGTGAACACAAGCAGGATTCCGATCCTCTGCATCCTCCTGTATTAATCATATCAACACCCTGCGTCATTATTGAAGTGCGTTGAAAATTGAGCACCACTACACTTGCTGTTCATCGACTTTGAGAGGGCCTTTGATAGTGTATACAGGGAGTATATTTGGTTAGCTTTGTGGAGGAGGAGGAGGCGTCTAAGAAAAAGTAATTGCTATTATTAAAGCAACATTTGATGGATCCAAGTGTCACGTTCTGCACGATGGTAGGTTGTCAGATGATTTTGAAATCCGCAGCGAAGTCAGACAAGGCTGTTTTCTGTCGGCAATATTGTTCTTGTTGGTGATAAGCGATGTACTGCGGGCAGCTTTGTCAGGTAGCGGAGAAATCCAATGGACTTTGACATCCTATTTAAAGCACTTGGATTACGCGGACGATGTTTACTTACTCTCTCATAGGATCATGAATTTAAATCAAAATGACAACAAGTTTGGGGAGAGATGCAGAAGTTGTGGGGCTGAAAATTAATTCCTGTAAAACAAAAATGATCAGCCTCGGAGTCCGACCATCCTCTCAAATAAATATTTCCTCGCAACCAATAGAAAAAGTTGAGAGCTTTCAATGCCTTGGAAGTATCGTCTACATCGAAGGCGGAACCGAACAAGACGTCATCTGCCGCATCGGCAAAGAAAAAGAGGCGTTCGGTATACAAAGCTACGACTGTTTCGAACATAAATCGAATCTCTGCTTCTTTATGTGTGCAGCTCTTGGAAGATTACTTCAGCCATTACAAAAAAGCTACAAACCTTAGTGAATAGATGTTTTTGTAACATCCTAAGGATTTTCTGGCCAAACCGTGTATCAAATGAGGTCCTTCATGGAAGGACAGGTCAAGAGCCTATAGACTCTATTATACGAAGTCGTAAGTGGCAATGGATTGGACAAACTGTTTGAAAAGGTAACGACTGCATTGTAAGCCAAGCAATGCAGTGGAATCCGCTCACACGAGAAAGAAGAAAAGCTAAACGACCGAGAACAACCCGATTCATCATATTGATTGATATCCTAATCCATAAAAACATGACATAAATGAAGCTTCAAAATAAAATTAAATGCATTTTTGTTTATGTTTTTATTTGGTTAATAAAGGGAATTAAGTTTTAAGAAATTTTTCCAAATTTGTGAAAAACAATAAAAACGAAAATCTACAGAAATCCTTAAAATTTCTTTTAATCTTGTAACTAACGAAAGCCTTTTCAAATCCCGCCGTTGGTTATTTTTCTTCTTATGAGATTAAGAAAATCTTAATAACAGACAAAAAAAAGACTACACACAAATTAACTATCCTTCCTCATTTTCCTCATCCACATTGCATTTTTATCTCATCTTGACATTTTGATAAATTTATCCACTGCTGCAGTCTTATGTGTTTCGTCTGAGAAGACATTTCATTGCCATTAAGCTTCTTTTTGTCTTCTTTCTTTTTTTAAGAAAGCAGGAAGGTAAGAAGATGCTTTTCATTTAACATAAACAAACAGAAAAATAAGAACTAAGTGAAACGATAATGACCCTATAATTTGTCATCCTTTTTCTCATCCTCATAACACTTTTTGACATATACACAACGCACACAGACCAAAAAACACAAACTCATACTTTCACATAATTTCCGTTTACCGTTTCTTAACTTCCTTTATTTTTCTTCTGTTTTCTTCTTATTTTTTTGTTATTGCAATGAAAATATGTAGAAACAAAAGAACCATAATAAAACTTGGCAAAAATGACTGTGTACATAGAACGGTAATGATGTAGAATACCCATGCCCCAGTCTCAACCTCACAAGTCACAACAATAAAGTGCAGTTTTCATGTTTTTAATGTGTTTTTGGCCTGAAAGTGTACATTAATGTACTCTCAGCTATAACAGAGGCACACAGACCCACCCATATCAAAATGAACTGAAAATGCACAGACCAACTCACAGCTTTTAAATAGTCCACTTTTGGTGCATATAAGTATATGTATAGGAACGTTGTCTATCAGTCTATCTATAAGTCTGCCTGTCTGTCACTTTCAAGAGACTTTAATACGGTTGTTGGTTTCTGTAGTGCCATCAGCTTGCCAATAATAATACAGACGTATAAATTTTGTCTAAATTATAAAAAGTTTACAAAAACTTTACAATTACCCAATATAACAACAAACATTCTAAAAGAGTGGTTATAACTATTTCCTATAAAGCCTTTAGTCTCTAGACCAATTTAAGCAAATTGCCAAATTACATTATGATGAAAATGAGGTTAATGAACGCATCCACCCGTATTGACGGTTTTTTTTGTTCATTTTAATGTTTTAATTTTTTGTTGGTCGTTAATGATTTTGCCACTGCAACGGCCGGTCACTCTTCTGTTGTGGCTGTGGTTGCGGTTGTTTTTGATATTGACTTGTTTTTACCGCCATGGCAGGTGAGGTAGATACATTTATAATAACATTAAGTATAGTTAACTGTGTAGCACTGAATACACTCAACTTGACATTCAGCCAAGTGTTTTTGTTTTTCCGTTTTTCTCCGTTTTACTTTTGTTGTGTTTATGCAACAAGTACAGTGACATCATGACAGATATTTTAATTACTTTTAAACAATACTGAAAAATGTGTCGCATGGAATTGCTCACACAATTCCGAGAATTAGCAACTTAATGAATTTGTCAAACTTGAAATATTATCAACTTGTTAATGAATAACGAAGATAATGGAAGAAGTTTTTCTGGTATTGGTGAAGTTAGATACGCCATTGTTGTAGTTTTTATGTATTTATTAACTATTTTAAGCGCAAGCATTTGCATTGCTATTAATAAAACCTTTTTTAAAATTAAATCAAATTAAATTACTAAAATTAATACATTTTTACCGGCAATTCAAAAGTTTTGTACGCAGATTCGTAAAAATATTCATAAATAGAACTGCTTTGATCTATAAAAGTGTTTAAAAAGTAATTTTTTAAAAGCTATAGAAAAGTTTTTCAAACAAAAAACACAAACAAAAATGTAGAAAAATGTATAAAATCTTTATTTGAATCGATAGTACGGCCCAAATGATTTAATGTTTGAAGATTATTTCATGCAAATGTTGACTTTGACTGCGCCTCAAATGGTCCACCCGCTTAGTCCAAATTTTGCATTCTCTTTCTACCATTTCGGCCATTTCGGTATCACACGAATAAATGCTTTAAAGTTGTCTTCCAATGCGTCAATTGAAGCGGGCTTCTCTGTATAGCCGTGACCTTTAACATAGACCCACATAAAATAGTCTAAAGGCGTTAAATCGCACGATCTAGGCGGCTAATTGACCGGCCAAAAAATGTTCACCGAACTCGCCCCTCAATAAGTCCATTGTTGCGCGTGTTGAGTGGCATGTTGCACAGTCTTGCAAGCTTTTGCATTTTGGGCAAAAAAAACTCTGGATATCATCTCACGGTTGTAGCGCTCACCATTCTCAATTGCGTTACGATTCGTATCATCTTCGAAGAAGCACGGTCCAACGATGCCTCCAGCCCATAAACTGCAACAAACTGTGACTTTTTCAGGATGCATTGGTAGCTCTTGTAATGGTTCTGGCTGATTTTCCCTCCAAAATCGATAATTCTGCTTATTTATGTACCCAAAGAGCCAAAAATGAGTTTCGTCGCTGAACACAATTTTTCAGTAAAAAAGTGGATCTTCGGCCAACTTCAATTCGTCTTCAATTCTTGCACCAGCTGTATTTTGAAAGGCATCACACCTAAATCCTTCCGCAAAATTTTCCACGTTCTTGAATAACAGAGGCCTAATTGCTGGGAACAGCGACGAATCGATAATTCAGGGTCATCATAAAGACTGGCCGATACAGCTGCGATATTTTCTTCAGTTCGCACTTTAGGTAAGTGTGTTGGTGGTTTAATGTTCAACAATGTAAATTTGGTGCTAAATTTAATCCCAAAAGCCTGAATAGCCGCTTTAGTAGTTCGATTAAACTGACCATAAAATGGAAGAAACGCCCGATGAACTTTCTTAACAGAGCCCGCATTTTAATTATAAAATTCAATAATTTGCAAGCGTTGTTCGTTTGTAAGACGATTCATGGTTTAATTATAGACCAAACTGAAGATGTTTGACAATAAACCAAAACGTGCTTCAGCTGTTCAAACCAGTGTTGCCAAAAGGATAATAGCTAAAAAATCACCCTTTATTCACACTTCATATCATATGGATAGGAACAAGCTTGTTTTAGTTTTTTTTATTTGACGTTATTTTTTTTTGGAAAAACCCAAATGTGGAATGAATGAGGTATGTATTAAGTTTGTATATTGCAAAAAATGTGTTGGAATAAGTTTTATTGCGGTTTTTCCAAAGAAGGTTATAAAAAGTATTTGTTTTTTTTTGTGTCACATGTTTAGGGACAAGATCTTAATTAACCTGTAAGCGTGCTTTAAATCATATAAAAGGATACTCTGGTTGTTTGAGAGCTAAGTACGAATATTAATTTGATAGAATCAATAAGTATGGGTAGAGTTAAGAGTCTAAACAAGGCGGAAATACTCCAAAATTCTAGCTAACTGGGATCTTGGCAAAACCATTCGTTTCATAGCCAGCAAAAATAAAGGAAGTTCAATGTTGCATACAAGTATACAAGTACCTTAAGGACCTAGAGAGGTGTGGGAGGAATTAATAAAGAACAGTCAAGAAAACCACATTATTTCAGAAAAATCGGGCTATAGTGAGAGTTGCTACAAATTTAAGGCTTTTTATTAGTAAAATCAAGGCAGAAGCTGTGGTAAATGCAAGTTGATCTACTGTTGCTCGGATGATACAGAATATACGACATCAACAAAATTAAGAAAAAACACCATCAATTCAATTTGGTGGACAACGATGGACTTTTCAACAAGATAATGCACCAATAAATACCAAACGTGGCCCCCATATTCCCTTAAACTGAACATCATGGAAAACAAGTGGGGATGGCTTTCAATAAAAATCTACGAATCAGGACGACAATACCAAAAAACCGAACAGGTTATTGAAGCTATAAAACGGTCCTTAGTCCAAACTTCACTCAGTTAACCAACAGCACTCTATGAATCTATACACCACAGGTTACTTTAAGTAAGCTTAGTCACGCGCACTGTAAGAACTTAATAAATAGGTTAGCACTTAAAAGAATATAATCATTCACATTGGTCCTTAAGTTTGAAATTTTAAAATAGCATTAAAAAACAGTATTGAGTCAAATATATCACATTATTGTTGTGCGGCTGAAAAGAGAATATCTATGTTCTAAAATTTTTGAAAAATCTAGATCAAGGGTAAACTGATGTGCATTAATATAGGTCCAAATGTTACAGTCTAATTGTTTAAGGGGCAGGAATGTTTATGCAACTAAATATATGGATAGAGCATAATTGCAGAATTAATTCACAGAAAACAAAGTTTCAAATTTTAATCTTAACATTGGAAAAAGTACTATTTAGAAAAAAAACTAAAACAACTTAAAAAAGTATTTCTGAAAAAGTAAAAATTGTAAAGTGCTATAATAACTATCTCTCAGTGGATACAATTTTTTCATTGATACTGACAGATTTATGAACAAATTTTGAACTTAACGAAGTTGGTACTTAAGTACGAAAAATTTGTTTTGTATTGTTAATAAAACTTTATTTGACTAAACGGTTGATGATTTTCGTTTGTTTTGAACTTTATGATGAAAAATAAAAAAATTAGGTTTCGGATATTCGTCTAAGCAAGCCATCCGACCAAACTAAAATTAAGGCCCTTTTATTGTTAGAAATTGTTCTTTTTGTATTCAATTTAAATTTTAACTTTTTTAAGTAAATTGTTTTATAAATTGCTTTTATACAACATTTATTTAAATCCTTAATATTATTTAGTGTTCTTTTCCTGTTTCTAGAGCCTCATAACAATTTCGATGTTTAATTTTACAAATGTTATCATTCAGTTGTGGTCTTCTACTTTTATAAATTTTCAATTTCAATACCTGAGCCCTAAAAAAATAGAATCAAAAAGAACAACCATAATAAATGACCAACACGTTTATCAAAAAAATAATGTTTTATACATTTGTATGTATTGTATACCCCCTGAAGTTAACGTACACTGTTTACTTAACCGTAAACTCTTTGAATATAAATAATTTTTGTTTGTTTATATGTATGTTCAATTTAATTGTTAAAATCATACGGTGTGTGGTGGACGGTGTTGGCGGTGGTAGAACCTATACCTTATGATAATGACAATGGCAATGACTTCCGCTTTAATAAGAGGGAAGTAAGTACTATGCTTCAATACCGTCATCCAACTAACAGCGACTGGGCTTACCATTTATGGATAAGGGGTCTTCTTTTTTTTAAATAAAATTTTGGCAAACTCGTTGTTGAAGACATAATTAGTAGTACATATACCTCGCAATTTTTGCAATAATTTATTATTGACGTTTTATTTTCGTTAAATGATGAAAGTATATACATACATTTATCATACTTAACTTATGTATGTATGAAGGTACCTATAGTAAAATTAATTAAATTTCAAACTCGTGTCTGGCTATCATCATTATTCAATAATTTTTTTTTATTTTTGATGAACTTACATCACTGGCTGCCTTTTTTTTGACAGCAGCACGTGTGTTGTCTCTCAATACAAATTTGAAGTTTAAAAATATTATTGTTAACTCATAAAATTGTTGAAGTAAATACTTAAAAAAACTTGATACGTATTAGGTTTCAAAGTTGACAATTAAAAGTAATATAATTTAGTTTGGTTGGTATAAAAAGGCCTTTTGGACATACAAGTTTTTGAAGTTCAAGGTCTTATAAATCCCCTATCAATATTTTGATCTGGATTTTTCGCTATATCAATTTAAAAAAGACATTTTAAAAAAGTTGATTTCGATAAAAAAAAGAGGCAGCTATGCGACCCACACTGATAACTTTCCATCCCGTCTGTCGATTTGCCCTGCTTAAAAATTTGCAGGTTTTCGTGTTACGTTAAAAATTTGCCACTTGAATTATTCTTAAACAATTTAAAATAACCAACAATATTTTTCATATAAAGAAATAGTTTAGTTAAAAAATCTAGTTTTGTTAAATAGATTTTTAGAACATCAATTTTTACCAAATTTGTTGGATTTTTATAAAAAAAACAACTGAATATCGAAAACAATATTCTCTGTGAAATGAAAAAAGTTTGAAGACAACATTTTTAATTTTTAATTTTTGTCGAAAGTAAATTTTGACCAAGTTTTAGTATTGTTTAAAAAAAAATTAAGTTTTTATTAAAAAAAACTGTCAATTAGGGTTTTCTCAAAATTTTACTAAATGTTAACAACAATATTTTTAAAAGACAAAAGTAGTCAATATCTCAAAGTTTTGCAAAGATATTTCAGTCGAAAATCAATTTTTACCAACTTTTGTAATTTTTTTTTAGGTTTTTAGATTTTTGTAAAAAAATGTCAATTCGATTTTTCTCAAAATTCTACCAGATTTTTAAAACGTTATTTTTCGTTGCACAAAATAGTTTTCAAAGACTCTCAACCATTCCTGTATGCGAGTAATTTTTTCAGGAATTAAGGGGACCTACAGTTTTAAGCCGAATCTGAACGGCTAATTTGAAAAAGCACTTTTCAAGACAAGAATTACTCTTGGCGGATTTGTCAATTTTTCGCAAGAGGCAGTATTTGTGAAAAAACTTTAGATGGCACAGGCAGGGATCGAAATCAAAACCTTTGGCATGACAGTCCAGCGCACTAACCACCACGCTACGGGTATTGAAACTGAACATACTTCTATGAAAAAACATCAAATTTGGATCTCTTTGAATCTTTCCCCAGGAAAGGGAAAGGATTGGTAGAGTATAGGAAGTTTAGTGAGGATTTAGGTTGAAGGCATCCCCCTGAAACATCCTGATTTCTGGCAAAATTTAAGAATGTCTCTAGGTGTCAAGGACGAGACGTGGCATAAGTCGTTGAAAATATAATTTTCTATTATTTGCATTCCTCTTTTGGCTAGACTTGGGCTTTTGCATAGAAAGTATATTTCTCAGTCTCTAAGGTACTTAGAATTAATTCCAAAGCACACAGACTACACCATCCCTCAACTACAATTCGACAGAAACTTCCAGATTTATATACCTACCAGATCTTTTTGGGAGGATAGGACATTCTAGGAGGATGAGTCAATCCATTTTTACACAGATGGATCAAAAACTAAAAAAGGGGTTGGTGGAAGTGTATACTCTGATCGACTGAAATTAAGTCTCTCATTCCGCCTTCCCATTCATTGTAGCGTGTTCCAGGCGGAACTTTTGGCGATAAAGGAAGTCTTGTCCTGCTTAAAGAAAACGTGATATCAACATCTGATATCTGTATTTTCTCTGATAGCCCGGCCGCTGTCAAATCTCAGGACTCTGTCTCTACAAACTCTATAACAGTCCATAACTGTCGAGCATCTCTAATGGAGATGGCGCAACAGTTTAATATTCACCTTTGCTGGGTGCCGGGCCATAGAGACATTCCAGGTAACTTTAAGGCAGATGAACTCGCCAGGAAAGGTACAGTACAGCCCATCCTACCACGTTTGGCAAGTTTCCGCATACCAATCGCTACTTGTAAACTGTTGCTAATGCAAGACGCTGCGAGGAGGGCAGGCACCAGGTGGAACAACATCACCACGTGTCAAGTCACAAAAAACATCTGGCCAACACTGGATTTAAAACGTTCAAGGTGCTTGTTCTCTCTAAGCAGATCGCATATAAGCTCTATACTAGGTGTCATAACCGGACACTGTCTAATAGGAAAGCACGCCACGAGACTAGGAGTATTCACAAATGACTTTTGCAGAAGCTGTATGGACGAGGAAGAAACGGTTCTTCATCTTCTCTGCACATGCGCTGCCTCAAGATTCATGTGGTATCACAATGGGCTGTTAAACTGGCCTAAGTGTGTCCGTTTCCATCTTGGACAGCCACTATAACCTAACCTAACCTGTGTTTACTATCTTTTGCAAGATTTAGTCTTAGGAAGTAAACCGTAGCTTGCTTTCGGTTACAAGTTGAGAATTTTCTCTGTGTAGTTCTAAGCTGTACCTTTTTTAATAATTATGAATTGATCAGTATTATTTATCATCGAGCTGCACTGATTTCTCTAACTTGCTCTCCAGACGCCCCCACGTGGAAGTGCAAATAAGCATTTCTTTCTTCCTATCTACATGGAAGTCAATTTGACTCCTGCCCAAATTTGACAGCGAAAAATGTGAGGACATTTATTGTGGTACCGAAACATTGGAAACAGGACAGAGGTTATAATGGAGCCAGAATCTTAGTCTTTTAGGCCAATTGACAACTTGAATTCATATATATCGGTAAAACAGAACAGCTCAAAGTTCAGTCATTCAGAATTGCATATTTTGAAATATTTGGACATGACTTTTTAAACATCTTCGTTAGTTTCAGTTTTTAATTCTACACATCGAAAAACCAACCTACATGTAAGTTTTTTTTTCTGCAACCTAAAAAATCATGTAATCAAAAGTCTGTAATGCCTTAAAAAGCTTACATTTGGTTTTACATAAATCCTGTTTACCTAATATGATTTGATTTTTTCATTACATACATTTATTTACCATCCGCCACTATTTAAAAAGCTATAAACAGTAAAAATAAAGCACATACAAATGACAAAAATCCAATAAGAAAAAAGAAAACAAAGTCACGAATGTCACATTCTCCAATTAAATCAATAATATCGTGCTGAGTGAAAATCACATTTCCGGATATCCGATGTTAAATGTAATAAAAAAAAGAAAGACAAATAAACTCACAAACTAAACACAATTCACACGCGAATGCCAGATGTTTGATAGGAGCTAGGTACATAATAACAATTCATCATCATCATCATAATAATCATAATCAATTTAATCTTTATATAAATCTTGTATAACATAATTAATTCAATTTTGATTAAGAAGTAAACTGATTGAAAACGTATGTGTAATATTCCCACAATTTATTTACTCCATTTAATTTGAGTTTTATTTTTTTCTTCTTTTCTTTTTATAAATACTTTGTATGGAATATTTTTGTTTTCTTCATCATGGTCACTGAATAAAGTGAAAACAAAAGTGAAATGATTTGTTTTTTTGTTTTATTTGATTCATCATGAGAAGCAATCTCATTTCTCACATGAAATTATTTCTACTTGAATTTTGTTTATTTGTTTGTTTGAAATCAGTGCACGTTTCTATGAATGATTTTTATTTTGTTTTGAGTTTGATTTTAAAATTCCAATGCACGATCGAACATTTTTGTGGAATAGTTAAGTTTCAAGAGAAACATCACCTAAACTTTGATGAGAATTCAACGTCTTCGTAGTGTCGTGCTATTTGATTTGCTTTTCTATCCCTTCAACTTGTATCCCTCCTTTACTTGAGTCTGCCCTGCTAGTTATTTTTTGTTTTTGATTGTGCCCAATTAAGTTTGATTGTCTTTTCAATTTGCTCCGTGACCAAACTTGAATCTCGAAATCATCATTTTACAGTCACACAAGTTTGTAAATCGATTTAAAGTTAAGAGCGGAATTCTTGTTTGGCAGCCACGTGAATCTATCTACAATAATCTTCATTTCATATACAATCTGCGCCATTTGACAATGAGTTCCCCGCCAACCCCCGCCGTGCCACCTTCTAAACCTAACCAGTATTGGTTTAAATATAATGTGTCAGAATCGAAATAGTTTGGGGGGAAAAAACACAACAGAAAAGCGTTCTTTAAAATTGAGAATTTTATTCATAAAAATATGATGTCAAGATCAAGATCCAAGTTATAAGCCTGAGGCTCTTATATCATGATACATTATGTGTTGCTAATTTGAATTTATGTCCCATAAGTCGCAGCCGAATTACTTTTTTATAAATTTTATTAATTTTTGACATTTCGAACTGTGTGAATATGTGAATAAATTTTAAGTTAATTTTTTTTTGAAAAATCACAAGTAAAAATAAAACCCTGGCGTCTCGAACTATTCATAAGTAATTTATTGGACAAATTTACCGGTTTTATTGGAACGGAATTAGAACGCCATGTCATTATGATAACTTGACAAACTTGTGCTGAGTTTTTTTCTTTTTTATTTACCTTTGTATCGATGCTTATTTTAACATCAAATAAATATTGAACTGTAAGAGTGCGCTGACCGTTTCTTTATCACAAAAATAAAATAAAAAACATTGAAAACACAAGTTTTCAAAAATAAAGGTATGAACATTTTAATCATAATATTTGTACTATGATTATTCAATGGAATTCTTTCAATATGAATTTGAGTTTTCCGTGTAATTATTGCTTTTTAACATTGATTTTATAAGTGGGAAAACATGCTTTAGTCTGTCATTAATCAATTTTCGCTATTGATGTCATTCAGATAAAAAAAAAACATTAATTTATTATTTATTTGGTAGCAAACAGTCAACACGGATGTTTATATTGTTGTGACACTTTGAAAATTGATTGATTTTACACGTTATTCAATTTATTTTGTTTTTATTTAACAGCCATCTATCGATAATAGCTTTTCAACGAATTTTCATTTTTGTTAAATTGCACGAGAAAAAAATTACGTATACGCCACAGTGTATTTTTTTGGTATAGATATTTTATAGAATTAATTAAATTGTGTTCATTCTTTTTGGGGATTTTGAATCACACGTGTTTCTTTTCAAAATAAATAAATAAAGTATAAACTTTTGATGATTTGACCTTTAACTTCCTGTCAAAAACAATTAAATAAGAAACTAGATTAAATGAATTAAAATCAAATTTGTGATGGAGGATTATTTGACTATACCAACAAAAATTGATAAAACTAACAGATATCTGCTGTTGGATCAGATTATATCAAGCGTGATGGTTCGTAGTATTGATTTGATTCAAAATATAGAAATAGTTTTCAATTTTGTAGCATTTTTTTTTGTATCAACAACAGAGAAATAAGCGAAAAATAATTGAATACGAGGAATAAAATCACAGTTTTACTTTTTAACTATTTCACGAGATTAGTTTTGCATGAACGTACATATTTCTCTAGAATTTGAATATTAATGTTTCATGATTTTTTATAAACGAATTTGTATTAAATTTAAGTTCAAAAATGTAAGGTTCTTATGAAGAATTGACAACGATATCCATTTGCAAGACCATAATGTAAATAAAGAACTTCTTTTTCTATGATTTGTTGGAAACACAGAATTTTTGAGAGTTCAATCACAAATATCTGTATTATTATATTTTTTTAGAAAGTTTTTCAAAATATAAAGTTTATGCGTAAAAGTTGTGTGCAACTGTGTTTGTTCAACAATTTTTCTTGCTAATGAAATTAATTAACTCCCAATTTATAAAGGGTGATTTTGTTGCTATTATCTTTTTGGCAACACTGGTTTAAACAGCTGACTCCCGTTTCGTGTTTTGATTCATTGTCAAACATCTTCAGTTTGGTAAATAATTTAACCATGAATCGTCTAACAAACGAACAACGCTTGCGGGGTCTGTTATGAAAGCTCAGAATGCACTTTTTTACCGAACAATTGTGTTCAGCGACGAAGCTCATTTTTGGCTGAATGGGTACGTCAATAAGCAGAATTGTCGCTTTTGGAGTGATTAGCAGCGAAGCATTGCAAGAGCTACCAATGCATCCACAGTTTGGTGCGTTGAATGGGCATTATGGTGGCATCATTGGACCGTACTTCTTCAAAGGTGATGCGGCTCAAAACGTTACTGTGAATGGTTAGCGCTGCTGTGAGATGATATCCAAATTTTGTTTTTGGACAAAGTTCAAGAGCTTGACTTGCATCGCATGTGGTTAATTAGACACTGTGTGGGCCTTCGAGCAGATATGCAAATTTCCCATGTTAGGGACAGACAACAGACTAATGCTGAGCAGAGACAGAGGCCCGTGTAAGCATTTACGAGTCAGGGTTGCGGTTAATGCTGAGCAGAGACAGAGGCCCGTGTAAGCATTTACGAGTCAGGGTTGCGGTTCATGAGGGGCTAGATAAGTTCCTCCTCTAGAATGACAGACAAAGACATATTGTATTGCGTGTGCACACTTTAAGGGATGTGACCAACCTTGTCAGTGAGAGATAATAGACCGAATGTGGTTTCAACAAGACGGTGTCGTATGCAACACAGCATTCGCAACAATGGACTTATTGAGAGTCGAATTCGGTGAACATTCCATTTCACATTCTTGACCGACTAATTGGCCGCCTAGATCGTGCGACTTAACGTATTCAGATTATTTTTGTATGCGCCTATGTTAAAGCTCATATCTATACAGATCCGTTTCATCTAACCCATTGGAAGACAATATTGAAGCATTTATTCGTGAGATACCGGCCCAAATATTGTTAAGAGTATGCCAAAATTGGACTTAGCGGATGGACCATTTGAGGCGCAGTCAAAGTCAACATTTGGATGAAATAATCTTCAAACATTACATTTAATGGACCGTACTATCAATTCAAATAAAGATCTCATAATTTTTCCTGAATTTTGTGTGTTTTTTTTAAACATACCTATAGCTTTTAAAAAATCACCCATTATTTGAGGAAAACGTACAAAAATAATTTTGTTTAACAGCTTAGACGTTTAAAATGAGATCGATATCAGCCCAAAGATCGACTTTTGAAAATTTGTATTTGTCTGTTATCGAGTCTTGGATTATTTTAATGGGGTTGAAATACATCGCAGAGTAATTTTTTAAGTGGTAAACGAACTACAATTAACAATTATTTACTTTAGTTATCCAATTATTTATTTATAACTTACAATTATATTAATAACACAGATTAAATGATAGCTTATTACTTTACTTAAGTTTTTTTAAACACCAATTTAGTTTAGATACTGTTCGAAATTATGAAGTATGAGATTTTTGCAAGTAAAGATCTAGTTTATTTCGTGTTTAAGGACTTAAATGCTAGATCGAATATAGATGAAACTTTTAAAATCAATCAAAACAAGACAACTAATGGGTGGTTCTTTTTAAACGTGTGGTTTTTAATCGATAAATAAAAAAAAATTTTTGGCGCAATAGTCCGTTGAGAATTAGGGCCTAGTGACTTACAATTCTTAACCATTCCTGTGTGCGAGTACTGTTTTCAGGAATGGGGGGGGACCTAGAGTTTTAAGCCAAATCTGAACGGCTGATTTTGATAAAGCACTTTTCATGACAAGGCAGAAATCGAACTCAAGACCTCTGGCATGAAAGTCCATCGCACTAGCAATCATGCCACTGGTTTTCATTTTGGCAATACTTTTTTCGGAGCTTGGCTTTTGACTTGATTTATGTTTAGTTTGGTTTTTAATTTCGTAATGAAAAGATTTACTTCTGAAGAACCTTTTATTATTCATATATTCAAATTTATTACAAAATGGTGCGGTTCCTTAGACGCAACAATTTTATAAAGCAAACTTTTGCTAACCTCATATCTCGTGGCTTCTAAGATCGTGGGAATCAAAACTGCTGTACTATATTTTATAAGGTTTGTGTTTTATGAACGCAGATAACCTTGATTCGATTGAAGCCTTGGAAGAGAATATTAAGTGCGTTATTGCTGATATACGGCCTCAAAATGGCCCCCATATGGCAAAAAGTGGTCAAAAATCGGGCCCCTCGGAAATTATTTTTAAACCAAAATACCCAAACATTATCTGTTTAATAAAGCTAAATTCTTGGTCATGACATTAAACTATATTCGTTTTATTTTATCATAAAAATCGCACGTCTAAGAAAACATCCTTTAAATTGATCAGATTTGATTTAACATTTTTTCACAGCCATGCATAGGGGCAAACATCCAAATGCAAAAATTCCATTCTCCGAAATATTTGTTGTTCGATATTATAATCTCAAATGGGTAAAATTTTCTTGATCAGTCCAAATCATTCTTTTAAGGAGTTTTCGAATAAGAGGTTTCATTTTAAGTAGCCCGCTATTTAATCACCTGTCACTTTTGAAGCTGTCATCTTTTGACATTTGACAAGCCAAAACTATGGAATTGATAAAAAAAAATAAAAAAAAAATATAAGCTTTAACAATGAATTAAAAATTTTAAAGTTAATTACTGGAATTGTTAAAAATCACATGTTTAAAAAAAGCACTTTTGGGTGCAAAATTTTCAATTGTAAGGGGATACTAGAAATGTAAAGAAAACTTATGCGTTGCTTACATACAGCTGATAACCTTTCTACTGCTGCTCGTGGGCTTGACGAAACACCAATTTTTTTTGATTCCTGGTCGATCTAAGCAAGCGATCTAAGGTCTTGAGCAAACTACATAACACCGTATTTTACAATAAAAAAACGTAGGTCTTAAATTTTTTAAAGTTCAGATCACACATAGACTCAATTCAGTCGATCTTAAAAAATATGGTGTTTTCGCTTTTACGGTCCTTGAGAGATCTAGATTTGTATTGGAAATTCATATCTAGTGATGAAGCCCATTTTCACTTCGGATTCTGCGTTAAAAATATTGGTCAAAAAATTACGTTTTTCAAATTCGATTTTTGCCTTAAAACTTACTATCACATTATGTTCTTTAAATATGCCTTTTTAAAAATACAGAACACCATTAAAAACGGGGTTAAAATTTAAAATATTTCTTGATACAATTTAAATTATTTTGAGATTCTCATTAGTTATATATAAGTCTTTGTTTAACTTTATATTAACTTTTAAACAAACCTTTATTTTAAATCCTTCAGAGTTTTGAAAAATAAGTTTTGGAGCTAATTTTGTGTGCTATTTCGAAACAAAACTTTAATTTTCGGAAACCAAATATCCGTTTCAACTTTTGTTTTTTATTGTTTAAAATATTCAAAAAAAAACTTGATATAATAAATTTGTTTAGACAACAGATTTGTGACAAGAACAAAACTTATTTTCAAATCGTTTTAGCAAATGGCTTAGTTTTTTTTCAGATTTTTGTAATACATTTGAAATCTTACCACGTATACAAATTTTTAAAATACTATAAAGAATAATAGAAAGGAAAAAACAGCAAGGGTTTTATTGAAAAAAGCTACAAAAATATAGAGATATCCTTAAAAGCCTCATATAAGTGTTTTTTTTTTTCGAATTTTAAAAAGTAATCCCTCAAAAATCTGACGTAATTTTTGCATACTTGTTTTTATACGGCTTATTTTAAGGTGTCCATTAAATTTTGTTGTAACTTTGACCATTTCGTTGTGCTTTTTCTAACCGTACAAAAAGATCTGGAGTTTGGAATCAAAGTTAATTAAATAATTGAAAATTATTTTTTTTAAAAACTTGTTTTCAATAAATAAACAATTACACATAAATTCAGAAAATTAAGCCTTTGTTTTAATTCTTATTTAATTCCAATAAATCAAGTGCGCAGTTAAAAATCTCAAAGCTTTAATTATAGGTTCAACATTTTAATAAAGATTAAAAAATGTGTGCTCTTTAAAAAAGAGCATCAGCCGCAAGTTATTGAAGCTTTTATAAAAAATAATTGAAGCATTTATCAATACTTTTTTAATTAGTTACAAAACCTTTTAAAATGAGGGTTCACTTGTATCTGGAGTTTTTAATGTGCAGCAAAAAATAATAAAAACAATACAACACACTTGAAATTAAATATGTTATTTATTTTAATTAAATACGAGTAACAATTTATAATTATTCATCAGGTCATAGCTTTTAATTAATTAATACCTAGAAATACTTAGTATTAAACTATTTATCATTTATTAATGGGAGATTTTTCAATATGTATGCAATTTCAGTCCAAACAAAATTACTTCGTAGAATTTATTTTGTAAAAAAAAAAAATTACAAAAATTATTATGCTCAATAAATTCAATGTCAAATATTTAAAAAAAATAACATAAAACTACTTATGAAACTTATGAAATCATCCGACTCCAAAAACATGATATCATTTTAAGTATTGTGATCAATCTTTACGGATTCGTTATGGTTTTTTTTGTTTTCTCTACCTACATATCATGCTTATTAATAAAACCTTATGTACACCCCTTTACCTACATATTTGTTAAATTGATGTTTATTAAACAAAAGTGGGGGACCTTAAGCTTAGACTGTGTTTCGAATTATTCAATTTTTAATGCTTAATCTACTTTATTCGTGTTTTGCTTTTTTTTTGTTTTTGTGTTTGCTGATTGCTTAGAAGGTGAAGGTCGACTTTAAAGCTTATAAATAAATATACGTTATTTATAATTGAGATGTTAGAAGTCAATAAACTAGTCAGGGTGAATCTACTTATTTATGTTTATTAGAAGCATATACAATTATACACTAAAGACTTAGAGAAGAACTACACAAAACACATCACGAAGAAGGGTGTAAATTGTTTAAGATTGCAAATTTTGATTAAAAATGAAAAAAACGTGTGAAAAAGTATCTTTTTATTGTTGCTTCAAATGGTTAAGGTTATGTAAATTTATCAGGGAACCCATTAAAAGTCATATCACAAATTTTAAATCTCTCTTAAGCATCAAATGAAGAACTGAGAGCCTCCATTGTTTTTTATTAGTGATATTTATTTGCTTTAAAAATAGTAAACAAAAATTGTTTATTTAAACTTTCGAAAATCTCTCTTTCTATTATTCGACTCGACTTACCTAATACAATTTAATTCTATACAAAAAATGATGTATTATGGTGTCATTTTTATGTTTTCTTATTAAGTCAGTCTCTAACAAAAGCTTTATAATAATTTAATACGCACGTGGGTGTATCCTCCACGCTCCACAATAGGCAGTGCGCCAATTCAAATCTAATTAAAATAATCCTTCAACTTTTTTTAGAAATGTATATACACATTACACATATCCAACTGTCGGATACCATCAACTTGATTATAACACCCAATTTGGAATCTAGAATATCTGGGGTACATAAAAAATTAACATTCATACAAATTTCTGGTTTGATATTGTTGGTGTTTTTTTTTCACGCGAATTTTTTGATTGAGAGAGTTCATGTTTTATTATAAGAGTAATTGAATCGTGCGTTCACTATAATCATTGTTGCCACTTGACGCTTTGTAAATTAAAAAGAAACAAAACTATAGGCTTGAATTCGAGCTTAATCTAATTAAAAATGTTAGTTTTGTTTATTAATCCCAAGGCCTTGAAACAAATCTATTTAAGAGGTTTAATTTTAAGAATAGGATAATTATGTCAAAATTATATGTAGTTGGAATTTATCAAATGACTTTTTCTTGAAAATTATGTCAAAAGTGTCAAAAGTTTACCAAAATTTCAGAAATATGAAAGGAAAGAGTATGGAAAGGTATGTTTTAGTTGGAGGAAGTATTAATGTTATACAAAATACTTTACTTTTTTTGAGCAGTATCGAACTATTAAAAAGCTTTTAATTCGTAGGATATTAAACTATTTCAATATTTTTAAATTACTGACAAAACAAGGGACAATTTAATGAATAAAAAAGAGGCTGGAATGCGACCCACACTGATATCTTTCGACCCCGTCTATCGATTTGTCTTGCTTAAAAGTTTTTTCATTGTCGTGGTTGGTTAAAAAAGTTGTCAGTAAAGAAATAGTTTAGTTTGAAAATCTGGTTTTGTTAAATAGACTTTTAGTCGAAAACAAATTTTTACCAATTTTAGTAGCATTTCTTAAATTTTTACAAATTTGATGAAATAAATTAATTTACGAAATATCAAAAACCGAACATCAATTTTTACCAAATTTTGTGTACTAATTTTTGTAGATTTTATTTTTTTTTATGAAGGAACGGACTGTTGTATTTTTATAAAAAAAGAACTACAGAATATCGAAAACAATATTATCTGTGAAATAAAAAAAGTTCAAAGACAATAGACAATGAAGTAAATTTTTACCAACTTTTGTTAAATTTTCTTTTAAGTTTTTATTTCTTGTAAAAAAAAACTGTCAGTTTGGTTTTACTCAAAAATTTACTGAATGTTGACAACAATATTTTTTAAAAGATAAATGTAGTTTAAAGACAATATCTCAAAGTTTTGAAAAGATATTTCAGACAAAAATCAATTTTTACTAACTTTTATTCATTTTTTTGTTTAGGTTGTTTTTTTTTTTGTAAAAAAACTGTCAATTCGATTTTCCTCAAAATTTTACCAGATTTTTAAAACGTTTTGTTTTGGAGATAAAATCATTTTGTATTTTTTTTTAAGAATAAGTGCACACTCAAAGGGATAATACTACCCTTATTATGAAGACACAGTGTGAGCACTAGGAAAGGGAGAGAGCGGTTGAAAGGAAATGTCGGTGCACATTGGTTTTGAATTCCTGATTATTACAATGGCTGGGAAAGATAGAGTGTGGTAAGGCATTCCACATTGGCGTACGACGTACGACTAAAGAACGAATCTCTGGTCTTGACTGTACGACCGAAGTTGGGCTCGAGGGTATATTGATGAACATTCCTGGAAACGCGAGTATTACGGTTGAACTGTTTAAGGGCAGAAATGCAACTGGCTATTTCTCTAGAGCATAAACCATTAACATAACGTTAAAAGAGGGTGAGACAAGAAACTTTACGACGATGTTCGATGGTAATATCACCAATCAATCTAAATGCTCTACGTTCAATACTTAAGCCTTAAGTAGGTGTCAGGAGCACTTGCCCAGATATAGCAGTTATACTCTTTAGACGTATATAAGTCTTGTAGATAACAGCCAGATCAGAGGGGGTGAAAAACTTCTTGCATCGCCTTAGAAAACCCAAACATCTTGCGGCATTTTTGGCGACATCGCGTATGTGATCGTTAAAGAAAAGGTGGTTGGTGATGCACATACCGAGAATATCGAGATGTTCAGTCTCCTCGATGCAAGTGCCATCTATGGATAATAGCAAGGGGGGTATAATTCACTTCAACGATATAAGATAGCGTTTGGTTTTCGACGCATTCAATTCCACGCGGTTTCTTATTCCCCATTGTACAATGCTGTCGGAATTTAATGAGCTTATCATATTTTGTCGCTGCAGTTCCACATCCAAAGAAGAGGGGTGTGGATCTGAAAACGAATATGAAACAATGTATTGGATTAAAAGTTGCAGACAGGAGATCATTAATAAAAATGAGAAAGAGTGTTGGAGATAGAACAGAGCCCTGGGGCACACCACCATTTATTTTGTGGTTTCAAGACTTAAATCCATCCAATACAACTTGTATTGAACGATTCGAAAGGTAATTACTAATCCAATGAAGGAGGGATTCATGAAAAACGAAAGTACTCATTTTCAATAAGAGAGCCTGATGCCAAACCCTATCAAATGCTTGTGAAATATCAAGTGCAATAATCTTAATTTCTATAAAGCGGTGTTGAGATTTGTTCCACTTTTCGGTGAGATGAACCACGAGATCATCAGTGGATCTATTGCTACGAAAGCCGTATTGTCGGTCATTCAGAAGCTTTCGATCATCGAAATATTTCTTGAGCTTATAATTAATCAGCGTTTCCATGACCTCGGAAAGAAGGGACGTAAGTGCAATCGGTCGGTAATTAGAGAAAACTTTTGAGGTTTTTTTGATTTATAAAAAACCGTTCATTGGTTTTTTTCATTATATTATAAACATTTAATTTAAGTCTCTAGCGTTTTTGGTAAAATATTAAGGGTTAACCAACATTTTCACCTTTTTTAAAACTGCTATGGTAAAATAACAACATTTATTTGGAGACGATATCTCTTCTGGTTCTTGAGCTATGGACGACGAAAAAAAAAGGCGCTAACGTACTGACGTACGAACGTACGCACACACGCACGCACAGACATCTTTTCCATTTGACAAATCGAACCCATTACAATAACTTCCTATGGGAAGTTAATAATTAAATTATAGGTCTTGAAAGTGTATGCAAAACAAAACAAGGAGGACGACTGCCGACACATTGACGGAATGTATTGTTTATCTTTGACAATAACGATGATTAATCGAATTTTTGTTTGTTATTTTATTTCTATCCACAGTCGAAGCACAAAATAGAATAATTTTCAACAAACCCACCCGTAATATTTCTCTCTTTCAGCACTACTTTACTGCCTAGTATATTTTACAATTCGAAACTTAAATATTTTTACGGACAACTGACTCATTCTTGTTCACTAATCAGATCAGATATTTGCCTAAGGAAGCTTAATACAAGCTATACCTTAGGAACAAGTAAATAGTTTTTAACAAGCAATACATTGTTTAATATTATAAATATTGTTTTAAGAAAATCTGAAAAAAACGTTAAAATACTTTTTGCTGATCAAGCATATGGAATTATTGACGTGTTTTTTCCATATATTTACTAAAAAAACACAAGTCCAATGTTTTTTAGTATATCCTTTTAAATCCTTAGCTCTTAAGCCGGTGGTGTTTAAACGTCAAACATAATAATAATTATAAACAATATATTTGGTCTTTTGAGTCGAAAATAAAGCGTTAACCTAAAGTTTTTTGGTCATTTTTTAATTCTAAAAGGAAATCAATTGGGATTTCATCTAGTGTATCTTACAATGGGGTCTTTTGAGAGAACGTAAGTTATATTTGTAATAATTTTGCCTTATTTTTTCAATCAAATTTTGCTGACTTGGTCGACGCTATTTACCCAGATTTGGGTCATTTGATCGTGTGCAATACAATATTCTCTTGAAAAAACTTGAGCTGCTAGGGTTTCACGCTGCTTTCCTTGACTGGATTAAAAGTTAAATTGGTGATGTTTTTTCAAATAAAATAATAACATTTTCAGGTGTTCCTCAAGGCAGCCACCTTGGGCCACTCTTTTTTCTTGTTTTTTATAAATGATTTGCCAAATTATATTTCTTATGCAAAGTGTCTCTTATTTATGCTGATGATCTCAAGATTTTTAGCTGTGTAAGATCTCCATTTCATGCCAGTAAAATTCAAACTGATATTGACTGCATTGATAATTGGTTTTACTACAAATGGTTTAAATTTCAACATTCAAAAATGCAGTGTTGTTACATTTTTTAAGATACTAGATCCATTAAGTTTCAATTACAAAATTGATAATCATCCATTACAAAGGTTAAAAAGATCGTGAAGTTATCTTTGACTATAAAATGATGTGTTTTTCGCTTCATATTGACCACGATATTTCTACAGCTAACTCGATCTTGGGTTTTATATCCAGAAGTTCTAAGTCTTTTGAAGATCCATACACTCTAAAAACCCTTTATTTATCCTTTGTCAGACCTTTGCTGGAGTATTGTTGCATTCTCTTTACTCAATCAAGTATCCTTAGGATTGAAAAAAGAAAAGATGTACAAAATTCGCCTTACGTAAGGTTCTTACAAATTCAGATATTCCATTTTATGAGATCAAGTGTAAATTAATTAATTTAAAACCTTTAGTGCAGGGAAGAATGCTTCATTCGATACTCTTTGCTTTCGATGTTTTGAATTCTAACATCGATTGTTGTACTATGCTATCAATGTTTAATATTTACGTACCTTCTCGTAGTTTGTAACCTAGAGATGGAATTTTTTTACATGTTCTTTTTCAATATTACCTTTATTGTATTTGATTTTTTAATTGATTTTAATAATAGTTGGTTAAATATTAAGTGAAATTTATTATGTTAAGTTTTTTATAAACTGTATTATTTTAAGTTAATTATATTGAACTCATATGTTATAAATTTTATTATTATTTGCTTTAATTTAAGTCTCCATAAAGTCATGATACTTGAAAGACGAAAATAAATAAAATATTTTGCATCATTGATAAATCTTAGGCCAAGTTAAAAACAATTCTCAGGAATCACACTAAAGGCTCCTTCTTGGTGCTTTATTTGTGAAAATCTGTTCTGTTTTGTTTATAAAAATTGAACGTTTTAGTTTTGTTATTAAATGAAAAAACGTCTTAATTTTCAAAAACAAAATTTAGAATTTACCAATCACAAGGTTTAGGTTAAAACAAAATAAATAAATGCAGACACACAGACTTAGAAGAAATAAATGTTTTGGTGCTCATAATCATTGAAATTTTCACCAAACCTTTTTAATACAAAACCAATATTGTTCCTCTAGGGAGGTAAGAAAGTAGTTTCCTATTTTCCTGATTTAAATAAGAAAAATAGAAAACTTATTTTAATAAGAAAAATAGAAAACTGGGTATAATTTAACATAGAAAAGATTAAGACATTCATGAAGGAGAAAATTGACCTATTCCAAAAATCTTCTGATTTCGAAGTGTTCTCACATTCACTCTAGAAAACCCTTGAGAATAATGTTTTGATTAGGAGTTTTGCTATCACTAGTTGATTTCTTCTATGATACACACCTCTTGGGAAAAGATACAAATGTCAGTTCAAATCATCATGGAAGGAATAGAAACACAAAATGAGGATAGACGAAATACATAATTAACATTAAAGTACGTGAATCGAATTGAATATTATGAAATTAATTATTTATCAAGTATCACTTATGGGAATTTATATGCTTCCAAGAATAAAACTAAGAAATCTGGAAAATTATTTATTGGCAACACTGCTTATAGTTCTATTAACTTCACACCCAATAGAAATATAAAATACAAAATTGAAGAACAAAAAAAAACTTAAAAACCAAACAAACATGATGTCATTTTTATATTTGCATATCGTCACCATCTTGAAACAATACATGAAAAAAAAAAACAAAGCTGCTAATTCAACTTTTCTCTCTCTATACATTCTAATAATTCCAGTTGTATAGTTCTTTCAAAAATTTAACAAAACACTTTAAAAAAAACATACACAATATTCTAGGAAAGCTATGATACGTCCCAATTAATGATCAATATCCGTAAGATACATTTTTAAGTCCATCATCATCACAATTCGTACTTCATTACCTGATATGCTGCTATATCCTCAGTGTTGCTATACAATGGAACAGGTGATGAATTTCGTGGTGCAAACATTTTTGGAATTAAAAATTTCCAAATCAACAAATGACGTTTTATTTTAGATTTGTATATTTAATTATTTTTTAATATTTTTACACTGAGTTTTCTTCAAAACACATACGATTTTCATTTTATCGACAAAAAAAATAAAATAAAATAATTAAAGGATGCAAAAACACTGCAAACTAATTTTTTCACTTTCAAATGCAACAACAAACACAATTATAATGCTTCAGGGCTTTTCTTTTGTGAAACAACTTTCTTCGGTTGGGTGAATTTTTCGCCGCATATTTACATAGGCAAAGTATATAGATAGCTGCTACTTCAACTGCTACTACTGCTGCTGTTGATGATGATGGTGATGTTGATGACGACGATGTATCTATAGATAGTGCATCAACTTATTGCATCTCACCATGCAGATAATTTCAGATCAACGAACAAACGAAAAAAAAGCGAAGGCGAATACCGAAGAATCACAAAAAAAAACAAATCATAAAAAATAAGAAAACACGAAGAAAATTACTTTTTTTTCTTTCTTTAGGTTTTTTGTTGTTTTTCTTTTTTTTTAAATAAATAACTTTTCTTTTTTCTTTCGAATGAATGCTGCACCGCTACTATTGGGATGCATGTATCTTTGAGATGATAATAATCAGGTTTGTTTTCTTCTTAAGGTTGATTTTATTGTTGTTGTTGAAACCTAAGGTATAGATACAATACCACCGACATACACTGTCAGCATTCCATAAGATGTAACTGCAGCACGTTGCAATCACCACATGCACCGTATGCAAGGTGTTGTTTTGGCCAACGACAACAACTACGACGACGACGGAGATGACGACGGAGACGACGACAAAAAAGACGACGACGATGAAGCAGAAGAAGTGAAAACTTTCATTTGTATCTTTTTCTCGATTAAGATATAATTTTATGTTGATTTTGACGTGTGACAACAACAACAAAACTTTCTTGTTAAACTTGTGGAAATTGTTTCACAGATTCTCGCGAATATCTTTTAAGCGATTCTGACTTTAAGTTAATTATTTTGTTTTAAATTAAGGCAAATGACGAGTCACGAAGATTGATTCACTTTTTCACATACCAAATTGTATCTCAAGTTAAATTTAGGTAGTTTTCTTTTGACACTTAATAAAATATATATGTTTGTTTCGTGTAACAAACAAAATTTCGATAAATTCGTTAAAATTGCAATTTAGATACTTTTGTATCTTTGAGATACTTTTAGTGTATCTTTTTGATATAGAGCTGCTATTAATGCAGTAAATTCAATACAATTCGATTCGATTCGACAGACGGTAGTGGCCCAATTATCGTAGACTCCATATTCGACTAAACACACAACCGATATTTTGATGTTGTGTTGTAAATTGTACACAAATCAAAACACACAGATTCAATGCGATTCAATTCAATTCGATTCGAATGGACAAACGCACGGTCATCAGAGACGATTATATTATAGGTTGTTTTTTTTTTGTATTTTTGTCTACCTGTATTATTCTTATTATTAAAGCGAAGCTTACGATTAATTTCACGACTTCTTTCAAACTGAATACCAGGTTTGAGTTAAGACAGTAAGCGAGCGGTGAGTTGTTATTATGCTTGTTGCTGGAACTGTTGTCGCTGTATAGCTGCCCAAGCCCAATCTCAGTCTCAATCTCAATTCCAAGACGGAGGCAGGTATTTTTCTCCGGGTTTTTTGTCTCTCTGTTGTTGTTATAAGTTTGTAGGTAGTTTTTAAGTTATTTATTATTCAATTTTTATTTTTTTTTGTATTTTAGTATTATTATTCTCTTCAGTTCGAATATTTCAAATCACGTAGAAAGGTGTGTTTTTTTTTGTTGATGTTGTTAGTTCTGGAAAATCGCATGCAACACAGGTGAGCTGCTCAGCTCATATACTAGGTAGGAGCCATAGAGTGTTGACATGTCTATACGCCGCCGGCCGCCGCCGCTCCGCCGGACTATACAGAGTTGGACCTCAACTTGAAGAAAGAATTAAAAATCATGACAACGATGACGACTGACGACGAAGACGACAAGTCGAAAATGACAACGCATGAGGTGCGGGAGGAGATGACAACAATACTGATGCAGTCGTATATAGATACATTTGTATCTATGTTTTTCAAATCAAGTTTCTGATGGTAATTATTATTATTGTGATTATTATTATAATTTGAAGTTAAGGTAGTTTTGGAATATCTTTTAATAGCTAGATTTTTTTTATTGACAGAGGTTGACGACGACGACAGCCTACCGAGCAAAGACGACGACGACGACGACTTTTGTTAAATTGTTTTGTCTTTTAATTTGTCAATGAATTTACAAATTAACAGTTGTTGGTTTTTATTTAAGTTTTTTTTTTATTTTGTTTGTTGTTATTAAAACAACTTAAGTTTTTAATAAGAGAAGAAAAACAAGCAGGTGATGTGATGAGGAAAAGGCAAGATTTTCAAGGAAAAGTTGTTTACTATTATGTGCGTTTTTATAAATATTTGTTTTTCTTGGTTTTTATTGTTGTTTGACTAATGTGGCGATTAATTATTGCATTAAAAAGATTGAGAGAGAAAGAGAGATTTGAAAGTAGTATTAAATAAATTGTTGTTTTTAATATTTATTTGTTTTTCCAACATTTTTCTTTTTAAGTATTAATGACTCGAAAAGATTTTATTATTATTCTTACATTGTTGGTTTATTATGGTAATAAAAAATTGATGAATTTTTTAATATAAGGCAGATATGCAAATATAATTATAACCTGGCTTAAATTGAAAGAGCTAATAAAGAAAGAAATATGATTGGAAAAGTGGGCTTTCATGATACAAAGTGCATTTGAACTTTCAAGCAGTTGTTTGTTTGATTTCATTTCATTTTTATATCGTCATAAATAAAATTTTATGAGAATTTTTGTATTCATAAAGTTTAAGTATTTAAGTACGTGGGTTTTTTTTTATAGACAGTAAAGGAGCAGTAAACTTTAAAGAAGTAAATGGTTGTAAATAGTTTCAATTTGATGTAAGAAAGTATGTCTATGAATGTCTATGATGAACCAAAAATGATATCATCTAGAAACTAAAACATAGGAATGATATTTTAAACAAAAAAAACTTAATTTTCAAAATTTTGTATCAATTTGTATAAAAAACACTTCAACATTTTCTCAATTATTTTGTTTATATTATTTTTAACTTCCCATAGAATATTATTGTAACCGGTCCGATTTTCCGAATTGAAAATTTTGACATTTTCCGACGTTTCAAGGTTGCTAGAGTCGAAGCAAAAGATTTTTCAAAAGATTTCGTTCGAGACATGTTTTTCCTCGTCCATAGCGTCCACAGATAATAATAAAGAAAATTGCGTGAGTGGTATTTTTACAATAGCATTTTAAAAAAAATGGGCGAACATTTTGGTTAACCCTAAATACCTCACGAACCAATAACGCTAGAGACTTGAATTATATTTTATATTATATATTTTAAAGCTATTTAAAAAAAAAAACATATTTTTGAACAAAATTACAATTAACGTTTTTTTTATTAATCAAAAAAACTAAAACCAAAATATTTGTCAACACGAAGATTTTACGAACAATAAATGATTTTATCTCCAAAACAATTTTGTGCAACGAAGAAAATCAAAAACGTTTTAAACATTTGGTAAAGTTTTGAGAAAAATCGAATTGAAAATTTTCTTGTAAAAAATAAAAACCTTAAAAAAATAACAAAAGTTGGTAAAATATGTTGCGGTAAATTTTATCACAACAAGTTTCACCTCCGTTGTTGCTAACCACCCTTAACGTATTCTTACTGCGGCCCCACAATTCTAGACGAGTTTAGTAGAAACCTGGACCATCAGCCAGTGACCTGCTCTCATAGCATTTTGGAAAAGCAAATTTAACAGGTGTGCGACGGTTGGTCCACGTATTGGTTGAATAAGATCATCAATGCATGAAGACGATACCCATGCCCAACAATGTCTACAGGAATGTCACACCATCTGTAACTTAGTATGGCCGAGAGCCCATCATAAAGTATTACCGATAGAAAATCACTCCAAGAATATCTTAATAACTTTTATTTTAATTATAGGCTTGGCTACCGAATTCCTTCAACACAACATAAGTAGTTTTGGTAATGCGAGGAATTCCACATGATTCTTCCAGAAAGTCTTGGCTGGAATGGGTTCGAAAGTGAAGAGTTGAACTCACTCATTGAGCAACTGGGTGATCGCATCACCTCTTTAAAGAGATCGCGTGCGATGAAAGATATCTTATGGATGGAGGAAGTTGCGGGACCGAGACAGATCGATCACTACGCAAAAGGTCCGAGAGGATTGCCTGAGGGCAAGTAGCCGGAAAGGTCAAGCTCGCCATGATGATGGCTAGTTTTTGAATTGCGCCCAAAGACTTTTGACGAAAGAAAAATTGTGTGAAGGCATTTTTTTTGAAAAGACCTACAGAAAGTAATTTTGTTTGGTACGATAATTTTTCTTTAAGTTTCTATTGAGTTAAAGATTTTGTTTTGTTTTGCCATGCAGAAAAGTTGAGGAAGGACTACTTACATAAATCATTACCAACAATATTTTTCATATAAAGGAATAGTTTAGTTTGTAAATCTAGTTTTGTTAAAAAGATATTTAGGCGACAACAAATTTTTACCAATTTTAGTGGCATTTCTTAAATTTTTATAAATTGGATGAATGCAATTAATTTGAAAAATATTAAGAACTGAACATCAATTTTTACCAAATTTGAGTACTATTTTTTGTAGATTTTATTTTTTTTATGGAAAAGCGGACTGTTGGATGTTTATTAAAAAAGTACTGAATATTGAAAACAATATTTTCTGTGAAATAAAAAAAGTTTGAAGACAATATATTTTTAATTTTTGAAAAGCTATTTGAGTCGAAAGTAAATTATTACCAAGTTTTAGTATTGTTTTTTTTTTTAGGTTTTTATTTTTTGTACAAAAACTGTCAATTAGATTTTTTCAAAATTTTACTGAATGTTAAGCACAATGTTTTTTAAAAGGTAAAATTAGTATTATCTTAAAGTCTTAAAAAGATATTTGAGTCGAAAATTAATTTTTACCAAATTTTATTAATTGTTTTGTTTAGGTTTTAATTTTTTGTAAAAAACTGTCAATTCGATTTCTTCAAAATTTTATTGAATGTTGAAAACAATATTTTTAAAAATTAAAAGTAGTTTCAAGCCCATATATCAAAGTTTTGAAAAGATATTTTAGTCGAAAATCAATTTTTAGTAACTTTTATTAATTTTTTTCTTAAGGTTTTTATTTTTTGTAAAAAAAACTGTGAATTTGATTTTTTTCAAAATGTTTCCGAATGCTAAAAACAATATTTCTTATAAGATGAAATAAGTTTAAAGCCTAAATTTTAAGTTTTTGAAAAGATATTTGAATCCATATTCAATTTTTACCAACTTTGAGTAATGTTTTTTTTAGATTTTTATTTTTTATAAAAAATACTGTCAATTCGATTTTTCTCAAAATTTTATCAGATGTCAAAAACATTATTCTTTTGCACAAAATTGTTTTGGAGATGAGATAATATTTTAGTCGTAAAATTTTGGAGGTGACACATTTTTTTCAGTTTTTATAAATTTCAAAGTAATTAACAATACTTTACAGATTGATTTCAAAATCTATATTTTTTAACAAAATTTTTAGTCGAAATCCAATGAATGAAACTAATTTAAAGTCAATATCTTCTATTATTCATTCACGAGTTATCGAAAACCGAACATACATTTTTAAAAATTTGCGTACTATTTTTGTAGATTTAATTTTTTTTATGAAGACAAAACAGACGGATTGTCGAAAACAATATTTTCTATGTGATACTGTGATATATGATGTGAAATATTTTTAACAAAATTTTACTGAATGTTGACAAGAATATTTTTTAAAAGATAAAATTAGTTTAAAACCAATTTCACAAAATTTTGAAAAAATATTTTAGTCGAAAAACTATTTTTAATAAACCTATATTAATTTTTAGGTTTGTATTTTAAAAAAAACTGTCAATTTAATTTTTCTCAAAATTTTCTCATAAATGTTGAAACGTTATTCTTCGTCGGATAAAGTTGTTTGGATATAAAATTATTTTTTGTTCTATGGACGACAAAGAAAACGTCGCGAACGTACGGACGTACGAACCCATTGAAATCGTAGCCACCCTTCTATGGAATTTGACCGTTTGGCCGCTGTTGGCTTAGTTTATTTTAAAAACAATTATGTCAAAGTAGTTTTCTTTATTCTGAAACAATTTAAATAATCATAAATTTTATACTTTTGCATTTGATATGAAGCCAAAGATTTAAAGTTGTTTTTTAAGACGAGAAGAAGGAAAAAAAACAAGAACTAAGCTTTATTATAAAGATTTTCGGCAAATGGCCCCTGCGGCTGGCTCGAATTTTGGACAATTTTTTAGAGCAATTGGGGACATATGTCACCCTTCCATCATCTAAAACTTAATTGCGTTGACTCTCAATTTAAAAAAAACCCACAAACAACAATTCAACGCTGTCAAATTGCACATCTTGTCAACCACGCTAGAGTGGCATGACACGAGGTAATTCGCACACCAAAAGTTAAGTTCAATAAATTAATGCGTCGTTCGAACCGAATCATTACTTTTGTAAAACAGTTTTCACGCTTTGCAAACTATGTTCAAGAAATGACTATTTATTATGAAATGGCAAACAAAACCTAGCATATGTATTGCTTTAAGTATTGCTAGATTGAAAATCACAAGTTTAAAAAAGGAAATCTTTATTACTTTCGAAAAGCAGTGATATTATGAAAAAGGTCAAAATATAAAAAGTTTGTTTGGCGCTAGGAGACATTCATTGGAACGCAAAATTGGAGTTCCGGGAAGCATTTCATAAAAAGCAGTAGACGTTAAAATAGTAAACTTCTAAAGCAACAACATCAAAAACCAATTTATGGAGTCCTTCTTTTTTTAGCCTGTTTCTAATTCAAAATTAAATCTACCACCTGATTTTTTTTTAAATCAGTCAAAATGAAAAATGTACGTAAGTTCAAAAATTTGTTTTTTTCCTTAAAAAAATATGTTATATGATTTTTAAAGTCTTAACTTTATTAACAACATTACTATTTAAAAAGAAGCCTTTAGTCAATATAATTTTTCATTTAAAAGATGTTTCGGTCAAAAACAATTTGCAATAATTGTTTAGTGTTTTTTTGGCTCGTCTCTCTTTTCCAATTTCGTTTTAAATAAACTCGAGAAGGCTACCAAATTGTTATTATTTAAACTGATTTTGCGAAGGCTTTTAATAGAGTTAGCATACTATTTTGATTGAAAAATTGAAACAATGTGGTTTTTACTCAAATATGTTGAAATGGTTGGAGTCCTATTTCAGGGGTCGCGTACAATTAGTTTGTATTGATCAAGTGCTCTCTAGTCCAATTATTGTTACTTGGGTGTCCCGCAAGAAAGCCATCTTGGTCCCTTTCTTTTTTTTTAAATATTTATCAACGGCTTGGCTGATATCCTCTTAAATTCTAGTACACTTTTATTTGGTGATGATTTAAAGTTTTTCAGGTGCATAAATTCTTTAAATGATTGTGTTCTTGCAAAATGATGTCCAAAAGTTGACAGAATGGTGTACAACTAACCAATTATTCTTGAACGTTAATATATGTCAACTTTTTTCCTTTTGTGGCAATGTTTCGAAATTTCCTTTTCATTAAGTTAAGTAAATAACATTGTTCTTGAAAGATTTTTGGAGAAAAAGGACCTTGGTGTATTGTTTGATTCAAAACTGAACTTTAGCAAGCATAGGTTTTATTAAACGTAATTCAAGACTTGAAGGACGCTTTTGTCTTTAAATCTCTATTTAACTCCTATTTTAGATCAAACTTATAATACTGTTGGGTGATTTGGAATTCTTGCTACAATGTTTATTCAAATAGAATTAAAATGGTATACAAAAATTTACAAAGTTTATAATTCAGAATTTAGGTTGGAACATCGAAATCCTGTCGGACTCGACTAGATGTAAACTTCTTGGAACTTCTGTAGTCTAATTGTAGACGTTAAGATCTTTAATTGATGTGAAAAAATAAATAAATAAACATTCTAACAGTTTTTTTTTTTTGTAGAAATTTTACCAAATATTGACAAGAATAAATTGCAAGAAGTGAAATCAATATCTTAAAGTAATTTTAAGATATTCGGGCTTTAAAAAAAACTGACCAATTTTTGAAACAAAATTGTGCAGTTTGTTATTTGAAAAGCAACTAAACTGGATGCTTTTTAAACTCTTGACCAGATGTAAAAAACGCCTTTTTTAAAAACTATATTTTTATAACTAGTCTGGAGAAACGTTTGTTTACACCTCATTTTTTTCAAAATCAACTAAAATAAACGTTTTTCTCCTGGACGATTGGATCCTGTATTATTTTTAAAATATGTTCGTTTCTTCTTGACTCCAAGAAAATAAAGTTCATAGACATAACATAGTTCATAAACTAAGGTTAACAAAAACACAAATGTGAATAAGCACGACTTGATATATTCATATATACTAGAGTTCAGTTTATTTTACTATTCACACAATTAGCCTCAAGTTACATTTCATGGTAAACATTCAAAGGTCCAACTTCCACTACATTATATGAGTTTGAATTACATGTAAATAGTATCACATTTTTCTTTTGATGATCCACACACAAAAAAAAAACAAAACCTAGACCATTCTTAAAACTGCCCTGAAGCATTAAAAGCTTTCAAAGTTAGTTATTTTTTTAAAGAATTTTCGTTCTATATTTTGAATAGAAGATTTAAAGAAAAAAATGGAACACAAATTCTCTTCCAGAAATAGAACAATGTATTCATTTATACTTTTCTTTTTTATTCATGTAGAAAAAAAAATAACCTCTTCCAAATACCAAACGTCAAAATCTTTGTTACTTAAAACAAAAAAAGAAAACACTATACAACTATGAGCAATTGCTCATAGTTTTTGTCTTTTTCTTTACCTTATATGCAACTAAGCATCTACTACGCTCCGTATTTCTAAAATACAAAGAACTACATTGTTTGTTTTTTTTTTTTAATTTCTAAGAAATGAGAATAAGCTATATGGACCTTTTCAATCTTTTTTAACTTTATTTGTATGAAGCCAGAACAATTTTAACATCTTGTTAGAACAAAATCTTCCCTATTGTCATGTCACACAAATAGGTCACGCAAGTTGTTTAGAAAGAAAAAGCCTTGAAAGGAAAAGATAGTTTATTGTTTCGTATCTACTCTGCAAAGCAGCAAGTCAACTGTCACAATTTTTCATAAAAGGAAGTCAATTCAACTTCAATGCATTTTAATTAGAAAAAAAAAAACAACAAAACAAAAATAAAAAAAGAAACAAATCATTCCCATAAATAATCTGCCATAAAATGTTGCAAATTTTTGTTTTGTAAAACATTCAACGGATGTATAACACAACCATTTTTGGTATTTTAATGTTTTCAATAGAATAATGCAAAACTTCTTCTTACGGTTATTGTTTTGCTGGAAAAGTTTCACTTTTCACACTTAAAACAAGTAAACGGCAAATATGAGTGCACATTATGTAGATATAGAAGTATCTATAAAATGCACGCCCACAAAAAATACCTTACCATTCTATTTTGGCCGCCAAAAGATACTCTAAGCTAATGTCTGCACGTTTTTCAGCACATTTTTTGGATGGCTTTAAAGTTGTACCTGCAGTCTGCACTTAGGTGCAATATAAGCCATCAACTTTCAAGCATGTAACACATGAATATAAATAATGACGCATTGTGAAATTTCAAGTAAATGCGAGAGAACTATTTCTTGTACTCGTACTTAAGTACTCTGACAATAGTAACAATTTAAATATCACAATTACCATTTGCTGTTTTCAAGTATCTCGTCAGAATTACGAACTTTTGTATACTTTAAATCTAGAGATTGTGAGTAATTCAAAGTAAATACTTTCAAGTACTTGCTCATACTTTAAGTCTCACGTGTGTTGATACAAAATGTTCAATTTTCCTCATTAATTGTTATAATAATTTAAATAAACAATACTCATAAAATCAAGAAAGTGCTTAAATGAGTCGTATGTAAGCAATAGTTATGTCTAAGTACAATAACTTAGTACTTGAATTTTAAGATGAAAGCTTATATAGTTGAAAATTGTAAGTATTGATACCAGGACTTGTAATTGTTCATGAATTCTTTTTGTACTCAAAGATGCACTAAAATGACTTTCAATAACTTTTGCTATAAATTATTCAATACTTGAAAGTACATACCAAGTAGTGGATGTTCTTCTCAAGTATTGAAGTACCTGATTCTTGGAGCTTACGTACCTGAAACTTTGTTACTTTGAGTAATTAAAAGGAAATACTTTCAAGTACTTGCTCATACTTTAAGTCTCACGTGTGTTGATACAAAAATACTTCCATCTAATGAAGTACTTGTTTAATTTTTCTCATTAAATGGTAAACCAACTTTACTCATTAAGCCAAGAAAGTGCTTAAGGTATAAGTACAATTACTTAGTACTCGAATTTTAAAATGCTAGTTTATACATATAGTTGAAAATTTTAAGTACTGATACCAGGACTTGTAATTGTTTATGATTTCCTTTTGTACTCAAAGATGCACTCTAATGATTTTCAATAACTTTTGTGTTTGCACGGCTGAAGTACGTATCTGATACTTGAAGCTTACGTACTTGAAACTTTTTAACTAAGTATATGATGCTAAGTATTTAAGTTAAATGTTTGTTGAGCTTTAAGACTTTAGAAATCGTTCTCAAGTTACGAGTACTTGCTGCTTAAGTACCTCATACTTCGCAACTAAGTATCAGATAAATACAAAATAAGGTCGTTGCGCCTAAGAGAACTAGGTCCTACTGACTTACAACTCACAATTAGACTTGTGTGCGAGTCATTTCAGTTATAGAGTAAGTGTCAGATACTTGGTATTTAAGTTTATGTTAGTTAAACTTAAACTCTTAAAAAATGCAACTCAAGCACGTGATACCTGTAACTTAGGCAATTGAAGCTTGGTACATAAGTTAATGATAGCTAGGACCTTAATATATAATACTCGGTACTTAAGTACTTGTTACTTTATATTTAAGGACCTTATACTTGTTAGTAGAGTATGTGATACTTGGCGCTCAAGTAACTGATAGTTCTTGGCATTCAAGTTACTGATACTTGGTATTCAAATAGGTCATACTAGGTACTTAAGTACCTGATGCTTTGTACTCAAGTACCTGATACTTAGTAGACTTTTTTATTCTTTCAAATATTTGAAGAATTGTGATACTTGTCTTTTTTTTGATAGGATACTGTAGTACGAGTACCGAAACCTAGTACTTGAGTCTAAGAGCTCAGAGTCATACAATGCAGTTAATTGTGCACTAAAGTATAGACCAAACTTGCAACCCACAATAACATCACCTTTTTTTTGTTCAATATCTTAACATATTAACACAAAACAAAAAATACTAAATGTATCTACGTATATCTTTGGATTTTGAACTGTACATAGGAATAGAGAGTATAGTTGAAGCTTGCAGTAGACAAGACTATAAGCTTTTTGAACCAGCCAACCAGCCCAGCATCAGTAGCCACGGCCACAGTCATTCGTTAAGAATACAATTTTCAACATTCATGTGTCTGTTAAGTGGCATTCGGTGGCGGCAGGAGCGCAACAACTACTGCACTGCTATCTGGCTTCAAGTGATGGCGGTTTTGTTCAAGTCAAACAATCTCCAAAGTCATAGTCATAGGATTTTATTTTTTTTTGTTGCTTTGGGGGTTAAACTTTTGGCCCGTTTGTGGATAGATATATTTTGATACTAGTACTCGGATACAAGTTGCATGTTAATTTCCGTCTTTGAATTTTCCATGAACCGACAGAGACCGCATACTCCCTGTCCGCCCGCCACGTCTGAACAATCAACATAGTCTACATACATATATATTTTTTGTAAACGGGTATAGAATAATAAAAATAAAACAAAACTACACTTATACCCTTTACTTGGTTTTAGCTGAGCTGTGTTACTCCTGAAGTGTTTATTGTATCCGAAATATATACTCGTACTTACACTACTCTCCACAATGTATCTACGTATCTATCTATTGTTTGTGATGTTGCGGAGCTTTGCAGCTCAACCGGAAAAAAATATTGTAGATTTCCAACAACTAGATGTCGTCTCTTAAGTCGAAATACAGACAAAAAACAATACAAAAAATGTTGACAGGCGGGCGGATGGCAAAAAACACCAGTCACTTGTTCACCTCCTTCGTATATCTGTCAGATACTATATCTAACGTAGGTACTGAACTTTGGTAAGAGTTTTTTTTTTATTCATACCTACTTTAAATAGCTTGACTATATTCGTAACTAAATTTTGTATACCTTTGACTGACTGACGTGACTGAAATAATTTCAAACTTTTTTTGGATGGATTTGTTCCGACTATTTTATGGATTAAAGATCTCAGAGACCGACTAGACTTGGATTCAACAATCGGTAGGTTGGTCTGTTGGTCGGTCGGTCGGTGGTGATGATGACGGGCGTTGATACAAAAAAATCAAGACGATTAAGTTCCCTTTTTCGTATTTAATGTATGTTCATAGCTATGTTCATGTCTATGATGTATGCGAGCAAGTAAATTGAATTTGGACGTAAATAAAAAGTCCATTGTGATGCATAGTGAGAATTGTTTCAGATGTTCGAAATTTGATATAATGTACCTTTGTAAATGTTAAAGCTTAAAATAAGTTGTAGCATCTACTCGTAGTCTAGTTTTGTGTGTTTTGAGAATTTAAAAATGCATTTTATTTTCTAAAAATAGAAATAATGGAAGAGGACTTTTAAGGGTGAGGCGCTATCATTCGTGCATCTTTTCTGAGTGATATTTATTTTTCATAATGTTTTTAAAAAACGAAATAAAGCTTATCCAAAAATAGTATTTGTGTGATTAAATGGGTTATTACAAAATAGATGCTTTGGTATTGAAAAAATAAATATAATTCCATCTTTGTATATCAATAGATGCACTTCCGTAGAAATGTTTGTTAAAGAGGTTTTCAAAATGTTTCTTCTCCCTTAGACTCTTATTGAAATTGAGAGTTTTTCGAAAACTTCAATGCTTCAAATTTTATTTGAATATAGAGATCTGCTTTGGAATTACGACTCCTTTAAAATTTGTTCAGCTAGAGTTTCATTTTTAGATCATAGGTTATTTTAAAACTGACAGCTGTGTTCGAAACCTTGACAGAAAGTCAATTATTATACATTATTATTATACAAGTCTTTGTAGGTAAAACAGCGTTGGTCAAAACCACACCTGCCGTGCGAAAGTATTTGGACAACACTTCTGACATCGTATTGAGACTCATTTATGAACATAAAAAGAGTGACAGTTTGGTTGTAGGAATGTTTGCTTCTTAAAAGAAACTTGTATTTGGTCCAAACTTTACGTTCACTTAACTGAGTTTTGCCATCTTATCGAAGGATTTATTACAAAATACAGCCGAATCTTTTAAGTCAATCTTTCAAGGGATATCAAAACTAGTTAGAGCTAGAGGGAGTTTCAGAAAAATTCAAGTTAGAGAGGTTTTTTTATAATAAAGGGTGATTTTTTTGAGGTTAGGATTTTCATGCATTAGTATTTGACAGATCACGCGGGATTTCAGACATGGTGTCAAAGAGAAAGATGCTCAGTATGCTTTGACATTTCATCATGAATAGACTTACTAACGAGCAACGCTTGTAAATCATTGAATTTTATTACCAACATCAGTGTTCGGTTCGAAATGTGTTTCGCGCTTTACGTCCGATTTATGGTCTACATAATCGACCAAGTGAGCAAACAATTAATGCGATTGTGACCAAGTTTCGCACTCAGTTCACTTTATTGGACATTAAACCAACCACACGAATGCGTACAGTGCGTACAGAAGAGAATATTGCGTCTGTTTCTGAGAGTGTTGCTGAAGACCGTGAAATGTCGATTCGTCGCCGTTTGCAGCAATTGGGTTTGTGTTATTCGACCACATGGAAGATTTTACGCAAAGATCTTGGTGTAAAACCGTATAAAATACAGCTCGTGCAAGAACTGAAGCCGAACGATCTGCCACAACGTCGAATTTTCAGTGAATGGGCCCTAGAAAAGTTGGCAGAAAATCCGCTTTTTTATCGACAAATTTTGTTCAGCGATGAGGCTCATTTCTGGTTGAATGGCTACGTAAATAAGCAAAATTGCCGCATTTGGAGTGAAGAGCAACCAGAAGCCGTTCAAGAACTGCCCATGCATCCCGAAAAATGCACTGTTTGGTGTGGTTTGTACGCTGGTGGAATAATTGGACCGTATTTTTTCAAAGATGCTGTTGAACGCAACGTTACGGTGAATGGCGATCGCTATCGTTCAATGCTAACAAACTTTTTGTTGCCAAAAATGGAAGAACTGAACTTGGTTGACATGTGGTTTCAACAAGATGGCGCTACATGCCACACAGCTCGCGATTCTATGGCCATTTTGAGGGAAAACTTCGGAGAACAATTCATCTCAAGGAATGGACCGGTAAGTTGGACACCAAGATCATGCGATTTGACGCCTTTAGACTATTTTTTGTGGGGCTACGTCAAGTCTAAAGTCTACACAAATAAGCCAGCAACTATTCCAGCTTTGGAAGACAACATTTCCGAAGAAATTCGGGCTATTCCGGCCGAAATGCTCGAAAAAGTTACCCAAAATTGGACTTTCCGAATGGACCACCTAAGACGCAGCCGCGGTCAACATTTAAATGAAATTATCTTCAAAAAGTAAATGTCATGGACGTTTCAAATAAATAATCGATGAGATTTTGCAAATTGTATGGGTTTTTTTTTTTTTTTTAAAGTTATCAAGCTCTTAAAAAATCACCGTTTATATTGAATTATATAATAAATAAAATAAATAAAGCTTAACTTCTTGCGTTTGTCGCTCACTCATTCATAATAACGTATAATGAAAAAAAATGTTTCAACTTAATTATTAAAAACCATTTGTAATTTGATCACCGTTTCCGTGTTTTCAGAGAACATTTTGATGGGAAAATACTCAATTTGTAAAGTTATCGATGCAGAATAATATCTTGCGCTTTAATATTCTTATTTAAGAATGAAGTTCTCCATTCTTTACCGTGCCTACCTCCAATACATTTTTAAGCTTTAAAAGGCCAAAAAAGAGGTCAATAATCAAGAGAATGTGTTTGAATTAGAACGAATTTGGAGTTTGATTTAGAAAATAGCTCTTGTATGAGAATTTAAGATGTTGGCCTGATTAATTATCCAAGTTTCTGACCTCGAGCGCCAAATGCAACATGACCACGAATGAGAAAAACTTTGAAAAATTCGACTTACAGGTAAAGAAAAAAGGTTATCAATAAAGAGAATGTGTTCGAATTAGAGGGAACTTCGACTTAGAGGGAGTTCTAATAGTATTTGACTGGAAAATTGAAAGGAATGCAAAAATACGGGGAAGAAAATTAATTTAGAGGGAACTTCGACTTAAAGAAAGTTCAACTCAGAGAGAGTCTTCTGTATTTTAAATCAACTATTACGTTGATTGTCTGTATCAAGAACTCTACGAGAAACTCCATTGCAAAATCGGGAACGATCAAAATTCTGTATTCCAGTGAATCTATGCATGCGTCGGACCAACCGGAAAATTTGGTAGTTCTGAATTTTTGGTAACTTGTTTATGAAGTTGGCCTGATTAATTATCTAAGTTTTTGACTGCGAGCGCCCAAAGGAACATGACCATAAATCAGAATTTTTTTTTGAAAAGTTGGAAATTTGTTTTACTTATCCTTATTTATTAACTATTTAATTATGTATTAAGATTTTAAAGCAAATTAATGAACTACAATTTGAGCTTAAAAATGATTTTCAAAAATTAGCTGAAAAAAGGTTTTTTTTTTTACAAAAAAATCAGCGAGATTTCAGAACTTCAGAAAAAAGTAAGCTTATAGCAAGCGTCAAACTACGAAAGGTATAACATAATAATTGAGTTAGTACATTGTGTCAAAAGAATGACAAAATTCTATGGGATAAAGGTTCTTAGTCACTCCTGTTTCAGAATACTGAGTTGACATAAGAAATCAAAGAAATCTTTATTGAAGAAAGACTCACTTACAACGTATTGAAGACGCCCTGAAAGTAAGTTCCCGATGTAAAAATAGCCGTGTCGTCACCAAACATTGCAATACCAATATTATTTCCAAGATTTGGTAAATCGGAGACAAATATATTAAAGAGGATGGGACCAAGTACTGTGCCTTGAGGAATTCCATATGGAGTATTTTGTACTGAAGATAAATTGTCTTGTACTTTTACTAAACATTTTCCCCACTTAAAAAGCTTTGAATAATTTTTATTGTCGCCATTGAAAAGTTAAATTTAACAAGTTTGTGAATCAATGCGTCGTGCCAGATTGTATCCAATGCCTTTTCAATATCCAAAAGTACTAAGGCCGTCGACTTTTTTCTAAAAAATTTGTCTTTTACATGGTTTTTGATTCTCAAAATTTGGTGATTGGTGCTATGAAAGGGTCTGAAACCAAATTGATAATCAGGCAGAATATTATTCGCAGTGAGGTGATTGTCAAGATTTTTCTTGATTATTTTTTCAAGTAACTTGCTTATAGAGCTCATTAAGCTTATAGGTCTATAGCTGGCAGCATCATCTCTTAGTTTACCAGGCTTTGCAATTGGTATCACCATGGCAGTTTCCAGCAATCTGGAAAGTAACTTAATTTAAGACAAGCATTGAAAATTAAAGTTAGGTATCGTAAGCCTTCTCTTCTGTCCTTCTGTCTTGTATTAATGTCTTGTGTTCACCTTACATAGTCTAGTTGATCAAGGTGCTGTGTTCTCTACTCTGCACATTAATGTGCTGAGTAGTGTGAGGGTTTCTGTTATTATTAATGTCATTTGCTATTGCTGAGTTTAAATTGTTTGTACTTTTGAGGAAGCTATCATAACGATGGAGTCTTGTACTTGAACGACTAAAACTAAAGGTTAAATTACTAAAAACTGATGGTGATGAAATTTGTCCGTTTATTATTCCAACAATAAATCAAAACTGCAATTACATTCTATGATTTGTCAAAGAGGGAAGATTTATGAGAGAAAGTCTTTGTGAATGACACGGTAGTGTTTGAATATCATGAAACCACGGAAGGGATCGTCGACAAAAACAAAAAAATATTTTCTGAATGGCTTCGATTTTTGTGACGTATACGGCGTAGTAAGGTGATCATACTGTAGAAGCATATTTCAGGACTGGTCTCACAAATGAAACAAAAAGTATTTTTAAAACATATGGATCACGGAAATCTTGGCCAAATCTCTTAATAAAACCCAGAACTCTTTTTGTTTTTTTAACTATATGAAGTTAGTATGTCCATTGAATGTTATTTTAGAATCTAAGACAACATCCAAGTCAGAAAATACACATACTCTACTAAACGGACAAGGATCAATCATGTAACCAAAAACGATTGGAACTTTTTTGAGTGTAAAACTCATGGTTTTATATTTGTCAACATTTAAAACAGGACGATTATTATTGCACCAATCCCTGAATAATATTAAGTCTTCTTGCAAGAGAAGGCAGTCAGATGTATAGTTATTTTTTTTTTTAATTTAATGCCATCAGCATATATTAGGACAGACGAATTTTGTATAATCGAATCCAGTCATTTATAAATAAAACAAATAGAATAGGACCAAGGTGACTACCCTGCGGAACACCAGAATTCACAACAAATTAACTTGAACACTCATCACGAAATTTAACACTATAACGTCTATCTGGCAAATATGAGGAGACTCAGTTTATGAAACAGTCGTTAAGACCTTGATGTGATAGTTTTAAAACTAATGTTTTATAACACAATTTGTCAAAGGCCTTGCTGAAATCAGTAAAGATACAATCTACTTTTTCACGGTTTTCGAAAACATCTAAACAAAAGGATGTAAAGTTAAACAGATTAACAAAACAGCAGAACTACAGTGAAAAGAAAAGACGCTACATACGACTGACTCAAATAGTTTAAGTATCACAATAAGTTTGGCAATAGGTCGCTCAGTAGTTCAGTAGTAGGACCTTTTTTGTGTACTGGTATTAGCTCTTCCAGATACAAGGAAGCAGCGAGTTACTTAAAGACGTGTTGAAGAGAACTAAATACGCAACACATTTCTTTAAAATGGATGATGGGACTAGGACTAAAACATTCGTCAAGTTGTATGATTCTTTTAAGGACAGATCTTAACTTATAACGAAATTGATAGAATTGAAGTGGTAGCTGTGTTCGAAAAACTAATAGTGTTATAATCTACAAAAACTTCTTTGAAGTAGTTTGCAAACATATTCGCAATTATTCTTGGCTTATTACTTTTTGATGTCGAATCAGTTATTAAGTTAGGGTAGACACATGTTTTCTTCAATACCACAAATCGGACCCATTAAAATAACTTCCTATGTGTAGTTAAAAATAATGCGCAGTTTTTAGATAATCTTTTAATGGTAGTCCTAATACAAGAAGTCTGGATTCAATCTCTGTTTTTGGCAACTATAAAAAATTCCTTCTTGCAAGAAATTAAGAATATTCATTGTTATGAAAAATGCTTCTGAAAGAACCTTGAAATTTAGTATACAAAATGTAGGTTCACTCTATCTCTGACATTACTGACAATGAGAAATAGTTGGGAATAAAATAAAAACACCACCGATTTATTTTTATAATAAAGATCCAAAACAATTGTCAAGTGTTTTGCTTCAATTTCAGAAAAAAAGAAACACCTTCTAATACTCATTTTCAAGTGGGCATGATATATGCTTTTTGTCATTCTCTAAATGTTCAAAACTACTCTATCATAGTTTTCTTTGGCATTAAAATATGTGAATAAAAATTAAATGCATAGGAACATGACTTTACTTATTTCTTCACAGAAAAATAAAAGAAATACTTTCTCTGAATATGGTAAAAGAATCTATAACCAGAAATTATCTAACTTTGTTATAAAACTTACGTGACTTTAATTATATTTTTCTCTGTTAAAATGTCTTCACAACTTCAAACTTACTAACTTGCGATGTACCTAACCCAAACGTACATTAAAGTCAATAATAACAATTAATCACTTTGACCATATGCCACAAACGTGCTAACAACAATGGTTATTCTGACAGCAAATAAATGCTCTCGTACTTGCTTTTGGTTAGGCATAGCAAATTGTCACAATTGACGTTTTATGTAAATTTACTTTTAACCAAGCCCATACAGCTGAACAACCTACCTTTAACGCTTGTTACCATAACCATCTTAAAAAAGAAAAACGCAGGCATTTCCGTGAGCGAAAAAATAAATAAGAATTTAAAAATGGCAATAGCTTCTCGAACCTACTCAGAAGTTTAATAAATCAAGACACATTTGTTTCTTTGAACTTGTATAGGTGGGAGATTTCTCAAAACTCCAAAACAGAACTACACTTAAACATGCTAAAAATCTTGAGAGTAATTTGTTAAGTTAAAAATTCAAAACACAACATTTTAGCCATCAACTATCCGAATCAGCTTGCTGCCGCCTGGCATTGGAATTTCACAAAATTTATAGACAAACAATTCATAAAATTTAGGAGCTTGCTTTGGTCTCGCGTTAACACCGCACCCATTTTCAGCGAGTCCTGTCAAGGACACAGTTTTATTTGATAAAACCACTCTCCCCCGTTAGAGACATTTTGCAAATGTGTTCCAAATCGACAAAAAAAAATCTGCCCCAAAGGGGATCTAGAGGCAAAATGTTCTTATAGCTTGTTTTTATATTTTTGTTGGTGGCGAAGTCTGTCTAGGCTGCTTTGCTGACGCGACTTTATTTTTTTTGTTGCCTTAAGTTGATGTTTTTGATAATCAAAGTATATGTCATAATGACAAGGAATTTGATAGTTTTTGTTGTTTGTCTTCTTTTGCAAATCTTTGAGCATAATTTTGATGAAAAAATCTATAAGTTTTGTGTTGGAAATGTGTCGCCTGCTTTTATTACTTAAATACAATAGTTTTTGTCTCGTCAGCGATTATGGCGTCCTTGTGGTTGTCCGTCCTAATTTTGAAGAAGATAGTTTACGAAATTTGAGATGAAAAGAAAAACTTTTAATTGATGATATAGAATAGGCCCTTATAGTGGAATACAAATAATTGAGACTCATCTTTGATATGATATCATCCTCACATAAAATTACCACAGAATATCGGATTTGTTTTTATGTTTGTTTTTTATTACTTACGAATATGAAAATTTTGATTTTTGCTTACCTGAAAAGAAATAAGAAAACAATTTATTAAATTATGTTGTTTGATACTTTTATAAAAAATAAATTGGAAATATACAAATTAAAATATAGCCTTATTTTCAGTGCTTTGAAGACTATTTTTTTAAATTAGCATTTAAATTAGTATTTAAAAGAATTTTGTAAATCAACAAAAAATTGATTCATTCAAGAAGTACAAAATATTACTTAATAACAAAACTTATTTGAAAACATAAGAAAACAAAAAAAAGGAGGTGACTAAAGAGCCTACAACTTTTGAAAAAAATTCGTCAGAATCAAATATGAAAACAAAGTATTTCACATTTTACCTTATTTTACAAAAAAATATCATTAGCTTAATAATATAATTTATAATTTTAAATTTAAGTTTTTTTTTATAAAAAGCGCACACTCAAGGGGATAATAAAACCCTTATTATGTAGACACAGTGTCAGAAATACGAAATGGAGCGAAGGGTTGAAAGGACGTGTCGCTGTACATTGGTTTGAATTTCTGAATATTGCAATGGCTGGGGAAAGACAGATTGTGGTAAGGAATTCCACATTCGCGTAGCACGGCTAAAGAACGAATCTCTGTACTTGACAGTGCGACCGAAGTTGGGCTCGAGGGTATACTGATGAGCATTCCTAGGTGAGACAAGAAACATTTCGACGATGTTCAAGCGATGATGGTAATATCACCAATCAATCTAAATGCTCTACGTTCAATTCTGTTCAAGAGGCTTAAGTAAGTTGCAGGAGTACAAGCTCAGATATGGGAGTTATACTCAAGCTTTGGACGTATATAAGTCTTGTAAATAACAGAAAGATCAGAGGGGGAGAAAAACTTCTTGCATCGCTTTAGAAAACAAAAAAATCTTGCGGCATTTTTGGCGAATACAAAAAGTTATGAGTACTATTGTCAGCGAAACAATGTTTTGGATAAGAAGTTTCAGATAGGAGATCATTAATAAAAATGAGAAAAAGTGTTGGAGATAGAAATAAGCCCTGAGGCACGCCAGCATATATTTTGTGGTTTTCTGACTTGAATCCATCCAATACAACTTGTTTTGAACGATTTGAAAGGTAATTACTAATCCAATGAAGGAGGGATTCATGCAAACCGATAGGACGCAGCTTAATACGAAACATTATCAAATGCTTTTGAAATATTAAGTGCAATAATCTTACTGTTCGGTGAGATTAACCATGCGGTCACCAGTGGACCTATTTTTACGAAAGCCGTATAGTCGGTCATTATGAAGCTTCCGATTTTCAAGCTATTTCTTTATTTGATAATTATCAAATCAGCGTCTCCATGACCTTGGAAACAAGGGACGTAAGTGCAATCGATAGGTAATTAGACGGTGAGAAGGAATAGGCTGGACAAATGCAGTTTTCCATCCGCTCGTAATGAGACCTGAGGAGTAGGACAGATGAAAAAGCTTACGCAGTGGTTTTCGCCAGCGTTGAAGAACACCTCTTCAGAACAATAATGGGGATACCACCCGGACCAGCGGATTTATGTATGTTAAGATCTTTTAGGACTCTCGCCACAGTACGAGTGCGAAAAATGATTGCTCCCATAGAATCACTGACAGGCGGAGTCATAACACTCACTGGCGGCGAACTGCCTACCAATGAGATTCTATCTAAAGGGCTAACAAATGGAGTGTCATTGCCTTTGGGACATTGCAGTATTTAAGCCATAATTTTTGGTCATGTAAAAATTTGGTCCGTCGAATATGGGCGTTGCAGGAATATCTGGTTGCCTTGAACTTATTAATGTTTATCTCAGTTGGGTTGACTTCAAAACAACGGAAACCTAACTTTTTGACCCTAATAATATCTTTACTGCTCGAATCGAACCAAGCGTTTTCCTTAGGTCTGATGCTTTAACCCTATTCGGGATAAAAGTTCTCATTCCGAGAAGAATCAAACTTATGGTCATACCAGCGCTGCCGTCAACGTCACTATCAAGGAAGCATAGTGACCAGTTAAAGATCCTAAAATAATTATTGAGACCGTCCCAGTTTGCTTTCTCGTACTGCCAAATGGTTTTCTTAGGAGCTCTTTCTTTAACTGGAGAGTTTTTAAACGAGAAATTTGCCAATATGAAACAATGGCCAGATGCGCTTGGAGAAGATAGAACACTAATAGTTTACTTATCAGGGTCAGAGGTAAGAAACAAGTCAAGTGTGTTTTCTACTCGACTTACCACGTCCAATGTTCGAGTGGGCTCATTGACCAGCTAAATTAGTTGGTGTACCACAAGGCAGTCCTCTTGGTCCTCTATTTTTCTTTTTCGTTTTCAATGAAATTTCTAATGCGTTTTTGAATTCCTAATGCTTTATGATTTGATGTGAAAATAACTTGGAAGTCTTTCGGTGCGTACAAACTCTACATTATTTTAATACAAGACGATCTTGAAAGCTTATCAAAATAGTGTTCGTTTAACTCCGTACACCTTATTATTTTAAAATGTTTAAGTTTAACGCTTTGTCGAAACAGTTTTCTATTAATTTCGCCTTAAATTAAGTAAATTATTCCTTTCAACAAAAACACCTCGGTGTTATTTTGTATTTAAAACTAAACTTCTTGAAACATATACACTTTTTAGTGACTAAAAGGTAATTCAATTCTGGGCTTTATCTTGGCAATTTACAGGGAATCAGCGATAAAGATTCACTTTTTACAATTAAAAACAAAAAAACAATAATGGAAGATCAGTTCATATAATTTTTTTAGGAATAAAATTCCTTCTAAACCAAAAAATTGATTAATATTTTTTTTTGGTAGGAATTTAGATATTAACAAAATTAACAGAAACACAATCATGACTTGGCTACGTTAGATTCTGTTTTTTTTTCTCTCGATTGGAAAAGTAGCTTATGTACACATAAATCTAAAATAATTTAAAATTCAAAAGGAACATAAAAAGATTGTTTTTGATAAGTGGCCTACTTGGAACATATTTAATATTTATAATTTAAATTTTTATTATGGACGGCTTACTCAAAAAACCTTGGAAATAGAATACTAGAGGATGAGAAATAGACCTAAAAATGAACAAACAAGTTTTTGAAAATCTGTAAACGCACGATGGGAGCGCCAGAACACTTGATGTCAATTAAAAGAACTACAAGCAACAAAAAATACTTAAAACCCATAATGAATAATTCTCAATATAATTGCAACAATTACAATTCTTCAGCTAATAGCCAAAAGTTCATATAAAATGTTATTAAAATGAAATCATCATTAAAACAAATAATACTTTTATTCATTATTTCATTTACTGCAATCAGAAACAGACAGACAAACAAACAAAAAAAATAATAACTTTTTAAATTTGTTTCAAGTGCCACAGTCACACAAGGAGGGTCGGCCGCACACTTCACTCTATTTCTTAATTGAACAACTCAATCAGAGATAACTTTAACCTCGAGCGTATTAAATGGCCACCTCCACAAGAACCAAACCCTGTGATGGTCACGTGCAATTAAAGATAGAAAAAAAAAAACAAAATCTTAATAAATTAAGTTTATCCGCCCCCAAAATAAATTCCAACTTGCTGATGTTTTTCCATAACGAAAAATACAAAAACATAACAACCTCTAAAGAAAGTAGGTATCTCAGTATCTCATTTTAATTTGCGGGGATAATTTATCGTAATTTCATTTTTACAAAAAGCAAATTGTAACGAGTATTCAGTTTCAAGTTTCAACCAAAGCCAGAGATATATAGGAGCTTGTAAACGCCCACCAAAGTATTATCTATCTAAAAATATAAAACAAAAAAGATATCTCTGACGCTTATGGTGGCGATGGTTTGAGGGTTTCTCTATTGCACTTTGTAAATATAACTTCCCCAACAAAGTTACAAATTTGTATCTGACAGTTGTGAGTGCTTCTCCCACACCACAATACATAATCAAACCAAAACCGTACTATCAGAATGTTGACCACTTAAAATCACACACAAATTTGTGTTAAAAGAATTTCAGATTTCACATTAAGATAAAAGATCTAAACACTACACACACGTAAGTCCAAAAAAAAACAAAACAAAAAGGTATCCGGTGTGTTCACACCTTAATGGTTGGATGGTTTTGATGCTTCTAAACATTTAAAAAAACATCTGGTGTGACTACGCGCATTGCGCATTATTAAAATATTTTTTGTGTTTTTCAAAAGTCCTCCTTCGACTCCCACATCGTGACATATTTTCGGTTGATGCTTTTAATCCAAATTATAATAATATACTCGTAATATGATTAAGTTTTGGAAAATGTTGTTGATTCAACGGGAATGATGCTTCAAAGAAACCGCGCAAGGCAACATTTAAAGATGTAGGTACTACGTTTTGCAATTTTGTTGTTGTTGTAAATGTTTTTTTTCACATTAAATTTAAGCTCGCGTGTTGTTAAGACTCCCACAGCGTTACACTTCTGAGTATTCATCTGTTTTGAAAATGAAAGTCAAAGACAAACAATTTATCAAAACAAACGCAGGGATTTTGGGAATTCGCATTTTTTATTTGACTTTGGTTTGTATTACCCAAGGCGCAAAAACACAACTCTCTCTTAAGACCTTGTCATCTCCTTATGTCGTCTTCAGGGTCGTTTTACTAAAAGTGAGTTCAAGCGATTTATAACTACTTCTTTTAAAAAATAGTCTACTAAAAAGCAGTTAGAGAAAGGCGAATTGAAATGGTCAATTTTTCAATCCGAGTGTTTTTTTAAATATTATTTTAATTTAGAAAATATCGCTTATTGGTATATTTTTGGCTTAAGAAATATGTTAAACCTTTTCAAAAACCAACTATGAATATTTTGATGTTAGACTTTATTCTAAGTTTTGACATTATAGAACATAATGAATTCAATGAATGAAGACCTTAAAATGTAGCCCTTGCGTTCAAAACCTAAGTCAATTTTTTAATAAATCTGAGTGATAATTGATAGTGATAGGAAGTTATTGTAATGGGTCCGATTTGAAAATTTTGACATTTTTCGAAGTCTCAAGGTCGCTAGAGTCCAAATAAAAGATTTTTAGAAAGATGTGTGTACGTTCGCGACGTTTTTTCGTCGACCATAGTTCAAGAACCAGAAGAGATGTCGACTTCAAATAAATTTTGTTATACAGATAATAAGGCAGAAAGATGTAGATAGGGCTGAAAGAGGTGAACATTTTGGTTAACCCTAAATATCTCACGAACTAGTGACGCTAGAGACTTGAATTAAATTTAATAGGTATTATATTTTGTAACGTGATACCAAACCAGTATATTTTTGGAAAAAATCTAATCAACGTTTTTTTTTCTCAAATTTGTCACATCTAAAATTTTTCGAATACAAAATTACATATTTCCTATCTCTAAACAATTTTGTGACACGAAAACTAACTATGGTAAAATTTTGAGAAAAATCGAATTGACAGTTTTTTTTGACAACAAATAAAAACTTAAACAAACAAATAAGGCCTGTGTTGCCTTCTACGCTTGCAGCAAAACTTTCGGCAAAAAGTGGGGACTTCAGTCGAAGATGATTTTATGGACGTACACAGCCGTAGTACGTCCAATCTTAACATATGTTTCGATTGTGTGGTGGTCTGCTCTTAGCAAAGCCTATATATTGATAAGCTAAAGAAGGTTCAGAGAACAGCTTGCGTGGGCACCACAGGGGCCATGCGTACTTGCCAACGGATGCCTTAAACGTTATTTTGGATCTTCTACCAATCGACCTTTTTACTAAAATACATAGTTTCCTGCAGCGCTATTAGGCTGAAGGAATCAAACAGCTGGTTGTCAAAACCTTATGGTCACAGCAACACAACGAAATTGATTTCCTCAGCTATTATCTCGGTAGACACTGACTACTGCCCTCCTACTTTGAGCCTTAGTAAGGGTTTTAAGGATATTTTCCCATCCAGAGAAGATTGGGAGGATGACATCGTTTCGATAGGTTTCGACACAACCATCTTTACTGTAGGCTCAGAGATGGAGTGCGGAGTTGGTTCTGGGATCTTTTCTGAGTCCCTAAGTGTAGCCAAATCCTTTAGGCTTCCTGACTTTGCTTTCGTTTTTCAGGCTGAACTGCGGGCAATAAGGGAAGCATGTAAGATACTTAAACAAAACCCAAACCAAAAACGAAATGCGGCTATCTTTACAGACAGTCAGGCAGCTGTCAAAGCCATTAGCTCGGCCATATCCTCATCTAAATTGGTCCAGCAATGTCGCGATGAGCTTGCGAGCCTGAATATTAACCTCGGTGTCACCCTGATCTGGGTTCCGGGCCATAATGGTATCTTGGGAAATGAACGGGCTGACGAGCTAGTCAGGCAAGGATCGGACCTTCATAGCTCACTTTCGGAAATGGTTAACATTGAAGGGTAAAATCTTTTCTATCTACCAACTGAATCAAACCGAAGGTGGAGCAATTTACCCAACTGTATTATATCTAGGAAGATATGGCCCACCTATAATAAAACCCGTACAAACGATCTTCTATGCAGGCCAAGGCAAGACATAGCCAGGATTGTTGCGGTTCGTACCGGATATTGGCCTATAAGAGTTCATGCAGAGAAGTTGGGTATCTCTTACAACACCTTTTGCCGTAGCTGTAGTGACCAAAGAGAAAGTGAAACGATTATCCATTTCCTCTGCAAATGCCTTGCTTTGGCAAACAAAAGAATGAAATACTTTGGAAAAGCATTCTTTCACGAACTTGATGAGCTATCTGAGACAAAGATTAGAGACATAATCGCTATGAAGCTTCTCTATCAATCTATCCCTTTCAACCACAGGTCAAACGAGTTTTTGGTATCAAAACGGCGCACTACAGGCTAGGTTGCCTTGAGATTGATGTTCGGTTCTTGATATCTCTCAAAACTTCATTAATTTTATTCATCTAATTTGTAAAAATTTAAGAAATTCTAATAAAATTGGTAAAAATTTGGTTTCGACTGAAAATGTATTTAACAGAACAAGATTTTGAAATTAAACTATTTTTTTATATGATAATTCAACTGACAACTTTTTTAACCCAACAAAAAAACCTACAAACTTTTAAGCAAGACAAATCGACAGAAGGGATGGGAAATTATTAGTGTGGGTCGCATCAAAGCCTCTTTTTTGTTTTTATTTTTGGAAATTTATTATTCTATTTAGCGTGTTTAAGATTTTATAAAATACAAGCTTTCGGGTTCATAGATGATAAAAATAAAGGTCTACATATTTTTCGAAATTGAGAAAAGAAATGCATACTGATTTTAAATGTTTTTTTTCCCCCAGAATAGAGAAAAGAATATTTGTATGTGAACATTTATAATTTTTTTTTGTAAGATTTAAGCATTCTTAATCTAAAAATTGAAATATGTTTTAACATATGTCACTTTTCTTTAGAAGCGAACAAATTTCAATATTTATTTTCCCATTTAAATGCTGACTCAAAAGTTAATTGACATCGTATGAATTACGCAACGTAAAAAGACAAAAGTTTAAGATATTTATTTATAACATTCAAAGGAAAAGGTTATCCCAATTGGAGAATGACATATTTTACCACGTTAAAAAGTAGCTTTAAATACTCTACAACCTTTTAACGACCTCGTCACAAAAAATCATGTCAAAATATTGCTCCGTTGCTACTTATAGCACGGCCAAACAAACAAACAAGCAAGCAAACAAGCAAACAAACAAACTAATTGACTTTCTCATTTCGAATATAAGTATAGATGAGAAATAATCTAGAACCCGTACGTCCATTTACCACTCGAAGGATCATTCATTTTTCTTAATCCAAAAATGCTACATTTAACTTATATAACGAAATCATAAGAAAATTTAAATGAAAAAAGCTGAGATGTTCAATTTTTTCATATGAATTTGTTTAAAGATTCTTAAAATCTCTATTACATTTATTATTCTTAACACATTTGAATCTTCGATAGCATCTAAGTAGAAGTTTCACATCAAGGGAACACTTATGTTAGTGAACCTAACCTTACTATTGAAAAGGAAAAGTTCTACAAAAAGGTCATGTCGTATGTGTGTGTATGTACGTACTTACATATCTAAAACCCTATTAATCATTTCATTTAGATTCGTGCTAAAATATTCTCTTTTTAAAACTTTTCAAATACAACAATTAACCTTTTCGAGTATAAAAGATAGAACTTTTTATACTGATAGCAAATAAATAAACTCATTTGTAATTTGCCTCGCCTCGAACAAACATACATTAATACACATTTCCTATCTTCTATAAAATGTATGTATTTTTATCACTAAACACATCATCATTATAACTTTTATAGCCATGAAAAAAAAAATTATTTGTACATAGAGCAAAATTGTTAAAAAAAGTTTGAAGCGTTTACGTAAAATAAATATTACAAAGCTACTTCACACACTTTGAGACATTCACTATTTCAGTTTTGAGAGCTTCTTCTTAATTTAAATAGTAAATATATGTATTTACATTTCTATATTTTTCAAGTTCACATTAAGAGAAGGATAGATACATATTTATGTGTATTGAAAAGAAACACAAACAAAACTTTAGAGGTCAACTATTTACAGCTCTCTGAATTGTATATATTTGCTATCAATTATTATGCGAACTTATTAGTTTACCTTCTTTAAAACTTTTTGTTTGTTGATGATAATAATAGTAAAAAAAAACGTGCTCGTGTTTTAGACCAAAATAAAGCTTTCGATTATGTTTTCCTTATCTATGTTGTATAAAGGTAGCTGATAGTGTTTGATTAAAGAAAATGTTATGACAGTTTTTGTATATGATAAAAAAAAAACACAAAATTATGTATTCCAATTAATTCGAGATTACATACTGGTTGGGGTTCATCATGTTTCGAAAACGAAAGTAGTTTTGAACAATAAAGTACTTGAACAGGCTTTTAAACTACGCCTTAAGAGTTTCAGTGCGTTGAGAAAAGTGTCAAGAATGGCAACACCCCATCTATGTATCTAGGTCAGATCTCTTGAAATGTGGTTTTAATTGTCTTTCAATCTTTCGAGTCTGTCCGTGTTTTGTTCTTTTTTTCTTAAAAAAACTTTTTAATTTTTATAATGATATCTTCTTGAGAAATCTACTTAACTTTTCTTCCATGGTTTGTTTAAGATTGTAATTGAATACAAAAAAATTTATTGCAATTAGGAAGAAATTTAGGATATCGATTTGAGTTCGAATTTAGAAGATATTTCCTAGAAATTCACATTTATCATTTGCTTTTATTAATAAGCTAATTAAAAGTAAGGTTAATACAATTTGTATACACATCAATCGAAGTTAAGTGCTCTTATGAAGCGTTTTCCGATAAGAAGTTTCATTTTGATACTTAAAAAGTACAAGTATTTTCTAAGAGAAATAAATAGATGTTTATTTCAATTAAAAAAAAAAGGTTTGCTTTAACCAATTGAATACGATATCAGCCAAATAATCGCCATGGCTACGGTTGCAGCATCATATCCTCTTTTTATGGAAGTTGTTAAGACCAATTCTCACATTGGCGGTTGTATATCCTCAAGAACTTCAAGAATTACATCTTTAAAGTCTTGAATCGATTGTAGAGTATGGTCAGATAGACACTTGGAAAAAAATCTAAAGGCATTAAATCACAACATCACTGTGGCCAATTATGACCACCATTTCAAGAATTAAGACGATAAAGAAACTTTAATTGTAAAATTGCAATTGTTGCGTTCTTTTAGTGAATTTCAAGAATTCCAACGCAATGTTGAATGGTGTATTGTTACATTTTTAAGTAATGGCATAGTTTGAACTTGTAAAATGATTAAAGATGACAACTTCAAAAGTTGCAGCTGCCCAAATAGCGGGCTTTTTAAAATGAAACCTCTTATTGGAAACATTTTAGTAAGATCTATTTTACAAAACCTAATAAAATGGAAATCGTTTCGAGGTACGGGTTCAACCCTTTTTCTTTTATAGATCCAGAAAAACGTACTCTGCTATAAATTTCGACCATTTATGATCTATATCTGAAAAAGTGGACTTTTATACCCTTTGACTAACTCATTAACGTTTTGTTAAATTCCTATGGATTTGTAAATTTGAGTACAATTCCAATTTTTTTTCCACGAAACCAATGATTTCCCTTGTGTTTAATAAATTTCCGGAACAATAATCACTTGAATATAAAAACTTCCGTAGAAATTTGGCAGAGATTACAAAAACCGAAAGAATATGGCGGCAGTGAATGTTTTTGTTGATGGCCTTCTCCATATCGTCGCTCGTTTCATGTCTTCCTCCATGAAAATGGATAAACCTCAAATTCTACTTTCTTGTGAAATAAAACACATGCCACGACTTTAATTTTATGTGTGTATTGTTTACCTACTCGTATGTACCTTTACCGCAGAAAAGGAATTTTTTAGCAAGAAACAACTTTAAAAAAAAAACACTCATACGCCCGAGTGCACTATTCATGAATGTAACTGAGAGAATAATTAACGTACTTGAAAAAAAAAAAAAATAAATATACGAAAAACTCGTGAAGGTTTTTCTTTATTTTTGCTAAAATCACTCAAAAAAAAAACTTAATTTCACGCTAAACAATAAATTAAAATATCTACAAAAACAAAAATGTTTAAAGTCACATAACAGTATAGTCTCTTAAACTTATCAATATTTTAAAAAACTTTTCGGTTAATTAGCATTTATAATTTTGTATATCATTATCATTCTCGAATATTTCTACAAATGAATATTCATTGAATTGATGAATGTGGAACACTCATAGTGATTGTCAACTAGTTTGATAAAATGAAAACTGTCGTGTTTCAAACACTGAATTACGGAGTTAGGCTAATCTACAGCTGCTGCTGACTCAATGAAATAAGCCTCAACGAGAATTAAAAACTAATCTCTACAATAATCATTTTACATCGTTTTTCTGCCGTCACTATATTAATTTATATGATTTACGTTTTTTTATAATTAAGGATATAAAATTGTGAATAAATTACAAGTATCTAGGTTTACATGAATCAATTTTCTCTTGGATCAACTGATTGAGAGAGAAAAAAACAGAAAATCAATTTCGTAATATTACGAGTATCTATTTTGTCGTTGGACCAGTTTGTCATAATTTACATCAGACACACAAAATTTAAAAAAAAATTATCCCCACAAAAAAAAATTGGATTATGTAAATGTTTAATAATTTATTCAGTTTTTTCCTACTTTTTTTCGTACACACACATCACGACGAAACATAAATATTTGAAACTATTTAATCCAGTTTGTGATTTTATATGAAGTAAATGAATTTCATTTCCACAAAATGAGAAAAACAACCTCATTTACTGGATACATATACGACTTACGAGTACACATGATCTCGTTACAAATGGACTCAATTAATTTTTATTTTATGTTTCTTTTATTTGAAGCAAAAAGAAAAACCTAAATAATGATATGGATTTATTTATTTTTATTATCATTTTCATTCATAACACGATTTCAAAATATACAAATTTTGCTTCTTATAATATATGATTTGAATATGAGTACACTAAGAGAAAAAAAAATAAAATGGTTTAGGATAAAACTTTTAGGTTAAAAATATGTGAAATTTCGGATCATCGATGCTTTTTTTTCAGAACAATAGAAATCAAAATAAATCAATTTTAATATGAACAAGAAAACCAGTGCGGGGGAATAGGTGACGGTATGTGAATATTTTCTAAATGCCTCCTTAAATTGACTTTTTTCTTAACACTTTTTTGCTTCTCTTGAATAACGCAGCAAGGACTCATGGTCCTTAGGTTAGGTTAGGTTAGAGTGGCTGTCTAGATATCATTGACACACGTAGACCTCAAGGGTCCATTGTGATACCACTAATGAGGTTACTCATGGGAGTAATGAATTTAAACAAACCATTTTGTGCTTTTAATAAAGTTAGAGAGACGTTTTGTGTCAATATTTGCCAGTTCACTGGTATTATCGAAGAAGGGATTACCGAGAAAGTAATTCCTTCTAATGGAGAGTGCTGGACATGTACATAGAAGGTGTTGGACTGTTTCCTCTTCCTCCTCGTCCATGCAGCTTCTACAGAAGTCATTTGTGTAGACCCCTAGCCTCAGAGCATGTCTACCTATGAGGCAGTGTCCCGTTATTACTCCAATTGTAGAGCTTATACTTTGTCTGCTTAGTGATATCAAGCCTTTTGACCGTTTTAAGTCAATACTTGGCCATATTTGCTTGGTTGTCAGGCAGGTGGTACTTCGTGACCATCTAGTATTTGTTGTTTCTAAAGCATATTGCTTGAGAAGATATTTGCATGTAGCAAGTGGTGTTCCTATGTTATGTTTTTGTCTAACATAAGGCAGAAGTGTTCCGTTTTTGGCGAGCTCATCGGCTTTGCAATTTCCCGGAATGTCTCTGTGGCCCGGCACCCAAATGAGGTGAATGTTAAACTGTTCCGTCATCTCCTTCAGAGATGATTGACAATCGTGGACTGTTCGAGAGTTTGTGGAGACAGACGCGAGAGATTTAAGAGCGGCTTGGCTGTCCGAGAAGATACGTATATCCTTACAAGATATAACGTTTTCTTTGAGCCAGGATAGTGCTTCTTTTATCGCCATTACTTCTGCCTGGAACACACTACATTGATTGGGAAGTCTATAGGATAGACTGAGATTCAGTTGTTCTGAAAAGATACCACTTCCAACTCCGTGATCGGTCTTTGAACCGTCAGTGTAGAAGTGTACCGCATCGTCTTCCAGGGGTCCCTCTTCTTCCCAGGAGGATCTTGAAGGGATGGACACATGGAATCTTTTACCAAATACCATTTTTGGGGTGGTATAGTCTAAGCGATCTGGGATAGATCTGAAATTATCTAGAATGGTTGTATGTCCAGTATTGTTACTGGTCCATTGAGAGGTGGCTCTAAGCCTTACACATGAGTTGGCAGCCACCTTTTTAGAGAAGATGTCAAGTGGTGTTAGGTTTAAAAGCACTTCCAGTGCTGCGGTTGGTGTTGTGCGAAGTGCTCCTGTGATGCACATACCTGCTGACCGCTGGACTTTAATGAGTTTAATTAGATTTACCATCTTATCCAGTGCGGTCCACCATACGACGGCTCCATAAATGAGTATCGGCCTGATTACCGAAGTGTATAGCCAGTGGGTTATTTTTGGGGAGAAGCCCCATTTTGATCCTATGGCCTTTTTACAAGTAAAAAGCGCTACAGTAGCCTTTTTGACTCTTTCATCAATATTTGCCTTCCAATTTAGTTTTTTGTCTAAAATGAGGCCCAAATATTTAGCTTGGTCGGAAAAGCTTAATGGTATTCCTTTAATCTTTGGTGGGCTAATCTGAGGAATTTTATATCTTCTCGAGAAGAGTATTAATTCTGTTTTGTGTGGGTTGACGTCCAATCCACATTGATTAGCCCATTTAGTTAGCCTGTTTAGGGCATTTTGTAGGAGTTCCGAGAGAACTTGGGGGTGCTTCCCAGATACGGATATCGCAACGTCATCAGCGTAGGCAATCACCTTGAAACCTTCTGTTTCCAATGTTGTAAGTAAGTCGTTTACTACCATGTTCCATAAAAGAGGCGAAAGGACTCCACCTTGGGGAGTGCCCCGATTCACCGATCTGGTGGTAGTAAAACTTCTCATGTTAGAAATTATTGTCCTGCTTTTGAGCATGAGACTTATAAGATCTATGAGTGACTTCTCTAATTTCAGCTTATCCATTGCTGTTGTGATCGCCTGGTAACTGACGTTGTTGAAAGCTCCTTCAATATCTAGGAACGCTACCAGGTTATATTCTTTGTATTCGAGGGAATGTTCAATAGTACGTACCAGTGAGTGAAGTGCTGATTCTACTGATTTTCCCTTAGAGTAAGCATGTTGAGCTGTGGAAATGAGACATGGTTTTAAATTATGTCTGATATAAATTTCAATCAATCTTTCCAAGGTTTTAAGAAGGAAGGATGATAGGCTGATTGGTCGTAGATCTTTAGGGTTAACGTGTGAGGGTTTCCCTGCTTTGGGAATGAAGACTACTTTTGCCATTCTCCAGGCTTTGGGAATATATCTCAACCTTACACAGCTTGTCAGAATGATTTCCAATGGTGGAATAATCATGTCTGAGCATTTTTGTAGTTCGGCCGGAATGATTCCATCTGGTCCTGGAGATTTATATGGATCAAAGCTGTCTATGGCCCATTGCAGTTTTTCCCGCGTTATTAGATCAACTAAATCGCTTGTAGAAGCTTGAGACTCTGATGTTAAGTCGTTGAGTATGTTAGAACTACCTGGAAAGTGGGTGTCTAATAACAGGTTAAGAGATTCCTTATCTGTGATAGTCCATGTGCCTGTTTCTGTCTTTAAAGCACTAGGTATTGTTGGACTTTTTGAGAGAATTTTCCTGAGTCTTGAGGCTTCTGAAGTATTTTCTATTTTACCACAAAAATTTCTCCAAGAAGACCTCTTACTCTTTCTTAATTCTTTTTTATATTGCTTTAGAGCTTGTTTGTATAAGTCCCAGTCAGAAGGAGATCTAGTGTACTTAGATCTATTGAAGAGTTTACGACAGCTCTTTCTGAATGGTTCTAATTCTTTATGCCACCAATGAGGTTTCTTTTTACCCTTTAAAATGGTTACAGGGCATGAAGATCTCATTGATTCATTTAAGGCTTCGGTGAGATGATTTACAGAAAGGACTCATGGTCCTTGTTTTATCATTATTTTTATAAACAATGCTCTAGCGAAATAGTCAGTTACATTCCTCCCCTTAAACAATTCAACCGTAATACATTTACAGTTGGGAATGCCCATCAATTTGCCCTTGAGGCCAATTTTCGACGTACTGTAAAGTACAGAGATTCTTTCTTTAGCCGCACTACACGAATGCTTCACCTGACTCAATATTTCCCACTCATTACAATGTGCAGACATTCAAAACCAATGTGCATTGGTTTCTCGTTTCTAATTCTATCCTCCTTTTACAATTGCTCGCATTGTGTTTAATCATTATAAGAGTATTCATAACCCCTTTAAAAAACTTTGTTGAAGAGTCTTTGAAAGCCTATCGGTTTCCCAAATTAATAAAGTTCTATCTTTTTTTTATATCTTTAATGTTGAATCCCAATATTTTAAATACTAGATAATTGGAAATCTACATTTTGATGATGTGGAAAAGAGTAAATATTACAAAGAAAAATACAAGCCCCTTTTTGGTATTTCATATTTCGAAAACTACTACATACGTTTTTGATAATGGTCAATAAATAACTTTTCATAGAATTAAAGCTTCAAATTGTTGTTAGGTATTTTTCCTAAGACTATATCGCTTAAATTAAAGCTTACAAAAGCGTCCAAAATAAATGTATTAACTTCCCATAGAACGTTATTGTAATGGGTCTGATTTGTCGAACTAAAATTTTGACATTTCTCGACGTTTCAAGGTCCCTAGAGTCGAAATTAAAGAATTTAAGAAAGATGTCCATAGCTCAAGAACCAGAAGAGATATCGACTTCAAATAAATTCTGTTATACAGATAATAATGCAGAAAGATGCAGAAATGGCTCTCAAGCAAATTGCGTGGGGTGGTTTTTTTACCATAGCAGTTTGAAAAAAGGGTGACAATTTTGGTTAACCTTAAATATCTCACGAACCAATCACGTTAGAGGTAGGTAGGTAGAAATGGCGATCTCAAGGCAACCTAGCCTAAGATCCAATTAGCGCTGTAGTGCGCCGTTTTGATACCAAAAACTCGTTTGACCTCTGATTGACAGGGATAGATTTTTAGAGAAGCTTCATACCGATTATGTTAGAGCCATTTTGTGGCATTGAGAAAAAAGATTGGGTCTCTAATCTTTGTCTCAGATAGCTCATCAAGTTCGAGAAAGAATGCTTTTCCAAAGTATTTCATTCTAGTGTTTGCCAAAGCAAGGCATTTGCAGAGGGAATGGATAGTCGTTTCACTTTCTCTTTGGTCACTACAACTACGGCAAAAGGTGTTGTAAGACTTCTTCTCTGCAACCGCAACAATCCTGGCTATGTCTTGCCTTGGCCTGCATAGAAGATCGTTTGTACGGATTTTGTTATAGGTGGGCCATATCTTCCTAGATGTAATGCAGTTGGGTAAATTGCTCCAACTTTGGTTTGATTCAGTTTGGTAGATAGAAAAGAGGAATGTTAACCATTTCCGCAAGTGAGCTATGAAGGGCCGATCCTTGCCTGGCTAGCTCGTCAGCCCGTTCATTTCATACCATACCACTATGGCCCGGAACACATATCAGGGTGACACCGAGGTTAATATTCAGGCTTGCAAGCTCATCGCGACATTCCTGGACCAATTTAGATGAGGACATGGCCGAGTTAATGGCTTTGACAGCTGCCTGACTGTCTGTAAAGATAGCCGCGTGTCGGTTTTGGTTTGGGTTTTGTTTAAGTATCTTACATGCCTCCCTTATTGCCAGCAGTTCAGCCTGAAAAACGCTAGCAAAGTCAGGAAGCCTAAAGGATTAAGCTACATTTAGGAACTCAGAAAAGATCCCAGAACCAACTCCGCACTCCATATTTGAGCCGTCAGTAGAGATGGTCAGGAAGCCTAAAGGATTTAGCTACATTTAGGGACTCAGAAAAGATCCCAGAACCAACTCCGCACTCCATCTTTGAGTCGTTAGTAAAGATGGTTGTGTCGAAACCTATCGACACGGTGTCATCCTCCCAATCTTCTCTGGATGGGAAAATAACCTTAAAACTCTTACTAAGGCTCAAAGTAGGAGTGCAGTAGTCAGCGTCTACCGAGATAATATCTGAGAGAATCAATTTCGTTGTGTGTCTGTGACCATAAGGTTTTGACAACCAGCTGTTTGATTCCTTCAGCCTAATAGCGCTGCAGGAAACTATGTATTTTAGTAAAAAGGTCGATTGGTAGAAGATCCAAAATAACGTTTAAGGCGTCCGTTGGGCAAGTACGCATGGCCCCTGTGGTGCCCACGCAAGCTTTTGTCTGAACCTTCTTTAGCTTATCAATATTATAGGCTTTGCTAAGAGCAGGCCACCACACAATCGACCTAATATGTTAATCATCTTCGACTGAAGTCCAAACTTCCGAAAGTTTTGCTGCAGGCGTAGAAGGCAACACGCCTTCACACATTGTAACGTGATACCAAACAAGTATATTTCTTGAAGAAAAAAAAAATCCAAATAACGGTTTTTTTATAAATCAAAAAAACTGAAAACAAAAAAATGTTCGCCTCGAAAATTAAAATGATTTTATCTCCAAAACAATTCTGTGCAACAAAAAATAACGATTTTAAAAACTCGTAAAATTTTGAGAAAAATCACGTTGACAGTTTTTTTTTTATAAAAAATAAAAACCTAACATGAACATTACTGAAAGTTGGTAAAAATTGAATTTCGACTCAAATATCTTTTTAAAAACTTGAGTTTATGGCTTCTAACTACTTTTAACTTATAAGAAATATTGTTTTCAATATTTGGCAACATTTTGACAAAAATCGAATTGACAGTTTTTTTTTAATAAAAACCTAAAAAAAAAATTAATAAAAGTTGGTAAAAATTTATTTTCGACTCAAATATTTTTCAAAAATTAAAAATATTGCCCTCAAACTTATTTTATCTCACAGAAAAATATTGTTTTCCACACTCAGTAAATTTTTAATAAAAATCCAACAGTCCTTTTTTTCATAAAAAACTAAAATCTACAAAAAAACAGTACGCAAAATTATTAAAAATTAAAGTTCGGCCCTCGATATCTCGTGAATAATAAAAGATATTGACTTTAAATAAGTTTGATTCATCCAATATTTATTTGTTTATATAACAAATAAAAGCTTTTAAGAAATGCTACTTAGATTGGTAAAAATTGGTTTTCGACTAAAAATCTTATTTACAAAAATAAATTTTGAAATCAAACTATTTTATTTTATGCAGAATGTTCTTGTAATTTATAATTTTTTAAGACAACTTTTTTAACAAAACACGAAAACCTACAAACCTTTTAAGCAAGATAAATCGACAGACGGGATGGGAAGTTATCAGTGTGTGTCGCATCCCAGCCTCTTTTCAACATTTTGTTGTTGTACGATTTGGGCAATATTACCGAAATAAAAAGAGGTGTTCGGTCTTATTGCCCCATAAGACATTACAAAGTGCATAACGCTCAAAAATTTTTTCAAACAAATTTTTTACTTTATTTTGCTTTTTTAAGGCCAATTTTCAAAGTGAAGAAAAATGAAATGGTTTGCTAGCACCCATCGTCATTATGGCGTATAAACAGTGAAATAAACGTCGCAAAGCCCAACTATGGAAAATCTTTTTGGCTTTATAACGTCTATAAATTTAGGCGTTACGACATTTATGGTAAATTTATGATATTCTATTTGGACTTTGTGCATTTTCTGAATGTTATTTTCTTTGCGATGACGTTTTTTTTAGGCTTAATGTCATTTTTGATTTGTTGTTAGGTGATAAGTAATAAGAAACGATAATAACCATGATCGCAGTAATGCCAAAAATAATTGTCACCAAGCCCAACCTCTAAACCATACAATCCAATTTCAAAGAGTAAAAATTGTTTTGGGCAAAATGACAACTTAAAATTTGGACGTTCTTTTATTTAAAATCTAATTGGGCGTAACAACATTATCTTTGGAATCATGTTTTTTTTTAAGTTTAAGGGCTTTGTGACCAATTTTGGCCTTTATGATATTTTAGGGTTTGAGTGTTTGGTTTTGGGCGAAAAGACCTAACGACCTACAAATTAAGAACACATGGTCAAAATTCCACAGACAACAAAATTCCACAGACAAAAAGTCCATATAGGAATGAAGCTTTGCATACAACCAACGTCTTACAAACCCCCTTATCACTATTTGCACATTCTTTTATGCATGAATTTAGATTTGAATTAGAATGAGTCAAAATCTCAATATGGACTATTGGCATGTGGCCTTTTGACCCTGTGCCCAACTCAGGTTCTATTTTGTTCGTAAAATGTTCCATTATTCATACAAATCTGACTAAATTTGGGGTTTTAGCCCTCTGTACAGAAGTATTCTATGAGGCTCTTTCACCAAGCAGAGGGTCTTTCGAAAAATAAATAATGGTGAGTGAAATAAATCCACGGGAACATATCCAATAAGGAACTAAATCCACTTCAGTAAAGTCGTTTTAGATCTCATGCTAGTTGGAAATTGACTAAACATTTGTTTAAGTTTATGAAGAGAAAACTGATTTCTAACAACAATTTATACTTCAAACCATAATTAGTTATAATTTTGATAAGTGCAATAGTTTTTTTTTTGTATTTTCGAAGCTGTTTTTCGTTCTCAACTGATGCTTTTCAATAATTCTAAAATAACTAAAAAGTGGACTTATATCATTAAATAAAACAACTTGTTTAAAATTAAAGGGAATGTCAAATATGTTTTTATTATTATTATTATTTATTGAACTATACATAAATGTACAAAACAATACTTAAAAGCAAATAGCTACCAGGGCTTCTAGCTAGCATGTTTTTTTTTAAAGCTTTTTGTGACATATTTGAACAAAATATATTTTTTTATTCTAAATAAAAAGGCTAAAATTCTTGTATGACTAACATCGGGTTAAAGCAATTCAGTTGTGCATTTTTTTTGTTGGTCTTTTCCAGTATTTGTTGTCGAACTAATATTGAATGAGTTATTAAAATATCTCTAAAAAATTACTGCCATGTCACTACAGACATAGTGTTCAAGGAAATAATACTTAGAAAACAAAAACTGTTGAATCGAAAAGATAGACATCTTTTCATACTTGTCTTATAATAAAACACATATTTTGAAGAGCAACAAATTTATAAAGAACGAGTAACAATTTATTTGTTTAAAATTGCTTAGAATAAATTACTTTACCTAATGAAATAGTTCTTAATTCAACCATTTTCCCTTTTTTTATTTCTTGTTCAAAGTAAGTAAATGATAACTTAAAATAATTGAAAAAGGGTGAATAAATTAACTAAGGTATATAGTCAAGTCATCCCTCTGCCTTAGATCTAAGGTAAGTTTGTGAGTACTGAATTATTAAAACATAACGATACTCATTATCATTAATCATAATTCATATCTTTATAAATTTTTCAAGACTACTTAAGGTGTCATGAGATTACCTTTTCAAAATTAAAATTTTTCGGTATGAAGTTGACTAGGTTAGAGGATAAACAAATACAGAAACAGACATAAAATTAAACGCTTTGAATTAAGATTTTTGTTAATATTTTGAGCAAAGTAAAATAACCCTTTTTCCAAAAAGTTTTTTTGATAAACCACACATCAAATGTGATTAAAGCCATATTTATAAAAATAAATGTTTATACGTGGGTCTAAATAAAGCTATGATATTTTGAAAGATACAAATATCACTGGATTTTCAATAAGTTCTGATTACACATTTTTTCACAAATCACAAATTCTGTGTTAGTATAAGCCAGGAATTAAATGACTTAAATTTAAAAAAAACTATACAAATCGGTAAATTTTTCAGATATTAAATAAAGAGGTTTTCTTTTACCTTAAAGACTCTCGCTTGCTAGATTTGTCGCTTAGGAATTAATTTAAATTTTTTACTCCACTTTACAAATAAATTTAAAATTAATTATGGAGATATTGAAAGTTTGACTTAAATTGTATCGAACACAAAACTTTAATTTCAGTTTCGAATAATTTTCGGACTTCAAAAAATTTTTTAATTTTATGAAATTTCTGAACATATTTTTTTTTTCAAATATTCTCTAATATATTCAATTTTTCAGAAGTATATTGTTGTTGACAGATTTTATATAAAACATATGAAATATTATTATAAAAACTATTAAATTTTAAAATATTATTTGCATGAATACATTTTTCAATTCATAATTTTTTTACTTAATCTTTGTTTAGGGCTATGAAAGCAGTTTCATAAATAGATTTCCTTGGTTGCCCCTTAAAATTTTAAATTTGAGATTTGAAATCTAAGGTGATGAAACTTTAGAACTTTTATTTGGATACATCATTGGAACCATTTAAAAATTTTATCATTGAGGTGAAACACCTTACGCAAACGAAAAGTTCAGTGATATTTACATTTAACCTTACCTTATTCTGTTTCAGTTATTATTCCTCGTTATAAATTGATTTTAGAAAATGTATTTTCTTGTGCCGATGTTTTGTTTTTTAAATCTCATTTTCTATACCTACTATTTTTTTCGGTGGTTGAAGTTTGTCCGTGACCGCTGTGGTGGGACGGTAAGTACATGTGGTGACAAGTTGTAGCTATGCCATACGTCTGGGAGAGGTATGATTATCTTTTATGTAACTTTTGTAAGATATTTGAAAAAATAGTTTATTATTATTTACAGATACGTTTCATAAGTTTTTGTGGTTCTAACTTTTTATTTGATCGTCATGACGAACCGAGGAGTGTTGAATTATAGTGAAATTGAAAATTTGTTGATAGAAATTGAAAAGTTATATTGTCAGAATGTGAATGTTATTGTGAAGATTTCCTCTTAGAATCCGACGTGCAGAGACACTGAAGACGCGTTTATTGACGATGCTGAGGATGTGCCGGATAGCTACGATGAAAAACAATCAGAGCTAGGAAGAACTTCATCTTCAGATGCTCGCATTATTATTCCACCAAAGCGCAAACTAAGACTAAACACTGTTGGACAACCGTCAAGGCTAAACGTCACGGTAAGATCCCTGTAATAAATATTGTTCGAACAAATAGAGGACCAACCAGATCTTCTAAGAACATCTTCGACTCCTTGCTGTGTTTTTAATTATTTACGAGTATAACAGATGAAATAGTGAAATATTGATATGGACAAACATAGAAATCGCTCAAATGTATGGAAAAAGAAGATAAGGACAAAGAAACTGGAAATGAGACTACGAAGTTTAGTGCTACATTTAGAGACACCAATGAAATTAAAATCTGTGCATTTATTGGCATCTTAACATTATCCGCTGCTATGAAAGATAATCACCTTTTAACGGAAGAACTTTTTGACAGCTCTTTTTCTGGAACTCGTTATGTAGCAGTTAAAAGTCGTGACAGATTCGACTTTCTTATCAGGTGTATGCGCATTGATGTTAAATCGCTATGTCCACCACTCAGAGATACGGATCTATTTATACCTATCAGAAAAGTTTGGGACTTATTTATAAATCAGTTCTTGATCAATTACACTCCGGGATCACATCTAACTATTGACGAGCAGCTATTGCCTAACAAACCCGATAGATATGGAATAAAGATTACGATGATGTGTGACAGCGGCACAAAGTACATGATAAATGCCATTCCTTATATCGGACGAGCAACCAATACCAATGGCATTCCTCAACGTGATTACTTTATCAAAGAACTGTCAAAGCCAGTGCATGGCACCTATCGTAATATCACCTGCGACAACTGGTTTACTTCTGTACCTTGGCAAATTGCTTACTTCAGCAACCTTATAAGCTTACATTGTTGGGTACCATATACGTTCCAACAAACGAGAAATTCCAGAATTAATGAAAAATACGCGTTCACGTCCTGTAGGCAGTGCAATGTTCTGTTACGATGGTCCTTTGACACTTGTGTCATATAAACCAAAGCCATCTAAAATGGTATATTTGCTTTCATCTTGTGATGAAGAAGGTACAATTAAGAACACACATGAAACACCAGAAATGATTATGTATTATAATCAGACGAAGGGCGGTGTCAACACATTCGACCAAATGTGCTCGCATATGTCAAGCTCTAGAAAAACCAACAGGTGGCCAATTGCTGTACTATTTGGTATAGCTTTCATAAACTCATATGTCATTTACTGTCACAATATTCAGTCAAAGAATAAAAAACCTCTCAGCCGCAAAAATTTCATGAAAAAAATGAGTACAGAACTCACTTCTCTTCATATGGAAAAAAGGCTAGAATCTCCAACTTTGAAGAGGACTCTTCGCCAAAATATTTCGGAGTTGCTACCTAATACAAGTGGAAATAGAGTTCGGGAAAATAAAGAAGAGTCTGCTACAGAATTCTACGCAGAATGTCAAAAATATCATGTGTGGTATGCAAAAAGGCGATTTGCGGCGAACATAAAAATGACGTGTGTCATTTTTGTATTTAATTTAATAGACTTGTTTTGAGCCAAAAAGTGATAATAAAGCAACTTTTAAGACTTAAAGTCAATTTTAATGTTCTTTAAAAAATAAGTTTTGTTTTTGTTAGTTTGTAATAGAGTTTAAGTTTTTTGTTTTTATCGTTTAAATTAATATTTTTTTCTACTGAATCATGGATTTATTTCTCGTAATAAGAAATTCATTAATAAATAAAACACTAACATTTTGTAAAAAGTTCATCTGTTTCATTTAATACACTAACAAAATGCAAAACGTCTCTGAGACGTATCGTTATCTTTTACGTCATAAAAAATATGATTATCTTTCTAGGGTTAAGACAGTAACTTAACATTTTTACATTCACAGTTTTGTTAGAAAACACCAGACAGCTTTTAGAAATTTTCAAAATACAAATGCATTTCAACTTTCATAAGAACTTGAATTAAGAATTTTTTGGGGGTTTTAAGTTTTTTGTGTCTGTAAAGATTTCAAAAACAGCGTGAGATTTTCGATATTTCAAAAACTATATTTTTATCTCCTTTCAGTAAGGAATTGTGTTTTGAAATACGTTAACAACAACAAACTACGAATATTTCTGGGAGCAAAACTCTTGATCTTATAAGTCGAAAAAACAAAAATTAAATACAAGAAAATCATTTCCAGTTTTTAGTATTTTCATCGTAACAATTTTGATCTGAAAATTTTTAAAGGAAAGTAAAATGCCAACTTTATACGTCAATCTTACAAGAACGAGACAAAACCAAAATGTGCGTATAAATTTGACGAAACTTGAATTGTTTCACTCATTTGGACTCTGTTTCCATTTCCAGTAAACTTATTTAAGACCTTTGTCACTTTAAATGGAATATTTCAATATTTTTTATTTCTTAACTTCAATTCTCTGAGTGTAGAAAAACTTAACATTTTTTACGTTTGGCTAAATCTTTTACGCAACAAAAAATTATATGACCTCGTTGAAAATCCATAACAGCTTTTCTTTCATATATGTCTTTCTTTTCATTCTTATGAAAAATTAAAAAAACAAAAATTAAAACTGAAAAACATTTATTTTAAAGTCAAATTTGCATACGAAAAAGAAGAAGACTCGTTTAATCAATAAATCAATGAAATGGCGCTTTGCTTTTGAAATTTATGTACATACCCAATATTGAAACGAAAAAAAAAAATATTATGCAGATTTGAATTAAGCGAAAAGAACAAAGAAAATATACAAAAATGACCAAACATGTCTCTGTCGGTTCTGAAATTTTTCTCATTTTTTGTCAAGCTGTCTTCATGTGTCAAATACCATGTCAATGACTTGCTCCACATACTTCGGTTGGTTAGTAAAAGACTGCTCCTCGAAAACCATGATGGGAAAATTGGAATTGGAATAGTGTGGCGGCGACTGGCAATTGTTAAACGAATGACAGGTCGTCGTCGTTGGTCGGTATATCTAACAGTAGAAAAAGACAAAAGCCATATGTTTCAAGAAATTCCAGTTCTATGTTGAAAAATTTGCTTTTGTAATTTTAGCTGGAAAAAATTTGTCCATGGAGTGAGAGAAAAACCATTGTCAGGGTGATAAAATTGACACCAGCTAGGTTGGGTTTGTTTTTGTTATATGTGTTATTTCAAGTCTCGTTAATTGGCCGCTTTGTTTCGGTGAGTTTTCATTTGGGAAAATATTCCACCAAACACACAACAATGAATGAATGCGAGTTTCTGATGATGATGATGATGGAGAGGAAAAAGAATATGAGACGTAAAACAAAATCTGCGTTAAGTGAATAATGAGCTTTTATGTCATTTTTCTGTTTAGCTACTTTGTTGTTGGATTTGTTTTTGAAATAAAACAAATGATATGTCATATTTTGTGGTGGCTTAAACATAATTAATTAGAACATGTTTTATGTTCTTTGAGCTGCTGATGATGATGATGGTACCTACATTACATACGTTTAAAAGCTTTTGATGGGTCATAATCAAATGACCTTAGTTTGTTTACCTTAAATACGTAAATGGTTATAATGACCTCTGTTGACTGTTGACTGTTGTTTATGTTTTTGTTCTCTTAACTGAAATCTTAAATACTGTGAAAAAATCTGCGCAGTAAATTCTAAAAGCCTGTCATTTGTCATTATATTAAATCTGCACCTCAAAATTTTAAACGCAACTAAGATAAAGAGATTTTAGGAAGTGTTTTAAGTATATTACACCCACAGCCACGCCCTATTTAATTTATTTTAACTAAATATTTATTCGATTTGAAAAAAAAAACAACTTGTCACCTGGATTTACAGCATGAATTGTTGACAGGATGCTTTTTTTAAATACTCGTAGTTCGCGGCCACTGCCACTTAAAATAAATTTGAATTTTGTAATTTTTCATCCAAGACAATTGAAAAATAAGAGAATTTTTGCAAAGTTGGTATTAAATTATATAGATTTTTAAAAGTGAAAATATTAAAAATAATAAAATACTTGTAGGTTTTCAATATCTTGTTTTTGGTTTTGCGGACGTCTTTAGATTACTTTTATTAAATGTCGTAGCCGTTACCCCCTTTTTAACTTCCCATAGCTTCTTAATGGTTTCGCTGTGGAACCAGAAAATTGATACTTTTTTGATTTGTTCCTTGAGGTTTCATGACGAAACCCAAGTTTAGTCGTGCAAAATGTAAGTGACAACTTCGGCAACTAAGATGTACAAGATCAGTTTTTAAAAGATCTCTGGATCTCTTTCAAATCAACGCTGTTCAGAATGAACCTAGCACTATAGGCTGAAAAGACCAGTTAAATAATGCAAAAAAACATTAGGTCAACCTCGAAGTTGGAGTAGCTAGCTGAAAACTTATTTATCAATTGCATTGTATGTTTAGTTCAAGTTTGAGAAATATTGAAAACAAATTGCTTGATACTTTCTGTTTTCCATTTTAGACCTCATATGACTGGGAAGGTTAATATAACAGCACCGACAAAAAATTGCCTGCGCGATGTTACACACGTAAAGGTAGACGAGCGCAATAAAATGGAACGGCTAGAAACACAAAAATTAAATCTGTTACATAGATAACTTGGAGTCCTTTTAACAATCAATTTGAAGAAAGGTACCAGATCGCAATTGAAAAGCTGACGAGCTTGAAAAGAGACATGATCGAACCTACGTAGGTTAAAAACAAACCGAGCTATTGCATTAAATGCCACCTTTAGTTTGTAAGCTGATTGAGAAACAAGATCAGCTAACAGCTGATACCTGCATGATATTATATAGGCAGGTAGCACAAGTGCGTAGTACGAATATAGTAACAGATAATCCTCTAAGTGAAGCATAAATCTTTGACACAACTGTATCGACATGGTTATTCCAAGTTAAGCTGTTGTTAAAAACCAAACCTACATTTCTAACTTGGGCAACATATTCAATAATACAAATATTCAACGTCACGGGAGGGAAATTATTTGGTTTTGGTTTGTTTATTGAAATTGGAAGAGCTTAAATTTTTTCAGGATTAAGTTTAAGTCCGTTTCGTGTCGACCAATCATATAAAGCCTGTAAATCAATGGTAATTTTAGATATTGCATCCTTAAGCATCATCTCAGGAAAAAAAAATGGACATCATCTGCATAGATATGAAACTTACAGTAAGACAAAACGAAGGGCAAATCATTAATGAGCAATGAAAACAGTAAAGGTCCAAGGATTGTTCCTTGAGGAACACCATTGTTAACAGGGAGAAACGAGGAAATTCTGCCATTACAAGACAAGACTTGCAAACGATTGGTCAAATAGGAGTAAATAAGTTGTGTCAGAGAATCTATTACGTGTGTGGGTGTACGTAAAATTCCACGCTCGGGAAGCCTTTTTTCGTCGGCCATATCTTAAGACCCATTAGAAATATCGGCATTAAATACATTTTGTTTTGATGTTAACATCTGAAGAGGCAGAAATGACTTTAAAAACAATGTTTTTAGTGTTTTCCTTTACTAAAGCGATTTAAAAAAAAATTGAAAAATTTAGTTGACGCAAAAAATATCTCGGACCAATTACAGTAGAGACTTCAATTAAATTTTATATTGTGACGGGATACCAAATTAGTAGTATATTGTAAAAGTTCATTACAACGCGATTAATAATTATTTGTTCGTTGATGTTGAATGGGACAGCTTTTTTGATACGAATGATTTGGAAATGAACTTCTCTAAATTTAGATGTAAATTTGAAGTAGCAGAAATATGGTTTGTGCCAGTTAAAGGAATAGTCAAAAACTGTAAATAAAAGACTAAGTCATTTGAAAAATAAGCTCATTAAACCTCAAAGAAATATATCAATCCAAAGGAAAGAATGCCAAATACTGAAAAATTGTGTGTATAACCAGTATTTGTGGCGTCTAGAAATGAAAATCAAATCTGACTCGAAACCTTTTTGGATTTTTTTAAATGGTAAAAGGAAATCTTATGGTTTCCCTCAACATGAGGTTTGGAGATAAAATTTCAAATCATCAAACAGAGATTTGTGATATGTTTGCTGATTTTTGGCCAGTCGAATTTTGTATTTGAAAACTCAAACCCAAACATTGCCATAAACCACCAGCCAATAAGATATTTAGGTCAAATTGAATTAACGGAAGAAGAAATTTTGGAACAACTTTCGTCTTTGGATGACAATAAAAAAAACAAGACAGTGATGAAATTGCTCTTATCTTTCGAAAATTCGGCAGATTTCTAAACCTCTTTTAAAATTATATAATTTATCGCTCAGTCGTGGTCAGTTCTTAGATTCTTGGAAAACTTCATTATTCAAAACATTTTTGAAGCCATTGTCAAAAAAAGAATAATTTATAAAAACATTAAGCAAGGGATTTCAGACAATCTTAACGGGTTTGTGAGTCACCGATCAACTACAACTAATTTGTCTCTTTTTTCTTTTGTACGAAAGGTATTGAACACTGAATTTTCAAACGCGTTTAATAGGGTGCAGCATGACATGTTATTAAAAAAACTAGAACATATCTATTTCATTCTCAATTATTTAAATGGTTAGATCAATATTTAACAGATCGTACACAGTTTGTAAAAATTGGGTGCAAAACATCAAAAAGAATTTAAAATTTTTCAGGGGTTCCACAAGGAAACCATCTCGGACCACTTTTGTTTGTTCTTTCTATAAACGACCTTCCCGACTGTGCCAAATTTTCTGAAAATGTACTGTTTGCTGACGATTTTTAAATTTACAAACGTATCAATTGTTCACTTGAATGCAAGATGACATCAATTGGAATTTTCAGTGCAGTCAAGATAACTGACTTCATCTCAATATCTCCAAATGTAAGCAAATGTCTTATAATAGCTCACGTAACCCTATTCTCTTTGAATATATGTTTAATAAAACAAGCCTTGATAAAGATTCGGTTTTTAAGATTTAGGCGTTGTTCCGAAATTAAATTTTAATGATCACTACGACTATGTATATGATTTCCACTTCAACTAAAATGCTGGATTTTCTAATGACAAATTCAAGTCTTTACTGATCCCCATACTTTAAAAATGCTTTATATCTCATTGGTGAGATCTTCGTTAGGATATGCTAGTTGCATTTGGTGCCCAGTATATGCAGTAAGCATTAATGAAAAAGAAGATGTATTCGTCACATCAAATTTTTGCAAAAACAAAATAATGGTATTACCTTAAAAATAATTGTATTCATCGAAAAAAAATAAATAAAAATCAACAAAAATGTTACCAAATTTTGGTAAAAATTGATTTTCGACTGCTTCTAACTAATTTTATCTTATAATAAAAAGATTGTCTTTAATATCGGGTAAGACTTTTAGAAAAATAAAATTTATAGGTTTCTTGTAAAAATAAAAATACTGCAAAAAATTCGACAAAAACTGATTGTCCACTTGGGTATCTCGAAAATAGATGAAGGTATTAACTTCAAAACTATTTAGCTTTATGCATTTTGTTTATAGAAATAAAAACTCTAAAAAAGTTGTACTAAAAATTGACAAAAACTAGTTTTCAATTAAAACATCTGGAAAACAAAAGCAGATATTGTAAACAAATATCAAATGTAAAATATTTTATGATAACTTTTAGAAAAACTAAAAATTGATTTTTTTCTACTGGAGTATTTTAAGAATAAAGAAAGATATTGGCTTAAAAGTTTTTTATCGGACTCAAAATGTATTTATTAATATTTGGTAACATTTTTAGAAATATCGACAGACGAGCACGAGCTACACGAAGTTATCAGTGTGGGTGGCATCCCAGCCTCTTTGTTTGTGTAAGAATGAAATTTTATAAACCTTTACTTGCTTTTTTATCAAATTTCCTTTTTTTGATTTGTTCAAATTTTATGGAAAAAATGGAATAAGTAATGAATAAAATTATAATCTTGAGTTTATTAAAGAACACTCTTTAGAAAAAGCAGACTTGATAAAGTAAAGGCTTTGCAACTTTCTCTTATCTTTAACTGAAATTAAATTATGTGAGTATTCAAATAACATTTATATATTTTTTAATAGAACTGTTATTGGGGTATTCATACGTATTTTCTCTAATATTCAAAATAAAACAAAGAAACGTAAATCATAAAAAGTAATAATTGACTATTCCATCACGGTTTATCTAATTCCATTTTCATGGAATAAATTCAGTAACTTCTGCGGAAAGAATTTGAATAAAAGTTCCATAAAAATATTTGGAAAAAACATTTACTATGATAGAAATGAGATAAAACAAATATTTAAATGTAAAATTGATAGTCTAACGCTGATTGAATATGTTTTAGGAGTTTGAAATTAATCAAATACAATAATTTAGGTATCAAAACCACTCTAATTTGCCATTGACATTTGAAGGACCAAAAACGCTAATATTTTAGAAGCATAAATATTAAAAAAGCTCTTGTAGACCTACGCACCTTTGTATAAAATTTAAAATTTTGTTTATACTAATTATAATTAATATTCAAGTCCAAAATAAACTAATGTTTTTTTGTTTTTTCTCTTTTAAGAACGATAGGAGCAGGAACAATAGCAACAAAAACAGATGACAGCATTATTTAGTTGTTTTGTATCAGTTTTTTTTGTTTGTTTATTTTTGTTTTATACCAAACATAAACCACCTAATTAAAACTAACTTCCTCTTTTACCTTAAATCAAATAAAATTCTATTGACTTAATTTGTACAAACTGGAAGTTTTATTTAACCTTCATAGAAGACTTTTCTGCCACATTTTATAAATAACATTTACAAATCATTTATGGAAACATCTAATAAATTTTCAACCACTTTTTCTGAATTATATTAATATGCTTTTAAAACCTATATTAGGTTGATGGTATTTCAAAAGATCTATATAGGTTTGTATATATTTCAGAATTAGCAATTTTAAACATTTTGATTTATTGATTTTTTTGATTAAATTAAATATAAGAATCCACCACCAGTGTCGTTCGAAATGTGACGTGATTCTGACTTTTTTTTCTGTATTTTGTTTGCTAACATTTTGCATGTAATTATTTACTTAGCTCTTTTGTTTAAATAAGAAAAAAAAATAACAAAAGGTAGATTTAACTTGGTTTTTGCACCGTGACAAGTCTAATGTAATAATAATATGCAATTTTTATAAACCTCTATTTAACCTATGCATAGTTGTTGGTTGAAATTTTCTTGAATTTGCTGTGTGGGTGATTTATCAACGATTTTATCGATTGTTTTTGCTTATGGCTTTAAACAATAGTCGTCTAAGTTTGCAATAAATCATATATAAATCTACATTTATTCTTTTTTTGTTTTATTATTTATTTAAAAAGTTTAAAATTGAATTTATGTTGCGAAAGAATTCGTGACGAATATTTTCTGATTATACAAATTATAAGCTTGGGTACAGGGTGTTACCAAAATTGAATCGGTTATGTCAATTTTGTCAATAAGATTAGAAGATCAATAAAGTCCATGAATTCGAGCTTATTTAACTTTTCCTAATTGTTGGAGTTGATTTTGGAAAAAAAGAAGAGCTCGAAGAAAATGGTAAGCTACGAGATTTTCAGATAATACGACTGTCTTTAACCGTCTTGAACACTAACTAAAAGAAGACACAGTTGCTTCAAACATGATTAAGTATATTTCTGAATAGTTTGACAACAGATGCTTCCATTGAATACTTTTTATTGAAATTACCAAAGCCCTCATCAAAAAATCTCAGGTTGGCAAATGGAGCGAAGACCCGAAAAAAAGCTTAAATATTTGCGGAATATCTCGTGAATGTGTTTAAACCATTTCCAGTAAATTCGGCTACAGATTTTAATTAATTTTAACACTGTGAAAAAAGTAACAAGCACTTGTCACCATAAGTTATCTTATAAAAAATCACCACGGTTCGATCTTCTTACTGCTCAGGTTTTGAAAGAAATGCCCTGAATAGCCTTAACAACAATTAAATGTATAATAAAGGCATTCCTAAAATTAAGGTTTGTACCACATCATTGGAGTCACTGGTATGCCCTGGCAACATTTTCGGAAAACTGCTACTTAACCAATCAGTTTTTATTTAAAATTAAACCTTCCACGAAAGACCAAGTAAAGGTTGATTTTTTAGCTATTATCTTGCAACGTTGGTTTAAGGAGCTGACGCACGTTTCGTTTTTTGTTTCACTGTCAAACAGCATCAGTTTCGTCTATAATTTAACCATGAATCGTCTTACAAACGAACAACGCTTGCAAGTTATTGAATTTCATTATCAAAATCAGTGCTCTATTAAGAAAGTTTATCGCGCGCTTCTTCCATTTTATGTTCAGTTTAATCGGCCCACTGAAGCGGCTATTTGAGCTTTTGTGATCAAATTTACATTGTGGGACATTAAACCATTAACACGCTTACGTAGAGTGCGAACTGAAGAAAATATTGCAGCTGTATCGGCCAGTGTTATCGATTCGTCGCCGTTCGCAGCTATTGGGCCTCTGTTATTCAACAACGTGGAAAATTTTGCGAAAGGTTTAAGGTGTGATGCCTTTCAAAATAAGCTGTTGCCAGAATTGAAGCCGAACGACCTACTGCAACGCGCAATTTTTGGTGGATGGGCTCTTGAAAAGCTGGCCGAAGATCCACTGTTCTACCGAAAAATTGTGTTCGGCGACGAAGCTCATTTTTGGCTCAATGGCTACGTAAATAAGCAGAATTGTCGATTTTAGAAGGAATATCAGCCACAAGCATTGCAAGAGCTACCAATGCATCCAGAAAAAGTCATAGTTTGGTGCGGTTTATGGGCTGGTAGCATCATTGGACCGTACTTCTTCAAAGACGATGTAAACCGTAACGTAACTGTGAATGGTGAGCGCTACTGGGAGATGATATCCAACTTTTTTTTTACCAAAATACAAGATCTTGACTCGCATGACATGTGGTTTTAAGAAGACGGTGCCACATGCCACACAGCACGCGCAACAATAGACTTATTGAGAGGCGAGTTCGGTGAACATTTTATTTCACGTTCGGGACCGGTCAATTGGACGCCTAGATCATGCGTTTTAACGCATTTAGACTATTTTGTATGGGGCTATGTTAAAGCTCATGTCTATACAGACAAGCCCGCTTCAATTGACGCATTGAAAGACAACATAGAAGCATTTATTCGTGAGATACCAAATGTCGACATTTGCACATCGAATTACGGATTTTAGAAAGGGCAATAGATGAAGTACTTTCAAGCTTTTGACAAAGTTTTATCACTTGGTACTTCATTTCAAACTGAATAGGGACCTTCCTGGACTACTAAAATAATATGTTACGGACCGACTCTTTGCAGTACGGCAGTACTGTACAACCAATATTACCCGCCACAAAACAAAATAGAAGCTAGTGTTCCACAAGGAAGTTTACTAACACCAACCTTTTAATTTTTATATACAATCGATATTCCAGTAGACCAATTTTGCTAATGATACTGCAAGATTGATGCCAGCTAAAGCCGTGGCAAAGGGTACACAAAAACCACAAAATGCAGTCGATAAAGAACACGTTTGGGGAAAAAATAGCGCAGGTTATTCGTCTGATAATAAATATGCCCTTGAAGTAGTATTTCGAAGAACGAGAGCTTGTTAATGACCGGCATTATGCTTTCGTAGCAATAGAGGTCCACCTGTTATTTAATGCTTTTTCTAACCAAACAGTAGAACAAATCTTTACAACTTTTTGGAGAAAGTTAGATTATTGCACTTGATGTTTCAAAAGCATTTGATAGAGTTTGGAACCAAGCTCTCTTATCGGAAATGAGTGCTTTTGGTATTGATAAATCTCTTCTTCGTTGGATTAGAAACTACCTTTCTAACCGTTCAATACAAGTTGTATTGGATGGTTTCAAGTGTGAAATTCATAAAATAAAAACTGGTGATCTTTTGTCTACCACTTCTAACCCATTAAACTGTTTAGTTGACGACAGTACTCTCAGTTTTTCATACTGATTTTAAGATTCACGTCCTTGTCGTTCGGATGTGGAACTTTAATGGCAGCGTATGATATACTCCTTAAATTCCAAAGGGGCTTTATGCATCATGTGGGATTTCAACTCAATGCTGCCTCCTGTCGTTAAAGCGTTACCCACCTCCGATGCCGCTATCAATGAGTGGCACTAGCATCCAAGAAACTAACCAACTTTTAGTACTCGGTATGTTTATCACTGATCACCTCTTATAGAATGATCACATATACGATATTGGCAAAAATGCTGACAGGTGCTTAGGATTTCTCCGACGTTGCAAGAAATTTACCCCTGAGGTCCATTTCGATCGTACTGCCAAGTATGGAGATACTTTTTCTAACCGCACTTCGAGAATGTGGAATGCTTATCACAACTCTGTTGTTTCCTATCATTTCAATACTCAGAACTTTAAGACCAATGTGCTAGATGGAGAAGTTTGTTGGGTGAGGCCTTAGTTCACACAGGACTGTAACGCCTCCTTAAGTAAGTAGGTGATAATAATAAAAGTCCTGCATTACTCGAAACTGATTCTAAACGAGTGTCTTTTAAAGGTTTCCATCGGATAGAAAAACAATTTATTCTTAAGATGAAAATACTGTGTTAACAAAATCACTTTTGCAGCCTTGAAAAAATGTGTACATCAAAATGAGAATGGAATGGTTAGAGGCAGTTTTAAGACATCACTTATAATATAATAAATTATGCATTTACATAGGAAATCCTTTTTTTAAGCATCCAAACTTGAAAAGAACTATCGTACCTTCAGGGAATAACGCCTTTTACCAGAAGCATGCATCAATGAAATACCCCATTTTACTCCAGATTTAATATCATCGACTCTTTTTATAGGTGGATAGGTTATCTCTGGTATAGAAAAAGCTCTAAATATATATAACCTCCTACACTTTCTCCACTATTTTTTGTATTTCTAACAACAATGCCCGAATAGGATTCAATCAATTTCGAGATAAAACGAGCATAAAAAAAGATACATCACATTCACTGAGGCAATAAAATAGACGAGAAGTAAAAAACTAATGCCGTCAGTCACTTTCGTTTAACCCGCTGCCGTTGCTATTGCTGCTGCGCTGTTAGCTTCTGATGGCAAACCGTGCGTCGCGTCAGGCAACGATTTTGCAGTCGTTCAATTTTATTTCATATAATTTTTTAGATTTTTTTTTGGTTTGGTTTGGTTCACTTTTCTATATCAGCTATCAGCAACTATCCGTTTTTGTGAAACGTCACTCCTTTTTTTATTTTGTGGATACTCCTCTAAGGAATTTTTATTCCAACCTCAGGCCATAGAGATTCTGTGATTTGCGAGACTTTCTTTATCTCCTTAACCAATCCGTATGCAATCATCATCCATTTGAGGACACGTTGAGTTTTTTTGTCTTCTTTTTTGTGGAACGTTGCTGGTTTTGTCTGCAAGCGGCAGAGCTCCATGCAAGCCATATACCATAGACCCTCAATAACTGATACGATTCAGTGTTGATGAAGCGAACATCAATATTGTGTTCGGTCTTATTCGACATATCTACCTTCTATAACGGTAAGTGCTTGCGCGATTGTTTGATGATATATACTCGTACCTGTTTGCGATGCACAACTTTATGCACTCCACTCCACCATCATCGCATATAAGGCAGATAGGTAGACATCACAGAGGCTCTCGTTTAATATCTTTGGAAAATAGATCTCCTCTTATAGTCAGCGGCACTACCAACACCACCGACCGCCAATCCACCACGACGCCGCTGCCGCTTTGTACCGTTTTACTTGACACTCCAAACTATAAATCAAGACATGAATCTAAGCACACATTCTCTTTCCTATAAATATCAGTGGGTGTTTTGTTTGAATTTTTTGAAAATTCATCTTACAAGCTTCCCCAGCCCCAGAGCCTATAGCCTCGCATATACAGATATACATACATAAGGCCATCAGGAGTTCAAACCCCAAGCGATATGTGGCGCTGACTACGATATTAAAGCGGATTCTTTTTTTTAGGATTTTGAAGAGAGAAGAAAGGAACAACCTTTTGAAAGTATACCGAACTTATCTTGGAAAATTCAAGGCACTTTCATTTTTGTCTTTATTAAAAATAAAATGAAGAATTAAGTGAGATTTTTCCTGCCAGCAGGGGTGGAATTGCAGTTATACCTAGAAGAAGATTAGATATAAGAAATTTAACACAACATTTGGAGACATTTTGCTTCCAAAGTGCCAAGAGAAACTGTAGTGTCATTTTAGGACACATTTTGGGACACTTTAGTTCTATGTTGAGATATTTCAGTGACGTTATAGGACGTTTTGAAATAATTAAGTACCATCAATTAACGTAAATAAACCATCATAAGACTTTAAAGTGCAATTAATGCACTATTATAAGACACTATAACAATATTTTGGGACATATAACACGAAAAATTTGAATCATTGGCAACTTTTGACTATTCTGGAAAAGGAAGAAATAGTAAGTTTCATTTGAAGAAATGTGCATGCTCATTATAGGCTACTTAAGTATCATTTTGGGACAGTAAAATCATATTTTGGGACACTTAAAGTGTCTCATTCTGGAAAACTTAAATTACGTTTTAATAAATTCAAATGGCATTTTGGTTATATTATTTGAAAAACTTGCAGGAAGATTACAAGCTACAGAAAATTCCATTAGACCGTAATTTATAGTTCAAAACGAATTAAGTTCAATTTTGGGACTTTTCTGTTCCTTTTTGGATAATTTATTGATCATTAAGGATTACAATTTGGGATATTTTTAAAAGCTACGCCAAGGCGCAATTTATAGACTTAAGTGCTATTTTAGGATAGTGAAATATGATTTTGGGACACTAAAGTTAGATTTGGGGACCCTAAGACGCATACCCTTAAATTCTTTTGGGACCTTATCTTAGGAAATATTGAATTTTAGTATACTGAAATTCTGTCGCGGAACATGAAGAGTACATTATAAGATACTGATACTTAAGATGAAATCTAAGCACAATTAATAGTCAGAAAGAAGCTGTTATAAGACCGTTAAATTCCATTTTTGGGGAATTATGGGAAAAGTTTCTGTTTCGGATCATATGAATACTGTTTTATTACATGAAAATTCATCTTAAAAAACAAAAGTGCCTGTTCAATAATATTTTGAGTCAATAAAGTGTAATTATTTGACACTGAAACAGCATTTTGGGACATTTAAATGGCGTTTTTAGTTACCAAGGTGCCTTTTTAGGACACTGAGATGACATTTTTAGACACTTTAGTGCAAGAACTCGACGTTTGTTGTGTAGGATAGTGAAATAACTATAATTTGACACATATAAGTTTCTTTTAAAAAGAGGGACAATCTGAAACTTTAGATTAATTTTGGTTCAATAAAGTTCTACTTCTTTACTGTTTATTTAAGAACCTCAATAGCACTAAGACATACCACTCAGAAAAGGCTTAAGGTCAAATGAGTTTTTTTTATTTTTTCTTCTTGAAAAAAATCCGACATCTTTTTTGTAAACCCTTTAAAAATTCAAATGACGTTTTGGGACATTATTTTACAAACTTAATTGTAAGTCATTTTCTTTTGGTAGAAATTCTTATAACTTTTGGTAAGTAATTTTTAGGACATTTATATTACACTTTAAGACACGTAAGATTCGGTTTGTGTTATTTATATGTCACTTTAGGAAGCTCTTGTGACATTTCGTAGAACTCTTGTGACATTTTTGGATACTTAGGTAACATAATGATACATTAATCAGCCATCATGTGATTTTTAAGTCAGATAACATTTGGGAAACTTAAATGATATTGAGTACCATAGACACTAAGTACAGAATTTTGGGACACTAAAAATGAAAGATATTAAGCTACAAGTATTGTTCTGTAAAAACGAAAAAAGTTTCCTTTTAATTAATCTTACTTTTGGGACATTATTACAAAAAAATAGAAGAAGATTACAAGTTAAAAGAGTTACATTAAACTGTTATTAAGTGTTTCTTAGGACACTTAAATTCCACTATTAAACAAATAAGTATTATTTTGAGGATACATTATTGATAATTTTGGATACTTGAGTTACATTTTGGGACAGTTAAAATCCATTTTTGCCACTCTTAAGTATAATTTATGAACTCAAGTTCTGTTCCGGAAGAGTAAAATATAATTTTGGGACACATTATACACACAATTTAAATCATGGACAAGTTATATGATTTTCAGTATACTGAAGTAATAGTGTCATTTAAAGAAATTCAAAGCCGCATAACAGAACCACTAAATACCGTTCCAGCTCAATAAAACCATTGTAACTTACAAAACTTGTAGTACCCGTGGCATGATGGTTAGTGCGTTGGACTGTCATGCAAGGGGTCTTGGGTTCAATCCCTGCCTGTGCCACCTTAATTTAAAAAAAAAAAAATAATAATTTTCGCGGGTACTGCCTCTTGCGAGGAATTGACAAATCCTTCAAGAGTAATTCTTGTCATGAAAAAGTGCTTTCTCAAACTAGCCGTTCGGATTCGGCATTAAACTGTAGGTCCCTTCCATTCCTGACAACAGTACTCGCACACAGGAATGGTTGAGAGTTGTAAGTCACTAGGCCCTGGTTCACAACGGACTGTTGCGCCACCCCATTTGATTTTTTTTGAACTTACAAAACTTATACACAAAGTGTAGTTCTTAGAAACTGAGGACACTTTACTTTGATAAAAGAAAGTTTTATTGAGACGTTTTGTATTTTTGAAGGTCACTTCAATCCTCTTATAAAACACAAATTATTTCCATTCTAAAAGTGCTAAGTTCCTTTTTTTGCTTTTTGTCTAGACATTTTGGGACATTTGAATGTGTTATTATGGGAAAGTTAAAGTTTTTAAACATATTTGGACATTTAAATTAGTTATTATGGGAAGTTTTTATACCTTTAGCGATTTATAGACTGAATTATCACTATGGGAAACTGAAACATCATTTTGGGACACTTAAGTTTATGTTGCAATTTTAAGACCAATATACTTTTAATTAAGAAACTTAAATTCTTTTTTCGAAGTTAATGCAACAAAAAGTTGAATTTCAGAACACAACATTATATTTTAAAACTCTAGAGCTAACAGTGCGCTATTAAATTGTTATTAATGGACAAGAAATGTCAAATTCAATTTTGGGAAATTATGGAAAAGGATAATTATGGGACATTTTATATCAGAGCAATGCTAAATTTCATTGCAAGAAAATTTAAATTCTTACTTAGGACACTGAAGTACTATTTTGAGACATTGAAGTGTCAAAATGAAGTCGTTTGATAGCGTTTTGGGACATTTGAATGGTATTTGGAGTACGCCTATAGGACAATAACGTAATTATATAACGAATCTAAGTGCAGGAACCCATGACTGTTTTACGAAAGTGAAATACCATCGTAGGACACTACTATTTACTATCTTTGTAGGACATTTCATTGCCATTTAAACCATTATAAGACAGAAATTTAGTTTTTAAATCGTTAAGTGCCACTTTATAAAATTCAAATTACTTTTTGGGACATTATTTTAAACTATTGAAATATGCAACATTTTAAATAGCTCTAAGATATTTAAGTTCCGTTTTCGGACACTAACAGACTCCCCTAGTGTCCACTTTTTTCACTATGATACTGGGCCTTAAAGTTTGTTGTCAAATCCCCTCCTGCTCACTGCACACCTAAATGCATTTGGAAGACAAAGTTTAAATTGCAAATGAATGTTCATGAGGTGCACACTCTATAATGGCATAGTTAGCCCAGTTAATACATAGACAAAGATAAAAACACTTGCACGAAATTAAATTATTGTGTATAGCCTTATAGTACAGGTACAGTATAGACTCCAAAACCAGCCTTCTAGCATGACAAGTTAATATCAATTCCCCCGATGCAATGGTTAAATTATATTTAGAGGCTCGCATACAAGCTCATTATATGCACTCCGATGCTCTCCACACTGCGCCAGTCGATGTTGAAGTCGGTTTCAGTTGGTGTTGAATGCCTTGCCTTCAAATCGGAATGAAACGAAAAATCGTTTTTCGCACGGTTAATTGGAAAACCTGAAGGTAATTATGCGGGTGCAAATATAAATTATAAATTAAACTTTTTTTTGTATTTTTTTCTTTTCTTTTTGAAGTTTCAAAGTCCCAGTTAACTTTTATAGGTTGGCACATAATTCATAGACTTTATAGTCTTTCTGTGTCTGTGTATATTTTTTGACTATGTTGTATTGTAAGTTTGAACTAACCCCCTGAATTGTGTCATGAAATTGTGTGTTTTATTTTTGTCCGACATTGGTATTCTTACATCGAATTGGGTTGGGCTTTAGATGAAGCCTTGTGTCGACAACGACTACAGCCTATAGCTAGCTCTTCGGCATTATGACGCCGTTTATTCGTTCGTTGACGTTGATGCAGTCGTCGTCGCCGTGTTTACTTATACCTTACTTACGTAGCATTTCATAAAATACAATTTGAATGCAACACAATGCGCCTTGTAAGAAAACTAAATTTTTAAATGCATGTCAAACTGGCGGCAAAATTATTATAATGATTGCTGATCGTGTTCTTTATTTATAGATCGTTTTTGTTGAAAAGTCTTCTAGATAATATCTGCTGGTTTGACTATTAAATAGGTTGACAGAAATGAAGGCGTCAAGATAATCACAAAATTGAAAATGTTGATATAAATTCAATCAAGTGCAGGATCATCACTTGAATTCAAAATTAGGTGAATTTTTAAAAAAGGTATGTACCTACGTAGTTTAGTTTTTGAATGCTGTTTACATTTTTTGCAATTGTAATATCATCAATTCAACAAGTTTATCAATAGATAGTTGGTAAAAACAACGAACAAGACAAATCAAAACGTTCAGGAAAACACGAGCACATATAATCAACTATTAAAGAAGATGTTAGTTACATTTTAGGCAAAACAAGATGTCTAACATCATTAGACCGATTCATAAAAAGTTTATGCTTAAATGCTTTTCAATGAAGGTATTTGTAAGGTCTTCACAATCATCCATGAAAGTAGTTTATCGGTTTGGGGCCCAAGTTAGGATTTTTTTGGGTTGGGTCTTCTAAGCTATAAGACCATACAGATTTTGTTGATCATTTGGACAGTTTAGCTGTCTTCAATTTTAAGATCTTTAAGCTTAATAGGATCATGTAAACTATTAAATACTTTTTATCATTTATTAAGGTCATTTACAAAATTAGCTGAGCTATCGGCTTTTTCCAATAGGGACTTGACAACTTTGAATTTAATTTTCAAACGCAACCTTTTAAGCTTCAAACTGTCACCGTCAAATTACTTGGTAAATTCAACATTTGCATCATGGTGAAGCACTCGAAAACGAGCAACTCCTACAAAAATGTTCAACTGATTCGTCGACCACAACTTTTAAAACGCGTTAATTATAATTCTTGTCCCAGTATACCACACCCTGTTAGTGAAACAACGGGTAGGTTAATGTGTCAAAAATATCGCTGCTTTTTTAGCAGTCCGTGACTTCAATGGCTTTCTCAAGAATTGGTCATCGCTGGAACTGGACATTACGGCGCGGCGTTTTGTTGCGTAAGAATTTCGATTTACACCCATACAAGATCAAGCTGACTCAAAAATTGAAGGCTCATTTTTGACTCAATGAGTTTTCAATACGAAAAATATGCATTATTCTTCGGGCAAATATCCAAATTTACTTTCCAAGTCAATACTTTAAATAAATAAATGAATAAATTGGGTGCCGCAACAGTCCGTTGAGAACTAGGGCCTAGTGACTTACAACTCTCAACCATTCCTGTGTGCAAGTAATGTTGTCAGGAATGGAGGGGACCTACAGTTTATATACCGAATCCGAACGGCTAATTTGAGAAAGCACTTTTTCATGACAAGATTTACTCTTTAAGGATTTGTCAATTCCTCGCAAGAGGCAATAACCGTGAAAAGACTTAAGATGGCATAGGCAGGGATCGAACCCAAGACCTCTGGCATGACTGGCCAACGCACTAAACATCATGCCACGGGTAATACAAGTCAATACTTTACCCACAAAAAAAAATGGGCGTCATTGGGCCATATTGTTTCGTAGACGATAACGATCGTCACGTTACTGTAAATGGGTAGCGTTATCGTGCCATGATTTCTGATTACTTGGACGATATGGTGTTTCAACAGGATAGTGCCACAGCACAATTTTCAATCAATTTATTGAAGAGTAAACTTGATTGACCTTCTAATTCGTGCAATTTAATGTCTCTAGACAGTTTTCTTTAGGACAATGTTAAGTCATTGCTTTATGCCAATAAGCTAACGACTTTGGAAGAGCTCAGAGCCAACATTGAACATGCCCACGGTGACCAAATAAACAAAGTTGAGTTTCATTGTATATTTAGGCCTTGAAAAGGGGGCTTTATTTGAAAGGCATATTCAAGAAGGCGACGGACAAAGATGATGTAGAGAAATTTGGTAAGGTGGGGATTGGAAAATTTTTTTGACCAACCTTTTACAAAACCGAGTTCTGAGTTGGATTTTAGTATTATATCATCTACGAGTATATGAGCATAGACATTTATTTCTCGGTCATATAAGAACCCAAGGTACCTCAAGTGTAAAGTTATTCTTCTCTAAACTTTTTGTACGCACTAAAGAAACGTAGAAATCGAATAAGGTAGGGTACAAATCATGCACCAACGTAAAAGACGTAATTTTGTGTAGTTCAGCGTAAAGTGACATCTGGGAATGTTAAGAAATCAACTAAATAATGTCATTAATGGTGAGGATAAAAAGGAGTGGGCCTAAGTGGCTACCTTGGGGTACGCCACAGGGTGCAAGAGAATGGTAGGCACATCTAAAGCAAACATAATATACGCGGTTTTTTAGGTAAGAAGAAATCTATCGCAAACAAAATAGGTTCAAAGGCTAGAGTAGAAAGCTTAAAAAGTATAAGTTAGTGGGTATTTTTTTAAAGGCTTTGCTAAAATCAAACAATTAACTCCCCCAAACCCAAATATAATCGCATAATTTACGGGAAGTAGTTCAACCGGTTTAAGAACGAGAAAATAGACCACCTGCTTTAGAGAAAGCTTTAAACCGCGATAAATTAAATAATAATTCTGACGTTCAGTTTGCGTATGTACAAGCGGATCGCTTAGCACGACCCCATCTGCGGACGTGGACGGACACCTTACTCTACCTAACAACTCTTGATATATTTAGTAAACAAATAGCTGCAAGGTCTGCTATTAGCCTCAAAGGTTCGTCGCAGTGAACTAACAACAACATTGGCCACCTCGTAATTCTTAGACGAGTCAATCCATTTTTATACAGATGGTTAAAAAACAAAAGAAGGGGTTGGTGGAGATGTGTACTCTGAACGACTGAAATTAACTCTCTCATTCCGCCTTCCCAATCATAGTAGCGTGTTCTAGTCGGAACCTTTAGCGATAAAAGAAGTCTTTTCCTGGTTTAAAGAAAACGTGATATCAACTTCTGATATTCGCACCTTTTCAGATAGCCAAGCCGCTATCAAATCGCTTGACTCTGCCTCTACAAACTCTATAACAGTCTATAACTGTCGATTATCTCTAAAGGAGATGGCACAGCAGTTTAATATTCACCTTTGCTGGGTCCCGGGCCATACAGACATTTCAGGTAACTGTAAGGCAGATGAATTCACCAGGAAGAAGGCAAACACTGGGTGGAAAAACATCACCACGTTTCAGGTCACGAAATACATCTGGGCAACACTAAATTTAAAGCGTTCAAGGTGCTTGCTATCTCTAAGCACATCTCATATAAGCTCGATAATAAGTGTCATAACCGGGCACTGTCTAAAGGACAGCGTGCCAAGCGGCTAGGCGTATTCTCATATGACTTTTGCAGAAGCTGTATGGACGAGGAAGAGGACGAAACAATTCTCCACCTTCTCTGTACATGCTCTGCTCTAGCTCGAAAACGCAAGAATTACCTAGGAAAATTCTTCTTTAACGATCTAAATCATATCAGCATAATCAGCCTCTCACGTTTCGTAAGGGACTCAAACTGGTTCTATTGAGCTTAGGAGGAAGCCTCAAGATGTATGTGGTATCACAATGGACCATTAAATTGGCCTAAGTGTGTCCGTTTTCCATCAAGGACAGCCACTTTAACCTAACCTAACCTTGCTAAAATCGGTGGAGATTACGTTAACTTCGTTTCATTTTTCAAACACCGAGAGCGTAAAGGATACGGATTCCACAAGGTTGTTAGTTGTAGACTTTAAAATCCTTTATTTACAATAATTGCCATTAATATTAACCTTTACACCACCCAAACTGTTTCGAACATTTTCATTAAGTTCAACTATTTAACCTTTAATTGCATTAAAGCAATATTGTAGGATATCGATTCAATCGGAACAATATTGAATATTTCATAATTTAGAACTTAATACAATTAAGACCATCTGTGTCACCAAGACTTCTAATACTTTTGAAATTTCAAAACTGTTTCTAAGGTATCAAGCCATCTTATCATGCAAATAAAAATTTAAACAATTTAAAAAAATTAGATACTTTTTATTTTGATTTTCCAACAATATTTAAAAAAAACGTGTATTTTTTAATAATAATCAAAGAATGTTTATTGGATTCTTATGAGAAAGTGATTAACAATGGAAATTGATATTATCTAAATGATCACTAAGACATCAGTTGTAATTCAATATTTTGTCATGATATTTTCCATGATCATCTCGCACAATAATATCATCGATAACTTCAACAGTTTCATCTGTAAGCTCTTGAATCGACTGTGTTGCATTGACATTGGCCTTATTTTACACTTGGCCTAGAAATAACACGTTCAGAAAAATGTTCTTGAAACAATTAGTTTTACGGATTTGACTGTAAAATGTTTAACATTTTCGTTCCGTTTTTTAGCAACAGCGAAGTTTTTACTTAACAATTACCAGGAGATGAAAGTTTCAAGACTCAGTTGTACAAGAACTTAAAACTGGAACAATAACTAAATAATTGGTGGGGGGCGTGGAAGTGGGTGGATTTTATAATAAAACACATCAAAACAAATCTGCCGAAATCGATTTTATTTAAATCTCAAAAAATTCAAAATTGAAATTCTCTTCATCACGATTTAGCTTTCTTCTTTATTTCAATCCTTCTTACCTATGTCATGAATAAACTGTTCTAATTGGAATGTTAGAAATTTGTAGATTCGTATTTTTTCATTTTAATTTCTTTATTTTGTAAATATACCAATTTATTGTTTTAATTTCAAGCGAAAAAAAAACCAATACCATGAATCTTATAGCATGAATTTATGTTAATTGGATAATTTGATTGCAAAATCAATAAAACTAAACCAAAAACCAAAAACTATACCAATAAAATAAAAAGAAATTCAAAAAACAAAAATAATACTCAAATCACGATTCTTTGAAATAGATCAAAGCAAAAAAACAACTTTTGTCCCTTGTTTTATAAAAATACAAGATACAAAAGAAAAATGCCAACCAACCTTCTAAGGCATATGTAAGGTAAAGTAAGGTAAGGTAGAAGTAAAGGCACCCATATTGAAAGACTTGAAATGAAGAGTACCTCTAAGCTTTAACGTAACGTTGGTTGCAACAAAGTAAAGATATATCTACAAATGCAGTCATTTCTTCAAGAAGAATACACTTCACATCACAAATGACGACTGACTGACAACTTGAAACAAAAAAAAAAACTGGTTAAACATAGATTCAATATATAAATATGTACATATGTAAGTATCTTTATCCAATATATATGAAAGCACAAGGTAAACGGAGATGAAGAAAAAGCAAGAAAAAAAACTTCAAATAAAAAATGGGTCAAACTCAATGAGATCCTCTTTGCAGACTTAAGTTCCACTTCATTTGGTCTTTTTCTATCACATTTCAATGAAGTTTTCATACCAACTACAACTTGTATATGTGGCATACATATGACTATAAATGTATCTATGTGCAGCTGAAAGTATCTATTACAAAAAATAGAAAAAAAAAACTTCAAGTATCATATCATCATTTTCATCTTCAATTTGTAAAAGTAATTAGAATCTTAATGTAAAAGATGGAAAAATAATTACATCCTCATTTTTCACAGACCTACCTTATTTCACGAGATACAAAACTATCTACATACTCGTATATTTACATTCATTTCTATGAATAATGTAAAAAGTTTATCTAGAATCTGAATAAACGTATTTACAAAACATTTATACATATATTTATAGTTTAAATGGAAACGAGACAATCCCGTCCTAGATAAGACAAAAAGATAGAAGTCTGTAAATAAAAATAAAAACAAAACAGAAAAACCACAAAAATATTTTTTGGGATGTTTTCAAAGTTTTTCTTTTTTTTTTTTGTTTTCTATTTTGTATTCCTTATTTTATGCACAAAATTGAAAATAAAAACTAAACCAAACCAAACTAAAACTATTGCCAACTGCCTTGAACTTTTAAGAGGTTTTCAATATGCGAGGTGACCATCATCCATGTGATTATTTTTTTGCATTGAAGAATTTTGAAAAGTTACAATGTGAAAATTGTGCAACTAAAATGCATAAATGGTGAAATGTATACAAAGGGATTGTTTATCTAATGCTTATTTCTGGCCAAGGGCAAACGTTAACGAGTTTGGTTTGAAAGATGTTCTCAGAGCTTTTTATAGGTGCAATATTTCAAAAATCACCATGAGAAATTTTTCAACTCGAAGTTGTAAATTGCAGAAAGCCATTATTCCCCCGAAAGTTTTTTATTAGCTTTCAAAAGTTTATGTTGATATTCTTATAGCACTTTACAAAACTTCATAAAGTTATTAATTCGAAATATTTTAACATTATCTGCATAGATAAGCAATGTAGAATTATTTGAAACAGAAGGCAAATTATTAACAAATAAAATAAACAACAGTGGACCAAGGTGACTCCCTTGAGGTACACCAGAATTGACTTTAAATTTACATGAAGGTTTACTCCTGAACATGACTCTATAATATCCTGAATATCAAAATGGGAGAAAAAAGAGATTTAGTTACATTGATGATACATTCTTGATGTTCGTCTTAAAAACGAATCTCTATTCTTTACAGTAAACACGTTCGAAATAGAATTCCAGATTTAACTGATAGGAATTCGTAGAAGCGTTATGTGTTCTTTAACTCTTTCTCCATTTTTTTCGGAATTAATGTTATTTTATTTCAGTATCTAAACATTTTTGTGCAGTTAATAATGGCTTACCTTGAAAAAGGTAACCATTAAAAAATAGAACTAGAAGTAATTCAATTTTTGTAAGAATACCAATATCTCAAGTCTAAAATTTCTCCAAATAAAATACATCTATTTTTTGAAAATGCAAATGTTTAGTGCTTTTAGTTGAATTTTGCAAAACAAATATTTTTACATGGTTGGTCATCTAGTGGTTCTTTTTTAAATCTTATAGAATATTTAAACGGCTTTCTGCTTTAAACCTTGACGTAAAAAGTCCGTATCACAACTCTCTGCGGAACAGATTGAGTTCAATTAATCTAGAACAACACGTTGACAATTATTGAAAATATATTTCCAAAATGAGTTCTATGAATTCAAAACGGTGCTATTATTGATAAGAAGTTTTGTTCAAAAGGAAGTAATACCATGCGGTATACCAGTTGACACCATTCATCGTCCCAATTTTTACTGTGGACGAGAGTTGGAGAACCAATACGTGAACATCCACTTACAATCGAACTCAACAGCCCAATATTTTATGCACTAGTCTGAGGAGAACTCTGCACAAAGATCTCGTATTATTCGCTTCAATTCTCGACTCTTGACCAATATTGACTCAGCAACTTAGTTATAGCATTATTATCCATTTTTTCAACTTGAATTGGACAGAGATATTTCCTTACTCATATCGGTGGCCATTCTTAGAAAACTTAGAGCATCTGGGTCTGGGTCGAAAAATTTGTTGGGGATGTTGACCGCTTTGGAACTTCGATTGGAGCCTTTTGACTCATTGTTATGCAAAAAATTTAAGGCCAACATAATGGAAACTTGCCGCTTCTTTGAATCCAACTGCAACTGCCACTTGAATTACATTGTGTTCCATAGTTAATGAAAATGTGTGATTTTACTAATAAGGCCATAAGAACAAGGACAAATATTAAGTTTTTTAATTTCAATTCATTTAAAAAAATAAATCCGTATTTGTCCCAATTTTAATACCACTTAACAATAATTGAGACACAGTGTGAGCAATAGGAGAGAGAGGAGAGAGGGTTTGAAAGGAGAAGTCGGTCCACATTGGTTTTGAATTCCAGAATATTGCAATGACTTGGAAAAACAGAGTGTGGTAAGGGATTCCACATTCACGTAGAACGGCTAAAGAACGAATCTTTGTATTTGACAGTACGTCACAAGTTGGACTCGAGAGGATACTGATGAACATTCCTGATAGATTTATTACCCGAAATAAAAGACGATAGACAATGGTTAAACTTAAATTTATTTAAAGATTTATATTTTAATCCAAGTTGGATCTGATCAACACTGAAGGCGGGAAAGAAGTAAAAATCGATCCCCAAAAAAGGCGATGAAAAAGGAATTATATTTATTTGCACTTGCTTGTGAAACATGGAAAGTCTCGGCCACCATCTCGAGAAAATCGCAGGCTTTTGTGAACCGCTGTTTGCGTCACATCCTTAAAACTCGCTGACCACAACCAATATCTAACCAGGAATTGTGGCGTAGGACAGGTCAGAGGGGGTTGGACATCGACATCAGAAAGCGCAAATGGCAATGGATTGTTCACACACTGAGGAAACCAAACGATGATACTACGAAGCAGTCCATTGAATGGAATCCTCAGGGGTCACGGCAGGTTGGAAGACCATGAACAACATGGAAATCTACAGTGCTATCGGAAGCTAACTTCCAGAGAAAGACGTGGCCACAGTTAAGGTATCTAGCTGTAGATCGAGAAGGATGGAGACATTGCCAGAACATATCAATACCTATATGAGCGAGTATTACGGTTGAACTGTTTAAGGGGAGGACATAAAGGGTCTTATGATGGCAATATCACCAATCAATCTGAATGCTCTACGTTCAATTCTTCTTGCATCGCCTTAGAAAACACAAACATCTTGCGGCATTTTTGGCGAATATGAAAAGTTGAGAGTACTATCGTCAGCGAAACAATTTATTAGATTAGAAGTTGCAAACAGAAGATAATTTATAAAAATGAAAAAGGGGCTGGGATGCGACCCACACTGATAACTTCCCATCCCGTCTGTCCATTTGTCTTGCTTAAAAGTTTGTCTATATGTACTCGTATCAATTTTTACCAAATTTGCGCACTATTTTTTGTAGATTTTATTTTTTTTTATGAAAAAACGGATTGTTGGATTTTTATATAAAAATTAATGAATATCGAAAACAATATTTTCTGTGAAATAAAATAAGGTTGAAGCCAATATTTTCAATTTTTGAAAAGCTATTTGAGTCGAAAATCATTTTTTACCAACTTTTGTCAATTTTTTGTTCGGTTTTTAATTTTTTGTAAAAAAAACTGTCAATTCGATTTTTTTCAAAATTTAACTGAATGTTGACAAAAATATTCTTTGAAAGATAAAAGTAAATTAAAGCCAATATCTCAAAGTTTTGAAAAGATATTTGAGTCGAAAATCAATTTGTACCAACTTTTAATAATTTCTTTTTCGGTTTTTATTTTTTTGTAAAAAAAAACTGTCAATTCGATTTTTCTCAACATTTTTCAGAATGTTGAAAACAATATTTCTTATAAGATAAAATAAGATTGAAGTCCAAATTTCAAGTTTTTGAAGATATTTGAATTGATATTCAATTTTAACCAATTTTGAGTAATGTTTTTTTTTTGATTTTTATTTTTTTATAAAAAAAAACTGTCAATTCGATTTTTCTCAAAATTTTATCAGATGTCAAAAACATTATTCTTCGTTGCACAAAATTGCTTTGGAGATGAAATCATATTTTAGTCTTAGATTTATAAAAAAAACCGTAAAATGGAACTTGTTTGGTATCACGTTACAATATATTATAAAAAATTTAATTCAAGTCTCTAGCGTTTTTGGTTCGTAAGATATTTAGGGTTAACCAAAATGCTCACCTTTTTTCAAACTGTTATGGTAAAAAAACCACCCACGCAATTTTCTTGAGAGTTATTCTGGTTCTTGAGCAATGGACGACGAAAAAAACGTCGCGAACGTACGAACGCACGTACACACGCACGCACAGACATCTTTCTAAAAATCTTTTATTTCGACTCTAGAAACCTTGAAACGACGAGAAATGTCAAAATTTTCAATTTGACAAATCGAACCCATTACAATAACTTCTTATGGGAAGTTTAAAGTAAACTTGAAGGCTAGTTTCAGGAATTTAAAGGCAACCTAATATAAAATTGACAATCATTCAGAATAATTCAAGGTTTCTTTTTAAAAACCTGAATATTTGCTCTTTTTCTTATAAAAAAATTTTATGAAAATAATTTAAACCATTACTAAAGCTTCAAACATTTGAGTTGTTTTTGACAAAAACCCACTTTTTGGCGAATATCGTTAAATTACTAAAAAAATCTTTAGATGAAATCTTTACATATGCAACTTAAAGGTGTAAGCTTTATGGCTCAAATACCACTCCCCAGATCGTCCATTGGTCAAAATTTGATGAATTTGGGCTAAGTTTTTGGAATAGGACTGAATTTCCGATTCATATTATGTGCTCGCTCCAGTTCTCAGTTAAAAGTGGTACTTTTGGCAACAAAGTTTTAGGAAATAAAACAAAAATTTTGTTTTCATATAAAAAATAAATAATTCAAAATATTATAGAGGTCATATTCATTAACTCAATACGATAAGTTTTGAATTGAAGGGAATATCTACAAAAATTCAAAAAAATGTTTCTCCCTGGATCCGCCATTGTCCCTTATAAGATGAAGCACTCTTAAGACTTGAGGCCGATAGACAATTTGAAGCGACCTATACGTTCTCTCATTGGAAAAGTTGTCAAGTTCATATTGGAAAACCCTTTACACAAGTACAACAATACACCAAAAAAACTACATGTTCGTAAGCAAGTGAGACGGTTTGTACTATACAAATATTACAAGTTGGTTTTTAATAACCTTAAAAGAGTTTTTCAAAATACTAGAAACTTAAATATTTAATGCCTTATAATTTAAGTATTTATCAGAAAATATGAACTAAAGTTAATAGGATAAATGTAGGAATATAAAGTAGTAAAAGCATTTACTACCGTTTATGCTGCTTTTCTTTCCATGGTTTAATTTGGTACCTTATTTTTTTTTTGGGAAATTGAAAGTCTAGCGTACTGCAAAAACTCCTCGGAAAAGGAAGACATTTTGTAACAAAATCACTAACGGCTGCAGAAACACTACGACATCATCTTGAAGGACAATTGAACCCAAAACTTTTTGCTCCACCAATACAATACGCTAGACCAAATGTCGAAAATCAAATTCTAGATAGAGAGATAGAGATCTCTGAAGTCGAAGCAGTTGTAGCCAAAATTAAAGACAACAAAGCTCCCGGGATTGACCGGATCCCAAATGAATTCTGGAAATACGCAACATTCGAGTTTCTTACACTTCTCACAAAAGTGTATAATGATATTTTCACTAAAGGCAAAACACCGGATGCTTTTAGAAAATCAATACTTTTTCCCATATTCAAAAAAGGAGATAAGACGGACCCGTCCAACTATCGAGGTATTGCTTTTCTCAACTCATCGCTCAAAATCTTCATGGAAATTTTAAGAAGCCGACTCACAGCATGGATTGAAAGTAACCATATTCTGAGTGAATTCCAAATTGGATTAAGAAAGGGATACTCTACAGTGGATCACATATTTAGCCTGACCAACATTTCAGAGGCATTATATCCGTAGACAAAAAAAAACTATACGCATGTTTCATCGACTTCCGTGCCGCATTCGATTCCATCGACAGAAAGGCTCTGATATTCAAATTGTTTAGAGATGGGATGTCTCTAAAATTTGGATAAATTATTGAGGACATCTATAAAGAAACAACGTATGGTATGGGCAAAATCTATCTGATTGGTTTATTGCCTTAGTAGGATTGAAACAAGGTTGCAATCTCAGCCCTTCAGCTATCTGCCTTTATATCGAAGATCTAATAAAAGACATGCTGTGGGGCATAACAATTGATGGGTTCCGGATTAAAGTTCTGATGTACGCAGACGATCTTGTCATGTTAGCCGAAATACGGAATTACTGTTCGAAATGGAATCTAACAGTAAACCTTGACAAATCAAAAACAATGGTGTTTCGGAGAGGATCAGGGCGATTGGCTGCAAACGAGAAATGGTATTACGGAGCGGACCAACTTCAAACTGTGTGGGAATACCAATACTTGGGTTACACTGTGACGAGCAACTTAAACCTAGAAAAACACCTAGTAAAAAACTTTCTTCATCAAAAAATGCGATTGGAACGGTGTGGAAAAGTGTGTATGGCCTAGCATTTAGTGCAAAATACAAAGTATTTCTCACAACGTCCGAATTAATAATGCTGAGACAGTTCTGACTACCCGACACAACACCTAACTACATGCTTCTCATTGAAACTGGTCTATCACCCTTACATCTCTCATCGCTTAAACTGCACTTCAACTACATTACCAAGTTAATGTATAGCCATGTGGATAAAGTTGCAAGAAAGATTGCTGTTTCGATTATAAAGTCGCAAAGCTCATGGTTTCAGGAATGGAAAATCTTAGCGGATCTTAACTTTAGATAATTTACAAGAATGGAAGCCATATACAGTCTACTCGAAAAGCTCCACTCCAAATCTAGAGAGAAAAGTATAGAGGAAGCTACTAGTTCACTACATAGGGAATTCTATCCCCTACCTTCTTCAGCACAATAACCATTTAACCATTGTAACCATTTTAAAGGGTAAAAAGAAACCTCATTGGTGGCATAAAGAATTAGAACCATTCAGAAAGAGCTGTCGTAAACTCTTCAACAGATCTAAGTACACTAGATCTCCTTCTGACTGGGACTTATACAAACAAGCTCTAAAGCAATATAAAAAAGAATTAAGAAAGAGTAAGAGGTCTTCTTGGAGAAATTTTTGTGGTAAAATAGAAAATACTTCAGAAGCCTCAAGACTCAGGAAAATTCTCTCAAAAAGTCCAACAATACCTAGTGCTTTAAAGACAGAAACAGGCACATGGACTATCACAGATAAGGAATCTCTTAACCTGTTATTAGACACCCACTTTCCAGGTAGTTCTAACATACTCAACGACTTAACATCAGAGTCTCAAGCTTCTACAAGCGATTTAGTTGATCTAATAACGCGGGAAAAACTGCAATGGGCCATAGACAGCTTTGATCCATATAAATCTCCAGGACCAGATGGAATCATTCCGGCCGAACTACAAAAATGCTCAGACATGATTATTCCACCATTGGAAATTATTCTGACAAGCTGCTTAAGGTAGAGATATATTCCCAAAGCCTGGAGAATGGCAAAAGTAGTCTTCATTCCCAAAGTAGGGAAACCCTCACACGTTAACCCTAAAGATCTACGACCAATCAGCCTATCATCCTTCCTTCTTAAAACCTTGGAAAAATTGATTGAAATTTATATCAGACATAATTTAAAACCATGTCTCATTTCCACAGCTCAACATGCTTACTCTAAGGGAAAATCAGTAGAATCAGCACTTCACTCACTGGTACGTACTATTGAACATTCCCTCGAATACAAAGAATATAACCTGGTAGCGTTCCTAGATATTGAAGGAGCTTTCAACAACGTCAGTTACCAGGCGATCACAACAGCAATGGATAAGCTGAAATTAGAGAAGTCACTTATAGATCTTATAAGTCTCATGCTCAAAAGCAGGACAATAATTTCTAACATGAGAAGTTTTACTACCACCAGATCGGTGAATCGAGGCACTCCCCAAGGTGGAGTCCTTTTGCCTCTTTTATGGAACATGGTAGTAAACGACTTACTTACAACATTGGAAACAGAAGGTTTAAGGTGATTGCCTACGCTGACGACGTTGCGATATCCGTATCTGGGAAGCACCCCCAAGTTCTCTCGGAACTCCTACAAAATGCCCTAAACAGGCTAACTAAATGGGCTAATCAATGTGGATTGGACGTCAACCCACACAAAACAGAATTAATACTCTTCTCGAGAAGATATAAAATTCCTCAGATTAGCCCACCCAAGATTAAAGGAATACCATTAAGCTTTTCCGACCAAGCTAAATATTTGGGCCTCATTTTAGACAAAAAACTAAATTGGAAGGCAAATATTGATGAAAGAGTCAAAAAGGCTACTGTAGCGCTTTTTACTTGTAAAAAGGCCATAGGATCAAAATGGGGCTTCTCCCCAAAAATAACCCACTGGCTATACACTTCGGTAATCAGGCCGATACTCATTTATGGAGCCGTCGTATGGTGGACCGCACTGGATAAGATGGTAAATCTAAATAAACTCATTAAAGTCCAGCGGTCAGCAGGTATGTGCATCACAGGAGCACTTCGCACAACACCAACCGCAGCACTGGAAGTGCTTTTAAACCTAACACCACTTGACATCTTCTCTAAAAAGGTGGCTGCCAACTCATGTATAAGGCTTAGAGCCACCTCTCAATGGACCAGTAACAATACTGGACATACAACTATTCTAGACAATTTCAGATCTATCCCAGATCGATTAGACTATACCACCCCAAAAACGGTATTTGGTAAAAGATTCCATGTGTCCATCCCTTGAAGATCCTCCTGGGAAGAAAAAGACCCCTGGAAGACGATGCGGTACACTTCTATACTGACGGTTCAAATACCGATCACGGAGTTGGAATTGGTATCTTTTCAGAACAACTGAATCTCAGTCTATCCTATAGACTTCCCAATCAATGTAGTGTATTCCAGGCAGAAGTAATGGCGATTAAAGAAGCATATTCTTGTAAGGATATACGAATCTTCTCGGACAGCCAAGCCGCTCTTAAATCTCTCGCGTCTGTCTCCACAAACTCTCGAACAGTCCACGATTGTCAATCATCTCTGAAGGAGATGACGGAACAGTTTAACATTCACCTCATTTGGGTGCCGGGCCACAGAGACATTCCGGGAAATTGCAAAGCCGATGAGCTCGCCAAAAACGGAACACTTCTGCCTTATGTTAGACAAAAACATAACATAGGAACACCACTTGCTACATGCAAATATCTTCTCAAGCAATATGCTTTAGAAACAACAAATACTAGATGGTCACAAAGTACCACCTGCCTGGCAACCAAGCAAATATGGCCAAGTATTGACTTAAAACGGTCAAAAGGCTTGATATCACTAAGCAGACAAAGTATAAGCTCTACAATTGGAGTAATAACGGGACACTGCCTCATAGGTAGACATGCTCTGAGGCTAGGGGTCTACACAAATGACTTCTGTAGAAGCTGCATGGACGAGGAGGAAGAGGAAACAGTCCAACACCTTCTATGTACATGTCCAGCACTCTCCATTAGAAGGAATTACTTTCTCGGTAATCCCTTCTTCGATAATACCAGTGAACTGGCAACGATTGACACAAAACGTCCCTCTAACTTTATTAAAAGTACAAAATGGTTTGTTTAAATTTATTACTCTCCCATGAGTAACCTCATTAGTGGACAGCCACTCCAAACTAACCTTACCTAACCTAGGGCTAGAGGTGAACTTTTGCCTCTCAATTTCATTCCACATCGCAATGACCTATTACTAAGCTGCTCCTTATGCAACACCAACGAAAGAGAAAACGTACTGCATTTCATCGCAAGGTGCCCGATTCTAGCAGAAATTCGGCGACAAATATGGCAGAAAAGTTATAGCGGAACTCATTGAATTTCTAAATGGAACAGATTGGAAAAAACTATCTCAATATTTAAAAATAGCACTTAACTATAGAAGAGAGATAATAAGAGAAGACTTTTAATATAAAATTGTTTATAAAGCACCATAAAACAACAAAAATTGGAAGTTTTATTAATTAAGGCTATCATATGGCTGACGGCCCTTCCGGCCATGCCACTAAAGATTGAAATTGAAATTTAAATTTAAACTCAAATGTTTTTGTAAATATTATTATGAATGAATACATCTTATAATAAAAAAAAAATAAAAATAATATTAAAATTCTATATCTTTTTAAAATTTAAATATTCTTTCCATTAGCATTCATCCTAATTAAGTAGGCCAATACAATTTCCTAAGGTAGCACTTGTTTAAAATCACTGTGAGGAAAAAAGCTTTACACGAAAGAAAATAGCAACTGTCACCTTTGTTTCAATTTAGAAAAAAAAATGTAAAAGGCCTATAAATAGCACATCCTCATATCTCACTAAGAAATTCATGTAAATAAAAAAAAACTGACAAGAACCACAAAAGTGTGAAAACGAATATAACATTTCATCTCACAGAACTTATAATAAACCTACTCCCACACAGTCTTTCACACACGATTAGATTGTGTATTCATTCATGAAAAAAGGGATTTGGTTCTATGGTTCTAGAGCCATGAGTCTGAGGTTACAGCAAAACTGAATTCTCTGATTCAATTCACTTTGGAATTTATTATTTCACACCATTAATTTGACACGTGGCCTTCAAAAACTTCCAAAACAAAAATTATGAGAGCTTTTTTGGTGTTTTGAATATCATTTTTTCACAAACTACGGTCACTCTATTTCCCCGATGTTGTTGACTTCCTCTTTCGTGGCCTTTTGCATCAAATTTTTAATCAAAGAACCCAACAACAACGACAAAAAGTAAACAAAACCGTTGAAATAAAAATATCGACAGTTCTATGATTTTTCTTTTCTAGGTTCCTTTTGTTTTGTTATTTTTACTTCGAGAAAGAAAAACTTACCTTTTCACATCTGACATACTTGGCATCGGTGGCAATGACTCCTGCTGCCCTCGTCCGTGTAGATGTCATAATATTAAACCAAAATGCAAATATAGGTTATTCCAATAAATAAATTTAAAAAAAACTATCACTTCATTTATCTATCATTAAGATAACAAAAATATAAACACCCTCCACTTTACTTAATGACCATGCCAATAAGAATTTTCTCTCAAAGAAACAACAAATAAAAGAAAAACAATAATAAATAATTATTATGAAAGAATAAACATTGACAATTGATGGCAAATGGATGACACAACACTGTCTTGTTATTTTCTTCTTCTTTTATTTTTAAATTTTGTATTCAATTTCAATTTTCAATTCACTGCCAATTTATTTATTTTTTTAAATTTTATAAAGAAACACACTGTGCTCCTTCTTATTGTGACACTACCCTAATTCAGTTGTCAGTTTTGACAAATAGCAAACCGTTAATTTCAATTTCATTTCGAATTTTTCAAAATACGAACAAAATAAAGAAAAACCAATTTCAACGATGTTTCCCTTGATTCGAAAGAAAAATCAAAATATAACCAAATTTGTAAATAAAAAAAAAAGCACACTACAAGTCACACGCGATCTGAATACGGAAAGAGCCGGCTTAAAATGGCTTAATACGCCATCCGCTCCAAGCATAAACACAACCGACCCAAACTCACTAAATGCGCGGAGAAATTACTACAATTCACGGCGGCGGCGGCAGCGGTCTACAAAATAGGGAACGTTTTAGTTTAGTTTAGTTTTTTTTTTTTTTTTGTAGTTTTGTCTTTCTTTTTTTTCGAATTCGAATGGAATTAAACTTTCATGTTGTTGTTGTTTTTAGTGTTTTTTTTCTTAAAAGTTTAAAAGTTAGTTAGTGTCAGTGAACAGGGAAACAACAAGCAGCTCTTAAACAACAATGAAAAAAAAAGAAAGAGGTTCCAAGTGAGAGGCGCATTGCGCCCAACAAGATCGCGTTTGCGTTCTCGACGTCGACAAATGCGATCAATTGCCAGAGAAGAGGTAAATTGTTATGCGCAGCCCGCAAAAAAGTTTTTCAATTCATGTCTCTCTTTCTTGTATGGTGTGTCTCTGCTCTGGCGCTGGATGAAAATTCAAAACAGTGCTGGGTGAAAATTAATGGGCGGAATAATTTGAATTTTCATTTTCGGAATTTTAATTCGGGTTTGAAGGAAAATTACGTTTTGGATCGTATGTGGGACGCAAATTAAATTCGTTACATCCGATTGAAATTCGCAACGAGCAATTTTGTTTTATTTTTATTGATCTTATTTTCGCAATGAAAATGCTAATTTTATATATTTCTACCTTTTTGTTAACAATTCGCACAGAATTTAGGTTTATAAATTGTTTACAATCAAATTTATTCAGTCATTCGTCAATTATTAATCGCACTCAAAAAATTTCCCTGGTAGTCAAAATCAGGTAGAAAATACCAGCCAGAAAACTGGTACAAAAGTCCAGATTTCATGGTAAAAATAAAAAAAAAAAAAACAGAAATTTGGTAGAATCTAACAAGTACCAGGAGAATTTTTTTCTAACCAGATTTCTTTTATGGACATTTTTTAATAGGCTTTTTATAGCTTTTTTAGGGTTTCATGAATCTAATGGTAAGCAAAACAGAAAACTTCTAAATAACCATTTTCCCACAAGGAAGTACCAAAGTCCTGGAAGATTCTACCAGGAAAAAAATAATTTCCTGGTATACGCTACCGGAATCATGGTCCATTTTTAATAAAAAAAATATTCCTGGTATTTTCTACCAGAATTGTGGTACATTTTGACCAGGAAAAAGATATTCCAGAGTTCTGGAACATTTTACCAGGAAAAAAATTATTGGTATATTCTACCAGAATTCTGGTACATTATTACCAAAAAATAAATATTTCTGGTATATTCGACCAGAATTCTGGTAAATTTTTACCAGGAAAAAGATATTCCTGGTATATGCTACCAGAGTTCTGGTACATTTTACCAGGAAAAAAATTATTGGTATATTCTACCAGAATTCTGGTACATTTTTACCAGGAAAAATAAATTCCTGGTATATTTTACTAGAATTCTGGTACATTTTTACCAGGAGAAAAAAATCCTGGTATATTTTACAAGAATTCTGGTACATTTTTACCAGGAAAAATAAATTCCTGGTATATTCTACTAGAATTCTGGTACATTTTTACCAGGAAAAAAAATCCTGGTATATTTTACCACAATTCTGGTACGTTTTTACCAGGAAAAAGAGAATTTCCTGGTATATGCTACCAGAATTCTGGTACATTTTTAATAGAAAAAAAGAATTTACTGGTATATGCTATCAGAATTCTGGTACATTTTTACCAGGAAAAAAAGAATTGCTACCAGAATTCTGGTATATTTTTACCAGGAAAAAAAATCCTGCTATATTCTACAGGAAATCTGATGTATTATACCAGGAATTTTTCGAAAAATTTCGAAAAAAAGACGTAGGAATCTAAAAACAACTTTTTCTGGATAAATTTAGCGGGAAATCTAGTCACCGGTACCAGTTTTTTTTTTTTTTTTGAGTGCGCTCTCATGTGAATAGTCCTTAATGATTCACTTTGAAAATCATAGCATAGTGAAAAAAAATGTATGGGTAAAACTGATTTTAATATAAGACCAATAAAAATAGTCAACTAAGATAGGCCTTTGACAAAGTCCGAGGTGTTTTGTTTTATTGGTAAAAAATGTCATTTGATGCAAGAAATTAAATTTTCCAGTTTGTAAAATAAAGTGGGGGTTTTTGAAAAAAAAAAAACAAATATATAAAAATAAAAGAACGTCAAAAAAAGTTTGATTGGTTTCAATTGATTACGTTATTCAAGTTTTTCAATTTGGGATAATCGAACAAAGGTGTGTTACGAAAAGTAATTGTTTGAAAAATTATCCGGCAATACTTTTTTTGGGAATAGTATATTTGACAGCTGTCACTTGATTTGTCATTTTAGTTTGCCATTTTATAGTTAATAGTCTTACAATCGAACAAAGTGTGTAAATCGTGAATTTATTACCAAAATAATGGTTCAATTCTTTTCGAGCGACGAAACAATTTATGGAAGAAAGCTTTTGGTGAGTGGATTATCAAAATTCGTGGACCTGTTGCGTGACCTACAATAGATTGCGATTTAACAAAGCTACACTATTTTTTTGAGCCCGAGGTTATTGAAGCCTTGGAAAAGAATATTTCGCGCGTTATTTCTTATATACAGCTCCAAATTGACTACATACGGAAAATGGTGTTTAACAATGGGCCTCTCGTTGAAATTTAGTCGATTTAGCCCCGGCAGCCACTTTCTTAAAAATATTTTTAAAATCTAATGTCAGATCCTTTCCTTTACAATAAAGCATAATTCTTGGCCATGCCATTAAATTTATATACTTTTTATAAATTTAAGAACCACACGGGTAAAAATCACCTTTTTTTGAAAGGTTCCATTTTTTATCAAAATTTAGAGGATTGTCAGCTGAAATCTTTAATGATTTTATTTGTGGGATATTTGCAAAGAAAATATCCTCCAAATGGTTACAAAAAGGTGAACTAGAAATTAGTCAAGATTAGATTAGATTATAATGATAAGTTTGTAATTTCATCTCAGAACCTTATTTGAGTGTTATTCGTATGACTCGGTTTAGTTCAGAAGCTAAAACAAGGGTTATTGCTTCTAACAAAAAGAGTTCCATCGATTTGCTTCTAACAAAAAGAGCTCCATCGCTTATAAGAGTTTTAAGCATTTCATTTGTGGGATATAATCGTCGATATCTCAATCTCATCTCAAAAGTCAATATAAATACAAGAAAACATTCATTTGGTCAATCATAGACAACTTTTAATCTCTATTTAATTTTCTTGTGAAGGATATCGGGATTTTGTATTTTTGGGTTAGTGCAACTATCAAAAGCTGTTGGTGTTATTTCAGCCAAGTCTATGGGTACAAGGAATTAGAAGATATCAAAGCTCACTAAAGATATTTTTTCAAGCGTATCTTTAGACTCCCAACTAACACGCCCAATTATGCTATACATATTGAATCGGGAGTTGCTCCAATATTTATTATGAATTTAAAAGCAAACGATGATTATATATTGAGGGTAATGCAAAGGTCGGCCAACAATTTGCAAAAGAGGGTCCTATCAGTGTATTTTAGATGCCGGTAGACTCCATTTAAAGAATGGTATGATTTGGCCTCGGCACACAACTTTCCTCTGTCTCTATCTGTTGATAGTTTAGATACAAGGAGACTCTCTACGACTGTATATCTACCATTGATGATCACTCATTCCAAAGCTATATAGATAGGGCGAGGGAGTATGTGTCGAGATCAATTTACAGTAAACTTAACCTCAGACTCGGGTTTTCTAATTATTTTAGAGATAAATTTACTGTAATGGAAATGAGCATCATATTTAAAGCACGCACGGAGATGTTAGAGCTTAATCACAGACCGCACAAAACTGGTAACAACCCGAACTGCACTTTGTGCAACCTTAATCAAGTTGAGAACATTTTCCACTTTGTTGCATTGTGCCCAATCTTGCAGGAAATTCGTCGGCTTTATTTTAACATGAGTTTTCTGTCACTTGAAGAATGTCTAGGTGTTCTGAATGGAGATAACGGTTGGCGTCTACTCATTCAGTTTTTATTAGATGCAGTTTCATATAGAAACATGTACATTAATGTACTAGAGTAATAATTCTATTACAGTTTTGTTTTAGCTAAACTAAAAGCCTAAATCGCACTTGAAAAGTTGCTTATCGTTAAATTCCTGAGATATCTTTCTTATTTTTTTTTCGTTTTAGCCAAACTTAAAGCCCAAACCGCATTTGAAATTGCAAATTCTTTATGATCTATGTATCCTTTCTTTTGTTTTAGCCAAACTAAAAGCCCTTAGAACATTCGAATCAATTGTTTAACACATACTGCCATATAATTAAATGATTACTGTTTTTGAAAAACTTAATAATTTTGTTTTAGCTAAACTAAAAGCCCGAATCAGATTTTCTTCATATTTTTTTATAAATTTATTTATCTATTAAATTACCTTCACCAATATTCTTTTTTTTTTCAATTGCTATTTTCTTTATATAACCAAATTTTTGAACTTTCTCTCATAGAATGTTTACTTTAGAAAAATATACCGGCAGACGGCCCATGAGCCATGCTTGTAATCTTTAGTTTTAAGTTTGTAAATTTTTGAAATGAAAAAATAAAGTCAAAAGTCTATTTTGAAAACTGATATAGTATTCTCTCCCAGTATCACATACTAACAATTATTTTTAACTTCCCAAAGGAAGTTAATGTAATGGGTTCGATTGTTCAAATTGAAAATTTTGACATTTCTCGACGTTTCAACGCCCCTAGAGTCGAAATAAACGATTTTTAAAAAGATGTCTGTGCATGCGTGTGTACGTTCGCGACGTGTTTTTCGTCATCTATAGCTCAAGAACCAGAAGAGATATGGATTTCAAATAAATTTTGTTATACAGATAAAAAAGCAGAAAGATGCAGAAAGGGCTCTTAAGAAAATTGCGTGCAACAATTTTGTGCAACAAAGAATATGTTTTTGACATCTGATAAAATTTTGAGAAAGATGGAATTGACAGTTTTTTTTATAAAAGTAAAAATCTAAAAAAAACATTACTCAAAGTTGATAAAAATTGAATATAGATTCAAATATCATTTAAAAACTTAAAATTTAGGCTTTAAACTTATTTTATCTTATAAGAAATATTGTTTTCAACATTAGGACAAATTTTGAGAAAAATCGAAATGACAGTTTTCTTTACAAAAAATAAAAACCTAAAAAAAAAATTAATAAAAGTTGGTACAAATTGATTTCCAACTCAAATATCTTTTCAAAAATTTGAGATATTGGCTTTAATTTACTTTTATCTTTCAAAAAATATTGTTGTTAACATTTAGTAAAATTTTGAGAAAAATCGAAATGACAGTTTTTTTTACAAAAAATAAAAACCTAAAAAAAAAATTAATAAAAGTTGGTAAAAATTGATTTTCGACTCAAATATCTTTTCAAAAATTTGAGATATTGGCTTTAATTTACTTTTATCTTTCAAAAATTATTGTTGTTAACATTCAATAAAATTTTGAAAAAAATCGAATTGACAGTTTTTGTACAAAAAATTAAAAACCTAAAAAAATTAACAAAAGTTGGTAAAAATTGATTTTCGACTCAAATATTTTTCAAAACTCTGAGATATTGGCTTCAAACTAATTTTATGTTATAAGATCTATTGTTTTCAACATTCGATAAAATGTTGAAGAAAATCGAATAGACAGTTTTTTTACAAAAACTAAAACTCTAAAAACAAACAATACTAAAAATTGGTAAAAATTTACTTTCGACTCAAATAGCTTTTCAAAAATAAAAAATATTGGCTTTAAACTTATTTTATTTCACAGAAAATATTGTTTTCGATATTCAGTAAGTCCGTTTTTTCATAAAAAATAAAATCTACAAAAAATTGTACGCAAATTTGGTAAAAATTGATACGAGTACATATAGACAAACTTTTAAGCAGGACAAATCGACAGACGGGATTAACTTCCCATCCCATTAGTGTTATTAGTCCCAGCCTCTTTTTAATTGTTACTAAGTGATTTTAAGTAATGATTATTAAATCCTTAGAGATTTTAACTAATGTGTATAAATTTCATTACAATAGTTTCAAAACTGTGTATACACTTCAGTCCCCTGGCAGTCAAATTCTGACATTTTTAAATATCTTACAATTTACTCAAAAAAGTGATTGTGAACAAAATATTAATTAAATTAGCTATCATATACGCGAATTTGTAGAAGTTTGATTTAGTAACAATCCTACACAAAATATCCTCAAAAGTTACCCAACTTTTGTATAATCACCCATATGAGATAAAGTCTGTAGCCTCAACCGTAAAAAATTATGCACAGCACTGTTGGTGTTACGAGTCGAGTACGTTTCTGTTTATTTATTTTGTGTCTTGTGTTATCATAGTCTGCTCTCTTGGCTCTTTATATATTTTCATGGTTTAAATGGCCCGTTTTATTAGGTACATAAAAAGATATATATAATATTTTGTACTCGTCTGCTTTCTCACAGACTTTTGAGCCCAAATATAAATGAAGAGAGAAATGATCGTGTAGATTGTAACTACAATAAAAAAGCAACAAAAAACCAATTGAAATGGAAATTACTGACAAACGATGACGGCAACTATGACTACCGACAACGACGACGACTGACGACAACCAAACCCTCCACAGTACTTCCTTTTTACCGGAAAAAGGTGGTTGGTTTATAAAAACTAGATAGTATAAGGTTTACCTTTATAACTCCGATTTATAGGAACTCTTCAGGCAAAGTCGACTAAAAGTGAACTCTTTAATTATAACGATCATGGTTCGACTCGTGAATCGTGTTCATATTGTAGAACGACGACGACGGCCAAGAGTGTCTACCAATTTCCAAAACATGGAGGGTTAGGGAGGGGAATGTCTAGTTATTTGTAACGCTTTTTGATGCTGAAATGGGGTCCGCATGGTTGGGTGTTTTAATGAACCTCTTGTCGCGCAATATTTCCAAGTTTTTTTTCGTAAAGCTTTTTTTTTAAACCATTTTTTGAATTCATTGATTGTTGGTGTAATTTAATGGCTCTATTTAAAAAGAGGGAGAACGAAAAATAAAGGAAATCCAACAAAAACTCGATTGCAGAAAATATGCTAATTTTCTCGTTACCTCTATTGCAGCAGAAAAGTTGGGTGTGTTGCCAATTGCTATACCAAATACCTGCAACGCCAAGTATTTAACAGCGACACTAAATAATTTATTAAATTGTTTTTAAAAATGATATCTTGTTAATCTTTATGAAAGTCTGACAAATTATTTGAGCTCACTCTTTTTTTTAAAACTTTTCTTAAAAGAATTGAATTTCCGAATGGGTGGCAACGCGGTCGCCACCGCTACTGTGTTTGATTTTGTAAGTGAGTTTTCTTTAACCGGATGACAAATAAAAACTAAAAATAAAAGAGCAAGGATCGCGTGTAGCACACCACGAACACACTCTCTTAAAAAAACGATCTAAGTCGCATATCATGCTAATGAAGGGGGTCAGAGTAAACCAGTTAAGATATGGGTGAACGTATTGATTGATAAGTGGGTCATTCTAAGCCGAGTTCGTTCGATTTATTTTATAACTATTATCATTTGATATCTGTATCTTTGTTAGATTCTTTAAGTTGTATTTTTTTAGTTTAGATCTAGATTTGAAAAGATATTCATCTTTTGTTTCTTTATATTGAAAGGGGAACCTTAAGATTGTGGGATACAAGGAAATAGATATAATTAAGTTAATATCATTTGTAAAACTATTGATTTCTTTGGTTTTTGAATTAGTTGTTATTAGAATAAATAGAAAAATAGGTAAACATTGGTTAGTTTATTGTGTGTTTTGAAGTGAAATTTAAGATCTTGAACTTTATATATTTTTGTGCGGTCGAGTTCGATATTCGAGTTAAGTTTTCTTTGTTTTGAACTTTACTTGGTTAATGGAATATGAAACATGGAGCACGTGATGAAACTTATATAGGTTAGAATGATCTAGACATTAAATAAAACACAACGTACACGTTTTCATACTTATGTAGTTTTTTTTTTACTTGCCACATCTAGAAGCTTTATGGCAAGTTTTGCATTCGTACAAATTTAAACACCACAATCGAATTTCGAAATTCTAATGATGTAGAAATTTAGTGCTTTTTTTGTGCTAATTTAGAGATCTTATCCTGGTTCAAAAATCCCTTCCCCCTCAAACTTCTAAACTCATATTGAGATTATGCGTAAATTCACAATATAAGCAAATTCAAAATTTGATTAGTTAAATTTTGAATTCCGATGAAGGTTTCTCTGACGTCAAGCTGGAAACACGACAAGTTTGAAGGGGAAGGGATTTTTGATCCAAATCGGGATTATAGCACTAAATTAGAACAAATAGAGCCCTAAATGTCTGCATCATTAGAATTTCGGGATTCGATTGTGGATGGTAGAGAAGTCGAAAAATGGGGGTCTTCGATCACGTCTGTTTTTCTGTTGGTCCTCGCCCCTACAGTATTAACCATTGGGTAAAAACTTTTAAGTAAGGGTTTTTAAGCAGATTCGAGTTAGGCGTTTTCTCATTTTTTTATCAAAAATTAAAGCAGACTCCATAGAAATTATTTTGTCAAAAATCGTATCTTCTCAAAAAAGAACCGATAGCATTTTATTAAATTCTCTAAAAAATGTGTTCTTAATTTGGCTTCTGTCGATAAGACAAATATTTGTTTTATTGCTCCTTAAGGGTACCCCCATTAAACCGTCTTTTCATTTTTTTAATTTTCTCAGAAATTCATAAACCGATTTGAATAATTTTTGTAGGCACAATGTTCTTATATTGTCTTAATAATATTTGATGATTAAAAATGTCAACATTTTTGAAAAAAATATTATTTTTTTTCAAAATTCGATATCTCGAAAATGCATATTAACAAATTCTAAATAACTAAAACAAATACATTAGTTGGAGCAACTGTAACTGTAGGGTCTAGTGACTTACAACTCTCAACCATTCCTGTGTGTGATTTGAGAAAGCACTTTTTATGACTCGAATTATTCTTGGAGAATTTGTCAATTCCTCGCAAGAGACAGTACCCGTGAGAAAAACTTTGGATAGCATTGGCAGGGATCGAACCCAAGTCTTCTGGCATGACAGTATAACGCATTTTTTTTAAATTCATTTTTTTTATTCATTCGTACTTAAGACTACCCTAAAGGTAGACAAAAATTCATAAAACTAGCCTAATTAACCATACCTCGAAGTTAAACAATAATACTTCATTCTAATGCCTTTCGGCCCTGAGATCTATTTTACTGTATTTCATTTTATTTTCATTTTTGTTTGTGTCACCTTGCATATTCTACCTTAAACTAAACCCTAAAACTATTAAACAAGTATGTAAGCCGGCCAAGGCTTAAAACCCCATCCCAACCACCCACTATCAAATACCGATTCAAGCCACCAAAGCTGGTTTTCCTGCTTCACCCTATCAGTTCGGTCCCGTTCGGACACAGCCCTACTAAATCGAAGAAGCTCTGCTCCGCCTTGTGCCATGACGTCCCGATTGTACAGGAGTCGCCTATCCACGGTTCGTCGTCTGACGTGGTAGATTAACGGAACTGCCAATCTATCCTGTATCAGACCGCATCTGCCCAAAAAGAGGAATGCCTCTGGTGGAATGAAGCCGCCCAAGCGTGCACTCTCAAAATACTCGTCGTTCGGATAGAATGCCCCGAAAATTAAATTGTTGGTCGAAGTTATACTCGTAGCTCTTGCAATGTGACCTCGAACGAGTTTTATCACGAAATTGTCAATTCTGTTGATTCGAGTCCCGTTGTATAAGACCTCGTTGGAATAGTAATGCACGTAAGAAGATTCGGCTGTTCGATATAAGCCGGTACAGCGTCGTTAACACAGCCGTTCGAACACCCGAAACTTCTCCATCTGGGAAGAGTCCAACGCACTTACTATCATGCCACGGGTACTACTTTTTGTTCTCAACTTAGCTTCTTTCAATAAAAAGAAATATTATTGAATTGCTCCAAAAGAGTACCCCCATACAACCGCTTTTTGTTTTAAGATTTTCTCAGAAGCTCATAAACCTATTTCAATAATTTTTATAGGCAAAAGCTCTTATATTGTTTTAATAAAATTCGATGATCAAAAATGTCAACATTTTAGAAAAAACTATTAATTTTTTTTTTTTCAAAATTCGATATCTTGAAAATGGGTTAAAATTTGTTTACGAAAATCAAATATAAAATGCATATTAACATATTCTAAACAACTGTGAACCTAAAATTTGATTAACACAAATTTAGTGCATACAACTTGGGATATAATGCAGGTATGTTTTTAAATCTTAAATAACAGGCACTATTTTTGAACTTAATCTTTTTTACATGGGCAAAGTCAAGAAACCAAGGTAGTAAGTTTTTAATCCGATATTTCTTAATATCAACTCATTAAATAAATCAAAATGTACTTAAATAGTCATGGCAGAAGAACAATGATGCTCAGAAGATAACCGCCAAAAAATTTTCCAGATGAAAGACAAGGGAAAGACAGTTTCTGACATATCCAAGGTGTTTGAGTGCTCCAGAAAAATTGTTTACAAGGAGCTTTGGCAGTTTGAAGAATTTGGAACCATTCAAAACATCGAGCAATGTCCTCGTAAAAGGAAGACCACACCAAAAGAAGACAAAGTAATTAATCGTTTGTCAGTCAAGGATCCGTTTTAGAGCTCCAATGCCATCGGCAACGAAAAAAAAAGAAAGTTGCGATGTCAACATATCAACAAGGACGGTAAGACGCCAATAAAATGAAACAAAAATACGTGGTTGCATCGCCCAGCGAAAGCCACTCGTTTCAAAAAGAAATTTGACCGCCAGATTAGAGTTTGAAAAAAAAAACAAATTTGAACAAACCACTCAGTTTTTCGGAAAAACGAGCTTTGCAGCGACGAATCCAAATTCTGTCGTCCACAGAATATACAACACAATCCTGTACTGAAATACGGTCAAACATGGTGGAGGGAATGTTATAGTCTGGGCTGCATTTTCTGGCACGGTATTGGTCCTATAGTAAAAATTGGCACAAAAATGAACCAATACACCATGTGATTCCATTTTCAGAAGAAAATTTACCACTTTTATGGAGAAAACTTGTGAAGAATTACTTAGGGGTCAATAAAATAAACGTTCTAAAGTGTCCGATTTTAACCCGATGGAAAATTTGTGGAATGATGTGAAACATCAAATTGAAAATGGAAATCCAAAAAATTTGCAAGAATTATGGCAGTTCATTCAAGATGCATGTTATGGCATTCCAAAGCAACGATGTGTGGCGTTGGTTGGAAGTTTGCCTAGAAGAATCAGTGCAGTCATAACAAAAACAAAGGATTCCTTACCAAATACTGAATTTTCCATAATTTTAAGTTGCATATATTGAAAGGTATCCATCTAGAACTTAAAGGGTGCCAAGCAAATGTGCAGGTGAAAGAAGTTGTTTTAACAAATTTTTCAAATCCTTTTTTAAAGGTATAACTTGTACAATGTTCTTTTCGGTAAAAATAAAATAAACTTGCAGCTTTCAGTGCAACAAAAACTTTGTCCATTTCATCAAATAAGTGTGCTAAATTCTTGTCCACCACTGTATATTATCAAATCTAAAAATTACTAATTGATCTTTACTTCTTTTTGTTCAGTGCACCTTTTTTCATAATACGAGTTTATTCGTTTTACGGTTTCGAAAATAAAGCTTTAAAAGAGGCTGATAACAACCCATTCCTGTTCGTCTGTCGATATTTGTTTAAGTCCTATATTTTCAATACTGTGTAAGAGGCTTAAGTAAGTTACAAGAGCACCAGTCCAGCTTAAGTCGAAAACCATTTTTATCAGTTTTAAGTTTTTTTTGTTAGTTTTTGGTGGTAAAAAATTGTTAAGTTATTTCATGGTACTGCATCTTGCAATAAATTGACAGGAGTCGAACGTTCTTTCCCAATGTAGCCGCTCGGATTCGCCTTAAGGACTGTGGGTCCCCTCCATTTTTAACAAAATTATATGTTCACAGGAATGATTTAGAGTTGTAAGTCACTAGGCTTTAGTTCTCAACGGACTATTACGACACATAATTTATTTATTTAATTATTTTGCATATGATAAAACAAGTTTGTTTTCAATATTTTTTTTCTTGTTTTCGACATATTTAAAAAAAAAATTAGTTTAAGTTTTTTTGAAATTTATTATATTTCATACAAAAAATGCCGATTAGATTTTTTCAACGAAATAACTTTATGTAGCCAACAGTAATTTTCTAGAGAATTAAATAACTTTTTAAGTCAATACTTTCATTTATTCTCAAGACATTCGAAGCGAAAATCATTTTTTTCAACTTTTAGTATTTTTTTTAGGTTTTATCTCGAGACTCACTTCGACTACCCCACAGATAAATATCTAACTGGGTCAAGTCGCATAATTTTGATATCGTCAGACCGTGAAATTACACGACAAAATTGGTTGTGTTGGACGTTCATATCGCTCAGGTAATAATTGTCAATTGCTACCCGTCCAAAAAGCAAGTTTTGCGGAGGTTGGGAAATTAATAAATTCGTCGTTCAATAACACTAGAGTAAGAGTTCAGTTCATAAAGATGATGGTAAGGCCTTACGAAACCCACCAATCGCCAGGAATTTGACAAATACCGAGATTGACGGACATTTACAAGAAATGGACGAGACAATCCAACGAACCATGGAAAGAATTATACCGAAATACAAGTAACGACACACTACGAACTTGTATCTTAACGCGACTACAAAGGCACTGCACAGAGGTTTAAACACTTGAACCGGAAGTTTATTGACCCAAACAATCTGGAGATTAGTACATTAAAGCCTTCGATAAAAAACGTCAGCTAATTGATCAAAGAAAACTATCGATTAAACATTAATTTGTACTGGGACAAGAAAATTCGGGCGGTTAATTCTAGTGACCCGAGTATGTTCTCGAAAATTAACAAGATCTTTAGGAGAAATGATCAGAACGACCTTCCTTGTATTGACGTACTTCTGACAGCAGGAACGAAGATTTATTTTTTGTCGAAGATCCTTAGGGGAGTTGGTGGGTGGCAGAGTTGGTGGGGGTTGTTTTCCAGGAAGTGTACAAGGTGAATTCTAGCATTCACCCTAATCACGAGCTGGAGATTAGAGCCCTGCAGCACAACGTCTACCTGCGTAGCGACATTACGCAGTGGCGATCTGAGAACCTCAGTTCTACCAGGTTCAATCACGAAAAATTGGCAAATGCTATCATCGCCGAGCAAAGCGGGACTAATACCTTATTAGCCACGAAGATATTTATACCAATCCGTTTAACAGCGTTCGAAATAATGCATATTATCCGGTCCGTTGTAAGACAGCTGTGGTACATCCTCTCCTGAAAAATGGAAAGGAGAACTTCAATCTGGCGAATCTCCGGTCGATAAGTCTTCTGTCGAGTATCAGTAAGGTATTCGAGAAGGTTATAAATAGAGCTCTGTACAAGTGGGCTGAGAACAACAAAATAAATCCTGATAATGAGTTCGGCTTAAGGGCGAGACATTACAATATTCATGCAGCGTCAAAGCTTGTTTCTGATATCCTTTGGAACAAATCTAAAAGACAATGTAGGGTGCTTGTCTGGTTGACTTGGAGAAGGCCTTTGACACCGTATGGTTAGAGGGTCTGTATCTAAAGTTAAACAGACTTGGCCTAAGTAAACCACTGTTCTATATGCTTTATGACATGCTTAATGGTAGACGGTTTATTGTCAAAATTGGCAATGTAACATCTACCAAAATCTTTGATATTAAAAATGGTCTTCAACAGGGAGCGGTTAACTCGCCCATCTAGACGACCTAATTTCGTACAGAACGGCTCCAAAAATTGAGGTTATCAAGACACTTTTGCATGGTGACTTCGACAAGATTCAGCAATATTGCGATGACTGGAAGTTGAAAATCAACACAACGGTTGTTTTTTGGCAGCATCGGCCCTTATCGCCAATGATTGCCTAAGGGTGCCCGGTATGGTTCAACGTTGCCCCATCTCAAATGGAAAACATTCGGGTTTTTGAAAGACAATGTCTGCGACGTTGCCTTGGACTCCACAGAACACTAGAGTCGGAATACAAGCGCCTTCGGTTCAGTAGGACTGTTTCCGATAGGGACCGAAGAGATAGGGTGATGCAGGAGAACCAGTTTTGGTGGCTTCAAATTAAGAATTTCATTTAAAGTTGGCTAGTTTCAAGTAGCTTTATTATTATAATGAAATGATTCTATCTTTAGTGAAAAGGTGTCTTTTTAAAGAACAAGTCTTTTTACAAACAATTCTTGAAGAGTGTTTCATAATAATGAATCATACTTAATAATCAATGGCTCCTGGGCGTCTATTTAATTTTGAGCACCAGCGATCCAAAAAGTTATTTTCTTCATTTTTCCCTCGACATTTGCTGATAAAGAAATTGAACACTTATTTAAATTAAAAACTTTATATTTTGTTAATTATAATGCAACATTTTAGGTTTAATATTGAACCTCATCGAAAATCAAATTTGTGCAATCCAACCGTAGATTTTATTTACATAAAGTGAAGCAGTTCCAGTCATGCTTTCGTAAAGCTTGGTTCCCCTTTACTTGGATAAACTTGATTATTTCAAATGCATATTTTGTAAAATTTACAAAACAACACCTTTTTACTTTCGAATTTAAGTAATATTTTCAAACTCGATGTTTGGTGTGCAAAGATTTGTATTGATTGTCTCAAATTCGGAATTCAACTTCATAAATTTTATTGCCTTATAAAAAAGACCAAAATGTCTCTTAACATTTGCTTTACTTTGCTTTTCATAAATTTTAGGTATAAAATGGGTAAAATGTTGAATGTACATTGAATAAATTATGTAGTTTTTGACTTTTTATCTCAATCACACTTGATGGTAAAAATTGTCTTTTTTTTCCTGACGTTGTTATACTTTCCTATGGTACAGACAATCTTTGTATCTACTTTGGAAATGAATCTCAAGCATAATTTATATCTAAAGGATGTGTTAATGTCCCTCGAGCTACACAACGACTCATTTCTTTTTTTTTTTTCTAGTGTCGCTCTTGAATGATATGCTAACAACTCAACTTTAACAAATCATCATGGTTATCATCTTCGTCCATAGGTAGGTACAACTCCCATTAGTTGAAGACTGGAAGACTTGAAAGACACCCATTTCAACAACAAAGATACAAAAAAAAAAATGAAACAAGACATGAAAATAATTACTCAGGATGGTTGAAATTGCCTTTTTCGAATTAAGGTTAACGAGGAAAAGTAAAAGTTAAAAAGTTTATCATGTGCACTATGACGCTGGCTGGCACTGGCTGTGTCGAAGCGAATTTCTGAGATTCATCATGATGTGTGTGCCGGGGATGGTTGAGCAGCAGCAGTACCAACAACAGCAGAAAAAGAGCATCAACGAATTACACCATCAGGAAGAAGTTTTTCATATTTTTCACAACTATTTTCATATCCACAAAGGAAACAAACAAAAACCAACAATAAGAGAGAAAGAAATTAGAAATGTAGCGTGAAAAATGCAAGGGCGCACCTTTGAGAGGATTAATGGTGAAGGGTAATAAAATTTTCCATGACCAATTCGCTCATTTCCTGTATGTCTGTATGTCCTCAACGACTCTAAGTTTTTGAAAGGTTTGCAGTGTATTGGCATGTACATATATTATCTTTAACGTGACCCTAAAAAAAATCTTAGGTTACAAGACCTTTGTGGTCAATTGTAAACACCTCTTTGAGGATTAACATGTACACGAAAGTTTTCTAGCTAAATTCAATTCAATTTTAACAATTTCTAATTAAAAGTAATGGCTTTGTTTTCATTTGGCAATTATCAAAAGTTTACAACATTAAAAATATCAAAAGATAAAGACTTTTAAGGTGACAACGTAATTAATTTTAACAATTCCCATTTTTAACTAATGGCACCGTTTCACTTGTTAAATGTCAAAAGATGACAAAAAAGTGAAAGCGTGATAAATTTTAACAATATCCATTTTTAAGTGATAGCGTCGTTTTCATTTGTCAAAAGTCACAAGATGGCAGCTTTAAAGGTGACAGCTTGATAAATTTTAACAACAACCAATTTTAAGTAATGGCGTCGTTTTCATTTGTCAAATGTCAAAAGATGACAACTTCAAAAGTGACAACGTAATATATTTTATCAATTTACATTTTCATGCAATGGCCGTGTTCTTATTTGTCAAAAGTCACAAGATGGCAACTTTAAAAGTGAAAACGTAATACATTTTAACAATTCCATTTGTAAATATGGGTTTTAAGTTTTACGTGTCAAATGTCAAAAGATGACAACTTCAAAATGGTATACATTTAAACAACTACCAATTAGTTATGGCATCGTTTTGTCAAAATATGACAGTTTCAGAAATGGAAGCGTAATAAATTTTAACAATTTCCATTTTTAAGTAATAGCATCGTTTTCATTTGTCAAAAGTAACAAGATGGCAACTTTAAAAGTGACAGCTTGATAAATTTTAACAACAACCAATTTTAAGTAATGGCGTCGTTTTCATTTGTCAAATGTCAAAAGATGACAACTTCAAAAGTGGAAGCGTATTACATTATTACAGTATCCACTTTTAAATATTGGCGTCGTTTTCATTTTGCAATTGTCAAAAGTGACAGAGCAATACATTTTAACTATTTCCACTTTTAAGGAATGGCGTCGATTTCATTTGGCATTTGTCAAAAGTTTACAACTTTAAAAGTGACAGCGTAATACATTTTTTCAATTTTTAAGCTATGACGTCATTCTTATTTCTTAAAAGTCAAAAAAATAACAACTTCAAAAGTGACAACGTAATGCATTTTAACAATTTCCATTTTTAAGAAATCCGTTTTTACCTGTCAAATGTCAAAAAATGACAACTTTGAAAGTGGAAGCGTAACAAATTTTAACAATTTCCATTTTTAAGCAATGGCCGTGTTCTTATTTGTCAAAAGTCACAAGATGGCAACTTTAAAAGTGAAAACGTAATACATTTTAACAAGTTCCATTTTTAAATAATTGTTTACGTTTTACGACCCAAATGTCAAAAGATGACAACTTAAAAAGTGGAATACATTTTAACAACTACCAATTCTAAGTTATGGCATTGTTTTTAGATGACAAATGTCAAAATAAGACAGTTTCAAAAGTGGAAGCGTAATAAATTTTAACAATTTCCATTTTTAAGTAATAGCATCGTTTTCATTTGTCAAAAGTCACAAGATGGCAGCTTTAAAGGTGACAGCTTGATAAATTTTAACAACAACCAATTTTAAGTACTGGCGTCGTTTTCATTTGTCAAATGTCAAAAGATGACAAATTTAAAAATGACAGCTGACAAAATCGAAACCCCTTAAAAAGATTTGACCGACAAAATTCGCTGGACTTTAATGTGATCGCCACCTCAAAGGTATTCAATATTCAAGGATCTAAAAGAAATACATCCACTTCAAAAGATACAAACTTAATTTCATATAACCCGGCCCTGGATAGAGGGAAAGACGCATTCATCCGGACGAAGACAACACAACGTCCTCCGCTTTCTTTAGTTACATGTTCATACTTTATACTTTGTTTGTAAAACTGTATCTCTACATTTCATTTCATAGAAAACTTTCAGCATAGTATCTCGTGTCTTGCACATTTGTAAATTTTGTAATAAATTTCCCTATACGCGACCATGACTATGATATATTTTAGTTACAAACAACAACTTGAAATGACAAAACTAGAAAAGTAAGAAACCAGAGATAACCTTTTTCGTGTGCAATATGAAAAGTTGCAAATCATGTTTTTTTTTCTCTCCACAGCGGGCGCTGCACAGGTAACATCGTAGTCATTTGTATTTATTTAACAGTTTCACCGTACATGTACCAATTTAAAACTTTAATAAAAATAAATAAGACTAATTTATATAAATTTAAAAAAAACACTTACCCGACCATACAGTTGCTCATCGTTACGAGCTCGCCTACGAGTAGGCGCACGAATAACTGCCGACTCCATTATCTCCCAAACTTTGGTTGTTGTCTATGCTATACGATCCAATACGTCATTTGCGCAACGTAAGAAAAAATTCCAAAATTTTGTTTACGTTCCACAATTATGAGAATATTACGAGCAGTGTAGATTTTTACGATATTCTTCTTACGATATACGACTTTATATGAGTTATACGTTACGTAATGTTGAGTATGGAAGTTTTTTGTGGAAGTTATTACGAACTTAACGTTACGTACTTTATTGTTAGATATTTTTTATATTGCATATTTTTAGCTGTTATTGTTGTTCAGTGCTTTGCTTTGTTCTTTCTCTAGAATACATTTAGGCGTATTTTCATCTTAGTCTAATGATTGTGATGACAGTTACAAATGTCATTTTGAATTTTAAGCACATTGAGTTGTTGCTGTTTTTTTTTTTCTAAGATACTAAATTTTAGGCGGCAGATCTTATTTTTTTAAGGGCGTGTGCGTTGTGTTGCAATTAAGGCATCTTAGTAATTGATATCTGAAATGAAATTAAGAAAAAGATATTTAGCTTTTTGAAAGGAAAGTAATTTAAAGATCGTCGCTATTAAGGAAGAAATATAAGTTATTTCATCTTAGAGATACATTTCGTGTAAAGGTTAAGTTTAAAGTCTGGCAAAAAGATCTCCCATATTTTTTAAAAGTGAACTCCCTGGAGTGCCTGCTGTGACTCCATTTTGTTGGAATCAGATTTCTTTGTTGTTTCTAGTAAACTGATTTAAGTTTGGTTGGCGGAAGGTCTCAATCATGTGACAGTAACGATCCGCATTAACTGTAACTTTTTGTTCATTTTCTTCGAAAAAACTGTCACATAAGGCCACGCCATTATGATTACTTAAAACGGCACGTAGACCTTTCTATCGATAACCGGAATACCATTTAATCTATAAATAGCTTTTTATATAAAGGCCTAAAGATACGGGAGGTTTTTTTTGCCGGACCCTGTAGAAGCGATTTATTTGGTTAACACTTGGTTCTGATCACTTTTATGGGGACATTCGAAAAGGACCTGGCTGAACCAAATGGAAACATATTTAAGAAAGAAAATATTGATTTTTATCCGAAAAATTAGTCTTTCAAGTAGATGCATATTGAAAAGATTCGAAGAAAATATTTTTGAAATCATGCAAGATATTCTGAATATGAAAGAAAAGATCTTCTTTTTAGTAATAAAGTTTTAAAGTCAAGATTTTTTTAATAAGAGATTTCTTTTAGAATGTATCGTTTTATTGACAACTGCTACTTTTGAAGCCGTCATTTTTTGACATATAAAATTACGCCATTACTTAAAAAATAGACTGATACACGATTCTAAAATATATTGTAAAACGCGCTATAAAAAATGGTGCCGTCAATGTTCACAATACTAAGGAACATTAGGGTCGGCTTGAGGCACATTTTCAGATGCAAACAAATATTGAACTCTTCAAACACACAAGTGACGTAAAGAATCAACCACTGAGAAAACTTATATCTTTCCTTGTCGATCTTCAAGAGCATTACAACGTATTTTACACAAAGGCTAATGGCTCAACCACAAGCACGCATTAGGTCGGTCGGGAAAATTTTGATAGGTTTTTTACCGACTTTACAATATTTTACGATATAAAGTGTCTTAAAGCTTGAAAGGATTTAATGTAATGTAGTCGGGGGTTTTGAATGTTTACTTAAATTATTTACGATCTAAAGTGAGCACAAAGCTTGATGTAGTTTACATTTAAGATTGTTTTATAAGAATAAATTGTTTTTATTCAATATGTCAAAGTCGACACCCCCGAACGCGCGATTTTGAATAAGTTAATGACTCTTAAGACTTTTAAATTCCAAACAACACAAAAACTCCAGCAAACACTGCCTTATCTGCGTTGAGCAAAATGATCCTGATTTTCATCGAAAAATCATCTTTAGTGCATTTTGATCTTGAAGAATACGTTAATAAAAAAAAAAAACAAAAAAAAATTACCATGAAAAGTAATCACGACTGGTAACCGATATTGATTATGTCATATAACACCATTAGACTTTTTCCTTTGGATCCATTCGATTCAAGAGCTTAAAAATGGAATTCAAGAAGTTTTTGAGGGCATACATCCACTAATGTATTACGAATGTGTAAGGGACAATTTCATTAGAAATCATCTTAGTCTCTTCGATTTGGCGAATTGAAAAATATTGGCTTTTCTTTACTTTTCATAGAATCTAAATTATGGATGAATCACAAACACGTTTCAGCTTCGGCTTCGTCTGCGTTACGGTGGCTATTGGTGGCTTTTTTCTATTATTTCATCTCTCCGAAGTGCAAATATTATGTTTGACATTTTTTTTACAGCTGTTGAGCTGTCAGACAAAGCAAATATTTAGATAATTGGACTAGAGCTTCCGTTTGGAGTCACATTACGTAACATAACGTTATTTCCTTACGATTGTCAAATGTAACGTGAGGTTGAAGCTTCATGGGTGAACTCGTAAACGTAAGGCGAAGCCATAGCTGAAGCGTGTTTGTGTTTCAGCCATTAAACATTTTTGGAAAAATTTGCTTAACCCCAAACATATCCCTCGAACCAACAGAGTTAGCAATTTTAATAAGATTTTTCTGACGTGATTCCAATTTTGTATAAATTCTACAAAATATAACCGTTTTTAAATCAAACGAACTAAAAATATATTTTTAACTTCAAATATTTTGCGAACAAAAAATGTTATCAACTCCAAAATGATTTTATGCATCGAAGAATAATGTTTTCAAAATCAGGTAAATTTTATAGAAAAATCTAATTGACAGTTTTTGTTCCAAAAAAAACCTAAATAAAATACAACTAAAATTTGGTAAAAATTGGTTTGCGAATAGAATATCTTGGCAACAATTAAATTTATTGGAGCAAATTTTTAAACATTTCAAACCTACTTTAAATCATTTTTCAATTCGAAATCAGCTCTAAAAATGAGTCGGATGATTGAGAGATTTAAAAAAAAGGCTAAACAAAAATTACAATTTTCCAAGGGGATTCCCAGATTTCAACTCTCGATCGAACAATGGAATGCAAACCACAGTCAAGTTAAAAACCTTCATTAGTGAGAAGAAATCTTTAAAGTGTTTAAAACTAAGAAACATTTAAGCAAGACTTTATTAATAAAAACTGCTTTAATTCGAGTCTTTTTTATTCCTTAAAAATTAAAATTAAAAATTAAATTAGGTTTCAAACTGTTTATTTGTTCCCTAAAATCTTCAGTAACAACAGAATAAAATGGTATGACCGAAGAGATGTTGCTTTTAAAAATAAACTCAAGTCACTTGTACCCTCCATCATTATTACAACAGATTCAACTGAAGCAGACGAAGTTCCTATGCAACAAAATGTTAAGTTTGGGCCAAAAAAAACTTGGAAAAATGCTCTTAAACACCTTTAAACCTTCGTAAAACTAAACCTGGAAATATTTCGTAGAAACTACTATGATGCCAACAAAAAATATAAGATTTAATGTAAAACTTAAAAACAAGCTTATTTCGTTAGCCTTGCTAGGAGTCTTAAATTTGTTTCTTCAGCCCGAGAGTGCTGAAAGATTACTAAGCAAATATGCGGACAGTCGATTAAAACCACAACATCAGTAAAACTAATTGAATTTGAAGTACATTTTAAAAGCTTCCTGTCGCAATTAAATAATTCAGCTACTATCTCATACGCTCTTCCTCAGCAAAATATTCCAGAGTTAGATTACCACATTAAGCTATATCTTCATCAAAAGATCTGAAAACTCGTGGTTTTTATGGAATACCGTATGAATTTAAAAAAAATGCATGTCCATCTTATTGAAGAAATACAGAAATTATTCACTGAGATTCTTGAAACTGCAACGCTACCATCATCTTTCAGAAAATCCATTATAAACCCACTGTTTAAGAAAGGAGATACAAATGTTGAGTCAAACAAACAGGACTTTCATTTCTTGATACGCTTTATAAGCTGTTTACTACAGTTCTCTTGAACAGACTGTCAACTTGGTTAGAAAAAAACAACCAACTATTCTATTGTGGACCAAGTTATAATCTTTCATGCATAATTCAACTATAACTTTTCCAAAGGAAGAAACTACGCTTTTTTCATCGATCTTGAGGCTGGTTTTGATAGCCTTGACAGGATTGCTCTCATTTATAAGCTATCGACTCTGGAAATATCTTCGAAGATACTTGTATCTGTTCTTTTTTCGAGTTTATGGGCCAAATCTTTTAATCTTTATTCGCAGTCGTACTGTAGCGAGAGTCTGCTGGTCCGGGTGGTATCCCCGCTATTGTTCTGAAGAGGTGTTCTTCATCGCTGGCAAAACCACTGCGTAAGCTTTTTCATCTGTCCTACTCCTCAGGTTTTGTTCCGAGCGGATGGAAAACCGCATTTGTCCAGCCTATTCCCAAAAAAGGCGAATCTTCCTCACCGTCTAATTACCGACCGATTGCACTTACGTCCCTTCTTTCCAAGGTCATGGAAACGCTGATTAATTATCAGCTCAAGAAATATATTGCAGAACATAGTTTTAGAGAAAGTAAGATTATTGCACTTGATATTTCAAAAGCATTTGATAGGGTTTGGCATCAGGCTCTCTTATCGAAAATGCGTGCTTTCGATTTTCATGAATCCTTCCTTCATTTGGTTAGTAATTACCTTTCGAATCGTTCAATACAAGTTGTTTCGGATGGATTCAAGTCTGAAAACCACAAAATAAATGCTGGTGTGCCCCACGGCTCTGTTCTATCTCCAACACTCTTTCTCATTTTTATTAATGATCTCCTTTCTGCAACATCTAATCGAATACATTGTTTCGCTGACGATAGTACTCTTAGCATTTCACATTCGTTTTCAGATTCACACCCCTCTTCTTCGGATATGGAACTGCAACGACAAAATATGATAAGCTCATTAAATTCCGACCTAAACAGCATTGTACAATGGGGAATAAGAAACCGCGTGGAATTTAATGCTTCGAAAACGCAATGCTGTCTTGTATCGTTAAAGCGAAATATACCGCCCTGCCATTATTCATAATAACACTTGCTATTATGAATAATGGCAATAATATGAACATCTCGATATTCTCGGTATGTGTAGCACCAACCACCTTTTGTGGAACGATCACATACGCGATGTCGCCAAAAATGCCCTCTGATCTGGCTGTTATTTACAAGACTTATGTACGTCCAAAGCTTGAGTATAACTCTCATATCTGGGCTGGTGCTCCTGCAACTTACTTAAGCCTCTTGGATAGTATTGAACGTAGAGCAATTAGATTGATTGGTGACATTACCATCATAAGATTATTTACGTCACTTGAAAATCGGCGAAATGTTTCTTGCCTCACCCTCTTTTACCGTTATTTTAATGGTTTATGCTCTAGAGAAACAACCAGCTGCATTCCTCCCCTTAAACAGTTTAACCGTAAAACTCGCGCTTCTAGGATTGCTCATCAATATACCCCCGAACCCAACTTCGGTCGTACTGTCAAGTACAGAGACTCGTTCTTTAGCCGTACTATGCGAATGTGGAATGCCTTGCCACACTCTGTCTTTCCCACCTATTGCATATTCAGGAATTCAAAACCAATGTGAACTGACATCTCCTTTCAACCGCTCTCTCCCTTTCCTAGTGCTCACACTGTGTCTACATAATAAGGGTAATATATCCCTTTGAGTGTGCGCTTATTTTAAAAGCTACATATCGGGTGATTTTTTTGAGGTTAGGATTTTCATGCATTAGTATTTGACAGATCACGCGGGATTTCAGACATGGTGTCAAAGAGAAAGATGCTCAGTGTGCTTTGACATTTCATCATGAATAGACTTACTAACGAGCAACGCTTGCAAATCATTGAATTTTATTACCAAAATCAGTGTTCGGTTCGATATTTGTTTTATCGACAAATTTTGTTCAGCGATGAGCCTCATTTCTGGTTGAATGGCTACGTAAATAAGTAAAATTGCCGCATTTGGAGTGAAGAGCAACCAGAAGCCGTTCAAGAACTGCCCATGCATCCCGAAAAATGCACTGTTTTGTGTGGTTTGTACGCTGGTGGAATCATTGGACCGTATTTTTTCAAAGATGCTGTTGGACGAAACGTTACGGTGAATGGCGATCGCTATCGTTCAATGCTAACAAACTTTTTGTTGCCAAAAATGGAAGAACTGAACTTGGTTGACATGTGGTTTCAACAAGATGGCGCTACATGCCACACAGCTCGCGATTCTATGGCCATTTTGAGGGAAAACTTCGGAGAACAATTCATCTCAAGGAATGGACCGGTAAGTTGGCCACCAAGATCATGCGATTTGACGCCTTTAGGCTATTTTTTGTGGGGCTACGTCAAGTCTAAAGTCTACACAAATAAGCCAGCAACTATTCCAGCTTTGGAAGACAACATTTCCGAAGAAATTCGGGCTATTCCGGCCGAAATGCTCGAAAAAGTTACCCAAAATTGGAATTTCCGAATGGACCACCTAAGACGCAGCCGCGGTCAACATTTAAATGAAATGCATTTATGCGTTTTGTTTTTAAAAAAAGTTCTCAAGCTCTTAAAAAATCACCGTTTATAAGGATACTACTGCAGCTGTTTGAAATGGTTTGTGTTTGTCAGACTTCTTCCCTACTTAGAAAGTTCGTCAAGGTTGTGTGCTAAGCTCTCTTCTTTTCGTTCTGTTTTTAAATTATCTTTATGCGGAACTTCCAATCGGTATTGTTTTAGACGGTCTTCAAATTGACGGGCTCTTATAAGCGGACGATATTGTACTGGTGTCAGATAATCCTTTCAATTTACAACAGCTAATTGACGGTTTTAAGACCTACTGCATTCAATGGAATGTTGAAATAATAAAGAAAACCTCTTATTGGTAAACGTTGTATTTTAATAAATGAAAATGACCCTGGGCATATTAAAAATGTACTTATTTATATTTCCTTTCAAGAACTTTTCTTTAGGACTTTTTTATATGAACTCATATTTTTGATTCTGGAAATAATTGTGCAAAAATCAATCGTCAATAGAAGAGACAAAATTTTACAAAGGTTCGTCAAAAATGGGTTTATTAGTCAATGAGAGTAATAAAGCATATCACGATAAAGCTGTTATCACGAAAGGAAATTGAACGACGACGTCTTGGAAAAAACGTCATCATTGACTGTAGAGCTTTGGGGTTCATATTTATTTAAATCTCTGACCCTCACTTCCGAAATAAAAAAAAAAAAAACAAATTGGAAGAATTGAAATTTTTGATGAGTTAATAAAAGTACTGCACTATCTTTTTCATTAAAATGTGTCCCAAACTATTCTACACAAAATTTGTCAAAATTGAAATAAGTTGAACTCATAAACAACTGCTGAATTGATCTTGATTGAAATGTAATATTTTTTTTTATGAGACGATTATTCATCACCAAATACAAAGGTCAAGTGACACAGATTGGCATTTTTTTGTTCAATATTTCTTTCTTGTCTTCATTTGATCCCGAAGCCGTATTTCCCTAAATTCCTTTATGTGCTCTTGTCTTTATGGCTGATGGAACAAGATTCTTAGTCATCATACCTTAAACAACTGTTACAAGTTTAATATCTTCTTTTGCTTTTCATCATTGTTTCCTTTTTAAAGAAAGGATTTCCGCTTTTTGAATGAAGCAAAATAAAAAATCCAAAACAAAAAAACTGACGTATGTAACTTTAGTAAATTTATTATTATTTCTTTTTTGACATCCGCCTTATTCAATATAAGGAATTTCAACAAATAATTCTCAAAACGATTGAACTTCCATTTAAAGACGATTTTTAAAAAACAACATAAAAAACACTTCATTCATGAGTAATGTTGCACGATGATGATGATGATGATTGATTTTATTTTATTTTTGTTAAATTATTTCGTGTAAGTTTTATTGAAGTTCTTTATAGGAAAATATATTGTGTGTGACCTTAATTAATATCTATGTCAACTTGTGACAATTTATTTAAACTTATTTCATTTCATGAACGATTTAACAATACCTTAATGTTTTGTTAAGCTCTACTGCGTATGTGGCCTTAAATCGTATTGCAAAATGATATAAGTGTAAAATGTACAATTACCTCGTTTGTCTTATCAGTTTGATTACAGTTCAATGGCAAAACAAAAACCTTTTTTATCGAACAAAGGTATACGCCCTCAAAAAATGTGTGTAATTGTTTATTCTTTAGGTGTCGACAAAATAAAACTCACGATCTTTGGGCCCTTTAAATTAAAAAAAAATCGATCCAATAAAAAACTAATTTTTTAAAAGAGTCACGAAACTTTGCTCATTTGACAACTCACTGGTCGAAATTTAAATAAAGATGTCAAAAATTTATCTAGATCGGAGATAATGTCCAATTAAAAGAAAACAGATCGATTTACGGGCTGCATTTTTATTTTCCATTAAAACCACATATCTAGAGCGATTATTGACAGTAGTGTCGTGATTAAAAGAACAATATGCATCTTCTCACGAACAAAACAAATTAAATCGAAAATAAAAAAGGTTGGATGGAATGAAAAACAGTCATGGTATTGGTATGACCAAAATTCGATGAAAATAAAACAATTGGAAAACTCACATAACTCACATAAAAAGCAACATTTTTGAAAAGGCTGATTTCAAATTTTCTATCAACTTTTTCATTTAAAAACAAAAAATAAGTTATGAAACCAGAGCACTCAAGAATCCATTTGTCATTAAAATGCCGGATTATATTAACATAATTCATTACATTACATTAAACATTCGTATAAGGAATTCATTTAAAAGTCAATGGCAACGTCAATGGAGGAAATAACTAAATTTCGAAATACAAATTGGAATGAGAGACTTAGTAAGTTGGAAAAAAATGCTTAACTTTTTGAAACATAACCAAAATTATCAAAAATTAAAACAGACAAATATTTAATCTTCAAAATAATGATGGTGTTTATCAAAATTCAGATAAAACCAATGTTTTTGCAACAACCTATTTGAAAAATCATTGCGTGACTCAACACCTTAGTGATGATCCAACTAAAATGATGATCCAACTAAAATGATAATAAATTGAACAGCAAATACAGTTCACTCAGAAATCACGGAAACTCCAGGGATCAGTAAGGATGGTACATAATCGTTTCAAATTTAAATATCAAAAAATTCGATGGACTAGATAACATAAAAAACATGTATCTTAAAAAACTTACAAAAGCAGAGCTCGAAATTCTTACGTTTTTGATAAACGAATGTCTCAAAACGCAATATTTTAAATTGAATTGGAAATATGCAAAGGTAATACCGATTCCTAAACCGGGAAAACCTTCAAAACTCCCAACAATCGACCGATAAGTTTTCTTAGTTGTGTAAGCAAAGATTTCGAAAAATTCTGAAATATAAAATATTATGCATCGTAGATTTTTACCAATAAACAATTTGGATTTAGAACGCATCACAAAACTACACAACAGGGATTTAGATTCTGTGAACAGATTAAGAAAAACCGCCCTCTTTGCAAATTGACTGGGCTTATTATACTTGATATAAAAAAGGCATTCGGTTTAGTTTGGCACGATTACATTGTGCACAGATGGTATACTTCAGGTTTCTTCCGTATCTTGTAAGAATTATCCAAAGTTTTTTTTTCAATCGTTACTTTAGTGATTTCGTTAACAACTATGGTGTCCCGCAAGGATCAGTAATAGGTCCTTTACTTTATGCTTCTAATATTCTTAGATTACCAGGTCGTCAGGTAGACATATTTGCGGATGGTACAGGCGTCTATTCATCGTGGCGCTACAGTCTTGTGTGAGCTAGGGCCTCACCCAACAAACTTCTCCATATAGCTCGGTAACTAGCTAGATGTTTCCAGTTTCGCGCTAAAAGTTGGGAGAGGTCACTTTCCACTTGTGCGCGCCACTTGATCCGCGGTCTTCCTCTACTGTGCTGTCCAGTGGGTGTGTATTCGAAGACTTTCCGGGCCGGAGCATTGGTTTCCATGCGATCTACGTGACCCAGCCATCTTAGTCGTTGGACTTTTACCCTTTTGACAGCTTGTACAGCTCATCGTTCCATCTTCTCCTCCACTCCTCTTAGATGCATACGGGACCGTAGATCACACGAAGAACGTTTCTCTCGAAGCTATCCAAGGTGATTTCATCCGCTTTTGTCTTAGTCCATGCTTCTGCACCGTATAGCAGGACGGGGATGATAAGGGTCTTATATAGCTTTCTCATAGACTTTACCACTCAATTGCTTTCTTAGTCCAAAGAAACAGCGGTTAGCAAGAGTTATTCTGCGTTTGATCTCAGCGCTGGTGTTGTTTTCTGCGTTTACAGCGGAGCCTAGGTAGACGAAGTCCTTGAATACCTCAAAATTACGTCCGTCGATTGTGACGTCTTGACCAAGACGTAGGTGTTGTATGTCCTTTCTTGACGACAACATGTACTTTTTGTTTCCCCTCATTAACCGTTAAACCCAATTTTGCTGCCGCTGCCTCAATACTCACAAAAGCCCCATTGACATCACGCCTCGAGTTCTTCCGATTATGTCAATGTCATCAGCATATGCCAGTAATTGGACAGACTTTTGAAAGATAGTGCCTCTAGTGTTGACGTGTGTGCTCTGCACTATACGATGTCACAAGTACGATGTTAAAAAATCTCTTGACATCAAAAAGTTCTATTAAGTTGTTTCCAACCTTTATGGAGCAGCGTGAATTCTCCATAGTCATCCTGAACAAACGGACGAGAATCGATAAAAAGATGGTGGGAGTCGATTTGGTTTTCTTTGGTTTTTTCCAGGATTGCCGTAATGTGAATATTTGATCAACTGTGGACTTTTCTGTTCTAAAACCAAACTGATAAGAACCTATTAGGTTGTTGACGATGGGCTTTAGACGTTCACATGTTATGGCAAAGAAGATTTTGTAAGCGGTGTTCAGCAGACTGATTCCTTTACAGTTGGTGGAGTTTAGAGGGTCTCTTTTTTTCAGAATCGGGCAAACAATCCTGAGGATCCATTCATCGGGCATGCTTTCTTATCTTACAAATAAGTTGGTGCATGCTCCTAACCAACTTATCTCCAGCTGCTTTAAAGAGCTCGGCATTCAAGCCATCCGCTCCAGCGGCTTTATTAGACTTCAACTTAGATATGGCAATCTTTACTTCGTCTAAGTCGGGAGGACGGGATTGTTGGCTTTCGTTGTCTATATTGAATGGATCATCCTGCCTGACAGCGGAATTCAGTTCTTCGTCGCCGTTATACAGTCTGCAGAAGTGGTCCTTCCATATCCTCAGCATTGACTGCGGTTCCATTATGATGTTTCCACTTTCGTCTTTGCAGCCTTCGGTTCTAGGTTTATGGACTTGTGAATTGCGTTTCACCTGGTCATAAAACTTTCGAACCTCATTCCTGCTTTTAAACCTCTCAAGATCTTCGACCGCACGCTTCTCATGATCTTTCTTTTTCCTTGTGAGAAGTCGTTGTTCCTCTCGCCTCTTCTGCTCATAGAGCTCATGAGCAGCTCTTGTCCTTTCACGCAGCACCGCTTTGAGTGCCTGTTGTTTGGCTGCATTTGCCTGCCGAAAAAGGGGTTCCTTGTTGGTGGTTGCTTGAAACCCAGCACGTCAGAGGCGGTTTCTCTGATTGCATCTTGGCAATGTTGCCATTGGTTCTCGATACTAAAAAACTACTAACATATTGAAATATATTTAGCAATTATTATTTATACTAACCTCTTTTTTACTAACACACACTTCTAAACAAAAATTTAGGAATCTTAATTTTATTTAAGTCAAAATTTACGTTACCTTTTTATTTTACTTTAAAATTATTATTTAAATTATTTCTATCTAAATTCTAAATACAAATTAATAATAAATTAATTAATAAATAATATCATAGAGAAATATCAAATATCTGTTTGTAAATTGTGCGGTAGCTTACCAAATGTAATTGTTAATACGAAAATAAAGAATATCTATCTATCTAAATCTTAAAACCTATTAAGAACTTTTTAAAAAATCTTTGTTTTAACAATCTAGCCACTACTGTAAACATAAAGTCAAGAATGCATTTTTTCAATTAATATGCGCGATAAATAGTCTTAGCATAAGCAAAGATCGTCGACCACAACCAAGCACAATATGACGACGAAGGCGCGACAACAACAACCACAACAATACATGAGGAAACCTTTAAGCCAAACTTAACTTACCGGCAGGTTTCCCAATTTGTCGCACTATATGTTCGCAGGGGGAACGGCCGAAACGACCGACGACGACGACGCGGCCAACACCGACACACGTTAAGTTGAGACGGTTTTGTTTTTTTTTTGTCTATTTATCACTTAGGTATTAAAGTTACGTGATATGAATATCTATATTTGAAAATTATTTTTTAAGATAACTACCACGGAAAATATGAAAATAGTTGGACGGGCTTAAGCCTACCAATAACTATTTCTTCAATTTAATTCTAAAAAACAATCAATTCTTCCATTTTGGGGCACCGAAAGGGAAGAGCATATAGAAATCAGTCAATTGGCTAAAAATGGTGGTTAGGATGTGGACCGAGATTTCCATTTTGCATTTAGCATTAAGCACCTTAAAAGTCAATGTAGAGCAGTGAGGAATGTTTAGCTAGCTAACAGGCTAGAAGCAAGCAGAACACGCGTGCATATTTTTTCTGATGCATGCAGCATGCATCATGCATGGTGTAGGTAAGGTACATATAAAATAGTTTAAAGGTAGATATGGTGGGAAATGTGGTCCCAATTTGCAAATATTTATGTTGCTCTTTGGAATGGGAAACTCAGCCTTGGAAGTCTCGTTTCTTTTTGGTTTTTCTTTTAATTTAAAACTCGTATTATATTACCACCTGGGAATTTTTCTCCGTATTGTCACAACATAGTGAGAGTTATTTTTACGATCCATATACATTTTGTAGGCACAGACAGGTTTGTTGTTCTCCTGGATGGAAATTTGATATACATCACTTAACGATTATGAACACGTTTTGTCAAAAAGCGTGAATGTTTTGATTTGGAATTTGCTTTTACACTAAAATTAAATAAAATAAGATTATTTGATTAGGATACTATACTTAAGGGTGTGTGTATGAGACTTTACTGACTCTGTCTGGGGAAATACTTCGAAATCAACTTAGGTTTCAAGGTAGAATGTTCTATTCGAATTTTAACTAAAACCGATGCTTATATTTTAAAACATGTGGTAGTGTTTTTATTTTGGTCAAATTTGGACTTTAATTCCGTACAAAGCAAGTGGAAAATTTTCTTTAATGAGTCATGAAACTAATGAAAATCACAGATGTTTGGAAGTCTAGCACTACGAGGTAGAGGCGTTTTATTGTATAAAGCTATTCGTCAAGAAAGGCAACTCTACGAACAATAAAATGGTCCAAGTTTAGTGACAGAAATATCATAAAGAAATTTGGAAGATATTATATCAATCGGATTCTGGTAATGTTCTGAATGTGATTTCCAAAAATCAACATTAAACAATCTAACGAAGACCTTGGTTTATACTGTTCCAATGCCAAAAATGTTGACGGAACGCAATGAGAGCATTAGGATAACTGGGTTGAGATTAAGGAAAAGATATTGATTGCTTTTTAATATCGACTTTAACAACGAAATGTAAGGAAAATATGGATTTGGATGAAGTATTTCACATTCGTGTTGCTTCGCTTGAAAAGTAATCTCATTATTTAGCAACACTTCCCATTTTTTGATCAAAAATAAAATGATGTTACGAAAATTGTAAGCAGATACTCGAACGTTTTGGACGAAGAATCTTAATCTTAAAATTCCAGAACAACATTTTACGGAAAATTCTAAACCTTTGATCTGTGACTATGATGAACAAACATAATCTTAAAACAAAATTATATCATGGCACGTACCCCTAGCGTTCATGTAGTTCAATAAAATGGGGAATGTTTTAAGTGGTATAGAACTATCTTAAGGGATAACCTCCTGCCATAGCTGTCATACAAATGAAGTGTATTTGACAGTTTTTTCAGTACATTTTGACAAATAAAGTTTATTAAACAATTAGCATTTAATTTTCATGAAATTTTCGAACCAATAAAAGTAAAAATTTACTTTATTAAATTATGTGTGTTTATTTATCCCTGATATGAAAGATTAAAATTTGGAAATTGAAACAAATAACATAAGTTTCGATATACTCTAATCCATTGCGATCGACGGCAAGGAGCAAACATCGACTCGGACCTCGTTGTAGCCAAGGTAGCACTTCGGGTTTCCAGAACCAAGGCAAAACAGGGTGGTGATGGGAGAAGGGACAACATCGAACGACTACAATGGCAAGAGATTGTCAAATCCTTTTGCGACCGAGTTACAAGTAATCTCTCTCGAAGTTCTCTGCCGCCAACACAATGTATCGAAAACCAGTGGCAACATTGCCAAGGTGCAATCAGAGAAGCCGCTTCTGATGTCCTGGGTTTTAAGCAGCCGCCAAAAAGGAACCCTTGGTTTGATGGGGAATGTCGGCAGGCAAATGCAGCCAAACAACAGGCACGCAAAGCGGCGCTGCATAAAAGGACGAAAGCTGCCCATTAGCTCTATGAGCAGACGTTCCTTTCGCCTTCTCAGAAGGAAAAAGAGGGCATGAGAAGCGTGCGGTCGAAGATGTTGAGAGGTTTAAAAGAAGGAATAAAGTTCGAAAGTTTTATGAACAGGTGAAACGAAATTCACAAGTACATAAACCTATAACCGAGGGCTGCAAAGAAGAAAGTGGAAACATCAGTGGAACGGCAGTCAATGCTGAGGATATGGAAGGACCACTTCTGCAACCTGTAAAACGTCGACGACGAACCGAAATCAGCTGTCAAGCAGGATTATCCATGCAACATAGACGGCGAAAGCCAACAATCCCGTCCTCTCGACTTTGACGAACTAAAGATTGCCATATCTAAGGTGAAGTCTAAAAAAGCCGCTGGAGCGGATGGATTGAATGCCAAACTCTTTAAAACAGGTGGAGTTAAATTGGTTAGGAGCATGCGCCAACTAAGTAAGATGAAGTAGGAAATAAGCATGCCCCATGAATGGAACCTCAGTATTTTTTGCCCGATCCTGAAAAAAGGAGACCCTCTAAACTGCACAAACCAAAGAGAAATCAGCCTTCTTAACATCGCTTACAAAATCTTCTCTGCCGTAATTTGTGAACGTCTAAAGCCCGTCGTCAACAACCTGATAGGTCCTTATCAGTGTGGTTTTAGACCAGGAAAGTCCACAGTCAATCAAATATTCACATTACTGCAGATCTTGGAAAAAAACCCAAGAACACCAAATCGACACCCACCATATTTTCATCAATTTCAAGGCCGCATATGACAGGGATGAGCTGTATAGAGCCATGTCTAGTTTTGGTATTACTCCCCAACTCGTCCGTTTGTGCAGAATGACCATGGAGAATTCACGATGGTCCATAAAGGTTGGAAACAACTGAAAAGAACCTTTCGATGTCAAAAAAGGTTTCAGACAAGGTGATGCACTCTCATGCGATTTTTTTAACATCGTGCTTGAAAGAATAGTACAGAGCTCACACGTCCACACTAGAGGCACTATCTTTCAAAAGACTGTGCAATAACTGGCATATGCTGATGACATGGACATAATCGAAAGAACTCAGGGTGATGTCAATGGGGCTTTAGCGAGTATTGAGGCAGAGTAGGCAAAATGGGTTTAACGGTTAATGAGGGTAAAACAAAGTACATGCTGTCGTCAAGAAAGGACATACGCCACCGACGTCTTGGTCAAAGCGTCACTCATCTACCTAGGCTCCGCTGTACTCGCAGAAAACAACACAACCGCTGAGATCAAGCGCAGAATAACTCTTGCTAACCGCTGTTTTTTTGGCGTAAGAAAGCAATTGAGTTGTAAAGTCCTCTCTCGAGGGACCAAAATACCTCACCCAACTTGGAGCTCGAAAATGGAGACATCTAGCTTGGGAACGAGCTAGATGGAAAAGTTTGTTGGGTGAGGCCCTAGTTTACACAGGACTGTAGCGCCACCTTAAGCAAGTGAATCATAAATGCACAAATGGAAAAGAAGCGCAGTCAGAATTCAGCACTGAGGCACCCGAGAATAAATGTTGACTAATTTTATTCACTCGAAGTTGAAATAAACTTAATGATTTTTTTTCCTAACTTTTGATTTTAATTTTCTTCACTTAAAGTTGTCATTCTCAACTCAAGGTTTTCAAATTTGAATGTTCTCAACTTTAAAGAAATGAGATAGCTGAGTAGTCTTTTTTAAATAACTTGTTGTATTGATATGTGTAGTTTATCTAAAACTGTTTTTAAATTCTTAAATTACTTAAAAACAAAATGATATTTCAACAACAAACGTCAACTTCTTTTTAAGATAAAATATTCCAAAGTTAACTCTATCAGGCCAGGGAAAACAAATAGGGCAAAATCTTACAAATCTACGTTGAATACTTTCTATTATATCAGTATGAAGGGAATAAACCATACAGCGCAATCGAATTCAAGAACTTCCCTGAGAAAAGAAACATAAAGAATGTTAATAACATATGGATTATGGAAAATAATTATTTTTATTTTTGAGTCTTGTACAACACCAAGGTCAGAAAAACTGTAATCTCTATTCAAACGTGACGAATTCAACATATAACCATAAATTATTATTTTACATACGTTTGCGTTTAAAACAATTCGCCTTACACTAGTCAATATTTATTTTCCCAAAATGTATTTAGATTTTGTAGCTTCTTACAATCCTTGATGGAGCTAATAATTTGAAAAAAGAAAATGAACTTAATCTACATATATTAAGGTTATAAAATTATTTAAAATTGAAGAAAAATGATTAATAAATTAAAATAAACATAAATGGACCAAGGTGACTCCTCTGAGGTACACCAGAGTTCAATTAAAATTCACATGATTGGTTGATCCTAAACATGACGCTATAAGATCTATCTTAAAGATATGACGAAATACACACAACAAAACGATCTTTAAGTCCAATTTTACCTAATTTTGTCAAATGGCTGCTAAAGTCTATAGAAATGAGAGTGTTTTCCGAATGCATCCAAGCAAAAGAAAGAGAATTGTAATAAATTAGTAATTTTTTTCAAAAACCCATGTTGATTTAACAAACAAGGGATTTAAACAATTTAGGAATAGCAGTCAATTTTGCTATAGGACTACTAAATTTGTAGTACTTTTTTTATGGACTGGCGTTAGGCATGAATGTTAAAAAAAAATATCTGTGAACTAAGAACATTTCAGTGACTCGTTAAAAAGTAGAAACAGTAGAGTAGACACCCATTTTATCAACATAAGTGATGGTATTCCATTAGGACCAGCCTTAAAATATTGTCACGTAAGAAGGAATCAGAAATCGAAAACTTGATTGATGTAAGATGACTGCATTCTTGTGGGGCAGGAGAAATAAGAAAAGAGGTGCTAGCAGAAGTAAAATACATAAAGACAATCTTAAAATAATCTGCGAACAAGTTCCAAATTGACTCTGGAAGAAGGCTAAACAAGATTTGAAAAGTCATGCAAGCTGAATTCAAATTTACGTTTACTATTAACGTATCTCCAAAGCATATGGGGATTCGTTTTTAGATTACACTTGAGAGTTCAAAAAGTTTGAATAAGTCACAAAGTCGTATTGCAGTTATTATTAAAATCTAAGCTTTTAATCACTCTTCAATAGATTAAAAATTTTCACCAAATTTAAGCTTTGTGTGAATATTTTCGAAATAAGGAGATTTTCTAAGCAATTTTCCTCGACTTTCATTAGATTTGCAAAATTTCTGTATTCATGACCGTTACATGTTCTTAACAAAATTGTACCCTACTGGCAGATTGAGTCGGGACTATTATTCATGTTTTAGATATACAAACATTTGTTTATACAAATTCAACAATATCAAACTTTTCAGGAGTAACATTTTTCGAAATGATTTCATAAAACCTTGGTTATCACATCTAAAACAAAGCTAAGGTATTTTTTTTAGTAATCACCCCTGGAACTTCTTTATCTGTTTCTGAATTTATTATTAAACACCTCTAATTGCTTTAAAATGACTTTGTCGTTGAAGCCTTAAATGAAAAACGATAACATATTTCACAGTAAGGTTACATTAACACACAACTTTGACTTTTGAACTAAAGTTTTTTTTTTTGTGTCTTTATTTTTACAAAAACATAAATAATATTATAGGATAAAGTTTAAAACATATCAAGGATTACATCAATGTAGATGATATTTTTATAAATCACCTTAAAAGGTAAGATTGTTGTGAAAATTGCTTCCGTTTTTTAACTTATTGAACTTTTCTTACCTGATAGCTACTATAACAACTTTTTTACCTGTTATTAACAAAATAAATTTTAACATTGAACCTTCCCCATATGTTTTATGCGAATGAAATTGAGAAAACAGCAAAAATAATAACAAAAGTTAAAAAAAAAGATTATTTAACAAATGTTCGTCAACAGAAAACAAAAAATAATAAAAAAAAAGATACACTTAGCTCAGGTTCTAACAGTTGCAATATAAACAAGAAACAAAAAAGACTCAAGATAAAAAAAATGATAAATGTAAGAATAAAAACAAAACACATAAGACAAGAGTATCTCATGTAAATATTTACACTAATTAAGTTCACTTTTAGAGCTTGGCGCACAAGGTGAGTGTACGTATAGTCTGAGAGATGGTGTTGCTAGATTGAACAAATGTTAACGCACCTTAAATCTTTGGAATCAAGTAAAAAAAGGTCTTAAGTCAAAAAATTGTACTTAAGGTTTAGATTTGGATTAACTGGTTTTTGTCTCTAGCAGACTTTGTTCTCTAGCTATTAAAGTCTAACAATACTGCTAACTATCGCGTTAAATTAGACTTAAGACTATAAATCAGAAAAATTGCAGTCTTTGTGATCAGTTGACTGATCAACATCAACGAAATATCAAATTCTAATTTAGTACTTTAAATATGCGAAGGTTTACTCAAATAAAAGTTGCATACTTCGAAATTAATTGTAACATTTTTGTTTACAGTTCTTCTACATAAGTTATTGTAAGTTCTCAGATCTTTTCTTGGAAAGTAGTGGCCAAGTGCTTGAAGTTCTGCTCATATACTTGAAAACCTCATACTTAACATCTTTATATTATGTCGGTACTAAGTCTCCTTTTCTTGGCCCTCACACTAAACCGTTTTTTAAAAAAGGTGTCAAAAGAAAGAGACAATTTCACTAAGCACTTTGTTGATTTATTTAATATATACAAATGATTTCTTGAAAAAATTAACTTTTCATTAAATTAAAAATATCAAATACTGCGGAAATATTACATCAAAAGAAATGGTTTGTGTATTTTTGGATTTGTACGAACTAATCGAATGCACAAACCATTTCTTACAACGAGTTAATTTCCCAGTATTTCATATTTTTTTGGGATGAGTTATGTCTTGACTTATGACTCGTTTTAGGATAAACTAGGTGAAGTTTCTGTAATGTTTTATCTCAGGGACATCTTATAACTAAAATAAAAACTCATCCCAAAAAATTAAAAACTGGTAATCAACGTTATCGAATATTAATAGCTTGAATTTGAGAATAATTCAAGGAATTTTTTAAACGTTTTGTGAATGAAGGATTTTTTAGTTGTAGTTAGCTCATCAATTCTCGAGTGGGGCAAATCTGATAATTGTAATGGTTTAAACATAGTTTGTACAAGGTTAGGTTAGGTAAGGTTGGAGTGGCTGTCCAGATGTCATTGACGCACGTAGACCTCAAGGGTCCATTGTGATACCACTAATGAGGTTACTCATGGGAGAGTAATGAACTTAAACAAACCATTTTGTACTTTTAATAAAGTTAGAGAAACGTTTTGTGTCAATCGTTGCCAGTTCACTGGTATTATCGAAGAAGGGATTACTGAGAAAGTTATTCCTTCTAATGGAGAGTGCCGGACATGTACATAGAAGGTGTTGGACTGTTTCCTCTTCCTCCTCGTCCATGCAGCTTCTACAGAAGTCATTTGTGTAGACCCCTAGCCTCAGAGCATGTCTTCCTATTAGGCAGTGTCCTGTTATTACTCTAATTGTAGAGCTTATACTTTGTCTGCTTAGGGATATCAAGCCTTTTAACCGTTTTAAGTCTATGCTTGGCCATATTTGCTTGGTTGCTAGGCAGTTGGTACTCTGTGACCATCTAGCATTTGTTGATTCTAGAGCATATTGTTTGAGAAAATATTTGCATGTAGCAAGTGGTGTTCCTATGTTATGTTTTTGTCTAACATTAGGCAGAAGTGTTCCGTTTCTGGCGAGCTCATCGGCTTTGCAATTTCCTGGAATGTCTCTGTGGACAGGCACCCAAATGAGATGAATATTAAACTGTTCCGTCATCTCATTTAGAGATTATCGACAATCGTGGACTATTCGAGAGTTTGTGGATACAGACGCGAGAGATTTAAGAGTGGCTTGGCTGTCCGAGAAGATCTGCATATCCTTGCAAGATATAACGTTTTCTTTGAGCCAGGATAGTGCTTCTTTAACTACTTCTGCCTGGAATACACTACATTGATTGGGAAGTCTATAGGATAGACTGAGATTCAGTTGTTCGAAATAGATACCACTTCCAACTCCGTGATCGGTCTTTGAACCGTCTGTATAGAAGTGTACCGCATCGTCTTCCAGGGCTCTCTCTTCTTCCCAGGAGGATCTTGAAGGGATGAACACATGGAAGCTTTTACCGAATACCATTTTTGGGGTGGTATAGTCTAAGCGATCTGGGATAGATCTGAAACTGTTTGTAGTTTGTACAAGTTTATACAACTTTTAAAAAACGAATACAGTCACAGTAGTTGGCCAACCAACTTTCGAATCTGAAACTTTTAAAAACGCAGTTCGTTTGTACATCCAAATATTTAATTTGCACATGTCCCAATAATTTGGGACAAAAAACTTTTTTCGCTTGTTTACATACTTTTATATTATGGTTCGTGATATTAGTTTTTTTTTTATATTTTGGGACATGAAGTTTGAATATTTTGGGACATGAAGTTCGCCCATTAAGTATGGAATCTTAAAAAACAATTCGACTTATAATCATTTGAACAAGTTTATACATCCAATCGTTTAAGCGAATGGAAGGTAGTCAAACTGTGTAAAATTGAAAATATTTCCAAATTCTAATTTTACACAGTTTGAACAACTTCCATTCGTCTATACATTTCTTGTCCCAGAGAAAAAGAAATAACTACAAGAACAAGTGTTTGCATTTTTATATTTATGACCAACATTTTAAAAGGGTTCAGCTAACTTTATAAAAGGCAAGAAAAAGTAAAACTTACTACAGAAAGCTTAAAGTTTATTCAAAATATCTTCACTTGGAAACAAAATTGGGATGAGGGACTTTCCGCACGGATATGATAGTATTTTATTACAGTATTAGAAATATGGCATTGAAATCACAGATTACGTTCAGGACATCAAAAAATTGGACAGTAATTTTTTGACGTCCTGAACGAGGAATTAGGAATCTGATAGTTATTAAAATACTGATGCTCGGAGTTTTCTTTCACTGATACCAGTGTTGGTACAAGATCATAAAACTTGTAGATGAGAAATTGAAGTTGTAAGAAAATTAAGTATTTAACACAGCTGTTTCTTATGCAAAAGATAGACCTTCTCTTGATGCGATTTTTACAGCATTTTTCAAGCACACTGTAACAAATTATTATTTTGTTCGAAATGACAAAATATTGGTTCCAAATTCCAGCATATTTCAATACGTTTTTTAAATTGAAAAAGGTTTAGACTATTAAAAAGATTGACTCAAAATAATATATCATAATTTCAACAGAGTGTATATTTCAACAGAGTGTCAGACAGTGTTAGAAATATTTGTTTTTGAATTAAAACGTTAAAAATTCTTGCACAAAAGCCTCAAACTACATAACAAGAAAATAAAATCTCACTAAAGATGGTATTTTTCTCGAACTTATTATTTAAAAGAAAAAAGATTGCCATGAATGCAACTCTTAACCCTCAGACTATCAAATTCATGTTTGCTCTTAACTTCAAGGTGCAAAAGTTATATGTACCTTTATGAGATACAGTGTGGTTAAAAAAAACCAATAGAACCACGGGACCATAAGTTCTATGTTGAAAGCATACAAATAGTTCTATGGATGATGATGTTGCCTTAAAATCTAATCCTTTTTGCTTTTATCTTGATGCCGTTGACAGTTTTTTTTTCTTTTTACATTTTGTATATTACATAAATGACTTAAGTCATGCGATGCTATGCGATGTATTCTCTTCATTTTCTTCAATTTGTACTGAAAGACTACTTTTTTGAAATATGTTCAGTGTTTCAAAAAAAAAAAACACACACCATCAGCATCATCAGCAGAAACGATAGCAAACTAAAAACTGAGTATAAACATTTACACAAAGAGAAAACTTACAAAAGGCCTTCAAGCCTTCAAGCCTTCAAGACTAATATGGAATATGCTGCGAGAACGGATGCAAATAGAAAACACACATTATTGTTGATTCACGACCGTGAAAACATCGAACACACGAGTGACAAATGGCAAATATAAATATCGCAACCATATCTAGTTTCGTCACAATTTCTCGTGAAGAGTTTTAAAAAAAAAAACTAAATATACCAAAAAGCACTCGAGTGGAAAGGAGAATTTCACCAATAGGAGAATTTCAAATGAAATGCCTCTTTGTTAAGTATAATGAGACACCACGACAATGACAAATAACCTTTTTGCAGGCAGTGCTAAATTCTTCTAGAGTTTTTCCCTGTTGCTGTGGAAGCACATTTTCCCTACGTTTTTTTGACAAACAATTGTAGGTCTCCTCTAGTTTTAATTTATTGAAAGTTCTTAGTCACTAGACTTCGTTTTTTCACGAAACTTAGCAAGCTTTAGTTTATTTTGTATCTACTTTAAGAAGTTTGAAGTTTCAATAAAGTTAAACACGGTTTAACAATGGCGAAATTCCCCTTAACAATTACTGGCAGATAGAATATTACTCACTGTACAAATATCGCATTTGCTCTCAAGTGAATTCTATTTTTTTAAAAAGGTCTATTTTTGAGTTTGCTGAAGTCGTTTCATATTTCTTCTTTTTTTTAGTTGCAAAATGAAGGATAAGTACTTGAACTTGTGCCTCGAGTTCTTCGCGCTAAGTCACCATCGGGCTACGCCACGCCACGCCACACCATGCCATGACAACGCCATTGAAATGGATGATAAATTCAAAAATAATTCTATGCAAATAATTGACATCGCTCTTTGGTTGGCTGTCAAAGAGATTGCAATGGATCTTTAAGGTGCCTATTTCAGACATTTGCACTGGAATTCACATCTTCACTCAGAAATAGCTTTGGCGCTGTTTAGTTTTGTTACGTTTTTTTTTATATGTCACTATATTTTATTTTATTTTTTAAGCAATGTTATAAGATAAATACTAAGCAAGCATCAATTAAATACCAAAGTGTATAGAAAAAGGAATCGCAGAGGTATAGGTAAATGGAAATTTACTTAAAGAATTTATTTGAGGTATGATAAATAAAAAAAAAGAGGAAAGAATTAGAGACAAGAATTTTTAGATCCCCAAGGAGATTAAATTGAAATGGAAAAGCCAATACAAGAAAAAGAAGTTCAGATTTCGGATTTGAGTCATTAAATTCCACAAGGATTTCTGTTTGAAGGTTTTTCGGTGAGTAACTTTGGCAGATAGTTCATTAGTATTTTATTTAGAAAAGAAGAAAATATCACAGAATGTCTTTTTTTAGAGTGAATGCGACAAGAAGTAGTTGGAATGAAGGAAGAGTATAACTTAAACAATTGGCAAGTTTCGACTTTAAAAAATTCTTAAATTTGTCTTTATATTGGAGGCAAAATTCAGTTAATAGAAAAAATAACCAACTGAAATAATTAATTAAAAGACAGTTTTCTTTTAACGTTAAAATAAAAATAAAGAAAGTTTCGATTTCAATGTACACAATTCTTCGTGGCTGCGCTATTCTGGTCTGACAGCACCCGAAAGAAGGTATGTCGAGATTTTTGCTGAGTTAAACCACCTTTCTAAGTTAGTTAACGAGCAAACTCGGATTCCTGACGTTGCAAGTCAGTCTGCTATACTCAACTCAAGACTTGTTCCTTCCCTCTGATCCTCCAGGCACATCAGACCAGTGTGTCATATCTGCTAATTCCTCATGCCCGAAAACCCCAGGTTAAGATAAAACCCCTATGAGAACCGTATGGGAAAATAAGAAAGCCAACTGGCACGGCCTCAACGACTTCTTCAGGAAAATAACTAGTCACTATGCTTCCCCGATAGTGACGTGGATTCGAGCGCAGATATGGTTACAAATGTAATCTTTTGTGGAATGAGATATGTTAACACGAATAGGAAAATTCTTTCAAATCTATAGAAAACTCATGGTTTAATTCGAGCTGTAAAAAGGTTATTAGGATCAAAGATGTAAGTTTCCGGATTTATAAATCCAATGTTTAAACAAGCTAGAAAGACCTGTAACGGACATATTCGGCGCATTCAATTTTTAAACGACCAGAAATTACGGCAAAAAAATACTACAATGTCCCAAAGGTAAAAATTTCGGGTCATTTGTAAAAATTGTCTGCAACACTACGTTAACTCATAGTTGTCCTTTATGTTTGCTTTACAACCCACTTGTTGTGACGACGATGCAGGAAGTTGTGTACCCCTTCTAATCTCGTTATAATTTATAAAGCCTACACTAACGGTCAAAAGTTTGAGACCACCTTCAAATGGTTGCTTTATTTGTACCTGGCGCTTGGGTTTATGAATGAATATAGGATTTTTTACCTGCATTGTTAACTTAGACTATTCATAAAAGCTGCAAGTGAAAAAAAAAAACCCACATATAAATCATTTTCTGTAAATTATGAGGAATTTTGTGAACAAAAATTAAAAAAAAAAACATTATTGGGTTTTTGGCTTCCATTTGGATTTCCCATAGTTTTTATTTTTGTATGCCTTTTTACATTCAATTTGGATTTCTTTGTGGCTGGAGTAATATTAAAGGGTAAAAAAATGTAAAATTTGAATACCCGCATATTCAGGATTTTGTATATAATGCTCGGTTTGATCTTCTCCAGTAAACAAAGTTCGCATTATGGGAAAAGTTAAGGAATTAACTATTGAAACTCGATCTGCGATTATGACCCTTGGTATCTGGACTCCGATTAATGGGTGAAGGTTTTGTATTCCAGCAAGACATTGACCCGAAACACACTTCTAAACTTTGCCGGGGATACCTGAAACAAAAAAAAGATGAGGAAATTCTAAAAGTAATGGTATGACCACCGCAGTCTCCAGATATTTACCCCATTGAGCTCTTATGGGAAGAGTGTGACAGAAATGTCCGGAATCACCACATAACATCGCAATCTGTTCTTTGGGAAACTTTGCAAAATTGCTGGAATAATATTCCACAAGAAAAAATACAACACCTTGTAAGAAGATTGCCCAGAATTGTAAAAAAATTATTGAATTTAAAGGAGGGTTTTTTGATGAAAACTCAATTTAGAGCTTTTATTATTTTTTTTAAATAAATAATTTATGTTTAGTACAAAACTAGTTTATATGTTTCTATCATTTAAAACTAGACATGCTCTTCACTTTTTTCACCTATTAACTTTTTTCCTAAAAAATCAGTTTAGGGGTTAAAACTCTCAAATTTCAGACGTGGTCTCAAACTTTTGACCGGTAGTGTATATTCGGCCGAAACTGAACAGACTTCAGTATATTGGAAAGAATTCAAAAGGGAGCTCTAAAAATGATAAGCAACCGTTGCCTAACTGAAACTTTTGTATATCTCAAGCATCGTCACGTCGTCGTCGTAAGGTTTCATGTACTCGTATGTCATTATTTTATCGCTACTTCCATAACCAAAGCTCTAATGAAATGGGCAGTTGCATTCCTTCCCTCAAAGAATTTAACCGTAATACCCGTTCTTCTAGGAATGCTTATCAGTTTACTCTTAAGCCTAGTTTTGGACGTTCTGTAAGGTACAGATATTCTTTTTTTAGTCGCACTACACGAATGTGGAAAAGCTATGTAGAGTCTAAATGTTTCATTAGAAATAGGCACATTTTTACTCACGAAAACCTTTTTAAAAAGTGTGAATGACTGGATCTATAATCATCTTACCTGAAAAGAAAAAAAAAATTATTAAAAAATGTGTTTTTTAATACTTATATGATATATTATATTAATAGAATTAACAACATTTTTTTGGGTTCCATTTGTATAGAAAACACTATAAAAATGCTTAATAAAAACCATTTTGTACTTTTATTCTAGAAAATAAAAGGTACTCTACATAAATTTAAGAGTGTCAACATCTTTGGAGTGTCAACAAGTTTAAGATATTCGCACGAAAGTATCCGAAATAAAAAAATGGAAGTATTTTCGAAAGCTCATGTTTTATTAAATATTTTAACTTTTATTTCATTTAAATATTGTGATATGATAGGAGGGGAAATATTTACAACTCAAAAGCTAAAATATAGCAGTTGGACTGGGTTAAAAAACGGAACTACAAAGGGAGCGCTTCAAAAGTTTGCAAGCATTAATCGGCCGATACTGCTGCAATTTCACGTTTGATATCCATACAAAATTCATCAACGTCGTTGGCTTGTTGGCATAGACCTTTAACTTGACGTAGCTCCACAGGAAATAGTCTAACGGCGTCAAATCGCACGACCGAGGCGGCCAAGTTTCTGGACCATTTGGTGAGATAACACGTTCTCCAAACATGGTTTACAATAAATTGATTGTGACATTCGCTGTATGGCTTGTGGCACCATCCTGTTAAAACCACATGTCCTCCAAGTCCATATTAACCAATTGGGCCAAAAACATTCGGTTATCATTGAACGGTAGCGATCTCCATTCACAGTAACGTGCCGGTCTTGATCATCGCGGAAGAAGTACGGCCCAATGACACCGCCAGCCAAACCGTAATTTTTTCGGGATGCAATGGTGACTCGTGTAGTACCCTTGGCATGATAATTATTGAGTTGGACTATCATGCTAGAGGTCTTGGGTTCGATTCCTGTCTATGTCATCTAAAGTTTTTTTTCAAGGGTACTGCCTCTTGCGAGGATTTAACAAATTTTCCAAGAATAATTCTTGTCATTAAAAGTGCTTCCTCAAATTTTCCGTTCGGATTCGGCTTAAACTGTAGGTCCACTCTATCCCTGAAAACAGTACTCGCACACAGGAATGGTTAAGAGTTGTAGTCACTAGGCCCTTATTCTCAACGGACAGTTGCACCACCGAATTTATTTATTATTTATAATGGTGACTCGTGGAGAACGTGTGGATTGCTGCCTTTGACGAAGCTATTCAGCCAGAAAGAAGCCTCATCGCTGAAGATGATTTTTTGATGAAAATCTAAATAATTTTCAAGATGTTGTTCAGCCCAATTCACGAACATAAGACGCACGCTTCTGGTGGTCAAACGGCTTCAGTTCTTATGGCAATTTAATCTTGTAAGGATGTAGGCCAAGATCTTTTATCAAAAATCGCACCACGACGACGTTACAGAGATGCCCAACGCTTGAGAACTATGTTTGAGAGACACATTTGGGGACACACTTTCGGTAGTAAATTTTAATAATTTCGACTCCGTGCTGGTTCGTATATCTTTCTATAGTGAAATGGCAAACCTTTCTAAAGAGAAATGTCATAAGAGCGGCAAGAAATATGGCGTCGTTTCTTGTCCCTGTGGCTCTACTTTCGTAGCGTCCTCGTTGAAAAACTCTGTATAAGCTAAATTAACGAATAAGATAGGAACTTTTGGTTCCTATGGTCTATACAAATATGGAATGTGAAAGCGTTTTTCTAAGCGGCTGTGAAAGTTCAAAAACTTCTACCAGAATTTTTTTTCCAAAAATGGAGGGTTTATGAAAATTGGTAAAATGTGTAAACATTCAAGGAAAATCAAGAACCAAAAATATTCATACAGATCTTAAAGGTTAAAGTTTCCTTTTGATAATAATTGTTTGTATCATTCTGAACAATATTTTGAAGAATTAATTTTGATGTTCAAACAGATTGTTTTCCCTTAAGATGAAATCTGAAAGTTAATGAAGAATCCAAAGTTTGAACAAAATTTCGATGGACGTAAAATAAGTTTTAAATAGGATACAATTGAATAAAATAATACTAAGCTATTCTTTGAAGAATATTTTTAATACAAAACAAATATATTTTTTTAACATTGTACTTGAAAGAATAGTGTAGACCTCTTACGTCCACATTAGAGCCACTTTCTTTCAAAAGTCTGTTCAGTTGGTAGCATATGCTGATAACACTGGCATAATTAGAAGAACTTAGCGTGGAGTCAATGGGGCTTTTGTGAGTATTGAGGCAGAGGTGGCAAAAATGGGTTTAACGGTTATTGAGGGTAAAACAAAGTACATGCTGTCGTCAAGAAGTTTACAATACTGACGTCTCGCTGAAAACGTCAACATCGATTGACATAACTCTGAGATAATTAAAAACTTCGTCCACCTAAGCCCACCTAGAAAACAACACAGCGCTGAGATCAAACAAAGAACAACTCTTGCTACCCGCTGTTTCTTTGGGCTTGGAAAGAAATTGAGTGGTAAAGTCCTCCCTCGAGGGACCAAAGTATCGCTATAAAAGACCCTCATCATCCCCGTCCTGCTATACAGTGCAGAAGCATGGATTATGACAAAAGCGGATGAAAGCACCTTAGGTCGTTTCCAGAGAAAAGTTCTTGGAGCGATAAACGTTCCCATATGCAAAGAATAGGAGTGGAGGAGAAGATGGAACGACGAGCTGTACGGGCTGTACAGCAATGCAGATTTAGCCAGAAGGGTAAAAGTCCAACGACTAAGATGATAAGTGACCTCACTCAACTTGGAGCGCAAAACTGCAGACATCTAGCTAGGGACCGAGCTCGATGGAAAAGTTTGTTGGTAGAGGCCCTAATTCTAAGTAAGTTAGTATTTCCTTGACATCTTTTCTTATTTTTGTTTTTGATTTTTTTTTGTACAGAGGCATGGTTAGTGCGTTGGACTGTCATGCCAGAGGTCTTGGGTTCGATCCCTGCCTGCGCCATCTAAAGTTTTTTCACGGGTACTGCCTCTTGCGAGGAATTAACAAATTCTCCAAGAGTAACTCTTGTCATGAAAAAGTGCTTTCTCAAATTAGCCGTTTGGATTCGGCATATAAACTGTAGTTTCCCTCCATTCCTGGCAACATTACTCGTACACAGGAATGATTGAGAATTGTAAGTAACTAGGCGCTAGTTCTCAACGGACTGTTGCGCCACCCAATTTTATTTTTATTTAACATCATAAACAACTCACTAAGAAATTACCTGAAAAAGTGACGAAAATACAATTTTTTTGCAAAAGTTACATTCCAATACATTAAATTAGATAAAAAGATGTACAACATTTTAAATAAAAGTCAAATAACATTCAAGGCTTAAACTACATTGTTTTTGTTTTATAATTTCTAAGCCAAAGACAATTATTATGTAACAACAAAATAACAGTTAATTTAGTAATAATTTTGACTTTTTCACACGTTTTTATTGACAATGGCACGAAAATCCAGAGACCTTGATATAATGAGTATTGTAAGTACATCAGTATTTGCTAATTTTAGGTATTTAACTTAAGCTCAACGGTTTTTAAACCTTTTGCATTAAATTCTGAAGAAGCTGATGCATCATCATAGCAAACTTAAAGTTCTCATTTTTTATCAATTTTTAGTTTTTTTTTAAGCATTTTAAGAATTAGCTAAGTGAAATGATGTTCAACTGAAATTGTTATTATAGTACATAATTGGCTGAAATACAAACACGCTTTAGCTTCGTCTGACGTTTACGAGTTAAGCCAAAGAAATGCTATCACAATGAAGCTTTGACCTCATGTTTCATTTTACAATCGTAAGGAAAAGAATGTAGTGTTATGTAATGTGACTTCAAACGGAAGCTCTAGTTCAAATTTGCTGAACATTTGCTTTGTCTGACAGCTCAACAGCTGTAAAAAGTCAACAAACAAAATACATTTGCTTTTGGAAGGATTGCCCTTGGTTATTAGTCCGCAATAAATTCAATTTTTTCGGTTTCAAAACGCATCGTTTTTTTTTATTTTGAGAAAAAAATAACAACTTCTAATGACAGAAGTGCCATTTTAGAAATGTCATATTGAAAGTGTCATTCAAAGCAAATTCTAAGCAGGCCCAACGTAACGCAGACGAGATCGAACCTGAAGCATGTTTGTGTGTCAGCCATAAGTCTTTTGAACTCACTACGGAGACATGCCTCATTGGATATGTTAACCAATACTTTTTAAATGAACGCCCCTTAAAGAGATTGTCAATAAAACAACTTCGGATGACTAAACAAGTACATTTTTAATAGTGGACCTTTTGTTGGTTTTAGCTTTGAGAAATACAATACGATAAAATAGGGTTACTAAAATGTTCGTTTCTATTAATTTCATAACTTTTATTGCTTTTTTTTATAGTTTTTAGATCCAAAAGTTCATTAAATTCCTTTCTTTCAATATAAACAATCTACCTATCATAATTTCAAAATAAAAAATCTCAAGACATTATTTACCGCATGTTTTAACATAATCAAAAAGCAATTTTATGCGTATATTTTCCGTTAAAATATTAAATTTCCATAAATAACACTTCTATATTATTATCGAATTAACACACATTCATTTCTTCAAAAGTTTAGAATAAATTACTTGCGGCATTATCTAGTTCTTTTTTTCTACCAATATTAAAGAAAAGGTCAATAGAACTTCGACCCAAAGCAACAAAAGTTAAAATCAGTTATTATAACAAACAAACAAATGAATTTAAAAAAAAATATAAATCGAAGGCAATCGTAAAAGAAAAAAATAACGTCATCATGAGGTTTCGTCGTTTTGTGAGTTCACCTTTTTGAAATGATGATTCAAGTACCGTTATCCATAGAATTGACACTCACCGTCATTAGTTACAATTTATGTTTCACCTTTTTTTTTCTTCAATTCTTTGTCATTTGTCTCCATCATCATCGTTGCCTGCCGTCTTCGTGATGGCTTGAACAACTAAACCGGGCTATTGATACAAGAATGAAAACAAATCAAAACCTCAAGAACTATCTAAAGCAAAGCAAAAGAAATGTCAATCAGCGGAAAAATATCTAATTTTCATCATTGCATTGTTTTAGAAAAAAAAAAATTTAAAATTGATGATGATGCGGTGGTCATCATTCATCTCTCACAATCAACGTCTTTGTTATGTTTAAAGGAACACGATGGAAAAAAAGTATATCAAAATACCTTTCCTCCAACTTCTTTGAATTAAAAGTAACCACCACGAGGCCGTCAGCGAACCGGCTTTTATACGAAGAATACGAGTATCAACATTTCGAAGCGGTCACCATACCGTGAAATGATTTCCGAGATTGTTTCGGAATTTCTTATACTACCAGCCAAAGCCAGCAGTCAGCTAGTCAGCCAGCTGCTGTAATTTCCTTGTTCTCTGGCCGGCTTAAGGTATCTTCTGGTTTGGAAACATATATCTACATATTTTTTGCGGTTCCACCTGTGGAGCACTATTTTTCAAGCTTTTTTTTTGTAGCCCGAAGAGCTGAGATCATCAAGTTGTTCTGCTTCTCGACTTTGTGTAGCAAAAGACTGACAAAAAAAGATTCAGTCTTGTTTTCTTGCGAAATGAGTTTCTGTTTGTTGAATTTAATTGCATTGCCATAATGAAGAAGGAGAAGGACGGACTTGACGACGACGGCGGTGGACAAGCGAGAGATGGTGTTGTTGGCTAATGTGTAACACTTGGCTGAAAGAATATGTACATGATAAAAGTGCTTTTAGCTTTACCCTCCTGCTATCTCACTTCGTTTCATTTAAAAATTGACTCATTTAAGTCAAACTTCAGACAAAAGAAGAAAAATTGTCTGTGAAAATTATGCAAATTTCAAGGGAGCTATCGTCTCATGGTATCATCAGCTTCAGAAGTTCAACGACTTGTGTGACATCAGGAGTTTTTTTTGTTGTAACGTATAGAGTCTCCTCTGATGTCAAACGGGTCGTAGATATTGCGGTTGTGATGATATTATAGCGTAGAAGTAGAAGTGCCCTGCCCGGGCGCCATTTACCATCACCTTTATTTCACTACACACGACAACGACACCGACACTTATTATGTCTTTTTTGTTGTTGTTTTCTTTTTAAATTTTGTCGACTAAAAGAGTTGGTGGTTGTTGAGAGCTTTGTTAAGAGGATATTGCACTGAAGTGCACTCTTTTTTTTGTCGCAGAGTGTGTAGGTAGGTACTTTTGTCGATAGAACATTTAATTCATTTTCTTTTTTCACGTCACTTTTTATAAAGGTTGTATCTCAAAAAATTGAAGTGCACAGAAGTAGCTTGAAATCATAATAATGCATAAATGTGCTTTCATTTCCGCCTGCCTTTCAATTTCACCCAAGAGCTGTCAATCTTTTGTCTTGTCAGTTGGATGGATGCTAGATAATTCCAGAAGCTTTAAATGAGCAATTTTCTTTGAGAAAATTATGAAATATTTAGAATTCTGTTATAATTTCAAAAATATGAAAATTAAATTATGTTGTTTCTTTTCTTTTTGAATGTCCATTAAAACAAATTGTATGTTTTTTAAGAATTATAAATTAATTTCGTTATTTTTGAAGAAGGTGTATTTTTCTTTTAGACAATAATCGCAAAATTACTGCTTTAGAGCAAATTAGGTCAAAAGAAATAAATGTTGATTATAACACAATAAATCCATGGGAAGAAGTTAATGACCGCTATAAGGTAGTTTTTTTATAGCCTTGGGTTATTATTTGGATGAGAAGAAAAATTGAGTTATTTGAATTAACAGTAAGAAAACAAAAATTGTATCCGGGACGTTAGTTGAAAGTTTTGTTTGTTTTTTGTTGGCGGTTCTAGAACACTTCAACTTAATTGATAATCATCTCGGTAATATAATAATTAAAATAAATCACTTCTGTATACATTTCAATTTTGCTCTGAACTTTTTTGTTCGTTATCTTTACTTTTAATGTTAACTTTGATCGCTGATATTTTTTCTAGAAGATGATGTAAGCTAGTTGGAATCCAGGATAAAACCCAAGAAGGCAAGTAAGGTTCGAGCAAAGAATCAGATAAGATTCCTAAAACTAATTTAAATAAATAAAATAAGGTGGCGCAACAGTCCGTTGAGAACTAGGACCTAGTGACTTACAACTCTCAACCATTCCTGTGTGCGAGTAATGTTGTCAGGGATAGAGGGGACCTACAATTTCAAGCCGAATCCGAACGGCTAATTTGAGGAAGCACTTTTCACGACTTATATATAATTTGTCAATTCCTCGGAGAAGGCAGTACTTTAAAAGAACATTAGATGGCACAGAAACGAACCCAAGACCTCTGGAATGACAGTCCAACGCACTTTCCTTCACGCCACGGGTACTCCCTTAAAACTAGTTTTAAAAATTTTATAGCTAAGTTGATATATATAACGTGATTTAAACATGAGCAGAGAAAAATTGGTGGCAGTACGAAGTTTGTAATAAAAGTTCTTAAGTATGGACGAAGAAAACTGTGACCTCTCTGTATGGACGTACGAACGTTTTTACACCCGCGCACACAAACATTTCTTAAAGAATCTTTGATTTACATTCTAGAGACCTCGAAACGTCGAGAAATGTCAAAATTTTCATTTTCGACAAATCAGAACGCAACATTTTTTTTTTAAAGAAAGAATGGTTATTCTCTCTATGAGAATGCCAAAGTTCTTGCATTTTAGTAATGTAATGCTTAGCAGCTCGATTTTTTGTGTTGAAATACGATCTTGTATGTTCTAGAAGTTGCCCATAAAATTAGGTGTGCTCCAAGTAAAATCCAAGCTTTTTATAAAATTCTTTATTTAATAGTATAAACTCTTGAGGTGGGTTGATTTTAATTATTTTATTACTTAGTTACTTACTTAGGTCCTGAGACCTGTTAAGTCAGTTCTGACATTTAGGGACATAGGGCCTTTAATACGCCTACGCGCCATCATGTACGGTTTTCGCAGATGTGTTTCAGCTCCCTCCAACTTTTGCCTAGTGACACTGATTCCGCCTCGACTGTACTACGCCATGTACTTTGCACTTACGCCTTCGTATTATATAATCTATAGGTTCCTGGCCTGTCCTTCTTTGTAGGACCTCATTTGATATACGGTTTGGCCAGAAAATCCTTTGGATGTTACAAAGACATCTATTCACGAATAAGGTTTGCAGCTTTCTTGTAATGGATGAAGTAACCTTCCAAGTTCTGCATCCATAAGGAAGCATAGATTCGACATTTGTGCGAAACAGTCGTAGCTTTGTTCATAAACTAATAAGTTATTCCTCCAAATTTTCGACAACACACCGAACCGCTGCTTTTGCTTTTCGGATGCAGCAGATGACGTCTTGTTCGGTTCCGCCTTCGATGGAGACGATACTTCCAAGCTATTGAAAACTCTCCACTTTTTCCATTGGTTGCGAGGAAATATTTATTCAAGAGAATGGTCGGGTTCCGAAGCTGATCATTTTTGTTTTGCCCGAATTAATTTTAAGCCCCAAGACTTTTGCTTCTCGCTCCACACTTGCTGTCATTTGATGGAGATCCATGATCCTTTGAGAGAGTAAGCAAACATCGGCCGCGTAATCCAAGTGCTTCAAATAGTATGTCAAAGTCCATTGGATCCCCATCGATTATCACCAACAAAAACAATATTGGACACAGCATACAGCCCTGTCTGACTCCACTACGGATTTCAAAATCATCTGACAACCTAACATCGTGCAGAACATAACACTTGGATCCATCATATGTTGCTTTAATAACAGCAATTCGTTTTTCTGAGATGCCTCCTCCTCCTCCGCAAAGCTAACCACATGTTCTCCCTGTTAACGCTATCAAAGTCCTTCTCGAAGTCGATGAACAGCAGGTGTAGTGTTAATCGATATTCAACGCACTGTTCAATAATGATCCGCAGGGTGTAGATATGATCAATACAGGAGGATGCAGCACGGAATCCTGCTTGTTCGGCATCGAGTGTGAATGCAAGGTGTTCTCTGAAGCCTTCAAGTATGACTTTTGCTACTATTTTGGCAACGGTAGGTAGAACGCAAATTCCTATCAAGCTTTCGCACTTTGTAAGATCTCCTATTTTTTTGGGAACTTGACGATTATTCCCTTCTTCCACTCATCGGGGAAGCTTTCGGTGGTCCAGGCTTCTTTTATGAGCGAATGCGACAGTTCGCTTGATCACGTTGGCGCTGTTTGTAAAAGCTCTGCGGGAATTCCATTAAGTCCTACCGCTTTGTTGTTCTTAAGTGCTTCAATTGCCGCAACGATTACATCTTTACTGGAAGGTTCGGTGTGTTTGTTTGAGTATAGTTTGTTAAAGCACTTCAGAAGGTTTAAAACCAAGGAAAAGTGTTCTATCCAACTGCTGCTCATCCACCGAACTTATCACAGTACTGTCTACTTCTTTCACCAGATGTTGCTTTGAGCTATGTGCACCGGTCAGCACTTTGGTTATTCTGTAAACGGTCCTGCTGTTGCACCTCTTTGCAGCGTCTTTTGCTTCTTGCACTAATGCGTTGATGTAGTTACGCTTGTCAAGACGCACACTGCGGTGAACCTCTATCTTTTTTATGTGGTACGAGGACTCCAGCTCATTTGTTTCTTCCCTTGTGCAGCAGTTATTCGAGCCCTTAACTGTTTGCTTCCTTCTTTCCGAACTTCTATTCTGTCAGCACCTGAAATGGAAACATTTTTCACAGCATTCCAAAGGTGTTCGATGTAGTCATGTACTGTGCGGCTGATTGTTCTCATTTCGTGAGACAGGTGGTTCCTGAATTGTTGACGGTTGGTGGGATCCTTTAATGTGGAGATGTTGAATTTGTGGGCTCGTGTTATTCCGTTGGATCTTCGAACTGTAGCTGTACGCAACCTTAGGGTAGCTATCATTAAGTGGTGGTCACGGGCAAGTTCCATGTCAGCGTTTCTTCTGTTTCGGACATCCAAAAGACTGCTTTCACTTATCGCAAAGTCGGAAATTTGGTATTACCTTAGGTGAAAATAATCATTTCACAGATGATTTTTTATTTTTATAAATGACCTTGATTTTCAAAGTCAGAACCAATATACTTGAATTGAATTATAGATCGTATAAATCTGCTTGAAACCCTGTTTGTTTACTTTGCAAGCTTAATTCGAGAGAGAATTGTGTTCAATCCCACAGAAAATACGAAGAATCTATTTTAACGCAAGTTTTCTTTCGTTAGAAAAATGCATCAATGTTTTGAGTTGTGACCATAGTTGCAAGCCACTTAAAGGATATTTTTCCCACGTAAAGAAAGATATTTATTTGTACATGTCTTAAAGCATTCTTAATATTTCATTGCCTTCGATATAGCAAAGCTTAAAGTATTCAATTCCATATTTTAAATGGTATTCCTCACACCTTTAAGAAACTACTATTAATCGATCCCAATCTCCAAACATTGTTTGGTTCCATTAAACTTGAAACTTTGACAATAACAGGCTTTTATACTTTTGCCTTTCCGCACATGGTATATATCCATAAATCAGTTTCCACGTATTATTTGGCATTAGTATGCTTCTTCAAACACTAACTTTTCCTTAAATCAACTTAATATACGCATACGAACATAAATATATCCAAATTAATACCTCAAAAGCTTAATTCTTAAAGTATCCTACTCAAATATAATAATAATAACAATAATACGAAAAAATGAAATATGTATATAGTGTGCCCTTATTTGATTGCTGACGATGCCGAAGGGACCTGGGACATATGACCTTGAGGAGTATTTTCTTGATTTTACCCAAAAGAGGCATAGACATATAGAATGTAATACTGATGTTAAAAGTTTTAGTTCACGCCCCTCAAAAAAAAAAAACACAGAGGCTCTTAAAGATATTGTGTAAGTATAACCTTTAATGTCTTGCTCATTCCGTTTTGCATATTTAATGTCACATCTGTGTGTTGGAAATGCTTACCGAACTTGAATATAAAGATTAACTTCTATAGCTAAAGTGCCATCATAAACGCTTTTCATGTGATCGGAATCAATGATAACGAATAATCGAGGTCCTTGTAAAGTTTATAATGAAGCAATGATAAATCGTTTTCACTACTCCAACACTTTATTCTGATATTCCAGGGATTAAATGGAAGTTTGACAAACTTTGATGGTTATTAACTTCATGTTAAATTCTGCTTTAATTTTAAAGAACAACATTTTTCAGGTTTAATCATAACGATAAATTCGTATTGAAAATCTTTCTCGTGAAGGATTGAAACAAGATTGAATCTTGGTGTATGTGAGTTGATTCATATGTTTAGATACAAAGGCTTTCTTCGATGTCCTTGATTTTTTGTTTACTCTTTTTGTTTTACTTATATGATACTTGATATCTTTGTATCTTAAGTTAAAGCTTGACTAATGGAACGGATTCGTTTCAATGGAAGTAATCTTGAATGAGACATAAAAACAGAACACATCAGAGCACCATTATCTTCCCACTCAAATAACAAAAAGTAGTAATCCGAATAAAAGCTACGACTTTGTTATCCTTACTTTTTTAATCCCTTTTAAGATTTAGTGATTTAAAAAAATTTCACATCATGTTTTAAGAACAGTTTCTTTGTTTTTAATGAATTTTTTTCATTATTTTATTATCATTTAGAAATTAAAAACAAAAAGAAAATGATTCTTTTAAAGTCTTTATGTTCGGTTGTCCTTTTAAAGACTTCCTTTTACTCCTTTTCTATGTTACAAAAAAGAAAAATAATTTTTTAAACTTTGTTCATGCAACTCATTTGAATATAAAAAAAAAATTCACGTAAAAGTTCTTTTTCTTCACAAATAAAATAAAATACTAGCTTGTTGTGTTGTGGGAAAATTTATTTTTATAGTTATTTTTTTGTATTCTTGGAAAATTGAAAACTCAATTTTAACCAGATTCAAAAGTAAAAACAACAATATTGTAAAGGATAAATAAGATAAACCTTGTTTTGGAGGAATGGCAAGAAAAAAGTTGAAAACGGAAGAAAGACGAAGAAGGTAAAACTTTCCCAATTCTTCTTCTGAAGAAATAAATTTTATAATTCACACCAGAATATATGGTAATAAAATAAAAGGATTTTAAGTTGGAATGATTTCGTTGCAAACCTTACAGGGAAAATTTTCCTATTTCGGCACGTACCGTACAGTAAATTTTAAAGATTTAATATAAAACAGTTTCAAATAGGGAATTTTCCAAAAAATTTGAAAAGCTAAGAGTACTATCGTCAGCGAAACAATTGTTTGAATTAGAAGTTGCAGACAGGAGATCATTGATAAAAATGAGAAATAGTATTGGAGATAGAACAGAACCATGTGGCACACCAGCATTTATTTTTTAGGTTTCAGACTGGAATCCGTCCAAAACAACTTGTATTGAACGGTTCGACAGAAAATTTCTAATCCAACGAAGAAGACATTCATCAATACCAAAAGCACGCATTTTCGATTAGAGAGCAAGATGCCAGACTTTATCTAATGCATTTGAAACGTCAAGTGCATTAATCTTATTTTCTCCACGTAAGTGCTATCGATTGATAACTTGCGGGAGAAGAAGATTCGCTTTTTTTGGAATTGGCTGAACAAATGCGACTTTTCAACTACTCGGAACAAGCCCAGAAGAATGGGATAGATGGAAAAGTTTCGGACCAGCGAACTTATGAATGCTGAGATCTTTAAGAACTCTCGACAGAGCACGAGTACGAAGATAGATCCCATAGAATCATTTATGTATTCAAGAACTGGTGAAGCCATGACACTATCTTGTAAGGTGGAATTTTTGCGCAAACTACCTTCCAAACAAGTAAGCTTTATCAATAGCGCTAACTTAAGTAGTGTTATTGACAACAAGCCTAGGAACCGAGAAAGAAGAAGAATTCCTCATGATTTTTTACAAATGACCAAAAATTCTTACTGCCTTTGGGACATGCAGAATTTTTTGCCGTAATTTTTTGGTCATGCAAAAATTTGGTCCTTCGAATATGGGATTTCCGGATTTGCTCAGTTGGGTTGGCTCTAAAACACCGGAAGCTCACCTCTTTCTCCATGATAACCTCTTTGCAGCTCGAATCGAACCATGATTTAGTCTTAGGTTTAATACTTTTAACCCTTTTCGGGATAAAGGTTTTCATTTCCAGATGAATCACACTAGTAATCATATCTGCACGTAGGTTACGTCACTACCGATGCGGACGTAGACTTTGACATTTAGGATGAAAACCATTGCGATTTTTCCAGGTAATTTTTCAAAACTTTTTTGGTCAATTCAGTCGGTATCTCGCATATAATTTCAGTTATGTTGGTTTTGAAAGCGTCTATAGAATTAAGGGATTAAACACGGCTTTTTGCGTAGCACGTAGACACAAACACAAATCTAGTGGTTTCAAAGCGCATGACCTTTGTTGTCAATTGGTGTCGTCAAAAAATGAAACTTCTCATTCAAAAACGTCATAATAAGTCTCATTAAAACCATATATCGTTCAGGCCATGATCTTTAATTACCGACCAAATATGGGGTGTTCTACATGTTTGATTGTAACGACTATCGTAAAATTGAACAATTTGGATCAGCAATACTTCAGCGTGCATTACTATAACAAACGGGCCTTTAGACATCAGTAAGGCTACAATCCCTTCACATTTCTTCACAATTCTTCCAATAAACTGCGTAATCGTTTTTATTATTCGAACACGCTGTTCGACTAATAAGCGATCCATTTCTTAAATGGTAAACATTCAAGTAATATTTTTACACTTCAAATGACAGTTAAATCTTGACAGAATAAGGAAGGCGAAATTGGCAATTTTGTAGGCAATCAGGGTAGTTCCATAATTGATTACAGCCTTATTAGTGGTAATTGAAACGACTCAATAATTGAGTTCAAAGCTGAAAATGTGCCCTTTTCGGATCACTTTGCGTACGTTGTGACTTCTGGACTTTCGATGGCAACTGAGGACTCAAACCCTATGAGACTTATACCAAAACTTAGATGGAACCAGAAAAAAAGAGTTAAATACTAAATAAATCTTAACATTTCCCTCCAAGTTATCAGCAATATAACACGAGTCAGTTAGAAGAGGTCATGGAAGCATCATATCCGAGAACGTTAGAAAACCACAAAATAGTTTTATAGCGCCCTGGTTTGATCTAGAGTGTAAAAAGGCCAGAAAACTCATTTGGATGGTTAAGAGCTTATCTTCGCTCAAGCAATGAACACTTTAAAAGACAATCTTCAAGCAAAGACCTATTACAAGACTTTTTGTTTCCAAAAAAATGAATGATGGAAAATCGGAAGGGTCCAATGGGATACCAGCGGAATGTTTTAAGTACGGAACCGTTGAGTTAATAAGCAAGCTTACTGCAGTTTACAACAGGTATGATTCCTCAAGAATTTAGGGAATCAATCATTTTTCCGATCCACAAAAAAGGAAGCTGATCTGAGATAATGGTCGAATTATCGAGGAATATCTTTTTTAAATTCGTGTTATAAACTATTTACAGCTGTTTTGCAACACAGCTCAATCTCAGGCAGGCTTTAGATCCGGTTACTCAACAATCTATCATATCTTTGTTCTGAAAAGCAATGCGGATTCATTTATAAGAAGAAGGAAGAACTTATACGCGTTTTTCGTGGATTTTAAGTCTGCATTTGACACGGTGAATAGGCAAGCTCTTTGGTATGGTAATGTCATTAAAATTTGGAAGAGTCCTGCAAAGCCTGTATATGAATACTAAGGTACAAAGGTCGGACTGGTTCAGAACTGAATCAGGCGTTAGACAAGATTGTACGATGAGTCCAAGCCTAGTCAATTTCTTACCTGCTGGTATCGATCACGCGTGAGAAATAATTACAGCATTCTTGTTTGCGGATGATATTGTTGTTCTCGCGTCATCTCCAGAATCACTACAACTTATAATAAACCAGATGTTTGAGTACTGTAAAATATGGAACCTAAGTAAACAGTGAAAAGCCAAGATCATGATTTTCAAGAACGGAGGAGGTAGAAACTGCCTTAATGAAAAGTGGAACTACAATGCTGAAAATATAGAGATTGTCAAGGTATTCAAATTCCTTGAAGTGATTTTTACAACAAATTTAAATATGGAAATGCATCTAAAAGAGAAGCGTACAAGTGCAAAAGCCGCCATTAGCGCATCTTAGTGAAGGTGTTTCTCAAACATCGCACAGAGCTTACAATGTTTTTAAAGCAGTAGCAGAATCAATCTTGTTCTATATTCAGCTCAAGTGTGGGGAGCGAAGCAATATGAAGAAGAACCAATGGAAAAATTGTTACGCTTTAACGTGAAGAGGATCTTGCCACCAAATACGCCGAACTATATAGTTATTTTGGAAACGAAGCTGCAGCTACTATGTACGAACATCGAAAAAAACTTTTAATATCATGCACTTCATAAATTATATTTATTAAAAATAAGTTTCCTATTTATGTTTTGTCAACTAGGCAGACGGCAGAATGCCATAGGTTAGGTTAGGTTATAGTGGTTGTGATGGAAACGGACTTTCCTATTAGACAGTGTCCGGTTATAAGCCTATTATCGAGCTTATATGCGATCTGCTTAGAGAGAGCAAGCACCTTGAACGTTCTAAATCCAGTGTTGGCCAGATGTTTTTTGTGACTTGACACGTGGTGATGTTGTTCCACCTGGTGCCTGCCCTCCTCACAGCGTCTTGCATTAGCAGCAGTTTACAAGTAGCGATTGGTATGCCAGTACTTTCCAAACGTGGTAGGATGGGCTGTACTGCACCGTTCCTGTCGAGTTCATCTGCCTTACAGTTACCTGAAATGTCTCTATGGCCCGGCACCCAGCAAAGGTCAATAATAAACTGTTGTGCCATCTCCATTAGAGATGATCGACAGTTATAACCTGTTATAGAGTTTGTAGAGACAGAGTCCAGAGATTTGATAGCGACCTGGCTATCAGAGAAAATACGGATATCAGATGTTGATATCACGTTTTCTTTAAGCCAGGACAAGACTTACTTTATCGCTAAAAGTTCCGCCTGGAACAAAATGATTGGGAAGGCGGAATGAGGAAATAATATCAGTCGTTTAGAGTACACACCTATACCAAGCTTTACCCATTTGTAAGAAATGGATTGACTCATTCTCCAAGAATTTCATATCCTCCCAAGAAGAATGGTGTAGTCTGTGTGCTTTGGAATTGATTCCGAATACCTTAGAATAACGGAGTGGCCAACGTTGTTGTTAGTCCACTGCGACGAAGCTCTGATGCGAATAGCAGAGCTTGCAGCTATTTGTTTGCTAAATATGTCAAGAGGTGTAAGGTAGAGCAAGGTGTCCAGTGCCGCAGATTGGGTCGTGTGAAGCGATCTCTAAAGCAGTCCACCATACTGCCACACCGCAGTAAAATCAGTCTGATTACCGATGTGTATAGCCAATGCGTGATTCTGGGTTGTAAGCCCCATTTATTACCAATAGCTTTTTTGCAAGAAAAGAGAGCTACAGCTTTATTGATTCTTCCTGTACATTGCGTTTCCAATTTAGTTTTGTATCTAAGACAAGACCCAAGTATTTAGCCTCGACTGAGAATTTTAATTAAATTCCTTAAATATAGGGAGGGTTGACAAATGGAATTTTGTATCTCCTCAAAAATAAGACCAAATCGGTTTTGTGTGGGTTAACACCCAGTCCACACCGATCAGCCCAAAGAATTAGTCTGTCCAAGGCATTCTTTTAGGATCTTAAGATGCTTTCCTAAATCTGCTATAGCAACGTCGGTCGTCCGCATAGGCTATTATTCTGAAGCCCTCCGCATCCAGACTGATTACGATTTCATTCACCACAAGGTTCCAAAGGAGAGGGGATAGAACACCAGCTTGCGGTGTCCCTCTACTAACGAATCGTCTACCAGAAGCATTAAATGAATTAACTCCCGAAGCGAACTCTCTACATTTAGTGCAGATGTGTCCACATTGTTAAAGGCACCTTCGATGTCAAAGAAAGCAGCCATAGTGAACTCTTTATGATGAAGGAAATATTCGACGGTGCTTACTAAAGTGTGTAACGCTGTTTCCACCGATTTACCTTTACAGTAGGCATGTTGAGACGAAGACAGAAGTCTTGTATCAATACTTGCCCTTAAATGGATATCAATCAATCTTTCCAAGGTCTTAAGAAGGAATGATGATAGACTTATAGGTCGTATATCTTTAGGATTGACTTGCGAGCATTTACCTGCTTTGGGTATAAAAACAACTTTAACTTTTCTCCATGCCGAGGGAACATGGACCAGGTAAAGACAGCTGGTAAAAATTGCCTCAAGGATTGATGCAAAAACTTTTGAAAAATTCACAAATCTTTATCTTTAATAAACGCAAAAAGAATACAAAAATGTCAATTTTTCAATTTTAAAAACTAGTGTACAATTCTAACAAAAGCTTTCTGTAGCCTTTTAAACAGGTTTCCTTTTGTTCTATTAATTTCTTTTGAAACAATGGATTTTGTAAACGTCCCAACAGGACCAATTTTGTGCGACAATTTTGTAATTCTCTTTTTCAACATATCTCTTAAATAATTCACCTTAATACTCAACTCCTCAGAGAATTCTCATTGTCATTTTATTACTTTACACTTGAGCCCAATTTTAGGAGCAAATTCAAGGACACAGATTTTTTTTTTGTTAAGTTAAGTAGCAATAAAGACTAGAGTGAAGAGGATTGATATTAATTTCACACGAATGAACATAAGGCAATTAATTTTACCTTTTACTTTTTTTAACTTTTTGTGATTTTGATCTATTTTCGATTAAGTTTTTCATTGAATTTGAATATTTCCACTTCGTTTATATTCATAAAAAAAAGGAAAACAAAGTCTCACAGCATCATGGGAAAACAAATGAGTATCGATTTAAAAACCCTTTACCACAAAAGCCAACCATATTTTCTACTTTCTTTCTACTTTTTTTTTTGAAATCAATAATCCTGGTCCTGATGGTTTTTTAATGAAAAATGTAACTAAAATCAAATTTACCCCCAAGTCCCCAAGGAAAAACGGAATGGAAGCAGAGTATATTTAATTGCAATTATAAAACACCTCCCACAGCGACTTCAAAGTCTCACAATTTTCTTTTGTAAACGATGGAACAATATACACCCAACTACCTGACTTTCTATAGCTTGAAAAGGAGTAGGAAAAAATAAGAAGAGCTCGAAGAAAACTATGGACTGAAAAATATTATGTACACCGCTTGTAATTAAAATCATCTTCTAATTATGAATTATTGTTTCTCAATTTCATTATTTCCTCTAAACACCGTCTTCGAATAAAAATGAAATCGCAGAGAAAATAAAAAGAGTTCTTTTTTATCAGGTCTTGAATGTAAATAAAAAAAAAGGAAAAATCGCAAAATAAGACACACCTTAGACAAGTCGCGACGGTCGGTATCTCTATAAAGCTACGCTACGCTTTGATAGCCTGTGAGAAGGTTATTCAATATCACAATGTCGCCTGAGGAATTTATTCCAAGCTCTCTTCGGATCGCTCTTGTGTCTGAGAAAGGAACAAAACAAGATTTCATTCGCGACATCACTTTGACAATTGACTCGCCAAGGAATATTTTATAGAAAGTTTCAAGTTTAAAAAATAGAAATAATAAGTTTTCTTTATAACGGCCGGAGGCATCGTCTTCGTCGTCTTTTTAAGTCGTAAGTCGTGGAAAGTATGGAGGGAGAGTGGAAATTCTGTGAAAGAAAATTTTCACATTGCCATTGTAGTTAGGTATTATATGGACTCAATTCCTATTGTCGTCTTTGGTCGTCGGTCTTAGGTTGGTCGGTATCTATTTTCCCTTGAATATAGTGTGTGACGCTGACGACATTCGTTATGGAGTATTGACTTACACTTAAAGCATCATCATCATCATCATCGTCGTCGTCGTCGTCGTCGTTGTCGTCAAAAGATATCTTCACAATCTCTTAGCATTTTTGATGTTCATATTGGTGGAAGTGGGTAAAACGCATAAGAATCTTGTTTCCGTCAACAGATAAACAAACAGCGACATCATCGAGCGCCATCAAAAGAATTAATATAAACAGTCTACAGTTCTTGGTGAAAAGGAGAAGATAGATACGGAAGGCAGAATTGCTTTCGTGGTCCAGTGATCTACTTTTGACGAGAAATTTTGTATCATAAATTATTGGCAAGACATTTTTGAAAATACACATTAATAATAATTCGTTTTCATTGAAATAATGTTTGCTTCGGAAAAAATAAATATGAACTATTTAATGACCGAAAGAAGCACAGAAATGGTACCTTGGATCTTAACAGGATCCAGTTCGAAATTTGTCTTTCACTTCGATTGAATCGGCTGCCTTGGTTTGAATTTTTTGAATACATTTGAATTTGGATTGAGGTTTGTCTTATTTTTCATAGTTAGATTTTTGCCGACTCTGGATAGCTTTTCGACTTTTCGGGAATTCGATGTTTTGTTTGATTCCAGATTCGGGCTAGAAAACATTTAAATGAATGACTCCTGAAATTCTTGCTGAGCTTTCTGGAATATCAGACATTTATAGCTAAGCAGAAAATAAAATCACTGACTTCCCACTTCTGACCTTGGTAAATACACAATAAGTGTACTGACGCATCTCGGTACACCGGACTTTAGTGTCATATTTCCTAATTTTAGTTAGAGAAGAAGCTCGAAAGAGAACCGTTACGCAGTAAGAGAAAGCCAACTGAGATGGGCTCGAATATTTATTCAGAGTTCTTAACTGGTTACTATATGATTCCTCCGAAGCAACGTAGATTGCGGTGGTAGATATTATGATTGTTTTTGGAATGAAGACATCAATTGAACAGAGAAAAAAAGAATTAAACTTGAAACTTAGTCATTTTTCAATTTAACTAGCAAAAATGTTAACAACTAAAAAGAGGAGAGCTTCCGTTTTTTTTTTTTTTTTTTTGAAGAAAATCAGAAAAGGTTTAAGCTAGCCAGGATGGCTTGCAAGGCATCTGTTAGGCGGAGCCAATTTTTGAATGACCAACAAAATACTGCAAAGACATTATTGTGTAATTCGAACAAAACATGCGAAATTCTCCTTTTCCTCGGTTCTACGCTTGTTGTCATTGGCAATTCTTTAGTTAGCAATATTTGAGAAAGCTTATTTGTTTGCAAGGCACAGCTCTCCCAGTTCCTAAACGCGTAAATGGTTTTTTGGTTGATCCGTTCAAAATTGAGTTTAGGCCATTTTTAATGTTTACTGGTCTATGGGAAGCGCAACCAATCTTTAAACTCTAATAGTGTTTTTCAAAAACAGCTTTTTCAAAATCTAATAAAAAAAAAACAGAAAACAGAATTTCTTCAAATTTTGCGTTTTCTTAAATGAATACCTGCGTTTTTCGACCAAAATCCAAACTTGCACTTTCGATCGCGGTCCATTTTATCAAAAACATTTTAATTGTTAAAATTCTTCGATTTATTATTAGATAATACAACATTTCATTATCTAGTAATATGATTTCAGATTATTGGAAAAGTAACAGCGAAGCCTTTTCTGTGTAATATCAAAAGGCACTTTAAAACCTATTTTCATCAGCAACCTCAGCCAAATGTTTGACCCCCACCTAACTACAGAACGAATCAAGCCAGAAACTTTAAATTTGCAACACTCTCTAAGCTAGTTGATGACAAGCACAATACCAAATTATTGCTCTGTAGCCGAAAAAGTTCCTGAGTTACAATACTTTCAAAATCTCAAACATCCGTAAATAAATCACAAATTAGCTGACCGATCATAAAAATTATGAAGCACTTTTCGACATCCCAGAATTTTGAAATATCGCAAGAAATTGGCAAAATTGTGAAGAAATTTGAAGATACTGGATTGGTTACAGATATTGTAAGGCTACGCGAGAGACCGTGTTTATGTAGATAAACCTTAGGTTAGGTTAGGTTAAGGGGCTGACAGTTGATGTATTTACCGTCACACTTAGATCAATACAGATCCATTGTGATACCCGTGAGTATTTCTAGTCAAGCCATTTAGATGCTTTGACGAAGTTCAGAATGTTAGTACCTGGAGAGTTCTTCTAAATCATCGAAGAAAAAGTTGTAAAGCAGTTTCTTCCTTTGATGGGATAGTGCGGGAGAGTGACACAGAAAGTGCGGAGTGTCTTCATGCACCTCCTCGTCACTGCATCCTCTGCATAGATCATCTGAACTAACAGATTATGTCCGGTGATTATGCTTAAAAGAGATCGAAGTGATCCCTTGTGTAGCTGCATAATTCTTTCCGTTCTTTGTTTGTTAAAACGGGGCCAGATCTTTCTTGTAGTGCCGCAGGTGTCAAGAAGGTTCCACCTTTCATCGGCCTTGATAATTATTCTTTTTGACATTTCCTGTTTTAATAACAGGTAGGGGTGATAACTAGCTGAGTTCGACTTACGACAAGCATTGACCCTAATATTGCTAATTCATAGGCTTTCTCGTTGCCTAGTATATCGCTGTGGCCTGGGACCCAGCAGAGTCTAATGTTGTGCTGTGCGCCAAGAATCTTAAGCTCTTGGCGGCAGCATGAAACGAGCTTTGATTTTACTTCAGTTATGAAGGATCTGGGCATGTCCTATGGAACTGTTTATCCAGACTATAGTTTGACTAAGTCTCAGGGCACTTTTGGCCGCAGATTCTTGAACAAGGAGTTCTAGGGGAATAAGATTGCCTCCCCACCACTACAAGGTGAAAACCCCAGGGAAGATAAACCTTAAACTCTTGAGCATTATGGCTGAGATACCGAAAATTACCTCAGAGTGGAAATGATCGTTATTTATTCAAAATCTGAAATAAAAACTCTGAGATTATACCTTCAGGGGGTGTGGTATCCGCCCCTTTTTTTATGTATATGTTATAAATTGCTGGGAACACTTTTGGTGCTTGAGCTATGATAACATTTAAGAAAGAGGAAAAGGTGAATGTGTATTCAAAGACAAAACTTTAAAATTGCAAGTTATGCACTCATACTCACACATTTATTATAACTGTCATCATTTAAATGAATATTAACAAATTAAAAATGTCTATCCATCTATTTTTAGTAAAGGGTTATTTTTTTGTTGGCCAAAAGGTCAAAGCTTCAAGAGTGACAGTTATCCAACCCTTTTGTTTTCTTTGGGTTTTAATGTTTGCACATTTTGTCAGCTTGAATTTATTTAAAATAATTTTTTAACGATTGATTTTTGCTGGAAATTTTCAAAATGTCTTAAAGCCTCAAATACCAAAGAATTTGAAAAGTTTTAACCTATAGCAAAAAATCAAAAAATCTTTTTATTTTTTTCAGGTGAAAGCCTGCTTAAAACCCAAAACCTCTTAAAATAATTTGTTCTAATTTTCATTAAAACAAATAGATTCTCTTAAAAACGAATTGTCTAAGAAAATACAGTCAAACTTCCCTATAACGAACTTCTACATAACGATGATCTCTATAGGCTCCCTGAAATTACGCCAAAAACTGTTTTGAAAAAAAAAGCCAAAAAATTTTGGCGTAAAAAAATAGGAAAAAGCGCCCAAAAACAAAAATACGCCAAAAAGTGTGGAAATTACGCCAAACTTTTGGAAAAAGAGCCAAAATACTAAAATGGAAAAAACGCCCTAAAAAATAAGAACTTTTTGGTGTAATTTCCAAATTAGTATTCGAAATTAAGCCTTTAAAGAATGAACAGAGCTTTTCTGGCTTAATTTCCAAAATTAATTTGGAATTAAAGCACAAAAAGTCTATAAAAGAATCTGAACGTACGACGTAACATGGAGTGGCGCGGTGCAACCCGCGTGGCGCGGTGCAACCAGCGAGGCGCGGCGCTAAAAGGAAAAAACGCCAAGAAATTTTCGGAAAAAATAGCCAAAAAATCCGGAATTAACACCAAACTCTTTAGGTTCTTTTTCCTAGGAAAAAAAGTCAAAAAATTGTATGGAGAATTTTTGGCGTTTGTCCATTTTATTTTTTTGGCGTAATTTCAGGGAGCCTCTCTATATAATTGATTTTGAGTACACATCATTTACTTTTTTGGTGTGTTTTGATTTCCTTATAACAAATTTAGTTGCTGGAAATCCAAATCTCATGTTTTTGTTTCTACATAACGATTTTTTTGAAATTATTTACTATTAAAAACAACAGCATTCAGAGAAAAAAAGCCTTGTAAGGGGATTTCCCCAAGATTTTAAATGTAAAAAAAAGATTTTAAAACTAAAAAAAAAAAAACAGATATTGCTAAGCCATTTGAAATTCCTCCCAGTAGCTTATCAATATTTTTAAAAAACAAAGCAGCGCCTTAAAGAAATGTAGAAGACGAGAAATTAAACACTAAACGCTAAAGACTTCTAAAATGTCTTTTCGAGGATATTGATGAAGCAATGCTAAAATGAAAAACCGCCGCTCGTGGTAGGAATCATCCTATCTCTGGACCATTGATGAGACAAAAAGCCAAGGAGTTCACCAATGCAACCGGCGCGAAGAATGCGAAGCAAGTACAGTATGGTTGGAGAAGTTTAAGAAACGGCGCGGAATCGTTAAAAAAAAACCTATGTGAGAAAATGCAGATGTCAACAGACAGGATCGTGACGATTGGGTTATAAATGTGTTGCCACGATTGGTAAAAAATGTCAGCATAAACAAAATCTTTAATGGTAATGAGACTGGTTTGTTTTTCAAACGCTTACCCAATTAAACGCTGGCATTTAAAAATAAGAAATGCTTTGGTGGAAAACAGAGCAAAGAAAAAATGACTGTCCTTGTAGCAAGCAATATGACTGCATCGAAGAAGCTTAAAGTAATTGTTGTAGAGAAGGCCAAAAATCCAAGATGTGCTAAGGAAATTAAATATCGGCATGTAGATTATAAGCATGGATGACAAGTGAAATTTTTACAAAATAGCTTTTAAAGTTGGACAAAAAATTTCTACGACGAAGGAAGGTTTTTTTTTGTTGATAACTGCACGGCGCATCCTAAGAATGTAAAAGATACATTGAAAAATATTGAGCTTGCCTATTTTCCTCCCAACATGGCTTCTTTACTTCCGGCAATGGACGAACGCATTATCTACAACTTAAAACAGAAAACGTATTTTGACGAATATATTGACACAAAATGGACGAGAGCAAACCTGTTTCGGTGACAGACTGGCTACAAGTCGTCCGAAATCTAAGGAAAGTATGGCATGTAAAATGGAAGAATGTAATTCAAACTCAAATCACTGTCATTTCTGTATAACGAATTTTCTATATACCTACCGACATAATTGTCTGGTCCCGTGCAAATTCGTCATAGGGAAGTTTGACTGTAACATGATTTTTCCACTCTGATATCTTGTTAATTATTTTCTTGTTACTACATCACTGTTATTATTTGCTTGTGTTTCTGTAAACAAAATTAATTCAAAAACAACAAACGCTTCTAAGAAAATCAGAAAAAAGTACATTCTTAAGAAGCTCTCAACAGCAGCGGTACCAGACATACTTTGAACTACTTAAGAAAATGCAAGAAAAACACTTCAATTTTATGCTTATTAACTGGTAATTATATCAATTAATTTAATTAATTTTCGCAGTCATTTGTATAATGAAAATGGCAGTTGTACAAACCGAGTGCCTATTCTACGAATTGGCTTATTTTTGTACATAAACACGTCTTGTTAAAATCTTCTAAATATTCACAGAACTGATAAGACTATCAAAAACAGGTTGGGCTTCAACGTATTTATTTTTTAGTTTAAAAAACGAAAGAAAACAAATTTCAAATCATCTTTAATAAAATAAATAATATGTAATTTAATCCTCATTCTTTCATCTTCTCTTCTACCTTAGGTAGATACTTTTTTACTCGACGGACTTATTGAAGGTAACTTTCTCTTAGTACGAATGTAAAGAAGGATATTATATGGATCCCATGGATTTTGAAGCTTGATGCTCTCTCTTTACCTTCACGTTTTCCTTTTTCTTTTTTTTTGTATTGGACTTGTGGATTATCAAGGTTCTACAAGTTACTCATACAAAAAAATATCGATTTTACCTTTCGACTTTTAATGTTGATGTTGAATAAAAAAAAAAAAAGTTTAAGGGTTTCTCCTTTATGACCTCGTTATTTTTATTCTCATTATTTTTGATAATATCTTGTTGAAATTTTTATTTAACACCATAAATTCCAATGATATGGCTTTTTTCTCCTGAATATGCTATAAAATAAAGGTTTGAATAAGCGTACAAAAAACGTAAACTAAGGGACCTACATATATAAACAAAGTTATACAAAAAGGATGGAATTATAAAAATGTCTTTGATCATTTTTAGATTTAACAACTTCCGCTTTTTATTCTTTGAGACTTATGTTTTAGTTTTGTAGTTAAACTATTCATAATAAAAAAAGAACAAGGATTTGAATAAGGATATATTTTAAAGCTTTTCTATAATTCAGGGATTTATTTTTTTTATTTGAATTTCATTTCATTTTATTTTAAATATTTAAAACACGCAATTTTTTATCTAAAAGAAATATACATTTCTAACTTTCTTCTCTACGCAAAACAAACTTTTCCGAACTACTCTTTTGACTCTTAACTCAACTTAAAAGCTAAAAGGTACAAAATATATATTGTATGTATATGGAAGATAAATAAAATCAGGATTAAATGCCCTACTGGCATTATGTCAACTGGCAAATGCAACTCTATCATCTTCCCTATCCTGGATGTTCATCTTTCATATAACCTAACTTATAGTGAGAAGCCTTTTTATAGCTTATAGCCTGAAACGAGGTTATCCTTTTCATATGCCTTTTTTTTTATTCGTTGCAAATATGTTCAAATGCAAATATGTACATATAAGGCTTGATGTAGACTCAAAGCAAAGCCGCATCAAATGTATGTCGGAAGAACGCAAGGATTCAACTTTGTCATATGTATGCGAGTATTCCTGAAAACATGGATACATATTTCCCTTTAATGAATTGTCCTCTTGTTTCTTGACATTTTTTTTTTTTTTTTGCATAGTTCCTAACTAATGATGGTTCAAAGTGATTGCACTCTTCTAAAGAAAGTTGCTATTTTGTTAAATGGGGTTTTAAAGATATCTTGTATTAAACTTCAATTTAAAAAAAGCACTTCAAAACCGTATATCAGGGGAAAACAATTGGTTGAGCTTAAAAATAGTTTTCAAACTAATTGGACGAAGAAACTATTCAATTTAAATTACTTTAAATGAAGTTTAATATTAAGGAATTTCAGGAAAACTAACCGTAAAGTAGGTGGATAAAATCAGAACAAGTTTCTTGCCTTTTTTTTTATTGGAGTTGCATGTCATTTCAAGGCTTATTTTGTTTTATAATTTACCGGCACTCAAGGGGTTTTTAATACCCTTAGCATGTTTAAAGTTTGAACACAGTTCGGGCCTTAGGAAAATAAAGAAGGATTAAAGAGGAGATACTAATGCACATTGGTTCTACATTCTCGATGTGCTGTTAAAAAAAAGATCTCTATAGTTGACAGTACATTCGAAATTGAGCTCAAGCTTAATCTGATGTGAATTCCTTGAAGTACGAAGTACGACGTACGGCTAAATTTTTTGAGGGGGGGGGGGGAATGCAACTGGATAATTCGAAAGAACACTGTTTATAAAAATATCGGTAGAACAACAAAAGGCATGAAACATTGTGGAGGTGTTCGAGTGACGTAATTGTTTCGGTTATAGTTCTATCGCCTATCACTTTCAAAGCTCTTTTTTGGATCCTGTCCAAAGTACTTAAACTTGTTTTAGGGGCAACTGCTCAAATATCCAATTTATAATCAAGTTTTGGACCAATGAAGGCTTTGTAAATTACAGTGAAAGAAAAAATTGAAAAATTTCTTGCACCTAGCAACATTTATGGCAATATCGAAAATGTGATCATTCCTTAAGAGGTGATCTGTGATACACATACCGAGTAATGAAAGTTGATTAGTTTTCTGGATGTATTAAAGTGCCGCTCATGAAGAGCGGCATTGAGGTGGGTTACGCTTTAAAGACAGGAAACAGCATTGAGTTTTCAAAGCATTAAATTTAGTTTTTGATTCCTCATTGTACAATGCTCTCAAGATCAGAATTTAATGAGCTTATCATACGCTGCCGTTGAAGTTCCACATCCGAAGGACAAGGGTGTGAATCTCTAGAAACGAATATGAAAAGCTGAGGGCACTGTGGTTAGCGAAACAGTTTAATGAATAAAATAAAGAGAGTCGGAGACAAAACGGAGCCCTGTGGAACACCATCATTTATTTTATGAATTTCGGACTTGAAACCATCCAATACAACTTGTATTGAACGGTTAGAAAGATAATTTCTAATCCAACGAAGAAGGGATTCATCAGTACCAAAAGCACGCATTTTCGATAAGAGAGCTTGGTGCCAAATTCTATGAAATGCCTTTGGATTATCAAGTGAAATTATCTTACTTTCTCCAAAACGATGTAAAGATTTGTTCCACTGTGCAGTGAGATGAATCATGAGATCACCAGTGGACCTATTGCTACGAAAGCCATACTGTCGGTCATTAAGAAGCTTCCGATCTTCGAGATATTTCTTAATATGATAATCAATCAGCGTTTCCATGACCTTGGAAAGAAGCGACGTGAGTGCTATTGGATGAAAGTTAGAGGGGAAGGACGATTCAGCTTTTTTAGGGTTTGGCTGAACAAATGCAGTTTTCCATCCGCTCGGAAAGAAACCTGTAGAGTAGGAAAGATGGAAAACTTTACGCAGTGGTTTTACCAGCCTTGAAGAACACTTCTTCAGAACAATAGAGGGAATACTATCTGGGCCAGCTGATTTGTGCATGTCAAGGACTTTCCGATTCTTGCAACTTTACTTGTGCGAAAGAAGATTTGTCCCATAAAATCGTTTACGCTTGACACTCTTTGGTAGAGTCGAATTAACAGCAAACTGTGCTGCAAGCAAATTAGCTTTATCAATCGAGCTAACATAGGGAATGTCAGAAAGGCTGTCATAAGAATGCAGAAAGATTTAAAAAAATGTTTTTGAAACAAATATGTTAAACTAGCCTTTGTTTAAATTGTACATATTTATAATTTTGATATCAATAATAACATTCCTTTTAGTTTCTGTTTCACATGGAAATCTTATTTTTTAACTAACCTGATTGTCTATTTAAAATAAACTCCTTAACTTAAAGTACTAACTTATTGACTGATCTGCTTCAACATTTTTCTCCAAAAATAAACTAGTTATGACGACAAAAAAAATTAAAATCATGATAGAGTTTGGCTGAAAAATCCGAGAAATATATTCAGGAAGTTTTTCTGTTGCTAATTTGTTAAATGTATTTTTCTACCAATTTCTCGTACAAAACTCCCACAATATGTTAATTTCTGACTTCTTCTACAAATTGATACGGTTTTTTTCTTTCAAAACCATTCGAGTATACTGAGAAGACTTTGATTACTAAAAAGAATGATTCAAATCGATTGTGACAATTTTGAGTCTTTACGAAATTAACACACGTTCAAGGGAAGAATATAATGAAACATCCCAATGTGGCTACAAAAGCAAAACAAATATCAGTCTTCAAATAAGGTTTAAGGTTAGTAAGATTAGGTTAATATTATGTAATATAGTGTGATTTCATGATCAAGTTCTTTTTTCTATGGCGAGTTATAAAAGAAGTTTTTAGTAGGAGTTCTAAGCTTTTTGGCTTTTAAAATCTTTTCTAGTTAAGACCATTTGCGCACTAAAAACTAAGTGATTACAATGCTACCGAGAACAAAGACAGCGTCTATTTGGGTGTGGATTTGTTGTTGGAACTAGACTCAGGCAAAAAGTCTTTAGTTTCAACAGTGTGAGCGAGCGCATCACGACAATCCGCGTCAAGGCTAAATTCGCCAACATAAGCCTAATAAGCGCGCATGCCCCAACAGAGGAGAAAGATGAAGACACCAAAGAGCTCTTGGATAAGACATATGAGCAGTGCCCTGGCTATGACATTAAAACTGTCTTAGGAGATTTTAATGCCAAGCTAGGAAGAGAAGACATCTTTGGTGGCATAATCGGGAGATACAGCCTGCACGACACCACCTCCGGCAACGGATTCAGGCTGGTCGGTTTCGCTGCGGGGCGAGACGTTCTGGTAGCTAGTACGCAGTTCACGCATCTTAATATCCACAAGGGGACATGGAAATATCCTGATCAATCAACCGTCAACCAGATTGACCACATTGCGATCGACGCACGACACTTCTCCAGTATCCAGGATATCCGAACATTCCGAGAGGCCAACATTGACTCGGACCACTACCTCGTTGTAGCTAAGGTACGGCTACGGATATCCCGATCCAAGCCAAAACAAGGAAGTACTGTGAGAAGATTCAACGTTAGACGGCTACAATCGCAAGAGACTTTATGTCCTTTTCCGATCGAGTCTCTAATAACCTCTTAAGGAGTCCTATGCTTCCTGCATTAAGCATTGAAAACCCTCTCTGAAATGCTAGCTTTCACACGGCCACCGCAGCGAAACCCCTGGTTTGACGACGAATGCCGGCAAGCGCACGCAGCGAAAGAGGCATACAAAACGGCGCTGCACAAAAGGAATAGAGCTGCTCGCGAGCTCTACGAAAGAGAGGAACACCGGCTTTTCAGATGGAAAAAAAAGATAGCATGAGAAGCGCGCGATCGAGGAGATAGAGGGATGTTACAACAGGAATGAGGTTTGTAAATTTTACCAAAAGGTAAAAAAAAACCTCCCAAGGGAACCAGCCACGAACCGAAGTCTGTAAAGACGATCAGGGGAACATCGTAGTAGAACCGCAGTCGAAGCTGAGAATATGGAAAGATCAGTTCTCCAAATAATATAATGGCGATGACGAACCGAATTTCGCTGTAAGGGAGATAGAACCACTCAACCTCGGTGACGCAGATCAACAATGCCGCCTACCCGACCTTGACGAAGTGAAGATAGCTGTATCTAAACTGAACTCAAACAAAGCTGCTGGAGCTGACGGCATCGCTGCCGAACTATTCAAAGCAGCAGGTGATGACTTGGTACGGAGCATGCACCAACTCATTTGCAAAATATGGTCGGAAGAAAGCATGCCCGATGAGTGGAATCTCAGCATAGTGTGCCCGATATATAAGAAAGGAAACCCTATAAACTGCGAGAACTACAGAGGCATCAGTCTCCTTAACATTGCGTATAAGATCCTCTCTGCCGTATTATGACGTCTGAAGTCATTCGTCAACAACCTGCGTGGCTTCAGACCAGGAAAGTCCACTATCGACCAAATATTCACACTACGGTAGATCTGGGAAAAAACCAAAGGAGCTTCAAATCGATACCCACCTTCTCTTTATCGATTCTAAAGCAGCGTATGACAGCATCTATAGGGAAGAGCTCTACCGAGCAATGTCTAGTTTTGGCATCCCTGTCAAACTTATATGTTTGTGCAGAATGACAATGGATAATGCACGCTGCTCTATCAAGGTCGGAAAAGATCTTACCGATTCATTTGATGTCAAAAAAGGTTTTAGACAAGGCGATACACTGTCATGCGACTTCTTCAACATCGTTCTTTAAAGAATTGTGCAAAACTCAGTCGTCAACACCGGAAGATCAAAGCGTGATGTCAGTGGAGTTTTTGAGCATTGCGACGGAAGCGAAGAAGATGGTTTTAGTGGTCAATGAGGGCAAGACCAAGTATATGCTGTCATCAAAAAAGGACACTAAACAACGACGTCTAGGACAAAACGTCACCATGGACAGCTATAACTTTGAGGAAGTTAAGGACTTTGTTTACCTAAGCACCGCTATTAATGCAGACAACGACACCAGCGCTGAAATCAAACGAAGAATAACTTTTGCAAATCGCTGCTTCTTTGGACTTAGAAGGCAATTGAGAAGAAAAGTCCTCTCTCGAGCATCTAAAATCACCATCTATAAGACACTCATCATCCCGGTTCTCATTTATGGCGCTGAGGCCTGGACCCTGTCAAAGAAAGATGAGAGCGTCTTAGGATGCTTCGAGAGAAAAATTCTTCGGGTGATTTTTGGTCCCGTACGCATAGATGGAGAATGGAGGAGAAGATATAACGACGAACTGTACGGGCTGTACAGCGACACTGACCTAGTTAGCAGAATTAAAGTCCAACGGCTAAGATGGCTAGGTCATGTAGAGCGGATGGACATCAACGCTCCAGCCCGGAAGGTCTTCGAATCCAATCCCGAGGGACGGCGCAGTAGAGGAAGACCGCGACTCAGGTGGCGCACCCAGGTGGGAGAGGACCTCAACCAACTTGGCTTGCGAAACTGGAGATAGCTAGCTAGGAACCGAGCTGGCTGGAGACGCATGTTGGTTGAGGCCCAGGTCCGCCCCGGACTGTAGCGCCACCTTAAGTAAGTAAGATTACAATGCAAACAGTCCCAATTTTCGTTTAGGTCTGTTATGGTAAAATCACAATAATCGAATAATTTTTCACCAAACTTTCAAAGTAAATACGACTCTTACTACACTCTTTTTCGAATGCCAAAACCCCTAAAGGTCAAAAAACTTAATTGTGTATTAAATTTCTTTATAAAATCAAGTGTATAAGTTCTTACAAAATGACAATACTTAACTTTATCATATATTAACTTAACCTCAATAATATAATTTTTTTTTTGTTTTTTCTCTTTTTTAAACTCAAAAGATTTCATAAGTAACACCCCCTCTAGGCGTATCCATATCAACTTCTTTTATACATTTATGCTCATAAATTGCTTTCAATTTTTGTCCTTGAACACTAATCAAATATTTACTTTTAACTTATTTGAACATATAACAAATCGACGTTATTAAGTTTATAAATGGGAAGTAATTATCCTTTATTTATGTAAGTCATAATATACATACTCACGGAATATCGACTTATACAAATATCTGAAGCTTCCAGCTGTGGCTTAAGAGTCGAAATTTTGTAAAGCTAAACAAACATAATATTAATTTGCCAAGGTTTGGCTTAAGTATATTCCCCAAAAAAAAAAAAGAAGGTAAACAAACAAAAATACACCTACCTCAAGCTTTTATCGATGTCTCTTATATCAACCTTTATGAGGACACAAGAAAAAATAACCTACACCACCTGAAAGAAAAAAATATACACGTAACAATTAATCTCAAACGAACGACGACTTTTTTTTTTGGGAATTGGAACCCATGCTACCTTTCTTTTTTATTATAACTTTTTTTTTGCGGACTTGTCTTAAGTTTATATTTTCTGTGCTGCGATACAATATATCGATTAATGATTCATCCATCAAATCGATAGAAGCTATTAATAGAGTAATTGAGAGACGATTGAAAAAGTGCCAGCCCTGTTATCTCAAATTCTCTACAGCAACGACAACAACGACGGCTTCTACGATACGAAAGATATTTAGATATCTGTTCAAATACCAGTTCACCTCAAACAGGTGATTCAGGGTGGGTAGGTTTTATAGCACGTTTATAGAGCAACATACGAAAAAAAGATACATAAGACCGTATACCTATAGCTTCAACTTGAAGCTTGCTGGTTTTTTTCTTTTTTTTTTAATTGTTTACATTTGATATAGCTCTAAAAGGTTGCATCACTTATCTATGTTGTATCTATTTTTGTGTGCCTTCGCGTATCTATGTACACTCAAGTATTGATCTTTGGCTAGAAGCTAATTATAAAAATATGTAATTTTACGGCAAGTTGAACATAATTGAATCATATAAAGACTTTCGTTGATATAAAATTAGAAGAAGGCAAACACATAACGAAGAGAAAAGAAAATTGACAGAAAATTGGATGTTTATAGGGCATTCTCGCGTAGTTTTCTTTTCGTCTGCACTTCAAGTACCATCGCAAAGTATCTGTTGACCTACATTATGAAGAAATAAGAAGTCCAAGTACACCACACATGATTACTTAGGTATACTCGCAAAATAAAATAATATAAGAGAACCATGTACAGTACATGTTCTTATAATATAGTACATCAGCTCATGTGTATGTACAGAGAACAACCATGTAATCTACACGTTCATGGACTTTTAAGTGCTTCTTCTCCTTGTGGCTTTTGCCGGCGTTCTATATAAATCTATATGGTATAAGGTCTTCATCTTCATATAGTACCTCATAACTATAACTATGCATTTGGTTTGGGGATGCGAACCAACGATCCTTAAGAGCCTTTTATTTTTTCCTTCGGTTCTATCTCCATACTTATGGCTTAGAGCTTGGGTTAGTTGTAGAATTCATACAAAAATTCCAAGTTCAAGATGACGAGAACGGCGGGTGGTGTAACTTAAATAGTTAATCACTTTATACACGTAGTCCCTGTTGTGTGTGTAAGTTTATGTAACTTTATCCTCATCACTTTAAATTGACATTTCATCCAATCCATTGGGTATCTCGTAGGGTAGGATATAGAAATGTCATAAATATATCCTTTAAGCAGTTTCATACAACTGAGTCTTGTACTTTTTTAGAAGAGATGAACAAATTTAAAATTCTGTAATGAAGGTCACTTACGCAGGAAACTAATGAAAATGGATTTTTCTTTCATTCTTTTTTTTCATATGAATGGTAATTGTTACTTACTACTAACAGGAAAAAAAGGACCCAGAAAGCTCTTGGGGTTTTTCTTGAAATAAGGTTTTTTAGATTTTCTTACATTTTTTTCGTCTCAAGGTTATTCGAGTGGTTAATTTTAATGGAACTTTAGTTTATTTTTTTTTCCTTTCCAAAGACCACTTTGAGACTGACATGTTAACTGAGAAAGCAAAAAAATTACTTTCTCTTTTATTGGTAACAAGGTTTTTCCTTGCGGCAAGTCTTTATGCAAAAATGTAAGTATATGAATTCAAGAGACTACATATCTATGTATATCCTTGTTCATGTGTAGGAAATTTATTTAAGTCAAGTACTTTTGGTAACGAGTATGGGCGGTAGGTATACCTTCTATGTCAAGTTAAGAAATCGTTAAGAAAAGTAATCGAGATTTTTGTATCAAACTTGAGATTACTTTGATGAAAAAAATGAAAAAGTGGGCAAACAATAAGTTTACCTAAACACATTGGACATTTTCTATGTTCGAAGTATCTATGACGCGGCTTTTTGACATTTTGGAGCATATTACTTTTTTTTTTGTGTTTTATGAGAAATATCAAAAATGGTCACTTCTCTCAAATTTTGAATTTAAGAGCTTCTAAAAATTTTTAATTTTTAATTTGTTTCAATTTATATGTTGAAAATTATTGTTAATATTTCGAATAAAATGTCATTTTCATTTCATTTCATTTATTTTATTTTATAAATTAGAGTAAAACATCAGTATAGAAATACTATTTGTACATTGATTGTGCTTTTCTAATGTGGTTTTAAGATACAATAGAAAATTGAAAAAGCTAATTCATTCGCTCTCTGAATGTTAAATATAAATTGAAATGTTTAAAAATTAAAATAAAATTATAGAAACGAAATTTATTTACATAAACAAAAATGAGTTTATCCTTAAAAAGTAAATTTTATTCAAAACAAAAGAAAAAATATATTTGATTGTCATCATCACCATCAACATCCACAAGATAATTAGGAGAAAAATTCTTTGAGCATCCTACAAAACAGGGTCGAGCTGCTTATTATTTTTAAAGATTGAGGGAGGGAATTCCATAATCGAGTGGCATACACATAAAACACATGAGATTGCAAGATCTTACAGATCGTGTATGGTTAATTTTATTGTAAAGGTATTCCGGCTGATGGGTTTGCAGAATATTGTGAAACAAGGTTTGTGTTCTAAGTTTAAATAAATTATCTAGGGTACCAAAAATTGATTTAGAGAAATTAGAGATGTGATCATATCTTCTTAAACCAAAAACATAACGCGCAGTACTATTGTAGGCAAAATTAAGTTTCCGTTTGTGTTCATAATCACAATTGCTAAAAATCTCGCAACAATAAAGCATTTTTGGTATTATCAGGGTTTTAGCCAATATTAGTCGGGTTTTTAATGAGGTTATATGATGAGATGTCCAAAGCATTCGAAGACTTCCATAAACTTTAACTATCGAAATTCTAATATGGTTATTCCAACTGAGCGTTTTATTTAACGTGAGACCAAGTTTTTTCGCAGTATCAACAAATTCAATAACTGTATTATTTAAATAGATGTCAGGGAAATATGAAGTGTCGGTTACAGTCCTGGAAATTACTAAGCACTTTGATTTCTTAGGATTGAAACAAAGATCATTTTAAAGGGACCAGATAACGATTTCTTTCAAATCCTCATTAACTTCATGCACACCGTTCTCGAGCAAGCCAAGTGGAAAACTATTATACAATTGAACATCATCTGCATACATGTGTACAGATGAACTCATTGAGCAAGATGGTAGATCTTTGATATATGGAGAACAGCAAAGGGCCCAAAATAGAGCCGTGGGGGACACCTCTCTGCAGAGGAAGAAAACATGACATAGAGTTGTTTGCAAAAACTGCTTGAGATCTACTGGTTAAGTAGGAAGAGTCAGTTTTACTGAAGGATTTGAGAAATGAAATTGATCTTTAAGCTTTTTACAAAGCATATGGCGATTGACGGTATCAAAAGCCTTAGAGAAATCCAAGAAATGACCGTCGAAACTAGAAACTAAGTGTTAAAAAACTGAATGTATATGTACTGTTTATTTCAAAGTCATGTGTGTCTTAAATTCTGTATTTCAAAACACTGTAAACTTTGAATACTGTATTCCAAAATGCTGTATGAAGAAAACATCGTATGTCATAATACTGTTTATAAACGGTGATTTTTTAAGAGCTTGAGAACTTTTTAAAAAAAAAAACGCATACAATTTGCAAAATCTCATCGATTCTTTATTTGAAACGTTAGATTGGTCCATGACATTTACTTTTTGAAGATAATTTCATTTAAATGTTGACCGCGGCTGCGTCTTAGGTGGTCCATTCGGAAAGTCCAATTTTGGGTAACTTTTTTGAGCATTTTGGCCGGAATAGCCCGAATTTCTTCGGAAATGTTGTCTTCCAAAGCTGGAATAGTTGCTGGCTTATTTGTGTAGACTTTAGACTTGACGTAGCCCCACAAAAAATAGTCTAAAGGCGTCAAATCGCGTGATCTTGGTGGCCAACTTACCGGTCCATTCCTTGAGATGAATTGTTCTCCGAAGTTTTCCCTCAAAATGGCCATAGAATCGCGAGCTGTGTGGCATGTAGCGCCATCTTGTTGAAACCACATGTCAACCAAGTTCAGTTCTTCCATTTTTGGCAACAAAAAGATTGTTAGCATTGAACGATAGCGATCGCCATTCACCGTAACGTTGCGTCCAACAGCATCTTTGAAAAAATACGGTCCAATGATTCCACCAGCGTACAAACCACACCAAACAGTGCATTTTTCGGGATGCATGGGCAGTTCTTGAACGGCTTCTTCAAAATTTTTCGATAAAAAAACGGATTTTCTGCCAACTTTTCTAGGGCCCATTCACTGAAAATTCGACGTTGTGGCAGATCGTTCGGCTTTAGTTCTTGCACGAGCTCTATTTTACACCAAGATCTTTGCGTAAAATCTTCCATGTGGTAGAATAACACAAACCCAATTGCTGCGAACGGCGACGAATCGACATTTCACGGTCTTCAGCAACACTCTCAGAAACAGACGCAATATTCTCTTCTGTACGCACTGTACGCATTCGTGTGGTTGGTTTAATGTCCAATAAAGTAAACTGAGTGCGAAGCTTGGTCACAATCGCATTAATTGTTTGCTCACTTGGTCGATTATGTAGACCATAAATCGGACGTAAAGCGCGAAACACATTTCGAACCGAACACTGATTTTGGTAATAAAATTCAATGATTTGCAAGGGGCGCTCGTTAGTAAGTCTATTCATGATAAAATGTCAAAGCATACTGAGCATCTTTCTCTTTGACACCATGTCTGAAATCCCGCGTGATCTGTCAAATATTAATGCATGAAAATCCTAACCTCAAAAAAATCACCCTTTATATTAGAAGATTTTTTTTGGAAACCAGAACAAATATTGTTTAAAAAAAAACCTCACAGAACGTGGTAAATACTATAAAACATTTAATTTATTCAACTTTTGTTGCTTGGATTTACAAAAACAGCATTTATTTACAAAAAAGCAAATAGAGGCTAGGATGACTGATTACAACCCATCCCGTCTGTCGATTTGTCTTGCTTAAAAGTTTAGAGGTTTTCGTGTTTGGTTAAAAAATTTGTCAGTTGAATTATTCTTAAAATTTTAATATTACAAACAATATTTTTCATATAAAGAAATATGTAGTTAGGTTTGAAAATCAATCTAGTTTGGTTAAATAGATTTTTAGTCGAAAATAAATGTTTACCAACTTTAGTAGCATTTTTTAAATTTTTACAATTTTGATAAATGAAATTAATTTGAGAGATATCAAGAACCGAACATCAATTTTTTCCAAATTTGAATACTATTTTTTGTAGATTTTATTTTTTTATGAAAAAAGACTGTTAAATTTTTGTAACAAAAAACTAATCAATATCGAAAACAATATTTTCTGTGATATAAAAAAAGTTTGATGACAATACTTTTAATTTTCGTAAAGCTATTTGAGTCAAAAGTATTTTTTTACCAAGGTTTAGTATTGTTTTTTTTTAGGTTTTTATTTTTCATAAAAAAACCTGTCAACAAGATTTTTCTACTTATTTTTCTTAAAAGATAAAAGAAGTTAAAAGATAATATCTCAAATTTTTGAAAAGATATTTGGTTCGAGGTTAAGGTTTTTATTTTTTGTCCAAGAACTGTCAATTTGATTTTTCTCAAAATATCACCAGATGTTAAAAACGTTATTTTTCGTTGCACCACATTGTTTTAGAGATGAAATCATTTTTTTATTCGTAAAATTTTAATTGTTTTTTTTTTTCAAAAATATACTGGTTTGGTATCGCGTAACAATAAATGATATACAATTTAATTCAAGTCTCTAGCGACATTGGTTCGTGAGATATTGAGGGTTAGCCAAAATGTTCACGTTCTTTTTAAACTGCTTTGGTAAAAACAAAAACACTTGAGAGCCCTTCCAGCATTAATATGTATAACAACATTTATTTGAAGTCGATATCTCTTCTTGTTCTTGAGCTATGTACGACGAAAAAAACGTCTCGAACGTACGTACACAAGCACGAGTCTAAAAATATTTATTTCGAATCTAGGTACTTTAAAATGTCGAGAAATGTCAAAATTTTCAATTTGACAAATCCTACCCATTACAATAACTTCCTATGGGAAGTTAAAAAACACCTTTTGCATTACACTTTTCTTTTATAAATTAAAATTCAACACCTTATCAATACAAGACTGTTGAAAACACACAACCTTTTAATTATTTTTTGTTGAAAGATTTATGCATAGGCACACTTTGAGGTGAAAAGAAGATACGTTTCCTAATAAACCCGGAATAACACATTTGTACAAAAAGAAAGCAAAACCACCGGAAATATTATTCATCCTCACTATACCACAACATTTTTGACGAACCATTTTAACATACTGCATAAATCATTTAAAGCAAAGCAAAAATTCCTCTTAAGATGGAAGCAGGTTATCATCAAGATGCCTTACCTCTGGAATACCAACACATGAAGGTATGTTAACAAATTCTATTAGCATAAATTTCTTCGCAAATTTATTTTATAGCAAACATGTAGAAATACTATTACCGTTACCTATACAATATTTACTCAAAATCTCTAGACATATAGGCAGACTTCAAAAAACCTCACATACAAAATATGCATGAGCACGAATCTATTTAAAGAAAAACTCCACCTTACAAAGCTTTTACAAATAAAACAAAAACAAAAATAACAAAAGAACATATCATGTGGAAAAACTTCCTTTGCATATTCGATATGCACTTCTCAATTTTCAACATTATAACAAAAAGAAAAACAATTTTCACTATATTCACCTAGATTATGGTAGCTACAGCGGAAAAGTGCTGTCAGTATGCTAATGAACTATAATGTTGTTCGACACGCTTCACCAATTACTTTACTTCTCCTATAAAAAAAAAATGTTTTTGTTAACTTGACTACTTTATTGTAGCCATATCTAAAGAGATACTATTGTGATAAGTGGGAAATGGCTTTCCAAAACATTTTCACAACACATATTAATTTACACTCATTAAGTTGGTTGGCTTGAATTTTCTGCATAAATTCCATAAAACAGGAGTGGAAACATTCATAAAATGATTTATTTTATTATTATAAATTTTTTTCTAAGTTTTTTTTTTTTTTTTTTGAAAAACAAAAGAGAGCATAATAATTTGTACCACTCCCACTCTAAATGCCGGTGCCGGCTCACATTAATCAACGTTCTGATAAACATCATTGCTGGCACGAAAGTGAGATTGATTCGGGGAAAATCAATTTTCCCTCAAAAACATGCACAAGCTTCGTAAACATATTTTTGTAGCAAATATTTTTTTACATTTTTCCAAAGCAAGCAAGTAAAATTTTTAGAAACCCTGAACTAAAAAAATGGTAAGGTAAATGAAATGAAACATGAACTAAACGCTAAAGAGCTTAGACACATTATTTTAAAGGTAGGTAAAGTGAATTAATTTAATTAAACCTTCCGTCAATTTGAATTAGTGTTTATTTTTTGAGCATATGCATCGCAGACGCTTATTCATATTTTTTATAAATTTTCTTTTTTGCATAGAAAATTCGTATCGTAACGTAGATTGGTGGAAAGTAGATCGACCTGGCTGACTGACTGATTGACTGACAGTGGGGTTTCGTTAATATTCTTTGACATTTTATGGAATTTAATTTTATCATCGTTTAGCGGGATAGAGAAGGGATTATTATGGAAAAGGTTTTTAATCCCTTAAAACAAGGAACTGTCACATGCAGACTTTAAAAGTAATCCTATATCTCAGGCGGATATAATGAGATAAAAATAATATTTCGTAGCAAGAATTAAAATTATGACGTTAAAAGGATTACAAAGTGTCAACAATCCAAGGAAAAGATATCATAACAGGGATTAAACTAAGCATTTTTTATTAGCTTAGGAGTTGAGCGAAAAAAGACAAGAGTTACATACAAAACGGCACTGCAGGTTTATGCATTTTAAATTGAATCTTTAAAATAGCCATAAAATAAGGTATCATAAACGGTTTTTCGATAGGAGATATTATTTTAAGTAGCCTGCTATTTGGAACCTTTCATCTTTTGACATTTGACAAGTAAAAGCAACTCCATTACTAAAAATGGAACTATACACGCTTAAACAACTCATTCAGATTTCTTTTTTCATTTAACTATAAATCGAAATGAAATTGAAATCGGTTTTGAAATAAGAATTGGAGTTTATTAATTTCCCATAGGAAGTTATTATATTGGGTCCGATTTGTCGAAACCAATTTGTTTTGGACAAAAATCCAATTGAGGTTTTTTTCATCTCCAAAACAATTTAAATTTAACAACTTAAAAGAAAATTTAACAAAAGTTGGTAAAAATGAATTATCGACTCAAATATCTTTTCAAAACTTTGAGATATTGGCTTTAATCTAATTTTATCTATTGAAAAATATTGTTGTTTGCAAAATCGAATTGACAGTTTTCTTACCAACTATAAAACCTAATAAAAAATTAATAAAAGTTGGGCAAAAATGTCTGTGAAATTCCCCCAACACTCGATTGAAACATCTTCACGACTGTTTTTGTTCTATTGTGAGTAATCATGTGCATTCAAGAGGACACAAGCACCACAGGTTTTTCTCAAAACCCACCTCATCAACTCCTACTCTCACCTCCCCTCAACTGGAGATTGGGTTCCAGCCCCAGTGGAAAGTTGTTGGGGGCAGCAAACGAGAGAGGGGATGGAATCAACGGTGGCGTCTACAGTTCCAGTAAGGTTGAACTACTTAGTGAACACCTTATAGAGCTTCTTCGACATATTCGGAGCACAGGCCTGTAAGGAGCGGTTTATCCGGCTCCCCTTCCTTGGAGTGACTTCCTGGCCACGTAAAAAATACCTTTAGTTGCGAAGCACCAACAAGCCTCGGATACGAACGGATTCACTGTAAGCAACCCACGCAAACGAAATAAGGACAACGAACTTCGAATATGTACGTGGAATGTTAGGTCCCTTAACAGCCCACGTGCAGCCGAACAATTAGCGTCCAAGAAGTGCGATGGGATGGACTGGGCAAACGCAAACTAAAAGACTGCGATGTATACTATTGCGACTGCTACCGAGAACAAAGACAGCGTCTATTTGGGTGTGGATTTGTTGTTGGAACAAAACTCAGGCAAAAAGTCTTGAGTTTCAACAGCGTGAGCGAGCACATCAGGACAATCCGCATAAAGGCTAAATTCGACAACATAAGCCCAATAAGCGCGCATGCCCCAACAGAGGAGAAAGATGAAGACACCAAACACATATTTTTCAAGCTCTTGGACAAGAAGACATATTTGGCGGCATAATCGGGAGATACAGCCTGCAAGACACCACCTCGGACAACGGATTTAGGCTGATCGATTTCGCTGGTAGCTAGTACGCAGTTTAGCATCTCAATATCCACAAGGGGACATGGAAATCTCAACCACATCCAGTATACAGTATACCTGAACATTCCGCGAGGCCAACATTGACTCGGACCACTACCTCGTTGTAGCCAAGGTACGGCTACGGATATCCCGATCCAAACCAAGGAAGAACTGTGAGAAGATGCGACGTTAGACGGCTACAATCGCAAGAGACTGCCATGTCTTTTTCCGACTAAGTCTCTAATAACCTCTTAAGGAGTCCTATGCTGCCTGCATAAGGCACTGAAAACCAGTGTCAACATTGCATTGCACGGCCACCACAGCGAAACTCCTGGTTTGACGACGAATGCCAGCAAGCGCACGCAGCGAAACAAGAGCCATACAAAACGGCGCTGCACAAAAGGACTAGAGCTGCTCGCAAGCTCTACGAGAAGAAGAGGAGAGAGGAACACCGGCTTCTATGTCACAACAGGAATGAGATTCGCAAATTTTACCAAAAGGTAAACAAAAACTTCCCAATGGTACCAGCCACGAAACGAAGAACGTAAAGACGATCAGGAGAACATCGTAGTAGAACCGCAGTCGATGCTGAGAATATGGAAAGATCACTTCTCCAAATTATATAACGGCGACGAGGAACCGAATTCCGCTGTAAGGGAGATAGAACCACTCAACCGCGGTGACGCAGATCAACAATTCCGCCTACCCGGCCTTGACGAAGTGAAGATAGCTATATCTTAACTTAAGTCGAACAAAGCTTCTGGATCTGACGGCATCGCTGCTGAACTATTCAAAGCAGCAGGCGATGACTTTGTAGAAAGCATGCACCAACTCATCTGCAAAATATGGTCGGAAGAAAGCATGCCCGATGAGTTGAATCTCAGCATAGTGTGCCCGATACATAAGAAAGGAGACCCTCTAAACTGCGCCAACTACAGAGGCATCAGTCTCCTTAACATTGCATATAAGATCCTATCTGCCGTATTACAGTGTGGCTTCAGACCAGGAAAGTCCACTGTCGACCAAATATTTACATTACGGCAGATCTTGGAAAATACCCAGGAACTTCAAATCGATACCCACCATCTCTTTATCGATTTTAAAGCCGCGTATGACAGCATCTATAAGGAAGAGCTCTACAGAGAAATGTCTAGTTTTGGCATCCCTGTAAAACTTGTGCAGAATGACGATGGAGAAAGCACGCTGCTCTATCAAGGTCGAAAAAGATCTCACAGATGCTTTTGATGTCAAAAAAGGTTTTAGAAGTCATGCGACTTCTTCAACATCGCTCTGGAAAGAATTGTGCAAAACTTAACCGTCACTAGAGGCAACAACGATCTTCCAAAGGTCCATCCAATTACTCGGATACGCAGATGATATTGACATAATTGGAAGATCAAAGCGTGATGTCAGTGGATCGTTTTTGAGCATTGCGACGGAAGCGAAGAAGATGGGTTTAGTGGTCAATGAGGGCAAGACCAAGTATATCAAGTCATCAAAAAAGGACATTAGACAACGACGTCTTAGACAAAGCGTCACCATGGACAGCTATAACTTTGAGGTAGTTAAGGACTTTGTCTACCTAATGACATGCTTTTCAATGTCAATATGTTCCTAATTAGGCAGTGCACTTAGATTAAATCGGGCACTGGCCAATTCATATGGAAAAAGGATAAGCTGTAAGTTTCCAAAATGTACCGGAGTGACAAAAAAAAATTGTGAAAATTCGGTGCTACTCGTATCCTAAGGTTGGAATAACATATGTTTTACTGGTCCCATTCGATCATTAGATTCCTTTATTTGTGGAACTAAGGCTTTGATTCGTTTATATTAATTGAAAATATTTTCTGCATTCACTGAATTTTCAATTTAGATTTCGTTTTACTCGATTTCCGGAACTAAGTTGACCGAAATTGTTTGAACTCACAAACAATTGTGAATATTTTGCAATCGCATTTCTCAAAAGTAAAGCATTCTTCGTGTACTCGTGAAGCAAATTCTCTGTCAGAAAAGCGAAAGTAAAAAGTCAGTGGAAAAAACTGTTGCAACAAATAAGTTGTATAAGGAACGGAAACCTTCTGCGTCGCTCAAGAACTAAGAAATTACTTTCCTAGTCCTTATCAATGACGATACCCAAGTTTGTCAATTTCTCTTCAATCTTTGGAAGAAGTCATTCAAAACCTCAGGTCTTAAGGCTTTTATAGCTCAGTTAACAAGAAACTTAAGTCAGTCGATCACTAGCAAACATTATTAAAAGCAACATTAAGTTTAATTTTACCGTTGTAAAATACTGGGTTACCCTTAAAGTATACGTATGGCACCATACACTTTGCTTATAATTCTATTTATATGGTTGTCCCATGATACAGAACGGTTAAAGTTAACGCCGAGATCTTTGGCAGTTTCTATATTTTCAATTAGGGCATTACTTAACGAAATCGATGGAAAGTAAGAGAGATCAACAATGTTTTTAGAATCCAATTCTCAATTTGATTTTTAGGGTTTAAGAAAAAATCCTTTATGTAAAATAAGTTTGAAATTTTGTCAAGGTCTTCATTGATATTAGAAGCTGAAGTAAAGTTGAAAGGAACAGTTTTTGATCAAACTTAGAGGTTCATTGACATTAATACAGAATAGTAGAGGACTCATTGTTGACTCTTGAGGAACACCGGACTAAGTAGGCAAAAAACTGAGCAAACATTCACCAATTTGAAGTGCTTGTTTTCTGTTTGCCAAATAAGAATATACAAGCTTAGGGAAACTTGAAGAAAAATTAAACTATATGATTGGAGTTTATTTAATAATATGAAAGATATTACATGCAAGTCTAAAAACAAACTTCTGAGAGTTAATATCCATGCTAGAAAAATGTCTTAAACTTAATTTTGTGTTTAGTGTAACAGTTTTCCACCATCTTTTAATTAAGACAAAACCTTTGCAAATTCCGTATAACAAGTCTTTTAATAAAAAAAACTTAATAGATACATTTTCTCAAAAATGTCTATTCCTATATTTCTTATTGATTTAATCTCCTGCCTAATCCCCATTTTTTCTTCCCAAAATAAAATTACATCCGATAGTATTTACGTGTATTTTTAAGTAGAAACACTCCCACAATATATTAACGTCATATTTTATGATTAACAGCCCCACTGTCATTGCTGTTTGCTCTCGTTTCAGGTGTAATTGGGGTGTGTCCGTCCGTCCGTCCACTATAATATACAAAACAAATTGATATACATATGTCTGTCTGTACTTTGTGTTTTATTGTTTGCCCACAATGTTAATTTAGGAAGATTTTTATTTTTTATTAAAGGTATTGTTAATATATTTATGTAGTTTTTTTTATTATTGTGCCTTGACATGGAAGACTTACCATTATTTTTGTTGGGTGCATCGAGCAGAAGCAGCAGCGATACTACTACAGACAATAAATGGTTAAAATTGTTTTGACGATGTTCATATACTCGATACGGTGCAAATGACCAGGTAGTGTTTTTTTTAAGATAGTTTGTGTTACAAGAAAAGATTGAAGATGATTTTTTTTGTCTCTTAAATAAATCCAAAGACACGATTGTTTTTAAAGCTCTTACCTGGAAATAAAAACAAGGAACTTGATTAATTTTAGGATACAAATAATAAATTAAAATTTTTAGAATTTTAGAAAATTTAAGTTTATAAAGAACTTCTGTTTAGTTTGAGATTCGAAACGAGTTAGTTGGTAAGTTGATATAAATCTGAGTACTTTATTCAGTCTATTGGAAATTCTTTGAAAAGGACTTGAAATTGGAATTATATACCTCCTTCTCTTAAGCTTGAATAATATTTCTTAAACAATAGTAATCGAAGTGTTTTAAAAGCTCAAAAAAGCACGTTTATGTGGTTATATCAATGTATAACTTGATAATTGCATAACAACTTATAGAAGCTCCTAGATAATAATTAACTAAATACAACATTTTCTTTTAAACTAAAGAATATTAAATTAATATAAAAGTCTTTGAAATAGCAAAACTCTTCAACAGGGAATTGAAATTTCCAATACTTGTGTTTTCGTCCCAAAAAGTTACGTCCAAAGCTTAGATTCTTGGAATTCCTTACGATTCGTAATTGAGAGACATATAATACTCGTATTCAGACCTTATTTTGTGTTCAGAGTAGAGTACGACCCGTCACCATCATAAAGTGTTACGCCCTAACGAAGCTTGCATCTCATGAAGAGAAAGAATGCGCTTTTACAGTCAACTAGGATCCGACAACACTCCCCGCGGAGATATTATGTTGGTTATGGGAGACCTCAATGCTAACGTTGCAACGCGTTGGCAGTAACAACAACAGGCTAAGGCATGTGATGGGTGTTCATGGTGTCGGACATTGCAATGATAATGGTGAGCGGTTCATTGACTTCTGCAACGCCAATGGCCTTGTGATTAGTGGCACTATGTTTGAACACAAACTGCGTCATGAAATTATCTGGTAGTCGAAGGACAGGCAAGCATCTTCCAACCAAATTGACTACTTCGTGATTAGTCACTATTGGTATCCCTTTGGCTATGGTGCAACGATGATGAACGGGATGGTGTTCTTCAGAAGCCATGACGCTTTAGAAGCAGTATCTTGGATGTCCGAAACAGAAGAGGCGTCGACATGGGACTTGCCCGTGACCTCCACTTAATGATAGCTACCCTATGATTGCGTACAGCTACAGTTCGAAGATCTAATGGAATAACACGAACCCACAAATTCAACATAACCAAACTAAAGGACCCCACGACCCGTCAACAATTCATGGACCACCTGTCTCACGAAATGAGAACAATCAGCAGCACAGTACATGACGACATCAAACACCATTGAAATGCTGTGAAAATTGTTTTCGTTTCATGTGCTGACAGAATAGTCGGTCGGAAAGAAGGAAGCAACAACAATTGACTCTCAGAGGAATCTTGGGCAAGGATCAACAAAAGAAAAAAGTTAAGGGCTCGAATAACTGCTGCACAAGGGGAAGGAAGAAACGAGCTGGAGTCCTCGTACCACATGAAAAAGAGAGAAGATCACCGCAGTGTGCGCCGTGACAAGCGTAACTACATCAATGCATTGGCGCAAGAAGCAGAAGACGCTGCAAAGAGGTGCAACAGCAGGACCGTTTACAGAATAACCAAAGTGCTGACCGGTGCACACAGCTCAAAGCAACAACTGGTGAAAGTAGACGTTACTGTGATAAGCTCGGTGGATGAGCAAATGAAAAGATGGAAAGAACACTTTACTTTGGTTTTAAACCTTCTGAAGTGCCTGAACAAACTAATCTCAAACAAACACACCGAACCTTCCAGTAATGATGTAATCGTTGCGGCAATTGAAGCACTTAAGAACAACAAAGCGGTAGGACTTGATGGAATTCCCACAGAGCTTTTACAAGCAGCGCCAACGTGATCAAGCGAACTGTTTCATCCTCTCATAAAAGAAGCCTGCACCACCGAAAGCTTTGCCGATGAGTGGACCAAGGGAATTATCGTCATTCTCCCACAAAAGAAGATCTTATAAAGTGCGAAAGCTTGCCAAAATAGTAGAAAAAGTCATACTTGAAGGCATCAGAAAACACCTCTTGAAGCCAAATTCGATGCTGAACAAGCAGGATTCCGCCCTTGATCCTAATGTATTGATCATATCAACACCTCGCGGATCATTATTGAACAGTGCGTTGAATATCGATCACCACTTCAATTGCTGTTCATCGACTTCAAGAAGGCCTTTGATAGAATTAACAGGGATTATATCGGGTTAGCTTTACGGAGGAGAGGCATCCCAGAAAAACTAATTGCTATTATTAAAGCAAGATATGATGGATCCAAGAGTCACGTTCTGCACGATGGTAGGTTGTCAGATGATTTTGAAATCCGTAGCGGAGTCAGACGGGGCTGTATTCTGTGTCCAATATTGTTTTTGTTGGTGATGGGGATCCAATGGACTTCGACATCCTATTTAAAGCACTTGGATGACGCGGACGATGTTTGCTTACTTTATCATAGGATAATGGATCTCTATTAAATGACAGCAAGTGTGGATCGAGAAGCAGAAATCATGGGGCTTAAAATTAATTCGGGCAAAAAAAAAAGCTTCGGAACCCGACCATCCTCTCAAATAAATATTCCTTCGCAACCGGTGGAAAAAGCGGAGAGCTTTTAATACCTTGGAAGTATCGTCTCCATCGAAGGTGGAACCGAACAAGACATCATCTGTCGCATCGGCAAAGCAAAAGCGGATTTCGGTATGTTGTCGAAAATTTGTAATAACTCTATCAGCTTGACAACAAAGCTACGACTGTTTCGCACATTTGTCAATTTTGTGCTCTTTTATGAGTGCAGCACCTGGAAGGTTACTTCAGCCATTACAAGAAAGCAGCAAACCTTATTGGTGAATAGATGTCTTTGTAACATCCTCAGGATTTTCTGGCCAAACCGTATATAAAATGAGGTCCTTCATAGAAGGACAGGCCAGGAACCTATAGATTCTATAATACGAAGGCGTAAGTGGCAATGGATTAGACATACGCTTCGAGAAGGTAACGACTGCATTGCAGGCCAAGCAGTGTAGTGGAATCCGCTCATACAATCAGGAAGAAGAGCTGGACTACCCAGAAGCACATGGCGCAGGACAGTCGAGGCGGAATCTCCGTCCTTAGGCAAAAGTGGGAAGGAGCTGAAACACATCTCCGGAAACCGTACACGATGGCGCGTAGGCGTAGTAGAGGCCCTATGCCCTTTAAGGGGTTCCCAACGGACTTAAAAGGTCTGAGGACCTAAGTAAGTAAATAAGTATTTTGTGTGCAGTTTCCCTGCAGGTTTGTTGTCCTAAAAGAACAATTGTAAACTTCATTGTTTAAATTCAATTTAAAGTGTTTCTTTTCTTTCGTAAACCCAGTGTAACTCTATTATTGTTATTATTATTGTCGAATGCGCATCTTTTGCTTCCGACATGCATCTGAAATACTTCATGGTATAATGTTGTTTTTGTTGTTGTGGTTGTTGTTGTTATTTCACATGGAATTTAGGGTAAGTTTTGCCAGCAGACATACTTAAATAGAATTACACCTTTATCAACCCAAATGAGCGACTTGTACCTACCTATATAGTGAATGAGTCATTTAGAGGCCAAACACCTTTATCGTAGCTTCATTCATACAAAGTATGTATGTTATGTGGTACGGTGACACAGGGCGTGTTGCACTAACCAATGCACGTATGGTATTCCTATTCCACCACCACCATTAGGCTTTGCCATTGCCAGACCCAGTCTTAGCAGCAAAACCAAACCAACGCAGCGCAGCACCACCACCAACAACAGCAGCAGCTGGGTAAATTGGAATTTTATTCCAAATACTTGGCTGTTTTGTCTAGGAAGCTTCATTATACCACCAGACATAAAGGAGTAGGGACGGAACTACGTACGAGGTTGGGTTCCGAATCCAAATGGTTGTTATATATTTATTAGTATACGACTTACGACTGTTGTGTGCCTTGTGTGACTATATAAATTCTGTTCGAAGTGCATTGCCTTACCTTGTTCTGTTCCGATTCCGATTCAAATTCCGTAGCCTGGCGAAGTGCTGAACTATGGAAGCTTCCTCTGTTTCTATTGGGACTCGTAAGGTTGCCATCCCATGTGAAATATTGTGCAGGGGGAGAACAGAACTTCGTGTCTAGAACGTCTGCTTTTATGACACTACGAAGAGGGTGAGAAATAAAAAGTTTTCTATTTTCTTTGATTTATGAACTATACTGCATGGGTAAGTGACATGATGGCGAGTTCTTCGGATTCATCCAAATTAAATATAGGAAACTTTCAAAAACAAAATGTGGGCAGGTAAGTTGGTGGGTTAGAGTGATAGGATCAAATTTATTCTTTTTGTATTTATGTCTGGCAATAGGCAAATATGCATGTGAACAAAGCTGATTAATTTATTGGGACAAGTCGGGGTAAGTTTGTTCAAGAACTTTTAAATTAGAAACAAAAAAAGAAAAACAAAGGAGGAAAGGCTCGACTTGTGGGTTGGCGGCAATAGCCTCGTAAGGAGTGTTTTTCGTTGTTTGAATTTACATAAAGTTAAGCCTTAACTTTAAATGGAAGTATTTAATAGTTTTAATCAGATTAGGGAATCACTCCTACACAAGTTACTCAATTACGTCACCAAGCACAGGGAACTTTTGTTATCAGTTAATTGAGAATTCTGTGACGAAGAAGAAAGAAGAACACTGAAATCGTATTTTATGACCTTGAAGTCGAGTAGTAACCTTAAGTAATAATAAAGTAACAACATAACTCATAGTCCATATCCAAGTAGTATTTGGAACTAGTATTGAAGCTTTAGCAGCTATTGTTACTATTTCTTCTCACAATTTAGTTCTTTTAAGGGTCGGTTAGTAAGGTTCAGTAACAATATTTTCCAAAAACATAGATATTCTCAATAATTACTGAACTCGAATATACCCTTTAAGTGAAGTTAATACAATCGCCAATAGCAATATATTTGACAAGCATTTGTTAACAATTCGGTATAAGGTTAAAATGATAATTTTACAAAAATCTTTTTTCCCTTTTATGTTTTTTCCAGATTATGACCAAGCTTTAAAAAGTCAATAAAATCACATTTCAATCGATATTTTTTTTATTGTCAAAAACTGGAAACGCCAATACTTCCGAAATGTTTACAAATTTCTTCTAGAAATTTAATTTCCGGTGTTAAAAAATGAAGTTAATAGTTTTTTTGTAAATGGGAACAAATTTGAAGCGAAATTTTACTCAAGAAATGTAATTTTCTTCTCTAAACGAGAGTCTGGCTGGCTTGGCTAGTAAACCAAATTTCCGAGTACTATCAAATAATATTTGCGTAAAATTTGAATAATACTAAAGATTTCAGCAAGTAAGTTACTCAGTAATTATTAACCAATTTAAGAACGTTTTATGATGTTAAAATTACAAAGCTTTTACTCTTCTTCTTCTAATAATATTCTTCTAATAATTTGCTAAATTAACTTTTTGGAGCCTACTGACTTCTAAATTTCTGACATTTCAGTTTAATAGATCCGTTTGTTTGATATGGTTTTTTACCAAATGTCACTGTTTAGTTGTGTGTGGATACCAATTTCAAAATAAAAGTATTTAGCATTTCGCTAACTAGTTAAATAAAAGGATTGACATTTTTTGATAATTAAACTAGTCAGCAAGGTTTTAGAAAACATATTGGAGAAATGAATAGATTTCTTTTAAAATTTCGATTAATTCAAAAAAACGTCTTCAAATCCAAGTCACTGAGTGCGTCACTGAGACAATACGCCGGATCTTAAGAGATGACGATTTTAATGGAAGGAGTGCCCGAAAAAAGCCCTTTATCAGCAGTAAAAACAAAATAGAAAGAAGCAAATTTGCTAGTGAGCATCTTAACATGGACGAATTTTTTTAAAACACCTTACGGTGTTCTATTTACTGATGAAAGTAAATTTAATCTTCACGGATCGGATGGTAAGAGATACGTTTGAAGGCAGCCAAATACGGAGCTCCAGCCGAAGAATTTACGTGGGACAGTGAAACACGGTGGAGGGCATGTAATGGTGTGGGGCTGTATGTCTGCTGCCTGCGAGGGAAACCTGGTTTTTAATAAAGGTAATATGGACAAAACATACATCTAGATATTTTGAAGCAAAACTTGTTGCAAATCGCTGAAAAACTCAACATCAAGGACAGTTTTCGACTATTCCAAGATAATGACCCTAAACACAAGTCTGGAATTGTGCAAATTTGGTTAATCTGGAACTGCCCTCAGGTCATGCAACCGCCTGCCTAGTCGCCAACCTAAATGCCATTGAAAATTTATGGTCGAAGCTGGAGCTCGAAATTCGAAAACATGCGAATTCATCCAAGGAAGATTTACAAAGGCACTTTTGGAAGAATGGGGCACACTATCCTCAGAATGCACCTCAAAGCTTGTTAGATCAATGTCAAAGAGACTGGAGTCAGTGCTTAAGCAAAAAGGGTATCCGACGAAATACTAAGAACATTTAACGACTTTTTTCCACAGTTAAAACAGCTTTTTTTATGGAACTTAACACATTGCATCATTTTAGCTGAGACATTGTTTCTTAACAAAAAAATGAAATATAATTGGTTAAGCTATTAAAAACGTATAAACTCTTTATTTTTTGGTAAAACCACCAATTGAATAAACTTAATAAATAACATAACGCATGGTTTACTTTTCATTTCGAAATGGTTCAATACTTATTTAAATTTTTCGGTAAAGAAATTGAGTGCATCATTTTGGCTGGGTGCCATGTATATGCGTTTCGCCCTGATGTAATGGTTGGGCTCATCAGAAGGGCTCCAATTGCAATTATATAATTCGCAATTGCTCTTTGTAGTTCGGATTATACCAAATTTCGATTTTTTCGGGAAAATATGCAAAACAAGGTGAAATGGTCATCTTCTGATGAGTCCAACCATTACATCAGGGCGAAACGCATATAAGAACACTTTTATGCTGGTTCGATTTTAAATCATATTTATTAAAATAAACGGTGTTCAGGGAAAAACAATTCGACTGTTAACAGTCAAAGATTTCTTCTTCAAATTTTGTTAACAATCGGTTGGTAAATTTTTACCAAAGGTACTTGGATGCAGGGATCGTTTCTGGATTGGACCAACCAAAAACAGTATCAAAAAGTTGAAATTTATCGGTTAACATAGCAAACACAACTGATTAAACGTTTATTGAACTAAGTGTGTGACACTTATAAATTTCTTCGGCTTCAAAGCTGATATAAGACAAATCACTATTTTTTTCCTACAAATTAGTTTGCATAATTTTCTACATTTGACTGTAACTTGTCCTCCTTATTCCAAATCATCCATCATCTTTTTGTAAGAAAAAATAAGATGATTTTAGGAAGGTTAGTTCTAACACAAACGTTGAAAGAACACTTTATGATGCTTGCTTATCAATCATAGTCAAGAAAAATTAGATATTAACTTAAAACAACAAAAAAAAAGTTTTAGGTGAAGTTGTTTTTGAGTAAGGTTTAGAAAATATTACTATCAAGTATATGCTTTAGAACGATGTCGAAAGGAATGTCTTAACATCTTGAAGAAAAAAATCATATATGTTTTTAATATTTTCAATACTGTTTTTCCGAATACTGTACTATTAAAATTGTGTATGATATTGTTTGATCATAATTCTTTGTGTCTTAAATGCTGTATTTCTAAACACTGTAAACTTATAACACTGTATACCAAAGTGTTGTATTTACAAAACAATGTATTTCATAATACCGTATCTTTAAATTTCTCATCACAAAATACTGTATCACGTTTATTCAAAGTAGTGTTACTGAAAAATTGTATTTCCTTATTTCAAAAAATTGTAAGTTTTAAGACTTTTTTACTATAAATTTCTGTAAACAGTCTGATAAAGAAAAATAGTTTTAATGTAAAAAAATCGTATTTTTCTACATTATCAAATAGATTTTTATTTCTTAGACTATTTACAGCAGGGACCGAGCTAGATGGAGAAGTTTGTTGGGTGAGGCCCTAGTTCACACAGGACTGTAGCACCACCTTAAGTAAGTAAGTATTTAAAGCATTTTTCAATTCATAATTTTGTCCAACCAGGATTTTGAAATACAGAATTTTACCATCCAGAATTTTGACCATACAGAATTTTGTCATCCTGTATTCTGACCATACCGAATTATGTTCATACTGTATTTTAAATATATAGTAAAGGGTGGTTAAATTTTAAAAGCCAATGTTGAATGTGAACCACACTTAAACATCAGGTTTTCTTTTTGAATTTCATTTGAAATTTCTCAATTTCGGACGAATTCAATTTGAACCATAAAAAGACACACAATTGATGAACTCGTTAAAATTATTCAGGCTGGTTAAGAATATTGGGGTTGAAATCAAAATGTGATTTTTTCGGTCAATTTAATCTTCCCAATGTGTTCAAGTCGTGTACAAATTTTATCAAACTTATCCTCTTTTCGCCACAAACCCCCCTCCCCCTCCCGCATGGGAACATTTTATTTTTAAAAAGTACTAGTTTAATAGCGATTTCAGATAAATGTGCTTTAATGTCTTCCAACTTCCACTTACATTTTGGGCTCCACTTCAACTTTAGGGTACTTTATATTAAAGTGTTATGGATCATAAATACTGACTTGTCAATCATTTTTCGAATTAAAGAGTTTCTCATCAAATTTTTCGGAAGTATCAGGAATTTTACCAAATCTTTTGAATGGTATTAAATTGTCAAATAAGATGAAAGAGGTCGATGTTTTTTCGCCATTTTAGGTATAGTTACGTTTTCGAAAGAAATATTAAAAGCAATTGAGCCTTTAAAAATTTTAAGAAATATTAAATAAAAAAAAGTAGTAGTAGTCTTGCCAGAGGTTCTCAACGGACTGTTACTAAGAGTAATAGAGGAAACTAAACATATCGGGTCATAATCTAGTACAATTTTACTTACAACTATAAAAAACTAGAAAAAATAAAATGCGTTAGCTGGAGAGACCAAGTTTTTGAAATCTTCAAATTTTTCTGCTTGATGTAAGTTGCTTGTAATAGCAAAATATTTGAAGATGCGTACAGTAGCAAACATCACATTGCCTATGAATATAACGACAAATCTTAACGCTGGAGCTCTTCAGACACAACACACAAATATTAGCAAACTTCTAATTGAATTTCGATTTTGTTCGATCTTCGATTAATATTTAGAAGAAGGCGGTTTTTTTTATCGAAACGATATTTTCATACAAATCGTCATCTATTTGAGAGGTTTTGATTCGGGTTAAGTAGATCTTTCGATGTCTGTTTGGTGGTAGCATTCCAACATCCAGAAAAATACCAAAATCTTCACCGATTCTAAAAGTCTGCTGAAATTTCAATTTTTGTTTTTATATTTCCAATAAAATGTTTCGCAAATTTATTTTCTCAATTAGTTTGTTAATTTTTGAAGTTTTAGAACAATAAATACAGCTTGAACAAAGGTTCTGTCGTGTTTGTTTTTAGACTCCAGGACAACTAATAGTATAGCTTTGATATACATTAAAAAAGAAAGTGCAGTTTAAGATTAAAACGCTTCATTTAAAATTTGATGTCATATTTAAGTGCGTATAACTTTGTGACTTCCATTTCCTGTAGAAGGCTTATGATTTCAGTATTTGAAAGACAGTCACTACCTAGGTGATGTCTTCTTATTTCTCTCAGTATCGCATATCACCCAAAAAAATGAAAAACATGCTCGCGCTCTTTCAAGTTGAATAAAATCGATAAGTCATCACGGGAAGGAATGTAGTTCAGATTAAGGAGTTCTCCTCTTAGCCAGAACATGTAAGAAATTTGTTCGATGGTATATTTGTCTTGGAAGTAGTTTCTTTCCCGGAGATCGTATTCTAGTCTACTGTAAACCATGCTGTGCAGTGAGCTTTTCGCTTGCTCGGTGTATTGTGTTCTTGAAGTTTCATCCAGACGAGCTATTAGGCGATAGAAAGTTGGTTTCCAAGAGGCAAGGTTACTGTAGTTTAGGCCAACATCCACCTGCTCGGCAAGTTCTACCCAGTATTTACACCATCCACTTCGGGATTGGATTGTTTAAAGAACTACTTGCTTTGGGAGACGATAACTTGGCGTAATCGACCTGCAGCTTGAGGGTTTTTATAAATAAAGGCGATAGACCCCATTCCAACATGATTATGTAGTTTGGCATACTCGAAGGAAGTTGGAAAATCCGTTTAATGTAAAATCTAAGTAGTTTTTTCACTTGTTCATATTTCCGACCTCTCCAAGCTTGCGCCGCATAAAACATAACTGATTCCGATACAGCTTCGAAGACCTTGAATTTATTATTATTTTTAAAACATTACTTCCATGCTACGTTTATAGCTGTTTTCGCCTTAAGAAATTTGTCAGTGAGATGTTTTTCCATGCTCAAGTTCTTAGTTAAGCAGACTCCTAGATATTTGTATTCTTTCACCAACTGTACTCTTTCACCATTATAGCGCGATTGCTCACTTGCACCCGATCTTCCTTCCCCATTCTTAAAAACCATCACTTTGGATTTACTTAAGTTTACCATTAGGTTCCACCTTTTAATATATTTAGCAAGCTTATTTATCATTAGGTGTCGTCAGCGAAAAGAAGACTTTAATGTTAACGCCTGCGTACTCGATTCCTACTGCTAATTTGACTTTGACTCTATCATCAATGAAGAGTGCAAACAAGTTTGGACTGAGTGCACAGCCCTGTCTTACTCCTGATTTCGTTTGGAACCACTTTGATAAAAATTGGCTAATCCCGGTGAATGGTAGTCTTGTATAAATTTTGCAATACTGTACCGAACATTTCTTACTGGAAAAGCTTGTGCATTTCGATCATCGGTGTTGAAAGCAGCTTTGAAATCAACGAAGAATGCAAATAGTTTCTTATTTCGAATCAGCAATCGAGCGGAGTACAAAAATGTAATCGACGGTGGAGTATCCCGATCTGAATCCAGATTGGAATTCCTGAGCAGATAATTCGAGTGTATCCATTAATGTAAACGTCTGAGCAAAATAGATAAAAATATCTTATAAGACGAGATTCCTCTGTAGTTTTCCGGAACTTCAGTGTTTCCCTTCTTGTTGATTGGGAAATCAAGGCATCGCTGAACTGGTTACGGATGGATCCTCCCTCTTAGATCTGGTTGAATACTGCTGTTAGAGATATAACAAGAGTATCAGTACCATATCTGTAGAATTCAGCAGGTATACCATCTGAGCCAGCAGCCTTTCCATCCTTTTGGTTGTTTATCGATATAAACGCTTCTTCCTTTGAAATTGGTGCATCTAAAATATTATTTTTAAAGTCAGGTTTTGGCATTCTGAATCGGAAACTTATTTGGCGCATTTGGGTTTAACAGTTGCTCGAAATATCTTTGCAGTCTATTCGAAATAAGACGTGGGCTAATAGTATATTTGGTTCCATTAAGTTTTCGGACCTGGTTCCAAAACTCAGACGACTTGTCTTTTTTTTTTGGCAGAAAAGTTTATAATTCTGATTTTTGTATTATACTTCCGATACGCAATGCATGCATTCCATGTCAAATCAAGGTTTTCTATATTCAGGTTTTCTTTGACTTTTATAGGTATATGGTATGCTCCTTTAGGGCTTTAATGTTTAAATTATGCATGAAGGCCTTTTCCTCCTTTAAAAGTCTAATGGCGCAAAGTTTTTTGATAGAAATAACCTTTTACAAACGCAAAATACACAAAAGCAACAATTGACAATTTTTTAGAAAGGTTTTTCTATTTTTAGTAAATTTTATTGTATGTTTAAATTTTGTTGTATGTTCTAAAATTTCAAGAAGTAGTCAATATTCTTTAAATTAAATTATCAAAATCGTTTTTGTCAGCAAATGTAAATTATTGACCTTTTTTATTGTAATACTGATTGAAAACGTAATCTTTCTGAGTAAGTTATTGACTCTGAAAGTTGCAGACATCAACTATAGGTATGTATCATTTGGGATAATTTAATTTAGAACTTCTTGTTAGTGAACACTGATCCTTTACAAACAGTTGGTGGCCTTGTCGTCCTCGTTTCTCGTTAACTTCTATAGTCATTGATGTCACAGTCACATCTAATGAATCAACTTCCAAGAAGAAAAGTTTAGTATCATGTATATCCCTTGAGCCCTGATAAATGAGTCTAACAGTCGGTATATCGAAGAAGAAGACAGAGACAATTTTAATTTATTAGAAATCCTCTTCGCATTTTGTTTTATTGCAATTTAAAGAAATCAGTTGTTCTTTTTATTTCGACGAATGACAATTACTTTCTCAATTAAAACTTTTTAATCCGATATCTAACAGCGACAGGCCTTTACAATACACTATGTAGCACAGTATCCAATCAGTAGTAGTTTGGTTGCAAATTCCCAAAGCCTATTTATGTCAGGAAATTGAAAGACAATAGGTTTTTCATAATCCCAGTTTTGTTTTAAAAGTCTTCTAAAAATATTTTTCCTGTATCATCTCAGAATAAATTTCAACTGCATAAACTTTAATAAAACATCAAAAGACCCAAAATCTTCAAAAAGATTGAATTATATTTTGAACTTAACTGAAAGAGAAACCCCTCCTTTTGGACAGAGTACATAGTTGATTGAATTGGGTTGTATATAATTATACCCCCGAAGAACGGACCGTATCATCATCATATACAAGTTGTGAGAGTTTTTATATTAATTTTAAATTAAAATTCCTTTTTTCTCAAGGACATCACTTTTTTTCTCGATGTTGTTTGAAAATATGTGTACAGGGGAGGAACTCAAACGACGACACGTGTGATGTGAGCTTAGGATGGTTATGGTTAGGTCTTCACTTTAACCATACCCAAACACCTACGTATCTTCATCATGGGACATCGGAATATCTGATGAAGACTTAGATACATAGTTTGGGGTAAATTTATGTCTCGGATCTAGGACAAAAAGCATGAATGCACATTTTCGTAGATTTTCTAACCTTTTTAAATAAAATTTTGACTCAAAAACACCTTTTTTTTAAAGACATTTTTTTTGATAAAAAAAGTACACTTTTAAGTAAAAAGCTTATCAAAAACTATTATATGGTGAAAACTTTGTTTTTAGACGAAATTTTAATCAAACCCAAAAGATTGACTTTATCCACATATTTTAAAGTTGCAATTGAACAATTTTGTTTGATTTGGGACGGGAGTGGGGAGGTAAAAATATTCTAAAGTAATGATATCGTTTATTGTTTTGTTTTGGTTTCACTTCAAAAAAAGAAGATTGTTGTTTGATAAAGAAAAACCAAAAACAGGGTTAAAAGGATTTCGTTTTTTTTGAGTAAGAAGTTAAGTATACAAAATAAGTATTAAAAAAGTTAGAAGTAAGTAAATATATTGAGATTGAGATATTAAAAGTCAAAGGATAAGCTGTTTACTTTTATATGCATCAGGCAATTTCAAGATAAAGGTTTAATGAGGTTAGGTTCAAGTGGAGAGTGTATAAAATATAAGTACAAGGCAATGTCTGAGTTGAATCTAAATGGTTACAATAATTATTATTCGCTTTTCGATGTTCCAAAGTAAAATAACATAAAAGGTAAAAAGATTCCAAGCGACAAAGATGTGAATAAACTTTTATTATAGGATGTTTTTAATTATAATCTCTGAGCGGCATTCTACGAAAAAAAATTTAGTGACAATTGTTGGACTTGTTGAGATGGACGTTTTTGGAAGATTTAATTCACTAACATAATAAATGTTCATAAAAAGTATGATTTTTTTAATATTTTACAATATTTTATAGTTTAAAAATTTTGATATGGTACAAAAATATTATAACGGAGCTAAGGAATTAGGAATCATGTCTGTTAAAAAAAGTTTTCCAATAAGAGGTTTCATTTTGAAAGGCTGTTATTTCACTGTCAAAGCTGTTATGTTAAGGTGGCTCTACAGTCCGGCCGGACTTGGGCCTCAACCAACATGCGTCTCCAGCCAGCTCGGCCCCTAACTAGCTATCTCCAGTTTCGCACGCCAAGTTGGTTGAGGTCCTCTCCCACCTAAGTGCGCTACCTAAGTGGCGGTCTTCCTCTACTGCGCCGTCCCTCGGGATTAAATTCGAAGACCTTCCGGGCTGGAGCGTTGATGTCCTAGCCACCTAAGGCGTTGGACTTTAATTCTTTAAACTAGGTCAGTGTCGCTGTACAGCCCGTACAGTTCGTCGTTATATCTTCTCCATTCTCCATCAATGCAGACGGGACCAAAGATCACCCGAAGAATTTTTCTCTCGAAGCATCCTAAGACGCTCTCATCTTTCTTTGACAGATTCCAGGCCTCAGCGCCATAAATGAGAACAGATCCATCTTATAGATGGTGATTTAAAATGTTCGAGAGTGGACTTTACTACTCAATAGCCCTCTAAGTCCAAAGAAACAGCGATTTGCAAGACTTATTCTTCGGTTGATTTCAGAGCTGGTGTCGTTGCCTGTGTTTATAGCGGTGCCTAGGTAGAAAAAGTCCTCAACTACCTCAAAGTTATAGCTGTCCATGATGAAGTTTCGTCCAAGACGTCGTTGTTAAATGACAGCATATACTTGGTCTTGCCCTCATTGCTCAAAAACGCTCCACTGACATAACGCTTTGATCTTCCAATTATGTAAATATCATCTGCATATCCGAGTAATTAGATGGACCTTTGGAAGATTGTGCCTCTAATGTTGATGGTTGAGTTTTGCACAATTCTTTCCTGAACGATGTTGAAGAAATAGTATGACAGTGCATCGCCTTATCTAAAAACTTTTTTGACATCAAATGCATCGGTAAGATCTTTTCCGACCTTGATAGAGCAGCGTGCATTCTCCATCGTCATTCTGCACAAACGGATAAGTTTGACAGGGATGCTAAAACTAGACATTGCTTTTTCCAAGATCTGTCGTAGTGTGAATATTTGGTCGATAGTGGATTTTCCTGGTCTGAAGCCAAACTGATAAGGACCAATCAGGTTTTTGACGAATGGCTTCAGACGTTCACATAATACGGCAGAGAGGATCTTATACGCAATGTTAAGGAGACTGATGCCTCTAGTTGGCGTAATTTAGAGGATCTCCTTTCTTATGTATCGGGCATACTTTGCTGAGATTCCACTCATCGGGCATCGACCATATTTTGCAGATAAGTTGGTGCATCGCCTGCTGCTTTGAATAGTTCGGCAGCGATGCCGTCAGCTCCAGCAGCTTTGTTTGACTTAAGTTTAGATATAGCTATCTTCACTTCGTCAAGTTCGGGTAGGCGGAATTGTCGATCTGCGTCGCCGAGGTTGAGTAGTTCTACCTCCCTTACAGCGGATTTCGGTTCGTCCTCGCCGTTTTATAATTTGGAGAAGTGATCTTTCCATATTCTAAGCATCGACTGCGGTTCTACTACGATGTTCTTCTGATCGTCTTTACAGGCTTCGGTTCGTGGCTGGTACCCTTGGGAGGTTTTTTTACCTTTTGGTAAAATTTTCGAACCTCATTCCTGTTTTGACATCCCTCTAACTCCTCGATCGCGCGCTTCTCATGCTCTCATTTTTTCCATCTAAGAAGCCGGTGTTTCTCTTCTGCTCGTAGAGCTCGCGAGCAGTTCTAGTCCCTTTGTGCAGCACCGTTTTGTAGGCCTCTTGTTTCGCTGTGTGCGCTTGCCGGCATTCGTCGTCAAACCAGGGGTTTCGCTGTGGTGGCCGTGTGAAACCTAGCACTTCAGAGGCGGCATATCTGATGGCTGCAAGGCAATGTTGCCACTGGTTTTCAATGCTTAATGCAGGAAGCATAGGACTCCTTAAGAGGTTATTAGAGACTCGATCGGAAAAGGACATGGCAGTCTCTTGCGATTGTAGCCGTCTAACGTTGAATCTTCTCACAGTACTTCCTTGTTTTGACTTGGATCGGGATATCCGTAGCCGTACCTTGGCTACAACGAGGTAGTGGTCCGAGTCAATGTTGGCCTCTCGAAATGTTCGGATATCCTGGATACTGGAGAAGTGTCGTGCGTCGATCGCAATGTGGTCAATCTGGTTGACGGTTGATTGATCAGGATATTTCCATGTCCCCTTGTGGATATTAAGATGCGTGAACTGCGTACTAGCTACCAGAACGTCTCACCCCGCAGTGAAATCGACCAGCCTGAATCCGTTCTCGAAGGTGGTGTCGTGCAGGCTGTATCTCCCGATTATGCCACCAAAGATGTCTTCTTTTCAAAAACGCTTGTTTTATGGAAAATTTAATGATCCTGTAAAGACTTCTTTAAAAAAAACTTTATTGCAATATTTACCATTCAAAAGTTAAAGCCTAAAAATGAAATTCTTTGGCAAAAACCTAAAACCTTTTTAAGCTAACTTGCGAAGGAAACTTATTTATCTTAATTGAAAAGTTTTCTTAATTTAAAGCATAATTTGAATTTTCCGCCATGTTTTGGGTAATAAGAAAAATAATTAGACCTTTGAAAAGTGGGAGCTTCCAACTCAAAATGTAAACCATAAATTTATTTTATTTCTTCTTCAAACCAAAAAAAAATAAAAACTTAAGAAGTATGACAGTGCGTTGTTCCTTCGTGTTATTATCGTCTTGAACATACCCTTAACTGTCAGCTGTCAAACTTTTTCTTGCTTTCTAACGACTTTACTACACAAAAAATCATACGTTGCGTATATTTTCAACACACAATTTACAACAAATTGTTGTAGACGTTTCAACAAGGCGTAAAAATGTAAATCTGCGTATTTCCTGTGAAAACGCCATGAAAATTCAAATAATTTAAAAACGAAAAGTTTTTCATCTTAAAGTTACTTTCAAAGACTTGTTGGCATAAGAAGACGAACAAAAAAAAATACTTTAACTTGATCCCGCATTCAGGTGTGTTATTAGATGGTTTAATATACATAAAATGCTTAGAGTTGTAATAAATTTATATTTTATTTGAGAAAACAAAATTAACAATTTTCCACACACAAAATGCTGCCGGTGGACATTTGCACGGCCGTAGCGCGCGCCGCAACTGTCGTACGCCATCAACTTATCAAAACAAACTATTAAGTTGTCTTTACTTTGGCATTGCTTGAAAATTTAAATTAAAATGGCTTCTCTCGATGTCAGGTAGGTAGGTCGTGTAAAATAAGGTAAGGTAAGGTAAGGTCGTTTACTACACCACTAAAAGACACTTACTGTTCAAAATTTCATGGAGAAAATTCAACTGTCGGAACGACTCTGCAGCCATCTATCCTACGACGACGATGACGACCGTTGACAAAATAAGTATTCCTCAGCTTATGTACTCGAGTATGTTTGTGTTATCTGCCAACTTGCTGTTGTGCATAAATAAAACTTTGTTTACATCAAAATAATAATACACCGAAAAAGTAAAAAGTGAAAAAAAAGTCCAAAATCTCACTTCACGTCAGTCAACCTCAGAAGCAGCAGTAGTGAATATTTTTTGTACTGATGTCAGGCAGACGACTATAAATTGGCATTCAGGGAATGAGGTGCGCCGCCGCTGCGGCCGCCATCAGACAGGGATTTATTTCAACCTCTATTGTTGTTTATCATTATCATATAAAAGTTGGTATTATATACGTTGTTGGTTTATCTGCACTGATTAACATATTAATTTCCATTCATAAAACTTTAAATTAAAATAAATGCACGGATGTTAAAGTTGCCATAAAACGAATAAATGCAATTTTTCCTCTCAGACCGTTGACTTTTCAATTATTTATTTTTTTGTAATATCTTGGAATGAAATCGATAAATTTATGAAAAAATTTTACTTTATTTATTGGCATGGATAATATTTCAATTCTCTACTTTTTTTTGGTGAAATAGTAACTTCGGTGGAATTGAAATGTAAAGTATGATTTATTTAATGGCGAACACATAAATATGGGAATGTACGATTTCGTTACTTTAGTTGACTTCTCGTTACGATTTTCATAATTTTCTTCACATACTATTTCGCTACTTGAAGTTTTTTCATTGCATTTTTCTATCTTTTGGTTAACATGTTTTCAAATCCACTCTCCTGATAAAATTCCAAAAATAAACTTGCCATAAGTATGATAGCATAGAAACTGTTAGGTCTTTTCGCCCGAAACCATATCGCCCAAATTCAAACTTTCATAGCGCCTGAAACAATTTTTCTAACATTTTGTTGTTATACGATTTGGAAATATTACCGAACCTTTGGGCGTTTAAGCTTGTTTGAATTTTATAACATTAAAACTTAAAGTCAGCGTTCTGCCCATTAAAATAACACCAAGGTATTAAAAATGCCTATCGCCTAATAAAGCCTCTATGGCCCAAAGACTATTTCAGAAGAAGAAACCCAAAATCAATTCCAAATTGCACAAATCAATTTTAAAAAAGAGGTTGGGATGCGACCCACACTGATAACTTCCCATGCCGTCTGTCGATTTGTCTTGCTTTAAAAGTTTTAGGTTTTCGCGTTGGGTTAAAAAAATTGTCAGTTGAATTAGTCCTAAGAAAATTTAAAATTACCAACAATATTTTTCATATCAGTTTGAAAAAGTAGTTTTTTAAAATAGATTTTTAGTCGAATACAAATTTTTACCATTTTTAGTAGCATTTTGTTTTTGGAAAAATTTTGGATTTTCGATTTAAAAAAAAACCAAAATTTGTATGGGGACTTCTGCTGTTTTTGGTCTTAAAAAAATTAAAAAAAAAAAAACACCTGATCTAATCTGCTTAGTTTCCAAGCTTAAAATCTATTGACCCAATTTCTTGGGCAGTACTACGGCAACAAAAATACTGACATGCAGACATGCGGAATCTGGGACCCAATTTTTTTCTTTTATCGTTATGTTACAAGTTTAGCGAGAAAAAATGTTGAATCTCAGCAAAATTTTTTGTTTTGATAATAAGCGCACACTCAAGGGATATACAACTGCCCTTATTATCATCTTCGATCCATTAAAGAAAAAGAAGTCAGCAGGTGTCGACGGTATATCCAACATTGTACTACGACATTTATCTCAGGAAGCTGTGGACATTTACACCACTCTGTTTAACAACGTTCTGAATAATGCATATTATCCAGTCCATTGGAAAACAGCTGTGCCACATCCTCTACCGAAAAAGGGAAAGGACAACTCCAATCCGGCGAATCTCCGGTCGATAAGTCTGCTGCCAAGTATCAGTAAGGTATTCGAGAAGGTTATAAAAAGGGCTCTGTCCAAGTGGGCTGAGAACAACAAAATAACTCCAAATAATCAGTTCAGGTTTAAGGCGGGACATGACACTAGTCATGCTGCGTCTAAGCTTGTTTCTGATATCAAGTGGAACAAATCTAAAAGGATGATTTGGAAAAGGCCTTCGACACAATATGGTTAGAGGTTCTGTATCTAAAGTTAAACAGACTTGACCTAAGTAAACCAATGTTGTATAAGCTTTATGACATGCTTAATGGTAGCCGGTTTATTGTCAAAATTGGCAAAGTAACATCTACCAAAATGTTTGATATTAAAATGGTCTTCAACAGGGAGCGGTTAACTCGCCGATCTTATTCAGCATTTACACTACTGATCTGATAGCAAGTCTGACTCAGGCAATAGCGTATGTCGTCGACGACCTAATTGCGTACAGAACGGACCCAAAAATTGAGGTTATCAAGGCAGGGTGACTTCGACAGGACTCAGCAATATTGCGATGACGCAATAGTTGAAGTTGAAAATCAACTTTCAGAAATGCGAAACTATTCTGTTCAGGACTCCGCTGTCTGCTGGATCCTCAAAGAATACGAGAAAGAACTGGAAAAATCCAGTGGTCGTTGGACCCAATCGAAAGCTACTGGTGATTTGCTACATGGCCCTTGTCTGGCCGATGATTGCCTAAGGGTGCCCGGTATGGTTCAACGGTGTCCCATCTCAAATGGAAAAGATTAGGGTGTTTGAGAGACAATGTCTACGACGTTTCCTTGGACTACACAGAACACCAGAGTCGGAGTACAAACATTACTATTCCAACCAGGTTCCATACAACAGAGCCAACATAAACAAAATAGATAATATCTTGCTGAAGCTTAGTAGGGGTCGCATCTCGAGACCGATGTCGTCGACTAACAGTGTAATTTTTGGGGCTACGAAAGCGCACGAACATTCCGCCCGAAGCTTTTCTCTATTTAGGCAACCGAGGGCTGATACAGAATAGGGAGGCGGTTCCGCTAATCTATACCACGTCAGCTGTAAGACTGAAAATAGGCACTGGACGGAGCCGAGTGCTTTAGTAGGACTGTCTCCGATAGGGACCTAAGAGATAAGGTGAGGCAGGAGAACCAGTTTTGGTGGCTTCAAATTGAGAATGTCATTTAAAGTTGTCTAGGGCGTTTGGTCTTGGCCGGCTTACATAGGTTTAAGGATTAGGTTAGAGACAGTAAGGTTGGCACCAAAAAAAATATACATATATTAAAAAAACACAAAAAGAACAAGAAAGCTAGTTTTTAAGTAGTTCTAGGAATTGTTAAGTAGTATTATTGGTTTTGGTTAGTTTTAAGTAGCTTAAGTATTATAACGGTTTTCGGTTTTTTTTTAAGTTTTAAGTTTTATATAAAATAAAAAATAATGATAAAGATACCAAGTTTTCTTTTAAATTTTCTTGGTTTTAGATTAAGTTCTTCTTATGTAGTATTAAAATTGTTCTTAGGCCGAAAGGCAGCAGATATAAGGTAATGGAATAACTTAGAGCACCCGCATGAGGCCAGTAAGATATTCTGTAATTTTTTGCAATTTAAGCTATTATTTTTAAAAATTTTTGTTTAGCTTTAAGTAAGCTTTAAGATTTTGATAAAGTAAAAAAAAACCACCCTTGTTATGTACACACAGTGTGAGCACTAAGAAAGGGGTTGAAAGAAGATGTCGGTGCACATTGGTTTTGAATTCCTGAATATTGCAATAGCTGGGAAAGGCAGAGTGTGACAAGGCATTCCACATTCGCATAGTACGGCTAAAGAACGAATCTCTGTACTTGACAGTACGACCGAAGTTGGGCTCGAGGGTATATTGATGAGCATTCCTAAAAGCGCGTGTATTACGGTTGAACTGTTTAAGGGGAGGAATGCAGCTGGCTATTTCTCTAGAGCATAAACCATTAAAATAAGGGTAAACGAGGGTACGACATGAAACATTTCGACGATGTTCAAAAGCCTTAAATAATCTTGTGATGGTTATATCACCAATCAATCTAAATGCTCTACGTTCAATACTAACCAAGAGGCTTGAGTTAGATGCAGGAGCACCAGCCCAGATATGGGAGTTATACTCAAGCTTTGGACGTACATAAGTCTTGTAAATAACAGCCAGATCAGAGGGGGAGAAAAACTTCTTACATCGCCTTAGATAACCCAAACATCTTGCGGCATTTTTGGCGACATCGCGTATGTGATCGTTCCACAAAAGGTGGTTGGTGATATACACATACCGAGAATATCGAGATGTTCAGTTTCCTCGATGCAAGTGCCATTTATGGATGATGGCAAGGGGGTATATCTCTATTTTAACTAATTTTTTGGAAGCAATTTCAAGCTAAAAATATGTGGAAGTCGTATTTTCTAAAAATTCAGATTATTATAGAAAGTGGAAAGAATTTAAAAAAAAAAATATTTTTTCGTATATATTTTGATGCGATGAATTTGAATTAAACAGTTTTCAATGTTTTGGGCAATTTGTTAAAAATGTTTAGGGTTTAGGACTATCAGATTCGTACTCAGAGCACAAAAAATAAAACAAAGATATGACTAAAAGTAAAACCTAAAGTACATTGTTTTTTGTATTTCCTTCGCAAAGTCTTAAATAATTGAGCTCGCAAGAAAATCTTATTTTCTGAAACTGTTTCCGAAAGATAGGGGTTAGTATAATATACACATCTCTGAATAGTTTAATTTTTCATACAATATTCTTTCGTTTATTAAGTCTTAACCTCAGACTGTTTTGAATTTAAATCGAATGATTTTTCTTATCTTTTAAGTTAATAATGAATTAATGTTCCGCTTGAATTCAAGGTAAACATTGATTTATAAAAATGTATGTTTTGTTTTCAACTAAGCGACCAGTTTTAGCTGAATTAATCATTTAAAAAGAAGAATCGTTTGAATTGTTTTTAAAACACATTATTGGAATCTTGTTGCATTCGAAAGTAAGAAAATTATGAATATTACAAAAAAAAAAAAATACCCCTTAATTTGTTTGTCAGACATTCCGACAAGCAGTTTGTTACCGAATACAAAATTATTATTATCGAAATAAATTTGACTAATTTTACCTTTTTTAAAGTTGGATTTATGAAAAAAAAGAAAGAAGTTTTTATTTTGGATCAAACCTATTTTCTCTTTTTGAGGTGTGGTAGTGGGCGATAATTTCTGGAGTCGATTCTTTTACAATTCTTTCTGAAAATTTTATAACAATCGGTTCAGTGGTTAAGATTTAAAAGAGGTTTTTTTTTTCAGGTTCCCCATACCACGTACATCAATGTGCGGAGGCCTCATACGTTTCCTTTCTAAAAACTAATATTTCTAAACACTAAAAAACTTATTTTTTGTTTACTTAAAAAATTACAAGAATCTTTGATTATGCATGGTAAAAAAAAATATGTTTTTTAAAATTATTTTCATTAGACTAGTTTCCACAAATTCCCGCATAATATGTTAATGTAAGCTTTGAAAACCATTTTCAACAAGACCTGAGAAAAATTAACTATTTATAATGAAATCAATTTTGCATTTCAAATTTTGGTAAACTAATTGTTTAGACCTTAGTTTCAATCTTTAAATTTCCATAAAAACCCTGTTTAGTAGTTCCCGAGATAAATTGTTTGTTTTTTTTTTATATTGTACGCGCACTCAAGGGGATATGAATACCCTTATAATGATTATACACAGTGCGAGTAATTAGGAAGAGAGGATAGGATTTAAAAGGAGATACCGATGCACATTGGTTTTGAATGCCTGCACATTGCAATAAGTGGGAAATATTGAGTCTGGTAAATCATTATACATTCGTGTAGTGAGACTAATAAAAGAATCTCTAAACTTAACAGTACCACCGAAATTGGGCTCAAGGGTAAACTGATGGGCATTCCTAAAAGAACGAGTATTACGGTTGAATTGTTTGAGGGGAGGAATGCAACTGGCTATTTCATTAGAGCATTGCTTATGGAAGTAGCGATAGAATAATGAGAGACATGAAACCTTACGACGGTGCTCGAGAGATGCAAAAGTTTCAGTTAGACAATGATCACCTATCAATTTTAGAGCTCTTTTTTTAATTTTGTCCAAGAGACTCAAGTGGGTTATAGGAGCACCTGCCCAAATATGGGAATTGTACTCAAGTTTTGGACGAATATAGGCTTTATAAATTATAGCCAGATCAGAAGGAGTAATAAACTTCTTGCATCGTCGGAGAAAACCTAAACACTTAGCAGCATTTTTGGCGATGTCAAATATGTGATCACTCCACAACAAGTGGTTTGTAATGCACATACCTAGGACTGCTAGCTGTTCAGTCTCCTCGATGCAAGTACCACTCATGGATAGTGGCATTGGGGGAGGGTTACGCTTTTGCGACAGTAGACATCATTGAGTTTTCGAAGCATTAAATTCTACACGGTTTTTGATTCTCCATTGAACAATGCTGTCAAGATCTGAATTTAATGAGCTCATCATACGCTGCCGTTGGTAGTCCACATCCGAAGAACAAGGATGAGAATTTAAAAACGAATATGAAAAGCTGAGGGTACTGTCATCTGCGAAACAATTTAGTGGGTTAGAAGTTTCAGACAAAAGATCATTTATAAAAATGAGGAAAAGTGTCGGAGACAAAACGGAGCCTTGGGGCACACCAGCGTTTATTTCGTGAATATAAGAATTAATCCCGTCCAATACTACCTGAATTGAACGGTCCGAAAGGTAATATCTAACCCAACGAAGAAGGGATTCATCAATACCAAATACACGCATTTTCGATAAGAGAGCTTGGTGCCAAACCCTATCAAATACCTTTGAAATATCAAGTGCAAAACGATGTAAAGATTTGTTCCACTGTTCGGTGAGATAAACCACGAGATCACCAATGGACCTATTGCAACGAAAGCCATACTGCCGGTCAATAAGAAGCTTTCGTTCTTCAAGATATTTCTTAAGCTGAAAATTGATCAGCGTTTACATGACCTTGGAAAGAAGGGATGTAAGTGCAATTGGACGATAGTTGGATGGTGAGGAGGATTCGCCTTTATTAAGGACAGGCTGGCAAATGCAGTTTTCCATCCACTCGGAAAGAGAAATGTAGAATAGGACAGATGGAAAAGCTTACGCAGTGGTTTTGCCAGCGTTGAAGAACACCTCTTCAGAACAATTGGCTTTATCAATCGAGCTTACATAGGGAGTGTCATTGGAAAACAGCGTCGGAACCGACGAAGACGTAGTGTTACGCACATTTTTTACGAATGACCATTTACCATTTACTACCATTGGGACATTGTACTATTTTTTGCCGTAATTTCTGGTCATGCAAAAATTTAATGCGTCGTATATATCCATTACAGGTCTTTCTAGCTTGTTTGAACTTATTCCGGTTTTCCTCAGTTTGGTTGGCTTTGTAATTCCGGAAACTTACATTTTTGATCCTAATAACCTCTTTACAGCTCGAATCAAACCATGAGTTTTCTTTGGGTTTGATAGATTTTACCCTATTCGGGATAAAATTTCTCAATCCGCAAAGAATTAAGTTTGTAATCATATCTGAACTGGGATCCACGTCACTAATGAGGAAGCACAGTGACCAGTTAAAGTTCCTGAAGAATTCATTGAGACCGCCCCAGTTGGCTTTCTCATATTGCCAAGCGGTTCTCGTAGGGGTTTTAACTTTAACTGGCGTTTTTTTATGACACAATGGTCTGATGTACCTAGAGGCGATAATACACTGACACTATATTTATTAGGATCAGAAGTAAGAAACAAGTCTAGAGTGTTGGCGGCTTGACCTGCAACGTCAGGAATCCGAGTTGGCTCGTCAACTATCTGAGTCAGGTGGTTTAACTCAGCAAAAATCTCGACATACCTTCCTTACTTATTCCGGTTTTCCTCAGTTTGGTTGGCTTTGTAATTCCGGAAACTTACATTTTTGATCCTAATAACCTCTTTACAGCTCGAATCAAACCATGAGTTTTCTTTGGGTTTGATAGATTTTACCCTATTCGGGATAAAATTTCTCAATCCGCAAAGAATTAAGTTTGTAATCATATCTGAACTGGGATCCACGTCACTAATGAGGAAGCATAGTGACCAGTTAAAGTTCCTGAAGAATTCATTGAGACCGTCCCAGTTGGCTTTCTCATATTGCCAAGCGGTTCTCGTAGGGGTTTTAACTTTAACTGGCGTTTTTTTATGACACAATGGTCTGATGTACCTAGAGGCGATAATACACTGACACTATATTTATTAGGATCAGAAGTAAGAAACAAGTCTAGAGTGTTGGCGGATTGACCTGCAACGTCAGGAATCCGAGTTGGCTCGTCAACTATCTGAGTCAGGTGGTTTAACTCATCAAAAATCTCGACCTACCTTCCTTCGGATGTTGTCTGGCCCGAATAACGCAGCTACGAAGAATTTTGTACATTGAAATCGCCCGTAACAACGATCTCACTGCGCGGAAAATGGGATACAATTCTCTGGATAGAGTCGGACAGCGCATCGAATTACTATCCAAACTTGGGCTGCGATGAATAAAACAAGTATGAATGATGCGCTTTTGAACAGTAAATTTGAACCATATGTAATAAAAATTTGTATTAATACATTGGCCATACTGTGGTAGAAGCTGGTAGCCAACATCATTACGGACGTAAACGGCTAGACCATGGTGAGAAAAGAATAATGGCACTAAGCTATAACCATGAAGGTTAAACTCCGTATGATCGGTATTTTGTATTACATTTATTTCTATATATCATAAATTTTGGTAAGTTTGAGACCTTATACTTACTTATGAAATTGAATCTTGAAAATACATCCGATCTTTCATATTTACCTGCAAAAAAAAAGAAAAATAATTGTATTTATTTTATCAACACTCAAAAGTCATATAAAATATTTAAATAAATTCGCAATCCACCAAAACCACATAATACCAAAACTAAAACGTTTTATCTTTACTTAAGTGACACAATTTATTCCAAATTACAATTCCCCACATAATATTGAAGTGCTTCTATCTTCAAAAACAACAAAAAAAAACATGCAAAAACCTAGAGTTGATAATTTATGTTCCATTTGCCTTGAATTTTGTATATTAAACTCTCTAACGCTAATGACACCCCAACTGCGAGTATATTCATAGCGCAATTTGCTGAATAATTGACGCTTATCGTAAGTTTTATAGTGGCTTCGTTTGTGGTTAACCTTGCGATGGATGAAGAGTGCTCGCGATTAATGTGATTAACTTAACTTGGTACTTGTTGAGCTGTTGTAATATTTGATTGATAAAACAAGAAGTCGAGTTAAACGTATTTATGGTAATTAGAATTAAGTAGAACAGCTTGTTTGATTTAGAAGAAATCTGATAGAAGGGTGAAAGACCGAACTTCTACCATTTTCAATGATGAAAAGAACTCAAAGAAAGTACTTGATATGATGAGGAACTTCAACTAATAGAAAATAAAGCAGTTCGTGTTTTTTTTCCCATATCTACATAATAAGTTCGCTTATGGAATTCTTTCACAATTTTGGCATTGAGAAATTGCGAAACACTCCTTCCTTCATTTATACCATAAATGGTCTATTTACAAATAGCTTCCAATATTTGTATTTTTTCTTGTTTTGGCAAATTTCAATAAATCAAAATTGGCATTTTGTTTAAGGCGTGACCATTTCTGTAAACATGAAAGGCCAACACACACCACACCTTCCTTCTACACTAATTTGGAGTACTTAATACCATAAAACAATTAAGTAATGGCCCATAATTCGTTTCCTTTTCCTTTACAGGAAAAAAATGTAGTCTAGGTAATTGGCACAAGAACAGAAGTAAGCTAATATTTTTTAATACTGGTAGCTGAAGTCAAGACTCGGTACATATAAATTTCACATATAGATCCCTTTGCTGCTCCAATAATTTTGGCTTATTGAACCGTAAAGGAAGGAGGAAGAGAAAAAGCAATAAATCTTCGTAACGCCCGAAAAAATATGAATTCATTTCTCTAAAGAATTCTTTATATTTTTTTTAAATGCATAAAAGGAGTGCCATTCGAAAATCTATGCCACCAGAAAAAATAAAATCAGTTCATCGCAATTACATTCCTTAAAATTTATTTGAATGTAGTACGTACATAAAAAAGAATCGATTTTTTTTAAGAGTACAGGAGCGTGTCGTATTTTTTATTATGTTGGAACAGGGGAGACAGACAATTAGCCATATTCTGAGTTTCAGCCGAAAAGTATTTCGCCCCGAAAAATTTTATTTCACTTTTAAAGCATTGCAAGTTTTAACAGGGCGATGATTGATTTTTGATAAATTCCCCTTTTATAGCTATTTACGGTTCTTTTACGGACCATTTTGGAATCCTTTTCTTTTTAATTAGAAATTACATTTTAACCAGGAGAAACTAAGAAGAGGTTTGTAAAAAACTGCGAGTGAAGTTGAAACTCAAAGGCCAAATGTGTTTGACAGTCCTATTAGACTTCTACCCCAAATACCAAAAGCTCGGACAGAAGAAAATTTCGGTAGGAGATATTTTACTTATTGTTTAGCAACACTTTCAAAACTAGTAAAATATAGTAACAAAAAATGTAGTAAATCGAAATCCATTTTAAACTTTTTTTTGAAAAAAAAAACTCAATAACATTGCTGTTCAAAAATACTAAATATTCCAAAAAAACTCTCATCGCAAAACATCATAGAACGCGGCGAAATTTTGAAGTTAAGCAGAATTGTCAAAATTTTGTATTGTTCAAAATTCTGATTTAAAATTTCTATTTTTTCAAAATTCTTTTTTAGAAAAATTAGTGTTTAAAGTAGAGAGTTTTAAAAATGTAAAAACAATACTTGTTTCTTATCGTACGAATTATTTTTTATTTTTTTTTTTTGCGAAAAAATGCTGACGTCAAAAATTTAACAATGCTCAATTTTCTCAAAAAACAGAATAGTAAAAATCGGTATTTCAAAAAGGAAAATTCGTAGGCGATTATTCAAAATTTTAAAAGCCCATTTATTAAATTAGTGTCTTGAATTTCGCTTCTTTTAAATCTTTCAAAATTCTTAAAAAAATATTGTTTTAAAAAAAGTAAAAGTGTGGTAAGAAATGCTCATCTAAAAAAAAAAAAAAAAAAAAATAGGCCAGATTTAGGGGGACAAGTTATTATGGTTCTGTAATCCACTTTTTGCAATGAACTTGAAATGAGCTTTAAAATGAATGGAAACCAAAAACTACGTAAACAGATTTTTAGAATTATGTGTACTTTATTTCGAGGAAATTACATTAATTTTTGACCAGGGTAAAATACGGAGTACACGTGGAATGATGGTTAGTGCGTTGGGCAGTCATGCAAGGGGTGTTGGGTTCAATCCCAATCCCGGGTACTGCCTCTTGCGAGGAATTGACAAATCCTTCAAGAGTAATTCTTGTCATGAAAAGTGCTTTCTCAAATTAGCCGTTCGGATTCGGCCTTTAATTGTAGGTCCCTTCCATTCCTGACAACAGTACTCGCACACAGGAATGGTTGAGAGTTGTAAGTCACTAGGCCCTGGTTCACAAGGGACTATTGCGCCACCCAATTTATTTATTTTAAAATACGGATATACCGATCGAAGCCAAAACAAGGAAGTACTGTAAGAAGTTTTGACGTTAGACGGCTATAATCGCAAGAGACTGCCATGTCCTTTTCCGATCGAGTCTCAAAAAACCTCTTAAGGAGTCCTATGCTGCCTGCATTAAGCATTGAAAACCAGTGGCAACATTGCCTTGCAGCCATCAGAGATGACACCTCTGAAGTTCTAGGTTTCACACGGTCACCACAGAGAAACCCCTGGTTGGACGACAAATGCCGGCAAGCGCACGCAGCGAAACAGCAGGTATACAAAACGGCGCTGCACAAAAGGACCAGAGCTGATCGCGAGCTCTACGAGCAGAAGAAGAGAGAAGAACACCGGCTTCTTAGATGGAAAAAAGAGATGTCACAACAAGAATGAGGTTCGTAAATTTTACCAACCTGTAAGAACGATCAAAGGAACATCGTAGTGGAACCGCAGTCGATGCTGAGAATATGGAAAGATCACTTCTCCAAATTATATAACGGCGATGACGAACTAAATTCAGCTGTAAGGGAGATAGAACCACTCAACCTAGGCGACGCAGATCAACAATTCCGCCTACCCGACCTTGACGAAGTAAAGATAGCTTTGTATATCTAAACTTAAGTCAAACAAAGCTCCTGGAGCTGACGGCATCGCTGCCGAACTATTCAAAGCAGCAGGCGATGACTTGGTACGGAGCATGCACCTACTCATCTGCAAAATATGGTCGGAGGAAAGCATGCCCGATGAGTGGAATCTCAGCATAGTGTGTCCGATACATAAGAAAGGAGACCCTCTAAACTGCACCAACTACAGAGGCATCAGTCTCCTTAACATTGCGTATAAGATCCTCTCTGCCGTATTATGTGAAAGTCTGAAGCCATTCGTCAACAACCAGATTGGTCCTTATCAGTGTGGCTTCAGACCAGGAAAGTCCACTATCGACCAAATATTCACACTACGGCAGATCTTGGAAAAAACCCAGGAGCTTCAAATCCCCACCATCTCTTTATCGATTTTAAAGCCGCGTATGACAGCATCTATAGGGAAGAGCTCTACCGAGCAATGCCTAGTTTTGGCATCCCTGTCAAACTTATCCGTTTGTGCAGAATGACGATGGAGAATGCACGCTGCTCTATCAAGGTCGGAAAATATAGCACCGATGCATTTGATGTCAAAAAAGGTTTTAGACAAGGCGATGCACTGTCATGCGACTTGTTGAATATCGTTCTGGAAAGAATTGTGCAAAACTCAACCGTCAACACTAGAGGAACAATCTTTCAAAGGTCCATCCAATTACTCGGATACGCAGATGATATTGACATAATTGGAAGATCAAAGCGTGATGTCAGTGGAGCGTTTTTGAGCATTGCGACGGAAGCGAAGAAGATGGGTTTAGTGGTCAATGAGGGCAAGACCAAGTATAACTTTGAGGTAGTTAAGGACTTTGTCTACCTAGGCACCGCTATTAATGCAGACAACGACACCAGCGCTGAAATCAAACGAAGAATAACACTTGCAAATCGCTGCTTCTTTGGACTTAGAAGACAATTGAGAAGTAAAGTCCTCTCTCGAGCATGTAAAATCACCATCTATAAGACACTCATCATCCCTTTTCTCATTTATGGCGCTGAGGCCTGGAACCTGTCAAAGAAAGATGAGAGGGTCTTATGATGCTTCGAGAGAAAAATTCTTCGGATGATCTTTGGTCCCGTCTGCATTGATGGAGAATGGAGAAGATATAACGACAAACTGTACGGGCTGTACAGCGAAACTGACCTTGTTAAAAGAATTAAAGTCCAACGGCTTAGATGTCTAGGTCATGTAGAGCAAATGGTTATCAACGCTCCAGCCTGGAAGGTCTTCGAATCCAATCCTTTAGGAAGACGGCGACTCAGGTGGGTGGGTGAAGACCTCAACCAACTTAGTGTGCGAAATTGGAGACAGCTAGCTAGGGACCGAGCTGGTTGGAGACGCACGTCGGTTGAGGCCCAGGTCCGCCCGGACTGTAGCACCACCTTAAGTAAGGTAGTAAGGGTAAAATTTTAATATCGATCCAATGGGGAATTATTTCTTGACTAATTCATAGACTATGAGGTGATTGAACTCAAACTCACTAAGGGATTGCACTTAATTTCTATAAAAGCATCCATTTAAAAGCGAGTTTTTTTGTCGAGAAATATAATTGGAAATTCTTTTTAAAAAATTATATGAAAGTACATTTCCGGTACATTCTCAAATCTCGAATAAAATAAAAGAGTAAAAACAGACATAAACAATGCATATATAATTAACTATACACGATATACATGATTTTTCAATGTTGATGAAAACGCAACTAGGTATAGATACATTTACAAGAACTGAAGATACTAATTTGTGATGCAAATTGTATGCATACAATCTTCATAATAAATATACATTTTTGTATCTACTGAAGTAGTCTTCTATGCTACTCTACATAGAACATAGTCTTTTGTGGACTTCTATGTAGGTACTAAGATTCTTCCTCTTGTCGATTTAATTGAAGACAATATTAGAGGAGATATAAAAGACTACATTCATTACATTGCGTGCAAAAAGAAATATTTTTGCTTTATGTAGGTAGGTGGATAGGATAGTAGCCATGTCTGGTATTTGAAGCGAAAGTATTTGCTGGAGGACAAAAGAAGGATAAAAGCTTTTAGAAACGTGATTTAGATACAGTCACCGTCAAAATTATGTATGAAGTTAAAGACTGATGTTTCACATTAAGCTTAAAATAGTTAAGGCAATTATTTGCTATCTTTAATGTAACTCTAACATTTGATATTATTTGTTTTAAATTTTGAATTCCTGACATTTTTTAGACATTCTACAAATCAGAATTCTTAAAAACTGTTTTTCTAAAATCAGAGTACTAAACACTTTTTAATTCCAACTACATTTTCCGGCATATTTTTAAGAGTTGAAATCTAATGTTTATTGTTTAACAAATGAATATTTTTCATAGGTTATTGAACACATTCTTTTAGAACTCACTGTTCATTCACACTAAAAAAATTGATACACGTTCATTTAAAAGGGAAAAAGATAAAAGAATTTTTAAAGAGATTGAAGAAGATATTATTTGGTTGCTACTATTTGGTATCTGGCCATTACTGAAAATTCTTTTTTTATTTATTTTGGAAGCTTAACATCTTCAATTTATCAAAATAAGCTTAAGGCTTACAATTATAGTTGAATGAACATGTTAGATGTTTTATAAAAAGATTATTGTCTTTATTTATAGCAAAAAATATTAACTGCTTTTTTGCTTAACGGTCTTTGTTTATTATTATGACTTTATAGTTTGTAGTTTAATAAATATGTAGTATTAATTTATGTTGACTAATATAAATTTGATATTACTAAACCCATTTTACGTAAGAAATTATTATTTTGGAAAATTTTGCGTTTGGTGGTATTGGCCCTTCTTCTTCTGTATTTTTAGATATGGTGTAAGACATATTGGCTCATCTAGTTGAAGTAGATGGAGGAAATGTTATTAAATCTTAGAAGGAAAATATTTATAAAATTATTGCAGACATTTCTGCATATACTACTTTTGTGCTAATTACTTTCAGAAATCTGTAATGTTAACATATACAGTCAAACTTCCCTATAACGAAGATCTCTCTACAACGAGTTGATTTTGAGTACACATCTTTTTGGTTACATTTTTGGGGTGTTTCGATCTCCTTATTACGAATTTCCAAATAACAAATTTTTTCAAACAATTTTCTGTTAAAAACAACAGCATGCAGAGAAGAAAAACATTAAAAGGGGATTTCCCCAAGATTTTAAATGCAAGCATTCTATATATTTGTTTAGGCTTTAGTGAATATAATTGAAGATGTCTCGAAGTACCATTTCTTCTCCGAAAAAGTTGTTGATAATTAATAAAGTTGAAGAAGGATTGACTAAAAAAAAAACAGATATTACTTAGCAATTTGGAAATCCTCCCAGTAGCTTATCAACAATTTAAAAAAACAAAGCAGTGATTTTAAGAAATGTAGAAGACGAGGATTTAAGCACTAAACGCTAAAGACTTTGAAAATGTCTTTTCGAGGATATTGATGAAACAATGCTAAAATGAATAACCGCCGCTCGTGGTAGGAATCTTCCTATCTCTGGACAATTGATGAGACAAAAAGCCAGGGACTTCGCCAATGCAATGGGTGCGAAGAATTCGAAGAAAGTTCAGGATGGTTGGACAAGTTTAAGAAACGGCGCGGAATCGTTCAACAAAACCTATGTGGGGAAAGTGCAGATGTCAACATGCCGGATCGTGATGATTGGGTTATAAATGTTTTGCCACGATTGGTAAAACATTTCAGCAAAAACGAAATCTTTAATGGTGATGAGACTGGTTTGTTTTTCAAATGCTTACACAATAAAACGCTGGCGATTAAAAACAGGAAATGGTTTGGTGGAAAACAGAGCCAAGAGAGAATTACTGTCCTTGTAGCAAGCAATATGACTAGGTCTAGAAGCTTAAATTGCTTGTTATAGAGAAGGCCAAAAATCCAGGATGTTTCAAGGAAATTAAATCCTTGCATGTAGATTATTAGTTCAACAAAAGAAAAGAATGACAAGTGAAATTTTTATAAAATGGCTTTTAAAGTTGGGCAAAAAATTTCTTTCGCAAATAAGCAAGGTTCTTTGGAAGGTGTTGATAACTGCAAGGTGCATACTAAGAATGTAAAAGATAAATTGAAAAACATTGAGCTTCCCTATTTTCCTCCCAACATGAATTCTTTACTTCAGCCAATGGACCAAGGCATTATCTACAACTTAAAGCAACATTACAGAAAACGTATTTTGACGAACATATTGACACAAATGGATGAGAGCAAAGCTGTTTCGGTCATAGACTTGCTACAAGCCGTTCGAAATCTAAGCAAAGTATGGAATGTAAAACGGAAGAATGTTATCCAAAGTCAAATCACGGACTTCTTTAAATAAGTAAAAACAAAAAATGTCTGTATTTAACGAAATCATTTTCTGGTCCAGTGCAAATTCGCAATAGGGAAGTTTGACTGTAATTGATTGCATTGTCTAAGAAGATTTTTTTACCTGCATTGTTAACTTAGACCATTGAGACTGTGATCTTTTCCAGTAAACAATGTTCGCTTTATGGGAAAAGTTAAGGAATAAACTATTGAAACTCGATCTGCGATTATGACCCTTATTGAAGAAGGCTTTTCGCAAAGAGAAATCGCCACAAAACTGAAGATGTCCAAAGGAGCAGTTTACAGGACCATACAGCGTTACTCTAGTACCTGCAGTTTTAAGGATAAACCGAGGTCAGGACGATCTAGAGTTACGACGAAAGCAGAAGATCTGCATATCATCAGCATAAGCAAGAGTTCTAGGAAGAAAACAGCACCAGAAATGCACACCCAGATCAATGAAATCCGGGAAGAACCATTATCTGTATCAACGATACAACGAAGGCTATGGCATGCTGGACTTTTTGGGCGCGTTGCAGTGCGGAAACCATTTCTACGACCCCAAAACAAAATCAAACAAGATAAGGATTGGACAGATGAAGACTTCAACAGAGTCTTATGGAGCGATGAGTCCAAGTTTGAGATATTTGGCTCAAATCACAGAGTGTACGTCGGGCGCAGTGCTGAACAGAAGATGCTCCCAACTGTAAAGCATGGAGGCGGTTGAGTAATGGTGTGGGAATGGTTTTCTTTCAATGAAGTAGGAGATCTAACACGAGTGATCGGAAGAATTGATAAAGAAGTCTATAAAACGATATTGGAAGACCATGTTTTGGTATATGGACTCCGATTAATGGGTGAAGGTTTTGTATTCCAGCAAGACAATGACACGAAACACATTTCAAAACTTTGCCGGGGATACCTGAAACAAAAAGATGATGAGGAAATTCTAATAGTAATGGTAGGCCTCCACAGTCTCCAGATATTAACCCCATTGAGCTCTAATGGGAAGACCTTGACAGAAATGTCCGGAATCACCAAATAACACCGGAATCTGTTCTTTGGGAAACTCTACAAAATTGCTGGAATAATATTCCACACGAAAAAATACAAAACCTTGTAAGAAGATTGCCCAGAATTGTAAAAAAAATTATTGAATTTAAAGAAGGATTTTTTGATGAAAACTTAATTTAGAGCTTTTATTGGTTTTTTAAATAAATAATTTATGTTTAGTACAAAACTAGTTTATATTTTTCTATCATTTACAACTAGACATGCTCTTCACTTTTTTCACATATTATCTTTTTTCCTAAAACTTCAGTTTAGGGGTTAAAACTCGATATTTCTCAAATTTCAGAGGGGGTCTCAAACTTTTGACCGGTAGTGTATATGTACATAAGTAAACATTAAATTTTCACTGTAATGGCTACAAATATGTATTTGTTAATGAATATTTATGCAGAAATTTGGCATTGAATCAGATCCTAATGATTTTTCTTTCAAAGTTCTTGGAAGTATTATCAGAAAAAAATATTTTAATTTTGAAAACAGAATAGAGATCTTCAAAATAAATTCTTATCCTTACAAAGGTCGTCCCATATGTTTTCAATATAATTCGCAGAGTTTTATATTGTTGTAAAATAAGATTGGATACCTCGTGCACATTGGTCTTAAAGTTTTTTAAATACAAGAAATGGAAGGGAAAAACTGAACATTCTTGATGTTCGGTTAAAAAAGAATCTCTATATTTAACAGTACGTCCAAAATTAAGTTCAAAGGTAAGCTAATGAGCTTTCCTGGAAATACAACTGGTTAATTCGACAGAACATTATTGATCAAAATATCGGAAAAAAACGAAAGACATTTCGACGGTATTCGAGTGATTTAAACAATTCTGATAATAGTTCTATCGCCTATCATTTTCAAAGCTCTTCTTAAACTTTTTTTTGGGGCACCTGTCAAATATGGGAGTTTTATTCAAGTTCTGGAGGAATGAGGCTTCCCGAGTAGGGAAAGTTGATTAGTTTCCTGGATGGAAGTGTTACTTGGTCACGACAGAATTGAGTTTTCGAACCATTCTATTCTACGAAGTTAATAAATCTTTTTTTGTTTTGTTTTATACCCTTATAATGATTATACACAGTGCGAGCAATTAGGAAGGGAGGAGATGCACATTGGGTTTGAATGCCTACACATTGTAATGAGTGGGAAATATTGAGTCTGGTAAAGCATTCTACATTCGTGCAGTGCGACCAAAAAAAGAATCTCTATATTTTAATGTACGTCCGAAATTGGGCTCAATGGTAAACTGATGGGCATTCCTAAAAGAACGGGTATTGTGGTTAATTTGTTTGAGGGGAGGAATGCAACTAGCTATTTCACTAGAATATTGTTTATGAAAATAGCGATAAAATAATGAAAGACAACAGGAAACCTTACGGCGGCGGCGGTGCTCAAGAGATACAAAAGTTTCAGTTAAACAACGGTCACCTATCAATTTTAGAGCTCTTTTTTGAATTCTCTCCCAGTGACTCAAATGTGTTATTGGAGCACCTGCCCATAGAGTTGTACTCAAGTTTCAAACGAATATAAGTTTTATAGATTGTAGCCAGATCAGAAGGGGTAAAAAATTTCTTGCATCTTCGGTGAAAACCTAAACACTTTGGCAATTTTAAATATGTGATCCTTCCACAACAAGTGGTTTGTAATGCACATACCTAGGACTGAAAGCTATTCAGCGTCCACGATGCAAGTACCACTAATGGATACTAGCATTGGGGGAGGGTTACGCTTTTGTGACAGTAGACAGCATTGAGTTTTCGAAGCTTTAAATTCTACACGGTTTTTGATTACCCATTGGGCAATGCTGTCAAGATCAGAATTGAATGAGATTATCATACGCTGCCGTTGGTCGTCCACACCCGAAGCAGAAGGATACGAGGGTACTGTCATCAGCGAAACAATTAAGTGTGTTAGAAGATTCAGACAAAAGATCATTTATAAAAAATAAGGAAGAGCGTCGGAGACAAAAACGGAGCCCTGGGGCACACCAGCATTTATTTTGTGAATATCAGATTTGAACCCGTCCAATACTACATGAATTGAACGGTCCGAAAGGTAATTTCTAACCCAACGAAGAAGGGATTCATCAATACTAAATGATAAGAGAGCTTGATGCAAAACTCTATTAAATGCTTTTGATATATCAAGTGCAATAATCTTACTTTCTCCAAAACGATGTAAAGATTTGTTCCACTGTTTGGTGAGATAAACCATGACATCACCAGTGGACCTATTGCAACGAAAGCCATACTGCCGGTCATTAAGAAGCTTTCGTTCTTCAAGATATTTCTTAAGCTGAAAATTGATAAGCGTTTCCATGACCTTGAAAAGAAGGGACGTAAGTGTAATTGGACAATAGTTAGATGGTTAGGAGGATTCCCCTTTTTTAGGAACAGGCTGGATAAATGCAGTTTTCCATCCACTCTGGAAGAGACCTGTAGAATAGACCATATTAAAAAGCTTACGCAGTGGTTTTGCAGCGTTAGAGAACATCTCTTCAGAACAATAGCGGGAATACTATCCGGGCCAGCGGATTTGTGAATGTCAAGATTTTTGAGTACTTTAGTAACTGAACGAGTGCGAAAGATGATTCCTCCCATAGGACCGTTTACGCTTTCAAGTACAAAAGGAGTCATGTCACACATTGCCAGCGTCGAATTAACAGCTATAAGCAAATTGGCTTTGTTAATCGAGCTCACAAAAAGAGTGTCATTAAAAACGAGCTTTGAAACCGATGAAGACGTAGTGTTACGCACATTTTATACAAATTACCAGAAATTTGTACTACCTTTGTAGTATTTTTTGCCATAATTTCTGGTCATGCAAAAATTTAATGCGTCGTATATGTCCGTTACAGGTCTTTCTAGCTTGTTTGAACTTATTCCGGTTTTCCTTAGTTTGGTTGACTTTGTAATTCCGGAAACTTACATTTTTGATCCTTATAACCTCTTTACAGCTCGAATCAAACCATGAGTTTTCTTTGGGTTCGAAAGATTTATTCGGGATAAAATATCTCATTCCATCTATGTCACTATCAAGAAAGCATAGTGGACATTGCTGTCGAGATCGGAATATAATGAGTACGCTGCTGGTGAAGTTCTACCACCGAAAGACAATTACGTGAATCTAGAAGCGAATATAAAAAGCTGAAGGTACTGTGGTCAGAGAAACGTATTAATAAATTGGAAGTTACATAAATCACTAATGAATATCAAGAAGGAAGTCAGAGACAAAACAAAGCAATGGGGAACACCAGCATTTATTTTATGAATCCCACACTTGAAAACATCTTATACAACTTGTATTGAACGATTAGAAAGGTAATTTTTAAACCAACGAAGAAAATATTCATCATTACCAAATGGAGGTATTTTTGATAAGGGAGCTTGGAGCTAAACTCTACCGAAGCAATAACCTTAATTTCTTCAAAACCATGTACAATATTCCTCCATTGCTCGGTTGGATAATCCATTAAATCACCTGTCCACTTCTTGCTAGGAAACCCATATTGCCGGTCATTTAGAAGCTTTCGTTCTTCGATATATTTTTTTAGCTGATAAATAATCAGCGTTTCCACAGCCTGGGAAAGAAGGGACGTGAGTGCAATCATTTGACGATAGTTAGAGGGGAGGAGGGACATTCACCTTTCTTAAAGACAAGCTGGACAAATGCTGTTTTAATTACTCGGAACGAGGCCTTTGAAATAGGAAAGATGGAAAAGCTTGTGCTTGTTTGACAGCTGTTACTTTTGAAGGTCATCTTTTACATTTGACAAGCAAAATTAACGATTTATAAAGTTGTTAAAATTCACTAGAAGAAGTTGCAAGCTATTACGTTAGTAGTTCGCAGTTTTGCAAGTAAAGTTTTGGAACCGTGTTGTTCCTTGAAGAGGAGATCACAATTCAACACTCTCAATTATTGTGTTTAGTATCAAAATGAAATATCTGTTGTTGTTTTGTTTTGAATGCTTTATTTTAAATACAATTAAGGAATGTTTTAAGATTGAAATAACTGTTACACAAAATTTCGAACATTTGAATTAAGTACATAGTTCAGTTTTGATAAAATTGTTTGATGAATAAATATCACATTGTTTCAAATTTATTGACCGCCTTAAACTTATGAATTATACGAGTATTCAAGTTACTTTGTAATTTATAGCTTCTTGATATTCATCAAAAATTCCGAAACACAATTTTTGCATTTCAACACTTTGATTTTCCTCCATAATTTATATCCCACCCAAAATTCAAACAAAACATTTTAAGTATATACAACACAGGTACCTTAATAAGTTTTTCTTTTGTTCTGACAAAGAAAAGATTATAACCCTTTCGAGTGCATAAAACGCATAAAACATTATTTAAAATTTCACTAACCAGGAGCAGTAAATATATGCAACGACGAAGAAACTATTCCGCCTTTGTTGTGAACTTTTATCTCAACAAAATAAAAAATAAAAATTTTATTTTTATTTTGCCAAAAATTAAACAAACAAAAAAACTTGTCTTCATCTTTCCAATAAAAAAAAAGTTTCGTGTGCTTTGTGAAAAACTTTTCAGAGGAGGAAGCACCCTAAAGTGAAACTACATGAGGTGAGGGTTTTTTATTCTCCTTTGTTGGTTTAAAGAATAAATTATTCGTTTAGAAAAGTTTTTATGGACTCAACTTTATAATTCTGCATGAAAACCAACATCGCACCGAGTTTCTAACACTTGGTTTATAGCAAACAGTTTGCATGAATCACACAAAGTGATTGAAACCCATTTATTGATAACCGTTTGCGGTTAATTGTTGTAAATAAGATATCGGATTTGTTATCAAGTTGTAGGTAATTAGTTCAACTTTCTATAGTCTGGGAGTTGGTGTTGTATCTTTAAAAATGTTTTAAAAAAAACAGCTAATCCTTTGGACATTTATTTTTGTCTAATTTGGCTTAAGAGAAAATAACCCAAGATTTGAAGTAGTTGTAGAAAAGGGAAACTATTTGTAGTATTGTAAATTGAATGCTAACTTTTTCTCCTGACCTCCTGACGCATTGAATTCACTTCGCTTCAGTATTAATTAAAAGGTCATAAGTTCATCTCTCAGCAAACAACTCCACCCATACTATCAATTTAGTGATTTGAAAGCGTTTACGTAGCTACGGTATACAACTTCTTGTTCATGCTAAAATAATTTACAATGATTGCAATATAATTGCAATTAAATCAAGACGCTATCAAATACAAGAAGATTAATGCTAAATCCTTAATTTTCCATTGCATGCCAAGGTGAAATTATACAAAGAAAAAACAAGAAAAGAAGAACTAAGCTAAATAGCGAGAAATGTATATACCTAAGCTTAATGCAATTGGCTTTAGGTATTATCTCTCAAAACCTTTCATGTTTTTCTTTTATCTATGCTGATAGCTTGAAAGGTTTGGAAGGTAAGTTATATTCAACCAAAAGGGAATAAGTGAAAGGTTCTTTGAAATGAAAAACTCTCGCGGTAGATAAATTTTGTTTTTTGTAGGATTTTTCTTCTTTTTTTTGAAACATAACCCTCTAATGCCTCACCCCGCCTCAAGGCGGTCTTAATTAAACAAGTGCCAAAGGTAGCGGTTTCTTGTTTTTTCAATAATCTGTTAGGCTTTACCTCTAGATTACATATTGTTTTGTGCATTGCTTTTTATTGCAAGTTCTTTGCGCTTGTTGTTCGCGATTTACATTCAATTGAAATTAAAAAAGTGGTATTTTTTGTAAAATAAATATTTTTTTAAAAACCTCGTTTTTCAAATTAAAAAAAAAAATCTAATATTGGTAAATTTCTATTGGAAAAATTACGAGTAAGTAAATAAATTATTTTTTGTTGATTTGTGAAAAAAAGTGATGTGCTGTTTCGTTCTTTGTGTCGTTCATGAGTGTTTTTTTGGAGCCCGCCTAGAGGCGGCCTCAGGTAGTTAAGTGTAATTTTTTTCTTCTCCCCAGTACATACTGATTCCAAGTTTCTCATGTAGATATGTCGAGAAAATCTTTGAGGAATCTTTTTAAGACGAAGGATGATAAAGCTGACCTTGTTGAATATTTTTCGAGTAGTGAAGATATGGATGGTGAAGATTTTGATGAAGATGATAATTTTGATGATCCAGATTTTATGTGTTCGGAGCAGCGTTTTGTGGATGGACAATAAGAGCGTTCGACTTTTATCTACTTATTGCGGTGTTAAACCTTTTTTATCAAACATGTCAAACCCAGGACCTTCCACATCTTCACGATGGGATAGAAAAACGAAGCAGAAGATCGAAATTGACTGTCCATTTATTATAAAAGAGTATAATCGACATATGGGAGGTGTCGATCTAATGGATGGTCTTCTGGGTCGATATCACATTCGTATGAAAACAAGGAAATGGACAAATCGAATTTTTTTTCATCTATTGGATGTGGCGATGGTAAATGCTTATATCCTTTATCATAGGTCAAACAAGGAAGTCACCATTGAACTTCCAAATTTTCGATCAGAAGTAGCTGAGACTTTGTGCATAATTTCAACCGATTCCAAGAAACCTAGAGGCCGGCCAGTGTCATCACCAATACCACCACCTTCGAAATCAAAAAAGTCTTACTTTCCGACTTCAGAAGTTCGATATGATAATGTTGGCCACTGGTGCATATTTCAGGACCGCAATGGTAAGAAAACTTGCAAGCAACCGGGATGTAAATCGGAGTTGAATCATGATAGTTTTGCAAAATCTATTGAGGTTTTTCGGACAAAGGTTGACCTTAATTCCGATTAATAGAACAAAAAGATTTCGGTAACTCTTGGGCATTCAAAAATAGATATAATTCTTTTAACCGCAAATTAGGATATTTAAAATGTTGGAAAGTATCTTTTGCTCATTTCTTCAAACTTTTAAATAAGTATTTTCAATAAAAAGATAATTAATTAACATTACTGATTTGTAGTAAGTGGAGACTACATTATTTAGGAATGAAGTGTGGTTAATGTGTGGAAAATCATTTTTGATGACCACTAAATAGTATAAGTAAAATACTATAAGGTCTTCAAAGTAATCTTTAAAGTTCCGCTTCGAGAAATCTAAAAGTGAATTACATGAGATCTAGAGTCAAGCTTTGAATTAAATATCACCCTAAGATCATATTTACTTCAATTACCCTCATTTATATTCAATAACAATAAGGGATGAAGATTTAGATAAACTAAAAAATTTACACTTCGACTAATTCGGTTGAAGATGACTGTAGTTACACAATTTAAGAAAATTTAAGTAATCTTCAAGTGCGGATATTGCTGTGAATACTTTCACAACATCAGCATACGTCAGGCAGTCACAAAACTTAAAAATAGAAGGTAAATCATTCATAAAGATTATAAAAAGAAGTGGACCCAAATGACTGCCTTGTGGAACACCCTACACCACATCTATAAGATTTGAAACACTTTCATCTATTTTAACAGCTAGTGAACTATCAGACAGGTATAAGTCTAAACACTGTAAAAATGAAGCATTCGATCGTAAAATCTTCAGCTTTTGTAGGAGAAGACCATGATGCACGCGGTCAAAGACTTTAACAAAACCAGTATACAGGACATCAACTTATCTACCGTTTTCAAGATGATTATAACAATGATTTGCAAATAGACTTAAATTAGTGAACGTTGATCTTCCATTTACAAAACCATGTTGTTTTGGGAGACAAGTAATTATTGACAGCAAAATAAAGTCTTGGGTGACAAATTTGTTCAAAAAGTTTGGCAATAACTGAAAGTTTTGATATGGGTCTATAGTTCTTTACTAAGTTCTAAAGATCACTTTTATAAATGGGATCTATATAAGATATTTTTGATTCATATTATTTGAATGTAGTTATTACATAAACAGAAATATTCTTTGCACTCGCTACAAATACGGATCGAATATATGTTTATAGTACTTTAATATGTGATCTTTACATATTAATGTAAAGAGTACAGAAAGACATTCTTTATTAAGTAAACGTATTTTATGTAAGTTAATGTGAGTGAATTTAACACTATATTCAATGGTTATCCAAATCATTTGTTTTTATTACATGCAATAGATACATAATGTTGTGCTTATTACATATCTGCACCAACTTGTAAATAAAGAAATTATATTGCGTGTGAAGTTAAAGCCGCCTTAATCCAGATTTATTTGCATATATTTTGTGAGTAAAGAATACTTCTTTTCAGTACAAAACTAAAGAGTGATTTTTTAAAAGCTTTAGAAAGTTTATCAAAAAAAAATATAGTTTAATGTTAGAAGATTACTTCATGCAAATGTGGAACTTGACTGCGACTCTAGTGGTCCATCCGCTTAGTCCTATTTTAGAATACCCTTTCCAACATTTCGGCCGGTATCTCACGAATAAATGCTTCAATGTTGTCTTCCAATGAGTCAATTAAAGCGGGCTTGTCTGTATAGAAATGAGCTTTAGCTTAAGCCCCACAAAAAAAATCTAGAGGCGTTAAATCGCATAATCTCGGCGGCCAATTGATCGGTTCCGAACGTGAAATAAAATCTTCACCGAACTTGCCTCTCTCTCAATAAGTCCATTGCTGCGCATGCTGTGTGGGCAAAACAAAGCTGGATACCATCTCACGGCTGAAGCGCTCACCATTCAGAGTAATGTTACGATTCGCATCATCTTTGAAGAAGTACGGTCCAATGATACCACCAACCCATAAACCGCACCAAACTGTGACTTTTTCTGGACGCAGTGGTAGCTCTTGTAATACTTTAGAAGATGTTTAACAGTGAAACAAAACACAAAACGTGACCGAACCATCTTAGTCGTTGGACTTTTACCTTTCTGGCTAAGTCTACGTCGCTCTACAGCCCGTACAGCTCAACGTTCTATCTCTTCCTCCACTCCCTTCTATGCATACGGAACCGTAGATCATACGAAGAACTTTTATCTCGAATTGACCCAAGGTGCTTTCATCCGCATTTGTCATAGTTCATGCTTCTTCACCGTATAGCAAGACGGGGGCCTAGGTAGACGGAGTCCTTGACTACCTCAAAGTAACGTTTGTAGATGGTGACGTTTTGACCAAGACGTCGGAGTTGTAAGGCCGTTCTTGACGACAGCATGTACTTTGTTTTGTCCTCATTAACCGTTAAACCCATTTTTGCCACATATGCCAAAATACTCACAAAAGCCCCACTGACATCACGCTGAGTTCTCCCGATTATGTCAATATCATCAGCAGTGTTGACGTGTGAGCTCTGCACTATTCTTTCAAGTACGATGTTAAAAAAAATCGCATGACAGCGCATCACCTTGTCTAAAACTTTTTTTGACATCGAAAGATTCTGTTAAATTGTTTCCCACCTTTATGGATCAGCGCGAATTATGGCTCTATACAGCTCGTCCCTGTAGAAGCTGACACATGCTGTCTTGAAATCGATAAAAAGATTATGGCTATCGATTTGATGTTCTTGAGCTTTTTCCAGGATCTGCCCTAATATGTATATTTAATCATCTGTGGACTTTCCTGGTCTGAAACCATAATGATAAGGAACTATCAAGTTGTTGACGATGGGCTTTAGACGTTCACTTATTACGGCAGGAAAATTTTGCAACCGATGTTAAGTAGAATGAATCCTGTATAATTGGTGCAGTTTAGAGGGATTCGTTTTTCAGAAAAGTTGTTCCATTGCTGAGTAATTTTTTTTCTGTAAACAACATACATTCAACAAATATTATGATCGTTAGGCATACGGCTCCACCTTGGCTGAATAGTGACATCTCTGCTCTGATGTGATGGCGAGATGCCGCCAATGGAGACTTTAAAAACTGCAGCACTTCCACAAATTCTATTGCAGACTGCGTAACCAAGTTGTCGTAATGGTCAGAACGGCAAAGAGACTTTATTGTGAAAATTAACTTGGTTCTTTAACCTCTGGCAAAACATTATGGAAAAACCTACGTGAAATAGGTATTGGCAAACAATCTAAAAAGCTTGCCTGTTGGTGACGTCGATTGTGATACTCTCAACAAAAAGTTTACGTCCATGCCCTTAAAAGTTGCTTCAACCGTTCATTCCCTTACTGAGAAGGAACCAACTTCTATCAACAGCTCTCTGAGTTTTATATGAATACAAGTGGAAGATATTGTAGAGGCAATAATATCGATTAAATCTAATGCTACTGGCCTGGACCAAATTAACCCTATGTTCTTGAGACTACTGCTTCCATATTGATTACTTTCGAGTTTCCAAAAAGGCAAATATTGCCATTCTTCCGTTTCTTTCGAAGGTGTTTGGAAAAACTATATTGGGGAAGTTCCAAAAATATCTTACAATTAACAACCTGTTAAGTACCTGCCAGTCTGGTTTTCGACTGCAGCTGCAAATCCGCTATACTTTTTGTAACTGATGAAATAAGAATGGCAATGGGCAGTGATTATGTTACATTGCTAACACTGTTATTCAAAGGCATTTGATACTGTTAACCACTCAATTTTTAGTAGAAAGCTGCAAATTAACTTTGGGTTTTCTAAAGAGTCCTGTAAGCTTGTTCTTTCGTATCTCAGCGGAAGGCAACAATGCATGGTGGCCAAAGGATAGTCGTTCACATTTCTCAATGTTTTGAGTGGAATGCCACAGGGATCTATCCTTGGACCAATTCTCTTCTCACTTTACATAAATGAGTTACCACAATTCATCTTTATGAGGATGATGTGCAACTCCTGATAAGTCGACCTTTTGGGGACGACCACCTTAGTAGTGCCATTGGTAAAGTCTATGGAATTGTCTTCAAGTCACTCGAAATTTCATCCTGATCGAAACTAAACTACTACTTGCTAAGGCCCTTATACTGCCAATTGAGCTGTATGTGTGTGAAATCTTTTGTAAACTAGACTGTGTGACTAACCGCAAATTAAATGTTGCTTATAACAATATCGCCCGATATATTTATAATCTTAGTCGTCATGATCACTTATCCATTTTTGCGGTACGGATATCTGGTTGTAGCCTAGACAGCTTAATAAACTTTTGCTCTCTTGACGGACAATCACTCGGTTAAGTTAAATCAGTCTATACATTTGACTGTCATCGCTAAAGTTTTTATGCTTCAACATAAGAGATTGACACATCGTGACGATCGAAAAAATGTATAAGTATTTTGTGAGGAAAATTTCTTTTATTACTTTAGATGATGCTTAAAATCCAGTATCGACAAAATAACTTTAAACATAACAGCCCCTCAAATCTTCACTCTACGGGCTCTTTATCTTATTTTGATTAAGTGAATTATGAGGCCCTTATATTATTAATTCAATATTCATAATCTTTTGTATCTTTTAATGTCATAGGAACAAAAAAAAAACAGTAACAACAATGAAAGCAATATAATTGATACTTTCATCATAACCAATTCCACACTTGTCAAGTGTTTCACGAAGTTTATTTTTTTTTATTTTTTTCTGCCGGTTTTCATTTAATAACTCAAGACCAATTATTTACGTTTGCTGTCTTCACATCATCTCACAATTTAATGCAAGTACACGCATTTCAATCGAACTTGTTTTATTAACGACACGACTATACCGTCGCATATCGGTTTATTATCAGACTGGATGAGTAACTTTCACTTATGAAATGTTTCCAAGATCTCGAATATCTGTTTCTTGTAACGAAGTATTAATACTTAAGTTTATAACCTAATTACACATAAAAATATACACCACGTTAATGCTTCTGCGTATAAAAGTTGTTTCGTTTGGAAATGTCTTCAGATAAGTTCAAGTTACTGTTTTCCTCCGTTTTTGTTTTTAGTTCAAAATAAATAAAAGTGAAATATTGTTTATTTAAAAACAGATTGTTTTCACAATTTCAAGAACCTCAAATAAATATGTTACTGTTACGTGAGTATAAAGTTATTATACAAAAAATGTCGTCATCGATTTTTATAATATCGACGAATGATTTAATTGTTTATGATTCTATTTGTTTATAGTAGAAAATAAAATGTTTTTACTATCAGCACGATTTTTCAATTGAATTGTTTATCTTATCGTGTTTTTTTTTTGTAAGTCATAACTGACTTATTACTTTTGTCAAACACAATTGACACTTAGAAGTAAATGATTGATATCTTAACTATGTCTTCTATTAGGTCATCACTATGTGTACATTCTATGGGATGGTCGGCGGTCTTGAAAATCCTCTTTAAGGGAAACAAAATTTGTACTCTCTTAAAAATATCAATTTTTCAAATGTTAGTTTTTGAAATTCTGAGGACTTGAGGAATATGTAAGTATCACATGTCAAAGAGTGTCTATAATGACAGGGATAAAGAACAAAGCCCTATAGTAAGCTTCAATTCGGTCGATATTGTTACAAAATGTAAAATCGTAAGACCTTGGCCAAGCTACACTTTAATGGAAAAAAAAAGAAAAAGGTTTTATTTTTTTGAGAAAACAAAATTATTCTACAGTTGAGTAAGTGCTCCAAAGAGCATAAGTCACAGAACGCAAAAATAAAAAGAAATAAAAAAGAACAAAACAATAAGAGGAAAAAATAGTACAAAACAAAAAACGAAAATCCATCAATATCGAGGGGTGGTGTCATACGCACGTGCAATTGCGAAACTTTTTGTATTATTTTTCTTCTTTTATTTTTTTTTTGTTTTGGGAATTATTGTTTTTTTTTTCATAAAAATGCGTTGAAATTAAAGTTGTGATTTTTTTATACTTTTATTTTATACGAATGAAGACAAAATTGATTTTTGTTTTGCTTATTTTCAAGAATTATGACCCAAATCAGTTTATTTTTTCTCGGCTTTGTTTTTGCTTATACATGCAGGTGGATTTCAATTTTATCGATATATTTTTTCGAAGTGCTTGCGAAATGTGTGATATTAACATATATTTAAATTTAAAGGCGAAATAAATGGGTGGGAGATATAGACCGTTAAAATCTATAACTTCAATTCAAAAGCTTTTGTTTTAAATTAGCGAAGTGAAAATCGGATCAAAACTTGTCGTTTTGTTTGGTATACTAAATTAAATTTTTAGTTTAATACTTTTTTTATTTACTTTAGAAAATGAATGGATAAAAAGCTTACCCCCTCGACTGATTAGAAACCATATAACAGAACGTTATGGTAAAAGGGACTACGCGTCTGTAACGACCCAGTCAAGCCACCAATATCTTTTGCGATTATAACGATCGAAATTTTGATCATCTTTTTGTCTGTGTTTCCACTTATTAATTCAGAAGGTTCATATAGTATTCTTTATCGGTACGTCCATTGAGTCGGACAAATAGCCATGTGCATCCAGAAATAAGAAATCTTCGGGAGGTATAAATCCACTCGTAAGTGTGTTTTTGAAGTATTCGGGGTTAAAATGCGTGCTCTGTAAAAAGTTCATCGCGCACTTTTTACCGAAAAATTGTGTTCAACCACGAAGCTCAGCAGAATTGACAATTTTGGAGTGAATATCAGACAGAAGCATTGCAGAGCTACCAGAAAAAGTCGCAGTTTGATGAGGCTTATGGGCTGGACCGTATTTCTTCAAAGATGATGCGAATCTCAACGCAACTGACAATGGTGAACTCTAACGCGAGATGATATTCAACTTTTTGTTTGCCCAAAATACAAGAGCTTGACTTTCATGACATGTGGTTCCAACAAGACACGTAACAATGAAAAAATTTTATTTCACGTTTGGGACCGTTAAATTGGCCGCCTAGATCGTGCGATTTAACGGCTTTAGATTATTTTTTGTGGGGCTTTGACGGTTGAGTTTTGCACAATTCTTTCCAGAACGATGTTGAAGAAGTCGCATGACAGTACATCGCCTTGTCTAAAACCTTTTTTGACATCAAATGCATCCGTGATATCTTTTCCGATCTTAATAGAGCAGCGTGCATTCTTCACCTTAATTCTGCACAAACGGATAAGTTTGACAGGGATGCCAAAACTAGGTATTGCTCTGTAGAGCTCTTCCCTATAGATGCTGTCATACGCGGCTTTAAAATCGATAAAGAGGTGGTGGCTATCGGTTTGAAGTTCTTGAGTTTTTTCCAAGATCTGCCGTAGTGTGAATATTTGGTCGATAGTGGACTTTCCTGGTCTGAAGCCACATTGATAAGGACTTATAAGGTTGTTGACGAACGGCTTAAGACGTCCACATAATACGGCAGAGATGATCTTATATGCAATGTTAAGGAGACTGATGCCTCTGTAGTTGGTGCAATTTAGAGGGTCTCCTTTTTTAAGTATTGGAGAAACTATGCTGAGATTCCCCTCATCGGGCATGCTTTCTTCCGACCATATTTTGCAGGTGAGTTGATGCATGCTCCCTACCAAGTCATCGCCTGCTGCTTTGAATAGTTCGACAGCGATGCCGTCAGCTCCAGCAGCTTTGTTTGACTTAAGTTTAGATATAGCTATCTTCACTTCGTCAAAGTCGGGTTGGCGGAATTGTTGATCTGCGTCGCCTAGGTTGAATGTCCCTTACAAGGGAATTCTGTTCGTCATCGCCGTTACATAATTTGGAGAAGTGGTCTTTCCATATTCTCAACATCGACTTGGGCTCTACTACGATGTTCCCCTGATCGTCTTTACAGGCTTCGGTTCGTGGCTGGTACTTGGGAGGTTTTTCTTTTACCTTTTGGTAAAATTTACGAACCTCATAAAATCTTGTGTTGCCACAAGTTGCAAATAGCGCTTTTTTGCGATTACCTTCGTGTTGACCTCATTGGTGTTGACACCTTTACCAAACAAGTTCACAATTCGCTAAAATATTTCTCTCAGTTATTATTTCATACGTTCAACTTTAAACGCTTAAACTTTTTCGAAGCTTTTAACGGTCTATAACATGCGACGCGAACACATTTCCAGCTTACTATATTGTATTTCGAGGCGAAACCCTTATTTTGAAAGGTCTCAATCAGCAAAAATACGACATAATTTCTGTTAAGCTGAATTGAGTTCTTTGGTTTAGTCCAATTTAAAAGCCTTAAAACCTACCAGCAAGATTATTAAGGGTGGTACAACAAATAAAACGAAATTCCTATAAAGTGAGGTTTACTTAGTTTAACCACCAAATGTGTCAAAATTATTCCAAAATAAAAAAATTATTGGCATCATTGGACCGTACTTCTTGAAAGATGATGCGAAACGTACGTAACTGTGAATGGTGAGCGCTACCGAGAGATGATATCTAACTTTTTTTTTGCCCAAAATGCAAGAGCTTGACTTGCATAACCTCATGGTTTCAACAAGACGCGGTGCCACATGCACATGCACAGCATGCGCAGCGCAATAATGGACTTATTGAAAGGCGAGTTTGGTGAACATTTTATTTCACGTTCGGGACCGGTAAATTGGTCGCTTATTATTTTATGTGGCGCTATGTTGAAGCTAATGTCTATACAAACAAGCCCGCTTCAATTGACGCATTGTCTACCGGCCGAAATGTTAGAAAGAGTATTCCAAAATCGGACTAAGCGGATGGATCATTTGAGGCGCAGTCAAGGTCAACATTTCTTTATTGTAAAATCCTGCATTTCAAAATTCTGTATTTTGAAATACTATAAAAAGTGCGCCATTTTTTCCATTGTCAAAACAATTTTCCTTTTTTAAACTGATTCCATCATTTTTAAGTAAAAAAGCACAGAATTCTTAGAACTAAATATTTTTTGGACAAAAAAGTACCTAAACAATTTTTGAATAACTCTACTTTCCAAAACATTTGAAAGTTATAACGTTACATCCTTCATTAATAAATTCTATATTATGTCCCTGAAGTTATAAGTTATTGCCTAAGCAATACGCATACTTTGTGCTCACTGAATTTTAACGACAAAATTTTATGCTCCACGCATTTTGGTCAAAATTAATATTCCGCTATCTTGGTCAAAGGGCACATTCAAGGTCACAAAAATGCTAATTTTTGGTATCGAAATAACTCGAGCCCTAACAAGAGCCAATGTGTGTTGAAGATGGTTAGGACTTGAACAAATGAACACAGAATTTCCTATTTTCATCTCAATTATTTGCTTCTATCGTTTACCAAATGAAAAACATGTCACATAAAAAATACCAAACCAATCAATGCTCAAGTTCTTTTTTACTTTGTCGTGAGTTTTAAACTAGAAAGTAAAACCAGTGAAACCAACAAAAAAAAGCAAAAGTGTCTAGAGCTACGCTGTGTAACTCACAAAATTCACACCACTCTTTCAACTCTCATGTACCAAAACCAAATAAAAATAAAAAAAAAATAAAAACAAAAACTAAATAAAAGAAACATTGGGTTTTTGCCAACATGAATTCCAATTGTTATTCCCAAGTCTAGAATTTATATATGCAAATTGCTGCGACAAAATAGTTTCCTATGTGAACGCAATTTTAAACTTAAAAAATAAAACACAAGTCACCACTGTGTAAAATTCTTCTCTAAAGCCCATCAAAACCACAAAAAGAGAAGAACCAAAAAATAAAACACACAGAATCGAAGATTTAAATGTCCTTTATAGTTCTATAACAATGTGTGTTATTGGCGCTGCTGTCGCATATGTGACATAGCAGCAAGCAAATACTTTGGCTTAAATGTGATTGGCCAGTTAACTAAAGATGTCTTCTTAAAACGGAAATAGTTTTTCGTCTATAATGCACACATAGTACGAGTACGGTTCGAGTCTGAGTCTCTGTGAAATTCCTAGAAAAGTCGGACGAACGACCGGCAGAAGAAGACGACGCGACGCGCCGGGTAAATAATACTCCCCAAGGAGCAACAAAAGGAACGATAAGAGAATAAAAGAAGAAGGAGACCAGAAATACAAAATAAAAACACTCTCAAGTGTTTGAACTCTGTGATTTATGTCACTGTTGTTGTTTGTGCGCGTTGCAGTAGAACGTGCCTTGAGTTGAGAACAAAATTCGCCAACATAAGACGAATTGACAATCGATGTAATGGCAATCTCAATAAAAGGTCAATGGACTTTAAGTAAATGTATATACAAAAAAATTACAATTTAGAAGAATGTTGTATCGATTTGAACCGGAACCTTTAGTTAGTGAAAAATGTGGGTTGTTATAAAAACACTGCCGCCGAGTCGAACACAGCCCGGGGGGTCATTGTAAGTTTATTCTTTTTAGGACTTCAATCGATCTGAATTTGAGATTTAAGAAGGTTAAATCACATTCTTGAAAAGCTTAGACTTTTAGGAATTGTGGTTAAAGATGTTAATGCCAACAACGGTTTCATGAGCTTTATCCATCAGTCTTAAAATAATCGGGATATTTTTTAATGAATGAATATCCCATTCTTGTGAAACATGCACTTAAAAAAGGTTTGTTTTCAATAAAAGGTTTCAAAATGAAAAGCTTTAAAAATTCATCGAAATTGTTAAACTTATTACATTAGTTAAAAAAAAATGATGAAACTTTTGAACACATTTCGCAAAACTTATGCACTTTTGGGTCGTTTCTTCAGAATCTTTTTTTTTTTTTTTATTCATATCATTTTGAACTTAGTCAATGGAATAAGGCCTTACCCTTCGCTATTCCACGTTTATCCAAGTTTATTAATTTGGATATTGGATTGAAGTCTTTTAAAGTTGATTAAACAAAAAAACTCAATTCGGTTTAACAGAAATAAAATAAGGGGTTTACTTCGAAAAACAATATAGCAAGCTGGAAATGTGTCCGCGTCGTCGCATGTCATAGGCCTTTAAAAGCTTCGAAAACGGTTGAGGTTTAAAAGTTGGGAAAACGGTGATAGTAAGAAACAATAACTGAGAGAAATATTTTAGCAAACTTTGAACTTGTTTGGTAAAGTTGTCAACACCATTGATCACTGCGGTCCATAACTTACTACATACGACACGACATTTTATGACACTTTTATACAAAGTTTAAAATACCAAAAGGAAGGTACAAACAAATTTCCAGCTTACTTACTTTCAATCCAAGGTCGACCTCTTTTTTCGCCTTATCTTACTAGATTTTGAAAAGCATCTACAAAATCCGAGATAGAACCGTAGTCTATGTTGAGAATATGGAATGACCACTTCTCAAAGTTATATAACGGCGATGACGAACCAATTTCTGCTGTATGGGAGATAGAACCACTCGACCAAGGCGACGCAGATCAACAATTCCTTCTACCCGACCTCAACGAAGTGAAGATAGCTATATCTAAACTGAAGTCAAACAAAGCTGCTGGAGCTGACGGAATCGCTCCCGAACTATTCAAAGCAGCAGGTGATGACTTGGTACGGAGCATGCACCAACTCTTCTGCAAAATATGGTCGGAAGAAAGCAAGCCCGATGAGTGGAATCTCAGCATAGTTTGCCCGATACATAAGAATGGAGACCCTCTTAATTGCCCCAATTACAGAGGCATCAGTCTCCTTAACACTTCTTATAAGATCCTTTCTGCCATACTATGTGAACGTCTGAAGCCGTTCGTCAACAACCTGATTGGTCTTTATCAGTGTGGCTTCAGACCAGGCAAGTCCACTATCGACGAAATATTCACACTATTGCAGATCTTGGATAAAACCCAGGAGATTCAAATCGATACCCACCATCTCCTCATAGATTTTAAAGCCGCGTATGACAACTTCCATAGCTTTACAGAGCAATACCTAGTTTTGGCATCCCTGTCAAACTTATCCGTTTGTGCAGAATTAAGGTGAAGAATGCACGCTGCTCTATTAAGGACGGAAAAGATATCACCGATGCATTTGATGTCAAAAAAGGTTTTAGAAGTCATGCGACTTCTTCAACATCGTTCTGGAAAGAATTGTGCAAAACTCAACCGTCAACACAAGAGGCACAATCGTCCAAAGGTCCATCCAATTACTCGGATACGCTGATGATATTGACATAGTTGGAAGTTCAAAGCGTGATGTCAGTGGAGCGTTTTTGAGCATTGCGAAGGAAACGAAGAAGATGGGTTTAGTGGTCAATGAGGGCAAGACCAAGTTTGTGCTGTCATCAAAGAAGGATATTGAACAACGACGTCTTGTACAAATTGTCACCATGGACAGCTATAACTTTGGGGTAGTTAAGGACTTTGTCTACCTAAGCACCGCTATAAACTCAGACAACGACACCATCGCTCAAATCAATCGAAGAATAACGCTTGCAAATCGCTGTTTCTTTGGACTTTGAAGGTAATTGAGTAGTAAAGTCCTCTTTCGAGCATCTTAAATCACCATTCCTATTCTCATTTATGGCGCTGAGGCCTGGACCCTGTCAAAGAAAGAAGAGAACGTCTTAGGATGCTTTAAGAGAAAAATTCTTCTGTTGATTTTTGGACCCGTGTGCATAGATGGAGAATGGATTAGAAGATTTAACGAAACTGTACTGCGATATTGACCTAGTTAGTAGAATTAAGCTTAGATGGCTAGATCATGTAGACGTAGAGCGAATGGACATCAAAGCTCCAGCCCGAAAGGTCTTCGAATCCAATCCCGAGGAAGACCGCGACTCAGGTGGCGCACGCACGTGGGTGAAGACTCAACCAACTTGGCGTGCGGAACTATAGACAGCTAGCTAGGGACCGAGCCGGCTGGAGACGCATGAAGGTTGAGGGCCAGGTCCGCCCGAAGTGTAGCGCCACCTTATGTAAGTAAGTAAATATGTGTTTCGAGTCTTATTTTCATTCATAATTAAGATATCTGTGTTTAAGTAAACAAGCTTTAATGTAGATTGCATTTTAAGGGCAAAAAAACATTTTTGACAGATGTTTTAGATATCTACAGGTCAATCTCCAGTTGCAGACCTCAGTTTTGTCATTTTGATGTTCAACTAAACCAGATCGTGTTTCAAGAAATAGAACCTCTTTATTTTCTCTTATTTTCTTCTTCTTTTTTCTATTGAAGTTTCTCGAATACTTTTAATTTAAGCTTAATTACCTTGTCAAAAAAAACCTCTAACCTCAAACCATAAACAAAAAAAACTAAATGGTGACATTTCATTTTCCCGTTCTCGTGACATTATTTCAATTTTATTTTTAAAAAAATTTAAACAAAAGAATAAAAAACTTGATTTGTATATGGGGACAAGTACCTCCTATCATCTTCTATACCTTCTTTTATTGTTGTGAAATTTTCAAATAACTCTTCGTTGGTCGTTCTGAATTTCATTCCATTTTTTTTCTTTTCATCTCAGGAATATATTTATTTGCAACCAACTGTCATCGTCATCATGTGTCATTCAAAACTATGAAAGCTTTAAACGTAAACGTGCTAATTTCGTACCTACCTACATAATGAATATTATGTTCACACAATAATTAAAAGACTTCATGTAGTGAAGATATTTGTAGCATTTTCATACAATTTTACATTAAAAGTCCAAAGCTAATAAAATGCACAGTGAACGCCGAATGATGTCGGATTCACACACGATTTACGTCAAAAGAAATAATAATAATTATTTTCAATTCACACATTTATGTGTAGTGAAACTTTGATCTATTTTTCATTTTTCATTTTATTTTATTTACACACGCATTTTACTTTTTAATTAAAAGAAAGAAGAAAAAAAATAAAATAATGTAAAACGCATGATCTACAAATAATTATTTTTGCTATGGCAGCAAACTCGTTTTCATTAGCACACGTTTCATTGATAAGTTCATAATTTGTATAGGCAAGCCTGAGCAGCATGCTTGCACCGTAAAGCTGATGGGTGAATATTGACGTAGGTAGGCACAGTGCGATTAACTTGATTAGACACTATCGTAAAAATTGTTCATCATAATTAGCAATCTTTAAAAAGAGGATATCGGCCATGTTCTGAATTTCGATCGAAAGTGAATTGAAGTCACTCTTCAATTTCACGTGAAATGAAATTGCATGTTCTTAAGTTCGATGGATTTCGAAAAGTTCCAAATTGCTTCGAACTGTCAGAACTGAAGGATCATCCATTTTTATTTTGTTAATGAAGTAAAATTTTGCGAGAGAAATCAAATATATTGGATTTACCAGACACAATGTAAGTGTGTGAAAATTATGTAGAATTGTTCTGATAAATAGAGAAAATTCTTGATTTCCTCTTTTAAGCTTTCATTCATAATTTTAGATTAAGAAAAAACGCTATTTTATATGTTCTAAGGGGAATAGAACCTTTTCTAATACCTTCATCGATTCCTTCTGTTCAAAAACTTGCTGCAACCCTGCGATTTCTAGCAGAAGGAAGCTATCAAAGATTAATTCACACAAATAAAATATGTGATTTGAATGCGTTCGAAAAATGCAATAAACCGAAATACAGAACATCCATTTGCATGTTCGAAAATTCAATTCACTATAACGAATTGTGGGACACCCAAATTCACTTTCGCAAAGTGTATTCACAATAAGTGAAATGCAGAACATGGGCCTATGATTTTATTTTCCTTCTAATTTTTTTTAAAGTTGCTGGCATATTGTACCATTTATATTTGTCAACAAACAGTTTAGCAGTTTTCCACAAGTAAGCTGCATTTTTTTTTTAAATCCTTATTTTTCATTCGACGTTATTACTTCAAGGATAACGGCAAATCGCCGAATTAGGAATTGACTAACTCTAGTGATTTCTGAAATCATTGTTGGATTTGCATAAAAAACTTCTGGAGGTGTTGTCGGCACTACTTGTCCGCGTACCTTGTTTTACAAGATCGAAAATGATGCCGAGTTTTTCACGAAACTCCTGCTGAATTTTCTTCTTCTGAGTATCTTTAATATGGCGAGGCAACACATCCGAGCGTGAAGAGGAGACATTAACATTTTTAAAGCTTCCCTATTTACAGCTTTGGTTCTTATATTTGTCAGGTTATTCATTCCAGAAGTTGTAGTTCCACATATGAAACAGGAAGAAGTTGCAGGAGTTTCTGTTACAGATTGGGCTGTCTTTCCACAGTCCAGCATTGTGAACATGAGTTCGTGTTTGATTGTTAACTGACGTTTGCCTATTTCAATTATCGTCTGAGCTAAATCACTGATTTCCGTATCTATTCTTTGTTTCTCGTTTCGTATGATTAACAGAAGAAAATTGGGTGGCTTTGCAGTATCTTGTAGAGAATGGTCGATCGGTGTTTCACACACTTATGTCCCTGTTATCCTCCATAGTCAATTGAATTGGTACCAAAGATGTGAAAAACATATTAGCGTCCGAAGTTTCTTCATTGTCAAATGTTTCACTGTATTGTTGTTGTCCAGGGTCACCATTTAGTGTACAGTGTTAAAGACAATCCTTCAACTCTGGTTATTACCTCTGATGTCTTTCCTTCTAATAACCTTGTTGCAGTGTGGTGTAACAATATTAGTAGTGGCGCACTTGTTGAACATCATGTGTTTCGTCTTAGGGCATGTCTCAATACTTCATAATGGCGTTTCGACAATTCCGCTTGTATGAATAATGCAAGTGCCTTATCCGGATCAAATTAGGAGCTGGAAAAGCTCTCTGATATTGCTGCATAGTTTATCTTTTCTTGAGGAAATATATTTCTAATTCCGTCCCTTTCATACCTTTTAGCTCGATCAGAGCATTCGTCAAAACTCTTTTATGGTCTTCCCATATCATTCCGTTTTTATTTCTACCTGCCCTACTTTTAGCGAAATATAAAAAAAAATAAAGGACTAATCCTAATCGTTTTCTTCATTTTGTGTTAAGCTCTTTCATATAATTCAAAACATCATAATACTATATTCTTTTTCGTTAATGTTAATCTCAGATTGATTGATGAAATAAACTAAACTGTTCATTCTGACAATCAATACCGAAGAAATCAAACTTTTTGGTAAACACTTCCGTCAAGATGGAGATTTTTGAAATCCGATTCAGTGGAACATTTTCGGCATCTGCACGTATCTGTATATAATATTTTTAAATTATACGCTCGGGTTATCTAAGAGTACTTAAACATGAAGTTTAAAAGGATAGATATGACTTTTTCAAAAGACTTTTTTTCGCTCTCACACCACTGTGTGGCGTACTAACAGCTAGGTATGCAAGGTTGCCATTCTGCCCCCTGTAACCCCCTGCTTGGGGTCACTATAGGATTGTTGGTGGGTGCGAATTTGGGTATATATTTGAGCCCATACACCAAACAAATCCTTAACAAAAAAATCAAGTTTGGCAACATTGAACAAAAAACAGGGAAGGAATGTTAAAATCAACCATTTTTGAGTGTTTTGAATGTGAAAAAGTAAACTTTGAAAATTATTTTTAATTAATTTTGAATGTTAAAAACAAAATTTTTTATAAGGTGAAATTAATTCTAAGTCGAATCTTTAATTTTTGAAAAGAAAGTCAAAAATCAATTTTTATCAACTTTGTTTTTAGGTTTTTATTTTTCGTTAAAAACTATCAATTTGATTTTTGTCAAATTTATCAGATGTCAAAAACATTATTCTTCATTTCATAAAATCATTTTCGAGATAAAATCATTTTTTGTAACTAAAATATTTGAGGTGTTTTCGATTTATATTGTTTTTTCGAAATTATATTAGTTTTGTATCACATCACAATATAAAAAGTAAAAAAGAGGCTGGAATGCAACCCACACTGATAATTTCCCATACCATATGTCGATTTGTCTTGCTTACTTTACGTGTTGGGTTACAAAAGGTGTCAGTTGAATTATTCTTTAAAAAAAAAATTACCAACATTATTTTTCATATCAAGAAATAGTTTAGTTTGAAAAACTAATTTTGTTAAATAGGTTTTTAGTCGAAAAGAAATTTTTACCATTTTTAGTAGCATCTTGTTAAATTTTTACAAATGGGATGAATGAAATTAATTTAAGAGATATCAGGAACCGAACATCAATTTTTACTAAATTTGCGTACCTACTACGATTTTTATAAAAAAAAACTACTGAATATCGAAAACAATATTGTCTGTGAAATAAAAACAGTTTGAAGACAATATTATTGAAAAGCTATTTTAGTCGAATGTAAATTTTTTCCAAGTTTTAGAAATGTTTTTATTATTTGTACAAAAAACTGTCAATTCGATTTTTCTCAAAATTTTTATAAATGTTGATAACAATATTTCTTATAAGTGAAAATTAGTTGGAAGCCATAATCCTTAATTTTTGAAAAGATTTTTGAGTCAAAAATCAATTTTTACTAACTTTAGTAAATTTTTTTTAGGTTTTTAGTTTTTTGTAAAAAAAAACTGTCAATCCGATTTTTCTCAAAATTTTACTGAATTTTGACAACAATATATTTAAGAAATAAAAGTAGTTTAAAATCAATACCTCAAAGTTTTAAAAGATATTTGAGTCTAAGATCAATTTTGACCAACTTTAATTAATTTTTTTTGTTTAGGTTTTTATTTTTTTGTAAAAAAAACTATCAATTCGATTTTTCTAGAAATGTTTCCCAATATTGCAAACAATATTTGTTACAAGTTAAAATAAGTTGGAAGCCTGTATCTCATTTTTTTTTTTAAAGGATATCTATTTTTAATTTTACTGAATGTTGAAAACAATATTTCTTAGAAGACAAAATAAGTTTGAAGCCAGTATCTCAAGTTTTTAAAATTATTTGAGTCAAAATTCAATTTTTACCAACTTTGAGGTATGTTTTTGTTTAGTTTGTATTTCTTATTAAACAAAAAAAACGGTCAATTCGATTTTTTTCAAAATTTTAGCAGATGCTATAGACGTTATTCTTCGTTACACAAAATTGTTTTTGAGATGAAATCAATTGTTGGGAAAATTTTCGAATTGACAAATTTTTATTTTAGTTTTTTTGATTTATAAAAAAACCATTAATTGGATTTTTTTCAAAAATTTACTGGTTTGGTTTTTGGTATCACGTTACAGTATAAAATATAAAATTTAATTCAAGTCTCTAGCGTAATTGGTTCGTGAGATATTTAGGGCTAAAATTATTCGCCTTTTTTTTAAACTGCTATGGTAAAAAAAACCACCCACGCAATTTTCTTAAGACCCCTTTCTGCATCTTTCTGTATATCAAAATTTGTTTGAAGTCGGTATCTCTTCTGGATCTTGAGCTATGGACGACGAAAAAAACATACGTACACACGCCCACACAGACATCTCTCTCTAAAAATCGCTGATTTAGATTCTAGGGACCTTGAAATGTCGAGAAATGTAAAAAGTTTCAATTTGACAAATCGGACTGATTACAAGAACTTTTTTGTTAAGTTAAAAAGTGTAAAACAAAACCCATATAAATGATTCGAAATGACTGCATGTCAAAAACCTAACAAAACTGAACTTAATTCTACTAAAACGTTTTCCACATTGTACTCTTTTGAGGCCTCAATTAATATTTCAAAAGAGCCAGAAAAGATAATTTTATTTAAAGTTGAGTGAGACAGAGAGATATGATAATGAAATGTCAAATTGACTCCATTGTGAACACCGTCCGTCAGTGGTCGAGGTCCGTTCTTTTTTTTAACTTTTCTTAACTATTGTGGTTCCCTACTATTAAGATTGTTAGGATTTGTTACAATTTGACGTCATTACAGTATTTTTGAATGATTCTTAAAAATTCCAACCAACAATTTGTAGCAATTTTGTTTCGTTTTTCAACAAACTTTATTTCATTTAACAAACTTAAAATGAAAAACAACCTAAGCTATATAAAGTAGTTAAGAGCATTTAGTTATTAAATTGTAAGAGCCGAATGACACTTGAACATGTTTTTGACATAACAAAAATAGTTCACAATAGTTTGAATAAGAATTTTTCTTATTATTAAAATTGTTGAGGTGTCATTGTTACAAATCTTATCAATTTGGTAAAATCAATAAGGGGCGGTTATTGATAGAAATTATTGAGCTTCCAAACTATAAATAGGAGTAGCAAAAAATACATCCAAAATCAATTCAATAATCTAAATGTCAAATATGAACTCTTAAAATGTACACAAAAAAGTTGAAAACGTAACGAAATGTCACTGAAAGTCATCATAGATCAAAAAATGCTGATCTCTGAAATAGCATGCATCAAACGCACGAAATAAACAAACGTTAGAATTTCAAAAAATTTCAACGCAGTCACTTTTAGTCTTGTTCTTTTATTTGGCCAGTTCATATTTAAAATATCTCTGAGATTTCTGTATTCTCAGAAATATAAACTAAATTTCTCACACAAATATCACACTTTTGCTGTCAGAAATTTGAGAGTAGAATTTGTATGGTTCGATTTCCTAAGAATTCTCCATCGCAATATCGAAAAAAAAGGAAGAACAAAAATGCAAAGCTAATTTCATTCCTCGGGGAGAATGAATTGTGTTTGTATTTCATTCTTCTGCTCTGCCATCTGATTGACCAAATTCTCAGAATTCTTAGGAAAATAAACTGCCCAACTATCAAGAATTGATCTGGATCACTTTAATAGAAGGAGGAAAAAGTATTGAACAATACCTATCAAATTTCTGTTTCGTATTGTGTTTATGTTAAAGCCATAGTGATTATTTTATTTAGCATCTATTCTAACGAGCCACAATGTATAATTAAAATTCTCGTGATGTTATAAGATACCTCCAACAGAGCAAGCAATTTTACATTCGCATAAAAGATATATCAAACGATAATGAAAATCTATTTTAATTTGAAAATTTATAGGTACAACAACAAAACTGTGTTATTTTAAAATATCTTTTGCATTGCTGCAAGGATATGTAAACATATTAATATTACGAAATAAACATTTCTGCATCTACATTATTAGATACGTGAAGATAATCTATCTAAAGCATTCAGAGAGATGCAAACTGTTTTAACCTTAACCGAGTTGTTCTTAATGGCAAAGTGCATGTTCTGCAGACTTATTATAGGTGATTTGTATGTAATACAAAATGTAAGTACCTACATTTTAATAAAGTGGTAATTGCGTTTTGTTTTGCTTCCTTTTGAGGCAATGATGTAAATGAAGTATTGATTTTGGTTTAAGGGTGATATTAAGCATAAAATGGTTAGGAAAAGATTTGCCTATATTGTGGTATAACATATGTATAGCAAAGACTAATATAGGATTCTTCTTTTGTTTACTTAGACCTCAAGCTGTCAAATACAAATAAGTTTTTAGCTTCAAGGGTTTTCTTTTTCGTTCCAACTTGAAACTTTGGTCCTATGAATGTGTAGATGATTTTTAAATTACTTGGCAAATGCCATCATCACCGAGCAAAACGGGCCTAATACCCTATTAGTCACTTCGATTCATTAAAGAAAAAGAAGTCAGCAGGTGTCGATGGTATATCAAACATTGTACTACGACATTTACCTCAGGAAGCTGCGGACATTTATACCATTCTGTTTAACAACGTTTTGAACAACGCATATTATCCGGTTCGTTGGAAAACAGCTGTGGTACAACCTCTTCCGAGAAAGGGAAAGGACAACTCCAATTCGCCGAATCTCCGGTCGATAAGTCTTCTGCCGAGTGTCAGTAAGGTATTCGAGAAGGTTATTAATAGAGCTCTGTCCAAGTGGGCTGAGAACAACAAAAGAGGCGAGACATGACACTATTCATGTTTAAAGCTTGTTTCTGATATATAGTGGAACAAATCGAAAAGGCATTGCTTGTCTGGTCGACTTGGAGAAGGCCTTCGACACCGTATGGTTAGAGGGTCTGTATCTAAAGTTAAACCACTGTTGTATAAGCTTTATGACATGCTTAATGGTAGACGGTTTATTGTCAAAATTGGCAATGTAACATATTCCAAAATCTTTGATATTAAAAATGATCTTGAACAGCGGATCTTATTCAGCATTTACACCAGTAATCTGATAGGAAGTCTGATTGAGACAATAGCGTAAGTCGACGACCTAATTGTGTACAAAACGTAGGGTGACTTCGACAAGATTCAGCAATATTGCGATTACTGGTAGTTGAAAATCATCTTTCAGAAATGCGAAACTATTCTGTTCAGGACTCCGCTGTATGCTGGAGCCTCAAGGGATACGAGAAAGAACTGTAATTATCTAGTGGTCCTTGCACTAAATCGACAGCTACTGGCGAATAAAAGTGTAGTAAGGTACCTTGGCATCTGGTTGGATCAGTATACTTGTATTTCTACAGACATACGAGTGCTATTCTTGCCAGAGATAGGGGAGCCTTTGCCCTGACAAAACGGTTGTTTTTTAGCAGCCGTCTTGACAGCACTGTGAAGGTGGTTTGCTACATGGTCTTTATCCGGCCGATGGTTGCCTATGGGTGCCCGGTATGGTTCAACGTTGCCCCATCTAAAATGGAAAAGATTAGGGTGTTTGAGAGACAATGTCTACGACGTTTCTTTGGACTACACAGAACACCAGAGTCGGGGTAAGAACATTACTATTCCAACCAGGTTCTATACAACAGAGCCAACATAAACAGAATAAATCAAAAAAAAGTTTACAAAAATGATTGTTTAATTTTACAATATTTTCGGGCCAGTCAGTCCTCAGACAAAAACTGTTAGAGATTTGACAGTAGCCAAGAATCTGTAAATGAAAAAATTACTACAAACGCCAGGAAATTGATAAATTCAGATCATCAGCAACACTGAACATGAATAGACCCTTAATTAGGGTTTCTACTTTCTTCTAATTCGATATTTTATATGAAACATTACATTATTGTTTTTTGGCATCCTAAAACAGTATAGTAGAAAACTCTCAAGGAAACCCATCGGCAGTAGCCAGTAGCACAACTACTTAACGAACACAGCCATCGAGATACGAATTCAATATCAATCGTACTGACGTTTGAGAACGAAATCACATAAGAACCATTCGAGACTCGTATAAATGCCAAAAACCCATCCGTAGTAAGATTCTACTTTAACTTTTATCGGTAGTATTGATACTGCGGATATTGTTTTTGTTATTCGTGTAAAATCCTACTATACTATTTTTGATAGATTTTCCAACAAAACCCGGGTATTATCACTGTGGAGTGCGCAAAAAGTGATAACGTTTGAAGGACTACTTTTGTAATAAACTTAAATTAATTTTATCGCGTTTTTTTCATTTTTTTGGCAAATTTGCAACTAATATTATAACACTTCAAATAACAGCTGAAATTGACAGGTGTCAAATCCAAACTTTATCTTACTTCTTCAGTAAGTAGGAAAAATTATTTTATAATTTTTAAGCGAATTTCAAAGACAGACAAATTATATTTTATCGGGTTTTTCAATAGCAACTTGACAACTTGGAATATAATTTATGAACGCACCCTTTCACTGATCATCGAATTGTCATTGTCAGTTTATTCAGTAAGCTCAACATTTTCATCGTGATAAAGTAAACTACAGAGCAACATTTGCAAACTATACAAATTTTCTACAGAAATTCGGATTCAGCGCATGAAACTTGAGTGCTAAATCCAATTTTTATCAAAACCTCTTGACAACAGAGACTACACGTACGCCCCTCAGTTAGAGTGATTTCACCCTTTTTTCCACAATTTTACTAATGGTTTATGTCGCTCTAAAAATCGGTAACTCACAGTGAATCTGTTTTGGTTAAAGTCGTCAAAAATAAATAGTTCGCAAATATCCTGAGAAAAGATGGGAAAAATGGTCATGTTCCCCACATAAGTTCATTGATAATCTAATAAATAGAATAATTGGCGTGATTTTATCGTAAATTTGTCGTAAAAGAAAAAAATCCTCGCTATTGTCATTTAAATATTTACCGCTGGTAATCCTAACTTGACAGTAAACTCAAGCGATACCACCCTTCAAAAAGGGTTAAAGTAAACTTAAATTGAACAAATTTTAAATCTGTTTCGAGAAAGTTTGGTAGTCGAAAAGCTAAACTTTCAGTCGTTCCACAATTCAACCTTTCAATGATTGATGGTGGAATGGGTAAAAAGTCGAGTGATTGAAAGTTTGATAAGTAGATCAAAACTTGAATAGTTCAAAGTATTTAAAAGTTGAATGTTTAAAGAGTCCAAGGGCTTGAAAATTAATTTGTTTAAAAAGTTGAATAGTCGTTTGAAAGTGATGGTTGAAAAAGTCGACTCAATCTGAAAATTAAACTTTTAACCATTCGACTTTTCAAACTTTCAGTCGTTCCACAATTTAACCTTTCAAAGTTTTATGGTGGAATGGTTAAAAAGTCGAATGGTTGAAAGTTTGAAAATGTGTTGAATAGTTTAAAAGTTGAATGTTTAAAAATTCCAATGGTTGCAAAATTAATTTGTTTGAAAAGTTGTTTGGAAGTCATGGTTGAAAAAGTCGACTCAATCTGAAAATTAAACTTTTAACCATTCGACTTTTCAAACTTTCAGTCATTCCACAACTCAACCTTTCAAAGTTTTATGGTGGAATTGTTAAAAAGTCGAATGGTTGATAGTTTGAAAATGTGTTGAATAGTTTAAAAGTTGAATGTTTAAAGAGTCCAAGGTTGAAAAATTAATTTTTTTGAAATGTTGAAAAGTTGTTTGGAAGTCATGTTTGAAAAAGTCGACTCAATCTGAAAATTAAACTTTTAACCATTCGACTTTTCAAACTTTCAGTCGTTCCACAATTCAACCTTTCAAAGTTTTATGGTGGAATGGTTAAAAAGTCGAATGGTTGAAAGTTTGAAAATGTGTTGAATAGTTTAAAAGTTGAATGTTTAAAGAGTCCAAGGTTGAAAAATTAATTTTTTTGAAATGTTGAAAAGTTGTTTGGAAGTCATGGTTGAAAAAGTCGACTCAATCTGAAAATTAAACTTTTAACCATTCGACTTTTCAAACTTTCAGTCGTTCCACAATTTAACCTTTCAAAGTTCTATGGTGGAATGGTTAAAAAGTCGTATGGTTGAAAGTTTGAAAATGTGTTGAATAGTTTAAAAGTTGAATGTTTAAAGAGTTCAAGGTTGAAAAATCAATTTTTTTGAAATGTTGAAAAGTTGTTTGGAAGTCATGGTTGAAAAAGTCGACTCAATCTAAAAATTAAACTTTTAACCATTCGACTTTTCAAACTTTCAGTCGTTCCACAATTCAACCTTTCAAAGTTTTATGTTGGAATAGTTAAAAAGTCGAATGGTTGAAAGTTTGAAAATGTGTTGAATAGTTTAAAAGTTGAATGTTTAAAGAGTCCAAGGTTGAAAAATTAATTTTTTTGAAATGTTGAAAAGTTGTTTGGAAGTCATGGTTGAAAAAGTCGACTCAAACTGAAGATTGAACTTTTAACCATTCGAATTTTCAAATTTTCAGTCGTTCCACAATTAAAGCTTTCAAATTTTTTTTGGAATGGTTAAAAAGAAGACTGGTTGAAAGTTTTAAAAATAGATCAAAAGTTGATTAGTATAAAAGTTGAATGTTTAAAGAGTCCAAAGGTTGAAAAACCAATTTGTTTAAAACGTTGTTTGGAAGGCATGGTTGAAAAAGTCGACTCAATCTGAAAAGTCATTCAACAATTCAACCTTTCAAAGTTTCATTGTGAAATGGTTAAAAAGTTGAATGGCAGAAAGTTTGAAAGTCAAAAAGTTGATAAGTTTAAAGTAGTTTAAAATTCGAATGTTTACAAAGTCTAATGGTTGAAAAATTAATTTTTTGAAAATATTCAATTTGATCGAATTTTTTAACCAAAAGTCAAACGAACGCTTAAGATTTCAACCATTTAACTTTTTAAGTATTCAAAGTGCCAAACTTTCACATACATACTGGAATTTTTAACTACTCGATTATTCAACTTTTCAATCATTCGTCTATTCGACTATTCCACCTTTCAATAATCGAATAGTTGAAAAGTTGAAAGTTTTAAGAACTTGAATGGTTAAAAACTTGAAAAATTTTCAATTTTCAGTTTAAGTTGACTTTTTAAACCATGACAAGTCAAACAAAGATTCAACTTTTCAAACTTTCAACCATTCAATTTCAAATTTTCAACTTTTTCAACAATTCAACTTTTGGGCTCTTAAAACAGTTCGAAAATTTGAATAGTTGTAGTTTCTTGTTTGGAGTTTTAATTTCATAACTTTTTTTTACTATAAAATGACAAACGAAACTAAGCATAAATCAAGTGACAGCTGTCAAAGAGACCAACTCCGAAAAAAATATTGCCACACATATGAAAAAAGCACCCGTTATAAAGTGTTCGTTTCATTACAAAAAATTGCAATAAATTTTCATATTTCTTTAAAAAAAAAAATTCGATCCAAAACAAAAAAAAAGTAGCGTAAAATCAATTCTGCGAAAGAAAGAGTCAAAGGAAACAACATTTGTCGGTAATATCTTAAAGGTTTTTTTTTCCTTTTAGTGTTTTTTTTAAGTTACATAGCTTTTTTCGCACTAGACACTTTTTTTCACATGTGCCTCTAAACATTATGAAGCACATTCATAAATAATCTTTAAGCTTAAACACATGGTGAAGTACAAGCACTTAAAAGTGCCCGAACCGAACCCCATTAGCGGATGGTGACTCTCTCGTGTTTTATTACGCACATTCTCAATCTTAACCTCTCATTGAATGGATCTATTATATAAATAAAAGTTATGATGATAAATAATACTTTATTTTTACAACCTACATACATCATACCTTCACTTCATATAAACGAATTAAAACAACAACCACAATGAAAAAAAGTCAATAAAACCTACGTCATTGTCTAATGATTTTAATAAACTCAACAATTTTACGGAACTATTTACACCACACCGCCATCCGTCGCCACACCACAAAAACCAATTCCCTTTAATTTAATTACACCTCAAGAATAAGTTTGAGTTACATCAAAACAGGGGAAAAAAAATTAAAAACCCTCAGACACGTTTTTGCTAAACAACTGCACAACGAAAGCACATAGCAGCTAAAGGTATCATTTGAGTCGTCATCAATAAATTAAAGACGTTTTACGTTGCGTTTATAGAAGCTATTATAAAAGATAGGTACTCGTACCTAAGACCTTATAGATAGTTTCGTGCATTCATTGAATAACCCAACCATATCGATTTGTATTCACAAAAACAACAAGAAAAATTCTCAAGTGTCATCGAATTGTCATTGTCTGGGCGGTCGGTGGAGGGGTGTTGCAGGTCGGCGCGGCAGCGGATGCAAAGAGGGGTTTTGAGAAGTCGGAACCGCAAGGTGATAAATTGAAATACAAACTAAATGATAAGCACTATTCGTGAGAAAGAGCCTTGTGTTTGGACAAAAAAAAATGTCAAAGCAAAACAATGTGACGCTAGAAGATGCGGACACATGAACAAGATGATAGATAAATATGGGCTTGAGACTTCTATACAGAGGTGTTGAACAAATTTGTGGACTTGAGCTTCTTATTCGGTCAGCAGAAAAATCAAGCTTCCTTTTTATGCCAATTGACAAATATACCCAACGTCCCCTAGACCTCTAATAACTTAGAAGTTAAAATAAGTTATAAGCTTAAATTTGCTATTGAAAGTATCTAAAGTTTCCATTTATTGTCTTATATCATTGAAATAAATTCGATGTTAAAAAGTCCATAGAGAACTTTTCTTTTAACACAGCACTGTATTGACATTTTGAGCTTTGAGGAAGGCGTCTACTCTGATAAATTTACCTTTGTCATTATTTTGCAAGTCAGCAGACACATGTGGTTCAAGGTGTTGTTTTTGAACGGTGACAAGAGCATCTGTCTTTTTTTTGAAAGAAGTAGCGCTCAGGCTTTAGATAGAAAGATAGATAGTTATTGTATCTTCAGGTGAAATACTATCTTAGTGAGACCATGAATCATGTACATATGTATGTATGGTCTGTACATATAACATGATAAGTTTAAATAGCTTTGTGAATAAGTGAGTATTGTATTATGAAATAATACTAAAAGCACTTCCTTTTCGTTATGCTCCAGAGATCAAGATATCTAATATATGTATACACAAGATGGCACTTCTATTTAAATTGGAAAGAATGTACATCAAGTTGTATACCCGCATACAGTAAGGGATAAGTTTATAAAGTTTTATTAGATTTATTTATTTTTAATATTTCTTTGTTTATGAAACATTATTTTTTAACTCTGAGCAAAGTCTGAGAGATTCCAGGAAACTCTGAGAGGTTATTAAAGATCCAAGTGTAACAAACCTGTCAGAAGTTATATCCGTCTACAAGCGACCGTCTAAAACCGTCATTAAAGTTAATATTTATAAAATTATAACAAAGAACTTATTACTGAGAGTTTTGAATACGCCTAACGACATTTTTTAATTTCGATTTAAGTTTTTTTCGTGAGGAAGAATTTAAAGTTCTTTTAACACAATTTTCAAATTCAAATAAATCCCTAAGGAGTTGTAAGGTCCAACAAAATTACAGACCTTTAACAAATAAATCAATTTATTTTTTCCAATGGAACACAAATAAAAGAGAAAATCGGAATTTCGACAGATTTAAATCAAAAATAAATTTGGTCAGTTAAACCTTTTTTAACAAGTTTTGTGATTTTTTGGTAATTCCCATAAAAAGTTCAATATCTTTAAATTTTGGTTCGATGATCCATTTTATTTATTTTTTTAGTTTTGAGGAAATTTCTATAAAAAAAGAAAAGCTTAATAACATTTTTCATGGTGGTGGAAGAACGATTTTATTTGATAGGTAAATGTGGATAAATGAATGGGGCCAACCCGGTTAAAACAATTTGAGTTCGGGGTTCTGACATTACAAAGCTTTGATATTTATATCTTAAGCGATTGGAATGTGATAAACAATACCAAATTGGTACTCGATTTTGAGTGCTTCCAACATATAAAGTACGTCTGCTGAGGTTTAGACAGTCTTACCTTCATTGGAAAGAAAAATATCAAGCAAAGTCCTAATTCATTTTGCAACTTTTTTAGAAAATAATATCCTCCAAAGTAAAACTGGTAGTTTAGGTTAGGTAAAAGTGGCTGTCCATGATGAAATCGGACACACTTAGGCCAGTTTAATGGCCCATTGTGATACCACATGAATCTTGAGTCTTCCACCTAAGCTCAATGGAACCAGTTTGAGTTCCTTACGAAACGTGAGGGACTGATTATTCTGATATGATTTAGAGCTTTTAGATTTAGTTAAAGAAGAATTCTCCTAGGTAATTCTTGCGTTTTCAAGCCAGAGCAGGGCATGTACAGAGAAGATAAAGAACTGTTTCCTCCTCTTCCGTTCCTAATGAGTTCATCTGCCTTACAGAAAGCTTTAATGTCTCTACGGCCCGTCACCCGTCACCCGTCAAAGGTGAATATTAAACTGTTGTGCCATCTCCATTAGAGACAGTTATTGACTGTTATAGAGTTTGTAGAAAACTGCTAAGTATTTCACAAAATTTGCAAAGTAAAAAGACTTTTCGCTTTTTAATTTGAAAACTATAAAGTAGTTCGTGTTTTAAAAAGTTGCAAAGTATATCTTAAATTGTGTTTATTAAGGTCAAATATGCATTGAAAAAAGTTGGTGAAGGAAATCCTCCTTGAGAAAAAATATTGGCAGACAAAAATTCATCAATAATAATATTCGACACTTGATGAACTTATCTGCAGAAGGTTACTTTGTTTATTCTGTGCATGAATGCAACACCCGGATATTGAGTTCCATTCCCAGACTAATGTAATGAACACATAAGTTTCTGCAAGAAACTTAAGCACATATTCCTTTGTTTATTAAATTATAAGTTATTTCCAATTCTAGACAACAAAAAATCGATGGTACTTTTCGTAAATCGTAAACTCTCTTTTGTCAAAAAATCATTTGCGATATCGAAGTTAATTCTTAGTTATGCTACTCTTTGGTTACTATAATTAACTTCTTCGTTTTATTTACAACAGCTTTGTGAAAGAAACGATACCAGAGGTCTTGGGTTCGATCCCTGCTTATGCCATCTAGTCTTTTCACGGGTACTGCCTCTTGCGAGGAATTGACGAAGTCTCCAAGAGTAACTCTTGTCATGAAAAAGTGCTTTCTCTAATTAGCAGTTCGGATTCGGCTTAAAACTGTAGGTCTCCATCCCTGACGACAGTACAGGCACACAGGAATGGTTGAGAGTTGTAAGCCACTAGGCCCTAATTCTCAACGGACTGTTGCGCCACCCAATTTATTTTTATTTGTAAAAGAAACCTTTGTATACTATGAAGTGTCAAATTCCATTTAATAATGGCTATAAAGACGATGAATTGAAACCTTTACAAAATCAGACATTTTTGAAATTGAGATGAACGCGTTAATCAAAATTAGCGTTCTTCGGCAGATTTGTCAAAATTATTGTATACTTTCTCAAAAAGATCGAAAACATTTTAAAATTAAATTCTTGTTTAAAAAAGTAAGTCCAAAGACCGTTTTTGCACATTTGTGGTAAATTCCATTAAAAATAAACTATGGGCCTGATTATAGGATTCGCGGCAAATCGTTCTTCAAGTTTTGCTTTTGCTTTCGCATTCTTCGTTTTGATTTTGACCAATCAAAGGCGAATTTGAAATGTCATAATGTTTGTTGGCGAGTTAAAATCCGAAAGATTTTTTTGCGGATTCACGTTTCGTGTTTTGTTTCGCTAAAAAAAAATTAACCATGACACATGCATACTCTGTTAAAAAAGTTAAGAAAGTTCGCGCGCTTCTTCCAGCAAGCCACAAACCTCATTTTTGGGTCAATGGGTACGTAAATAAGCAGAATTGTCGATTTTGGAGTGAATATCAGCCAGAAGCATTAAAAGAGCTATCAATGCATCCAGAAAAAGTCACTGTTTGGTGCGGTTTATGGGCTGGTGGCATCATTAGACCGAGCTTCTTCAAAGATAATGGGAATCGTTACATAACTGTGAATGGTGAGCCCTACCGTGAGATGATATCCAACTTTTGTTTGACCAAAATGCAAGAGCTTGACTTGCATAAGCATGCTCAACAATGGACTTATTGAGAGGCAAGTTCGGTGAACATTTTATTTCACGTTCTGGACCAATCAGCCGCCTAAATAGTGCGATTTAACGCCTTTAGACTACTTTTTGTGGGGCTATGTTAAAGCTCATGTCTATATAGACAACTCTGCTACAATTGACGCATTGGAAGACTTCATTGAAGCATATATTTGTGAGATGGAAAGAGAATGCCAAAATTAGACTAAGCGAACGGATCATTTGAGGCGCATTCAAGGTCAACATTTGCATGAAATAATCTTCAAACATTAAAGTATATGGACCGTACTATCGATTCAAATAAAGATTTCATGGATTTTTCTGAATTATATATTTTTTTTTTAACTTTCCTATAGCTTTTTAAAAATCACGGTTTATTTTCACATTCTAAACGCTTCCGTCACTATTTTACAGTCCAAGCAATCCATCTCTTCATCTTCAGCTATACCTTAGTTGATCAATAATAGTTTAGGTGCAAAGTGTACAAGTTTTGCATTAATTTCACTATGGTATATTTTGTCACACTTTTGTGTCAAATTTTCAACATGTCCATCACGGATACATATAGACAATTTTGGTAGTTTTTGTTTTACACACCGAGATATATCTTTATTATAAGTTAGTTCATAGGCTATATATTAAATAAAGACTAAGATCTTTCTATTTAAAAGCCTTAGAATCTTTGCCACGTGGCGAATAAAATTTAAACCCATCTTGCACAATCGACCTTTATTGCCCATTTATTGGTATCAATTGATTTTGACATTTCCTCCCTGTTTTTTGGTCAGTGTTGCCATACTTGATTTTATTCGTGCTCAAATGCAAAAGTACTTTGCATGTACCCAAACTCGCACCCACCCCAAATCCCATAGGGACTCCAGGTAGGGGGGTTGTAGGGGGCAGCATGGCCCCTCTTACATGCCTTGTTGTTAGTACGCCGCCGCCGTGCTATCTATTCAAAAAAAACTTGTTATAGGCTCAAAAATAAAATACAAAAAAGTAGGGTTAAGTCCGAAAATGAAACTATTTGTTTCTATGACTTGAAGGTGTTTCCATCGTCTTAATATTTAAAACATGTTTTATTGAGACACTTACCTAGCTGTAAAAAAAAAATCAAAAGGAAATCCGCGCTGCGGGAATGCAAAGTATACAAACTAAGGGCTGTTTTTTTTTAATTGTATGTAGTTTTCAATCTTCGAATTTTTTTTTTGCAGATGGTCTTTTTGACAGCTGTCACTTGAGTTTAGTTTGCAATTTTATAATAAAAAGACTCACTCCTAAACAAAGTTTAAAAATCATACAAATTTATTACCAAAATAATGGTGTAAATTGATTTTTGACTCAAATATCTTTTAAAAACTTTGAGAAATTGGCTTTAAGATAATTTTATCTTTAAAAAATATTATTGTCAACATTCAGTAAAATTTTCAGATTGAGTTTTTTTTACAAAAATTAAAAACCTAAGAAAAAAAAATACTAAAACTTTTCAAAATTGTAGTTGCGACTCAAAAAGCTTCTTTTATTTCACAGAAAATATTGTTTTCTGTTATACCTATAGGCAACTGGCCAGCTGCCAAAAAAATTGCCTTTCAATTAAAGCAACTTTATTTTAAAGTTGACTGAAAAGTTAGTCAAGAAAATGTTAATCAACTCAAGTTTGCTGATCATGTTTTGCCATTCTGTGACAATCCCATTTTATATTTTGTGTAAAAGAGTTCTTTGTGAAATTGGAAAAGGAATAATTGATATGTATTTCTTTACTAAACAAAATATAACACATGATAGACTTACAAATATCTACCATGCCTGAGGACATTTTTGTAGGCAATAATGTTTTTGGTACTTTTTGCAAGAGCATTTGCAGGTAGGTAGAAGTTAGAGAAGTAAAGTTTCAAGTTTGAAATTAATGAGGTGTGAAAAATTAACAAGCTACTTCGGTCGAATTTTGCATTCAAGGAATGCAGTCGACTGCAAACGAAGGTACAGATTTTGCCATTTTTTTAAATTTTATACAATTCCATTAACAGATTTCTGCTAAAGGAAGATTTCAACGGTTTTTAATCAGAAATTTCTTCAAATGGCAATAATTTTCAATGATAGTTATAAACGGTTTGTCAAAAAAAATTGCAATGACTGGTTTCAATGATGAAAAGTAATAAAACTTATATTTGACCCTTAAAGATGGAATTTGCAAAATAACTGAGGAGATACAGCTGCAAAAATTGAAAATTTCCTGAAAAGAGTATATTGCTGCAACCGTAGTCGTGGCAAACATCTGACTGAAATCGTTTTCCATGTTAACGGGGCGCACAGGGGTGAAAGAGCGGAAAAAAGTCTTTTGAAAAAGTCATACTTTATTTTTAAGTACTCTTAGAGAACCCGAGCGTGTGATTAAAAGTATTCAAAGTTAAAAAATGATTGTACTCGCATCGCGAACTGTTTTTTAACAAATTTTGAGATGTTTTTTTTCCGAAGTTCCTTTTAATTAATTGTCTAACTTCTTAAATATTATGTACAAAAAAAATATTGATTACTTATAAAAAAACCTTCTTTAAGTAGTCTGAAGCTTAAGTACTAAGAAAAAATGTTTTTTTTTTAAACTTTTTGATTTAAAAAATAACGCCAAAAGATACCAATAAAGTAAGTTTGCCAGAATATGCCCCATACAGATACGTGCAGATGCCGAAAATGTTCCACTGAATCGGATTCCAAAAATCTCCATCTTGACGGTAGTGTTTACCAAAAAGTTTGATTTCTTCGGTATTGATTGTCAGAATGAACAGTTTAGTTTATTTCATCAATCAATCTGAGATTAACATTAACGAAAAAGAATATAGTATTATGATATTTTGAATTATATGATAGAGCTTAAAACAAAATGAAGAAAAGGATAAGGGATAGTCCTTTTTTTTTTATTTTTCGCTAAAAGTAGGGCAGGTAGACATAAAAAAAGACCATATTTTGTAAGGGAATACCCCAACTTGATTTCTGAGCAAATAGAAACTGTGCTGCCAGAATTAAACAAACGTTTTATGTCTCATTTTTTAAGTCGATGGAACGCAGTTCATAGAAAAAAAAGGCAATTTAAAAAAATATACATTCATTGGCTCGAAGGAACTTTCGAAGTAGAACTAACCCAAAGTGTATTACCCGAAACGTCAACTAATATGGGAAGACCACGAAAGAGTTTTGACGAATGCTCTGATCGAGCTAGAACATATAAGAGAAACGAAATTAGAAATATATTGCCTCAAGAAAAGATGAACTATGCAGCAACATCAGAGAACTTTTCCAGCTCCTAATTTGATATGGATAAGGCTCTTGCATTATTTATACAAGCAGAATTGTCGAAATTCAAATGGTAGACATGTGCATTCAAGAGGACACAGGCGTCCACAGGTTTTTCTCAAGTCCCACCTCTGTCTATCAACTCCTACTCTCAACTCCCCGCGGTGAACATCGGGTGCCTAGTACCTCAACTGGAGATTTCCAACCCCAGTGGAAAGTTGTTGGGGGCAGCAAACGAGAGAGGAGGTAGAGGTGTTTCCACTAAGGCACTTCTCCTTATCCAGACGGCAGCGGACGAATTCTCGAGATGGAATCAACGGTGGCGTCTACAGTTCCAGTAAGGTTGAACTACTTAGTGAACACCTTATAGGGCCTCTGCGACATATTCGGAGCCCAGGCCTGTAAGGAGCGGTTTATCCGGCTCCCCTTCCTTGGAGTTATACTAATGATCTGGCCTCCAGGTTGGGGGTTGTGCCGTCGGGATGACTTCCTGGCCACGTAAAAAATACCTTTAGTTGCGAAGCACCAACGAGCCTCGGATACGGACGGATTCACTGTTAACAACCCACGCAAACGAAATAAGGACAACGAACTTCGGATATGTACGTGGAATGTTAGGTCCCTTAACAGACCACGTGCAGCCGAACAATTAGCGGAAGCCCTAAACTGCTGCAAGGCAGATATTACCGCCATGTAAGAAGTGCGATGGGATGGACCGGGCAAACGCAAACTAAAAGACTGCGATACATACTATGGCGACTACTACCGAGAACAAAGACAGCGTCTATTTGGGTGTGGATTTGTTGTTGGAACTAGACTCAGGCAAAAAGTCTTGAGTTTCAACAGTGTGAGCGAGCGCATCACGACAATCCGCATCAAGGCTAAATTCGCCAACATAAGCCTAATATGCGTGCATGCCCCAACAGAGGAGAAAGATGAAGACACCAAAGACATATTCTTCGAGCTCTTGGATAAGAACACATATTTGGCAGCATAATCGGGAGATACAGCCTGCAAGACACCACCTCCGACAACGGATTTAGGCTGATCGATTTCGCTGGTAGCTAGTACGCATTTCAAACATCTCAATATCCACAAGGGGACATGGAAATCTCCTAATCAATCAACCGTCAACCAGATTGACCACATCCAGTATACAGTATACCTGAACATTCCGCGAGGCCAACATTGACTCGGACCACTACCTCGTTGTAGCCTTGGTACGGCTACGGATATCCCGATCCAAACCAACACAAGGAAGAACTGTGAGAAGATGCGACGTTAGACGGCTACAATCGCAAGAGACTGCCATGTCCTTTTCCGACTAAGTCTCTAATAACCTCTTAAGGAGTCCTATGCTGCCTGCATAAGGCACTGAAAACCAGTGTCAACATTGCATTGCATGGCCACCACAGCGAAACCCCTGGTTTGACGACGAATGCCGGCAAGCGCACGCCGCGAAACAAGAGGCATACAAAACGGCGCTGCACAAAAGGACTAGAGCTGCTCGCAAGCTCTACGAGCAGAAGAGGAGAGAGGAATACCGGCTTCTATGTCACAACAGGAAAGAGATTCGTAAATTTTACCAAAAGGTAACCTCCAGGTACCAGCCACGAACCGAAGCCTGTAAAGACGATCAGGGGAACATCGTAGTAGAACCGCAGTCGATGCTGAGAATATGGAAATATCACTTTTCCAAATTATATAACGGCGACGACGAACCGAATTCCGCTGTAAGGGAGATAGAACCACTCAACCTCGGTGACGCAGATCAACAATTCCGCCTACCCGGCCTTGACGAAGTGAAGATAGCTATATCTTAACTTAAGTCAAACAAAGCTGCTGGAGCTGACGGCATCGCTGCCGAACTATTCAAAGCAGCAGGCGATGACTTGGTACGGAGCATGCACCAACTCATCTGCAAAATATGGTCGGAAGAAAGCATGCCCGATGAGTGGAATCTCAGCATAGTGTGCCTGATACATAAGAAACTATCCCCTCTAAACTGCGCCAACTACAGAGGCATCAGTCTCCTTAACATTGCGTATAAGATCTTCTCTGCCGTCATTCGTCAACAACCTGATTGGTCCTTATCAGTGTGACTTCAGACCAGGAAAGTCCACTATCGACCAAATATTCACACTACGGCAGATCTTGGAAAAAACCCAGGAACTTCCAATCGATACCCACCATCTTTTCATCGATTTCAAGGCCGCGTATGACACATCTATGGGGTAAGCTCTACCGAGCAATGTCTAGTTTTGGCATCCCTGTCAAACTTATCCGTTTGTGCAGAATGACGATGGAGAATGCACACTGCTCTATCAAGGTTGGAATAGATCTTACCGATGCATTTGATGTCAAAAAAGGTTTTAGACAAGGCGATGCACTGTCATGCGACTTCTTCAACATCGTTCTGTAAAGAATTGTGCAAAACTCAACCGTCAACACTAGAGGCACAATCTTCCAAAGGTCCATCCAATTACTCGGGTACGTAGATGATATTGACATAATTGGAAAATCAAACCGTGATGTCAGTGGAGTGTTTTTGAGCATTGCGACAGAAGCGGAGAAGATGCGTTTAGTGGTCAATGAGGGCAAGACCAAGTATATGCTGTCATCAAAGAAGTACATTGAACAACGACGACTTGGACAAAACGTCACCATGGACAGCTATAACTTTGAAGTAGTTAAGAATTTGTCTACCTAGGCACCGCTATTAACACAGACAACGACAACAGCGCTAAAATCAACCGAAGAATTACGCTTGCAAATCGCTGTTTTTTTGGACTTTGAAGGTAATTAAGTAGTAAAGTCCTCTCTCGAGCATCTAATCTAAAACCACCATCTATAAGACACTTATCATCCCTATTCTCATTTATGGCGCTGAGGTCTGGACCCTCTTAATGAACGATTAGAGCGTCTTAGGATGCTTCGAGAGAAAAATTCTTCTGATGATTTTTGGTCCCGTCTTCATAGATGGAGAATGAGGGAGAAGATATAACGACGAACTGTACGGGCTGTAAAGCTAGGTCATGTAGAGCGAATGGACATCAACGCTCAAGCCCAAAAGGGCTTGGAATCCAATCCAGAGGGACGGCGCAGTAGAGGAAGACCGCGACTCAGGTGGCGCACGCAGGTTGGAGAGGACCTCAACCAACATGGCGTGCGAAACTGGAGACAGCTAGCTAGGGACCGAGCTGGCTGGAGACGCATGTTGGTTGAGGCCCAGGTCCGGCCCAGACTGTAGCGTCACCTTAATTAAGTAAGAATTGTCGAAACGCCATTATGAAGTATTGAGACATGCCCTAAGACGAAGGACATGATGTTTTAAATTACTGGAAGTAAAGAAAAAGTGCTATCTTTTAGATATAAACATTACGGAAAGCTCAAAAAGTGTGATACTACAGAAACTGTTAGACCACACTGCAACAAGGTTATTAGAAGGACAGTCTTTAATACTGTACACTAAATGGTGCCCCTGGACAACCACAATACATTTGACAACGAAGAAACTGCGGACGCTAATATGTTTATGACATCTTTGGTACCAAGTCAAATGATTATGAAGGATAACAGGGATATTATTGTGTGGAACAACGATAGACCATTCTCTACAAGATACTGCAGATCTATCCAATTCTCTTTTGTTAAAGAAACTGCAGAAATCATACGAAACGAGAAACAAAAAATACGGAAATCAGTAATTTAACTCAGACGATAATTGAAATAGGCGAACGTCAGTTAACACTCAAACACGAACTCATGTTCGCAATGCTGGACGGGAAGACAGCCCAATCTGTAACAGGAACTCCTGCAGCTTCTTCCTGTTTCATATGTGGAACTAAAACTTCTGGAATGAATAACTTGACAAATATAAGAACCAAAGCTCTAAACAGGAAAGCTTTGAAAATGGGAATGTCTCCTCATCACGCTCGGATGTGTTGTCTACAGTTTTCCATTTAAAGCATTGAGAACCAACATTGAGCCCCCCATATTAAAGATGCTCAGAAGAAGAAAATTCAGCAGAATTTTCGTGAAAAACTGATCATCATTGTCGATCTTGTAAAACAATGTAAGGGGACAAGTAATGACGGCAACACCTCCAGAAGATTTTTATGCAAATCCAACAATGACTTCAGAAATCACTGGAGCTAGTGAATTCTTAATTCGGCGGTTTGCTGTTATCCTTGAAGTAATTACATCGAATGAAAAATTAGATTTAAAAAAAAATTCAGCTTACTTGTGGGAAACTGCTGAATTGTTTCTTGAGAAATACCTATAAATGGTACAATATGCCAGAAACTGTAAGGTTTTGATCCATAGTGAAGAAATAATTAAAAGCTGTGCATTTCCTGTTGGATCGGTCTCCGAGGAAGTTTAGGATTGCCGAAATAAGGATTATAAAGCCTACCGCAGGTTTCATTCCAGGAAATGCACCCGAATTGCGACGAATGAAGATGTGATGCATCTTCCACAGGCCACAGGCACAAAAGAAAATACTTCCAATCAGCCTAAAACCTTTCTTTTGAAAACACTTAAAGATTTTAATTAAAAGAACAATTTTCTATAGCTCATCAGATTTGCTATGAAGCTATCTCATTGCACAATGCATAATTTAGTGTTCTCAAAAAAATGTCTCAAAACTTTACGATATAATAATGGATTTCAATTAAAACTTTCAATGGCCCCTACATTGGTAAATAATCCCACCAATTAAATTGAATCAAATGAATAGAGAATGATTAACATAATAATATATTAATTAGGGTCTTTACCAAGCCGCCGAAACTCATGCTGATGCTACTCCGTAAGAATATTTAAACGTTTTCATTCTCTCAAAGGAAAACATTCCAAAAAAAAAAGTCTCATACTCTAAAGACAACCAGAACCCAGAACAAATTCAAGCCAAACGTAGGTATTTAAGACGAAAATATTTAATGAATCCACCTGTCATTTCAGAGTAACATAAATAAAGTAACTACCTTACGAGGTAGGTAGGTAGGTACCTAAACTATTTATCGTTCATTTCTTTTTCATAAGATATTTCGAATGACTCTAAAAGACCTGCTAAAGATGGTGAAGACGACACACCAAGAGACGAACAAACAACAAGACCAAGCCAAACCCAAAGAATTCCAATTCGTCTGTCATAAGAACAAACATTGAAAACAGAAAAAGAAACTGAAATGAGAATTATATTCCAAGATAAACGCATGAGTGTAATTATCTCTCTTGTCCATGTGGATAACTCTGGAGCTGAAAATGAAGCCGAAGCTGAACCTGACGATGATATTGATGATGATGATGATAATGATGGTGAATGGTGATGGTTCAGGTTCAGTTCAGGACAGGATGGTGGTGTTGACCTTTTTACATACTTTTTTTGAGTGAGGGGTTTGCTTTCACAGCTCCTCATCTTTTTCCCAAACCAAACCAAACCAACGAGATCGAGAGTAGTGAACTAAATAGGGTTTACATTTTTTAACTCCATCACGACTTACCTTGTTTGTTTTTGTTGTAAACCATGTTTTCCTTTTATCACGCATCCATGGACGATTGGTAAACCACTAACAACAATCTGGAAGGTGGAATCTCAACTCAAAGCGGCTCGATGGCGGCGACGATGATGGGAACAAGAAAAAATCTTGTTGGAATAAATTATTATTTGTTTTCTCTGTTTGCGTTGTTCCTGCAAATCGAACAAAAATTAAATCCAGATTCAGGAGAAAACAAGAAAAGAATCCACCAAGCTGCAGATGACAGACACAGGTTCAGGAGGATAAGGACGACACCGACTGAACTGAGACTCAAATCGAGACCGACAAAGAGTTTTCTTATTATTTTCACCCAACAACAATAATTAAGGTGGAATTTTCTTTTCTCTGTATGAAAATTGATTTATTCAGACACTTGGAGCCACCGACCGACGACGCACGAGACGAACTCAGTGTTACACTTTTCACTCTTATCTTATCACTTTTTTAAAAAATAAAATAATAAATTTAATTTCTTTATCTAAATTTTTGTTTTCACTTAACAAATTTTTGTTGTTTTGTTGTTTGAAACTTTCGGCAGACAGATGGGGGTAGGAATTTGCAAAAAAATATTAAATAAAACTTTAGTTGGTTTTCGCGCAAAATATTCGTCAAATGACGATGGAGCGATTGCAGAGCAAGTGGTTGCGAGTGAGACAAAACTATAAAATAACTTTACAGACGACGACTCCGATCCGAGTCCGACGACGACAGTGACGGTGATGTTGACGGACTCACAAAAACGATGGTAGAATTTTTTTTTTGTCGGTGGTTGGTGGAGAAACCCTTTTTTACACTTTTCCCTTCGTTTTTCTCAACTTGCACAATTCTGCAGTGAAACTGAATTCTCTTTTTTTATTTGTTCTGACGGAGAATTAATTAAATAAATTTGTTTAAAGCCATAGGTTTATTTTTTTTGTTTAGAAAATTATAAAAGGCACAATCACACGAAGATTTATGCGAAAGTAAATGAAATGATTAAATTCAATAAAAACCGGGAGCGTTCTTTTGTTTAATTCGGTTCATTCGATTATTTTATATATTTTTTAATAATTTTTCTTTTACCAGACGAGCGACGGCACACGACACTTCTTGCTTCAATTCACAACGACATCACAAATTCAACTTGATGGGATTTCGTTGGGGTTTTTCTTGGTAGGCTGTCTGTTTGAGTTTTTCTGTTTTCTGTTGGATTTGGTTTTGGTGTTGGTTCGCTCTGCGTCTGCACTGCACAGGAGGATTGTGATATGAAAAAAAAATGGAGAAATAAATAATAAAAATCCAATAAACAAAATTATTGTGAATGGGGATTTTTATATTACAATGTTGGTTACACTGAAATTGACGTTCGTTCAATTTTGCTCAATTAGACCAGTTAGGCATGGGGTTTAAGTATAGGGTAAGAATTTGTGTTGCCATCTATTGGTGAGAAGAGTTTTAGGTTGTAATTACGTTTTAAAACATATTAAGGTGGAAACAAGAAATTGAAAAATGTTTTTAAGCTAATTTTTTAATGAATGTTGATGTGAGTGACTTTTCCAAGCGAACGGGTTACTTACTTAAGATGGCGCTACAGTCCTGTGTGAACTAAGGCCTCACCCCACAAACTTTTCTATCTTGCTCGGTCCACAGCTAGATGCCTCCAGTTTTGCGCTCCAAGATGGGTGAGATCACTTTCCACCTATGAGCGCCACCTGCGGATGTGGATTCGAAGACTATCCGGGCTGGGGTATTGGTTTCTATATATTCTACGTGACCCAGCCATCTTAGTCATTGGACTTTTACCCTTCTGGCTAAGTCTACGTTGCTGTACATCCCGTAGAGTCCGTCGTTCCATCTTTTCCTCCACTCCCATTCTTTGCATACGGGACCGTAGATCGCTCGAAGAACTTTTCTCTCGAAACAACCCAAGGTGCTTTCATCCGCTTTTGTCATAGTCCATGCTTCTGCACCGTATTAGCAGGACGGGGATGATAAGGGTTTTACAAAGCGACACTTTGGTAACTCGAGAAGGACTTTACAACTCAATTGCTTTCTTAGCCCAAAAAAACAGCGGTTAGAAAGAGTTATTCTTTGTTTGATCTCAGCGCTGATGTTGTTTTCTGCTTTTACAGCGGAGCCTAGGTAGATGAGTGACGTTTTGATCAAGACATCGGTGGTGTATGTCCTTTCTTGACGACAGCATGTATTTTGTTTTGTCCTCATTAACCGTTAAACCCATTTTTGCCGCCTCTGCCTCAATACTCACAAAAGCCCCATTGACATCACGCTGAGTTCTTCCGATTATGTCAATGTCATCAGCATATGCCAGTAATTGGACAGAATTTTGAAAGATAGTGCCTCTAGTGTTGACGTGTGAGCTCTGCACTATTCTTGCAAGTACGATGCTAAAAAAATCGCATGACCGTGCATCACCTTGTCTAAAACCTTTTTTGACACCGAAAGGTTCTGTTAAGTTGTTTCCAACCTTTATGAAGCAGCGTGAATTCTCCGTGGTCATCCTGCACAAACGGACTAGTTTGGCAGGGATGCCAAAACTAGACATGGTTCTATACAGCTCGTCCATGTAGATACCTTCATATTCGGATTTGAAATCGATGAAAAGATGGTGGTTGTCGATTTGGTGTTCTTGGGGTTTTTCCAGGATCTGCCGTAATGTGAATATTTGAACAACTGTGGACTTTCTGGTCTAAAACCACACTGATAAGGACCTATCAGGTTGTTGACGATGGGCTTTAGACGTTCACATATTACGGCAGAGAAGATTTTATAGGCGGTGCATGATTCCTCTATAGTTGGTGCAGTTTAGAGGGTCTCCTTTTTTCAGGATCGGGCAAACAATACTGAGGTTCCATTCACCGGGCATGCTTTCTTCCGACCATATCTTACAGATAAGTTGGTGCATGCTCCTAACCAACTTATCTCCAGCTGCTTTAAAGAGCTCGGCATTCAAGCCATCCGCTCCAGCGGCTTTATTAGACTTCATGCTAGATATGGCAATCTTTAGTGTCTAAGTCGGGAGGATGGGATTGAATTTAGTTCGTCGTCGCAGTTATACAGTCTGCAGAAGTGGTCCTTCCATATCGTAGCATTGACTGCTGTTTCACTATGATGTTTCCACTTTCGTCTTTGCAGCCTTCGGTTCTAGGTTTATGTACCTATGAATTTCGTTTCACCTGTTCATAAAACTTTCGAACCTCATTCCTGCTTTAAAACCTCTTAACATCTTCGACCGCACGCTTCTCATGGTCTCTTTTTCCTTCTGAGAATTCGGCGTTCCTCTCGCCTCTTCTGCTCATAGAGCTCACGAGCAGCTCTCGTCCTTTTATTCAGCGCCGCTTTGCGTGCCTGTTGTTTGGCTGCATTTGCCTGCCGACATTCCTCATCAAACCAGGGGTTCCTTGTTGGTGGCTGTTTGAAACCCAGCACATCAGAGGCGGCTTCTCTGATTGCATCTTGGCAATGTTGCCACTGGTTTTCGATACATTCTGTTGGCGGCAGAGAACTTCGAGAGAGGTTACTTGTCACTCGGTCGGAAAAGGATTTGTCGATCTCTGGCGATTGTAGCCGTTCGACGTTGTATCTTCTCCCAGCACCTCCCTGTTTTGCCTTGGGTCTGGAAATCCGAAGTGCTACCCTGGCTACAACGAGGTAGTGGTCCGAGTCGATGTTAGCTCCTCGGAAAGTTCGTACATCCATAATGCTGGAAGCGTGTCTGGCGTCGATCGCAATATGGTCAATCTGGTTGACGGTAGATTGATCTGGAGAAGTCCAAGTTCCTTTGTGGATGTTGTGGTGTGGAAAACGAGTACTGGTTACCATGACGTTTCGCCCCGCAGCAAAATCTATGTGCCTGAATCCATTGTCGGAAGTGTTGTCGTGTAGGCTGTTTTTCCCGATTATTCCATCAAAGATGTCTTCCCTTCCTAGCTTGGCATTAAAATCGCCCAGGAAAATTTTAATATCGTAGCTAGGAAACTGCTTACATGTTTTGTCTATGAGCTCGAAAAACATATCTTTGGTGTTGTCGTGTTTCTGTTCTGTGGGGACGTGCGCGCATATCAGGCTAATGTTGCCGAATTTAGCTTTGATGTGTATGGTCATGAGGCTCTCATTGATGCACCTATAGCTCAAGACTTCTTGCCTAAGTCTGGCTATAAAGACGAACTCGATTCAGGTATAGAAAGAATTGAGGCGAGCTTCAAGTTCGCTTCAACACCACATGTTAATGCAGTAGTCTACGAACAAACCCCCTCCTTGAAGTTTTTATTTTATGTCAAACCTGCAATTGATAAATGGACTTTTTTTATAGAATCTCAATTCCAAGATGTTTTCTTACCATTTCTTCTTGAAAATTTTCCATTTTATTAGTTTCCTTTACTGAAGTTAATTTTAACTTTTGATTTTCACAAAAGTTGCTTCTATTTGTGTTTTTTATCAGTATTCTGAAAGCTCTTCTTTCAGTTGTACCAATTTCCAAATTCAAAAATCTTGCTGCTGCCGATTGGTTTCCTTGGGAATTTTCTACTATAGTACTGTATATAGAATGCCAAAAAACAAGGGTATTAGCAGCGTTTTATTATCGCCATGATCTGATCCGGATAAGAAAAAGAACATAAAACAGCATTGGATCATCATATTTTTTTTATTATTTAAAGTTTGATAGCAGTGTAAAATTCGTTCTTTCAAAAATGACATTTCCAAATAAAGCAAAAAAACAATCAAAACCCTAAAATGGAAGCTGCTGTGCATGTTTGCAGTTTTATTTTAAAGCGATGGTAGCGATGAGTCACTCTCGTCAAATTTGTCCGCACTACTAGATGATACGAGTAGTTCCAATTCCAAATATAAGATAAAGAGCCATTGACTTGATAGTGTAGTCCAATAAAATGAAGTCTTTTCAATAAATTGCGTATTTAGACGTTTACATTTTGAATCAATAAATATGGCATTAGAAAGAATTATCTTTGTCATTCGGTATGCTTTTCTTTTTGTTTATCCTCAGTTGAAAAATAATGGTTCAATTGGAATTTGTATTGAAATATACGAACTTATGGCTTTATGGAGTTTTAATTTTTGACAGATGAAAACGGTTTGACATTTAAATGAACAAAAGTTAAACCTTTAAACTCAAACGAAACCATTTGCAAAAATGCTCAACTCTAAGAAAAAGTGAACTAAATGAACCGCTTTTTATTTTTTTATTTAAACAATTAGTTTTTATATATGTAAGTGATTGCCTTGACAGACGAAGTGTCCCAAAGGTGTGTTGTTTTAACTTACTATTGTTAAACTTTTGGCGTTCCTTAGTACGTACATATTATAATTTTTATGATTTGTTACACTAGGTCTGACCTAAACAGCTCATTGTCAATGATTGTTACCCAAATGCTGTTTCTTACTTACTTACTTAAGGTGGCGCTACAGTCCGGGGCGGACCTGGGCCTCAACCAACATGCGTCTCCAGCCAGCTCGGTCCCTAGCTAGCTGTCTCCAGTTTCGCACGCCAAGTTGGTTGAGGTCCACTCCCACCTGGGTGCGTCACCTGAGTCGCGGTCTTCCTCTACTGCGCCGTCCCTCGGGATTGGATTCGAAGACCTTCCTGGCTGGAGCGTTGATGTCCATCCGCTCTACATGACCTAGCCACCTAAGCCGTTGGACTTTAATTCTGCTAACTAGGTCAGTGTCGCTGTACAGCCCGTAGAGTTCGTCGTTATATCTTCTCCTCCATTCTCCATCTATGCGTACGGGACCAACAAATATCACCCGAAGAATTTTTCTCTCGAAGCATCCTAAGACGCTCTCATCTTTCTTTGACAGGGTCGAGGCCTCAGCGCCATAAATGAGAACCTGGATGATGAATGTCTTATAGATGGTGATTTTACATGCTCGAGAGAGGACTTTACTTCTCAATTGCCTTCTAAGTCCAAAGAAGCAGCGATTTGCAAGTGTTATTCTTCGTTTGATTTCAGCGCTGGTGTAGTTGTGTGAGTTTTTACCGGTGCCTAGGTAGACAAAGTCTGAACTACCTCAAAGTAATATCTGTTCATGGTGACGTTCTGTCCAAGACCTCGTTGTTAAATGACAGTATATACTTGGTCTTGCCCTCATTGACCACTAAACCCATCTTCTTCGCTTCCGTCGCAATGCTCAAAAACGCTCCACTGACATCACGCTTCGATCTTACAATTATGTCAATATTATACATACAAACATTGACTTTTATTAGTGTCCTCCGTTCGGTTTGGTTCTCATTGCTTTTGGCAGACAAACCATTCCATACTTTTTTGCCAGTTTCCCTCTCTCTGAGAGAATTTAATCCCTACTCTTCAAAATGTGACAGACAAACAATTATGCCCAGACATTTTAGGGAACAAACATGGCATGACGCAGAATTCTTAATCTCATTGCTGGTCCTGCAGATTTAAATGGTTCAAGGGTGTTGTGGCGTTACCCTTGTGGTCAGACCTTACAATTTACGGTTTGAGATCTACTTTGAGAATTGAATAATTGTCCAGGAGCTATCTGCATTTTTCAGACATCTGTTAAAAGAATTTTGTATCTAGCCTAGAAGCTTCGGAGGTTTCTTCTATAGTACTGCAGAAGGACTGCCAGGAAGGTTGCTAAGGTGTCTCTAGTTTCTTTTTGTAACTTCCTAGTTAAAGACTTTTCTACATTCTCTTCTCTTAAACTCACAATCAGTAAAAAGACTCCTCGATTTTATCTTAGGACACCATAAAATTTTATTTACAATATCATACATAGGTATAGGTACATATATAAATAATAACAGTTTTCGTTTATAAATAAGGTTTAATAATAATTAAACATATACTTATATCTTATTTCTTAAATACAAAAGCGTTTCAAGGCAATTTTAAATTTACAAGAAGATTAAGATTTGTCTAATTTAATTGCTATTTCGATCTTCTCTATTTTATAGGTTAGAAAATACACCGTTTTTTTTTTGTTTTACTACATAAATTCACAACCCGAACCCAAAGCCCGTACATATCATTCCCCCCAAATGGAACTCTATGCACTCTATATATTTCACTCCGCTAAATTTACATCCATCAGTTCATCCGTAATTTCCCCTTTCGTTTTTCGTGTTGGCGTTGGCGCTGGCGCTGGAACTAGAACTGGAGCTGAAGATGGAGCTGGAACTGGAGCTGAAGTTGGAGCTGAAGCTGGACCCACAGACGGCCCAGACTCAGGTGCTGATGGCATTTCCCTAAATCTTGATATTATACTCAATCGACTCGGTGTATTTGATAAAATTTCGTTCATTCTTTCATCATTAATCCCAACACTCGACGATGGATTTGGGGTTGTATCTTCTACAACAATTGGCTCCATCGTGGCCATTTTGTAGAGTTGTTGCAATTGTCTTAATGAGGATTCTGGAATTATTGGAACAGTCTTCACGTAACCTTTTTTCGTCACTATTTCATTTATAAAGTTTTTATTCTGAATTTTGCTTGGTTTTCGAGAGTGGTTATTATTATTTGCATTGGTATTGGTATTGGAATTATTATTGTCTCTACTTTTGAATCCTGTCCATTCACTAAACCAATCTCTTAACCAAGCATAATCATTTGGGGATTCTGTTGACCATAAAGGACGAGCTGTTGTTGTTGTTGTAGTTGTTCGTGGTCTTGGTCGTGTTGCCATTCTTCGAATTTTTTTGTAATCGTTTTGATTTACTTGTCTTTTACTATTTGAACTGTCATCGTCATCTTGATTCATACCAAGAGGTCGGGTTTCTTTTTGAGGACCAAGTTCAACTACAACTTGAAAATCAGCATGTTCACCCAAACGGAATCCAAACCCAAGGCGGGAATCAGTTCCTGTTGGAAATAAAAACGTTACAAATTATAGGAGAATTAATGTGTTTGAAAATATTCACTTAGGCAGCTTACCTTTTCTTATAGGAGGAATATTTGAGTAGACAAGCGAAAGGATTGATGGAAGCTCCTGGGGGACGATTAACGCTTGTGTTACTGTAAAATATAAAGAATAGTTAACTTTAAATATGTATTTTTGGTTTAATTTTTATTTATAATAATAATAAAAAATAAAATAAATAATTTGGAGCAACATTCCGTAGAGAACCAGGTTCAAAACTACTGGCATGACAGTCCTACGTAAAAACCATCATATCACGGGTAAACTGTAACCACAATAACCTAATTATAAATGGAACCTTAAGATTATGAAGTTAACAATATGATGTATTACATTATTACACATTATTATTTGTTCGTACTCTTTAAAAAATAACTTTGTTTACTGCCAATTAGCTGCAGATTGTTTTAAACCTGTAAGATGTTTTCTCTAATTTCAGATATATTCCTGTACGAGTAAGTGTCTATTATATTTTAAACAATTATTTTCTAGCTCATCATTTATTTCGAATTTTATTTTTTTGACAGCTTTCGCAAGATTTTTGTCAAATATCGAACCTCCAAAATAATAAAATATGGAATTTTCCATTGGTTATTCATTACGTTTTCATTCTTTTTTTGTGGTAAAACTAAAGTCTGTGAAGCTGTCAAATTTTGAAATAAAACTTGTAATCACTTGGTGCACTTTTGAAAAATGAGCTTGATGCCCAAATTAATTCAATTAAAACTGTTTCCATATTTTTAAGAAAGAAAGACCTATTTGCTAAATATTTGTAAGCAATTTTTACAATCGAACAAATCACGAACCACATATACGTCAGACTGACAGATCAAAATTAAGACACATTTTTGATCTTAAATTTCTTCCAATTGAACGAGAAAGAGATATTTGCCAGATTAAAATAAAATATACATAAGTTGATTTATTTAGCCATCAATGAAAACCGCGTTAAATAAATCGTGCTCAATAAATTACATGTCAATCCAATCATTAATGGCTGAACACACAAAAACTCTTCAGCTTCGGCTTCATCTGCGTTACGTTGGGCCTGCTTCTAGGTTGCTTTAAATGACACTTTCAATATGACATTTCTAAAATGGCGCTTATGTCTCTAGCAGCTGTTATTTTTTCTCAAAATAAAAAAAATATGAGTTTTAAAATCGAAAAATTAAATTTACAGCTGTTGAGCTGTCATACAAAGCAAATGTTCAGCAAATTTGAAGTAGAGCTTCTGTTCTGAGTCACATTACGTAACATTACGTTATTTCCTTACGATTGTCATATGAAACGTGAGGTCGAAGCTTCATGGCTGAATCACCAACACCGCTTCAGCTTCGTTGCGTTACGGTGGGCCTGCTTCGAGGTTGCTTTGAATGACATTTCTATTATTTCATCCCTCCAAAGAGTAAATATTTTGTTTGTTGACATTTTTTTACAGCTGTTGAACTGTCAGAAAAAGCAAATGTTAAGCAAATTTGAACTAGTGCTTCCATTTGGAGTCACATTACGTTATTTCCTTACGATTGACAAATGAAACATGAGGTAGAAGCTTCATTGTGACAGCATGCATTGAATTATTAAGGCTGAACTCAAAAACGTAAGGCGAAGCCGAAGATGAAGCATGTTTGTGTTTCAGCCATAAGAGTAATTTATTTTGTGGTGTTAAGTTGATAACGATGATATTTGAGAGCTGTCAAATTACGCTCTTAACTGAAGTATCATAATATATATTAATAGTACTATAAAGTACTTATTACCAATTAACCAATGATTATGGTCGTTATAATTAACCGAATAAGTTAAATTTTGAAGAAATTTCAATTGAGTAGAAGCGCAACTGATGTCGCAAGACCTGCGCATTATATTAAAGCACGCTCAGTCTAAAATATTGATGCAAGAATATGTGAAAGTGATACGGATTATCCAAATTTTTCGACTTCTCGGTGTTTGCTGTAATTTTGATCAGCGATTGAAGATCACAACTTGGACGTCATGTAGTTCCAACAAGACATGAGAAGTTTCGTGATATTGTAGTTTTACTTTTTCAACTTTAATTGGCTTAAAAGTTTTATACGATTTCATAACGTTAAATTTTGTATTTGATACTTCTGTCCGTCTGGCTGTTTATTTGTCTGTCTGAATTCGCTCCTACAGGTCGATTGAGTTCAACTTTAAAATTAAGTTTTTAAGTAGATTTACCTAAGGCGTTCTTTTCATTCATTCTTTATTTCCCCTACAAAAATCCAGTTTTCTCAAAAACGAACCGATTAAAAATTTTACATTTTTTCACAATTGGATATCTTGAAAACGGGTCATCAGTTTTTTTCAAAAATCAAATGTAAAATGTATGATAATATATTCTAATTCAAGACATACAAAAATATTTTTAAGAAAAAATTTTATTTATACAAAATTAATGTAAAAAAAACATTATAGGATTCTCGAACAAGATTTTTGACTAATTAAATGGCATTTAAATTTCCGAAGAAAAGCTAATTTTGCTGGTACTTTTTTAAATCTTTAAATACTTGGGCATGCGACCCAGTCGCATATTTTGATTATTAGTGAAACTGTTGTCTGTACAATTTGGATCAAAATATTAATTTGCTTGGTTTATTTTTAACCTCCTAAAGGATTTGTCGAATTAAAAATGTTGACATTTCTCGACGTTTCAAGGCCCCTAGAGTCGAAATAAAAGATTCTTAGAGAGATATCTGTGCGAGCGAGTATACGTACGTTAGCGAAGTTTTTTCGTCATCCATAGCTCAAGAACCAGTAGAGATATCGAACATTTTGTTATACAGATAATAATGCAGAAAGGTCTCTCAAGAAAATTGCGTGCGTGTTTTTTTACCATAGCAAATTAAAAAAAGGTGAAAATGTTGGTTAACTTTAAATATCTCACGAACCAATAACGCCAGAGACTTGAATTAAATTTTATATTATACATTGTAAAGTGATACAAAACAAGTATATTTTTGGAAAAAATCCAATTAATGGTTTTTTTTATAAATCAAAAAAACTTAAAAAAATTGTCACCTCAAAAATTTTACGAATAAAAGATGATTTCATCTCCAAAACAACTTTGTGCAACGAAAAATAACGTTTTTAACATCTGGTTAAATTTTGAAAAATGACAGTTTTTTTTATTAAAAAAAACATAACTCAAAGTTGGTATAAATTGAGATTTTGGCTTCCAACTAATTTTATCTTATAAAAAATATTGTTTGCAACATTCGGTTATATTCGTCAAAAATCAAATTCATAGTTTTTTTACAAAATATAAATTTCGACTCAAAAATCTTTTTAAAATTTAAAAATATTGGATTTAAACTAATTTTATCTCACAGAAAATATTGTTTTTAGCATTCTGTACATTTTTTATAAAAATGCACCATTCTGCTTTTTTCATAAAAAAATTAAAATTGATGTTCGGCTCTCGATATCTCGTGGACAATAGAAGATATTGACTTCAAATTAATTGTATTCATCCCAATTTGTATTTGTTTATATAAGAAATTAAAACGTTTAAGAAATTCTACTAAAATTGGTATTCCACTAAAAATCTCGATAACAAAAAAAAGATTTTGAAATCAAACTATTTCATCATATGGAAAATATTTGTATTAATTTTTTAATTTTTAAGAATAATTTCATCGATAAATTTTTTAACAAAAAACACGATAACCTCAGCCTCTTTTCAAAATAGTAATTGAGCTGATGTTAGATATAATTCATTTTTAACAGTTTCCATGTTTTTAAGAACGATTTATTTGTGAAATAATTTTACACAATCTAACAAAATACAAGCCATATAAGTCAAATCGAAGCAAAATTTGTCAAATGAAATGGATGAAAGGGTTTTTACCAGATTGAAATAAATTTCAAGAAACCGAAATCACCTTAAATTCAGCCTTTCGAATATCTTACGTTTCAACAACAATTTGCCAGTAACTAGAAAATTTGTACTCTGTAAATTCAATGGCAATCTTGGTCATGTAGTTTCACTTTTTCATCTTCAACTGGATAATAATATCACACAAAACAAACTTTCGATTTTTTTCTTTGGGGCTAGGCAAGATAAATAGCTCCCGGAACGTGCAAAAAAAGTGAAAATTGGTTGAAAATTAATTCAGAAAAATCGCATGTTCCGAATCTTCCCTCGGCTACCATTTTAGTAATCTTGTTTTTCACACTATATTGTAAAGTTCAAACGTATCGCTGTGAACAATTAGTGACTCATATGTTGAAAGCTGAGTTTCGAGAAACCTGTGAATTGTCATTAGACGTTAAGTTCCCATTCATACCCAATCTGCTATGATTGCATCATTTGAAGGCACTAAAATATCAGAAGCATTATAAGTGAAATACCGCTTGTTGTGTGTTGAACAAAAAAAACACGACAAAACTGAACCATCAAGATGGATAAAGTACATATATCAAGTCGTGGTCAATATTTCCAGAGTACGATTGAACTGACAATATTTTTAAAAATCTGGCTTACTTAGTTTTAAATCAAAAATTTGTCAGGAAATCAATATTTTCGAAAACAAACTTGTATCGAAATTCGTTTTAGTAATCAAGAACACCAAATGACCGATTTCTGTTGCTTGTTAACTTATTCACCTATTTAATCTTGACAATCTTTGAATTATTAGGTATATTAACAAGGTCTAACACCTATGAAACATATTTAAATAACTAACACTTCCTTTCACTAAATTAAATGCATACACAAAATTTTTAAATTATACCAATCAAATAAGAAACATTAATATACGTGCGGACTATAAATAACATATCAACAAAATATAAAAAAAAAGAAAACTTATTCACAAAACATATCAATTTGTTGGCATCAAAAGTTAATAGTAAAAAACAAAAACAAATAAACATACTATCTATATCTAAATCTAATATATGTATGTATATATATGTATTTTTATAGTGTGTTAAACTAGTTAGATAGATATTTAGTTAAAACCTTCAATCGACACAATGACACACAGACGTTAATCAACCTAGTTGCAAAAAGCCAACAGAAAAAAGTTAAAAATCAACAATATTTCTTGCCAACAAATTATACTTATCTTACACATGTTTGTTCATTTCAACAGGAGGTCAACAAGTTCAATGGTTTTCATATCACTCAAATAGATTTGTATATAATTCATTTTAATATCTTTTAATTTAGCCTTAATTCTTGATGCAAAACATAAGTAATGATATCATATAATTGCTTCTATTTGGACCATTGAACTCTCTAGATATTAGAAACCTAGTATGTACGATCAAGTTCATAAGTAAATTAATTAATAAATCTCAATTTCATCTCGACATTTTTATCTTGTGAATACAATAATTGTATCTTGCGAATGTTACAAGCTTGAAAGATGAGGACCGTTCCCATACAACTAAGCTCAACTTGAAAGATTCACACAAGGTTTTTTATTTTATCTTATCATCAAATCCTGGTTATAAAAATTCTCTCTTTTAAATTCATAATAAATGTTTGTCACCTTGGTTGTGAATTATGTCTTAATTGATTAAATCAAATTTTACAAAAAAACCCAAACCATCCCACTGAGTCACCAAAAAAGTTAACACCTTATTTTAGGACTAACCGCAATAACTCATTATGAATGACAAAAAGTTGACTTTAATTCGATACACACAAAATTCCAAGCCAAAATCACACAATGGACTGTTTTACACATGTTCGATGTATAAAAGTGAAATATTGTTTTAAATAAACGGTGATTTTTTAAGAGCTTGAGAACTTTAAAAAAAAAAAAACGCATAAAATTTGCAAAATCTCATCGATTCTTTATTTGAAACGTTAGATTGATCCATGACATTTACATAATTTCATTTAAATGTTGACCACGGCTGCGTCTTAGGTGGTCCATTCGGAAAGTCCAATTTTGGGTAACTTTTTCGAGCATTTCGGCCGAAATAGCCCGAATTTCTTCGGAAATGTTGTCTTCCAAAGCTTTAATAGTTGCTGTCTTATTTGTGAAGACTTTAGACTTGACGTAGTCCCACAAAAAATAGTCTAAAGGCGTCAAATCGCATGATCTTTGTGGCCAACTTACCGGTCCATTCCTTGAGATGAATTGTTCTCCGAAGTTTTCCCTCAAAATGGCCATAGAATCGCGAGCTGTGTGGCATGTAGCGCCATCTTGTTGAAACCACATGTCAACCAAGTTCAGTTCTTCCATTTTTGGCAACAAAAAGTTTGTTAGCATTGAACGATAGCGATCGCCATTCACCGTAACGTTGCGTCCAACAGCATCTTTGAAAAAATACGGTCCAATGATTCCACCAGCGTACAAACCACACCAAACAGTGCATTTTTCGGGATGCATGGGCAGTTCTTGAACGGCTTCTGGTTGCTCGTCACTCCAAATGCGGCAATTTTGCTTATTTACGTAGCCATTCAACCAGAAATGAGCCTCATCGCTGAACAAAATTTGTCGATAAAAAAGCGGATTTTCTGCCAACTTTTCTAGGACCCATTCACTGAAAATTCGACGTTGTGGCAGATCGTTCGGCTTCAGTTCTTGCATGAGCTGTATTTTATACGGTTTTACACCAAGATCTTTGCGTAAAATCTTCCATGTGGTCGAATAACACAAACCCAATTGCTGCGAACGGCGACGAATCGACATTTCACGGTCTTCAGCAGCACTCTCAGAAACAGACGCAATAATGTCCAATAAAGTAAACTGAGTGCGAAACTTGGTCACAATCGCATTAATTGTTTGCTCACTTGGTCGATTATGTAGACCATAAATCGGACGTAAAGCGCGAAACACATTTCGAACCGAACACTGATTTTGGTAATAAAATTCAATGATTTGCAATCGTTGCTCGTTAGTAAGTCTATTCATGATGAAATGTCAAAGCATACTGAGCATCTTTCTGTTTGACACTATGTCTGTCTGAAATCCCGCGTGATCTGTCAAATACTAATGCATGAAAATCCTAACCTCAAAAAAATCACCCTTTACATGCTTTTAAGTAAAAAATTAAGGGTTAAATAAATAAATATTTTTAGAGAAACAAACAAAAAAAAAAGAAGAAAATTCATTAATTTTTTTAAATCATAACCCCAGCTCTATTTGAGCTAGAGAAACGAATCATTCTGCACGGCATTGGAAAGATTCTACATTGTTTCAGTACATTGTTTTTTTTTCACCGTATTGAAAGTGGAATAAGTTACCAAATTTCAGAAGAGAATCAAGCTCTGTGTTTAGTGGCTGAACACACACATTCTTCGGCTTCGCCTGACGTTTACGAGTTCAGCCATAAGAATCCAATGCAGGCTATCACAATGAAGCTTCGACCTCACGTTTCATTTGACAATCGTAAGCAAATAACGTAATGTTACGTAATGTGACTACAAAACGGAAGCTCTAGGTCAAATTTGTTTAACATTTGCTTTTTCTGACAGTTCAACAGCTGCAAAAAAGTCAATAAGAAAAATTCATTTGCTTTTGGAGAGATTTCCATTGGTTATTATTGGCTGTGTAAGCTAATTCCGCGATAAATTTAATTTTTTCGATTTCAAAACTCACATATTTTTGTATTTTGTACAAAAATAACAGCTGCTAATAACAGAAGTGCCATTTTAGAAATTTCATATCGGAAGTTTCATTCAAAGCAACCTCGAAGCTGGAACGTGTTTGTGTTTCAGCCATAAATCTTCCGAAGTCAGTAAGAACCACGCTTACAATCGGTCCTTATTTTTTGACAGAACCATGGGGCGAACCCTACTGAAAGCTATTAAGAAAGTTGGTGTAGGTTGAAGAAGGAAAATAAAACGTACCATATTTGTAGGTAGAAATGGCGATCTCAAGGCAACCTAGCCTAAGATCCAATTAGCGCTGTAGTGCGCCGTTTTGATAACCATATTTGTACTTGTGTGACTTATTTTTATGGGGATATTTGAAGTCCAAAGTGTATGAAACTTAAAATCGGGACTTGAAAGTTACAATTGGACAACATTATGCAAACATTTCAATTGGTATATTAAGAAAACTCTACAATTATTTTGTAATAAAACAAAATATGAATCGGACAACCAGCCTTAAAGGCTTTCTTAAATTGTGTTTATCTTTAATATTTTAATAAATGGAAGAAATCTACTTTTTAAATTCGACTTGCTTTTGATGCTCTAGAATTGAGATTTTAACATGAATTTCAAGAACATGAATGTTCCAAAAGCATCAAAAGTCACACTTTCGAGCGGCTAATTGAAAAACGTAATGAATGTTTTATATATATTAATTAAATAAGCTTTGAATCTTTCTAAAATTGCAGTGAGAAGAAATTCTGCCGGGATTAATTTGTGAGTGCTACACTATAGTATTTGGCAACACTGTTGTTAAAGTAGTTTTTAATTTTTATATCGCTCATTTATGCATTTTTCGTTGACTTTAAGTCTTCTTTTGACCTGGTGAATCGGTATGCACTTTTCTACAAACTTTACTTAACTTTAGCTAGGTATATCTACGCAGTTCATCCGAATTGTAAAGGAAATGTATTCCGAATCAAAAGCATTTGTCTGGGATGGTTCAACATACTCGGAATGGTTTGAAACCAGGAAGCCTTTTAATTGCTCTTCTATTTTATTAATGTTATTGAAGCTCATCTACCTGGAGGTCTTCACATTGCTGACTTGAAAGTAAAAGTTCCTTAATATGCTGATGACCTGGTATTACTCTCGGAGTCTCCTGAAAATCTCCAACTACTAATAAATCGTCTAGCTGATTATTGCGATAAATGGGGACTTGTCATTAATGTAGATAAATCAAAAATAATGGTTTTCTCGAGATCTTCACGTAACCACCCTACCTGCAATTGGCACTTTAATGGAAACCCTCTACAGATTACTAATGAATACAAGTACCTGGGAGTGATTTCTAATAAAACAATAGATTTTAAAAATCACGTTAATGTCAAAGCCAAGGCTTAACAAAGTTTGTTAAATCTAGCCTGGATTAATCATATTTTCAAACCAAGGAATAGTTTTATCTGCAAAATACAAGGTATTTAAAGTTGTTACAAAAAGTATGGGGAATCAACGAATACGAGGAGATAGAAAAGTTTCACAGATGTTTTTTAAAGAATATTTTTGATTTATCCTAAAAACAACTCACTATGCCTTGTATCTGGAAACAGGACTCCCAAAAATATTTACTAGCACACTTAAATTACAAGCAGACTACATTTTAAAGGTTTTATTTCATCATGATGACCGACTGACAAAACGAATAGCACTTTTTGAGCTAAGAAACGAGGACTGGTGGATGTCGATATGGAAAGCTCTTGGAAACGCGTTTGCAAAAACAATATCGCTGAATCCATCATATTTCACTCATGCTAAAGAGGTTTTCTACAAAATCATACAAAGCTATGATAATTTGGAACGCGATGGAGGAAGCTCAAAATCACAAAGCAGGATTCTTTACTCACAACTGACTCTGAATTTTATGGAATCAAACTTCTCTAATGATTCACTGAATTACAGTCAAATATCCTTAATATTTAAAACAAGATGTGAAGTCCTTAGCTTAAACGGATCACCATACAACAATAGTTTTAATCAGTTTTGCACGCTATGTGATTTGATAGCAAAAGAAGATTGCTTCCACTTCATAAGTACAAGTCCCGTTTTTTGTGCCTACAGAAATGCAACCTTTGGAATTTGTTTAATTTTAATTTTAAATTTGTGTTTATCATTTATACCTAGAAAATTATGTATTCATAAAAATTGTAAACAATGTATCAAAAGCAAAACGAAACAATAAATTAATGAATTACTTACTTACTTACTATAGTATTTCCCCAACTTTTTTTCGTAGCTAAGTTTGTTTGTTTTAATTCTTAGAGAAATGTTGTGCCTACTTCTTTGAACTCAAAAAACAAAAATGTTTCTTTCTTTAATTTGTAAGTTTAGTTGACTCCTTTTTGATCGAAATATTTGCAAAAGGTTTACGCAAAGGAGTATTTTTTTTAGAATTAATCTTCAAGCATCAGCTTTAATGTATGAGTAAGTAAAAGAAATCCCAGAAATTCAATTCAACAATTCTTCATATCTAATTATATTTGAGTTTCTTAGGTTGAAAGATCAAATATTTTTGGCAAACTTTCTCATTTTCTGGCTTTTTGCATCTAAATTTTTTAAATGTTTTTTCACATTTTTAGAAATGGTAATTAACAATTGAGTTCCAAACTAAGAAATGTTCCTAATCTTCATTCCGATATATCCATTTCAGAAATTGATCAAAAGGTTAAAGCTGTTATAGAAGGTGTTGAACAATCTGTTCCTTTGAAACTAATAAGGGTAAATAGCAAGACGGTTCTTCCTCCTAACTTAGTAAAACTCATTTAAATCAGAAACAGCTTCAGAAGAAGATGGATACGGACGAGAATTAATTATTACTCAACCGAAATGAAAATTCTTACAAATTTGATTAAGGAAGGCGTTGCTAGCTTTAGAAACCATGAATGGAACCAAAAATGAAGATGTCTAGAAAAAGGTGGTAAACCTTTCTTTTTATTTATTTATTTATTTATTCATCAACCAGAGACACAGCTCTTTAAGACTACTTAGAACAATAGTAAGTTTATATAAATAATAATAAATAAAACAAAAAAAAGAATGTACAATTAACATTAACCACCGAAGTTTATTATTAATAACAATTTTTTTTAAACAGTCCCTACTTAAATATAAATTAAAATCGATAGCATTACAAACAGAATAAGCTTGTCTTAAACAGCAAGTTAAGGGTTCATTGATTCCATAATTGACCCTATGAAAGGGTACACAAAATAAACGATTATTACGTAATTCACAACAAGGAACATGAAATCCAATCAATGAAAGCAAGTGAGGGCAATTGATTTTATAATTTATTAAATCTGTGACAAGCATTACATCGAAATAAATACGTCGTGATTCTAGGGATAGAATACCCAACAACAAACACCTGGTATTATATGAAGGCATATCCGTGTTCCAACACAACTTCCGAATTGCAATTCTAGTAAAGCTTTTCTGAATTCGTTCAATTCTCGCCGAATAAGTTTTATACATAGGATTCCAGGTAGATGAGCAGTATTCTAAAATTGAGCGAACATATAAAAAATATAAGGCTCTAAGAGTGTATGGATCAGAGAAGTCTTTAGCGTTTCTGGAAATAGATCCAAGCATAGAACTGGCCTTAGAAATAATATAGTCAATGTGATTAGCGAATTTGAATTTTAAATCAAAGATTACAACCAAATCTTTTTTCTCAGTGACTTGTGTTAAGGTTGACCCAAGTAAACTGTAAGAAAATATAATTGGAGAGGTGCCGCGATAGAATAACATACTATGACATTTAGAAACATTTAAATGAATATCGTTGTTAGAACACCAAACGGAAAGATTATTAAGATCATTCTGCAGCTTTATACAATCTGAAATAGAATTAATGCGCAGGAATAATTTAAGGTCGTCAGCATACATCAAACAAGAACAATTTTTTAGACAACTGGGAATATCATTGATAAACAAGAGAAATAGGAGAGGACCCAAATGACTTCCTTGTGGGACACCGGAAGTAACAAATACAGGGTTGGAAGTAACATTATTAATACGAACATATTGAATTCTGCCAGTAAGGTAAGATTTAAACCATGACAAAAAATTGGAATAAAAACCGATGTTATGCAATTTGGAAATTAATATTTAGTGATCAACTCTGTCGAACGCTTTCGCGAAATCAGTATACACCACGTCACATTGGTTTCCTTGTTCTAGAGCTTTGAGTACATAATTACTAAAAATTATAAGATTAGTTGTAGTTGATCTACCACTGATAAAACCATGCTGCAAAGACGAGATTATTTCTTTCACAAATAAAAAGTATTTTTTTATAAATAATTTTTTCAAATAGGTTAGGGATCACAGATATTTTGCAAATCGGACGATAGTTGGTTACATCATTTTTGGATCCTGATTTAAAAACGGGATAAATAAAGGAACTCTCATTGTTTTAAAAAGCAACCTTCACGGAGAGAACGGTTGAAAATGATTTCAAGGGGGATATCTAAGGAAATAGAGCATTTTTTTTTAAAACAATAGGAGCAATTCCATCATACCCAGAGTGTTTATCTTCATGTAACTTTAAAAGTTCACAGATAATATCTTCTTTATCAACTGTTAATTGGTTTATATTAATCAATTGAGATGAAGACATCAACCAAGGCCTCGTTTAATTATAAGAAGGATTATAGATGGATTGAAATAAGTCAGCAAAAAAATTACAGATTGTAGACGGATCACTAGATGTTTGACCATTATAACGTATAGAATTCGGAATTCCGGTGGAACTTTTTTTGTCATTTATAAACTTAAAGAAACATTTACTATTTATTTTTACCTGAGATTCAATACTTAAAATATATTGGTTGTATAAAAATGTCTGGAACATTGTAAAGGCTATTAAGAAGCTTTACTTAAATATACCCAGATTACTACTAGATAATGGGCAAGTAGCCTTAACTGATTCTACGAAGGCAAACGCCTTAGGCAAAATACTTACGGAAAGCCATACACTAACAAACGACTCCACAACAAATAGCAATGTGGAATCAGTTGTTCTGAAATCACTACATTTGACCAACTCAAGCATCTTAAATGATCAAGACGAGTATGTTACAATTAACGAACTTATTGACACACTCAATGAATTGAATACTCGAAAGTCAGCTGGCTTTGATAATATAAAAATCTTTGCTTTTAAAACCCTCCAAGGTCAGGGATAACATTTCTTTTAAATTTGTTCAACTATTGTATCAAATCAAGCTACTTTCAAATAGTTTGGAAAAATGCTAAAATTAGTTTAATTTTGAAACCTGGAAAAAACGTTAGTTATCGTTCTGTGAGTTTATTAAGATCTGTGAGTAAGTGTTTTGAAAAAATAATTAAAAACAAACTAATGGCTCTCATTAACAATAAAAACATTCCGCCTCCGCAATTTGGATTTCGAGCGTACCATAGTACAGTCCACCTAATCGATCGAATAACCAAAATCATTAAAACCTATTTTACTAATTGATTTGATTCTGTTTGGATTCATTTATATTATCAAGAACTTAAGTTGATTCTGTTAACAACAATCTTTCGGAAATGTTTAAGTGCAGAGTAGGCGTGCCTCCACGATTCCTTCTTGGCCCAATACACAGTTTTTAATGATGGTTTTCTTGTCTTGCAAAATTGCAATAAATCTATTTTTGCAGATGACACCTGTGTATTTCTTCTGATTCACTTGGTTCCGTCATGGAAAAGAATTTGCAATCTTTGTTGAATATACTTCAACAATATTTTAACAATCGGCAATATTTTGAAAACTCGGGCTATCTTTTTGCAAAGTAATTCCCCTCTTAATCAACGGCGGCGTAGAAGCAAACTGGAAATCAATCGTTTTAACACAATTTCTAACATTTATGCATGCAATTTAGCCAAATTCGAAACTATTTTTTGTAAGTTCTTAAGTAGGTTATATTTCGATAACGCCCAAAAAGTTGGACCATACCTTACTGGACAATAGTGTTTAACAAAAATTAATAACTAACGTTGTCACTTTAGCTCTTTAAATATGAAAACCTTAGGTTAAGATAAACATTTTGTTACTTTAATTTTGTCAGCTTCCTTTACAGATCATTAAATGACATCCTCCACCTAATTAAATGGCTGGACCCACTCTTACTACCAGCAGTAAGCCTTTCAATGCAAACTTTTTTAAAAGGGTATTTTAATTAATAATTCAAGTAGAATTTGAATTCATTTATTACATAATACTTTTTAAAAAACTCTTGCTTTTTTGTTTTTAAAAGTTTCAAGAATATTTTAGGGTATATCTACAATAAAATTTTAGTAAATAAAATATTTATTCATAAATATTTATCAATCATCGATAACTTTCAAAATATGTTCAAAACTTTTTAAGTCGGTGGTCAACAACTTTAGACATTTTTACGTCAATCATGTATAAAACAATCCACTGTGCATTGTGTAGAAGGAAAGAGAAAAGGTGCGAAAAATTACATAATAATACCTGTGTATACTCTGTAGCATACCATATACCTTCCACCTATATAGTAAATACTCAGACTCAGCACTCAGATGGTACACAACAATGAACTTAAATATAGTACGTCGAAATCCATTATAGTCTAAGAAGAAAAGTTACATCATAAATCTTTTTGAGTCTTTTTCCATATGACACGAGCTTTTATAATCAATTAAGGGCAACATTTATCGAGCTATTATAAATTAATTTATGAGGCTTATTACTCAAAATTAAGGTTTCTATCTAATAAGACTCATGGTATGTATTGAATATCGTCTTAATATTTGATTATTTGTTACTTTACCTCTCAGACTTTAAGACATTACATGAATGATTGTTAATTACAAACAAAAAGCTGAGATTTGTAAAAGTGCAAATGTTCAATGGAATAAAAAACAACAACAATAAAACTCTTCGATATAAGTTTTGGTTTTGTTGTTAATATTATTGCAACTAATCAACAGTAACTTTATTGTAAAGTTGTTTGTTAATTATGTGCAAATTAGTTTTTCTTTTCCTCAGCTTAAAGCAATACAAAAGAAAAAGAAAACAACAAAGTGAACAAAATAAGAAAGAAACTTAATCGTTTTTGTATCTTCATTTTTTTAAAATTTATTTTTAACTAAAAATCACCAACAATCTCATATTTATTTGTTCAATAGAAAATGACGGTCATTAAGAGTTCATCTCATACAAACAATAATAGGTCCATGCAAATTTGTTTGTTATTTGTGTTTCTTGGAGGCAAGTAATTAAGATAAAAGATATTTTTGTTTGAATGTTAAGATGACAATTTTGGCTTTCTATTCATCCTAGAGGCATAAATTATGTTGAGGAAGTAATTAGATTGTCAGCATTGGAAGTTAATTTTAGGTTTAGCATAGTTTAGTTTCTTAAGACAGTTACAATAATTATGTAAATTAATTTTGATGGACATATGAATACAAAAAGATACTTTTCCATAATTATGAATCCATCATCACTTCTGTGATAAAGATGAGAGTTGTGACAATTAAGTTTGGTCTTTGCAGACATAATTATAGGAGAAAAGACAAATGTCTAAAAAGTTGTGTTTAAACTTTTTAAAACTGAGAAAAATGCAAATGCACAATTCATTTTCAAATTTTCATTAAGTAAGATTTCAAAGAATCTATAGATTTGCTGGTTGAAAATGAAAATAGTATATAAGACTTATATTTAAATACATAAGGTCTAGACTTTGAAGCAATAGTATAGTGCGTAACTCATGTCAATCACGATTCAAGCAAAAATGATACACGCGGCGTATACGCACTTTTATCATTGGAAAAGATGTTTAATAAAAATGTTCTTTTACCGATATGGCAGATGTTTCGTAATTTAAAGATCAACGTAAGGTCTGTTCCCTAACTTAATGTTAAATTTGTGTATTGCTCTTAACCTAATGGGTTCTTTTTTTAATTTGTACATGAAAATTGTTTTTAAAGCGGATTCAATAATACAATTACCATGATAAACGTGACGGAGAACATTAATGTGATTAATTTTTGTTTATATTCGATATTAGTATACGTCATTTCTTTTGAACCACAAAATTCATCTTACCATCAAAGTAAGAAAACATTATTTCTTTGACATTAGGCAAAAAAGTCTTAAGTCAGAAACTGGTCACACAAACTCAATGAACTTAAAACGTTAATATCGAAATAAATACGAATATCTCTGTTTTTTTTGTGTCTAAAGACTAGATTAGTATGACATTTAGCAGTTTAGCAGACTCAAGTTGTTATAGTATTAAACGAAGGAGACAAAACCTTAAATGCAATTCTTTGGCTTAAGACACCAGAAATATAAGCGAAAGAAAGGTTTCTTAAAGCTTTGTACATTCTTTGGCGAATAACTGATACGAGGGAAGGTGGGATTCAGTTTTAGTCCTGCCATGATAAAAATACATGAGCTTTTCATACTTGACATTGAGTCAAGCAGGAGAACAGAAAATCAGAACCCTGTGGTACAACAACATTTCTTTGAAATTTGTATTTTCAAAAACATCCTTCTTTGTAGCATCAAATCATTCTGAATTAATTCGTTGGACTCTTGGAAGATTGAAACATCGAGAATTGTTAAAACAATTTTTTTCCAATGGAAATTAATAACTATGTTTTCGTTCTGGAACTTTATCAGCAGTTAAAACATCTTAAAAGTGAAATAGAAAACAATTGAACTGCCAAATTAAGAAACAAATCTATAAACTTTTATTCTACAATAATGAATAAATATGCTTAACAAAATATTTGTTTAATAGAAGAGGAATTATTTGCAATTATTAATAAAACAAGCGGATTAACATTTTAGCGTATGATTTTAAATAACTTTTTGTTGTTTTAATTTTATATAATATATTTTAACGTGACACCAAACACGTATATTTTTTGAAAAAAATCAATATAACGGTTTTTTTATAAATCAATAAAACTGAAAAAAAAAATGTTTAACCTCCAAAATTTTACGACTGAAATATGATTTCATCTCCATAACAATTTTGTGCAACGAAGAATAATGTTTTTGCCATCTGATAAAATGTTGAGAAAAATCGAATTGACAGTTTTTTTACAAAAAATAAAAACCTAAAAAAAACTAATAAAAGTTGGTAAAATTGATTTTCGACTCAAATATCTTTTCAAAACTTGAAGATATTGGCTTTAATTTACCTTTATCTTTCAAAAAATCTTGTTGTCCACATTCAGTTAAAGTTTGAAAAAAATCGAATTGACAGTTTTTGTAAAAAAAATTAAAAACCGAAAAAAAAATTAACAAAAGTTGGTAAAAAATGATTTTCGACTCAAATATCTTTGAAAAACTTTGAGATAATAGCTTTAAACTAATTTTTTCTTATAAGAAATATTGTTTTCAACATAAGGACAAATTTTGAGAAAATTCGAATTGACAATTTTTTTTACAAAAAATAAAACTTAAAAAAAAAACAATACTAAAACTTGGTAAAAATTAACTTTCGACTAAAATAGCTTTCAAAAATTAAAAATATTTGGTTCAAACTTATTTTATTTCACGGAAAATATTGTTTTCGATATTCTGTAATTTTTATATAAAAATCCAACAGTCCGTTTTTTGATAAAAAAAAGAGGCTGGGATGCGACCCACACTGATAACTTCCCATCCCGTCTGTCGATTTGTCTTGCTTAAAAGTTTGTCTATATGTACTCGTATCAATTTTTACCAAATTTGCGTACTATTTTTTGTAGATTTTATTTCTTATGAAAAAACGGACTATTGGGTTTTTATATAAAAATTACTGAATATCGAAAACAATATTTTCTGTAAAATAAAATAAGTTTCAAGCCAATATTTTTAAGTTTTGAAAAGCTATTTGAGTCGAAAGTAAATTTTTACCAAGTTTTAGTATTGTTCTTTTTAGAGTTTTATTTTTTGTAAAAAAAACTGTCAATTCGATTTTTTAAAAATTTTACCAAATGTTGAAAACAATATTTCTTATGAGATAAAATTACTTTGAAGCCAATATTTAAAATTTTTAAAGAGATATTTGAGTCGAAAATCAATTTTTACCAACTTTTATAATTTTTTTTTTAGTTTTTTATTTTTTGTAAAAAAACTGTCAATTCGATTTTTTTCAAACTTTAACTGAATGTTGACAACAAGATTTTTTGAAAGATAAAGTAAATTAAAGCCAACATCTTCAAGTTTTGAAAAGATATTTGAGTCGAAAATCAATTTTACCAACTTTTATTAGTTTTTTTTAGGTTTTTATTTTTTGTAAAAAAACTGTCAATTCGATTTTTCTCAACATTTATCAAAATGTTGAAAATAATATTTCTTATCAGATAAAATAAGCTTGAAGCCTAAATTTCTAGTTTTTGAAAAGATATTTGAATCGATATTCAATTTTTACCAACTTTGAGTAATGTTTTTTTAGATTTTTATTTTTTATAAAAAAAACTGTCAATTAGATTTTTCTCAAAATTTTATCAGATGGCAAAAACATTATTCTTCGTTGCACAAAATTGTTATGGAGATGAAATCATATTTCAGTCGTAAAATTTTGGAGGTTAAACATTTTTTTTTCAGTTTTATTGATTTATAAAAAAACCGTTATATTGATTTTTTTCAAAAAATATACCTGCTTGGTATCACGTTACAATATATTATATAAAATTTAATTCAAGTCTCTAGCGTTTTTGGTTTGTAAGATATTTAGGGTTAACCAAAATTTTCACCTTTTTTTCAAACTGCTATAGTAAAAAAAACACCCACGCAATATTCTTGAGAGCCCTTTCTGCATCTTTCTGCCTTTTTATCTGTATAACAAAATTTAGTTGAAGTCGATATCTCTTCTGGTTCTTGAGCTATGGACGACGAAAAAAACGTCGCGAACGTACGGACGTACGGACGTACGAACGTACGGACGTACAAACGTACGTTCACACGCACGCACAGACATCTTTCTAAAAATCTTTTATTTCGACTCTAGGGACCTTGAAACGTCGAGAAATGTCAAAATTTTCAATTTGACAAATCGGACCCATTACAATAACTTCCTATGGGAAGTTAATAAAATCTACAAAAAATAGTGCGCAAATTTAGTACAAATTGATACGAGTACATATAGACAAATTTTTAAGCAAGACAAATCGACAGACGGGATAGAAAGTTATCAGTGTGGGTCGCATCCAACCTTCTGTTTTATTTTGTATCTGTATGTTTTAAGTTGTATTATTTTTATGTCATGAATTTTACTATGGTTATTATTTTAAAGTAAGGTGTCCTTTTGAACATAAAAGTGTATGAAAATATCTCGAATGTGTATTGTTATTCAATTTGGTTGTAAATTTCGATGCTAAAAATGATTTATTCATGATTTGATTAAAAAAACAATAATTACTGCCAATTCCTTGACAAAGTTGTAATCTCTTAAACTTGGTTGATTGCACAAATAGAACTCGGCTGAATTCCAAGTCATTTCTTTATCAAGTTCTAATGCGAACATTGATTTAGATTTCAGTTTGAGAAGAACTCGGTAAAGAAATGTTCATATTTCTTGCAAAGAGTTGTCGTTAGAATACATTTTAGATCACAGGGGAATGTATGTCCAATGATAATACATTTCAAGAAAAATTATTTGGAAAAAATAGAAATAAGAATTATAAATGTGCAATGTGGAAAAAAGACTAATATTACAAGCGTTTATTGTTAATTGATTTCCAAACGTCGACATTATATTTAAGTTCATAATGGCCACTTCCCTTAAGTTTGCCCAAACTGAAGTAAACCTATGGAAATTGACATCCATTTTAAAATGATCAAGATATTATATTATTGTAAGTTTTTGAAATGTATAGATAGAAACATATTTAGAAATAATATTTAAACGACAATCTTTTTAAAGACCTCAAATTTCGAATTTTATTAATTTTGTTGCATTTTTCATCTCGACAAGAATGTTAAAAAAGTTGTCAGTTGAATTATTCTAAAGAAATTTAAAAATTACCAACAATATTTTGCATATGATGAAATAGTTCGATTTCAAAATTTATTTTTGCTAACGAGATTTTTAGTCGAAAACCAATTTTTACCAATTTTAGCAGCATTTCTAAAAAGTTTTTATTTTTTGTATAAACAAATACAAATTGGTTGAACAAAGTCAATATCTTCTATTATTCACGAGAACCGAACATCAATTTTTAACAAATTTGCGTACTATTTTTTGTAGATTTTACTTATTTTATTTAAAAAAATGTACTGAATGACGAAAACAATATTTTCTGTGAGATACAATTAGTTTTAAGCCAATATTTTTTTTTATTTTTGAAAATATTTTTGAGTTTAAAGTAAATTTTTACCAACTTTTATTAATTTTGTTGCGGTAAAATTTACCACGACAAGTTTCACTCGCCAATCTCATAACCTTCCTGTCATTGTTGCGGCTCCAAAATATTTTAAGAGTTCAGTAGAATCCTGTTTTCCATCAGACAGTGTCCTGCTCTTATCGTATTTTGGAAAAGCAAACAAACTAGGTTTCAGTAGTAATGCGGAGTTATGTGACAGAAGGTCCACATTTTCATTTACTTTTAAAATTTGTGACTGGACAATTGTGTGACGGATGAGTCACGAAGACGGCATTATTGAGGGTACGACAGGCGGCCCACACAAGGCGAAAAACATGAAGATTATACCCATGTTCAAAGATTAGTGTGCATCCTTTCTATAATTTGCCAAGGTTCCTAATTACAAGAACACTTTTCTCAAGTTATTAAACTGGGCCGGTTTGGGCTGGGGATTTTATTCGAAAACTCTCAAAAAATGTTCGTTTACTTTTTAGACCAATTGGATTTCACGGATAAGAATTGAACTCGTACATTAAGCCAAGGTTGGTTTTCAAATCACCAAGGTGAAAGATACCACAGAGGTTGTGCTGGTTTTTGAAATTGGCATGCACCTCAGCGAAAAAGCCGATAGTCGCAGTAAGACCGAAGGAGAAAACTAGATCATAACAAAAGGTTAGAGTGGGATGGCATACTTGTCATGGCCTTTTGGATGGGGGCAGATCGCCAATAATATGGCACTTTATAGAGAAGCTAAGGAGAGTGAGGTCGTGAAAGAAAAAAGTAGTGAAACATATTTTGAGAAAAGGAAAAAAAAGAAGAAAAATTGTGGTGTTAGTGCGTTGGGTGATAATAAAATTAAAAAAAAAATGATAAGCCTGATACAATTTGTGAGGAAGGCGTTGTTGAAAAGAGAGGATAAGGAAGAGGCAGGTTCGATTTTCTTAAACAAAGCAAGCTGAATATATTTTTTTGAGTGAGTTTTTTGCTTTTTCTAGTTCTTGTAATTTGTTTTTCGCTATAAAGAGCCACAAAATTACCCGCTAGACTTTCTGTCGTTTTGCAGGATTGCGAACCCGCGACCGTAAAATTCTTTGTTTTTCGGGAACTTTCGCAAGGTGACAAAGGACACAAACTTTGTTACAAAAACAATTGTTTTCTCTTATTGCTTGTTCTTTGTGTCACTTTTAACTGTACGAAAATTTGAAAAAAAATCTTTGTTTTCTCCCTATATTTATAAAGGTTTCCTAGATCTAAAATAAAATAAAATACCTAAACCTTTTTAGGTGAAAAATCATTCCTTAATTTTATTTTAATTGGGAAGAAAATTTCCGCTCTTCTTTTATTATTTTTCTTAATTGGTGTTGGTGAGTACCATAATACTTACCGGCGACCATTTTCAAACCCAACCCATTCTGAAATTTGACATTTATATTTGTTGACAATAAGAAGTCGGTATCCGCTCGTGGCTATGGATGACGAAGAAAACTTCCCGAACGTACGTACACACGCAGGCACGGGGATAACTCTAAAAATCTTTTATTTAGACTCTAGGGACCTTGAAACGTCGAGAAATGTCAACATTTTAAATTCGACAAACCGGACCGATTGAAATAACATCCCATGGGAAGTTTATAAAGGTTCGTTAAAAAAAAACAGATACTTGATATTCTTTTTGTAAGACGTCAGAATTGACTCCTGCATGCTACCGGAACCACGTTTAAATTCAGTTCTTTTTTTTACGAAATCTAAAATTTCTAATATACATTTTTTTTGTAAATCGAGTGTTAAGGGTATGTGAAGATATGCTCGAGTTTAAAGTCATAGATAAACCAACATTAGATCGAGTTTTGAATGTATTTTTGAACTTCGTCGAGGAATGGACCGTTTGTGTCTTTCATTATGAGAAAACAACAAGGTACAAACTGAAAAAAATAAGTTACAAGTCCATTAATAACAATGTTGGTTTCTAATACACGTTGTACGACATAAACAAAAATCATGTCAAGCTTGTATTTTATATATGTTATATACTTATAACCCAATAAAGTTCAAGAAATCCATTTCATTTTATGTTAATTATAAATCCAAGCCTTTAAGCTCTTAAATACATGATGATCTGCAAAAATGTTAAGTATATATTTAGTATGTTCGTGTATTTTAATGCTTCCATTCACAAAATCAATGTGAGCAATTTAATATTATATAATTGACACACTGACTTATGTGCACCATTCAATTAAATTTTATTTTTGCTAAAACCATTAACGTTTATAATCATCAAACTTTAACAACAGCAGACACATAAAGCAAATTATAAAATGCCTACCCGACTATATACCGCAGACACACATAAAACTATTACTTAATCAACTAAAAGTTATAAACAACAATTAATAATTTTAAACCATACATTTTATTCTATGTACGAGTCTACTATACATGCATATGAAAAATATAATATAAACAATAAAACAAAATTAAATATTTATGCAAATTAGATATGCATGTAATTCGGTATAGGAAATGTTTCGTTTTTGTTATTGAATCGAACATCGAACTAACCAACTGACCAACCAACTATCCAAAAAATATCTATAAACAGTGGACAAGTTGGTAGGCATATTTTACAGAAATAAATCCACCATAGCATTAGAGTTAAGTATTTATATAAATGTCTAGGAAGTTCATTTAACCGAGGTTAATATACAAATTCAAATACATATGCATACCATATATAGATAATAAAAAATAATGTGTAAGACAAAAATGCATAGATCGATAAATATTTACATTTTTGAGCGAAGGGTATCAAAAAACAGAATAACTTATACAGGCCTTGACACAAACCGCATATTATTTTATTATTATTTTGGACTTCAAAAAAAGCTTCAACCAAACCGGCAAATATGCCATCAAATTCACTGATACCTAAGTTTTGATTTTACATAATTATTTCTATACTACTTATATAGGGGCCTGGTAAAGAAACCTATAGATAGGCTCAGTAGATATATTTAAATATACAAGATAGGTATTTGATTAAATTATATTGTTCCTTGGCAGTGATTTCTATTTGAAATTTAGATGTCATCTGTCAAAAAGCCAAGTTTTTGATGTGAAGGAACTTCTTATATTTTTTTTCCTTTTCTCGGTTACATACAAAAATATTTGTTTTTGAGTTTGAATTTAAGGTGTACTCGTAGTTTGGTGCTGTAACTTTTAATAAAGACCTTCATTAAAGTTGAGTACACCTTTTGTAACCAATACTACGGAACTAATGATTATAAAAATGATTCATACAATTTTTAAAATGCACTACATAAAAGTTAATTAATTTTAAAATAACCTCAAATAATATGATTTCCACTGTTTTGCTTTTCTCGCAAGAGTCACTCTTGCTACTTTTGTGACTCTTGAAAAAGGAAATCTTCTAAATATTAATTTTAAGAGAAACTGAGATTCATGTCATGCTGATAATTTTCCCTTGGTGTCTGTGGTAAATTCTTTGACGTTAGGCAAAAACGACTTAAGTCGGGAACTGATCACGAAGACTTAAATGAACTTAAAACGCCAATAACAACTCAAATATTCAATTTTCTGATTAATTGTCTAAAGATTTATTTATATGCCAAGTTAACAGTTTTGCTACACTTAAGTTATTAGGGAGCAAGTTCAGTTAGAGAAAAATCAAAACTTAAAATGTATTTCTTTAACTTAAGACCTTTTTAACTAACAACAAGGAATTTTAACTTTTTTTTTAAAATATTTTCATTCAAAGAACTTAGAAAAGAAAATAAGCCAGTATAATCATTCAGAGTTGCCATTTCTTGACGTTCCCAGGTGCTTAAAATCTTAATCCATGGTTTTTAGATTAACGTCGCTGTTTGTGTAAACAAGCGTTTCTTCGCACGTATGTTCGTACGTATCTTCTTTTGTCCTTTAAAAGTACTACCTTCAAAAGGAGTATAGATATTGGGTCATATGCTAAAAGATGGGAAAATTCTCAGAGTCAGAGCTGACGAGCTTGAACTCGCTTGTGAGATCGATCGAACAGATTCGGACTTAGTTTCACATGCAAAAAAACGAGTTCACTCTCTATAGCTCAGTAATATGAGACGATCTTAAAGCACTATTTAAAACAGTAGTTTCTGTGCGGTCAGTGGAGTCAAGAAGGAAAAATGTCTTGAAAGCGAAAATGAAAGTGGAATTATAAACAATATGCAGACCTCACATTGAATTTCTAGTAAAAGAACTTAAACTAAATAAAGTTTTACTAGAGAAGTTGCAGTTACCACTTTTAAATGGCAAGAAACAAATCAAATCAAATCAAATGGGGTGGCGCAACAGTCCGTTGTGAACCAGGGCCTAGTGACTTACAACTCTCAACCATTCCTGTGTGCGAGTAATGTTGTCAGGAATGGAGGGGACCTACAATTTTATGCCGAATCCGAACGGCTAGTTTGAGAAAGCACTTTTTCATGACAAGAATTACTCTTGAAGGATTTGTCAATTCCTCGCAAGAGGCAGTACCCGCGAAAATTATTTTTTTTTAAATTAAGGTGGCACAGGCAGGGATTGAACCCAAGACCCCTTGCATGACAGTCCAACGCACTAACCATCATGCCACGGGTACTAGAAACAAATGCTATGCTTAAAATCATAGAAGCATTTAAAGCAAACTTCAATGCTTGCAAATTTTTCATTAGCGTTGTACCTAGCCTGTACATTTATTGAGTAGTATCCTTTGCGGTTGATAGATTGGTTTCCCTATACACATATATATACAATCCAGAGCACCAATGGCGTAAGGAAACACACACTTAAGGGCCTTGCACGTGAGAGCAAACAACGAATGAAAGAATGGACGAACAAACGTGATTTTACACATTTCAAAAAGCCAATTTGAAACAAAAATACATTTAAATTATAAGGAACCAATTAATACTTGAGTTAGGATATGTATTTTCTTCTCAAAAACAAGACAATTATGTAAAAACAATTTGGTAGTAATGAATGGCAGTGTGGTTGCTACGAACTGTAAACTCTTTACTGCTCCATAACCTTTGGGATTCTTCTATTTCTTCAGAAGTGTGTGGGAATATGATCCAATGAGTTGAATGATTGTAATTTTTGTTGCTACTTACTGTACCAACCTAAATATCGTTGATTAATTGACACCAATGTCTTCACCAACACCGCTTTGAAATCCTGAATCTCCTACATAACGCAGAAAAATCCTCATTTTTTCTTGATGAGTCAAAGCACCGATGCGTGTTTCCAGAATTGGGTCCACAAACTCATCTGTCAATAATTGCACACCTGTATCACGAAATCTATACAATTTTCAAAAATCTTCACCAATTGGACATCTTCTATTTTTGTAAACACGATTTTTAACAAAATTATTCAGAAACTCGGCCATTTTGACAGTTTGTTATCAACTGAGTAAGAGAAAATTGGTGGGATCGATCTCATGCAATCGAGCGTTTGCAAATCTTTTTGCATATCAAAACTTGAACTTTCTCACATGAAGCTTACGTCGAGAGATCGATCTCAACACTTTGAGTTCACACTCACAGCTTGATATCGATCATGGTCTTTGTATTTTTTTGCATACCACTCAAAGAAAGTTCTATGAAAACTGAGTAAAGATTTTGAACTCATCTTTTTACATATGACCCATTTCAGGTTTTCAGACAATATTTTTCGTTTTAATTCGATAATAAACATTTTCTCGTATAAGGTTTTTTGAGAGTATTGAAATTGTAATAAATATGTATAGTCTTTCAAAAGTTGTTCAAAAAAAGCTTCACAAGTTGTTAAATGATAAAAACGATTAAACATTCGTGCTAAACGATTTTCAAAAGAAAAAGGAATAACGATTTAAAAGCAAGTTTTTTTCTTGTAACGAATCCGTCATCTGTTATACATTTTTGTTTGAAATATATTAATAAATATAAAACAAAATGTCGAAGACTGCTAATTTTGAAACTTGAGCAGATAGATAATTTCAAACTTTGAATCACACTTAAAATTTACTTCAAAACGTTTGTTAAAAAATACATATAAAGCCTAATAACGACTCATTAAATTAATAAATTAGGTGCCGCATTTGTCCATGAAGAACCAGGATCTAGTGACTTACAACTCTCAACCAATTCTGTGTGCGAGTAATATTGTCAGAGATAGAAGGGACGTACAGTTTATGCCGAATCCGAACGGTTAATTTGAGAGAGCACTGTTTCATGACAAACATTTCTAAATTCTTTGAAAGAGGCAGTACCCGTGAAAAAGTAAGGTGGCACAGGCAGGGTTTGAAACCAAAACCCCTTGCATGACAGCCCAACGCACTAACTATCACGTTACGGGTACTACTCATTACTAATGAGAAATAAAAGATTTTTAGAGAGATTAATGTGCGTGCGTGTGTTCGTACGGCCGTACGTCTGTGCATTTGTGACTTTTTTTCGTTGTCCATAGCGCAAGAACCAGTAGAGATATCAACTTCAAATAAATTGTGTTGTACATATAATAATGCAAAAAGATGCAGAAAGGACTTTAAAAAAAATGAGTAGGTGGGTTTTTACCATAGCAATTTAAACAAAAGGTGAACATTTTAGTTAATCCTAAATATGTCACGAACCAATAAAGCTAGAGGCTTGAATAAAATGTTATATTATATATTGTAACGTGATACCAAATAAATATATTTTTGGACAAAATTCCAAAAGTAAATTTATCTCCAAAACAATTTTGTGAAATGAAAAATAACTTTGTTTTCTGGTAAAATTTTGAGGAAAATCGAATTGACAGTTTTTTGTAAAAAATAAAAACCTAAACAAAAATGGGTAAACATTTATTTTCGACTCAAATATCTTCTCAAAAATATTGTTGTCAACGTTTAGTTAAATTTTAAGAAAAATGGAATCCACAGTTTCTTTACAAAAAATAGTACTCAAATTTGGCAAAAATTGATGTTCGGCTCTCGATATCTCGTGAACAATAGAAGACATTGACTTCAAATTTATTTCGTTCATTCAATTTGTATTTGTTTACATGCATATGTATATATGAAATTAAAGCTTTTAAGAAATGCTACTAAAATTGATACAAATTGGTTTTCGACTAAAATTCTCGTTAACAAAAAAAATTCGAAATCAAGCTACTCGTATTTCATTATATGCAAAATACTATTGGTAGTTTTTAAATTTTTAAGAATAATTTAACTGACAACTTTTTTAACAAAAATCGAAAACCTACAAACTTTTAAACAAGACAAGTGTGGGTCACATCCCTGCCTCTTTTATAAAATGGATTTTGATGGCTTTAGTTCAAATACGAGTTCAAAATTAAAAACGTTTCATGTTTTTGAGATATTATTTTTTTAAAAATTCAAAAGAAAAACATATACTCGTTTAAGGCTTTTTGAGGCTCTCTAATTTCATAAAGTAGTTTTAATCGTATACAATTCTTTATAAGTGGTTAGATTTTACTTATCTTAAAAACTCCCAACAAAATACGATAAAAAATTTGTGCTAAAGCGGTTTTTAAAATAAAAAAGTATAACCGTTTGAAAGAAAGTTGTGTTTTTCTGTTTATAATGTTTTTGAAAAATAGTAAAAAATATAAAAATAATATTGAAAACTTCTAATTTTAAAACTTGAGCAGAGCGTCAAAAATTTGAAAATTGGATTTTAAATCAACATGTAAAATTAACTTGAAAACAGACGTGAACTCCATCACCCAGAACCAGAACGTCCTCTATGATCTGGTCTATGCAATCGAAGAGAACGTGAAGACGTGTTCTATTTTTTTGGGAGTTTGTCCAATTCTGAAAGAATTCCGCAATAGATACTTTGGAATTGATGTACTCAGTTAAGAGTAAACCATAAAATTGATGAATGGAGAACGAGGGTGGGAAGTCTTACGCCAATATTGCTTGAATGCTTTACGATAAGAAACATGTATAATCAATGAAATTTTTTAATGTATACAAAATTATTTGCCAAATTGTTAAATTTAATTTTTGAAAACCTTATATTAGAAACATTTATTTATAAAAATTAAAATGTAATGTCAGTCTGTTAGCCATCGGCCAAACTATTTAAAGACTTAAGATAAACTTACAAAGAAAATTGTGAACAGTATTAATTATTTAAAGTCAATAAAACTAAACTTAAAAACATTTCCTCAAAACTTCAAATATATGAAAAAAAATGTTTAAAATATAAATAGAGCATATTTGTCAGCTTGAAGATTATACTAACAAAGAGTGATAATACCTTCAAAAACTGTGCACACTATTAAAAGATTTTTAAGAAAAATGCAATTGACAGTTGTTTTTGCAAAAAAATTAATATATACTGAAAAAATTGTTAAATGTTGATAGAAATAGAGTTTTATGACAAATATCTTGAGAACAAAGAAATATCTTGACTTCCATCTTATTGCATTTTAAATAAAATATTGTTTTTGACATTTGGCGATATGTCTATAAGAAACAATCCAATGAACGCTTTTTTCAAAAAAAAATATGGAACATACAATAATGACCTCTAAATTGGTTTAACGTATCCAATATTTTGACAGAAAACAACTTTACTTGTATTGTATACATTGTAAGGTTCTTAAAATGAAAAATTAAGCTTGTTACCAAAAACATCATAAGTACGTTTTTATGTCAAAAAATCTGAAATCTTTTTTGTTTTTTTTTTTAATTGAATAATTAGTTAGTAAATGATATAATTATTAAATCTCTGAATTGTAAAATGAGCGGTCATAGACTTTTTTGGAAAATATTTTTAACGAAATAAGGAAACTAACCAACAAGCCAAACTGTGAACAAGATGGTAAACGTTTATAAAATTAAAATGTACATACAAACATTAGGTATCGTGGAAATTAAAATAAACTCATTATTTTCAAAGACCAGAATTCTGATTTAAGATCTTTTTGCTTCTTATATGTCACAGTAAAGAAATAAGTGCATCGGATGAGGCTACAAACCTCTTAAATACATACAGCTAAAACGGCCGGTCAGATTTGAAATAAAACTCACGTTTAATATTTACAAATAATTGTTTAATACCATTTTGTAAATTAGGTTTATTTCAAAAGTCTAAAAAGTAAAAAGATGAAGATGTTATATATTTTTGAATACAATACAAGCATTTGAAAAAAAAAATATTGTTTGCTGCTGTTACAAGATAAGCACTTAATTTTGTTAAATAGTGTAAGTCAACTACCTAAGTGGAGGACCTACAGTTTTAAGCCAAATCTGAACGGCTAAATTAAGATAGCACTATTTATGACAAGAATTACTCTTCGAGGATTTGTCAATTCATCGCAAGAGGTAGTACCCGAAATAAAAAAAACTTTAGTTGGCACAGGCAGGGATTGCAACCAAGACATCTTGCATATCAGTCTTACGCATTTTTTTTTGTTAAACTCATTTTTATTAATTCATTCTTAAAACTATCTTAAAGTTAGATTAAAATTCATAAAACTAGCCTAATCGAGTATAACTTACATATATTTACTGGCCCCTTATGGACACGCTTTTCGTCCCTTAGAACTATTACAGTCCAACGCACTAACCATCATAAAAAAAAAAATGGGTCAACGTAAGAATGCTATATTGTAAGCTGGGCACTCGTTTTTTGATCTAGTCCATGTATTTTAAGTTTTCTGATCGCCATTATTACAGTCAACAAAAATGCAGTAAAACATTTCCACAGATAAAGAAATATATAAAAAAATGCTCAGTAATCAACAATAGCTTATAATTACACTAAATAGCAAAAAATGACAATAGAATGATTCAAAACAAAAGATCTTCGATTGGACGAATCCTTGAATAGCTAAAGAGCATTGCAACCCAAATTTGTAAAGAAAAACGTTACAACAATTACAATTCTAAAACTAAGTCATACAATTCTTGCATTTGATTTAGATTGGATAACTAATTAAAAGCATAGATATTTTGAATTAACACAAAATAAACGTAAAGCTATATATGTATGTTTCCAATGTTACCGACGTGACATTGGTTCATCAAATTTTCAACATTCAGAAAATATCATAAAACCTAATTAATTCGTAGAAGTCAGAAAGAAGAACTTGTAATCTCAATATTGAACATTTGTAAAAGAAACCTATCAAACTTTCTCTTTTAATATCTATCTAAAAATATTTGTGTTCAAAACTAGTTCGGAACGAAAATAACAAGTTACAATATGCACTCAAATTTGTACCTAATTGGTTATCAAGACATACAAACGGGAGCTAACTTTTGGCTAGTTGAAAAATAATTGTCAATGCTATTTATGACTTGAAGTAAAATACAGTTTTTTTGGACATTGAAATCCCTTTTATTTAAAAGTAATTGAAAAACTGAATAAATAAGTTTTTAAAAGCAACGATGATATGTAAGTCAAACCATTTCATCTGCAAAATCAAAACTGCTTTCAATTTGAGAATATTTGTAATTGCTTGCAAATTATCAATTTTATTGAAACCTTAAGAAACAAAAATAAGAGGTATGATATGATTACTATATTTGTGACTCATAACACCATATGAATACATTTGTATATCACTATCAAGATCTGTACGTAATGCTGAGTGAAATGTAATCGAAAAGTGTCAAAATGTTAAAAAAAAAACGGATGCAAAGTAAAAAATATCATCAAATTATTACCCGCTTTTCGAGCAATAAACTGGCCTAAATTATAATAAATTAAAATAATGTTCGGTACATCCGCTTTAATAATGAACCATTAATATAACTTTTCAATCGTTTTTCCCAAATTAAAATGACTGCATACATTAATTTTCTGAACAAGAAAAGTCTGAAATAAAACATTGATCCCTAGATTGAATTTTAAAACTATGCTAATTTAAAAAAAAAAAAAACAAAGAGAAATTGTTACCATCTTAAGTCGTCGTGCACTTGACAAAAGGCACGCGTCTTTTTTGATAAACAATTACCACTCTTTACAAATTGAATTACCAACCTAAACTACTCTAATTTGTGTTTTAATTATTTATTTAATGAACCTTTGATATAGATTAAGATACTTACTAGAACTCAAGGTCATCAAGATAACCGCTACAAGAACACAGCATCGAAACATGTTTGCTTTGAACCAATTTTTCTGACTTCGTTTTGTTTATATTCAAATCTTTATTAAGCTTTGTCGTTTTGTTTTTAGGTTTTTGTTTTTAAATCAAATTGAAAATTAATACAAAAGTATCTCAGATGATTTTTATTGTATTTTATATCACTTTGATATGAAATTCATTCATTTACACACAGATACACCAAACACATATGAAAAAGTGGACAAAAGACAAGAAAAGATATAAAATGAGAAGAATGCGTGATTTTGTTGTTAATATTTTTTTATTTATTTAATTCTTCTTTTTTGTTGTTGCTTTTTTATGTCACTCTTCAAATCACTCTCACTTTTCAGGCAGCAGCAGCAAAAGCGATGCCGTGGATTCAGGTGCTTCGAGCGCCGCGAATCGGTGGTTTTTAATCTGACGACGACGATGATGGTGACTAACCTTGTGTAACATAATCTAACTTGGGCACACACGTAGGAATTCTCAATGAAACGAGCGACGTTTTTTATTTTTCTTCAAATTTGGTTAAATTTATTGGTTTAAATGAATAATTATATTTCTTATCAGAAGTGCTATAATAGCTTCGTTTTTTTTTGTTACACTGGGTAATTGTGCTGAGGCGAGGTAGGGCAAAAATGAAAGTGAATTGTTTTTTTTTTTCTTTGATAGTTTGTTTTAAATTTTTTTTAAGGAGCGCGAAATCTTAATTCGATTGCGTGTTGTGAGCGATATTTTTTCATTGTGAACTTTTTTTTTAAATATAATTTTGTATTTGAAAGACGTTGCGTTGCGCTGAGACTTGATACGAACACGAGAAAAGTTAAGACAACAACGGTGAGCGTCACGACGACAAACGATTGAGAAGAAGTGTTTTGGCCAACTGACGTTGCGGCCAAGTTGGAGTCGGAATCCGGTGCTGATGGTGTTATGGGCTGCCTATACCTACCTACCTGCAACTTGCCTACTACATGAGTTGAGATTGAGATATACTTTTGATATTCGGTGTGGTTGTTTCATTTTTTTTATTTTTATTTTTATTGTTGTTTTTGTTACTTATAGTTTTTAGGTAGATTGTTGAAGTGGTAGGGTTCGGTTCGTTTAGCTTCGCTTCGGTCTCGGTCACTCTCTCTTTTTTCAATTTGCGGACTTTATTGGGTGATGATGATGGATCGAGGGAGGGTGATTGAGATGACGGGCGGAAAGTTGAGGTATGATGATATGTAAAGTAGCATGAAGAAAAAGGCACGAATACAAATATTGAGACTCAAACAAAAACAATTTGAGTTGCATACTGCTCACTATTTACACTATAAATTGTGCACAGACTATTGGGTAAATAATGCAGCAGTTTTTAGATATAAATGCATAGCATGACAAAGTGCTTTTAATGGTTTGGTTGTTTTGTGTGATTGTTTTATGTGAAGTGCAGAAATATAAAATTATTTGAATTTGTCTTGTGTTTTATGGCAGAATACAATTCTACTTGAAGTAACATGTCTTTATGATGAAATTTCGAAACTTATTTTATAGATTACTCACAGTTTTACGAAACATCAGACATTTATGAGCTTGCTCACAATGATAGCTAGAATATATCATCAGGGATAAACCGTCTCATGATTGTTAAAAATGGAACGTATTTATTTTTGACAAAGAAGTTTAAATAATACAAATACACCTCTATCCGATAGTTCGAAGACGCTGAAGTTAATTGAGGTTCTACGTCTTTAATGTGCTGAATTATCTCATCCTTTAGCTCTTGAATTATATCTGGCTTATCGAATCACACCTTTTCTTTCAAATTACCCAAAAGAAAGAAGTCCAACAGTGTCAAATCACACGATGTTGGAGGACAACTTTTTTATCATTTCATTTTGGAGAAAATATGGCCCGATGATGCCACCAGCCCATAAATCGCACCAAATAGTCCCTCTTTGCGAGTGGATAGGTTTTTCGACAATAATTTTTCGATTATCATTCGCCTTAATGCGTTAATTCTGTCAATTGACGAAGATGACTCCACTGAGGTGAAACTTTCAAGATGATTTTCTTCGAAAATCGATCATATCTCTGTTGCCATTGCTTGCCACCATTTTGACTATTGACGATGATTGAAATGACCAAAATGCCTCAGTTCTTGAGTGAATTTCACCTTGTAAGGGTATAAATGCAAGTCTTTATGCATAATGTTCTTCAACGACGAGAGTAAGAGGTGTATTTGTTGGTCAAGACGAAAAATTGAGGTGGACGGCACTATAGCGAATATCAGCAATATTTTCTGCCGTACGAGCTTCAGACCCGATTTGCTCAAATTGACCGTTTGAACAACTTTAATGTGTTGCTCAACTGTGTATACTGCCAAGTATCCAATTGAGTTAGTCTGAATTTGAGAAATGTCAAATAAAATGCATTCGAAAAGAAATATAGCTTAATTTTAAGCAGATTAAACTGCAAGTTACGAAAGTTTAGAAAGTGATGTTTACTGTCTAATATTTAAAAAGTCCTTTTTTTCTTATCGCTCAAATCGGAAAAGTTTTGTACCAAAAGTTTTAGAGCCCTTAATCCATACTTTCCATATCATAAATCCGAAAGTAACTCTGTCTGTCTGTCTGTTACTCAATCACGCTTAAACTACTAAACAAATTTGCATGAAATTAGGTGTGGAGATATTTTGATACCTGAAAAAGGCCATAGGCTACTTTTTACTACGAGAAAGTGACGCACTCCCATGGGAAAATTGAGGTGGGCCGATCGCTTTTATACCTAAACTACTCAACAGATTTAAATAAAATTTGGTAAGGAAATAGTTTGAGACTTAAAAAAGGACATGAGTTACTATTGACCTCGGGAAAACAATGCATCCCTATGGGAAAAATTACTTTCTGGGGAATCTGATACCTTTCACTCCTAAATTACCAAACGTTTGAATAATATTTGTATAAAATTGGCATTACGGAAAAACAGCTCATTCCCAACCCTTATGGAACAAGTTGTCGAACATGTTAAACTTGCAGCGAATAACAGAGGATGCTCCACTTTTAAATTCAGAACAAAAAATAGTTTTTGACACAGTTAAGTTATACACAAAATTTCCACCGGAGAACTGGTTTGCAATTTTTAGATGCTCCAGGAGGCACAGGCAAAACTTTTCTCTTGAATCTATTGTTAGCTCAAATTCGGAAAAACAATGGAGTTGCTTTAGCAATAGCTTCCTCAGGAATAGCAGCTACGCTGCTTAGTGATGGCCGTACAGCGCACTCGGTTTTGAAACTGCCGTTAAACTTAGCTCATGAGGAAACTCCAGTAAGTAATATCAGCAAAGGTAGTGAGCGTGGAAGAATGTTGCAGCTGTGTGATTTTTTGGTTTGGGATGAATGTACAATGTCCCACAAAAAAGAACACACTGAAAATCATCAAGGACATCAAGAACAACAAGGCTATCATGGGAGGGATGGTGGATCTTTTAGCTGGCGGCTTTAGACAGACCCTGCCGGTGATTACTAGATGAAATAAACGTATGTTTCGAGCATCTGTGTTATGGGTTCATTTAAAAAAGTTTTGTTTGACTATGAATATCCGAGTACAGTTACACAATGATTCTCAAGCAGGACAGTATACCACTGCTCTTCTTAAAATCGAAGAAGATTGTATGTCAACAGACTGTAACGGCTCGATTACGTTGGGTCATGAATTCTGTCAAATTGTGTGTAGCACAGACCTGCATATAAATATGGGCAATCGAGAGTGGTTCCGTAAGAGTGCAATTTTAGCTCCAGCTAATGAGATAGTTAGCCAGATAAACGAACAAATTGTGTCGTCGAGTATCTCTCAGTAGACAATGTTATGGATACGGAGCAAGTAACATCATACCTCAATAACAATAAATAAAGCTCAGGGGCAAACGCTCAAAATTGCAGGTGTAAATTTGGAAAAAAAAATATTTTTCCCAAACCCACAAAATCTTTACGTTCTTTCCGAAAGGCAAAAACAAAAAACGTCGTCTATAAAAATATGTTGTAAAATGTAAAATGTATTAACCTAACCTAACCTAACTTATGACAATCACACTTAGTATGGCCTCATCCCATCTCGACACAATTCAAACATACTGCGGACGAAGTCACGGGTAAAAGCTAGTTTAATATATATTTTGAATTCATGTTTTATTATATTTATAACGGTTGTCGCTCTGCAGTACATTGTATATAAATAAAGTATCATCAATTTTTATCTTGTAACCTATGAAAACCGTATTTCTTGCTAGCAACACATTCAAATCAAGCAAAAGATGGTTTGGATATTTTTATGTCGTGTTTCAATATCCAGTTTAAAAATCATATAATATCTAAAACCAGTTTGACAAAGTTTTGTCATTTTGAATTAAAAAAATAGGAAATTTAACGTCCCTTCTTTGACAAACGTACAAACATTAGTAATTTTAAAGCCATCATTTAACATTCTTGTATTTATAGACTACCAAACATACAAAATCGAGGCAGTCAAAATTAATAATTTAAGAGTCAGCGGTTTCTCCTTACGTTCCTAAAAAAATCTTTATTTAAATGTTCAAATAAACCTATTTGGTTCAACAAAAATATATCAAGACTGAAAAATGTCATGAATAAATTTAATAAAATTAAAAAATCTTCAATTCATTTAAATGAACAGTTCAAACAAATTTGTAGGGAGTATGAGTATAAAATCCAATAAATTCAGATCATGGTTGATTTTGGCAATTTGCAGTTATTTGTAGTCAATGTCTTACAAGAAAATTTTATCTCTTGAAAAAAGTTTTTTTTTAATTTCACCAGGTAATATTCCACCAATTATTTTAACAACTTGTGCTATTTATATTATTTAACCTTTCTTTAAGTAATGGTGAGTTCTTCGATGAATGGAAATACTCTATAATAACTCCCCTTTATAAATGCGGTACAAAAAGTTCGATTGAAAATTACAGACCGATTGCAAAACTGCAGTTAATTCTTAAGGTTTTTGAAGTTGTAGTAAAAAAAAAAAACAATTGTATAATCTTATTCACAATAACATTTCAGTTTACCAACATGGTTTCTAAAAACGTAGATCCACTACTATCACAGATGGAAATGTGACACTATTACACTGACTTTTAAAAGGCTTCCGACCACGTTCAACAAAGTGTTCTCTTAAAAAAAGCTAGAGACATATGGATTTCACTCTCAGCTACTAATGTGGTAAAAGAGCTATTAAGTAGGTAGAAAACAGGTGGTACAAATTGATAATGGGTATTCCTCAAGGTAGTCACCTTGGACCTTTTCTATTTATCATATTACATCTTACTTTTTCTAAATGTCTTCTATTTGCTGACGATTTGAAAAAAAAGTTCAAATCGTTTTAAATAATTTTATTAAATGGTTTAATATCAATGGACTATATTTCAACAATAAGAAATGAAGCGTTGTGACATTTTCTAGAAATCCATTACATTATAATTATCAAATTGAAAACGACATTTTACAAAGACTTGATAGCCATAAGGATCTAGACGTAGTCTTCGATTGTAAAATGAATTTCTCAAATCACATAGACCCATGTGATCTCAAAAGCAAAATCTATGCTGGGTTTGTTTTTCGAAATTCAAAAGATTTCGAAGTTCCTATACATTAAAAGCTCTTTATTCTAGTCTCGTCCGACCACATTTAGAATATCGTACTGTTATATGGAGCCTCTCTAGCATTTGTCGTATAGAAGAAGTTCAAAAAAGGTTCACAAAGTTTGCCTTACGAAAAATATTTGGCTATTCAAATGTTCCATCTTAAGAAAGGAGGTGTATTTGAATTGATCTAAAACCTCTTGCTCAGAGAAGAAAATTAAACTAAATTCTTTTTGCTTTTGATGTCTTGAATTTTAATATTGATTGTCCACTTTTGTTATGTATGTTTTTTATTTATGCGCCTTCTAGGAACTTGCGCCCCTGTGACTGTGGTTTCTTAAATGTTCCTTACCACAGTACTATAGCTATGCCAAGTATAATCCTATCACAAGAGCTTGTATGGGTTTTAATGAATATATTTTTCCAATTGATTTTAATATTAATAGAAATGTTTTGAAACATAAATTAGTAAATTATTATTAGTTATTAGTTATAATGCTATAATAAATTTTGTATTTTATTTTTATGTTATGTATCATAATTATTAGTCTAAATGGAGTGTGTAACTTTTAAGACGATTAAATAAATAAATATAAATTCCTTAATCGCAAGTACATTTCTTTTTCTTTAACGTTGAAAGACCATGCATATCTTTTTTTTCAAGAAATCTTAAAACTCGAATCAATTTTTTACTTTAACTTTTACAAAAATGTTCTTTCTCTTTATGGCCTTAATGTGATAAAACTATTTAAAATCCTTTATTGGTATACATTAATTTTGCCTTTTACTTTATATCAACAACTGTACAGTTTATAAATTAATTGAAGAATGGTAATAATTTTCAGAAACCTCTTAAATCGTGAAATTTAAGTATATTAATCACTAACATTTCTGCGACAAATTGCCGTATCGTGTCTTTTCCTGTAACTACGTGTTTTGAATACAGATTTTTTTTTGTCTGTGTATTCAAAATACAACACATGTTTCCGATCACAATTAATAATTAAGTTATATGTTGCAGTCTTATGTTTCAAAAACAAGTTCGTTACTCAGCTCTTTCGTTTGTTTGATTTTGTTTTTTTCTTTTATTGCCCATTGACCGAATTTAATAATTAAAATTCACATGAAAATACCAAAAACAAAAACAACAATTATCTGCAATGTATTTACTTTTATTTTCATTGTTAAGTAAAATAAATATTCTTTGCACACCATCAACAAAAGTTAAGAAATGATAAAACAAGTGATAAAGTGTTCTATTTTTTAACTACAAATCCAAGTCAAAAATGTTCAGAAGTTTTCAGAAATTAGAATTCTAAAAATCGAAAATTCAAACATTTTTAATATGACTTAACTGATTCATAGCGGAAGTAATTTAAATTTCAGAACAGATGTTGTCTGCATCATTCAATAAAAATTAAACTTCCTGCAGTTCGACTAAGTTAAAATCAACTTATGTTTGTAGGTAGAGGTATCTTATTATTAAATTAAAATATGTTATTACTCGACTATAAAATTTGCACATTAAAGTTTATAATAACAAAACCTTCTCGATTAATACAATCGTTTCTTAGTGCTGCAGACAAATTCTAAATTGTTTCTTTTGTTCATAAAATTTAGATATAAATTGTTTTTCTTTGTTCTTTCCTTTTATATTGAAAATATTATTAAAGAAATATTTATTAAACCATTTTATTCTCCATTTTTAATGTTGTTCAAAACATTGAAAACTAGATTATCTAAATAAGGTACGAGTACATTCTTTTGTATGTCTATTGAAGCATAACTTATTACAGACTTGAAATATACATATATGTATGTAGGTATATCAAGTTTCAACGAACTTTATTCTTTTTTTTTTTGTGCAATGAATCATAAACTTGAAATAGGTAATTAATTGTTGCATTAAGTGTAAATTAGTCAATCTAGTTTTATATTTCTTTTTTTATGGAAAATTATAGGATTTTCCCCAATACCCGTCGTATTGAATTTTCAGTATTAGGTTGTAGATATTTTGTATTGCCTTTGAATACGTGATCAAACCCACATGAAAAGTTGCAGAATATGGTGTCTACTTATGTTGGGGTTGTTGGCTTTTTGCACGACTTTTTAAGTAATAATTTAACGTTTGAACATACGTAAAAGAAAACCGGTGTTTAATTTTGGTTTTCTTTTTTTTATTTATGTATGTATGTTTTTTTTTTGTAATTTACTGTGTCAATAGTGCTTGTTTTGTTTTTGTTGTTTTTCGTATTATGTTAAGGTAAATTAATTGTGTATGGATTCGTTAACAGAAGACATTCACCGATAAACCATTTTTTCTTCTTAAATAAATAAAGTGGTTGGGGAGATTGTACATTAAGTTTTTTATTTAGTAAGTTGCAACTGGAAAAATGCATTTGCTTGTTTTTTTTACTGTATTGATTATGATCTTTGGTTAGCATATTGTCAGGCTAAATACACACTCGTCGACTATACTTTTAAGCCTTTTTGAATAAAATTGAGAGGGTTAGGTCTCGATAGGTTTTGGAATATTTTTATTAACTCAGTTGGCATCGACCATAAATTAAATTAGAGAGTTGCAATAAAAATAAAATGCACCAATGACTAGCAGTAACTGGCACTTATAGTAGTTGATGTGCCTCCGTAGTTTTAAAGAATTTGTCATACATCAAGGGTTTTCCATAAAAGGCGGGTCGATTTTAAAATTCAATAAAAAAAAAGTTGTACGTTATATCATAAGATTATGTGCAGGAATAGGATTTTACTAACTTTGCCTTTATTTTGGTTAACCGGAAGGTGAAATCGACTTTCGAAAAACGTGTTGCCCTGATGATTGCAGATATATGTATTTTATTTTGCTTTTTTTTGCCTATTCATACCATAATTGCTTTTTGCATTTCTTCGCCATTGTTGCCTTTTTTGCTTTTTTTATTAAATTATGTTAATAAATTTCTTATAATTGGTTTTGCAGTAAGAGAAATACGAACATTTTCGCATACCGTTGAAAATCTTTAGTTAAAAACTCAGCTTTTAGATGAAACGATACGATTGTTGTGGCCCGATGAAGTTTTGTTGTTTGTAACAGTCGCTGCACCGTAAATGAAGGAGAGTGGCAAAACTCTGCCAGGGTAATACTCGAAAATGGTTCACGTTACTTGCGTCGCTCACGGTGTAAAGTTTGTGAAAGCATACACAGTTGACGCCTTCGTGTCGAACTTGAAAAAAAATATTTCTGAAGATTCCATCTCGGATTGCCATTTAACGATAATTAATTCTGTTAACTAGGTCAGTGTGGCTGTACAGCCGTTATCTCTTCTCTTCCATTCTCCATCTATGCAGACGGGACCAAAAATCACCCGAAGAATTTTTATCTCGAAGCATCACAAGACGCTCTCATCTTTCTTTGACAGGGTCCAGGCCTCAGCGTGTCTTATAGATGGTGATTTTAGATGCTCGAGAGAGGACTTTACTTCTCAATTGCCTTCTAAGTAAAAAGAAGCAGTGACTTGCAAGAGTTATTCTTCGTTTGATTTCAGCGCTGGTGTCGTTGTCTGCATTAATAGCGGTGCCTAGGTAGAAAAAGTCCTTAACTACCTCAAAGTTATAGCTGTCCATGATGACGTTTCGTCCAAGACGTTGTTGTTCAATGTCATTTTTGATGACAGCATATACTTGGTCTTGCCCTCTTGGACCACCAAACCCATCTTCTTCGCTTCCGTCGCAATGCTTAAAACGCACCACTGACATCACGCTTCGATCTTACAATTATGTCAATATCAACTGCGTATCCGAGTAATTAGATAGACCTTTGTAATATTGTGCCTCTAGTGTTTACGGTTGAGTTTTGCACAATTCTTTACAGAACGATGTTGAAGAAGTCGCATGACAGTGCATCGCCTTGTCTAAAACCTTTTTTGACATCAAATGAATCGGTAAGATATTTTCCGACCTTGATAGAGCAGCGTGCATTCTCCATCGTCATTCTGCACAAACGGATAAGTTTGACAGGGATGCCAAAACTAGACATTGCTCGGTAGAGCTCCTCCCTATAGATGCTGTCATACGTGGCTTTAAAATCGATAAAGAGATGGTGGGTATCGATTTTAAGCTCCTGGGTTTTTTCCAATATCTGCCGTAGTGTGCATATTTGGTCGATAGTGGACTTTCCTTGTCTGAAGCCACACTGATAAGGTTGTTGACGAATGGCTTCAGACGTTTGCATAATACGGCAGAGAGGATCTTATATGCAATGTTAAGGAGACTGATGCCTCTGTAGTTGGTGCAATTTGGAGGGTCTCCTTCAATTATCTATCGGGCAAACTATGCTGAGATCCCACTCATCGGGCAAGCTTTCTTCCGACCATATTTTGCAGATAAGTTGGTGCATGCTCCGTACCAAGTCATCGCCTGCTGCTTTGAATAGTTCGGCAGCGATGTCGTCAGCTCCAGCAGCTTTGTTTGACTTAAGTTTAGATATAGCTATCTTCACTTCGTCAAGGTCGGGTAGGCGGAATTGTTGATCTGCGTCGCCGAGGTTGAGTGGTTCTATCTCCCTTACAGCGGAATTTGGTTCGTCATCGCCGTTATATAATTTGGAGAAGTGATCTTTCCATATTCTCAACATAAACTGCTGTTCTACTACGATGTTACCCTGATCGTCTTTACAGGCTTCGGTTCGTGGCTGGTACCCTTGGGAGGTTTTTTGTACCTTTTGGTAAAATTTACGAACCTCATACCTGTTGTGACATCCCTCTATCTTCTCGATCGCGCGCTTCTCATGCTCTCTTTTTTCATCCTATTCTGCTCGTAGAGCTCGCGAGCAGCTCTAGTCCTGTTGTGCAGCGCTGTTTTGTATGCCACTTGTTTCGCGGCGTGCGCTTGCCGGCATTCGTCGTCAAACCAGGGGTTTCGCTGTGGTGGCCGTGTGAAACCTAGCACTTTAGAGGCGGCATCTCTGATGGCTGCAAGGCAATGTTTATTAGAGACTTGATCGAAAAAGGACATGGCAGTCTCTTGCGATTGTAGCCGTCTAACTTCGAATCTTCTCACAGCAATTCCTTGTTTTGGCTTGGATCGAGATATCTGTGGCCGTACCTTGGCTACAAAGAGGTAGTGGTCCGATTTAATGTTGGCCCCTCGGAATATTCGAACATCCTGTATACTGGAGAAATGTCGTGCGTCGATCGCAATGTGGTTAATCTGATTGACAGTTGATTGATCAGGAGATTTCCATGTCCCTGTGCAGGCTGTATCTACCAATTGTGCCACCAAAGATGTCTTCTTTTCCTAGCTTGGCATTCAAATCTCCAAAGATAATTTTAATGTCATAGCCAGGACACTGCTCATTTGTCTTATTTAAGAGCTCTAAGAATATGTCTTTAGTTTCTTCATCTTTCTCCTTTGTTGAAGTATGCGCACATATTAGGCTTATGTTGGTGAATTTAGCCTTGATGCGGATAGTCGTGATGCGCTTGCTCACACTGTTGAAACTCAAGACTTTTAGCCTGGGTTTAGTTCTAGACGCTGTCTTTGTTTTCGGTTGCAGTAGCCGTAGTAAACATCACAGTCTTTTAGTTTGCGGTCCATCGAATCGCACTTCTTGCATGGCGGTAATATCTAACTTGCATCAGTTTAGGGCTTCCGCTAATTGTTCTTGGAGTTCACTTAGCTAAGAATTTAAATATGGAAATTTATCCAAGAGAGAAACTAACAAAAGCTAAAGGTGCTATTAGTGCAACTTGAAATAGATATTTTCATACCAAATTTCCAATCCATTTCAGCTTGTTCAATACATTTGAAGCGGTTTTGGAATCAGTTACGCGCCACAACGAAACTGTTGAGAAACTTCTACGAAGCTCTGTTAAGAGAGTTTTTCATCTGGAATCAGGATTACCACCTCTGTTCAAATTAACACTAAAAATAAAAGTTGATAACATGCTTATTAAGTTAAGGAAGATGATCACTATTAGGCTTCCAAAGATAGCAGCTCTTCAAGCCGCAAAAATAAGTTAATTGCTTAGATTGGCAAGGAATGTGAAAAGGAACAAAAACCTTAACTGATTGACTATGATTTGAAAGCTTATTTTTACAAGATTATTTCCACCGTGGAGATTAAACAGCAAGAGAAACTATTTCGGGGGCGATATTAGTATTGTCGAAATATCAATAATGCTTAAGTAATATATTGATATATGTCTCTATGTATTCCGTTCGACATCTCTTTTTAAACCTTTGATTTACATTCTAGGGACAAGAAACATAGCAAACATTTTCTTTTCGACAAATCAAACCGATTACAAAAACTTTCGTATGCTTAAAATAAAGCATTTATCCCAAATAAAAGTTCACATTTAATTTTCTTAAAGAATTATTTGTAGTTGCACCTCTTCCAAAATGTGTGAACAAATCAACAAAATTTATATTTAAATTTAGAATCGCATTTCTTTATTGACTTTTTTTTAAATTTTTGTTTCTTTTTTCTTAAATTATAATTAAAACATATAACGATCTTATGTATGTAATAATTAAATTTTTGGATTAATTTTCAAAGAAATCCATATGATTTTAAAAAACCATGTAAAACATAAAATATACTGAAATAAAAATTTACAAACATTTTTATACTAAATTAAACAAAACAAAAGAAAAATCTGTAGAAACAAAAATATGGTATATATTTAGTTTTGTTGAAAAATATACATATATTGCAGCCAATATAATACATTATACATTCACAATAATAAACACTTTTTCATATAATAACAAACTTAAATTTAAGGAATTTAATTAAATATCTAATAATAGTATTTTAAAATTATAAACTAACTAAGACATAGTGCATTCTAATTTGTATTTCTTTTGTTTTTAACATGAATCGCATAACATTTTGTTTTTTTTTTTTAATTTTTTTACTATGTATATCAATTACATTATCTCTAATATTGTTAGTATAACAATTATTTGGTGTAAAAATAAATGTTTTTTTTATGTATGTATATCTCTTTGAAAAATATAATTATTATAATTTTTGTTTTAAGTTTTTTTACAATTAGTTCTTTCTTGTTTTTTATTCTCTTTTAGACTTGATTTAAATTCATTGTTTCATTTCATTTATTTTTTAAGGACAAATTTATGTTATTTTTGTATTATTTATACCTTATTGTTTCTTTTAGTTTTATTTTGTTTTTATATTGACAGTGAATGAGTTGAATATGTATCAATATAACTACACTTTGTATAGTTTTCTGATATATTATTCTTATAGAAATGAGAACTTTTTATCATATTTTTTATTTTAATTTTAATTCGTTATTATTTTGTGTAGTTTTCGATGGTTCATCAATGCCATTGGAATACAACGTGTGCAACCATAAGATACACTGTTGCAACTAATATACTACCTATCATAACCGGGAAACCAACTCTGTAAAAGAAAAAGCGAAAAGAAAATAATTTAATATGTTCTTTAGAATATAGACCTAACATAACATTGAGACTGTCTTCTTTTAAAATATAGAAGTTCAAACAACAACTTTGACAAAAAGAGATATAGCACAAAAATTGAGTACAAATGTCCACATTCTTGATGTGCGGCTGAAAAACAGAATCTATAAAGTAAAAGTGCATCTCAAATTAAGCATTTTTATTATGCATTTCTGTGAGTTCTTAAAATTTCTGAAGAAATATTACTAACTCAAATTTCTATCCAATCGCTGAACTTTCAACATAACTCTTCCTCAAAATCAGCTGCACATTAAGAATGTGGAATGTTATACCCAATTTCGTATTTCCCTTCTACTTTGAAACTATAATAAATATGCACCGGTATAACGTTTTCAATCCTTTTTTTATGCTCGTGCTAAGTTTAAACTTTCACAAAAATTCCAAGGTATGTAAGACACCCTCTCAATAAAAAAAAAGATGAACTCAAACCTTTAGCATACAAAAATCCTACTTAGTTACTTACTTGAAGTACTCCAAAAATGTGAATCTATATCCATGTTGTTCAGCTACACCAGCACACACAACATTCGCTGAAGCACCAATTAATGTACCATTTCCTGAAAAATAAGACTCTGAGTTATAAATTATTGATGACAAAACCTTAAAATGTGAAAACAACCTCCTAAACAAGCTCCAAATGCCAATGCCCAAACCAATGGCTGCAATGGCAAGTGCAAATCTTTATTTTGTGCTAGTGAAATGGCAATTTTGATCATCATTGTTGTCAATGGAATATTGTCAACAAAAGCTGAAGCTATCGCAGATACCTAAAAAAGTTATACAAATTCATTAAACAATCGAGCTCTCATAAAAACTTTTACAATCAGTTTACCCAGAGAATAAGGAGAACTGCCACAGCTAGTCGTGAGTCTTCACCAACGGACAAGATAACATTCACTGTCATTTTACCGATCCAATCAATCAGACCAAGTTCCGATAGGGATTCCATCAGAATGAACAATGCAGCGAAAAAGAGCAACGTTGACCATTCCACACGAGCCAGCACCGATTCCATATCCTCACGATCGGCTAAGATCAGCAAAAGAATTGCTCCCAGTAAAGCAGTCCAGCCTAATGAAAGCCTCTGCATTTCTGGCACTGAATGCAGGAAGAACAAACTGATCACAAATACCAGAGCAACTCCTGACTTATACAGCAAAGATTTGCTTCTGATGGGATACTAAAAGAATAAAGACACAAAATATTAGATCACATCTCAAATCGATAGAAAAAATTAAACAAACCTTCGCTTGTAACTGTCCAAGAGTCTGTTCATAGTTATCAGCCACGGTTGCTCCAGAATTAATCTTCTTCTTCAGATTTCTCTTTAACCGATTGACTTTCTTGGTCAGAGTCTCTCGGACAAGATCTTCATCCTTGGAGTATGAGGAGAGAGATGCAGCAGCTCTTTGCCAAACAGAGATTTCATGACGTAACTCCTGCACGTCCTGAGCTTCATTGAATCGAAGGTCATTGATATTTCGGAACTTGTAACGCAGCTGAATATATGTTTGAACCATCACCACAAGAACCCCAATTAACATATGAGCTGTGAAGACTGTAAAGTTGACACCCTATTTATAAATTTTAAAGTCCAATTAAATATCAACAACAAGACTTCCAAGAGTCTTACATTTTTAGCAATGAAGCTGTTCGAAGCAATGATAACATTTGGAGGATCTCCGACTGGTGTCAAGGCTCCACCAATGTTCGAGTAGATGATCATGCACATGAGAATTGGCACCGGATTAAGACCCATCACTTCACAAAGTCGTATCGTGACCGGCGTCATAAGAAGGACCGTAGTCACATTGTCAAGGAACGATGACATAATGGCCGTAAACAAACAAAGACAATTTATAAGTGGCCAAACTCTTCCATTTGTGATCTAGAAAAAAGTACATTTCAAAAAAAAAAATTTAAGAGCCTGAATAAACAGCTGCCGTCAAAATAAAACCTACCTTATAAGCAAACACAGCTAAGTAATCAAAAATTCCAGTCTCTGACAAAATGGCAACCAATATCATCATTCCAAAAAGCAGAAGTAGCGTCTCAACGTCAATCCACGCCATGATCTGTGCCATTGGTGGACGTTCGTCCAAAGCTGCCAGAATTCCAATAGCCATGGTCGATGCGATAATGGCTGCAAAAGTCCTATTCACCACCTCCCAAATGATCATAATGTACAGACCACACAAAACCAAAGCCGCATACACAACGCCAATGTCCTTGTTGATTGGAGTATCGTCATAGCTGAACTGCAGAGGAATGCCTCGACTTGCATCAGATTTCATACGAATCCGCAGAGCAGCTTTTTCGCTGTGGATCTTTGTAAATCTAGCTGCATCAATAGTGAATACTTTTGATCGTCGGACTTCGGGAGCAAAGTCAAGTAGTTCTTCGTCCAGCAGGGGGAGTTTCCACACCTCACTCAGATTTTGAGTGTGAGTTATTTCAAGCTCTTCCTGTATCAGGGCTGTTGTCTCATTCGAGGTGATTATTTCTTCTTTTCCAAGGTACAACAGTTGGACAAAAACATACAAATAATTAGTGGTTAGATTATTGGCGCTGTGTTCTGAAGCAAAGGCACCATCCAATGTGACTCCAAGTCGAAGTCCTTTTGGTATATTGCTTACAATGAAGTCTGGAAAAAGAGAAAAAATAACACAGCTTATTAGTGTTTTATAATATGTAATCGTATTTACTGATTTTTGCAAACGCAGCACCTCAACAAAAACCAACATTTTAATCAATGAAAAGACAAAATTATAAAGGAATATATTTTAGGCTTTTAATTTGCTTATAAAGGTTTTCCGAAATGCAAGCATGATTTTAATTTGCAAACCAATTTTGGAGTAAAGTATATTGAAAACACTAAATTTTACAGTTCTCACGCACTATTCTCACGGCTTGTTTTGGTTGACTTATTGATTTAATTAAGCTGTCAACAAAATCTGATCACATTTTTACCAATTGTGACTAATTTATAATGGCGGTAAATTCGTGTTATATTCTATTATCTGTATTTTTTAATCAAATCATTTTAAATTCTGTATTGTAGGCCAAAATGAATGAGTGTTAAGTGTCAAAAATGTTTATCACGCTTGAGGATGCATTTACTTTAAGCTGCTTGAAAAATAATGGTGATATCTTATTTTCATCTTTATAATTGTAGACCATGCACTCGGGCGTATACACAGTTTTGTAACTTTTAAAAACATTCTTGTTAAATTTTTGAATATTTACACGTTACACTGAATACATTTATTTGATTGCATTTGTATTACTAAATATTCTTAAATATGTTTGATATCAATATCTGTGTTCTTTTCACGGAAACCCAATTTTTAGTAGCATTTTTCGAAAATTATACAGGGTGGGACGGGCGTGCTTACTTTCTTACTTAAACAAATCATAACACAAAAAGTATTGACAATATTGATTTAATTATTTTTTCTGTCTAAGGTTTTATTTTATTTGGTTTTGAAAACGACATCTCGAATTATTATTTTTAAAAAGACAAAGGGTCTTTGGACGATCAGTGTATACCAACGATTTAAGGTAGCCCCACAGGAAAAAATCATATGAGGCTTAATCTTGCGATCATGCTTACCACTGAAGATCGCCTCTAAGAGAGATGAGCCGTTCGGGGAAGTGTTCACGCAAAATATTCATTGACCTTATTGCTGTGTGAGCTGTGGCCACATCCTGTTGGAACAACACTTCACATTCATTTCTTCAAGTTTGGGCAGACAAAAATCCACAATCATGCTGACATAGAGTTCAGAATTTACCGCAAATGCTCTTTCAATGTCTTCAAAGAACCATGGGCGAATAATGCCCATTCTGGATATTGCACACCAAACAGTCACACGTTCTGTATGCAGAGGTTGCTTATGAAGTTCCTTAGGGTTAGTGGGGCTCCAATATCGCATGTCCCTCATTACTGAAGAAAACAAGCAACATGATCGCGTCTATTAAGTTTTTGCACCACTGCCTGGGTGAAAATTATGTTTCTCATGAAGAATTCGTCTCACTGTGCGACTAGAAATCTCTAATGCAGCCGAATGTTTGTGTGCAGATCGCCTATGGGATTTCAAAATCGCCGCCATTACCGTTTCGATATTTTCTGGCGTCCTGATATGACGATTCTGGAAGGTCCATTATGTTTCTTCTGCACACTACCGTTATCCTTGAACGTGTCCACCCACAAACAAATCCATTGCTTATCAGAAAAACGACCTGAAGGTGCGTTATTGAAATGGTTTCTGAAAGCATACTGAATTGCAATGATCGAACGGATGAAAGAAATGTAGGCCTCCACGGTGAACGCGCTCTCTTGCTTTGTCCACTGTATTGTTGAAACTGAACTAGTCATAACGAAAACCTTAGATAACGTGCTTTCGAACAAGCCATAAGCCAACGCTCTGCTATTAATAGCCGCTCAGTTGCGAGAGAGTTTCAGATAAGGAAGCAACCACGCCCACTCTGTATTTCTTATAAACATAAATACCTATTGGATTTTTCTAAGAAAATTACCTTATTTTAATAACAATATTTTATAAAGAATTAAATATAGTGAATACTTTCATTTTGTTCTGGAGAAATTCTAGTCGTCAGTTAGTTCTTACAAATTGTGTGCAGTATTTCTTTAGATTTTAATTCTTTTTTGTAAAAACCGTCACTTCGAATTTTCCAAAAATTTTACCAAAAGTATAAAACGTTATTTTTTACTGCAGTAATCTATGTTAGAGGTAGAATCATTTTTGTTAAAATAAATATTTTACGTATGTCAAAACTATTACTTTGTTTTTTGTCGAATAACTAAAATTAGATATATTAAAGTTGGTTGAGTGAATGGTTTCATAGATAGACAAGATCAACTAAAATGTACACTATAATAGTTATTGTTTAAAAATACCACCCACTTAACACGTTTTGATGCTACTATCTGTAAAAAAAATCTATCTCTTTCGATTCTTGTGATATGGCCGACGAAAAAAGGTTTCCCGAATGTATGAACGTAAGAATGTACGTATACACACGTACGAAGTCAAATCTTTAAGAACCTTTGATTAAGATTCGAGGGGCTTTGAAATTTCGAAAAATCTAAAAATGTTTAATTCGAAAATCGGACGGATTACAATAACTCATTATTTGAAGATTAAAATATCAAGTATAAGTATGGTTCGGAAATTATGAATCGGTGAAATTTTGACGGTGTTAAACTTTGACATATGTTAGTGCCGTAACAATTATCATTTGGCATTTTAGTGATATTTCTAATAGCTAAGTTTTTCTTTTTGATTTCTTGCAAAATTTGGATGGTCAATAGGTTCTTAAGAAATGTTGAATGACTGTGTTAAAAAAAAATTAAAAAGATTGACTGCTTCAAAAATTTGTTTTCAAAAATACCGATTTTCAAAATACAGATTTTATTTTTTTGTATAAAATCAACAAACGATAAAAAACAAATTTTCTGAAGAATTCAATAGTTAAACTTGAATGCATATTTGGACATAAGTGTCAATTTGTTAAGACCTCTATATCAATATATTACTCAATGAACAATGATTGAAATTCTAAGTTAATTTTGATATCGCACTTGTGAATGTTTTCGAAAACTTCTGTTTTTTTCTCTACTGCTTAAATTACTTGGTATATTTTAAATGTTGCTATAATGGCCTTATTAAAGGTTTTGTTCTCTCCATAAAAGCAGAATTTCAAGACTTTTCTTCTTCAAAATATAAAAAATCGAAAATTTGAAAAATGAGAAACAACATTTCAAAACAGAAAAATGAAGTGGATTACTTCGTTTATTCACGAGATTTGAAGATCCCAGCATCCATTTTTATCAATTTGGTGAAGTATTTTTGTAGACTTTAGCAGTAAATTCTAAATTACCAACTTTTTAAAACAGCACATAGCTATCAATTAACTTAAAAGTTAAAGCTTATAATTCAAAATTACAAGTCACTTATGCACGTGAAAATATGGACATAAGTAGGTCTATGTCAGTATTTCACTCAATGAAGAATAATGGAAATACAGTTTGTATACCTTCTCGGTAAATATTTTTTCCATCTTCCGTATTTTGCTCTACTACTGAAAATACTATACTTTTAAACTTTCTTAAAAACTGTAACAATACTGAATAAACACTGAGTTTCACGATTTTTCTTTTTCAAATCATACACAAAGTTAAGTTCGGGGAAAATACTGAAAATAAGCAAGAATTTTTTAAAACAAAATGCGATAATCAGAATTTTGATCAATCCATTAAATTATCCACTCTTTCTTATATTAATATTTCAAAATGAAAAGTATTATTCAAAACTAAAATAATTATATTCAAGAACTTAAGAGAATCAAAAACAAATATTCAAATAAGTAAAAATTAAAAAAAAAGGTTCTTACGTCAATTTCGGAGGTATCGTACAGAGGTAAGTACAATAAGGCATAAAGAAAGACACATTGTAAATAATTTTTTTTTATATTGTACGCCCACTAAAGAGGATATGAATACCCTTATAATGATTATACACAGTACGAGTAATTAGGAAGGGAGGATAGGATTCGAAAGGAGATACCGATGCGCATTGGTTTTGAATGCCTGCACATTGTAATGAATGGGAAATATTGAGTCTGGTAAAGCATTCCAGATTCGTGTAGTGCGACTAAAAAAAGAATCTCTGTACTTTACAGTAAGTAATATAGGCTTTATAAATTGTAGCCAGATCAGAAAGGGTAAAAACTTCTTGCATCGTCGGGGAAAATTTAAACACTTAGCAGCATTTTGGGCGATGTCAAATATGTGATTACTCCATAACAAATTAACAAGTGGTTTGTAATGCATTTATGGATAGTGGCATTGGGGGAGGGTTACGCTTTTGCGATAGCTTTAAGTTTTCGAAGCCTTAAATTTCACACGGTTTTTGATTCCCAACTTTACAATGCTGTCAAGATCAGAAATTAATGAGCTGCCTTTTAGTCGTCTACATCTGAAGAACAAGGATGAGAATCTAAAAACGAATATAAGAAGCAGCGAAACAATTTAGTGGGGTTGAAGTTTCAGACAAAAGATAATTTATGAAAATAAGGAAGAGCGTCGGAGACAAAACGGAGCCCTGGGGCACACCAGCATTTATTTTGTGGATATAAGATTTAAACCCACCAAACACTACTTCAATTGAACGGTCCAAAAGGTAATTTCTACCCCAAGGAAGAAGGGATTTGTCAATACCAAATGCACGCATTTTTGATAAGAGGGCTTGGTTTCAAACTCTATTTAATGCTTTTGAAATATCAAGTGCAATAAACTTACTTTCTCCAAAACGATGTAAAAAATGTTTCCACTGTTCATTGAGATAAACCATGATATCACCAGCAACGAAAGCCATATTGCAGGTCATAAAGAAGCTTCCGTTCTTCAAGATATTTGTTAATCTGATAATAAATCGGCGTTTCCATGACCTTGGAGACAGGGACTTGGTTGATATTGGACGATAGTCAGTGGGGGAGGAATATTCGCGTTTTTTAAGGGACAGGCTGGACAAATGCAGTTTTCCATCCACTCCGAAAGAGACGGAAAAGCATACGCAGTGGTTTTTCCAGCGTTGAAGAACACCTTTTTAGAACAATAGCGGGGATACTACCCAGGCCAGCGGATTTGTGAATGTCAAGATTTGTAAGCACTTTAGTAACTGAACGAGTGCGAAAGAAGATTCGTCGCATAGAACAGTTCACGCTCTTAAGAACAGAAGCACTCAGGATACACTCTGGTAACGAAAAATCAACAGCAAACTATGCTGCAAGCAAATTGGCTTTATCAATCGATTTTACATAGGGAGTGTCTTTAGAAACTGGCGTAGGAACCGACGAAGACTTAATGTTATGCATATTTTTTACAAATGACCAGACATTGTAATATTTTCGCCGTAATTTCTGGTAGTGAAAAAATTTAATGCGTCGTATATTTCCGTTAAAGGTCATTCTAGCTTGTTTGAACTTATTCCGGTTTTCCTCAGTTGGGTTGGCTTTGTAATTCCGGAAACTTAAATTTTTGATAACTCAGACCATGTGTTTTCTTTGGGTTTAATATATTTTACCCTCTTAGGCATAAAATTTCTCATTCAACAATGAATTAAGTTTGCTATTATATCTGCACTGGAATCCACGTCACTACCGGGGAAGTATAGTGACCACTTAATTATAAAATATTTTCAAAAGTTTAAACTAAAAATCAATTTTGTATCAACTTACCTTTAGGTATTTGTGCAGGTGGAACGGAGAGTAATTTTCTTTCAACGACTTTTTCATTTGTTGTCATAAGAAAACCAGTGAAAAGTCCCCATACAACCAATAATATTATTATTTTTGTCCATTTTGGCCACTTTTTCTTCTAAAAATACAAAACAGTGTTAAATGTTTCAAAATCAAATTGCAAGTATCAACTATCAGTTGGTAATTGATAAATTCTAAGTTTTATCCCTTAAAACTTTATGTATTTAGAAATTATGGAACTTTAACAGATATTAATACATTTTCTTTTTATTCTTGTTAAGAACATTCTCAATTATCAGAACTGATATTTATCAACTATCAATTGATAGTTGACACTCACATTCGAGGTGACTATCTTACCTTATGATCGTGTCCAGCATCGATATCATCCATATGATTGGGTTGGTCCATTTTATTATTGTGTCCTCTTTAGAAACAAAATAATTAATAAATAATAATAAAATAAAAATATAATTAATACAAAATTTACCTTCCATCGATTCCATGCATTTGGCCCAATTCATTTGTAATATTTATTCTAATAGGTGCATTTGGATCTATTGAGTTATTATTATGGATTGTAGCTTCATCCATTGCATTAATATCTTCCGTTGGTAGAGGATCATCATCATGGAGAGTTTCACCAGCTTGAAAAAAATTAAACAAATAAATCTTTTAAGTTTTGAACTAAATTCGAAAACAACTCGAACTTAAAATTCCAGAAGTATGAAATCTAATTCCTCTTAAAAAATGTCCTACTTTTTAAAAGACAACACTCGTAAACTAAGAAATTCTAAGAGACATAACCCACACAATAATTACATCGAATTAAAAACAAAGCTTTACAACCTCGACTCAACCACTTTGTGTTTATAACTAAAAATGGAAAGTTAAGAAATAAAGGAGATTCCTGTGATTAGGTATCATAAAACACCCGTGATGTGCTATATCATGCCTGTAAGGATATTTCTTAGAACAATAAGGCGCACGCACATCTTTTCACCCAATAAAATAAAATCTGTCTTACGAGGATTCAAGAAAACTCAGCTGGATGCCAAGCCTCCCATCCTCCTCCTCCTCAACACCAATATTATCCTGGTTTATCTTCTATATATAGGTACATCCGGATAAATTTTGTGCGCGGGAGACGATGACGGAAAGACATAAAACAAAGTGTGAGAGGGCGAAAAGTAATTAAGCAGAAATCCTTGTTTAAGGAAAATTGGCTATGTTTTCGGGTAGACATATGTTAAAGATGGCCCTAAAGCTTTTTTTTCAATAGTCATAAACTCAGCATGATAGCTACTGCTACCAACAAATTTTAAGAAGAGAAGGAATTCCAAGCAAATTAATATGAGTTGGATGCTTCTGTATCTTAGCTCACTTAAGGTTGACCTTTTATGATGTTCTACGGGATTTAAGGAGTTTATTAAAACAAGAGTCTCTCGTTTTGTTTGAGGCAACAAAAAAAAAATTAGGTCATCTGGGATGACGAGTGCACGTGTTAATTAGATAAAGCTTTTGGGGGTTCTAAAAATAGAACTGCGAACACCACGTATTAGGTGCCGGTGTTTATTTTGTTTTTTTTTTCGGGGATATATATTTTTTGCTGATGATATTTTGGGAACGAGATTTAGATAGAGACGTTGACGTCAAATAGAATTGATTTTTCTGATTAGGAATTCATAGAATGCAAAAAAGGGATTTGCCAAAGAAAAAATCAATTATCGGTTTATTTTTAAAGCAAACAAATTTACAGACAAAAGGTTTTCGACTCGATTTGAATTTTCCATTCGATTTTAAAACTTTAAACCCAACGATAATAGGTTACATGAATAGGACACATGGCCACTCCAAAGTTCTTGATGTTTTCGAGATAAAAATCGCATGGATAATTTTTCGCCTTAAATGCTTTTCATTTCTGTAAGTTTATGTTTATTGCATATCTTTAGGTGTTAAGAAAACTGAAACTACAATTGAAATTGTTAGTTCACAAAATAATGTGGTAAACTCAGGCGTATACGCATTTTTCTTGTTAAAAAATGAATGTATTTCTAATTGTTGGCTTTAGGTGTCAATTTTTGGTATGCATCGCTCCAAGTACAAAAGTACAAAAAAACAATGGGACAGCTGATTATTAAAATGAAACCTCTAAGAAAACCCTTGGTATTTTGTAATGTGTGAAATTGTTTACAAAAAATTACAAAAAGAAAAACATTTTTATACATAATTTGACAATATTGAATTCGAGTCTCTTATTTCCAAGGGCTACAATAGGAAGTTACCCCGAGTGTGGGTTGCACCTAGTTTTTTTTGTTTTCTGATGAAATCATTCTTTAGTGTCAGCAAAAATTTAAAAAAAACAAAAATGCAGACAACACGTGCCTTAAATAATTAATAATGTAAAGTTTTTACATGCACAATACACATGTTAGTATAAATTATATAGAATCGAAAGTGATTTCTATAATGACGAATAATTCAAGTAATTCATTTAGACAGATAAATTGAAATGGAATTAAATTATTTATAAAGTATAGATATGTGTTTCTTTTTAAATTTTTATTCTGTACGACGTTTGATAATCACAATTGTTTAAATATTAAATTCATAAAGGAACATCATTTGTAATTCTGATACGATTTTCATATTAGCAATGATACAAAATACCGAAGTGGGAGTAGACAAATATCAACGAAAATACAGAGTCCGGCAAAAAAACCTCCCGTATTTTTAGACGTTTATATTTAAAGCTATCTTTAGATAAAATGGTAATGTTTAAAACTAAGTTTATTTTATTTAATGTAAAATGGAATAGTATTTAATTTAAAAAATTCAATCAAATATTTCTGTGAAATTGTTTATTTATTTGTCATCGCCTTTTAAAATATGAGTTTTTTTTTGCCGGACCCTTTACTTACATACGAGTACATTTGATAAAAAGTTTCGATTTCTTTGCGAGTGATGGTAATATCAATAAGAATTCAGACTAATGCGGACTTCAGAATATCTTTTTTAAGAAGCCAGCTTACATCTATCACTGGTTTTCATTATTGTTTTTATTTATTCGAAATTTTAAAGAGATTAAAAAATATTTCAAATCTTATTTGGTTTCAAAACAAAACAAACGAGATTAAGGCTTTTTTTACTAAAACAAAAATGCTTTATTTGACAAAGAACTTTTCTTTTAAATCATTTCAATTTTTTTGTGATAATCCGGAACATAATCGTTTCACTTTTTTTTTGCAACGAACAACTCTTGCCTCAAATTTTTGATAACAATAGTAACTGAGTCAATTAACTTTATGAACACTTATGATGAACCTTTGCCAGAAGATGTTTTTGTCACAATATCATTAATATCACATTAAAGGAATAAAACATGGTATGCGGAACAATAAAGCACCAGGAGTAGGTACTCTGAAAAATTCCTGACAAAATTATTAAAATTAAACTTCTTGATTTTCTCGAGTCTTCCAATGTTGTGCCAAACCAACAGTTTGGCAAGATGATAGTACGACACATCAAGTTTTTAGAATTTTCAAATATATTAGACAAAATGAATACAAAAGAATCAACGGGTGTAGTCCTTCTGGATGTTGAAAAGGCTTTTAATCATATGGCATGATGGTCTACTTCATAAACTAAAATTATTCGGTAGTCCTTAATATATAATAAAATTAATATAAAGCTTCCTTAGAAACAGGTAATTTCAAGTTCATTTAAATAGAATACACTCTTCCATTAAAAATATAACATCGGGGGTACCTCAAGGGTCAGTATTAGGTCCAGTATTATACATTACGTATGTTGCCAGAAATATGAACTGCGAAGTAGCAATGTTTGCCGATGATACCACCATTTACAGTTCAAGTAAGATTGGATATGAAATTTAAATGACTTGCAACATGCTCTACATAAAATTCATGATTATTTCATAACATGGAAAGTAAGTATAAATGCTGATAAAACACAGGCAATCTTTTTTACCAGAAAAAAAAGAAAAGCCTTTGCTATTCCACTTGATCAGCTAAAGATAAATAACTGTGATATCCCGTGGGTTGATTATGTCAAATATCTTGATGTATATTTAGAAAAGACATTAACTTTTCGGGACCATATTACAAATACACTAAGCAAAATAAGTATTGCCACTAAAATGCTATTGACTCTTATATGTAGGAAATCACCCCTGAGAAAGTTCGATAAAATTATTATCTGTAAAGTAATTTTCCAAGTTATTCTTAAGTTATGCTTAAGTGCAAAAACGCACTTAAAATAAAATGCACGACTGGGTGGAACGAACCAGCTCCTGTATACAAAAAGTCTGTTTAAAAAAGTGCCTGTAAACTAAGTTTGTCTTCAAAGATTTAAATACCATTTAATTTGTCAAAAAATGTGTGATTCATCCCAAGACACAACTCATTCTAGGACAACTCATCAGGTGAATGAAAAATACTTGTAAGCATACTTAACGAAAACAATTGGTTGTGTATTCAACTAGTTCGTTCAAAGCTTTTTCCTTTGGATAGCTTTATTTTAATTTCATATTGGAAGAACCAGGATGGAAAGTAAATTATCTGAAGATAAGAAAGAGGAAGAACATGTATGTTTAAATTGTAAAGCAATCGCCTATTGGTTGCGTAATTAGGTAGGTGTCTAAAGCGAATAAAGAATAGTTAATTGGCGTGTTCAAACCTTTTGCAGATAGATAAATAAAGACATGTTTATGATGATAATGAAGGAACGTTATTGGTAGGTAAAAGGTGCATACAACATTCCTTCTTTCCTACAACTTTTCAGCGCAAGCATGAATTATTACGTTCAGTTTATTTCTTCGTTAAAGTTTAAAAAAAAAAACAAGCATACGAACAGGTACAAGAAATTGCTATTCATGTGTTGTTTGCAGTCAGGCCCGTTTCTTTAATTTGTACTAAGTATTTATTCTTTATGTATGAAACAACCTTATTCGTAAAAAATAATATTTTAAAATCATATATAAAAAGGTACCAAGATAATACCAAGATGACCATCGTTGATTTTCACAGTATTTAAAGTTATAAAAACACATAAATATGTATGAAATGCAGTAAATTGGATAAAAGAGAGGTAGGTTATTAAAATGTTTTCAAAAAAATGCACTCTTTTGGGCTCATCCACAATTAAAATGATTTAAAAGAAAAACTATTTTAAGATTCAAAATTTAACTGAAAAATAAGTTTGTCTTTAAAAATTTAAATATCATTTTATAAATCAAGAAACCCTAGATTTTTGAAAATTGTTAGAACGGTTTTTTTAAATTAGTTTTTAATGTAATGTAATTTTCAATTTTGTTCTTAAAATATTTTTGGTATGCAGTTGCTTAGTGATTGTAAATATATGTTCTACATTTGAATTTCACAAAAAAATGTTGACCCGTTTTTGAGATATACAATTTAAAAAAAATAAATATTTTTTTAAAAATCCAAAAAATTAAAAATTGTTCTCTTGATAATCAAATATTATTAAGGCAATATAAGAGCTTATTCAGAAAAAAAAATATTAAAATCGGTTCAAAAGTTGCTGAGAAAATTAAAAAACAAAATAACGGTTCTATGAGTTGTACCTTTCCTGAACAATACAAAAATAAGTTTTTCTTATTGAAAGAAAACAAGTTAAAAAATAAAATTTTATAGAAAATTAAAAGAAAAATCTATCGGTTTGTTTTTGCGAAAATTCGAATTTTCGTTTTGTGACCAAAAAATTGTTTGGGGGCCACTGTTAGTTTTGATCTTAAAACAAAATAAAAAACGCCTAACTCGAATCTTTTCAAAAACTTAACTTCCAAGTTTGAACTCAATCGACCCAATGGTTTAGGCTGTAGTAGCGTGGACAGACAGACAAAACAGAGTGGACGGAATAATTTTTTCTTCTCTACCCTCGTAATATCATGTTTAATTAAAATCTCAAGTTTGAAATTTTGGACGAATGCAAAACTTGCCATATACTCGTAGTTCCTATATGTCGCAAGTAAAAATTACAAGTTTCTCAGAATAAAACATTTAAAATAATGGCATATTTTCACTCAAATTTTACACTATCAAACTGGAGTTATTTCAATACAAATTTTGAATAAAGGATATTGTCAATTTCGTAAATTTAAAAAAAAATCAATGATGTCTATAACAGGCCCCATATCCCCAAGTATAAAAATAAAAATAAAGCGTTTCATTATTTAGTTCGTTGTTTCTTTTAAAGCAGCCATCTTTGACACTATTTGACTGCTGACTGCACTGAAATAGTCAACATTCTTTACCAAAATTGTAATAAAATTGCAACTACAGTTCGTAAAATTATGTATAGGCAGCAAATAGTGAAGTTTAATATCGTTTGAGCTTATGAGAAAAGAACAACTGAGAATATTGCTGCTGTAGCCCGCAGTGTTGTTCACCGATTTTAGGCCATACGCAAACAAAACTACCCAATATTCTGCGTAAAGGCTTAGGATTTAAGGCTTCTTAAGGTCCGTAAACACAATGGTTTAAGCCGGTTAATCACCAACACCGTTGTTTTTTCTATGGCTAGGTTTCTTAAATGCGTCAAAATGATTCAGATTTTTATTGAAAAATTAATAAGCCTATTTTCACATGGAAGGCTAAGAAATTAAGAAGAAATGACATTTGAGCCTAAGGAATTGCTGAAGAGCCTTTCTATCATCGACGTGTAATTATTTGTTGAGTTTTTGGGACTTTGTGGCGTTTTTATTGCACTCTACTAATTCGAAGATGAGGTTGGTAAAACTTTTCGTAAAGTAATTGAGAAATTATAGACTAGATGCTATTTTGTTAATATCTTTTACCATTGGTAATGGCATATATTTTTTTCACAATGAAATAAACATCCATTGATTTTTTGTACTATCAAAGTACAACTTTTTATTGGAAAATCCTGTTTTAATAGGTAAATACAAATGTTGTGTTTGAAACAATACTTTACACTCTTACTGTTTATTACTGCAATGTCTCCCGCACAAAATACCGTCAAACCTTTTGAAATTTCCAATATAATGCTAATTTAAAAATAAACTAATAGTGATCTCTGAACACCATAGATATTAAATACTCACAGCTAATAGGTATTATACCTACTTTAAAAAAGTATTTTAAATCTATCAATGCACAAATATTTACATCGGTAATTTAAACTTCAGAAATATCAATGAACTTTTAAGTCACAAAAACTGTTACATTCAGTCACAAAATCCGAAGCATTGTTTTTTTGAAGTAACTCGCTGAGCTCAAATAAAGAATAATACTTAAAAATTGCTGCAATTAAAAAATTAAAAAAGACACAGAAGAAAAGTTACAATTCTGATAATCTGACTTTAAAAAAAAAAAGTTTTTTATTAAAAATGTGTCGATTATATTTAAACTATTAGTATCGTAAGTGGAACCTTTCGTAATAGGGGTCAATGTCAAAAATTCGGTTTCGATGTACTTTCATTAATCTTTTGATGTAAAAGTAAGAAGTTAATTCTTAAAAATAAAAATATTTTTGTAATAGGCCAAAAGGGTACCCCACATATTTAGAACCGTTATTTTGTTTTTAATTTTCTCAAGAACAAATGTACCGATTTGAATAATTTTTCTGCACAGGGTCTTTTATTTTCTTAATTATATTTGGTCTTCAAAAATATCAAATAATTTTTGGACTAAAAAACCACTCTAATGATTTTCGAAAACAAAGTTCAATAAATTAAGGTCTTTTTTGATTTATTGAATGTCATTTAAGTTTTTGAAGACAAGCTTATTTTATTAGTAAATTAAATATTTGTCTAAATATGTAAAAGTTCTATTTGCAAACATAGTTTTTAAATACTGAAATTTTGTTTGTGTTTATTGTTTAGATTTTGGTCCTATTTTTTGAGATATCGAATTTTAAACAAAATTGTTGACAAAAAAATTATTTATAGAAATTAAAATAATACTTATCAAGATACTGGTACTTTATTGGAGCATTACAAAATTAGATTTTTATATTAAAAGAATCCAAATGAAAAACAAACATTTTAGGGAAAATTTAATAATAATTAATCAGGCCGTTTTTTTTTCAGAACAACCAAATTTTTTAATTTTTGAATTTGTTAAGGGACTGTTTTATTTGTAGTTTTAAACAAAATGAAAAACTCCTAACGGTAACCATTATTTCCAAGTTAAAACGCAATCAATCAAATGGAACCACTTTCTTCGACATCTCTACCATCGTAGTGTCATGTTTGATTAATATTTTAAACATTTTTTACGAATGTAAAACTTGAAATGTATGTACATATAGTACTGTGCAAAAAATTTTGAACTAGAACCTCCAACATTTTTTATTAAAAAAAATTGTTTGGAAAATCAAAAAGCAACATTTTTTCTTTGGGCCAACTTCCACTTTCGTTTGGGATCGTTGCTGTGTTGGAACGTCCATTTCCCAATGGTAATAAGGCAGAATGATGTTTCAAAGGATGTCTACATATTCTTTACACTTCAATTAGCCCTCCATTTGTCGAATTAGACCGATTCCTTGGCTTTTCTGGCCAAGGAATCCGAAGACCAAATTGAACCATCTCCATGTTTGACCGTCCCTTAAGTGTAGTTTTGCCTCTGCAACCGATCCATGCATATTAAACTTTCATTCGTTAGAAAACAAGACCTCATCGCATTTTTTGGAACTCCAATAGAGATGAGTTTTTGCAAAAGCCAAACGAACTTTTACATTTTTTTAAAAATAAATGGCTCTTTTGCTACCTGAAAACCACGCAATCCGTTGATGGGTCAATGGGTAACCTAAGTTTAATTTTTGCTTCCCTGGATGATTCCGTGGGTGTTCTTCTGAAGAAATGTGTTATTTTTCAACCATCTTTTGCTGTGGTGCTTTGAGAACTTCCTTCTCTATGATGGCATAACACACTTACACTTTTGATTTTTCTACAAATAGTTGATTAGTGAATGGAATATTTCTTTGAAATATCTTTTTGTGATGCTATTTTTTTGAAATCACACAAAATTCTGGATTTTTAAAACAAAATCTTTTTTTTTTCAATTTAAAAAGAATTAATCTTATCGATCAAAGTCCCGGATAAAACTAACTAAACAATTGAAGCTAAACGTATTAACTTACGAGTACAAACCTCAAAATAAATAAGATTAACCGTTATCAAAATGAGACGAAAAGAGAAATGGCCACTGATTGCAAATGTTTTGCACAACTGAAGTCATTATTGTTTTTGTAAAAGCAGTGCATTTTATAGAATTTGCCTATAATTCAGTGCTTTAAGATAACAGTAAGATGACATAATACAAAAGTCTAAAGCAATTAAAATAATTTGATTCTAACAACGGCAGTGATAGTTGCAAAAGTTTTGCACTGTACTGTAGTTCCTATATGTACATATTTCGCAAATAAAAAACTTTATTAAAACAACTATGTATAATGTTTTTTAAACAATTTAAAAATACATTTTCTTTGCACCAACATTTTCACTGTTGGAATATTTAAATTACTTGAAAAAAACTCCCTTTCAAAAACTACACTATTAAGAGTAAGTAAAGATACAACATTGTAGCATTTAAATGTAAACATTGAGATTTTTATCACGTCTTTTTATTTAAAACTTTTTTATCTACAAAATACAATTTGTTTTTTTTCTCCAAAGCATGTGAAAATGAAAATATTTGTAATGAGCAAATATCTCATTTTAGCTTTATTGAATCTTCAAAAACATATTTTTTCTCATGATAGCCCAAACTCAAAAATTATCATCTTTCTACACTAATGCCAAAAATCAAGATATTCATTATTGAAACATGTTTTTATGAAATATTTAAATAAAATATTTAATTAAAGAACAAAAGAAACGAAGATCCATTCTTAAAAACTCACCATGAAGTCGTTCATGTTCCTGACGGAATGACGCCAGACTGGGGTCTTGTCGTATTTTTTCTGGCAGTGATCGCCATATCTGTAGCGCACCCTCGGTCACTTCACTGCAAAAAAAAAATGAATACAAATTATTCAATTATAAATTATACATATTTGTGTATAATATTAACGCCCATTAACATCTTGATTAAAAAATTAAACACTATTATAAAATAAATGATCGTTCAATTTGACACCACAAATAAAAAATACATAAATTAAAGCTTTTCACTTGTCGGCTTATTGTATATATTATAATTGTAATTCCTTAGATATACCACAATTATGATAGGTATTATCATGATCACTGAATCGAGTAACAAGTCTATTGAATTTTATAACCCCCACTCAATTCTAAGAGGGTGTGTTCTTGTAATAAAATTAATATGATTTAATAATAACTTAATTTTTCAATTATAAAACTTAACAAAATAGATAGAAAAAAAACTATTCAGCCTACAATGATGATGTTCTTCGTCGCCTTCGCTGCCGCCTTACACACCACATTCTGTAATCAGAGCCTCAAGACTTTTGAGAACATTTAAATAAAAGTTTGTTAGACGACTTTATTCGACTATATCACCGCACAACCGACAACGGACGGCACGTTAAAAATATATATAAAAGCACATTCATCGAATTTCAAATAACAAAAAGTTTCAGCACGTAATTTGGTTTGTTGAAAAATTGTAATTTATCTTAAATAGCTTAAATGTCAATTATCCAGATTAATATAACTTATAACACACTATAAGTAAAAAAAAATAAAACACCGGCGGTGGTGATATGGCGGCGGGCGCTACACGAGTTTGGCAGAAATGTTTTTGACATTAAAAGACACACTTCTCTATTCCCGAAATGATGGATTAATAGCACAAACGACGAAATGTCTAATTGTTGTTATCTCAATCGTTCGATATTAATACCTTTTCATATGCTTATATATGTACTTGTTCAATTAAAATTGATAGCGCTAACGAATAAGCGTCATATTACACAGATAAATGACGAAAACTGTCAATACACAAAAGATTGATAACCTTGTATATTTTGGAAAGATAAAACATTGTTTTTGTTTGAGAATCAAAAAGAAATAAAACAACAACAAAATTCATTATCTTTGAGTTTAGAATTGTTTAAATAGATGAAGACATTATTATTTTCTTTTTAATGCTGATAAGCGAGCTTTAACTTAAACATGATATTTGATTTTTATTAGAGAATTGAATTGTGTTGGTATTACAAAACGAATATACGTACAATCATATTTTTTAAACCTTATATGAGCTGGTAAAACGTGCTCTTGGCGTTATTAGAAAATAAATTAATTAACAAGCTATAATTTGTTATAAATCAATATTTGTTGATTTTTTGTTAACTTTATGCTCTCATTAAGATTAGAGGTTAATTTCGCCGGCATATAGTAGACTTTATAAAATTTTCAAATACAAATGAATTTGAAATTTTGACTTAAAACCTGAATTTTGTCAGTGTCTACAATGTCTAGACTTTGGAGATTTATCATTTTTCTTTCCAGGGGTGAGTGTTGAATATGCTTTTGTTATCGAAGAAATGAGTAGACACATTCGTTAAATTCTACACAAAAAAAAAAGTTTCCAAAGTAGACCCTTAATGTTGATAGATGATAAATTAATGAAGAAATTTAACAAACTTTTGATGCTCAAAATTGAAAGTGATTAAGTTTGATTGCTCAAACGTTTATACATAAAATTGGTCAATTTAATTTGCACTGAGAAAGTGGTTTTATCGAAACTTGTCAACAAAAGGTTGATTCTGTTGAATGACCTACTTAGTTCTTTTTAGGTGTACACTGTCAAATGTAATCAAAAAACTTAAAAACTTCAAAATGGATTCTAGTAACTATAGTTATATTGGAAAATAAATGGGAAATCTGTTGGAACAAGTCTTGAATAAATAAGTGAAATTATTTTCCAGTAAAAAATTATTCTGATTTTAAAATCAAGTAAATTTCCGGATATGCCTTGCAATTACAGGCCAATCAGTTTACTTAGCTTATAAAGTAAGTTTGTCTAACAAGTACATATTAACAAAAACAATAACACACGGTAGAAGAAACGATGTACTTCCGATTTAGAATAGTTTGAATGAAATGAGTCCAGAAAAAACATAAACAAAGATTTCAGTGAAGGAAAAAGCACAGGTATGATGTACCTAGATATTCAGAAAACGGTTGACACCGTTTGACAAACCGCTTTGTAACACAGTCTTTTAACTTTCAATCAACTCCATTTTCAATTGTTTGTACTTTCAAATAAAATGAAATTAAGAGTTGATAATATAAACAAGTCGTTTTCTAACGTCTTTTATGAGAATGCGGGTGTACAACAAGACTCTAACCTTGGTCCCATCTTACATGAAATTTTTTACTTCCCATTGATGAAATTTTTTACTTCCCATAGGAAGTTATTTTAATGGGTTCGATTTGTCGAATTAAAAATTTTGACATTTCTCAACGTTTCAAGGTCCCTAAGGGCGAGATAAGAGATTTTTAGAGGAATGTCTGTGCGTGCGTGTGGACGTACGTTCGTACGTCCGTACGTTTGCGAAGTTTTTTCGTCTTTCATAGCTCAAGAACCTGTAGAGATATCGACTTCAAATTAGTTTTGTTATTTACATAATAATGCAGAAAGATGCACAAAGGACCACAGAGGACTCTCAAGGAAATAGCTTGGGTGGTTTTTTTTACCATAGCAATTAAAAAAAAAGGTGAACATTTTGGTCAACCCTAAATATTTCACGTACCAATAACGCTAGAGACTGAAATTTAATTTTATATTATGTGTATATTGTAACGTAATACTCAACAAATATATTTTTGGACAAAATTCCAACAAACGGTTTTTTTTTATAAATCAAAAAAACTGAAAAAAAATTGTTCGCCTCGAAAATTGTACGAACAAAAATTATTTTATTTATAAAACAATTTTCTGCAACTGAAAATAACGTTTTTAATATCTGGTAAAGTTTTGAGAAAAATCGAATTGACAATTTTTCTACAAAAATTAAAAAACCTAAACAAAAATTAAAAAACAAGTTAGTAAAAACTATTTTGGACTCAATTCTCTTTTCAAAAATTTGAGATTATGGCTTTTAACTAATTTTACCTTATAACAAATATTGTTTTCAACATTCGGAAAAAAATTTGATAAAAATAAAATAGACGGTGCTTTTTACATAAAATAAAAGCCTAAAAAAAATGTATAAAAGTTTTTAAAAATTGATTTTCGACTCAAATATCTTTTCAAAAATTTTAAATATTGGCTTTAAACTACTTTTTTCTTTTAAAAAATATTGTTGCCAACATTCAGTAAAATTTTGAGAAAAATCTAATTGACAGTTTTTTTACAAAAAAATAAATACCTAAACAAAAAAATTAATAAAAATTGATTTTCTATTCAAATTGCTTTTCCAGAATTAAAAATATTGTCTTCAAACTTTTTTTATTTCACAGAAAATATTGTTTTCCATCTTTAGCTGTTTTTTTTTTATAAAAATCCAACACTCCGTTTTTTCATAAAAAAAAATAAAATCTACGAAATATAGTAAGCAAATTTGGTAAATAATGATGTTCGGTTCTTGATATCTGTCAAATTAATTTCATTTATCCAAATTGTAAAAATTTAAGAAATGCTACTAAAACTGGTAAAATGTTGTCTCCGACTAAAAACCCATTTAAGAAAATTAGATTTTTAAACTAAACTATTTCTTTATATGAAAAATATTGTTGGCGATTTTAAAATTTTTAAAAATAATTCAACCGACATATTTTTAAACCCAACACGAAAACCTACAAACTTTAAAGCGAGACAAATCGACAGACGGGATGGGAAGTTATAAATGTGGGTCGCATCCCAGCCTCTTTTTAACAATCAAATTAATGTTATGCGTAAATTCTAAGTTGCAACAGAAATGAACACTTAAAGTTATCGTCTAGTATTATAAAGGGTTGAGGGCAAGGCTATTTTTCCCACACCAAAATGTGAAACTACCAATGTCGGCTTGTAAAAGAATACGATCATGGATGGACTTTATTATTTTGAAAATCTTTACGTCGTCAGCAAAAATGATTAGTTAACATGAACGTAACATAACGATACATCGTTAATAGACAGGATGAACAAAAAAGGGCAAAGATGGCGGAACAGCAGATTGAGCAACAAAAGGTTCAGAATAACACTTTCTAAATTTTACCTCATAGGATCTGTTTTTAAGGTATGATTTGATTCAAGCTAAAAAAAATTATGGGAAAACAAGAGCCTTAAGTTTAAATAAAATTATTTCGTGGCTGAGTTGGTCAAAAACTTCAGAAAAGTTAGTGTACACAGAGTCAACTTCAACCTTGTTCTAAAGTTTTTGAACATATTTTTGAGAATGTGAAAACATTTGTAACGGTTGATCTATTTTTTCACAAAACCATATTGTCGTTTTCTAATGAGATTCTTACTAAAAAATGCTACACTTTTACAAACAACTTGTTCAAACAATTTAGGAATACATAAAAGCTTTGCAATTGGCTTTTAGTTTGTTATATCCGCTTTGTTACCTTTCTTGAAAATTCAAATGAAGAAATTACTACTTTTTCTTCTTATGTGTCTTTTGTTCTTAACTTTAAGACTTAGGTTAGGTTATAGTGGCTGTCCAAGATGGAAACGGACACACTTAGGCCAGTTTAATGGCTCATTGTGATACCACATGAATCTTGAGGCTTCCACCTAAGCTCAATGGAACCAGCTTGAGTCCCTTACGAAACGTGAGAGGCTGATTATACCGATATGATTAAGATCGTTTAGATTGTTTTGAAGATTGAAGAATTATTCTAGGTGATTCTTACGTTTTCGAGCTAGAGCAGTGCATGTGCAGAGAAAATGAAGAACCGTTTCTTCCTCTTCCTTGTCCATACAGCTTCTGCAAAAGTTATTTGAGAATACGCCTAGTCTCGTGGCGTAAAAGAAATAGAAGAAAATTTTGTGAAAATCAAAAGTTAAAATTAGCTTATCTAAAAAAACTAACAAAACTAATAAAATTGAGAATTTTGAAGAAGAAATGGTAAGAAAAGGAAGGAAATTGAGTTTTATACAAAAAAAAAATTCATTTAACAATTGCAGTTTTGACATAAAATAAAAACTTCATGAAGGAGGTTGTTCGTAGACTACTACATTAACATGTGGTGTTGAAGCGAGCTTTAAGCTCGCCTCAATTGTTTATATACCTGAGTCGAGTTGAAATAAGCTTGATTCGAGTCGATTCCGGTCGGAGATCGGAGATCTGAGATCGAGTTAAAATTTGTGAAGAAAAACTTGTGTGGAGAAGTTGGTGGTACAGATATAAAATATAGTTTTGTTTTAATGAAATTAAAAAAAATTGCACATGGGGTAGGTAGCGTATTCTTATAATATGTTGTTGAACTATTCAGTTCTTCATTGTTTAACACGAATCTAACTGTCTCACTTGCACTTCATAAGAAACATCAAAACACCATTTGGATTTTAGAAAGTGCTGTCAAACTTAATCATTTTTAAATTTTCTTTTGCGGTGAAAACACCAAAAAGATTTATTTAATCGAAACTGAGTTAATCCTTTGGTGGAAACATAGCAAAACTAGTTAGTCCATTTTTAAACAAATCTTTCAACAATAATATATTGATTTTTTTCCCCAATTGAAAACACATACATAATTCCAGATGCACAACTACTCAACGAACACAGCCATCGAGATACAAATGCAATATCAATCGTAACAACATTTGAGAACGAAATCACAGAAGATCTATTTGAGACTTGTATAAATGTCAAAAACCCATCCGTAGTAAGATTCTGCTTTAACTTTTTTTCGGTAGTATCCACACTGCGGATATTGTTTCTGTTACTCGTGTAAAATCCTACTATACTATTGATAGATTTTCCAACAAAATACGGGTTATATTAGTTTTTAATGTTTTGTAATAATCTTATTATTTATTCATGTATTTATTTATTTATTATGAATTTTAAAGCTTAAAATTATTTCAATAAAGGATTTTAGCAGCTTATTGCTTCACTGTATGTTAAATTATTTTTTGCCTAAAATGTGTTATTCTTATTGTCAACAGCAAGATATATATACCATGAATCCAAATATTGAATAATGTATATAGATTACGAGAACTCTGAGACATATTTTCTGGTACAATAAACATTTCTATTCTATCACGAAGCAGATCACCTTTGAAGCACTATGGAATGCAGTCCTTTGAATATTTTTCGTATCCAAGTATAACTATGTATCTACCCTAGACATGATTTAGGAGATGACCTCTTTCTACTATTTTTCCACTAATAATCTATTTTTAACTTATGTATCTTAATCCCCTTGTCGGCGTTGCGTTGCGTTGTCGTCATCAATCTATACACATCTAAACTATAAATATACTCGTAAGCACATGGTCGCGTGTCGTTCTAATTTTAGAAAATTGCAAAATTCTTTCATCTCCTAGTTATACATAAATTTAGCTTGGACTAAGCTTTGTGTTAATTATTGTATAAAATGATATGACAATCAAAAGAATATTCACTACAGAATTTTAACTTCTTTCGAAACTATGCATAGACACTAATATTTAAATATTCACACACAATTATTTGTATAGCTTCCTCTTCTTATAAAACATTAAACAAAAAATTGACATTGTTGTATATTTGCAGTGCATATGTACAACATTATCCAAATAGATGTACATTATATATATATTAGATCATTGGGTCATTTTTGATAGAGGCACAGACAGAAAACTGACACTCTCTTATATGTAAAGCTAACCGCTTTTCCGTGTAGGTAAATGGCCATAATAATATCCAACATGCAATGATGGTCGTCCATCAACCATCATATCAAAATATAGTTTTTTTACCCCGCTCTCTGTCAATTGAATAAGTGACCGAGACCCCTGATAAATAATAATAATAATTGTAATTTGAATATCTCTGTTCGAGGCTGCGAAAAGCGCTGCACTTTGATTGAGGAGCATATTCACATCCATATTCATATGAAGGTACATTTACTTTACTTTGGAGTCTTTGGAAAAAATTCAACTTAACAAATTGTAATATCATCGTCACTTTTTTTTTAAATAATTTCCTCTAGACAATTGAAATAACAATCATCCCATCATCAGCTCTTCACTGTATCTTAAGAAGCATTAATATAAGACTTTAAAATTTAGTGTAAGAAATACATCTTTGTACTACTCGTAACTATACTAACAAGAACTAAATGATGAGATTTAAAGTATCAAGTTTGTAAACAGACCCACTTCCGTTTAATGCATAATATGGCAATGACTTTCATATTTTAATTAATTTTATTTACTGTGTGAATATTTTTCTTTGAAGGGGAAATTCAACATAATTTTGTAATATTAACAGCAAAATTTAATTATTGCTTTGACCGCTTCTTCCGACTGGTAAGTTAGTTGATAGAGTTAAAATTGGATCCTTTTGGGAATATGAAAATGTAGTTAAATCTCATTTTTTATATATACATTTGCCTGCACTTACAAAGCTTATGTCGTAAAACTAAAGGATATTTTTTAGTGGTATATAATTTTTAGTTGGCGGCACCATTTTAATAGGTGGACATTTTTGTTTTCAGTTGTCAAAGTGATTACTTTTTAGTTTAATTTGGTATTTCAAGAACTGCACCCAAAACAAGATTGCTTTTCATTCATAATTTATTTAGCGATGAAGCTCACTTTTGGTTGAATGCTTATTCACACCAATGAACAAAACTGTCGTATTTGGAGCCTTGATAATCCACATTCACAAAACTGACTATTTGGGGTCAATTATAGCTATTATTGGTTTTCATCATTGTAATCAATCACTGGAATTTGTTTGCAAGTCTTTTTTAACAATCATAAAAAATGTCTGTCATTGAACAACATTTGTTAATTAAAATCCATCGATAAAATTTTAGTAACAGAAATCTGTTATTGGAATTGGATGAAATTTTAAAAGAAATCAGTGGAACGATTAGTTTCACTTTTGAACATAACTGGTACTTTTGTGTTCAGAAAAATAAATGTCCATACGAAAAATGGAAAAATACATTCTTTTGCAAAAAAAAAACAATTGCGTAACTAAACTTTGTTTGCTTTCGAATCGATCAGGATATAATTTTCATTTCTAACCGAAAGAAAACACAGTCCAATACACACTAAAAAAATGTGTGGAACTTCCTCGTGAATTGGCTCCAAGATCGTATCATTTAACTCCACTTGACTATTTTCTGTTAGAATATGTGAAGTTACTATATACGACCACAATAGTTGAACACACTTATAGGAAATTAGAACATCAGATTAGACTACGTGAAAACGCAGCGCGCCGTATGATCATATGCCCGAAATCATATTTTAATTATAACATCAGGTGATAATCCTTCGAATAAAGAAAATTTGGTGTCAATTTGAAAGAAAAATCATTTATGCTTTATTCCATATCAAAGTTACAATGCCTCTAAGGAGACACCCTTTATATCCCTCTTTCAATTGTGCCAAATGTTGTAACATTTTATCTTAAATTACATTTTTACCATTAAGAATTCAATCTATTGAAGCCCCAAATTGACGGTAGAAAAAATAAAAGGCAAAAGCACAAAATTCGAGGCTTATAGACAAGAGAAAGGGGGAGAGTTTTAAAGACTCTTATATTTTATTACCTGTGAAAAAAAACAGAAAACCAAGGAAACTCTTATACAAAGCAACGATATCAAAATAAATTGATGCATAATTACAACTTTTTTCACTTTAAATTGAGGTTTTCTAATTTTCCGTCAAGAAAAGAGAAATCGAAGTTTAAACGTGAAAAAAAGATAAAGGTTGACTTAGATTATTTTTAGATATAAAAAAGTAAAAATAAAGTGGATAGCGCAATAGTCCTTTGGGAACTAGGGCCTAGTGACTTACAACTCCCAACCATTCATGTGTGTTAGTACTGTTGTCAGGAATGGAGGGAACATACAGTTTTATGCCGAATCTGAACGGCTAATTTGAGAAAACACTTTTCTATCCTAACCTATCCTAACCTAACCTATCATAAAGCAAGCATTACTATTGGAGAATTGGTCAATTCCTCGCAGAAGGCAGTACCCGTGAAAATGTTAGGGGGCAAAGGCAGGGATAAAACCCAGGACCCCTTGCATGACAGTCCAAAGCTTTTTTCTTTTAAATTCATTTGTATTAATTTAATCTTAAACCTATCTTACGCACTAACTATCACGCTACGGATACTACTATTTTTAGTTATGCCTTCTTTTAATTTTGATGATTTTGGTTTGTATTTTTTTGCAAAACTGGCATTAAAATATTACTCCACATAAAGGATTACATTTTCTTATTTCTTTTAACTTAAGTTTCTTTAAAGTCCCGACCCGACCCTTAATGTACTTTACAGAAGTGAAAAATTGCCATTTTAAGCAGTTGGCCCTTTTACACAAAGTGACAAAGTGAAATAAGCCCACATCATTTTAAAAGTGATTATATAGATTGAGTTAATAAGCAACACCTCTACTTGGGCACACTTTTGGATTTGTAGTAAGTGCGAGGTTCTAACTAAAATCACCCCAATTTAGCTGTATTTCACATTGTTTAAATTTAATAACACCAACTGCTGAAAATTTGTCCTATTTTACTTTACCGTGGTTTTATTCCACGGAACCATTTTATCACCAATAATTGACAATAAAATTTCTTAATAAAATTTAATGTTGAAATTTTCAAGTTCACCATGGTTGGTAGATATTTTCGTTTACAAAGAATCGGTTCGCAAACAATATACACACATGTACATGCAGCATCTGGACCAGCTGGGGAATGATAAATCCTAATTTGTACATTTGCAAGCACTTTTAAAAAAACAGTTCCAAGTTTTATTTCTAGACCTACATCAATTTGATGGAGTTTTAAAGAAAAAGTCATACATTTTAGAAGCACACCAAAATCCTGATTTGAAATGAATTTTTATTTTCTAATGAATTATACTACTGCAGAATTTACTTTAAAAAAATAGTATTTGTTTGACCCTGAAATTCATTTAAATTTCAATTTATTACAACAGAATCATAATTACATTCACTTTATTTATTTTCAAATGTATGTAGAAATATTATTATTTTAAATTAAATATTCTTGTCAGCTATCTTAGTAATCAATTAATTTGGGAGATATCAAGAACCGAACATCAATTTTTACCAAATTTGCGTACTATTTTTTGTAGATTTTATTTTTTTTTATGAAAAGAACGGACTGTTTGACTTTTATAAAAAAAAAATAATGAATATCGAAGACAATATTTTCTGTGAAATAAAATAAATTTTAAAGACAGTATTTTTGATTTTTGAAAGCTATTTGATTCGAATGTAAACGTTTACCAAGTTTTAGTATTGTTTTTTTTTTTTAAGGTTTTTATTTTTGTAAAAACACTGTCAATTCGATTTTTATCAAAATATGTTCGAATGTCGAAAACAATATTTCTTATGAGTTAAAATTAAATCGAAGGAATAATTTTAACATTTTTGAAAAGATATTTGTATCGAAAATCAATTTTTACGAACTTTTGTTAAATTTTCTTTTAAGTTTTTATTTTTTGTAAAAAAATTATACTAAATATTGGAAACGATATTTTTTAAAAGATTAAAGTAGTTTAAAGCCAATATCTTAAAGCTTAGGAAACATATTGTAATCGAAAATCAATTTTTAACAACTTTTATTAGTTTTATTTTTTGTAAAAAACTGTCAATTCGATTGTAAAAAACTTGTCTGAATGTTGATAGCAATATTTCTTATAAGAAAAAATTAGCTTAAAGCCATAATCTCAAGTTTAAGAAAAGATATTTGAGTCGAAAATCAATTATTACCAACTTTTGTTAATTTTTTCTTAGGTATTACAAACTTTGAGGAATGGTTTTTTTAGGTTTTTATTTTTTTTTGATTTTTCTCAAAATGTTACCAAATGTTAAAAACGTTATTTTTCGTTGCACAAAATTGCTTTGGAGATGAAACCATTTTTTATTCGTAAAATTTCCGAGTTGACAATTTTTGTTCCAGTTTTTTTGATTTAAAAAAAAACCGTTATTTGGACTATTTTCAAAAAAGTATACTGGTTTAGTATCACGTTACAATATATAATATAAAATTGAATTCAAGTCTCTAGTTTTATTGGCTCGTGAGATAATAGATAGGGTTAACCAAAATGTTTACCTTTTTTTTAAACTGCTATGGTAAAAAAAACACCCACCTCTGTATAACAAAATTTATTTGAAGTCGATCTCTTCTGGTTCTTGAGCTATGGACGACGAAAAATGGAAAATACGGCCACACGCACGCACCGAAATCTCTCCAAAAATCTTGCATTTCAACTCTATGGACCTTGAAACATCGAGAAATGTCAAAATTTTCAATTCGACAAATCGGACCCATTATTATAACTTCCTATGGGAAGTTAATAAAAGAAGATTATCTTTCGAATAAAGTAAATTCCATGTCTTTAAAAATGAAATGTGTTTTAATCGATATCCCGTTAAGAAAAATGTTTTTATTTTTTTTTGGATTTTAATTGGGACCAAATGTTGTGATACTTTATCTTAAATGATATTTTTTCCATTGAAGAGCACAATCCTTTGAAGACCAAAATTTGCAGATGCAAAAATTAAACGCATTACAGCAAAATGTGTCTCAAAGACGTTTAATCTCAGTTGGGGGAGTTTAAGGGACTCTCATGATTTATTATATTCTTCAAAGTTGATTTAGGTTTTATGGCATCAAATCAAATGAAATGGGGTGGCGCAACAGTCCGTTGTGAACCAGGGCCTAGTGACTTACAACTCTCAACCATTACTGTTGTCAGGAATGGAATATAATGGTTTTATGGCAACTTGAATTAAAAAGGACGTTTAAATGTTAATTTTATTGATTTCGAAACCCATTTTATTATTTTTTGACAACTGGCATTAAACGTAACTCTCCTCAAAACACTGACTTATAACTCATAATTCTTGAAAGTTTAACTATAAATTGTTAAGTTAGAAATTTCAAGTTCACCATGGTTGGTAGATATTTTTATTTATAAAGAAGGAAAATAAAAAAATTTATAACTAGGGCCTTGTAATTACAACCATCAACAATTCCTGTAATCGAGTAATGTTGTCAGGGATGGACTGAACCTACTGTTTTAAGCCGAATCCAAACAGCTTAAGCACTTTTCATGACAAGAATTTATTTTATTTTTATTTTATTTTATTTTATTTAGCTTAATACAAGCTATCATAATTTAACTTAAAACTAGCTTAACATTTTTTTTTTTTTTTTTTTTTTTTTTTTTGCAGTTCTTGTTATCAGTTTTCAACATTAATTCATGTGGGCCCTAAGGCCCACATCAAAGCTCTTTAATGTACAAGAACTAACAATTTTGATTTTACTTAACTTAAAATTACAGGGGACGGGGAATTCGGACTCAAAAAGGGAAAAAGTAAAGGGTATCTTTCAGATGGGATTTGGAAATGTTGAAATCGAAAACTACCATAGCAGCGTTGCAGTGACGAAGAATTCTGGACATTGGTTCAAAGTGCCCGTAATTAGTGCGGTGATGAGGGATATAGAAAAGGGAAACAGATCGCAGATTTCGAGGGTTAGTGTTAAGATGAATATCACTCAGGAGTGCCGGGGAATCTATATTGCCCATTAACAGTTGGTGAGCAAATAATAGATCAGCGTTTTTGAGTCTAATATATAAGGGCTGCAAACCTATCAGTTTTAGTCGATCGGCATAAGGAGGCAAGTTGGATGTATCATCCCAGGGGAGGGGCCACGTGAAAGAATTGGCGCAAGATGGTTATTGTTGATCTTCACAGGCAGCCATTAGCGAGCAAAAGTGTAGTGAAGTACCTCGGTATCTGGTTAGATCAGTATTTATATTTCGACAGACATATAAATGCTACTCTGACCAGGGCCAGAGGAGCCTTCGCTCTGACAAAACGGCTGTTTTTTAGCAGTCGGCTTGACCACAGAGTAAAGGTAATTTGCTACATGGCCCTCATACGGCCAATGATCGTTTATGGTTGTCCTGTGCGGTTCAACGTTGCCCCTTCCCAGATGGAGAAGTTTCGGGTGTTCGAGCGGCAGTGTTTACGACGCTTTACCGGCTTATATCGAACAGCCGAATCTTCTTAAGTGCATTACTATTCCAACGACGTCCTATACAACGGGCCTCGAATCAACAGAGCTATGTCTTCGACCAACTATTTAATTTTCGGGGCGTTCTATCCGAACGACGAGTATTTTGAGAGTGCACGCTTGAGCGGCTTCATTCCACCAGAAGCATTCCTCTTTTTAGACAAATGCGGTCTGATACAGGCGGAGCAGATCTCCTTCGGTTCAGTAGGGCTGTGTCCGAACGGGACCGAATTGATAGGGTGAAGCAGGAGAACCAGTTTTGGTGGCTTCAATCGGCACTTAATAGTGGGTAGTCGGGATGGGATTTTAAGCCTTGGCCGGCTTACACACTTGTTTAATAATATTAGGGTTTAGTTTTAAGTAGAATAGGCATGGTGGCACGAAAAAAAATACAAAAAAAAAAACAAAAAAATAAAAAAAAAATAGAACAAAAAAAAACATTTAAAAAAAAAAATGCAACAAAATATGAAAAACAAAAATGTTAGATAGTTAGATTTGCTGCTGTGGTTGTTCTAGTTTTAAGTAGTTTATAAGTAGAATAGGTAGTTTAAGTTAGTTTTTAAGTTTTATTTAAGGACCTAATTTTAAGTAGTTTGTAAGTAAAAATGAAAAAGGATATTGATATTATTTTTTTTTTTAATTTTCTAATAAATACAAAAATAAATAAAATTTAAATGAAGTAAAAGAGATCTTAGGGCCGAAAGGCATTAGTTTTAAGTGTTACAGTTTAACTTACAGTGTCCGTATTTGACCATTAAGTTAGTTGTAAGTTATGGATAATTAGGCTAGTTTTCTGAATTTTTGTCTTGCTTTAAGGTAGGTTTAAGAATGAATTAATAAAAATGAATTTAAAAAAAAAAAGGGCGTTGGACTGTCATGCAAGGGGTCTTGGGTTCAATCGCTGCCTGTGCCACCTGAATTAAAAAAAAATACAAATTCGCGGGTACTGCCTCTTGCGAGGAATTGACAAATCCTTCAAGAGTAACTCTTGTCATGAAAAAGTGCTTTCTCAAACTAGCCGTTCGGATTCGGCCTAAAAATTGTAGGTCCCTTCCATTCCTGACAACAGTACTCGCACACAGGAATGGTTGAGAGTTGTAAGTCACTAGGCCCTGGTTCACAACGGACTGTTGCGCCTCCCCATTTGATTTTTGAAAACACTTCTAGACAATTGGTAGCTTTTTAAAGTACCAGTCATTGTTATACATTATTGAGAATGCAAGCAGACCAAAATCCTGATTTTAAATATGAGTTCTCGCTTTTAAAATATTATGTTTTAATGCAACTACAGAGCTTAGTTTCAAAAAAATAGTAGTTCTTAGAACCTGGTTTTCATTGAAATTGTAATGTATTGCGACAAAGCAAAACATACTCGTAAATATTTATTTTCATAGTTTTGAAATGTATGTAGAAATATGATTATTACAAATAACATTCTTATCATCTTCGTATAATCAAGTTTCAAAAAATTCCTTCTTAAAGCTCATATGCTATAATTAAAATTTAATTTCTTTTTTTTTCACGTTGGGATGTAGTTTAAGTAACGATAAATAAGAGAAAGTAAGCTGAGTTTTGTTTTTAATACTTCTGATTATTAACACATAATAGCACAACATTTTAAGCAGTATGATATTATGCAGTTCAATTTATTTTATTTAAAAACTTTTTAATCAAATTTATGATTTTCCCTTAAGACTAAATTTATTGACATATATCAAAGGAGTTAAACTCGTGAACCTTGAAATAGAATGTCATACAAAATAAATAATGTAATGTTAAGCTTGAGATTTGTAAAATCTTATTTTATCCTTCTAACATCTTACTAAAAACGCTTTGAACACGTAAGAAATTGATTAAAATGTTTGCTGTATTTTATTTGTTTTAAATTTTGTAGGCTGCTAAATTTTTAAAATTTTGTACACTTGTCAATTGCGTCTATGCTGCTTAAAGCCAAAATACAAGCTTATGAATTTTGTTTTAACTCAGCTAAGCCCAAATCTCTCAACTGTTTCATTTAAACCCACCAACAAAAACAAACAAAAAAACCTCACCAATTCTGTTTGATGAACGAACATATATACATATATATATGTTTTTGATTTTTCATAATATTATTAACACGAAAAAAAAATGAAGTAATACGCAGTGAGAAAACAAAAGGTGGAAATTCTGATTCTTAAATTACTCCTTAATCAGTTATTTCCGTTGCTTGTTTTGAGTATTTTCTTTTAGGTTAGTATAATGTTTTATTATGAAGTGTTTTTTTTCTTTCCTTCTTTATTTATGTGCCAATTAAGAAGATAATTGAATAATTAACACAATATACGATTTTTTACTTTGCCTTGGTTTTATTTTTGTTTTATTGATAAAACATTATCCAAAAAATGTTCTTAATTTGTTAAGAAAAGGTTATAAATAACTTTCTGATTTAGATTTATTAATAACAAGTAAGGACACTTAATAATTACTTTGGATTAAATTTCCGAATCTCTGGACTGGAATCGGTTTGATCACTCATCATGATTAAATTTAAATTCGGCCTCGACGACGACAACGACGACGACGAAGGAGGCTTCTCCTTATCAAGAGTAAATATGATGGTATTTTTTTTTTAGTTTATACTGCACTTTTTTTCGTGACGTTATGTGATTTGTTTTTTTAAAATCTTAAAAACAATAACACTTTTTTTTTTTCTTTGAATTTATGTATTCGAGTACATATTTTATTTTTGTCTGGAAAAAATTGTTTAACACGCGTGTTTTTCGCGGTTTTCAGCGTTTTTTTTTTGTACTTATGTGCAACGATTATACCTTACGGTAAACTAAAACTTAAGCCGTACACCAATCTCGGGACAGTCAACTGAGAGAATAAAAATCAAAAACTAGGTACTATGTTCTATTACTGTCCGTGGAAGAGCCCCAGAGACAAAAAGCTTTATTAAATTGGGGGGACTGTCTACTCTTGACATATGTACTCGTAGATAGGTACGTATAACATTGTGGTGGCGCGGGAATGTTATTGTGATCCGGCCTTAACGATGACCGCAGAGTAAGACTTTGATTTAATGTATTGCAACTGGTGTTGAAAAAAAAATCAAAAACACGGGATTAAGTCAGCTACTGTTTGGCTTACAGTGGGGTACAAATTTCAAATTAAGGCATTTTTAAAGCCTTTTTTGATTCAAGTGAAGGAAAACATTTTGTTTAGTAATATTAAGAATTGCCATTGATTTCATGATTTCAGAGGGAAAGTGTCATTTGACACCTGTCAAACTAAGCTGTCATTTAAAGTACTACAATATTAGTTGATTGTTTGCCATTTTCAAAAAGGAATAGCTTACAAATCAAGAAATTAGTAGTTCCTGATTTCGTAAGGTCTCAATGTGTGGCTATTTCTATAGTAAAAGGCTATCATGCTAAAAGAATATTAACCCCTCTCTGGACCACCTAAAATTTGTTTCTAATAGTAACTAACTTTTGCAAAGGTTTGATAAATGCTAAAAATAATGAAAGTAGTGTTTGGAATTCGAGATATTTATCCCAAATTGATTGTAGTTAAATTTAAAGGGCTGATTTTGAATGTGAATCACACCTAAACGTCAAGTTGTTTTTTGTACTCCATTTGACATTTCTCAATTTTAGCCTAATTCAATTTAACCATGGAAAAATACACAATCGAGCAAAGCGTTGAAGTTATTCAGGCTTGTTATGAAAATAGGCATTGAAATTAAAACGCATATCGTGCACTTCGAGATGTAGGAGATGTACCTCTATAAGCCAGAAACAATTCAAGAGCTAAAGGATGCTACCATTCCGCACATTAAAGGCATAGAACCTCAATTATGCCGCTGAGTCATCGAAAATTTGAACTATCGGATGGAGTTGAGCCGCTGAGGACATTTGGCCGATATTTTATATAATAAAAAGAAATTACAATAATTTACTAAATAATTTGTATTTTATTCAAAATCAAAGATTTTCTATGCAATATTAAGAGAAGTCAGAATCCATATGAGTGGTTGTCGAAAAAGCAATGTATTCAATGTTTTTGATGATTTCGAGCTGTAAGCACTTTCTGTAAATTTTCAAAACTGGCCACCGAAATTTTATTACTTTTTATAAAATGTTTAATAATGAAATTCCGTTCTTCCTTAGAGTAATTATTAGCAGAACTGTAAACTCCTCCTGGATCGTAGGACGGCAACCAGTTCCTTCCATCTCTATGTATTCCTAGCACGATACCTCAGCTGGGATCACGTCTCCAAGTTTTGGGACCGAGCTTTCTTCATGACAGTTGATCTTCATGTTTCTCTTGGTGTTCGAGGACACCTTCTACCTTGAGGATTCCATTGAAAGCACTGCTTTGCTATGTTGTCGTCCGGCTTCCTCAATGTATGGCCAATCCAGCGCGATGTCAACATCCACTTTAAAGTAATGATTTATTTTAACGTATCCTAAATTGACAGCGTTGGACTGTCATGCAAGGGTTCTTGGGTTCAATCCCTGCCTGTGCCACCTTAATTTAAAAAAAAAAATAATTTTCGCGGGTACTGCCTCTTGCGAGGAATTGACAAATCCTTCAAGAGTAATTCTTGTCATGAAAAAGTGCTTTCTCAAAACTAGCCGTTCGGATTCGGCATAAAATTGTAGGTCCCCTCCATTCCTGACAACATTACTCGCACACAGGAATGGTTGAGAGTTGTAAGTCACTAGGATCTGGTTCACAACGGACTGTTGCGCCACCCCATTTGATTTTTTTTTTGAAATTGACAGCTGTCGAAGCGTTATTTTGTGTGAGTGTTTTCAACTCCTTGTTATACAAATGTAACCCAATATAAATCTCTTAGTTTATTTAAGGACAATTTTAACGACTTTCTTTTACTTCAAGTTGTTTTTTCCAATTATTTTTTTTCAAACAAAATTCCAATATAACCCCACTGTACGTTGTCAATCCCAGCCCCCTTTTCCATTGTCAATTGAGTTGTCCGCGTTGCATTCTGCTTTCAACGCTTTAACTATCCGTCTATTCTGCTGATTCCCCAAGTGAAAATGCAAACCGCTTCCAGTTTAGTAGCTCCAGAGTGCTCCGATTACGATACAAAAATGTATAAATAATTGTTATATAGAAATATGGAAACATTTAGGTTTGATTAAACTTTGACATGATGGTGATCATCATAACGACTATACAAGTATAAAAGATTGACGCGACGACGACGACGACGGTGATTATGACGAACGATGATGATGATGATGAAGATGTGACCATCATCGTGGTCATACATATTATTATTTCTCGGGCACACGTTTATGTTTGTTTGTACTTCAAATTCATTTATTATAAACATTACGTTGCACACTTGTTCATATGAATTTGTAATAAAAAAATATAATTTCATTTATAAATTTTGATGCAGAGACCGAAGACCAGTGCATCTATTCATTGCAGTCCAGTGCAGTACTGTGATGCAAATCGATGATAAGTGTTTTGGTATATTTATAAGGGGTGTGTATTACAACACTTTAATATTCATTAATTGAAACTGGTATAAGCAACGGTTTGGAGGAAGAATCAATAAAATAAAAGTCAATTTATTCGATCTTCCTTATGGCGTTTTTGCGTGGGAAATTTTAATTGAGTATCTAAATTGCATAGAGTTCTAGACGACACGATGATGCTGATGAAAACGGTGATGCATAGAAAGTGCAAATTTATAGAAACAAGGGAAAGCTTTGAAATCAAAAGTAAGGAATTTAGTTATTCTTGAAATAATTATATTATCATTACTTTGAGGGATATTTTACATTCTACATTATCGTGCTTTATTTTGTGCTACAAATTTGGTGACCATGATGGAAACTGGCAATGGAATTTCTTAATTGGATTTTGTTTTCGAGACATCTGTATAAATTAAAAGAGGAATGTGTTTTAATAGTTAACTCATTCAGAAATACTAAATTTATTTTTAAGTATTCGCATAACGTTCATTCCAGAATAGTAATTTATATTTGTTTTTTTTTAAATATAGTAAAAATTGTTCAAGACGTCAAAAACATAGCTCTGCGGTTTATAAAAGAGTAATTTTTCTTAGTGCTGCTGATGTTTTCTGTTTTTATAGTGGAGTCTCAATGTAAACATAAACCGAGATGTTTTTCGGATCTATAAATTCCATGGGTGTTTCCTAGAGCGACATAGGGCCTCAAGTCCTCATACGCGTTATCGTGTGCGACTTTCGACGATGTGTTTGAGGTCCCTATAGTTCTTCCCAAATCTCGATGATTCCTCGTCCACTGTTCTTCTCCTCGTTTTTCTCGGTTAGCGAGTCTTCTGCTTTCTTGAGTGAGTGGCTTCCACTGCATTTTCTGGCCTTTAATGCAGTCATTCCCTTTTCGAAGTGTGCAGTGCATCCAACCCACTGCCATTTGTGCCTTCGTATGATAGTGTCAACGGGTTCCTGACCTGTTATCCTATAGAGTTCTTGATTGGATTCATTATCCCGTACAATAGCAAACATTTATCGTGTGCGTTTGAAAAGGTCGAGTGAGGCAGGAGAACAAGTTTTGGTGACTTCAAATTGAGAATGACATTTAAAGTTGTCTAAGGCGTTTGGTCTTTGCCGGCTTAAATATGTTTAAGGAGGCTGGGATGCGACCCACACTGTTAACTTGCCATCCCGTCTGACGATTTGTCTTGCTTAAAAGTTTGTAGGTTTCCGTGTTGGCTTAAAAAAGTTGTCAGTTGAATTTTCCTTAAGAAATTTACAAGAATATTTTTCATATAAAGAAATAGTTAAGTTTGAAAATCTATTTTTTTTAAATAGATTTTTAGTCGAAAACAAGTTTTTATCAATTTAATTAGAATTTCTTAAATTTTTTAAATTGGATGAATGAAATTAATTTGAGAGATATCAAGAACCGAACGTCAATTTTTACCAAATTTGCGATGGTACTATTTTTTGTAGTTTTTTTTTTTTTTTTGAAGAACTGTTGGATTTTTATAAAAAAAATACAGAATATCGAAAGCAATACTTTCTGTGAGATAAAAAGAGTTTGAAGACAATATTCTTAATTTTTGAAAAGTTATTTGAGCCGAAAGTACATTTTTAGCAACTTTTAGTATTGTTTTTTTGTTAGGTTTTTATTTTTAGTAAAAAAAACTGTCAATAAGATTTTTCTCACAATTTTACTGAGTGCTGAAAACAATATTTTCAAAAGATAAAGTTGTTTAAAGCCAATATCTCAAAGTTTTGAAAATATATTGGAGTCGAAAATCAATTTTTACCAACTTTTTTGAATTTTTTCAATTCAATTTTTCTTAAAATAGTACTCAATATTGACAACAATATTTTTAATAGATAAAAGTAGTTTAAAGCCAATATCTTAGAGTTTTGAAAAGTTATTTGAGTCGAAATTCAATTTTTACCAACTTTGAGAAATGTTTTTCTTAGGTTTTTATTTTTTTATAAAAAAAACTGTCAATTGGATTTTTCTCAAAATTTTACCAGATGTTTAATTCTTTTCAAAAAATATCCTTGTTCGGAATCACGTTCCAATACATTATATTAAATTTTAATTATTTAGGGTTAAAAAAAATTTTCATATTTTTCTAAACTGCTATGGTAAAAAAAACCACCCACGCAACTTTCTAGAGAGCCCTTTCTGCATCTTTCTGCCTTTTTATCTGTATAACAAAATTTTTTTGAAGTCGATATCTCTTCTGGTTCTTGAGCTATGGACAACGAAAATAACGTTGCGAACGTAAGGACATACGAACGTTGTTTTAAGTTGTATAATCAAATACAAAATAATGATAAAGATACCAAATTTTTTTTTAATTTTCTAGTTTTTAGATTAAGTTATTGTTATTTAATATTGAAATTGTTTTTAGGCCAAAATACAGTAGTTATAAGATAATGGATTAACTTAGAGCAGCCGCGTAGGGCCAGTAAGGTTTTTTTAAGTTTTTGAAATTTTCACTAGTTTTTTAAGAATTTTTGTCTAGCTTTAAGATACTTTAAAGATTTTGATAAAATAAAAAAAAGTGTGCATAACCAAGATGTTTAAGGTATTTTATCAGAGTCTACCTAATTCCTTCGTTTCCTGTCAAAATAAAAGAATTTTCGACAGTATACAACCCTGCCTGACTTTACTTTGGACTTCAAACTCTTCTGACAACCAACCACCATGTAAGATGTGACATTTAGACACATCATAAGACACCTTGATTTGGTGTTGAACATTCATAAGTTCTTGTTTTCCTCTCAATAGCTGCTCAAGTTCTTCCTATTATATCTCTTCTACGTACGCATGTTATTGAAAAGGCTCTTAAAACCTTGTGCTTTGAGTGTTTTTGTGGAAACACTGCACTATTCTTTTATAACTCTGTTAAAAAAAAATAACATAGCAGTGCATTATCTTCTCTAAAGCCTTTTGGGCATCAAATTTTTGGTAAAATTGCTTCTAATTTATATCGACCACTACTAATTCTCTTCATAGTCATCCTGGAAGAATTTGGCAGGGCTGTCAAAACTTGACAGTTTTAAACAATTCTTTCTTGTTAATGCTGTCATATGCGGCTTTGGAAGTTAAATCTGTTAGGTGTGTTTTTGATATTCTTCGATTTTTTCTACGATCTTCTGATAATATTATCTAAGAGGTTACATAAGAGGACTTTAGAGCTTCACAACAATGATCTTCTTAGAGATGAGATGTAGATGGAGGGTCTTATTATCTATACAGAATTGAGGAAACAATACTGAGTTTCCATTCATTGGGTACGTTTTCTTTCAGTACTGTATTTTATAGATAATAATCTCCAGAGGTTTCGAAAAGATCGATAGTTATGCTACTAACTCAAGCTAGTGTCTTTCTTAGACATAGATTAGATATTGTAATTTTCACTTCATTTTGGCCTGTGTTGCGTTGTCCACATGGAATGGATCATCTAGCTTAATAGTCGTCGCTGTTATAAAGTCTGCAGGAGTAGTGTTTCTATATAATCATCATGGGTAACCATAGCTTTGCTTAGTCTAAAAAAACTGTATGAAACTTATTTCGTATTTGCGATCAACATTCAATGGGGAACAAATTTCAAAACTGATTTTGATAGGAAGTTTTATTCATACTACCATGATTTTTTCTTGGATAAAAAGTATATTTGTCTGCTAAATTAGTTATTTTTCCAATAGGGAAACGATTAAAAATAAAAAACAAATTATTCAATTCGGGTCTCCGGAAAACAGCTTTATATAACAAAACAGTCAGAAAACAGTAAAAACTTATACAAAAGTACAATTAATATGACAATCATGTTTTTTTTTATTTTGGATGATGTTATGCATTAGGCTTAACTTTTACAGTTTAATACGTCATTTCTCCTGAAAAATATGCCTTTTTATACAAGTGTTTTGAATTTTTGAACATTATTGATCATTTTTAAAACCTTCAACTATCAAAGAACTAAATGCCACGGATGCAGCGATCTTCACCTTCCTCTAGTATGCCCAGCTTCATTCTCCATATCATTAAATATTCTTCCATCATCATTTTCAATAAACATTGAAACTCAATTCAAACACCTAATTCAATAAAAGTTTATCGCACTTAAACTAACCTTCTCTATACAATGCAACCGCTACAATGTAAAAACTCAGACATTCTGGCTAATCGAAAATTATTCATAAACTCATTTCAGTTTAAAATGTCAACCACGAATCACTTAAAATACATCATTTGTATACATTAACATAACTGATGCGTTTTTTTAATTCAATTAAAAAATAAATAAGAATAAAAAAAACTAGTCCAATTAAAGAGCGTTGATTTGTTCAGCTAAAGGAAATAAAAGGCCATTCCAAACATACTGGATTCACAATCTGCATCAGCTAAGATCTCCATTATGTGAGCAATTTCAAGCATTTTTTCTTAACATAAGATAAACGCAAACTATCAACAGTCTACGCCAACGCTATTGCAACGCAAGCTTAGTATCCAATGCGGGCGGGTGAAGCGTCGCGTCGCGTTCGTGTCGTTCTAGCACAATAGAACGCACTTCTAGTGCATAACTTTACAGCATTAAAAATTTCCACAAATATACATATGTCCAGTTTATTTTTAGTTCCATCTTTTCAACAATATAAATGGAAAAGTAGGTTTTGCAAATACGAGATGACAATTATGCATAGTTCGGATAACATATGTTCAACAGTGGGAGAAAAATTACACAATACTTGGTTCTGAAAGGTTTTCTTTACGAAAATCCTAAAGGTGTTGAATTGTAGGATCTCTGTGATCACTTCTTCGACAAAAAAAGAGTGACTGCGAAATTTTCATAATTTTTCTATTGAAGTTTGAATTTGTTTAATGTCAAAAGCTGACAGATTTAAAAATGACAGCTGTCAAAAAATCATGTTGTTCAAAATAAATTCTGGCATTTGAAAACCCTTTATAAAGGCCTCAAAATCAGATGATTAGAAAGCCCATTATGAAATGTGTAGGACCTTAAACCGAAGATTTAAGCATCTTGCACATGAGCTATACGAACTGCGAACTGTGGATGTTTGCAAATTTTTACTTTTTTCACATGACCTTCATTTCTATTCGCAGACAGCGACGAATTGTCATCTTATAATTACCCTTTTCAACAAACAAAAAAAGAGTGGAATAATTTTGAGGTTAAGTTAAGCGCGAACTATTTATTCATTGCAGTGTGGATGGTATGTGGAACGCGAATAGAGTTTGACACACTGCAATTAGTTTTTACAAAATTGTCTTGTTTTAGAGAACAAAATGCAACTTTTATTATCCTAACAATTAGTGCCAATTGGTTTCTTATAATTTAAATGTGTTTTTGTTTAAAATTGACTTTTTGAAATGTGTAAAATCATGTTTTTTCGTCCATTCGTTCATTCGTTGTTCATGTTCATGTGCAAGTGCCTTTAGTCGATTCGACTACTTCTCTGACATTATGTTTGAGGCAGTAAATATATTTCTACATCAGAAACAATTTTTTCCTATAAAAATTAAAATAACATTATGACACTTTAAATGACATCTGATTTTGACAGGTGTAAAATGCATGCGCTGCTACATTGAAACCACGAGAAAGTAAGGGAAATAATAAAATTCTTTTAAATAGCGTTGATTTCAGTTACTTCCCTTAATTAAGTTTCTTAGGTAAATTTAAAAAAAATGAACATTTATTTTTACCAAACGGCCACTCTAGGGTTTACGAAGTTAAATGTCAAGTATTGCATTCTCAAAAATTTCGAACTTGAGATTTTAATCAATTACGAGAAGTCCAAAAAAATAGGTCTCCGAGACAATCTGTCTTTCTCTCTGTAGTCGCTCCAAATTACATAAATAAGGTTTAAAAAGAATTGTTTTTTTATTTTTTTAAATCTAAAAATAACAGTAGTCTCCATACAAATGTTTTGGATAAAAATCGAAAATTCGATTTTTTTTCTTTCAAAAAGAAACCTATAGATTTTTATTAAATGTTCTCTAATTTGTTTCTAACTTTAATAAAAAAAAATATAACTTTCAATAAAAAAAAATATTTTTTGATTTTCGAATTGCTACAGAGGGAAACCTGCCTATAGAACAGTTATTATGTTTTCTAGATTTCTCATGAACTTTATAATAAACTCTTAATAACTACATACTTGACTTGAATTGAAAAAAAAAAAACTAAATATACAAAAATTAATCTAAAAAAATCGCAGTAACGTTCTAATTTGTATTTCTTTTTATTGCATTTTGAAATGGTCTCTAAGGAACTCAAAACTGATGTCACTAAATGTTAAGGCCGAAAAAATGTGTTGGTATTCGGTTTCCCAATTTGTTATTAAAGAAGTTGGAGCACTATTTTGAAGAACCTATTATTAAGTTTACTAAGAATTAAGAAATTTACTAAGCGATTACAAAATGTGAAGCCTTTTTTTTGTGTTGCTAACTAGTAAATTAATAAAACGCTTTTATAAACATGTCTAAATAGTGACAGTTCTTGAAGATAAACAAAGCTAGTAAGCTCAAGCATCATCTGTTCTTATTAGATTAACTGAGATGTCAAAAATATTCATGACTTTTATCTCTCCAAAAATTCAAATACATTTTTTAATCAATTTTCAACTGATTGAACCTTTGAATACGTCTTGAAAAATACATGCTATTTTAGGGTGTTCGTTGATTTCTTTTATATTGCAAGTCTTTTAAATTATTTTCATTGAGTAATTATAATTAAAAATTACAGTATCTATTAATCCGTACACGTAGACCCTTAAAAAAGGAGACGTCATCCCCAAAACTCTGCCCAGTTGACATTGTCAAATTAATCGCTTAAAAAAAATATTGTGAGAAGTTACACATATGGATAATAAAATATCTGTGCGGTAATGTTGATTTATGTCAACGTATTTCTGAAAAAATACTACTGAAAACTCTATTTTTCCGTCTTTAGGTTCAGGCTTTAAGAGTAGTTCAAATTTCAAGAAATGTATTGTAATATTTTAATTACATTCTGCCCCACTGTTAAGCGATGAAATTAATAATTCTTAGAGATTCAAACTTTTCAGCATTTTAATACTGAGGCCGACATTAATCGCTTTTAAGATGTTTCAAACTTTTTTTTTCGAAACGTCTCATCCGGTAGTGGGCGGCGCTATTCTTTGAAGCGATACACCAGCTTAAAAATGTTTCCTTCTATTTATAATTACAACAATATACCGAGTAATAAAAAATGACTGATTGACTGTACTTATAAAGGAAATACAAAACAAACATAACAATATTGTGGGTTGGGTATTAAAATATACACTGTAAGAAAATTATTATTGTTATATTTTTTTTTCTATCAAAACAAGAGAATAATAAACACGTGCTAAGTAAGTGTTGATGTAATCAATTAATCTTTTACGGGTTTTTCTTTGAAATTAATTAAGAACTACCCTCAGTGCATTAATTTATTATTATATCGCGGCAGTGGTTATATCATAATCTGAACTTTATTATTAATGTGTCAGTTTGTTGAAAAATCTATTATTCCAACGGAAAAAAGTTGTTACTATAATAATAAAAGTGCAACATTTTGCAAAAGTAAAAACTTAGGGTTAGTTTGATCATGTTTCTCGGAAAATAAAAGATCCATTAGCATAATGGCTGAGTTGAAAAGATGCAACCGATTGTTATCTTATTAAGCACGAGAAAAGTTACATCAAAAATAAAATGCTTAATAAGAATTTAAATAACAAATGTTGATATTTCATCTAAAGCATTAATCTTTAAGTATCAATATCCTGTTGATGGCAGTGATATATAAATCAAGTCTTTGGCAGAAGATTGCACTTACATGGGACATAATCAAAATGAACAAAACATTATACAAAAGTTTTGTTTCATATTGAACTTAACTTTAAGTTTAATTTATGTATTCTTTAGGACCAGGTTTCCCAGAGTATGCTCCTCCGCGAAGAATATCCAAGTGCTCCGCGGAAATATTTAAAATAAACTTAAAAATTCCAAGACGGAATGAGACTTCACTTTGCACGGCTTCATCCAGATAGCAAAAGCAAACCGACTGGTTTCTTCAAAAGAAAGTATGCTGAACTTACTAAATCTTAAACCATTATTACTTATCACTCAAAGACAGTGAACGAAAATGCGTTGATGGCGTCCTACAGGTAAGTTTCCAAATAGCGCAAGCTGGCGAAGCCCATACCATTTCTAAATACAAATAGACATTTTTGAATGTTTTTGGGTGAAAAAGCCAAAAAATTAAAAATGATAACACAATATCAAGACGAATCGGAGACTTAGCGGAGAATTTGAAAGCTACTGTACCTACGAATAAAAGTCACAAAATTTGCCCTGCAAATGGATGAATCAACGGATGTTGCAGGGTTAGCTATTTTAATAGTATTTGTGCGTTACCACTGTCTACAGTCCTTTCAAGAAGATCTGCTCTTCTGCAAGCCGTTGCCAACTGTTGCTAAAATTTGATTAACAAATTGTAAATGACATACCATGGGTTAACTGCGTGGATGTATGCACGGACGGTGCCAAAGCCATGACTGGAAAAACGTCCGGTGCCAGCTGCACCAGTAGCCATTGTGTTCTACACCACCATGCTCTGGCAATGCGAAAAATGCCAATCTCCCTTAAAGAGGTGTTGGATAAAAGCGTGAAAATAATCAACTTCTTTAAATCACGGGTAGTCTACATACATCTTTACTTCTTCACGCAGAAGTAAGGAGCCTTTCCCGCGGAAAAAAAACTGACAACTTTGTATTGGGGGACATGTTGTGTAATGAGCGTTGGTTATTGAAATTAGCGTATCTTTCAGATGTATTTAAAAATATAAATGATTTGAGTGTATCACTTCAGGAAAAGGCAATAACTGTTTTCGATGCCAGTGATAAAATAGAAGCATTTTAAAATAAAATCCAGTTTTGGGCTGAATCTATACAAAATCGAAACCTAGAAAGCTTCCCAATGCTCAAAGAAGTTAAGGAAGAAATAGATTTGGACATTTCCGACGATATTTTAATAGAGTTTCATATCCTCCTAGTTGGTTTCCTAGATAGCTTCTCCCATTTTTTCCAGACTTGGAAAAACCACCTTCCCTGACATCAGATTCTTTAAAAAAACTTTTTGCAACAAATAAATTTTGCCCGGCAAAATCCTCATTCAAACCCTCCAAGTGGGTGCCAGGCGGGCAATGATCAACACAGTAGTCCTGTGCTTTTTTGGCAGGATGGTGATTAGCTAAGGTTGAGTTGGATCGCTGAATTGTTGTAACATCTCAATAGTGCAAAGTTCGGAAACCCAATTTAAGCATAGTTTAGAGGTTCCTAATTTCAGTGGTGGTGTGAGCTTACTAGTACGAAAACCGTGGCGAAGAATGAAAGGCTGGGGGATAAACTAGCCGTTAACGAGCTCTTTCGGATGCTGTGGCAAGGTCCGTCATATTTCTGCCTTACCCCGGCAAGCGGCTCTGCCGGATATGTGTTTTAGCTACATTACCCAAAGCAAGTATACCATACAGTGTCTTTGGCTCTATCAAAGCATAATAGACTTGCTTTAAAACGCTTTAAAATGTAGGGCATTTCAAATGTGTAAAAGCAAATAAGTCTTTCTGAGGTCCATTCGTAGTATGTCGATGTGCTTATCCCAAAGAAAATGACAATCTATCACTACACCCAGATATTTATAGTTGTTCACTAACTCAATGCATTCCTTTGGTGTGTTTAGGCAAATATCTTTTTCCAAGGAAATCCGCTGCACTGTTTGCTTGAAGTGTGGACTTCGAATGTGCATCATTTTGGTTCGGGATGTGTTTATTACTAAAACGTTATCGTGACACCATCATTATAACTGCAGTTTCCAGAGAACTATGATGGACAACTATAGCCGTATCATTAGCAAAAGTAAATATTATCCTTTATTTGACAACTCTAAGTAACTCGTTAGTATATAATATGAAAAAAATCGGTCATAGTTTTGATCCCTGTGGCAATCCATATTTCATTATCTTTTCGTCACTAAAATTTTCTTTTATCTTAACACAAAATGCTCTGATTTGTAGATAATCCGTCAACCAATCGAGCATTGTTCCGGGTATTCCAATCCTTTGCAGTGCTTCAATAAGATTAGAATGGTTCAAGGTATCGAAAGCATTACTAAAACCCATGTACATTACTAACACATGGTGACCTTTATCCAAGCTTTCATTAACACAATTTGCGAATTCATCAAGTAATTGCCCAGTATTCTTATTTGTTTGAAAACCGTACTGACTCCTGTGTACCAGAGAGTGCTTTTCCATAAAATTTTGCAATCTGTTTATTATTACACCCTCTAAGCACTTTTCTACAACTGAAAGAATCGATATTGATTGGTAGTTGTTTGACTGATTTTTGGTTCCACCTTTATATATTGGTCTAACAACTGCTGCTTTAAAAGTTGAAGGCATAATTGATTAAGTAAGGCTCAAATTAATTAAATTACAAATGGTTGGAGCAAAAATATCGGAATGGCTTTTGATATCAATTGCCCTGATGCCATCAACTCCAGGTGCCTTATCCTCTCCAAGAGATTTTATATTGGTTTGTATCTGCATAACGTTTGTTGCGTAAACAAAGATTGCGTTTTCCACTGTCTCATTTACATTATGTGATGTTATTACGTTGCATTTGTGGATCTACTTACCATTTTCACGAAAATAGCGGTAGTAATATTAAGAAAAATGTTAACCTTTTACTTAATCATTTAAGAATTAGGGTAAGATTTAAATTAATCAATTAGGTGGTGTAAAAGTCCCTTGAAAACTAGGGCCTAGTGACTTACAACTCTCAACTATGCCTGTGTGTAAGTACTATTATCAAGGATGGTAGGGACCTACAGTTTTAAGCAGAATCCGAACATCTAATTTGAGAAAGCACTTTTCATGACGAGAATTGCTGTGGAGAATTTGTCAATTCCTTGCAAGAGGCAGTCCCGTGAAGAAAAACTTTAGATGGCATAGACAGGGATTGAGTTCAAGACCTCTAGCAAGACAGTCCAACGCACTAACCACGTCCACGGGTACTACACGGGTCCCGAATGAAAGCAGATGGAAATACCGCAGAACTCTGTATATCAAACACCTGTAGGTACATATGAATATGGTATACCTCAGGTAAGTCATTTAGGACCACTTTTCTTTATTTCTTTACTTATAAGTGCTGTTAAGTAGTATATCATTTGTCTATAGTAAATTTTTTCTTCAAACCATCCTCTTGATCTTTAAACAATTATTATTTGTGACCTGACAATCATTCGTGGCATATGAATATAAAAATTGATTTATTTTCCTATGAGCGTCAAATTTTATTAAATTCGCCTTGAAACCAGTTTCTTACGCAAAACAAACAAAAAACAAAGCAAGATACTAATTTGCGGCCATAAACGAATAATTTATGTTCAATTACTCACTTAATTCTTAATTAACACATTTTCAAAATAACAAGAACCTTATACAAATATATACATTAAGTATCTACGTATTTTGTTAAATATATAAGTTAATCTTTAGCTATGAATCTTAAAGATTGTCACCGAAAACAGTACAATAAAATGTCGAGACTAATGAAAAGAAAGACGTTGTTATCTGCAGATTTCATCACAATTAATCTAAAAATAGTTCAATTCAAAAATTTACAATTGCGTGTATATGCGGAGGCATCACTGATGGCAATAACATATCCAAAGTACAACCAACCAACAACGATGATGACAATAATAATAATAATCTTTTCTTATAAAAATATACGACAGCTTAAATAAATTGATATAACTCCTGTCCGGGATGTGTTTTTCTCCTTTATAATGCGTTATAAATATAAACTTCGCACTTGGAATTGGACCTAGAATTAAATCGCTGAATTAGAGGCAAATATTTTGATATAAATCACATTAATTGTATGAGTAGCAGTGGTTTACGCAAAAGATTATTATTCGGAAGAAATTTTGATTTAGATAAAATAGTCGCACTCGGGGTGACTTCTTCTGCATTTCATAAAAATGTTATGACAGGAAAGATCATTTATTGATATTTTAAAAAATTTGCTGTCATCGAAGATCTCAAGTTATTCTAAGAAAGATGATTTTATTTAGTATTACATTTCAAAGACTTTTACATCCGACAAATTTTAAGATTTTTTGAAACAAACTTCAAAAGTGTTAATTTTTTGTGTACATACATTAAATTCACAAATTGCAAATTTGTAGGTTTTTTCTTAACTTAAAAAAAAAAACATTTTATGCAATTCTTTTATTCTCTTCAAGAATCTTCTTGGCTAAATTAAATTGTGAGAGCTTCAATTTTGTTTTTAAATCTTTTCAAAACGTAATTAAGGACATATGAGAAAATCAATATTTACTGAATTACTTTATATGTTTTAGGTTTATATAAAAATTACAAATTAGCATTAAATAATTGACACAGTCCTAAAAAAGTTAAACCTAGGACCTAGATGTTCAAGTATAAGCTGATCTTAACCATCTCCCACGTTGTTAACACCCTTAAGGTGGAGACTCAGAAATGATCGGATTACGGCTGTTTTCTGAAGGCGGCAACCAACATTCCAAAAAGATCAATGAAGTAAAATTTGTAACTGCAATTGCAAGGTTATTTTTGAAAAGCCTAAAGATTAAAATATACATATTGTTAAAAAGAAAAAAAAACTTTTTTGTGCGGCATCATCTAAATACGTTGCCATTTTAATAGGAACACCAGAGACCAGAGTTCTTAAGAATATTACGAGCTTCGTCAACATTTGGTCCTTCGAGCCGGATTTCCCATGTTTTAGGGACAGATAACAGACTAATGCTGGGCGGAGACAGAGGCCCGTGTAAGCATTTATGAATCAGGGTTACGAGTTCATGAGAAGTTTGATCGGTTCCTCTTTTAGGATGACAATGAGACAGATTTGTGCACTGAAATATTCATACATTGAAAAAATATATTAAAAAGATAATTACCACTACAGTACAATTTTTGTACAAGGATATTGAAATTACGTTTTGTTGATATTGAAGAAACCTTTTGAGTTTTAAATACTGTGGCTCTGTTTTCTTTATCATTACCCATAGAAAGATTCAAAATAGTAGTAATTCTGGTAGGTTGACAATTTGCGTTTCTGACTATTTGGAAATGCTTTAAAAACAATTTCATGTACGGCTACGTTTCAGAACATAACCTTAAAAGTATCTCAGCAAGTCTTAAAAAAAAAGTTTAATCTTAAATATCTTTTTGGTTTTAATCGTTTCTTAGCATAAAACTGATCTTTCATTTCACTGCACGTGCGTCATATCGTTAGATTCTTGTTTAATAACTAATTGTAAAACAAAATAAAAATATATTTTTGTTTGTGTAAGCCGTTTAAGGGCAACTATTGATACAAGACTTCTGTCTTCGTCTCAAAATGCCTACTGGAAAGTTAAATCGGTGGAAATTAGTACGCACCGTCGAATATTCCCTCCATCATAAAAAGTTCACTATGGTTGCTTTCCTTGACATTAAAGATGCCTTTAACAACGTGGACACATCTGCTTTCACATCTGCACTAACATCTTTAAATGTGTAGAGTTCGCTTCGGGAATTAATTAATTTAATGCTTACTAGTAGAATAATTAACTCAAAACTGGTCAACTCTTCTGGTAACGACGATTCGTTAGTAGAGGGACACTTCAAGGTGGTGTTCTATCCCCTCTCCTCTGGAACCTGCAGAGGGTTTCAGAGTGATCACCTATGCGGACGACGCTGCTATAGCAGTTTCAGGAAAGCATCTTAACACCTTAAAAGAAATCTTACAAAATGCCTTAGACAGACTAATACTTTGTGCTGATCGGTGTGGTATGGGTGTCAACCCACACAAAACCGATTTAGTAGCAACTGTAGCTCTCTTTTCTTACAAAAAAGCTATTGATAATAAATGGGGCTTACAACTCAGAATCACGCATTGGCTATACACATCGGTAATCAGATCGATTTTAATGTACGGTGTGGCAGTATGGTGGACTGCTTTAGAGAAAGCTGTAAACCGCGACAAAAGTCCAACGTTCAGCTTGCACGACCCCATCTGCGGCACTGGACACCTTACTTTACCTAACACCTCTCGATATATTTAGCAAACAAATAGCTGCAAGCTCTGATATTCGCCTCAAAGCTTCGTCGCAGTGGACTAACAACATCATTGGCCACTCCGTAATTCAATTCCAAAACACACAGACTACACCATCCCCAACAACAACATACCCCCAACTGCAATTCGACAGGAACTGGGGCATTCTGGAAAGACGAATCAATCCATTTTTATACTGATGGGTCAAAAACAAAAGAAGCAATTGTTGGAGGTGTGTACTCTGAACGACTGAAATTAAGTCTCTCATTCCACCTTTCCAATAATTGTAGCGTTTTCCAGGCGGAACTTTTGCCGATAAAGGAAGTCTTGTCCTGGTTTAAAGAAAACGTGATATCAACATCTGATATCTATATTTTCCCAGAGAGGCAGTCCACTATTAAATCTCTGGACTCTGTCTCTACAAACTCTATAACAGTCCATGATATCTAATAGAGATGGCACAACAGTTTAATATTGACCTTTGCTGGGTGCCGGGCCATAGAGACTTTCCAGGTAACTGTACGGCAGATGAACTCACCATGAACGGTATAGTGCAGTCCATCCTTTCACATTTGGTACATACTTGCATACCAATCACAACTTGTAAACAGTTTCTAATGCCAGACGCTATGAAGAAGGCAAACACCAGGTGATACAACATCACCACTTGTCAGGTCACAAAAAAATTTGGCCAAAACTAGATTTAAGCTTTCAAAGTGCAAGGTGCTTGCTATCTTTTAGCAGATCGCATATCAGCATATTCAAACTGGTTCCATTGAGCTAAGTAGGAAGCCTCAAGATTCATGTGGTATCACCATGGACCATTGAACTGGCCTAAGTGTGTCCGTTTTCCATCATAGACAGCCACTTTAACCTAACCTAACCCTAACCTTGTGTAAGTTGACTAGACTAAGTTGTTTAATTACACGACATTAGACATAAGCTGCAATATTTGTTATTTTATATAAATAAAGTGCCATCTGTTACACGCGAAGATATGCACACAGTTAGATCATAACCTACGAACGCACCCCTTTCTTCAGTTTCTATTTTATTAAGCTTCATTTCTCTTTAATTTGAAAAACATACGCAAAAATTCTTGATAATATTTATCTCAAATTGTGTTACAATTTGGTTTTAAATTATTCTGAAAAATGTTCAATTGTATCAATTTTCAAATATAAAAACCGGACTACTCTGAATCGTTTTACTTGCAATTTTTTATTGTGCTATACTTGGAATTCCAAAAAAACACGGCTCTGTGCCAATAGTTTTAGTTACTTTCTCAGAAAATGACTTCATAAGTCGATGCTGACAGTTGACTCTCTTTCATTTTATTCTTTTAAACTGTTTGCTTTGCCCTCAAAGCAAAGTGGATGTGCTTCGAATAAACTTTCTTACTAACGCTGTCAAACAAAAATTTCATAAAATTTTCTTTAAAAATGTTTTTGCAATTATAAATGAAAATATATGAACTAGGTAACAAAGCTCTGAATTAAGGAAATACATTCAAAACTTATTGAACTTAATAAGGAGTTATTATATTAACCTACTTCGTCTGCACGGCAAGTGTACGTATTTATCTGTTTAAATATTTACAGACTTATTTATGTTAACTTTTTGTCTATGTAAAGTTAAAAATAAATATCTTATCGTATGACATATTGTGGTTACTCATTTAAACTTAAATCAATAACCTAAAGTCTCTTTTGTTGAGTACAAACCAAACCAAATATTATAGATTTAATCAATAATCCTATTTTAAGTTTATATTAGTCATTTATGATGATTGATTACATATGCACATAACTCAAAAAAAACTGTAAACAATGAAACAGTTGTTCGTGGCGTTACTGGCTCGTTATTCCTGCATCAATTCAATTCCCATTAATATTAAATTTCTGGTAAATAAACAAAAAAAAACATTGCTATTTGTCATGTAATAAAATATTCTATATACGAGTATGTAAGTGATTTAACTAAAAGATTCACGCTCTAATTCCGTTTTTATCAAGATATCACGTTCCTCTGCAATTAGATGCCCATCAGGGTCTTCTCATATAATACATCAGAAGCGTGCATTACTTTTCTACTGCATACTGCATAGAGTTCATAAATGCAGTATGCATTGGAAAATATATTGCAAATGTGATTTGAAGCGCAGCCTGGCAATTGTTGAACAAACAATTTCATGCATTATAGGGTTTCAATAATAATAATTGCATGTACGATGTTTAATGGGTGCAATATTGCATCTGAGTTCTAAGTTATTGCTTTCAATTGATGAGAATATATTTACAGTACATCAACATTATACACGAGTTTTCAACACCTCCTATCCTTACGATGGGCATCATCATAGTCATAGTAATATATAGACGTCCGCGTCCGACTGCGTCGAGGTAATATATCTTTCGTTTATTCATTGAAATTTGTGTCCAGAAACATTTGACCCGCAAACTTGTAACTTGGTCGTTTAAAGTGATAAAATTACTTTGCAGTCCAACATCCCTTCCCATAGAAGAGCAGATATGTACATTTCCATTTAGAAATTCGATTAGGCAATATCAATGATGATAATATAGTGATGACTTATTTTTTCCTTAAGTTTTTATTCGGTATCAAAAGATCGAACTTCATATCTGTACAGTTTTTTTTAGGGTATTGCTGTATATAAAATCTGTTAATCACCTCAGCTAATATGGCTCAAAAACCCCACACAAAAATAAAACAACGAAATCATTAACGAAAAAAAGATTATTTGGGAGTGTGTCTAGTATTTTTTTGCAAAGAATTTATTGCCTTTACCTTGGCCAAACTAAAAATACAGAATTTTTATCTTTTAATGAATTCAAACATTGATAAGAATCTTATTGGAAAAAAAAATAAGAATTTATAAAATGATATAAGCCACCACATTTGCTCACAATGAATTTGATTTTTAATTTAGAGCTTTTTTAAAGATTCTTATTAAATAGTGCTAATATAGTAATATCAGAAAATTTAGAATTTAGACAATAAACTTCTCGAGACGTTGATTATTCCCAAAAAATATGGGTAGGTGGGTCAATTATTTTCAGCTGATTAAGATTGCCAATTACACTCGTGATTTGAAAAATTAATTGCTTAGCAAATTATCTAACAAAATAAAAACTAACTCGTGCCCAGTTTTTTTTTTGTTTGATAGAGCACATTTTTTTATTGATATAATAAAATTATCTTCAAGGGAAAAGTACCACTATTTGGTTCTGGCTTAATATAATAATTTTAAGTTTAACATTTGGGTAAGTTTATCAAATTTAACAAATTAGATTTAACTGAGAAAATTTGGAAGTTTTTTTTGTAGAAACTTTATCTTTGGTCATGTTTTTTTCTTATTCAAGGCGGTGTCTTGAGGAATTTTAGTTCTAAATTCGTCTAGAGTTTGAAGATTATTCGCTTGAACATGGTCTTTGGCGTAGCTCGATCCATTTTCGTAAGAGGCTAATATTCAAATGATATTATGAAGTTTGAAACGAAAGCAGAGTCTGACTATCAACACGAAACGACAGAATAAATGACAAAACTGGTTTCTATAAGAAAGAAATCTTAGATATTGGTAGTCTTATTCTAAGGCTTTTTAATGAACCCTGTAATTTGAAATTGTTTTATAACTACCTGGGGAATGATTGTTACATTTTCTTATACGTTTAACGATGTAAATTATTTGACATACATAATGTACATATTTGATTATCAAAATTAATAATCCAATGTAAATTATCCCATCTAGGGTGGCACAGATACAAAATGAATTTTCAATTTTTTAAGAAATGAAGTGGGATGGGATCCATTTTCATTTTTAACATGAATTGTTTCAGAATTTCAATAGATTTAGTAAAAAATGGTAAAGTAAAATTTACGGAAAGATGTTTGAACTTTTAGGAACTTGCTACAGTTTGCCAGTTTAAATAAAAAGAAGGTTACGAATTAAATCCCGTTTTATAAAATCTTGCATCACAAAATCCCAAATCGCAATAGGTCCGTTAGCGTACTTTCTGCACTAAAATTCGTAAAAAGAGATATTTTAAAGAGTGGGGAAAAATTATCTCACAAAAAGACAAAACTACAAAAAAGTAAGCGAACGGGGAAACAACAGTTTTGAAACACAATTTCACTGTTAAAAAAAATATAAATTTTGAAACACCATCGTTTCATTTCGTTTTCAGAATTTATTTATTCTTTGTTAATGGATAAATTAAGACAACATGAACTTCAAGCAACATCAAGTTGGTGCATTGTTTATTTATTTATGAAAAATCTTGATTAAATTTAAACTTGAAAATTGCAATCTTGTTACTGTTTTTTGGAAAAGAATTTTTAATTTAATAAGTGAAAGCAAAAGTGAATAATTTATTTAAGATATTTGAAGTTCTATCAAATTTGACAATTTTCACAAATCAGCAAAAAGAAATTTCTAGGTTAGGAAAATATTTTACTCTCTCGTGATCGCTCTTTTTTACGAAAAACTACGAAATTTTTAAGTACGCAAACAGGATTTAGTTAAATTTCGTAATTTTTCGTAAAATTAGACTGTTTTAGGAAGGTTTATGCGAATGGTACTAATATCAACAACAATGTATGTATTTTATGTGCTTTTTAATTAAAGCTCAAAGTTAATTTCGGTTGCTTTGTACAATTTGGAGAGTGGAGCTACATATACAATTGATATTAATTTGCGAGCTCTGCTTAGATATTTTTAAAGTATAAATACAATTCTAAAAGTATATTTTTAAATATATTATCTCAGGCAAACATTCGATGTTTATTTAATTTTTAATGATGATTTGTAGATTGTAGAGTCTGCATTACCATACGTCCTTGTCAGTTGTAATTGTTATTTATTCCACATTATAGGTAATACTTCCAAACTCTTAAAATTTCATCTTTAATTCTACGGAAAGATAATTGGGGACTTCTAGAAGTATTATAAGTTACTGTATTAAGCGAATAGAAGTGTGGTTGGTATGTATTTTATTTTCAATAGTAATGTTGATACCAATTAATGAGAATCAACGAGAACGAAGTTTCCTATTATATTACTTTAATATTCTATACGAAAATGAGTGCTCTGATTCGTTGGGTTGGGTACGAAATCCGGAAATACAAATCATGAATTTTAAAATATTACATCACAGAATCCTGAATTACAAAATCAAGAACTAACAGCTCGTTTACTACTTTCCTTTTGAAGGCATTTTGTTATACTCCCCCTAAAAGAATGTATTTGTGTGTTTTTATGATTCGGAAAATACAATTGTCTTGTTTTAAATTAAGAAAACGTTTCCAGAAGACGAAGATTTGAAAATATTTTGGGATTTGGCTTTGTGCAGAAAAGTACAATGTTTAAAGTCCCAGACAATTTTTAACCTAAGTTAGAAGTACGAGTATGTACTTTTATCGCTACGTTTTTTGTGAAGAAATATGCTTTAGGCTGATGTTAGTAAGAAAAATGTCTATTTTCATGAACTTTCACTGTTTAGACATGTTTGGTTGCCCGATTTGTAATAAAAGGGAATTAGAAATTTACTAGTTAGTAAAACGAATAGAACGGTTGAAAACTTCGAAATCACTAGCAAATTGCTTGATTAAAAAAAATACAACTTAGTAATATTCAAAACCCTTTACAATAGGTTGTTTATAATTATTTCGCCTTTGTATATATACAATATTAAGAAAATTAATAATAATCCAAAATGTTTTGGTCCTTTTTATTTATAAACCAATGTTTTTGCGTCACCTTCATAAAAGGATAATGATGTCGAGCTACACTGTGCAGCCGAAAACCATTACTCTTGAGCTTTTTTGCCTATTTTTAAACTGGCCCTTAAAATTATTAAAAAACGATAACGAGCAGACACTTTATTGAAAGACAAAAATAAATATATGCATGTACATACCTACCTACCCTGTTATCACTTTTCCTTTTTGAATACCTAATTTATTTAATTTCTTTTTCTATGTTTACAGAATCGTGTGACCGTAAAAATGTGTGCGAATTTAAATGATGTGTTATGCCTCCTCTTTACTTTAGCTTGTAAATCAACATAATGATGTAAAAAGAAAATAAAAAAAGAAAAAAAAAACAGAAAGCAAACATAATAAAAACAATACAAACAAAATATATATATGTATATAGGTAATAACAAAACGGAAACACATGTCTGCCATTGTTTATGTTTTTCCTTTTGTGATTGTTATAAAAGCGACAACGATAAGTACTTTACTTTACATACATACATACATATGTAAATATATACAATGTAAAATGTAAATGTCTAAGATAGGTACAATAAATAAGCTAACATTGGCATCGATTGTTTAAGCCATTAATTCGATCAAATTATTGGCGAATTGACGAAATCAATCGCCACATCCGCATATAATAATGTCAGATGCAACGGAATCGATAAAGAGCGTGCTGATAGGTTTTACTTTGCTGTCTGATGTGTGATATATTTATAACCAGACCAGACCACCACCGCCGCACCACTAACAGCGCGCCACAAGCCGGCATGCACGCAGTCCGCAGCCGCTTTTCGATTGTAGGTAATTGGCAAACTGTTGGAATTTTCTGTTTTCTAATTGACTACCAATTACACTACTCAATGAATGCGTAATGGGAATGGGTTTTTGAAATGCGCTTACGAACGAATAAAATCTATTAAAACTTTAAACAGTTGGTAATCACATATTTTCAATCTGGATTCTATGTATTTTTAATTCACGCTTTCACTGATTTCATAGCTTTAAGGATTAAATAATGGATTTCAAAATAAAGCTTTTTTTTGTAACGTTTTAATCATCAGTTCAAATTAAACTTGTATTTTATTTGATATTTTGCTCTAATTTTCAATAGTGTTCTAAGTATTAGAATTGAGATTACCGGATTGGATTTTAGAGGCATAAGTCACGGGTAAGCTGATGCACATTTTGAAAATATCAAGCTTTATATTTTTAATCAATTATGGTTTTTTGAACTACTAAATTTAATTTCTTTATATTTTTCGAGCCTACATTAAGAATTATATTTTAACAGGATGATAACAATATTATGATTTACAATCGTTTTTAGGGTGACAGTTTTTCACTAACAAAAGAAAAAAGTAACAATTAAATGGCAGTCATGGCTACGGTTTCAGCTCCATAAGATTTTCCAAATTCATCTATTAATTCATTAAAACACATCCAGGAAACTTTCTTTGCAAAACTACAACCTATGATCTCAAAAGTTCATCATTTTTGGAGTAAATTTTAACATTTGTTTGCTTTACATTGTTGAAGCGTGTATCGTCTAATTTCACTATTTAACAAAATTACGACACTTTTTTTTCAAAAGAATTTGTTGTCCTGAATTGCGATCTCACCTTAAAATGTTTTTTTTTAGGCCACATTTAAAACATCAAAAAACATACTTAATACGCTTATTTTAAGACTAAGAAAAAGGCAAAGAAAACTCTCAATAGTTATGAGATAAATTATGGGCCTTCATTTGACTCTTTCTCAAATTTTGAAAAACCTTTAATGTTATTATTTTATGGTTTTTATGGGTTCATTTTAAACTTTAATTTTATGTTTTTGTCATAATAGGAAAAATAAAATGGTTTTAAACCGTTTTGCGTTTTCAATGTTAAGAAAAGCTATACCATAAATGCCTTAGCGTTCTTTTAATATTTATTTACGGTAGATGTAGACTTGCAACTAATGAGAATTTTTTGAAAAATAGATAAGATACTGAAAATATTTAAAAGGAATGTTTAAATAATTGATTTTAGGTTTCAAAACATTTGAAACAGGACTGAACCAAATGTGTGTAAAAGCTAAGGTGAATTTTCCATTTTTGATAAACATTCTGAGTAAGTGAGTTATTTCCACGAAGCATTCTTTTGTACAATATTAAAAGACATATTACTTTAATTTGTCAGTAAATCAGTCGCTAGTTACTGCTTGAAGAAATTAAAAAAGTTTTTGTTATTTAATTCGGAGAAGGCCATATGCTTCGGCTGTTGAAAATATAAGAAGATTACTGCTTTATCAATATCTACTGAATTATGGTATTTATTAGAAATTGTGCTTTGATTTATGTCTTGACTCTGAGTCAATCTTGCTAAGAGCTTTCGATAATTGTAATACGCATATTGCAAGATGAGTCACTTAAGAATCCTCGATCAGCGTTATCATATCAGCTAACATTTAAAAAGTGAATGTTTTAATAATTTAAATAAAAAGTGATTGTTTAAATATATTTTAACAATTTTGGACTTTTAAGATCATTAATTATATTTAAAAAAAACAATCGTGCATCGTCTGACAATATCTCAAAAGTATTCGTATAGAGTGTTCTAATATCTGAAAAAGTACTTGAGAAAGTGGGTACTTACTCGGTATCTATAATAATACCAACCGCTTGCCATTTCAATAAATTTGTATGTTTTACCTACTCCTAATTTAATTGTAATTTATAATCTTAAGATTAAATTAAGACAGAAACTTAATGACTCGACAAATGTATGTGGGGTTCAAGCTCCTATTATCTAGGGGTTTCTTTATTTACTTAGATAAAATATTAATTTATATTTAATAAAACTACAAACAACAGAGCAAAACTTTTACACGTCTAGTCCTCTTGGCGGATCGATTTCGAATGAATGACGATTCCTTCTGTTCTCTCCTGCTGACTATAATAAGGAAGGGATAGAAATAGAAGGGACGCTAGTTCTCTTTTGTCATGTCTGTCCGTTCTGTCTCGTTCGTCTGTTGGCGTAGGGTAATGCGCCAAGGTTTGGCCAATCCCACATCCGGCTGTCCTGACTTATTCATCCGCCCCGGATGAACCACTCCATCGCTTCATAAATTCCGCCACTGTAGTTGTCCTAATTGGCCCTTCTCGGTTCCCGACCTTCTCGACATCATAACGTCCATGTTTTAACAACTTCATGATCTTATATGGTCCCAAAAACTTCGGCCTTAGCTTCATGCTTGTACCAAACTGTGTACGTTTGATGGCTACTAAGTCACCTAACTTATATTGAGGCGCAACAACTCGTTTATTGTCGTATGACCTCCGGTTCTCCTTCTGAATAGCCTCTATGTTTTGCCTCGCTGTCTCCCTCACTTCGTCACGCTCGGTGTCCAACTCTATCATGACCTCATCTTCTAAAATTGTCCTTAAAATTGGATAGTCCGGAATCCTCATTTCCAAGCCTGTCAGTATCCTAAACGGACTGACTTTGGTACTTCTCGGCGGTGTATTGTTCAACACTTGTTGTACCTTATCAACGTGTTTATACCAATTGCTAGGACTATCGACACATGCTTTGGCTAACATCGAGACGACAATCTTATGGACCCGTTCCACCTGTCCATTACCTCTCGGAACTCCAGTCGCTATTAGTAAATGCTGTACACCTTGACTCGTGCAATACTCTTGGAAAGCTGTTGAGGTAAAAGCAGTACCTCTGTCCGAGATTATTCTCCTTGGGTTTCCGAAGACTGTTGACTGTTTCTGTAGCCTATCAATCACCTCAACTGAACCTGTACTTTTCACTGGATAAAGCCAAGTGAATTTCGAGAACGCATCTACGACTACAAGCAAATGATTGTATTGCTTGTGGGTTGCTTCCATAGGGCCAACATGATCCACATGGTACGTCCCTAAGGGAGAGTGTTCCTTATTGATTGGTGTCAATAAACCCTCTTTCTTCCCCGTTTTCGCCTCTATCACGATGCACTTTACACAACTTCTTACTACCTCACCTGTTTTCTTTGCCAATCCAGGTACGTAAAAGTCTCGCTCTACCAAATCCATAGTTTTTCTCGTGGCAAAATGGCCTTGTTGGTGAGCCAAGCTAATAATCTCCCGCTCCATTGAAGACGGCACAACAATCAATTCCTTTGTCGGGTCTTTGTACACTACATCGGACTTCATGTAGTAATCTTCATAATCACTCGTCTCCAAGATCTTCTTAATAGCTCGAATCCATCTATCCTCTGACTGAGCTTCTTTGATACGGTGGTTAATTGACTCATCGACCAACATACACCAGACTCTACTTAAAGCATCGACATGCTTCATCTTCGTCGAAGACCTATGCTCGATAACATAGTTGAAATCTTGCAAAAATAGCGCCCAACGAGAGACTCTCACTGGTACATCATTTTTCTTCATCGTCATTGCAAAGGCATTGCAATCCGTCACGATCTTAATCTTGATTCCCAACACGTAAACACGCCACTTTTTCAAAGCCTCAATTATGGCAAGCACCTCCAGTTCGTAGGAGTGTAGCTTCTCCTCGGTTGGTGTTGTTTTCCGACTCATGTACTGCGTAGGATGGAACTCTTGATCTTCTGTGTCTTGTTGCAACAACACTGCACCGTACCCGTACATACAAGCATCCGTATGAATCTCTGTTGTTGCTTTGGGGTTGAAGAGCTTCAATACCGGCGACCTAATCAATGCCTCCTTCAATTGTTCGAACGCAACTAATTGCTCGACATCCATCTTGAATTCACGGTTCTTCTTCATCATATCGGACAACGGTTTAGCTATCAAAGCGTACTCCTTGACAAATCTCCTAAAATATGACGTCAAACCAAGGAAACGTTGGAGCGACTTCTGGTTGAGTGGGATAGGAAATTCTCTGATTGCCTTCGTTTTCTCCGCAGATGGCTGTAAGTTGTTGCCCTCTATTATGTACCCCAAAAATTCAATCCTTTTCTTCAAGAACTTACATTTTTTCCATCGGATCTGCATACCGTTTACGAACGTGACCTCCAAAACTTTTGCTAATTTCTCCAGGCCTTCTTTCTCGTTCGCCGCAGGGATAATGATATCGTCCATGTACACGATTACCACCTTATCACGAATGAGAGGTCTCAACACTGCCGAGACATATCGGCAGAACACGGCTGGAGAATTGGAAATACCAAAGGGAACGTACTTAAACTCGAATTGTCCATGATGGGTTACAAACGAAGTGTACTTCCTGGAATCCTTCTCAACAGGTACGTGAAAAAATCCGTTGCTCAAGTCCAATGTCGTGAACACGTGAGCACCTTGTAACTGATCAATGACATCATCAATCAACGGCATTGGAAAATTGTCTCGCACAATCTTCTCGTTCAGCTTGCGATAGTCACAGCAGAGGCGTTTGGTTCCATCCTTCTTCTGGACTAACACAACTGGCGCTGCGTACTCAGAGGAACTAGGCTGTACAATCCCGTCCCTCATCCATTCTGATACTTGCTGCTCAACAAATTGTTGATCACAGTACGGCAACCTCCTCGGTCTCATGTTTACCGGAACATCATCCGTTAGCGTTAGTCGCATCTCCACTGGTGACGCCCTACACCTCTTAGGTGCGTAACTCTCGAGCATCTTCTTCAATTGCTCTCCGTCCTCGTGCTCCAGATGTCCCACATCCACTACATCATCATCGCGAACAAAATCTTTATCTCCAGCTGACAGGCAAACAGTTCCCAATTCCGAGAGCAATTCATTGATTGCTAACGAATCATCATCTACATCACCATCTACTACGACGTGACCACAACCACTCTGACCCTGTACCTCCGACCCTTGGCATGTAACACCCTCATCAGTCCTGTACTCCCGGTCCTTGTTGCATTTTACACCTCTAGTTCGGCCTCTACACGCTGCCCTGCCAACACTCGCAACTACTGTTACCACCGCCTTGTTTTCAGACCTAACGTCCACAATCGGCATCGATTCATTGCTACGCGATTTTTGCGACCCTTTTTTAGTGAAAAATGCCGCCCCTTCTATGATGTGAACATCTACTTCCTTCAGCACCTCATTACCTATGACCGCTGAATACGGGATATCACCCTCTCTCACCACATGGAAAACTAACGACAAGCTCAACTCATCTACTACCACCTTCGCCTCGAAACAACCTAATGTGATAATTTGTTTCTGCCCCAGCCCAGTTAAACGCTTCTTCTTTGTAGCTAACTCAACACCAGTTAATAACAACAAACTGTCATACCGCAACAAATTCAGGTCACTACCCGTATCAAACAATGTTGACAAACTCTGGCCATTCATCACGACATCTTTAAATATTCTGTTGCAATCGAGTGCCAACAAAATTGGAACTTCAGGGACTTCCTCCGCGCCTACTGTTAATGCAGTATGTGCTCGGGTTTCCTTTTGCTCATCCCGTCGTCCTCCGCGACCCTTTTCCTTGCATTCTCTCGACATATGTCCTGCCTGACCACACCTATAACATCTTATATCTCTCTTCATAGGACAATCTCTAGCTACGTGAGTTGGTTCTGAACACTTGTAGCATTTCTTTTCAAGCTGCTCCTGCTTGACGGCCGCGCTTGGCGATGCCACCGGACCTCTGGAACTAGATGGACCACGTACCTTCTCGTATATCGACATCTGGGATTTCAGTTGCGCTATCGTTGACGCTTGATAGAGGATTGTTTTGTTCTGCCTAGTGTCTGGGATTCCTTCGACAAAATAATCGATCAGACTTTCATCGTCCAATTCGATGCTTTTACCTATCTCGATGAGGTTGTACAAATATTCCCTGAGTGATTCCGAACTCTTCTTCCTTCGCGTTCGTAACATTCGGTGTACTTCCGCAGAGCAAATACTCTCACCAAACTCATCCTTCAAGGCTTTTCTTAGAGCTGCCCAATTCTTTATATTTTTTTCGCTACGTATAAAGAGCTTAGCGGCACCTTTTAATAATTGCTTCGCGAATATAAATTTTTGGACCTCGTCCCAGCCTACAGTTGTCGCGTTTTCTTCAAAATCGCGTACCCAGTCGGACACTTTTGGATAACCAACGCCATCAAATGTCGAGAGGGAGTCTTCGATATCGCGAAGAGTAAAACATCTCCCTCTGTATTGTACGCTTTCTGAAACACGGGCGGACTCGAAGCTATTGTTCGCCTCTTCATCGTCATGCATTAAGCCAAGATGCTGGAGTAGCCGCTCCTGTAGCACCCCCTTTACCCCTGTCCTGTCTAATCCCAATTCGTCCAACTTTCCCCTTAATTCACTAACTGTCAGTCCCAAAATAGCTACCCTTTCCATTTCCATACCTTACGATCAAATTCAATACTATACTGTTTTTATATATTTTCTATTTTCCCCACGTTAACTGTCAGCAAGAAGAGAATAAAAAAAGAAAGAAAGAATCGTCACTCACCCTTACAATAAAAATTTTCTTCTACACGCTGCAACCAGCTACCAGCATTCCAGCAACAACAAGGGTCTTCTTCTTTTTATTCCGCTTCTCTTCTTCGCTTTCGTTTCTTTTCTTCGTGTTGCACACCGTTGGAGCAAACGACAGCAAAACAAGTCGCAGCAGGTTTGCTTTTCGTCGATGCCCTTTATTTACTTCTTTTTTGTTGTAAAGAATAAAAATTCGCTACGGTTTAGCTTCTCCTTCTGGAGTATATAGCGAGATTGGCTTCTTCGCTATACACACAGACACACACGCCGATGCGCTTTGGTGGTTAATTTTTGTATTTGATCGTTTTTGGAATTTAACTTTACTAACGAAGCACTTAGCACTTCCCGGTCGAGCTCCCAATCTGTGGGGTTCAAGCTCCTATTATCTAGGGGTTTCTTTATTTACTTAGATAAAATATTAATTTATATTTAATAAAACTACAAACAACAGAGCAAAACTTTTACACGTCTAGTCCTCTTGGCGGATCGATTTCGAATGAATGACGATTCCTTCTGTTCTCTCCTGCTGACTATAATAAGGAAGGGATAGAAATAGAAGGGACGCTAGTTCTCTTTTGTCATGTCTGTCCGTTCTGTCTCGTTCGTCTGTTGGCGTAGGGTAATGCGCCAAGGTTTGGCCAATCCCACATGTATCTCAAACAAGATTGGCTATCACATACTATAAGCTTTAAATAAATATCAACATGTTTTGGTAAGGTTAGGTTAAGTTAGGTTAAAGTGGCTGTCCATGATGGAAACGGACACACTAAGGCCAGTTTAATGGCCCATGAACTCAATGGAACCAGTTTGAGTCCCTTACGGAACATGAGAGGCTGATAATGCTGATATGATTTAGATCGTTAAAAAAGATTTCTCCTAGATAATTCTTGCGTTTTCGAGCCAGAGCAGGACGTGTACAGAGAAGGTGAAAAACTGTTTCCTACTCTTCCTCGTCCGGTTATGACACCTATTATCGAGATTATATGGGATCTGCTTAGAGAGAGCAAGCACCTTGATCTCTTTAAATCTAGTGTTGGCCAGATGTTTTTTTGATGTTGTTCCACCTGGTGCCTGCCCTACTTTGAGTAAATATGGATATCAGATGTTGATATCACGTTTTCTTTAACCAGGACAAGACTTCTTTTTTTCGCCAAAAGTTCCGCCTGAAACGCTACAATTGTTAGGAAGGCTGAATAAGAGTTAGTCGTTCAGAGTACACACCTCCACCAAAGTTCTTTCTTTTTTTTTATCCATCTGTATGAAAATGAATTGAATCGTCTTCCAGGAATGCCCTATAGAAATCTGGAAGTTTCTGTTGAATTGTAGTTGGGGGATGCCGAAGTCTGTATGCTTTGGAATTGATTTTAAAATACTTAAGAACTACGGAGTGGCCAATGTTGTTGTTAATCCACTGCGACGAAGCTTCGAAGCGAATAGCTTGCAGCTTTTTGTTTGCTAAATATATCAAGAGGTGTTCCGAAGCGTAAGGTGTCCAATGCCGAAGATGAGGTCGTGCAAAACTATCCGTTTATACATAGGCAAGCTGAACGTTTTACTTTATTAAATTTGTCGCGGTTTAAAGCAGTCCACCATACTGCCACACCGTACATTAAAGTCGGTCTGTTTACCGATGTGTATAGCCAATGCGTGATTCTGGGTTGTGAACCCCATTTATTCAAATCAAATGGGGTGGCGCAACAGTCCGTCGTGAACCAGGGCCTAGTGACTTACAACTCTCAACCATTCCTGTGTGCGAGTACTGTGGTCAGGAATGGAAGGGACCTACATTCCAACGCACTAACCATCATGCTACGGGTACTACGAGCCCCATTTATTACCAATAGCTTTTTTGCAAAAAGAGAGAGCTACAGAAGCTTTTTCGACCGTTTCCTGAACATTGCGTTTCCAATTTAGTTTTTTATCTAAGACAAAACCTAGCCCCGTCTGAGAATTTTAATTTTATTCATTTAATATAGGGGGGGTTGACAAATGGAATTTTGTATCTCCTCGAAAATAAGACCAAATTGGTGTTGTGTGGCTTAACACCCAGTCCACACCGATCAGCCTAAAGTATTAGTCTGTCTAAGGCATTTTGTAAGAGTTCTTTTAAGGTGTTCAGATGCTTCCCTAAAACTGCTATAAAAAGTCAGTCGTCCGCATAGGCGATCACTCTGAAACCCTCCGCATCCAGACTATTTACTATTTCCAGATTCCAGAGAAGATAACACCACCTTGCGGTGTCCCTCTACTAAACGAATAGTCTGCCAGAAGAGTTGCCCAGTTTTGAGTTAATTATTCAGCTAGTCAGCATTAAATGAATTAACTTCCCAAGCGAACTATCTACATTTAGAAATGTTAGTGCAGATGTAATAACAGATGTGTCCACGTTGTTAAAGGCACCTTCAATGTCAAGGAAAGCTACCATAGTGAACTCTTTATGATGGAGGGAATATTCGATGGTGCGTACTAAAGTGTGTAACGCAGTTTCCACCGATTAACCTTTACAGTAGGCATGTTGAGACGAAGATAGAAGTCTTGAACTTAAATGGATATTATTTAATCTTTCCAAAGTCTTAAGAAAGATTGATGATAGACTTATAGGTCGTAGGTGTTTAGGATTGACTTGCGAGCATTTACCTTCTTTGGATATAAAAATAACTTTAACTTCTCTCTTATGCCGAGAAATATGGACCAAGTAAGGACAGCTTGTAAAAATTTCTTAAGTTCTTTTTAAAGATGGAATGTTTGAACTTCACAGCACTCTTTTTGAAATAAGTGTTCTAAAAAACTTAAAGCGACTCATTCTGTTTCAAAGAGAAACAGTTCTTCAAAATTTCGAGCTTAAAACCTATGAAAATGTCAACCTTTATAGTAAAAAAGTTATTGTTGTCGACTTAGTACAATTATTTAAAAAAAATATATTAATGTTAATAAATTTAAATAACGTTAATACAAATGTTTATCTTATACATTTAAGTAAGCTAAGTTATTTTAGCTATGCATATGAGTAAACAAAGAGGTAATTATTGTCCAGGTGAAAATTCTTCAGATGGTCATATTCTGTGACATAAGAATTCCCTCTTTCTTAAGTCTCAAAAGTTTTCAAAACTGGAATGTATAATGAAATAGAAAATAAACAAAAATGTCTCCTTGATTGAAAAACTTATGAATTTCTATAACAAATATTTGTGGATGGAAAAAAGTTGTGAATTTCTTTCATTTGAATATTAAATAACTTGCAAAACGGGTATTAAATTGAATACCTTTTAATTAAAAGACAAATTATTGCAAAAACAAATTATTGGGTAACGTAAAAAAGTTTGGTTTTGTCATTTTGTATATTAAAATGGTTCAATATTTTTGTTTAATTTGTTGATGCAAGTTTCCCAATTTTAAGGGAGTTGCCTCTGTCTGTTGGTTGTTTTAAAAAAGAACGCAAGCAGTCCTCCTAAAGGTATATGTATTCTTTTGACAGTCTTTTATAACTCATTTTATATTCACAAGTACCAAAAGTTTGTAACCTTCAAAAATGAAGAAAAAGAAGGGCGTGATGTCGCGTCGCTCGCTGTCGTTGTCGTCGACATGAGTTATTTAGTGTTTTTAATATACATATACATACTTGTATACCTTATTTTTAAGTTACTTTTACAAGATGAAAGCAAAAACGTCTTATCAAAACGAAATAAGAGAGAAATAACATCGCTCGAAGGTACATGTCAAATGGGTTTTTTCTTTATGTTTGAAAAAGGTAAAAAGCAAAAAATTTAAATAGGTGCGGGGATACGTAGGAAGTTTTTGTAGCTATTTTTTCAACTACGAAAAATAAACTTTGATATTTTTGGCAGAAGTTTTCCCAAGGGACAAATTTCGTATTTTGTATTTTTTTTTATTATTTCGTGTAGGTATGTTTGCTTTTTGCTTTTGACCTTGTGAGTGATGTAACAGGACTGAATCGATTTTGTATGTTTTATATTTTTTAACGTAAGAACCCTATCCTTAAATTCAAAGAGGATTATTAGTTTATAATATTTTTTGTTCATATAGACAACAAGTCAACCAACAACATATCGTCAATATTTATAAATAAGAAAATAATTACTAACCAATGCGTAGGTCTCACAAAAAAAAAAAACAATGAAAATTAATATTTGTAGACAAATGTTTAATTAGGGACTTTCGATATGTCAGCCCGAGTTAATCTTGTTTTTCCATTCGTAACCTTTAACCCTTTTAAGTGAATTCAAGACCATGTATAATTTATAAATGTACAATTTTATGTACAAAATAAGAAAAGTTAAACCTTGAATTGTAGCAATATCGCAGTTTCTTTTATTTTTCTCATTCAAAAATAATTTTAGGTAAGGTTTCGAGGTAAGCATTTCGAGGGCAAATATTTTCATATACCTATTAATTTATTTCAAAACATACAAATCCTTTAAAAAATGATGATTTTTTAATTCCAACGAAACCTTGAAATGTTTCATATTCATAAATATTTTATTCCAAGAAAGAACTGAGATCATTAAAAGCTCGTAGCTATGTAGTTATTTTTTACTTCTTGGAAGTAGGGTTTTCTTAGGTTTTCGTAGGCGCAAAATGTTTCTTATCCCAAATAAACAGAAATCAACAACAATGAGTTTTCTTTTAAATTTCCAAACTGTTATCAATTCACAAGATATTTTAAACACCATAACCAAATGGATACTTGTTCTTCAAAAAAGATTTCCCCGTAACCCTCTTAGTTAAAGGCGTTGGTCATTAACAAGCGTTAACATGGGCTTTTGGTGAAAGCTGACATTATTTTTTTTTTTTTTGTTATCTGATGACCCTATAAATAACAAGACAAGTTTTATTAACATTTTAAATTTAAAATTCAAAAAAAGAGGCTGGGATGCGACCCACACTGATAACTTGCTGGGATGCGACCCACACTGATAACTTCCTATCCCGTCTGTCGATTTGTCTTGCTTAAAAGTTTGTCTATATGTACTCGTATCAATTTTTACCAAATTTGTGTACTATTTTTTGTAGATTTATTTTTTATGAAAAAACGGACTATTGTATTTTTATATAAAAATTACTGAATATTTTCTGTGAAATAAAATAAGTTTGAAGCCAATATTTCAAATTTTTGAAAAGCTATTTGAGTCGAAAGTAAATTTTTACCAAGTTTTAAAATTGTTTTTGTTTGTAGGGTTTTATTTTTTGCAAAAAAAAAATGTCAATTTGATTTTTTTCAAAATTGTATCGAATTTTGACAACATTATTTTGTATAAGATAAAATTAGTTTGAAGCCAATATTTTAAAGTTTTGGAAGGAGTCGAATCAATTTTTTGCAACTTTTGTTAAATTTTGTTTAGGTTTTTAATTTTTTATACATAAACTCTCAGTTTGATTTTTTTCAAAATTTTACTGAATGTTGACAACAATATTTTTTGAAAGATAAAAGTAAATTAAAGCCAATATCTCAAAGTTTTGAAAAGATATTTGAATAGAAAATCATTTTTTACCAACTTTTATTAATTTTTTTTTAGATTTTTATTTTTTGTAAAAAAAACTGTCAATTCAATTTTCTTCAACATTTTTCAGAATGTTGAAAACAATATTTCTTATAAGATAAAGTAAGTTTGAAGCCTAAACTTAAAGTTTTTGAAAAGATATTTGAATCGATATTCAATTTTTACCAACTTTGAGTAATGTTTTTTTTTAGATTTCTATTTTTTATAAAAAAAACTGTCAATTCGATTTTTCTCAAAATTTTATCAGATGTCAAAAACATTATTCTTCGTTACATAAAATTATTTTGGAGATGAACTCATATTTTAGACGTAAAATTTTGGAGGTGACAAATTTTTTTTTCAGTTTTTTTGATTTATAAAAAAAACGTTAAATAGATTTTTTCAATAAATATACTTCTTTGATATCACGTTACAATATATTATATAAAATTTAGTTCAAGTCTCTAGCGTTTTTGGTTTGTAAAATGTTTAAGGTTAGCCAAAATTTTCACCTTTTTTTCAAACTGCTATGGTAAAAAAAACAACCACGCAATTTTCTTGAGAGCCCTTTCTGCATTTTTCTGCCTTATTATCTGTATAACAAAATTTATTTGAAATCGATATCTCTTCTGGTTCTTGAACTATGGACGACGATAAAAAATTATTTCGACTCTAGGGACCTTGAAACGTCGAGAAATGTCAACATTTTCAATTTGACAAATCGGAACCAATAACTTCCTATGGAAAATTAACAAACATTTAAATTTTCTGTCAACTGCTTTTACATATAAACGGTGATTTTTTTAAGAGCTTGAGAACTTTTTTTTAAAACAAAACGCATAAAATTTGCAAAATCTCATCGATTCTTTATTTGAAACGTTAGATTGGTCCTTGACATTTACTTTTTGAAGATAATTTCATTTAAATGTTGACCGCGGCTGCGTCTTAGGTGGTCCATTCGGAAAGTCTAATTTTGGGTAACTTTTTTCAGCATTTCGGCCGGAATAGCCCGAATTTTTTCGGAAATGTTGTCTTCCAAAGCTGGAATAGTTGCTGGCTTATTTGTGTAGACTTTAGAATTGACGTAGCCCCAAAAAAAAATTGTCTAAAGGCGTCAAATCGGATGATCTTGGTGGCCAACTTACCGGTCCATTCCTTGAGATGAATTGTTCTCCGATGTTTTCCCTCAAAATGGCCATAGAATCGCGAGCTGTGTGGCATGTAGCGCCATCTTGTTGAAACCACATGTCAACCAAGTTCAGTTCTTCCATTTTTGGCAACAAAAAGTTTGTTAGCATTGAACGATAGCGATCGCCATTCACCGTAACGTTGCGTAACAATGATTCCACCAGCGTACAAACCACACCAAACAGTGCATTTTTCGGGATGCATGGGCAGTTCTTGAACGGCTTCTGGTTGCTCTTCACTCCAAATGCGGCAATTTCGCTTATTTACGTAGCCATTCACCAGAAATGAGCCGCATCGCTGAACAAAATTTGTCGATAAAAAAGCGAATTTTCTGCCAACTTTTCTAGGGCCCATTCACTGAAAATTCGACGTTGTGGCAGATCGAAGTCTAATTATGATGAAATTTCAAAGCATACTGAGCATCTTTCTCTTTGACACCATGTCTGAAATCCCGCGCGATCTGTCAAATACTAATGCATGAAAATCCTAACCTCAAAAAAATCACCCTTTATGTTTAACCTTTGACAGATTCATAGATTTCTCCGATCTGATCTGACAGGTGACAGTTCGACATATGTGTCGCATTTGCTTGACACGTTTTTATTTTCCATCATATTGGCTGCGTTCATTCACTGCTATCCTGGAACCTATTTCATGAAAATTGACAGGTGACAATTTCATAAATTTGTCAGACTTCTTTAAAAAATCTGTATTTTATAAAATACTGAATATTTTCGCCATCAGGTGGCAAATTTGTCAGAAAAATATAATGAACAATTTGTGATAATGACACATTTGTCGTGACAATTTTGTCATTGTCATGCTTACCTATAAATAGGGACAAATTTGTCTTGACAATTTTATTGTATAGTTTTGAAATAAGTTATGATCGAAATAAGATTAAGTATGGAACAAAACCTTTACAACTTGTTTCAATTTCCATAGATTCTCGAACAATTTTTCAATGTTAGAAGTAACAAAATGTCAAAAAGCAACATATACCAGACACTCCTAGAAACCTTTCTATTTCTTTTCTGATAGCCCAGCTCTTCAGGTTAGACACGAACAAATCCGAATGCCCTACCTATCTGAGATTGATTGCAGCTATTGATTGGTAACATGCACTAAATGTTAATTAATTACAGTGACAGCTTTGTCGTGACAGTTATGTCACTGTCAGTTTACACGTACAAACATTTTTTTGAGAAAATTCGTGGCATTTATCAGAGAATTGTTGATGTCATCTTTGTTCATAAAAATTGAAGAACTTTAATCATGTGTTTTTATGGGGCTGTTTCTTTCTACCTAACTTTTAATATACAATTTCCAATGCCATCTTGAGGCAACGGCGAATGATTAAAAAAATAGCTTAATTATAATATTACGAATTTTATAAAAGTAAAAAACTTCATGACATTTTGTTATGATAAACAATTGTTGACCAATATTTCTAGAACAATTTTGAAAAATACTGCAAACCTGTCAAATTATTTGACAGTTGCTAAACTGCCATATTACAAATTTTCACCTGTCACTTGTAACACTTAATATTTATATTATAATAATTCATAGATAAGAAATTTTTGAGGTGACTTAATTTGATGTCTTATAATTTTTTCGTTTTGTTTCAAATCAATTCTTAAAACGATAAAATTACTTAAGAAATTAATTTATTTACTGTCTGACATTTTTAAATGTCATAGTTTCATATTTTTCTGACATTTAACAAGTTTGTAGCATGTTAAATGTCTTTCCTTTTTATATTTCTGTATACAATATTTTTGTTTTGTTTTTAAATTACTTATTTCAATTAAGTTCTTATATTCCCAAGAAGTGCGTACAATACATATGTACGCATCAATTATGGAACTAGATGTTTTCTGAAATTCAATACCGCCATTGATAGAATATTTAATGGTCTTTCCAAGTCAATAATCATTAGCACTTTTTCATGCTGTTGAATTCATAACGAGGGTTACATTTTTTTTTTGTTTCTTGTTTCAATCATCATCACACGTTCATCACACAGCAATTTTTTTTTTGTTTCAAAGTAAGTGAATGGCAGTTGACATTTAAAGAGCAGACAAAAATGTTATTTTACCCTTTTGTGATGCAAAAACCAATAGGTTATAGGTTAACAAGAGTATACATAGGTGCGTTGATAGAAAATCGAATCAAATTTTCAAAATTTAAAAAGAATTTCTTCCTAAGAAACGTTTTGGCGTAGGTTGCGTATAGTCACTTTTCAATTACAAACAAAATATTGTAATGACTTTTTTGTTGAATGAACATTTAAAAGGCTTGGATATCAAATTATTTAATAATATTTCGCTGAAAAAATAACAGAAATGTATGCATTTATTTTAATTTTTATTGTCTAACATTTGAAATGTTAAAACATTTGCATAAACCACTTGTCAAAGAATATTTATTTTATTAAAACTTAAATCAATAAAATGCATGATGGGGAGCTGTAAAATGTTTACACATTACATTATTTTATTCATTAAGCCTTTTGTTCTTATACAGATTTGAATATTAATATATTTTGTATATAATTTACTTGTTTCTATTCATGGGTGGTGGCGATGGTGGTTGGTGTGTATTTCAAATAGATTAATGAACGCCGTTTTCCACTTTGTATATAGATTTAAGATCTTTTACTATAAGCCGCATTTTTTCATCACATTTCCATAGAGATATGTAAATTTTTTCGAGAAGTACTTATATCATAACATACCTACAAATATATACCTATTTGAATGGTTCTGTAAACAGAAACACCACACGTGATGTGACAGAGTGCCATTCCAGAATTGCATTGAATTGACAGGGTTTATTTTACATATAGATATGTATTTTTATTATTTGAACTTCTTTATAAAATAAAAAGAAAGAAACTGCAATATGTGCATTTCGATTGTATATAGTATATATTTTTATACGTATGTACATCTGTGTACATATATAAAGAAATGACAGTATATTAATTTAATTAACTAAGTAGCTGTACAGCTGCCCACAAGTTCTGGTAATAAGAAAATAGCAAGAATCTACAAATGTGTTTTTTTTTGCAGTTTCTTAATTAATTTCATTTATTTAGTTTGTATTTATTTTTAAAACTATAAAACTTCAAATGTTTTAATAAATACCAATTAAAAGATAAATAAGTATTATAAATATTATAAATAACTCTGCGTGTCGATCTTCACAACTAATAAAAAATAAAGAAAAATCTTAACTTTAAATTTTCAGGCACACTTAACATTCTTAATGTCTTAACACAGTGAAAGTTTAACGAAAAAAGGAAAGGATTTAAAGCGGACTGCCGGTGTAGATTGATCTTAAAGTTTTGAATATCAAAATGAGATTGAAAAACAGAGTTGGGTAAATCAATCCACATTCTTTATGTACGGTTAAACAAAGAATCTCTAAACTTGACAGTACGTCAGGGGCATTAATGGAAGTTCGATTATTAGGACTAAACTATTTGAGAGAAGGGAAAAAGCAACTGGCTGACAAAATAGTTTATAAACAAATCATTAAAACAAAGATACACATAAAATATTGTGGTGGTATTTCGGGTATAGTTCTACTGCCAATCATTTTCAAAGCTTGTTTTTTAATTCTGTCTAAGAGACATATACGCTTTTCATTCAACAAGATTGTGATTCAAAATTGACAATAGGAAATTGTTTTGTAAACAGAACATTTGTCAATAATAGAACATCAATATTAACTAATTTTTGAAATAGAGTCGGTACGTGGTGAAAAAGTTGCATCTTCGACTTCATATTTGAAGAAACGCACAGAGCACTTAAAACGTTGTTTTTAGCGCCATTAAAATTGTTTAAAAAACACACTAAATATATGTATTAAATTGTACACGGTTAATAATTCCCTATTGGACAATGTTTGAAAGATCGGAATTTAATGTGCTGCCGTTGAAGCTCCACATCCGAAGGACAAGAGTGTGAATCTAGAAACCAATATGAAAAGCTGAGGCTACCTTTGTAAGCGAAAAAGTTCAATGGATTTGAAGTTGCAAACAATAAATTGCTTAATAATATAAGGAGCAGTCAGAGGCAAAACCGAGCAATAGGGAACACAAGTATTTAATTTTTAAATTTCAGACTAGCTTGGTGCGAGACGTCACCATCGACAAACGTAACTTTGAGGTAGTCAAGAAGTTCGTCTACCTAGGCGCCGATGTAAACGCAGAAAACAACATCAGCACTGATATCAAACGCAGAATAACTCTTGCTAACCGCTGTTTCTTTGGGATAAGAAAGCAATTGAGAGGTAAAGTCCTGTCCGAGGGACCAAAGTATCGCTATATAGGACCCTTACCTTCCCTGTCCTGCTATACGGTGCAGAAACATGGGCTAAGACAAAAGCGGATGAAAGCACCTTGGGTCGGCTCGAGAGAAAAGTTCTTCGTGTGATCTACGGTCCTGTATGCATCGAAGGTGAGTGGAGGAGAAGATGGAACGATGAGCTGTACGGGCTGTACAGTGACGTAGACTTAGTCACAAGGGTAAAAGTCCAACGACTTAAATGGCTGGGTCACGATAGAGCGCATGGAAACCTATGCTCTGGCCCGGAAAGTCTTCGAATCAATACCCACAGGATACAAGGCGTGCATAAGTGGAAAGTGACCTCACCCAACTTTTAGCGTGAAACTAGAGACATCTAGGGACCGAGCTAGATGGAGAAGTTTGTTGGGTGAGGCCCTAGTTCACTCTAGTAAGTTGGCGCGAAACTCTTTCAAATGCTTTTGAAATTTAAAGTATTATCATTTATAAAAAACGATGCACAGATTTGTGCATCTGTAACAAAATTCACCGGTGGACCAATTGTTATTAAAGCCATACTGCCGCTCATTATTAATATCTTTTGTTTCTTAAAATATTTTCCAAGCTGTTTGTGTATGTCTTGCTAAATTTTATCGTTGAGACTGCAAAATGTTTACCATTTTTTTGGAGAATTTTAATGATTTCAATATTTTTTGAGGCGTCCCATTTTTAGGATATGGTTTAAAATACATATATAAAACGATAAAGAACTTGATATCATTAAGCAGTTTGCATAATAAGCTCGATAATCGGTGTCAAAACCGGACACTACCTAATAGGAAACAACACGTCACGTGTCTATACGTATTCTAAAAAACCTTTTGCAGAAGTTGTATGGATGAGAAAGAAACAGTTCTTAGGCTTCTTTGTTAATGTCCATTAGCTCAAAAACTTAAGACCTTTCTTCACGTTTCGTAAAGAACTCCAATTAGTTTCATTGAGCTCAGAAGCAAGCATTAAGATGCACGTGTGTCGTATAACAATAGACCAACAACTGGAATAAGTGTGACCTATTCCATTACGGACAGTAAATTCAACCAAACCTTACTACATAAAAGGCTTCAAAAAATATATTTTCAAAAGAAAGATTATTTTTAAAAAATGTATGAAAGTTTTTTTTTGCCTTATACCTTTACCTAAAACGTCTACTTTCAACGTTGAACTTGTCGAGTTGTAGAAGCTGAGTAAAGTCAATGATTATCGAGAATTTTCCCCAGATGAGTCCTGAAACTAAGAGGACGTTCTTATCTTAAGTTAGAGCCTTTACAGAATCATCACCCTTTCCACATAAACAAGGCATACAAGCCAACGTTTATGTCACCAACTCCTATCCCACCTCCCACCTTGTAATGGTGAAAAAGCTAGACAGCTCCTATGTGCGGTGCTCCTTTTCACCTAGTTCATTTGCTGTTTACCGATCCTAATCATCTCCTTACATATCAGAATTATGTTCTTAACATCAATTAACTCTTTCTCCTTTCTCTTCCTTTCCAACCACCTTTTATCTTTATTGGGCTGGATCTAAGGCGTTAAACGACCCGTGCCGATGATCAGCCTGGCTGGGGGCCCAATTCAAAAATAGCCCAGTCACTAACGGAGTATCCGGATACCTGGCGACCTCCGGGTTAACTAGCCTTGCGAATCTCTGTACAGATGGACCTTTCTTTCTTCGCAACGCGTGGGACCAAAAATTCATAAAAACAAAAAAAACATGAGATGAAGATTTACCGCTTTAAGACCGGGCGGCAGTTTGGCGTCAAAGCCTGTTGCCGTATCTCGTGAGGCCAACACAGAGAAGGGAGTAGTGGCAATCCATAAACCCTCCTCTGCTGTTGGTAGCAACGAGAGTAGGAATGGAGCAGTACTTAATGTCAGTAGTGGCAGGATTGTGAATATAATGGCCCTACCACTACTACTGAGAGTACATCCAGAAATGGAAAGGAGAAGCTCTCAAAAAGCCTAAATAGACAAAGGCGGCAAGCTGCGAAAATCCTAAAGGCCTCTAGTGCATCATTGGAGTCTGAATGGACACCGCAGCAAACCGCTCGCGTTGAATGGGCAAACAGTGTTCTTGCTTGAACAAGGACTAGTAAAGACTCTACGTCTATTCTACACCAAAACGGCCTCGTGTGCACAACACCAGCACGCCCCTCAGTCCCATCAGAAAACAAGCCAGTTTCAGTGACGTTACGAAGGGCAAAGTCGTGATTGCGGTCATTGACAGGAGCGATGATGATAGCACAATATCGGCTGATCGTTGGCAGCTGGTCAAGGTTAAACACTCGGGTGGTTATTTAAGCTTTTTGAGAGAGCTTCCAGGACTTCTTTCCTTAAACTTTTTATTAAACTTAAAAAAAATGTAAATATAATTATTGAATTGTCCTTTTTTTTCTAACAATGAATTCACAATGAAACAAAAACCATCTTTGACAAGTTTTTTGATTTTTTTTTAATAAAGATAAAGTTTTTCAAATAATTGTAAGAAAATGTAAAATATTTTTTTTTAAATGTGTAACAAAAACGTACGTTAACTGTCATACAACTATTATTAACTTTCCCTAGAAAGTTATTGTAACTGGTCCGATTTTTCGAATTGGAAATTTTGACATTCATCGACGCTCAAGAGTCAAAATAAAAGATTTTTCGTTCGTACATTCGCGACGTTTTTTGGTCGTCCATACCTCAAGAACCAAAAGAGATATCGACTTCAAATAGATTTTGTTATGCAGAAAGATCTATCTGCTCTCTCTCTCTCAAGAAAACTGCGACGGTGTTTTTTTTTACCATAGCAGTTTAAAAAAATGTGAACATTTTGGTTAACCCTAAATATCTTACGAACCAAAAATGCTAGAGACTTGAATTAAATATTATATAATATATTGTAACGTGTTACCAAACAAGTATATTTTTTGAAAAAAATCAATTAAAGGTTTTTTTTATAAATCAAAAAACTGAAAAAAAAATTGTCACCTCAAAAGTTTTACGAATACAAAATGATTTTATCTCCAAAACAATTTTGAGCAAAGAAAAATAACGTTTTAAACATTTGGTAAGATTTTAAGAAAAATTGAATTGACAATTTTTTTTATAAAAAATAAAAACCTTAAACAAACATTACTCAAAGTTGGCAAAAATTGAATTTCGACTTAAATATCTTTTCAAACATTTGAGATTATGGCTTCCAAATAATTTTAACTTATAAGAAATATTGTTTTCAACACTCGGAAAAATTTTAAGAAAAATCTTACAAAAAAATAAAAACCTAAACAAAAAAATTTATAAAAGTTGGTAAAAACTGATTTTCAGCTCAAATATTTGTTCAAAACTTTAAGCTTTAAACTACTTTTGCCCTTTAAAAATATTTTTTCAACATTCAGTAAAATTTTGAGAAAAATCTAATTGACAGTTTTTTCACAAAAAATAAAAACCTAAACACAAAAAAACAATACTAAAACATGGTACAAATTTACTTTCGACTCAAATAGCATTTCAAAAATTAAAAATATTGTCTTCAAACTTTTTATTTCACAGAAAATATTGTTTTCGATATTCAGTCATTTTTTTTATAAAAATCAAACAGCCCGTTTTTTCATCAAAAAATAAAATCTACAAAAAATAGTACGCCAATTTGGTAAACGTTGATGTTCGCTTCTTGATATCTCTCAAATTAATTTCATTAATCCAATTTGTAAAAATTTTGGAAATGCTTCTAAAATTGGTAAAAATTTATTTTCGATTAAAAATCTATTAAATAAAACTAGATTTTCAAACTAAACTATTTCTTTATATGAAACATATTGTGGGTCATTTTAAAATTTTAAGAATAAATCAACTGACAACTTTTCAACCCAACACAAATCGTCATAAGGGATGGGAAATTATCAGTGTGGGTCGCATCCCAGCCTTTTTTTTTTGTAATAAATTTGCACAATTTACAGACGTTGTTCAAGAGTTAGTCCATTTGTTAAAAAAATTTCAAACCAAACTGAGCATACATCAATTAACAGTTGTCAAAAAGACAGATTCCAAAAAAAAATATTGTCAAATAACAAAATCACACTATCCAAAGCCTCGTTGGAACTCGCCTTCTGAACAAACCCAGGCAAATTTTGGAGAATCCTAAAACGAAAGTAAGTTAGCCCAGTTAAAATACAAACAAAACTTAACTCCTTTTTTCCAATCTTCCAGACTGTTAAATTCTGAATAATTTCCGTCTGTAGACTAATGATATTAAGTTGAAAATAAATAAACTTAAATTAACTTAATCAACAAAAAATGCTAATCATTAAAAAAAAATCTGTTATTAGAAGGACCAAATTCCCATAATTGTGCATATCACAATATCTTGTTAATACCGGCTAAAAGTCTTGAATTTTAATTTAAAAATGGTATCGTTAAATATTTGTAGTGTAAGTAGGTGTTATTGACATTTAACCAAAGTCTATCAAATTATTTCGATTTATTATTTATTTAAAGAGCGTGTTATTTAACCTTTTAAAAAAACTGCCACTCACTTCGTCTTCATTTATGCTCCTCCGCATTTTATAGCCTCACAAAGTACACAAAAATATTAATAATTGTCATGTTTGCTCTTTTACTGTATTATATAATTTATCATAATTTATATCACAATGAAGTGATAACTCTCATCTCGTCAACACAATTATCTTTTTTATCATTTTATTGTGTCTTTTTTTAGCAAAAATAAACACAATTTGCTAAAATATTTGCACTGATTCTGGAAAAAACCCGAATTTCATTTTTCTGTTAATATCAACATCCAGCTAAAATGTTAAATAAATAAGTAATAAAAGATGTAAGCTTCGCCCTGATTTATAACACTTATCCAAATTTAAAAAGTCTATAATTTCGAACATAATTCTTGGGGATGATGGCCCATTTAATCCAAGAAAGGTCATAAAAAAGTATAAAGACTTAAAAGTAACTTTTATCTAAAAAAGAATGACGATATATTTTTTCGATTGAAAACATAAAGTGAAAAAAATAAAACTTACTGTGGTTGTATGTAAATATCCTTAAATTTCGATTTATTCCGTCTCATTAAGATACGTTTGCCGACTTTGACACGCATGGTGTTGATAAGACTGTATCTAGTGTTGTTATACGTTTTGAAAATTTACAGATGATGACCTATGTCGCAAAATCAGCCGAACTTAGGCAGTTAGGTAAATGAAATCTCAAAAACCACCTGCAGTCACTTTTAGACGTTTTTTAGTTGGTGTCGGTCTAGATATAGATCCTATCTAAAGGCGAGGAAACACACAATTTTTACGCGTGTCAATCAATGATGCGGATAAGTGAACATTGAACTCGAATCAATATTGAAGAACTTTTCCCCACTATATGACGATAGATTTATTTTTGTATCCGTATATCGAATTCGCACAGCTCTAAAAAGTTAGCGAAAAAAAATGTTAACAAAGTTTGATGAATAGACGTAACTCAATCGACTCAAAACGACACATATACGTAGGCACCACTCATGTATCTAGATACATTAGGCGGTTTTATTGTTGACAGGTTAGGGTTGGGGTTGGGATTGGGATTGGTTTGGATGGATGGTTGTTTGGTTTAGAAGAAGATAAATAAATTCAGGCAGGACGACAGACTAGCCTTTTTTATTTTTAGATTATTACGAAGCACGTTAAGCTAAGCTTTTTTTTCTTCTTGTCACTTTTGACATACCTATACACTATTCGACCAGAACTTGCATCACACGTTTATTTTACGTACACGTATTTATTTCTTCAAGTTTAATTTAACGACACACAAAAATTAAAAAGAAAAGTAAAACAAAAATAAACAAAAACGCGGAAACATATACGAATATACGACCCGAGCACACACGCCGCTAAATCAATATCATCGATTCTCGGAAACACTGTTAAGTATCTTACATTGAATTTGTTTTGTTTTCCAGGGAAGACTTCCAAGGTGCTTCTTCAAAATGCATTTAAAATTAAAAAATGTAAAAACAAAAATATTGGTCCTATCTTCTATTTATATAGACATACATCCTTCTCCACTGAGTCCTTTTTGAAGTACAGTTTTGTCTTCAATTTTATTGTAATTGGATTTTGGTGTTTTAAATTCTGGCGGATTATAATTTAATCCTTCGCAAGGATATCTTTAATTTATCACAACTTAAGTCTATTTATATACTTTACCGCGGACACTCTCATCTGTCTTGGATTCCCCCAAGCACAAATGACAAAATATCTTATTCCGTAAAATTGAAATTCTCCCCAAAAACCAACACTCAAAAAATGTACAGGAAGGAGCACAGCTTCTTAAAGCAACTTGTATCCCGAATAACGCGAGCACAAGCAAACAAAATTAAAAAACAAAAAAAAAGTAAATAAAATGTATCTACGAGAAAGTGAAGTATCTTTTAAAGAGCAGCTCCAAAAGTATCTGTGTATCTTTCTATCTATTCTCTGCGGACGAACCGTTTTCATCGAAGGCTAGAGACTCAATAGTAGTAGGAAAAACTTTACTCAACTTGGTCGGTTGCTGTTGCTTGTTCTGGTGCTGGTGCTGGTGCCGTTTGCTGGATGTACCTATTGTTTGGCCAGCCCAGTCGCAGTCAGTCAGCCACCACACTTTTCCATTGTATCTTTCATTTTATTTCTATATATTCACTTACGACGACGACGAGTAGATACCTAACTATATGTATTTCGAACATTTTGTATCTTTCCACCTTTTTGAATAGAGGGTTGATATAAAATAATATTGGAAAGGCTGTCGAGAGTTATGAGGAACATTATTATTCGTATTGTTGTGGCTCAGATATATTGGCTGATGTTGTATGGATGTTTGGTAACACAATGTTGTGTTGTGTATGGATGGATTTTGTAGCTTTAGCCGGCCGGTATGGCGTATGATGGGTCGGTCATCCTTGCCCCTGTATAGAGAGTTTCAGTCGGTATAGAGGTACCTTTCCTATACCTACTTATGTGGTATCAAGAATATTTTGTGGCACCTGAATAAATGTGGTGTTTTTTCAAGGGCAATTGAAATAGGGTAGCAGACGAACCTACACATCATCACAGTACAAAGATTTACTTTAAAATTGTATTTTCAGAATATGAAATTTTAAATATATGTATCTATTTTGTGTTTCCATTCAAATTTGAAGTGAAAATATATACATAAGTACTTGAAGCTTGAATATTGAGTGGGGTTTGTTTTTCAGATTTAAAATTTTGCAGGAACTTTATAGTTACAATAATATAAATTTGGATACACAATGTTTGTTGTTGTGGTTATTAGAAGATCATAAAAATTAGATTTTATATGAGGATTTATCTCATAATCACGTAGTTTTGTAAGCTTTTAATGGTTAATAAAAGTGAAATATATTATTTTTAATCGTGTTTTTAATTATTAAATTGTGTAGTTGAAAATAAACATTAAATTCTATAGTTCTTGACTTGTGTATTAAATGCTGCAATAGTAAATTCTCATCTTGAAGGAAATGTTAATAGCTATGAATTTTAGTATTTCTAAATTTCGAATAAAAAAATAATTTAAAAAAGAAAGTATTCGCTCTGATTGCCCTGATGTCTTTGTTCTTCAAATATCAAAAAATAAAATATAAGCATTTAGAACGGAACTAACAATATCACCGTGTTTTACGTCTTCTTTTTCAAAATCTAATAATTTTGATATTTATCCAAATATGGACTTGTTTTTAAAATTCAAACTAAATATTATTTCAACTTTTCAATTATTCGTTTTACATTGAGGGAATTTATGTTTAAAAACAAAGGTTTGTCCAATCCGAAGTTTTTTTTAATAAACCTCTATTTGAACAGTTGTTACTTTTGCAGCTGTTTGACATTTGGCAAATGAAAATAGTAAAAATAAGTAAAAATATGTCGCCTTATCAACGAAACAAACAGAATTTTGCAAGAAAATTTTATTGATCAAGTTATTTCTCGAAAAGATGTGAAGAATTGGCCAGCGAGTTCTTGTGTTAAAAATGTAGTTTATAACATCAAACAAAGTTACAATTCTTCAGTGATTGTTTAAAAGTAATATACACTGCCAATCACTAGGATGAGGCCACATATTTTTCAACTGATTTTCGTTCTTAATACCTGCTGGAAATTTCGTACCAATAAAAATTTACTACATTTGAGTAGGTAGATATTTTCTTTAAAAATAGTAATAAAATTAAGGGGTTAAATAGAAAAAACAGTTGGAATTTCCCTACATTAATTAAAGAGCTACTTAAAAACAATATGAAAAAGTGCGTCACTTGGATGAGGCCACATGAAAAATCTTATAAAATATCAACAAAATTAAAGGAATGTTTACAGTTTTTGGTTTTCAAACATTTATTTATTAAGTTTTTCTCAATTAATAATGAGTATGCCCCCCATTTTTCGATATGACCTATATTAAACGGTTTGGAATGGAATCATAAAGTTTTTTTAAATAGTCAAGTGAAATCTCGTCCCAGGCATCACGGATAGCTTCAATTAAGGAGTCCTTGTCTTCAAATTGTCTACCGCCTTCATAAGCTCTACGTTTTCTGATAAAATCCAGCTTTTGACAACCCTGGAAGTGTGGATGGGGGCATTGTCTTGTTGGAAAATCCAAGGCAGAGGTCCAAAAATATTTTTCATCTTCGAAAATGAGCGTTCCAACAAGTATTTGTAGCTGTTTCCGTTCATTGTTAGAGAAAGAAACTCCAATTCGATTTTGCCATAGTAGGTGATAGCTCCCCACACCATAACACCTGATGTACGGCTGTGATGTCTTCCCAAAATTAGTTCCTCTTTTCTTAAATCATGGAAATAAAAGTTGTTACCATCGGGGCCGTCAAGGCTAAACTTTTTTTCATCCGAAAAAAACGACGCGTTTCCATTGACTGCTCCAAGAGACATGTTGTGTTGCAAAGTTCATTCGCAGCTCCTTGTGTACTTGCTTTAGAACAGGTTTCTTTTTGAGTTTTCTTCTCTGGATAGTACCATCTTTTCTTCTTATCCTTCGGACTGTCGAAATACTGGCTGATACTCCGCTTTTGGACCTTATTTTAGTAGCTGATTGAGCAGAATTTGAAGCAATACGTAAAATTAACCGCTTTTCTCGGGATGTTGTTGCTTGGGCTGTGCGTCCTTTTTGGTTTTTCCATAGTTTTGAGGATCAGCAAGATAGTTGTTTACAACTGTCTTACTTCTGTTCAGCTTCCTTGCTATTTCTCGGCTTGAGAGTCCCATTTCCTTGAAAGCATCGATTTGTCCTCTTTCTGCTACTATCAACGTCTTTCCGGAACCCATTTGTAGTTGAAATTTAATAAAAATAGTTATTTGTAAAACGTTCTTAAATATTGTAACCCACATTTTGAAAAAAATTGCTGATCTGAACTTCTACAACGAAATATTCGCAATGGGCTCATCCTAGTGACTCACTTTTTTATATCCTTTTTAGTTAGCTCATTCATTAATGTAGGGAAATTCCAACGGTCTTTATTAATTAACCCTATAATTGTATCACTTTGTTTTAAGAAAATATGTACCTACTCTCATGTAGTAAAATTTTCCGGGTTAGACAAATTCCAACAGGTATCGGACCGAAAATCGGTTGAAAAATATGTGGCCTCATCCTAGTGATTGGCAGTGTAATTTTAAATTGCAAAATTGCAAAAATACTAATCTTTCTAACCATGAATATAACTTAAAAATAAAACCAAATTATTTTTAAATGAAAATCTACTCAGAATAAAATCGATCATGTCGCAAACGCTATTGGTTACTCTTAATCACAAAAAGAATGGTTCGTTGGCTGCATAATTTGTACTGTGGTATGGAATCTTAAAAAACAATCGGTTCCTTAGTAATCTCACAGGAGTATTTAAATTAATTGAGGCTAAAATATTGAAACAATCGATATGGTTGGCCAATACGTCACGAATGAATATAACGAAAACTTTCCTCAAATGTTGAGGATATGATTCCAAATAATGTACATCTTGTTCCACTAGAACAAAAATAAATCTTTTTTGGATTTTTTCAATTCTAAAAGAATGAAATTTATACGAAGGGCACCAAATGGAATTATACAATACTGAAGAGTAAACCTAACATATAGACATTTTAAAGTGTTTGGTTCACAGAACTCTTTTGAAGTTACCTTTTCCTACTAGAAAATCTACAAGTTTCAAGAAATCAAGCTTTTGGTCAAAAACTACACCAAGGTTCTTTTTAGAGGTTACTGTTGAAAAAAATGTATTGTTTGTTTCACAAGAATAGGTAATTGATGAATGATTTCAAAAAACAGTAAACTTTGAAATTTTGCAATATTAAGGCCTTAGGAGTTAATCAAACACCAATTCGATTATCTCTCAAAATATTCTTGCAATAAAATGGAATTCTGTTCTGTTTTGGGCACATTCCAAAAAGTGCCATCATTATGGCGAGCTTGACCCTTCCGGCTACTTGCCCTCAGGCAATCCTCTCGCATCTTTTGCGTGGTGAACGATCTGTCTCGGTCCCGCAACTACCTCCATCCATAAGATTGGAGTGTGCGACCGAGAAGCCAGGTATCTTTCATCGCACGCGATCTCTTTAAAGAGGTGATGCTCAAAGAGTGAGTTCAGCTCTTTACTTTTCCAGACGGAGTACCTGCACGCGTTCGATTTCGGTTGAGGAAAAACTACTTATGTCGTGTTGAAGGAAGGGAGATGAAACTTGTTGTGGCAAAATTTACCGCAACAAATCCCACCCTTACCTCTTAGTAAATGTGTTTACCGTTGGTTAACACTATAGGTAACACATTTCCAAAGTCGGCCTAAGAGGAATGAAAATAATTTGAGTGAAATTATCAAAGCAAAAAAATATACTACGTTAATCATTAAAATTTTCGGATGCATTTGTAAACGGTTTTAAATCCTTAACGTGCCAAGTTCCGCGTTCCATACCATTACTATCTTTCAAGACGTATGTCTAAGGTGACAAACGTTTATCAATTACAAACGGACCGATAAATGTCGGTGCTAGTTTGGCTGCATAATAATTCGCGGCATCCGAAAGCGTGAAATTCCTGCGCCATAAAAGTTCACAGGGGTGATATTGAACATCAGGCCTAAGCCTTTGAAAGCATTCCCTGATCCCCTCCGGATCCTGAACGTTTTTTAAATCATTCTACAGATGGTACTTCTTTACATGAAGTTACCATTTCCCTCCCGAAGTTCGCATAGTAAGGGGACACTCCCAAAACTTAATGTTGCGACGTACGAATGGCGCACGCCACTTTACTCAGTTGATTGTCTTAAACCCGTTGATTTTCCCCCAGCATATTCCCTTAATGAAGGCAACATAAAATACATGCTGTCGTCAAGAAAGGACATACAACACTGACGTCTTGGTGATAACGCCACCATCCACAGACATAACTTTGAGGTAGTCAAGGACTTCGTCTACCTAGGGTCCGTTGTAAACGCAGAAAACAACACCAGCGCTGAGATCAAACGAAGAATAACTCTCTTGCGAGACTAAAGTGTCGCTATATACGACCCTCATCATCCCCTCCTCGCTATACGGTGCATAAGCTGGATTATGACAAAAGCGTATGAAAGCACCTTGGGTCGTTTCGAGAAAAAAGTTCTTCGTGTGATCTACATCGCAAGGGGAAAGAGCATGTGGTTCCTGATATGCTGTCTCGAGGAGTGCCACAGTTGGGTGGTATCTCAGAAGAGGTTTCAGACCTTTGGGTGATAAAAATGATTGCGCAAGTGAATGTCAATCCACTTAGGTTTCTGGCCTGGAGAGCTGCACAAGGACAATTGTTCAAACTCGTGAAGGCCAGCCATATCATAATTCATCAAGATAATCAAGAATGGAAGATAGTGAAATGTTAAAAGGATAGGTTAGGGATCTTACAAGGAAATCATGATAACCCATTAGCGGGTCATATGGGAGTTAGGAAAATTTTTGCCAGGATAGCGGCAAAGTTTACTAGCCAAAAATGAGGGCTGATATCACCAAGTACGTTAGGAGTTGTCAAGTTTGCCAACAGGTAATCCCTGTTAACAAAAAACCAGCTGGGTTAACGACGGAGAGGGTAGGAATCAAATCATTGTGGGAGATGATTTGTTTAGATTTGGTAGGTCCTAAATCTAGTAGCATTCTACATACATTCTGACGGTGGTGGACTACTACATAAAGTTTTCACTACTGTTTGCGTTGAGTTCGGCTACTGCAAAAGCTGGTAGGGAACTCGAAGACAATGTCTTCCTACTTTTTGGCATTCCAAGCCCATTATGAACCGCAGGCGCTCTGGAGAGTATCAATCAGATCCTTAAAACCACCTTAACCTTTAAACTCATTTTTGCCGCCTCTGCAAAGATGGTGGTTGTCCATTTGGTGTTCTTGGGTTTTTTCCAGGGTCCGCCGTAATGTGAATATTTGATGAACTGTGGACTTTCCTGGTCTAAAACCACACTGATGAGGACCTATCAGGTTGTTGACGACTTGCTTTAGACGTTTACGCATTACGGCAGACAAGATTTTGTAAGCGATGTTACGTAGACTGATTCCTCAATAGTTGGTGCAGTTTAGAGGGTGTTCTTTTTTCGGGCAGACAATACTGAGGTTCTATTCATCAGGCATGCTTTCTTCCGACCATATCATACAGATAAGTTGGTGCATACTCCTATCCAACTTATCTAAAGATCTTCTTTAAAGAGTTCGGCATTCAAGCCATTTGCTCCAGCGGCTTTATTAAACATGAAAGGCAAAATCTAAATTAATGCTCTTAAATTGATTCCAAGATTTAAAAATTAAATTTCTAGAGTTATCAGAGAAATAAAACCTTAAACATGCGAATTGTTCATTAAAAATCACATGAATAAATATGATGCTGCAACCGTATTGTTGGTAACCATTTAACTGATATTGTTTTTCATTGTTGGTGGTTTAGCTACTTTTTAAAATAAGCTTAAAATCTCCTAAAAATGATCAGTTTTTAATCTGCATAAATCAAAAGTTTTAATTGAAAACTCTGTCTTTAAATAAATTAAGTACAGGGCATGATGGCCTGAAATTGAAACGGAATCGTTTGCTAAATTCGAATTTAATTGATTACAATTTAAAATGAACTAATGCATCCCTAAAATAATTTTATTTACATCTTCAAAGATAAATTTCGACACTTTGCAAATTTAAAGTTGCATTTTGTTAATGCTGAGACACAAGTTTTTTAGAATCTTTTTTAAAACTTAACTTTTTGACTGATAAATCATGTAAGCATATCATTTTCGATTTACATTCATATATTTAGAAATTTATCTACAAAAAGTTCATTTAGATATAAGATCAAATGCGTCTTTTCCTTTACTGAGTTCTAATCGATTAGAAGAAGTGGAAAGAACCTGACGTAATGGAGCAAATCCAAGCTGGTACTTAAGATATTATGACATTAAAAACATATGAAAAAAGTAATACACTTTTAAAAACCTTATTATTTTAACCAAAATCAATAAATGTAATTTGTTCATTACACACAGTTAATGCTTTGAAAATCTTGGAAAGAAAATACCATTTTTTTTATAAGGCTAACGAAGCATCAGCTATTAACCTTTAGCTATGTGGGTAGAATGCCAAACCTTAAATTATCTTCTACACATTTTTATATTATTATTCAACTTACAAATTTTATTTTATAGAAGTATATATTTTTCTTTTGTTTTATAAACGTTAGCTATAGCTAGCTGGATAATATCCGTTGAGCTTTGAGGCGATTTAATATGTACAAACCTACATTGTGTATGCTTAAAGGCAAAATAAAACAAAATATAAAATTAGAATTATATTATTTCATCCCTTTGATAAATCACCCAAATAAATATGTTATGTGACGTAATACTTTCTGTGAGAACTTTGTAAAAAAAGACCACATGTTTTTTTTACATTTTTGGGTTTAAAAATAAAACATGAAGAAGGAGAAGATATTTTGTTAGTAAATATTTAATAGAAATAAGTGCGTTTATGCCAAAGTTTACCATTCTTTATTCCAGTTTTGAAATTGTTTTTCTTTCTTGTGGTCATAGTTTGAAAATTCTAGTTTGATTAAAGCATTATTCTCGAATTCTTGTAAATTTTTCTCAAAAGGGTGGTTGGTTCATTGATTTTATTCCATTATCTATGTATTTTGGGTTTTCTATTAAGAGGTTTCATTTGGATTTTTAAAAAATGGAGTATTTTTTAAAAGAAATTATTAGATACATTTCAACTCCAGTCATAAGAAATCATTAATTACAGTCTGATGGATCAATGGATTCACTGTTACAATTTCACCAGACTGTTTTTTGAAGAGTGAACTTCCCAACCGTACCAAAAAGTACCACTTTCAGGATGAAGGGGCTTTTTAACAATAATTTTTGGATTTTCCGAGTCCCAAATGTCCCGAGTTGAAAATGGGAATTATCACTGAGATTACTTTTTGGCAAAAATCCGATTTATTTTAAAGTTGATAAGGCCTGAGTTTTTGTGTTAGCTGATTGGTAAAAAGCTTAAGAACTACATAAGTCTGTTTGCAAAGAAGGGTGTCATTTCATTTGTGGAATACATAAATCCAATGAACTACGAGGAATCGTAAAACTTCGAGAACTTCCCGCCGTTTTATTGTAAGTGACATTTTGTATAAAAAAGACAACTTAATTCTTGAAATTTGCTTGAAACACATAGAGCTTTTGAGGTTATTGTCATAACTTAACTTAAGCATAATTAATAATTTCCAATACTGACTATATGTACAAGTCCTTGACTAGCAATACGTTTTTTATTTGTCGTTAACGAAAAAATTTATTTTGGCGCTTACGATAAATTGGCGGGAAGGGCTCGACTTGTTTTTGGTTCAGAAGTACCAATTGTAGTAAAAGAGTCATTTTTGTTCTAAATGTCAAAATAAAACAGTTTGGAAAGGGGCAGCTGCCGAAATAGCAGGCTATTTAAAATCAATCCTTTTACAATAGCCAAAAATATTTTGTTTCGGGCAATTAAATTTAACTTGTTCAACCGGTTTAATTCAGGAGCGAAGAATACAAAATTACTTTATCACGTAAGATTTTTAAGACACGACTTTTTCAAACTAAAAAAAAACACATACTCGTATAAAACGCGTTTAGAGGCTTTCTGAGCTCATGAAGTTGACTATTTTGTTTTGCATTCGTGATGATTTCCCAAATCTTTAATCCCTTTCTTCGATATTCAGATGAAATATTTATATAGTATTTCATGAAATCTGTAAAGGTTGTAGATTTCTCAAATTAATCGCAGAGAAAAACTGAACCAATTGTGCTAATTTCAAAAATTAGTCGATCCTCCTTTATTTAGCGTTACCTCAAATTTTCTACGTGACATGGAATCATACATTTTTTTAAAAATAATTTAAAGAAATTTAAAGAAAAAGAAATGTTTGTCCAAGCTTGTTTTATTGCTGTTGTTAGTGATTTTGTGTCTTCAAATTGTTGCTCAGATTTGTAGAATTCACGGGCGAGCCATCCCCAAACATTTTCAATAATATTAAGGACTGGTGAGTAAGGAAGCCATTTCAACAATTCAACACTATGTTGGTTTATCAAGGGCTTTAGAACTCTGGCGGTATGGATGGGGACATTTCACTGAATTTCGGCAAAGCTCTTTCAATGTTCAAATGGTAGACATGTGCATTCAAGAGGACACAAGCGTCCACAGGTTTTTCTCAAAACCCACCTCTGTCTATCAATTCCTACTCTCACCTCCCCGCGGTGAACATCGGGTGCCTAGTACCTCAACTGGAGATTGGGTTCCAACCCCAGTGGAAAGTTGTTGGGGGCAGCAAACGAGAGAGGGGGGGAGAGGTGTTTCCACTAAGGCACCTCTCCTTATCCAGGCGGCAGCGAACGAATTCTCGAGATAGAATCAACGGTGGCGTCTACAGTTCCAGTAAGGTCGAACTACTTAGTGAACACCTTATAGGGCTTCTTCGACATATTCGGAGCCCAGGCCTATAAGGAGCGGTTCATCCGGCTCCCCTTCCTTGGAGTTATACTAAGGATCTGGCCCTCCAGGTTGGGGGTTGTGCCGTCGGGGTGACTTCCTGGCCACGTAAAAGCATCATAGTTTCGAAGCAACAACAAGCCTCGGATACGGACGGATTCACTGTTGACAACCCACGCAAACGAAATAAGGACAACGAACTTCGGATATGTACGTGGAATGTTAGGTCCCTTAACAGACCACGTGCAGCCGAACAATTAGCGGAAGCCCTAAACTGCTGCAAGGCAGATATTACAGCCATCCAAGAAGTGCGATGGGATGGACCGGGTAAACGCAAACTAAAAGACTGCGATATCTACTACGGCGACTGCTACCGTGAACAAAGACAGCGTCTATTTGGGTGTGGATTTGTTGTTGGAACTAGGCTCAGGCAAAAAGTCTTGAGTTTCAACAGTGTGAGCGAGCGCATCACGACAATCCGCATCAAGGCTAAATTCGCCAACATAAGCCTAATATGCGCGCATGCCCCAACAGAGGAGAAAGATGAAGACACCAAAGATATGTTCTTCGAGCTCTTGGACAAGACATATGAGCAGTGCCCTGGCTATGACATTAAAATTGTCTTAGGAGATTTTAATGCCAAGCTAGGAAGAGAAGACATCTTTGGTGGCATAATCGGGAGATACAGCCTGCACGACACCACCTCCGACAACGGATTCAGGCTGGTCGATTTCGCTGCGGGGCGAGACGTTCTGGTAGCTAGTACGCAGTTCACGCATCTTAATATCCACAAGGGGACATGGAAATCTCCTGATCAATCAACCGTCAACCAGATTGACCACATTGCGATCGACGCACGACACTTCTCCAGTATCCAGGATATCCGAACATTCCGAGAGGCCAACATTGACTCGGACCACTACCTCGTTGTAGCCAAGGTACGGCTACGGATATCCCGATCCAAGCCAAAACAAGAAAGTACTGTGAGAAGATTCGACGTTAGACGGCTACAATCGCAAGAGACTGCCATGTCCTTTTCCGATCGAGTCTCTATGCTTCCTGCATTAAGCATTGAAAACCAGTGGCAACATTGCCTTGCAGCCATCAGAGATGCCGCCTCTGAAGTGCTAGGTTTCACACGGCCACCACAGCGAAACCCCTGGTTTGACGACGAATGCCGGCAAGCGCACGCAGCGAAACAAGAGGCATACAAAACGGCGCTGCACAAAAGGACTAGAGCTGCTCGCGAGCTCTACGAGCAGAAGAGGAGAGAGGAACACCGGCTTCTTAGACGGAAAAAAAGAGAGCATGAGAAGCGCGCGATCGAGGAGATAGAGGGATGTCACAACAGGAATGAGGTTCGTAAATTTTACCAAAAGGTAAAAAAAACCTCCCAAGGGTACCAGCCACGAACCGAAGCCTGTAAAGACGATCAAGGGAACATCGTAGTAGAACCACAGTCGATGCTGAGAATATGGAAAGATCACTTCTCCAAATTATATAACGGCGATGACGAACCGAACTCCGCTGTAAGGGAGATAGAACCACTCAACCTCGGCGACGCAGATCAACAATTCCGCCTACCCGACCTTGACGAAGTGAAGATAGCTATATCTAAACTTAAGTCAAACAAAGCTGCTGGAGCTGACGGCATCACCGCCGAACTATTCAAAGCAGCAGGCGATGACTTGGTAGGGAGCATGCACCAACTCATCTGCAAAATTTGGTCGGAAGAAAGCATGCCCGATGAGTGGAATCTCAGCATAGTGTGCCCGATACATAAGAAAGGAGACCCTCTAAACTGCGCCAACTACAGAGGCATCAGTCTCCTTAACATTGCGTATAAGATCCTCTCTGCCGTATTATGTGAACGTCTGAAGCCATTCGTCAACAACCTGATTGGTCCTTATCAGTGTGGCTTCAGACCAGGAAAGTCCACTATCGACCAAATATTCACACTACGGCAGATCTTGGAAAAAACCCAGGAGCTTCAAATCGATACCCACCATCTCTTTATCGATTTTAGAGCCGCGTATGACAGCATCTATAGGGAAGAGCTCTACCGAGCAATGTCTAGTTTTGGCATCCCTGTCAAACTTATCCGTTTGTGCAGAATGACGATGGAGAATGCACGCTGCTCTATCAAGGTCGGAAAAGATCTTACCGATGCATTTGATGTCAAAAAAGGTTTTAGACAAGGCGATGCACTGTCATGCGACTTCTTCAACATCGTTCTGGAAAGAATTGTGCAAAACTCAATCGTCAACACTAGAGGCACAATCTTCCAAAGATCCATCCAATTACTCGGATACGCAGATGATATTGACATAATTGGAAGATCAAAGCGTGATGTCAGTGGAGCGTTTTTGAGCATTGCGACGGAAGCGAAGAAGATGGGTTTAGTGGTCAATGAGGGCAAGACCAAGTATATGCTGTCATCAAAAAAGGACACTGAACGACGACGTCTTGGACAAAACGTCACCATGGACAGCTATAACTTTGAGGTAGTTAAGGACTTTGTCTACCTAGGCACCGCTATTAATGCAGACAACGACACCAGCGCTGAAATCAAACGAAGAATAACTCTTGCAAATCGCTGCTTCTTTGGACTTAGAAGGCAATTGAGAAGTAAAGTCCTCTCTCGAGCATGTAAAATCACCATCTATAAGACACTCATCATCCCGGTTCTCATTTATGGCGCTGAGGCCTGGACCCTGTCAAAGAAAGATGAGAGCGTCTTAGGATGCTTCGAGAGAAAAATTCTTCGGGCGATTTTTGGTCCCGTACGCATAGATGGAGAATGGAGGAGAAGATATAACGACGAGCTGTACGGGCTGTACAGCGACACTGACCTAGTTAGCAGAATCAAAGTCCAACGGCTTAGATGGCTAGGTCATGTAGAGCGGATGGACATCAACGCTCCAGCCCGGAAGGTCTTCGAATCCAATCCCGAGGGACGGCGCAGTAGAGGAAGACCGCGACTCAGGTGGCGCACCCAGGTGGGAGAGGACCTCAACCAACTTGGCGTGCGAAACTGGAGACAGCTAGCTAGGGACCGAGCTGGCTGGAGACGCTTGTTGGTTGAGGCCCAGGTCCGCCCCGGACTGTAGCGCCACCTTAAGTAAGTAAGTAAGTCTTTCAAGAATGCCTTTGTATATATACAATAGTTCCAAAATACGATATTACACCCCAAACCATAACACCACCTTCACGGCTATGATGACGCATCAAAAATAATGTTTTTTTATCGTAGATCATGGTTATAATAATTGCATCCCTCCGGACCGTCGAGATTAAATTTGTTTTCATTCGTGAAACAACAAACTGCACCTCATTTTTCCATGACATGTGGCGCCTGCAGAATTCAAGCCGCTTTTCCTTTCTTTGTGGGTTAAGTGGAGGCTTCTTCTTCAGTTTCATGCGCTTGATGCTTAGTGCACTCCTAATCACTCTCTTAACCGTGGAAATGCTTGCTGTTGTTCTAGATGATGTCTTCGTTTGAGGAGCTGACTGACAAGAATTAGACGCCATTTGAGCAATCAATCTCCTTTCAGCAGGTCACGTTACTTTTGGACGTCCTTTCATATTCTTCCCAAAGTTTTCTTTTTTTTTTCAAAAAATTGCTCACAACATTTTGCGATCTTCCAATTTCGTTTGCAACTAAATGCGCACTTAAACTTTGTTCTGTATACAGTTGTATTTTAATCTTTTCTTCTGGATAAAGACACTGTGCTCGTCCCATTTTTTCTTAAAATTGTATTTTTAATCATTTTACTTCACTTTGTAAAAATTTCACGCACTGTTCTTTACAAATTCTGAGCCAGGACTAACTTTAAAGCAGATGAAACTATTCTATGGACCGAAGGGAAATGCTCTTTTTTAAATTGCATTTTACAGTTAGGACGTATTTTAATTTGTCTCTTTCTTGTAAATAGATCGTAAGTACAGAATACAAAAAAAAAACTTTTTGAAAAGCTCTATTCTGGAGAAAAAAGCTTTTTTCCTTGTAAAAGCTGCGAACCTATTCTATTGGCCGGCAGGGTATTTTTGAAGTTGCATATAAAGAACATGAGAATTGATTTTAAGACGAATTAGAGTTTTCGATTAAAGAAAAATACCATCGAATTTGTGTTTTCTAAAATTGGAAATAAACTATAGTTCAATTTTCAATTTTTGTTTGATTCCCTTGTAACAATATTAGCATTTAAAAATGACCTTTTTATTTTTTACAATCTCCAAGACGGCTAACTTTTTAGTATTTTTGTCTTACCGCCTCATTTTGAAAAGTAAAACCTGCATTTTTAATTTGCAGGATATCTTTGTTTGCAAAGTTGCATATTGAAAAGAGTTTAGTGAAATAAGCCACTACTTATTTACTTAGGTCCTCAGAGCTGTTAAGTTCGTTGGGAACCCCTAAAGGGGCATAGGGCCTCTACTACGCCTACGCGCCATCGTGTATGGTTCCCGGAAATGTGTTTCAGCTCCCGCTAACTCTTACCTAGTGACGCTGATTCCGCCTCGACTGTCCTGCAACATGTGCTTCGGTCTTCTCGGTCTGCTCTTCTTCCTTCTTGTGTGAGCTGATTCCACTGCATTGCTTGGCCTGCAATACAGTCGTTACCTTTTCGAAGCGTATGTCCAATCCATTGCCACTTACATACGCCTTCGTATTATAGAGTCTATAAATTCCTGACCTGTACTTCTATGAAGGACCTCATTTGATATACGGTTTGGCAAGAAAATTCTTAGGATGTTACGAAGACATCCATTCATGAAGGTTTGCAGCTTTCTTGCTATGGCTGAACTAACCTTCCAAGTTCTGCACCCATAAAGAAGCATAGATTCGACATTTATGCGAAACAGTCGAAGCTTTGTTCTAAAGCTAATATAGATATTCCTCCAAAAGTTTGACAGCATACCAAACGCTGCTTTTGTTTTTTGTTGCTGCAAAAGATGATGTCTTTTGTCGGTTCTACCTTCGATGGAAATGATATACTTCCAAGGTATTGAAAGCTCTCCACTTTTTCCACCGGTTCCGAGAAAATATTTATTTGAGAGGATGGTTGGGTTCCGAGGCTGATCATTTTTGTTTTGCCGGAATTAATTTTCAGCCCTACAACTTCTGCTTCTCTCTCCACACTTGTTGTCATTTGATAGAGATCCATCATCCTATGAGAGAGTAAGCAAACATCGTCCGCATAATCCAAGTGCTTTAAATAGGATGTCAAAATCCATTAGATCCCTCCGCTACCTGACAAAGCTTCGTGCAGTTCATCGCTTATCACCAACAAAAACAATATTGGCGACAGAATAAGGCCCTGTCTGACTCCGCTTCGGATTTCAAAATCATCTGACAATTTACCATCGTGCAGCACGTGACACTTGGATCCATCATATGCTGCTTTAATAAAAGCATTTAGCTTTTCTGGGATGCCTCTCCTCCGCAAAGCTAATAAGATGTGCTCCCTGTTAATGCTATCAAAAGCCTTCTCGATATTCAACTTACTGTTCAATAATGATCTGGAAGGTGTTGATATGATCAACACAGGAGGATCCAGCACGGAATCCTGCTTGTTTGGCATGGTGTGTTGCCTCAAGGTGTTCTCTGATGCGTTCCAGTATGACTTTTGCTACTATTTTGGCAACAGCGGGTAAAACGCAGATTCCTCTACAATTTTCGCACTTTGTTAGATCTTCTTTTTTTGGAAGCTTGACGATTATTCGCTTTTTCTACTCATCGGGAAAGCTCTCCAGTTCCAGGCTTCTTTTATGAGCGGATGAAGTAGTTCGCTTGATGGCATTGTCACTGCTTGTAAAAGCTCTGCGGGAATTCCATCAAGGCAGAAGGCATCGGCTGCACGTTGTTTGCAAACACTCGGTTTAAAACCGAGAAAAAAGTGTTCTTTCCACATTCTGACTTGCTCATCCACTGAACTTATCACTGTACCGTCTGCTTCTTTTACCAGGTGTTGCTTTGAGCTGTGTCCACCGGTCAGCTCTTTGGTTATTCTGTAAACGGTCCTGCTGTCGCACCTGTTTGCTGCATCTTCTGCTTCTTGCGCCAATGCCTTGACGTTGTTACGCTTGTGAACCTCTCTCCCTGATGTGATATACAAATTTAAAGCCAAGATTTGAATTGACGACAACTTAATCCTTGAAAATAGTATTAATTTTGTCGACGTTATCTGAATATTAAATTGACAAATTACATAATTGTTCAATTTAGCTTCTTTATTATTGTTTATAGCTTTTTCAGTATTCAATGGTTTTCAGGAATTTTTAATTCCAATGAAACATTATTTACACAAAAAATATAATCCTTTTTAGCTCCTTACCCAGCACTGAAGCTTAAATTAGATACATTAACATTAAATTAGATAATTTAAATAATAACAGTACTTCTACTATAGCAAATAAAATATACAATACATATTTCATCGTGAGTGTCGGTTGTGTCCTTTTTTATGTTCGTTCCAGTTCGTTATTGGAGCGAGTATTGCAACCTAAAGCAAGGAGCGCGCATGTCACTTATCAACTTGACAACATTACAACAAAAAAAAATATAAAATATAAAATACACTTTAACAATGAGAACATCAAAGACAGTTTTCTGGTTGAATATAAAAATCCTATATGTAGATTCACCTGAGGTGCATTAAATTGCATGACCTTTATTAAATTTGTTTAATAAAAAGAGAACAAAAGTTTGTTTGATGTACTTTACTACATAAGTACATTTTGCATCCAACTATAGAATAGGTTATGATAAAAATACACGTAGTATGCACGTGTTGCATCAACGCGGTGCAAGTGGAGAGCTAAGTAAGAGGTGTTGATTGTCCTGATAGGATACCAAGAGTGCGGATTTACAATTACCATAAATGGATTTCCATCAACAAAGTCAAGTGAAAAGTTAAATATTTTCTCGTGCACCAGATTATGTTACTTAAAATGGAATTTCAAAAATGTGTCTCCTTTAATGGGTTATTTTAAAATCATCGCATTGAAACATGATCTTAAGCTTTCGTTTTTAAATTCTTTTAACGTTCGTTTTATGCTGGATTGTGAGTTTTTTGAAATAAAATCGCACTTCAAGACAAACTTATTCGCTTACGAATAACGAATTTTTTAATACCAGGTACGGATCTAGGTTGAATGAATCACAAGTTAGCCTATGTTAGGAGTTATGAACAGTCATATTAGTCATAATTTTTTGTTTTTGAAATATATCATCAAACATATTTGTATACTTATGTAAAAAATCCTACTTTTCAAATTTAAAATATAAAAAAATGCTAGTTAAGATTTGCCTTCATTTGCCTCATTCTTAATCCACCCCTGGATGACCTGAGGTTATTGACTTGTTCCAGGATGACCAAGAAATAATAAATTCCCTTTGGAACTGCACACGTAGTACAAAGACTTAAAGAAATGAATTAAATAATTCCATCCACGCTGCTAAAACATGACCAAGCAAATTAACAGGATAAAAGGATAGTCAAATAGCAAAGGAAGAAAGTTCTCATGAATTTATGATTAGTGTTGTGCAAAAATAAAAATGAACTGTTACAAGAATTAGAGAACATTCTGTAAATAGTTATTAATAAATAACAGAATCTCATTTATATGTATTAAATCCTACTCAGAGGTTCAAATTGTATTTTGTTTTACTTCATAAAATAATATATAAGCATCTTAAAATAAAACGGAAGGAAATAATTATAAATAGAAAGACAATGTTTAACTTCCGTTTCGACATTAATCTACGTTTTAAGGTTCCTAAAATCTAAATAATAGATTACCCGTATTTTTTGGAATTCTATAAATAGAATAGTAGAAAATTCCCAAGAAAACCCATCGGCAGTATCCAGACTTTTGCATTTAAAAATTGGTACAACTGAAAGAAGAACTGTCAGAATAATAATAACAAAAAACACAAATAAAAGAAAGTTTTTTGAAAATCAAAAGTTAAAATTCAGCAAAAAAAATAACAAAAACTAATAAAATGGACAATTTTCAAGAAAAATGGTAAGAACAAATTTTAAGCTTTCACACTTGGCACTTGATTTCAAAGTTTTAACCAAACAATTTGACATAAAATAAAAACTCCAAGAAGGGGCTTTGTTCGTAGACTACTACATTAATATGTGGTATCTCGTCTCAATAGTTTATATATTTAAATCGAGTTAAAATGAGCTACGGGGATCGGAGACGAGTCAAAATTTGTGAAGAAAAACCTGTGTGAAAAAGTTGGTTTTACAGATAATGCATTATGGTCTATTTATTTGCATGTTTGTGTACAAAAATATAGTTTTGTTTTAATCAAATTAATTTAAAAAGAAGGAAATTTTTAAATTTTCTTCTGCGATGGAAACACCAACAAGATTTATTAAATCTAAACTTAGATATATATCCATTCGAAACTCGTATAAATGTCAAAAACCCACCCGTAGTAAGTTTCTATTTTAACTTTTATCGGTAGTATTCATACTGCGGATATTGTTTTTGTTATTCGTGTAAAATCCTACTATACTATGGATAGATCTTACAACAAAACAAGGCTATTGTTATATTTTTGAAGCAAGAGAACAAATCAATTCAAGGAGATTGGGGTGTCTTGTGATTAGATCTTTTCTGCAGCAATCCACAGTCTGTGTTCGTACTGAGGGTAGATAATTTAAGCATTTGCTTCAGTTTCATATATAAAATAAACATATTGAAATATTTTCTTCTGTTTCATTATGATTAAAGTTTTCCATAATACATCAATAGCGTAAATATACGGTTTGAATGTTGGTAATATTATGTAGAGTAAAATAAGTAGCAAGTGGTGTACGATTTTGAAACTTGACTTTAACTTGGGGGAAAATTGAATAAATGAAAGTACCGCCTTCAAACCTATTTTTTCTGTACGAAGTATTGTTTTTAGATAAGTATGTAATTAGATATTAACTTTATATAAAACTATTCTGAAGTTTTAAGAAACCAAGTCCCATTTTTATAATAAAAAATTAATGGTTTGGTGTCAAAACTTTCTATGGATAATACTTCTCTATTTAAAACACCGAGTCTCAAAATACCGTACGTACAAAATTCTGTATTTTAAAATTCTATTAATACAAAAAATAACATTATTTAGGTGGTGCAACAGTCCGTTGGAGGGGAGGAGGGAACCTACAGTTTTATGCCGAATCCGAACGGCTAATTTCAGAAACCACATTTCATGACAAGAATTACTCTTGAAGTATTTGTCAATTGCTCGCAAGAGGCAGTACCCGTTAAACAACTTTAGATGGCACAGGCAGGGATTGAACCCAAGACCTCTGGCATGACAGTCCAACGCACTAACCATCATGCCACGGGTACTAAATTCTGTTAATAGCCTGAAAAATAAAATCGTTTTGATAATGTAAAAAGTGCTCACTTTCTACATGAATTGTTCCTATCATTATCAACAATTCCATAAACAATTACACCAAACTACTTAATCTGTCAAAACTCAATAAAGCATTTTGAGACATAGGATTTTAAATGTACAGTATTTTGAAAGAATATTAACCATACAGCTTTTTGACCGTACAGTATCATTAAGTGCAAAATATTATAATTTTTCCAGAAATATAGAACGACTATTTTTTAAATCAGATACATTTAATCAAAATATCCTTCATGACCATCTTAACCTTTCAAAGGTCAGTGCAAGGTGGGTGCCACGAATGCTCACAGCGCCTCAGAAAAAAGTGAGAATCGCATGCTGTAGAGAGCTTTTGGAGATGTGTAGTGAGAACGCGGACGGTATTATGCATCGGATTGTTACTGGGGACGAAACATGGGTTCACCACTATGACCCTGAAAGCAAACAAGAGTCCATGCAGTGGCATAAAAAAAGAACAGACCCCCCGAAGAAGTTCAAAGTCACTCCGTCTGCCGGGAAGCTCATGGCCACAGTTTTTTGGGACTCAAAAAGAATCTTACTCTTTGAGAAAAAAAAAGGTGAAACCATTAACGCCAAATCCTACGCTTCCACTTTGCATAATTTGCGGGAGGAAATTAAAAAGAAAAAACGGGGTAAACTCGCAGCGGATGTGTTGCTTCTTCATGACAACGCTCCTGTTCACACGGCGCGAGTTTCCAAGGCTGCTGTGCGAGATTGTGGTTTTGAAGAAATTCAACATCCACCCTATAGTCCAGACCTTGCTCCTAGTGATTACTTCCTGTTTCCGGAATTAATAATGTGTATGTATGTTCTGCAAAAATTGTAAAGAGGCAAGTCCCTGCTAAATGTTTCCTTCAAGATCCTATCCAAAGTACTATGTTAGCAACGAATACCTTCCTCGCTTTGATGGTACGTACCAATGTGGCTACAGACCAAGCAGATTAATCACAGACCAAATCCTTTAAAAGACCGACTAATTTCCAGTCGAGGCCCGCCATCTTTTCATTGACATCAAAGCCACCACACGACGGTATCAAAATACTCCGAGTAATGAACGAATGGATAACAGCTCATCCGAGCTATTCCTGAGGTGTGCAGGGATAAGGCAAGAAGATATAGTATCATGTGATTTCTTAACCATAGTTCAGTATAAAACTAAAAGGCACTATCTTTAATATGTGTTGACTACTGTTTGGTTAAGTGGAGCCCCCTTACATCATCGGTCATTCCAAATGATCTGGAAATCCGATGAAGAATTAACCTAGCAAACTGATGCTTTCTCGGTTTAGCCAAACAAATGGATTTAAAATTAAATTCTCGACCAGTTCTACTCTGGACGATAAATAGAGGAGGGCAGTTGGCCAAGTGAACTTTCAAGAGTTATTTGGGTTCTATATTCGTAGAGTGGAGGAGAAGATTCAATCGTGAACTGTACGAGTCTTTCAAGATATACATACATAGCTTACTTACTTACTTAAGGTGGCGCTACAGTCCTGTGTGAACAAGGGCCTCACCCAACAAACTTCTCCATCTAGCTCGGTCCCTAGCTAGATATCTATAGTTTCGCGCTCCAAGTTGGGTAGGGTCCCTTTCCACTTGTGCGCGCAAGGTGATCCGCTGTCTTCCTCTACTGCGCTGTCCTGTGGGTGTGGGTTCGAAGACTTTCCGGGCCGGAGTATTAATTTCCATGCGCTCTACGTGACCCAGCCATCTTACTTGTTGGACTTTTACCCTTCTGGCTAAGTCTACGTCGCTGTACAGCCCGTACAGCTCGTCGTTCCATCTTCTCCTCCACTCCCCTTCGATACATACGGGACCCTAGATCATACGAAGAACTTTTCTCTCGAACCGAACTAAGGTATTTTCTGCATTTACAGCGGAGCCTAGGTAGACGAAGTCCTTGACTACCTCAAAGTTACGTCTGTCGATTGTGACGTTTTGACCAAGACGTCTGTGTGGTATGTCCTTTCTTGACGACAGCGTGTACTTTGGATGCCAAACTAGACCTGGCTCTATACAGCTCGTCGCTGTAGATACTGTCATATGCGGCCTTGAAAGATGAAAAGATGGTGGGTATCGATTTGGTGTTCTTTGGTTTGGGCAGTTTAGAGGGTCTTCTTTTTTCAGGATAGGGCAAACAATACTGAGGTTCCATTCATCGGACATGCTTTCTTCCGACCATACCTTACAGATAAGTTGGTGCATGCTCCTAACCAACTTATCTCCAGCTGCTTTAAAGTGCTCGGCATTCAGGCCTTCCGCTCCTAAGACTTCAGCTTAAATAATTTAATTTTTGCTTCGTCTAATTTGGGAGGACGGAATTGTTGGCTTTCGTCGTCTATGTTAAGTAGATCATCCTGCCTGACAGCGGAATTCAGTTCGTCGTCGCCGTTATACAGTCTGCAGGAGCGGTCCTTCCGTATCCTCAGCGGTTCTATTATGATGTTTCCACTTTCGTCTTTGCAGCCTTCGGTTCTAGGTTTATGTACCTGTGAATTTCGTTTCACCTGTTCATAAAACTTTCGGACTTCATTTCTGCTTTTAAACCTCGCAACATCTTCGACCGCACGCTTCTCATGCCCTCCCTTTTTCCTTCTGAGAAGTCGGCGTTCCTCTTGCCTCTTCTGCTCATAGAGCACATGGGAAGCTCTCGTCCTTTTATGCAGCGCCGCTTTGCGTGCCTGTTGTTTTTCTGCATTTGCCTGCCGACATTTCTCATCAAACCAGGGTTTCCTTGTTGATGGCTGCTTGAAAATCAGAGGCGGCTTCTCTGATTGCATGCACGGCAATGTTGCCACTGGTTTTTAATACATTGTGTTGGCGGCAGAGAACTTCGAGAGAGGTTAATTGTAACTCGGTCGGAAAAGGATTTGGCAATCTCTTGCGATTGTAGCCGTTCGACGTTATCTATCTCTTTCAAGATATAGATGCAGTGCAAAGATCCAAAACACGCCACATCAAGCGAATAAACAAAAACGCTCCAGTAAAGAAAATCTTTGAATCACAGCCCTAAGGTTCGATGCGAAGAGGAAGACCAATCCTCTCCTATAGTGACCAGGTGCTTTCTGACGCAAGAGCTCTTGGTCTCAACGACTGGAAGGAGCTTGCCAAGCCAAAATACTGAAAACAATGAAAGAACGTAAGGCTTTGACCCTCCATGGATCGGGAGCCAGATAACAAACATTAACAACAAGCGAAAGTAAGGTGTAATTTACTTCCATATCGTTCCACTCATAGTTGTTACATTTCTACAGCATTAAAAAAAACAATTATGATTTGTAGCTATCATTGGTTCTCATCATTGAAAACAAATATTGCAATTTGTAGTTTATAGCTATCACTACAAATTTCAGTCATTGAAAAATGTTTTCTGATTGAAAGCCACCGAAAAATTTTACTGACAGAAATCTGTCATTGGATTTGTGTGAAATTGGAACACAAATCAGTGGAACAATTCGTTTCACTTTAGAACATAAAAGTATCAGCTGTTCAAAAAAATTGATTTCCGTCCGCAAAAAAGAAAAACACATTTTTAGAGAAAAAATAATGTGCAACTTGAAACAACCAATAAATTGATAAGTCGGCTAAGGCGATCATTAAAAATGTCTGCCATTGCAAAAAAATTCCTGATTGCCGCCGAAAATATTTACTATCATTGGAATTTTGTGAAATTGAAACGGAATCAGCTGTCCAGGAAAATTAATTTCTGTGAGGAAAATAAAAAAATGTATTCTTAGCAAGAAAAAACTGTCTAACTTTTTCTTAAAAGATCATTAAATATTTTGCGTTTCTTATCAAAGGAAAACACAGTCAAATATCCATATAAAAAATGTTCAGAATTGAATTCAATATACGCAAACCATTTTGATCGTTCAAATACATTTATCCTAGAAACTGTTTAAACTACTTTAAAGTTCAAATAAAGAAATTATACTGTGGAAAAATATCAATTTGATCTACCGGAAAAGTACCGAAGTGCAAAGTATGTCATCGATAAAAGATTTTTTTCGAGGAAACAATAAACCTTTAAACTTTTTATAAATCTCAAAACTGCCTTTAGTTCGATTTTAAAGTTTATTGTCAATAAGGCCATTATGTCTCTCCAGCTAAAAATAAATACAAAATTACTTTTGTTGATTTAACAATCATCGATTCGTACGCTCTTTTACTTTTTTTGTTTTGCAAATTGAAAGAGTTGAACCACTCCTGTTTACACTTTTTATCAAAAAGTTCAATGCATCATAAACTACAATCGCCTTTCATTTGTAGAAAGAATAATTATGAGTGGTTCATTTGGTGGAATTTATTTAAGAATCCAAAAATTTCCTAAAAATTGTCCATTATTTCATTGTAATTTCTATTTTCTTTAAAATTCCTATTTACAAACACGACACACAAAGGATTTTTTTTAGAATAAATTGTGAGTTAAAAAAAGACATTGTTGAATTCTTTAAGAGATGTTAACTATAAACTTCAACAAAAGACTATTTTTATCACAATAACACTCCTTAAAATAAACATTCATAACTTTCATCAATCAACTGAGATAATTTTATTTTTCTCAAATTAGTACTTTATTGTGTCTCTTATATTGTGAAAGAAAATATTTTTGGTTTCCGTCAACGATGCTTGAGTGCAATTTAAAGCTTTTAAGTAAATAAATAAAAATTCCAAAATTAAATTAGATACATCTTATATCATAAGTATACCTATTCAAGTTCAAAGTCGATTAAAAATACCACAATCAATATTTGTCTTTTATAGATATTGAGAATACAAAAACTTGCCAAATCTTCTATAGAAGCTATCCTAGGCAAAAGGCTATAAAGAACGTCATAATAAATTGATGATGGGTTGTTTTACATTTAATTAACGTGAACGTCATTCCACAACAAAACAAAAGAATTTTTAAAAAATCACAATACTTACGTTATTTTATGATGTTCATCTTCAATATTCGATTGATTCAGCCAATGTAAAATATCTTGAGTCTTAGAATGTTTATGATCGGTCATAACGCTGAGAGCACGACCGCGCGCCGCCACCGCTGCCGCCACTGCACCAATCGCTGAATTATTGTTTAATTTTCAATTTCTTTCTTATAGATGCACTCAGTTTTCAAATAATTAAACTATTTTGATTATTCATTGTTTTAAATATAAATTTCAGGTATTCTTGTGGATAGAACAAAACATAAACGATTAAGTGTCGAATATTATTTTTAAATACTAAAAATGATAACGGAAATTTTAAAGTTTCGACAAGAATGCGGCTAAGGTCATTCCACTTTTTATTTTATTATGTCGTGATAAATATACAAAAACACCGATCTTTTAAAAGAAAGATTCACACAATGGCTAGGGCTTTACTATATTATAGTGAGTTCTATAAGATGTGGAATAGTTTTTGTAACCGAGTGGTCTTATGAAAGAACCAGGGCAATTAATATTTTTGGAAAAGCACAAAATATAAAATTAGATTCTTTATCTCCTGTAATTATAGTCTGAGTGGTTAAACTGCAAATAAATAGAATAATGAATTTTTATTGCTCGAGTTACCGAAAAATACATTAAAAAATGTGAAGATTTTAAAATTAGGTTTATAAGACACAGTTAGCTAGCTATCAGCCCCATTAAGCGGCGGAAAAGGGGAGGAACCCCCTGGCTCGGGATTTCTAGGGCCCCGTAAAATTGAAAGCAATGAGGAGAGTGTTTTTTTTTTAATATACTCTATATTCATCATCAGCATACCTATTCCCACTTATTTTAAAGGCCCCAAAAATTTTAAATCATTCATGCTTTCGCAATCGGGCCCCTGTTTGCATGTTATCTACCAATCTATTAGTCACAAGCTTGCCAATCTGGGCCCCTGATGTCTTCGATTTTGTGCAAGGTTCTTAGTGCCATAAATAAAAGAAGTATAAGGCCTCTTTCACTTAAGACGGTTTCGTCCGTACGGTTACAATTGTACGGTTTTTATCCATGAGCCATTAAAAGTAAACTAATAAAATTAACTAAAGCTTTCACACTGGACAGAGACGGGTTTTTTCCGTACGGACGATTTAAAAAAGCGACCGTGCCGTCGACGTCTTATCAGTGGCGTACTTGACTACGTGAACGCATTCACAAAAGACGATTTTTATTTGTCTGCCGTCCGTTTTTGTGGTCACTTGTACTAAAGAAAAATATCTAAAATATAACCAAACGTAGACGATTCACCGGAAAAATACGTTATGTGTGAAAACAAAGCCCGTACAAAAAAAAATAGTACGGATTTTAACCGTACGGACGAAACCGTCTGGTGTGAAAGAGGCCCCATTCTTTAAGCCAGAAACATGACTATTGACGTTGAAATTCGAAATCTCGGCATTTGAGCATCATTCGAAACGGATGGGATGAAATTTTATCTGAATGCAAAGCAGTTGCTACTGGATTGAGGGATGTTCCAGAATCGTTCCTATCGAACCGAAAAAGGCAGTTAAAGAGAAATTTTGGAGAAAATCAGCGACGGATGGGATGAAATTTTATCTGAATGCAAAGCAATTGCTACTGGATTGAGGGATGTTCCAGAATCGTTCCTATCGAACCGAAAAATTCAGTTAAAGAGAAATTTTGGAGAAAATCAGGGACACGGAAAGCAAATTGAAACAGACGAAAACAAATTTCAAGACAACAATTTCAACATATATCTGGAATTTCTCGTCGGTTCGATAAGATGAAAAATTTGAATGCTACATTTTCATTTTTATGGCACTTTTCAACAATTTATGAAATTGATATTAAAAACTCCTCTACAAGGTTCATGGTTCATCCAAAAGTAAAACCAGCATGTGTCTCAAGATTTGAAAGAAAAATTAATTCATCTGGAAAACGTTTATGAAGCCAATTTCGAAGCAAAACTTCCGCCATTGAGTTTGCTCAATTCCATTCCCAGAACTTGGAGACGATTTTAATCAACATTTCTGTTGCTCTCCATGCGTTTTTACCATACCTGTAACCGTAGCTAGTGCAGAACGTTCATTTAGCTTCCTTGTCAGAACAAAGAATTTTCATCGTTCCGCAAGGAACTTGAATTTCGATGCAACCATAAGTTGTGTTTCTGTTCATAAAGAAAAACAATAAAACGTGTATAATGTAAACTCTTTGAAATACCTAGTTTCTTTTAAAGGCAAATTTTAAATACTTTTACTTCGCTCTATTTTATTTTTATAGTAGGTAATAGATCTTCATGCTTATTTTTAATAGTTAATCGACCGTATTATCAGTTACTAACATGTCGTTGGCAATATCGAATTAAATGTATGAATCTGTTCGGAATTCGATATCCTCGCATATTGAATTATTTTCAAGCCATTCTCCGTTTTAACTAACCTGGACGATACCCGTGAGATTGATTTTATGATTAAAACTCTTTGCAAAGAAAAAAGAAAAAAAATATTATTTCCGTTAATTCCAACCAACTTTATGCTATATAATATATAATTGTAATTAGAACGCACCATTTCAGTAGGCATAAACTTTGAAAAAAATGGTAAATATGGATTTTTTCGTCCCGGGCCCTGAATTCCAACTGACGCCCTTGCTTACCATTGATATAAATTAATCTAGAAAACCATTTTAATCTACGTCAAAAAACATTAGGCAACAAAATCATTACAACGATCTTAAAATAGATCTTAACATTATAACATTGAACTTGCTCAGCAAAAACTAAATCTATGTCCATTGGTAGAAAAGTTTTTATATTAATTAAAAACCAAAGAATAATCTGAATGAAACATTATTTCTCAGACTATTGGTATTATTTTGACATTTCGAAACGATGAGTTTTATTAAAATCTGTTTGGCATACTATAAAAGTCTGATGCTGATTAATTTTATTCCAGCACACATATAGAAACCCAAGGGAAAGGTTTTTGTTTTGCATCTTGTTATCATATTTATTTTCAGAAATATTCATTATTTATATCATTATTGAATCAATATTTATATTTTTTCAGTGGTGCTATACCCGTGCATCGACAAATTAAATAGATTTAAGTGTTGTACAAAAAAATCAATTTTATCATACTGTTGTGAAACTTTGACGTTTATAAATGTCAAGAAAATTGTACGTTTTTTTAGATTTGACCCTGATAAAATTATTCACTTTCAGTCAAAAAATGTCGCTACAAAATCTGAAATGTCTACGAAAATCACTAAGCTTTTATGTAAATGAACTTTATTCGTTTGTAGATCTTTTTTTACAAATAATTTATTTTGGAAAATAAATCAATCAAGTTTTTTTACTAAAATCGATCAAAAAATTGATTTTTTTTCTCATATTGTGTTTCATTTAACAAACAGAAATATCTCTCTCATGTTCTCTTTCTCTCTTACTCTGTCTCTCTGAACAAAGTCTGAGCGAACAGAGTAGAGTAGAGTTCTGATTGATGAGCAATAAACTTTCATGATTTGAAATCTCAAATGTCAGACTGTCAAACGTTAATATTTGTTAATCAAGAAAAGTAAGACCAGTTTATTGTTCAACACAAATGGATAAAGCAATTATTTTAAGGGAAGCATTTAGTTAGTTTTTTGATGAATTATCTTATTTTCTAAATTATCCTACCTTCTGCACCAGCCTCTTTCGCCATTTTTATCGTTTTGGCGATGATTTTTTTTAATTTCCCGGCTTTCAAATGTCAAATTGTTTGCATTTTACTCCCTTTACTCTGTTATTTTATTGTGAGCTCACAGAGCCCGCTTTGAACATGTTCATAACTAAAGAAGAAACACGAATTTAAAGCTTTGAACGATCAGAACTCAAAAAGAAAAACAATTATATTTTTGACACTTCGAGCTCTTCTCAGTCTTAACTTAAAAAGAAAAACGCTGTATCAGATTTTTTTTAATTTTTTCATTTTCATTTTAACTGCAAAATGTCCGTTTAAAATGTTTAAGAAAAAAGTAGTTCCGATTGAAATATTAAATACCTTAAAAATTATTCATAAATACGTCAAGCTTCTTCTTATTTTCCTTCAGTTAAAATAAATCTATGTAAAAGAAAATTTGACAGCTTCACTGGCAAGAAACAACACCATCGCCAGTAAAAACTAATCAATTTATTATCGTGTTCCATTCACCAAAAAAAGATTTGTCAATTGAGATTACATTGCTTGAAACATTGACAAATAATAAATAGTTTTTTTTTTCAAAAATCGCTAAAAATTCTTGAAAAATTTCCTACATGTCAAAACAGGAAACTAGATGTTTTCCTCATTTTTCTGACAGCACTGGGCAATAATTTAACAAATGTCAACGTCTTAATTGAGAGTTTGAGACCAGAGATAACTCTGGTCATATCCGCATATCCAAGATATTGTGTAGACCTTGTGTTTTCATCATACTTTAAAATTTCCTACGCATGACTGGAATCGTTGAAGCTGGTTCCTCAGAGCGATATCTGGTCTTTTGCTCCTACTTCCTGAGAAGGTAACTTAGGTGTCAGAGCTCTGGATCCGATGGATTCAACATTCAACGGGCACCACTAGGAGGTGACGATACGATTTTGCATTACCATTTTGCAGATGGCATCGACATTATGGGAAGAACCAAACGAGCAGTGACGGGTTCCTTCTCTAAAATCGAGCCTGAGCGAAGAAAACGGGTCTTGACATTAACGAGGATAAAACGAAGTATTTAGAGTGGAGTCACACCGTGAACAAACATGACATTTGACATGTATAACTTCGAGGTGGTAAACAATTTTTTTTACCTGGACACTGCTGTTAATTCTGCAAATGACATCAGCACGGAGATCAAACGTAGAATTACCCTTGCTAATCGCTGTTTCTTTGGCCTAAGCAAGAAGTTGAGTAATAAAGCCCTATCGCGAAATACCAAAGAGACACTGTACAAAACCTTAATCATCCCAGTCTTGCTGTATGGTGCATGAAGAATGAAGGATCTATTGGTATCTTTGAGAGGAATGTTCTGCGTACGATCTATGGTCCGGTTTGTGCTGACAGGCAAAGTGACATCTGGCGGAAAAAGATATAATCATGAGTTATACGAGCTGTAGAGAGACTTGAAACTGGTCAAAACACTGCGTGTTCAACGCTTAAGATGGCTAGGGCATGTCGAGCATGAGGGAACAATAAGCAGATGCAGGCCTCATCTCTGCTGTAGTGATAAAGTTGAGGCCGACGCACGTCAACTTGGTATTCAAAACTGGATCAAGCTAGAGATCGAGTAAGCTGGCGAAAGTTCTTATTTGAGGCCCAGGAGCACAATGAGCTGTAGTGGAATACCTTACTCAGTTTTATGTTTGTTCACCACTTTTGATATTCAGAATTTTGAGACCATATTTATTGATATCACTTCCCATTTTTCCAAGGCTAAAACAGTTTTTAAAAATTTTAAGGGCAGTCATTATCCGTTAAGCTTTTTACTAAAAAAAACGCAAATTTCATTTATCAAATATGAAATATAAACCTGGAACACATTAATGGCTTTCATTCATAGTTGGGAAAGAATGTTTACAAAACAATTCAATTACAATTACTTGAAGTTACGATTACTTGTAATTGCATAAATGTAATTGAAAACAAAAGTAATTAGTTTCCTGTTTGTAGTTATAATTTACATGTAAATACATATTATTTTGGTCAGCATTGTACATTGTACACAATGTGTATTGTTTATTCTTGTTTAATTATCAATAAATAACAATTTAATACTAATTTTTAATTACATTCATTAAGTAGGAATATTTATTCAATTTATTAATTACAATTACTTGAAAAAAAAATGAATTTACTAATTATTTGTAATTGAAATAAAAGTTGCTGCTATCACTTTTCAGAAATTAAAACAATCTCTGAGTCTACTTTTGCTCTTTTGACCTCAAATATTAATTTAATTTGAGTATCGCTTAGGTCTTCTTTCGAAAATAAAAGTGAACTTATTTATTACTGTCAAAAAAAGAATTTTAATAACATTCCCTTTTTTCTGACATCTGAAAAGTCTATGTCATATACTTTTGTACCACTTCGAGGATTTATAAATTGTTGTATAGAGCCGAAGTTCCATGAGTTCCATAAAAATATTCATAATATTCCATAATTGTGTAATTTATCCAGGTCTTTTAAATAGGTAAACATTTTTTAAACTAGTCTAAACATTTTATTGCATCAAATCCCTAAACTACCATCATAATAATAACAAATAGTATATAACAGAGATTAAAAACCATTATTTTTAATGCCACTCATAAAAAATATGTGCCACCATTAAGTACGATGTAATAACTGCAACTTGTCCAATCATCATGGGGAAAGCAAACCTATTTTCAAAAGAATAAAAAAAGAACAGTTTAAAAACCTTGATGCACATTATTATATAAGCATTCATACTTCAAATATCTTGTAAAAGTAATTTTGTATCCATGTTGTTCAGCTGTTCCAGCTGATAAGACATTTGCAGAAGCTCCATAAAGTGTCCCATTTCCTGAAATCAAAAATGTCCATAAGTCATTTTTTCATTTACAAAATTCTTCAATATTAATTTACCTCCTAAACAGCATCCAAAAACTAATGCCCAGACAAGTGGTTGAAGTGGAAGCCCTAAAGTGTCCTTTGCCACCAGCGATACTACAACCTTAACCATCATAGCTGTTACTGGAATACTATCAAGAACAGCAGAAGTCATCGCTGAGATCCATAGAATAATGAAAACTGCCGCTGCTAATCGATTCTCCTTGCTCACAAGCAGGATCACATCCTCTGTTTGATTACCGATCCATACAAAAAGTCCAAGCCTCTCTACACACTCCATGATAACAAACATGGCTGCAAAGAAGAGCAACGTTGTCCACTCAATTCTATGGACCATAGCATCCATGTCATTGCGACTGGAAATTATCATCAGGAAGACAACACCAAGTAGCGCCACCCAGCCCAGTGGAAGAGTTTGCAAACTTGGCACGGATTGAACAAAGAACATAGAAATCACAAAGACCAAAGTGAAGCCCGATTGAATCAGCAGCGTCTTGTTTCGAATTGGGTACTGAAAGAATATAGAAGAAATAAGACTATTCATCTTGATTTTACATTTATCATGCTTACGGCTGCCTTAAGTTCTTCCAATGTATGAATGTATGCATCCTCTGATCCAACACCAGCTTGCTTCTTCTTCAATTTGTGCTTCAAAATGTCAACTTTCTTCATCAATGTCTCACGAACCAAATCTACATCTTTCGAATAGTTTGCCAATGAATTTGCTGCTCTCTGCCAAATAATGATTTCACGACGAAGTTCTTTCAAGGCTTTTGGTTCTCTAACTCGCAAAGAATTAATATCACAAAATTTAAGTCTCATATAAAGACAACTAAAGAGAACAGTTAGAACTACTCCCGGTAGACAGTGTGCTACAAACTTAGAAAATGTTACTCCATTTCTTGATATAAAATGATTTGAGCAAACTATTATGCTAATGGGATCACCAATGGGAGTTATTGCTCCGCCTATGTTGGCGTGAACTATGATACCCATTAGTACTGGCACAGGATCGATTTCCATAACTTCACTTAGTCTAAAAATTAAATTATTTTTTTTTTTACAGAATTAAGAACACAAAATGAGTCTTTGTTACGCACCTTATTGCAACAGGAGTCATTAGTAGAACAGTTGTCATGTTATCTAGGACAGCCGATATGCAGCATGTAGTAATGAGAAGGCTGTATATTAAAGGCCAAATCTTACCGCCGGAAATCTATAAAGGAAAAGTGAAGAATGTTAGTAGTTTTAAAATGTTTCCCTAACTGTGAAGATAAGTGATGTCTGCTAAATAAAATATTAAGTTAAACAAAGAAAGTTCCGAAATCTTAAACAGAATTGAGTTTACTCAGCCAAAATTTAAAAATTGCTTCCAAAAGTTTTGGAAACAGCAGACCTCTATTAATAATTGTCTACGAAACAACTTAGGGATTTTCTGGCCCAACCGTACATCCAGTGATAGGATAACGGGCCAGGAGGTACTTGCCATTTGTTCGAACATACAGGGATGCCAAACGGAGAGGCGACGGCGGTGCGAACCTAAACTAGATACGAACAAACCTTGGAGTTACAAATGCGTTCCACACGATCCACAAGGCAAAATCATAAAATTGCTTGTCATTCTATTTTATAATAAAGAATTCGATTGAACAAAGAAGTGGTGTTTTTTCCTTTGTCTTAATAATTTTTACTTTACATATAGATCGATATTAAAGTATTTAATTTACACAATTCCTAATTAATTTTAATAATTATACACGGAAACATTGGTCCTTCGAGCCCTTTTCTACGAATCGGCTTTAAAAAACAATTTAAACAATAAGTGTGTGCAGTGAGTGCCTGAACTTTAAACATTTAAAAAAGAAAGATCGAATTTACAATTCATCTTATATATATATATATACATATAGCCTCGAGACTTGAATTTCCATAAAATTCTATCATTTAATAAGTGGTTTCTTTTTAATTTGAACAATTACTTAAAAAATAAACTTAAAATTAATAAATTCAACCTAAATAAATTAATAAATTAAACATAAATAACTCAAAAAAAAAAAATTAAATCATCAGCGGAGGCTCCTGACATCAGCTTTTCATCAAATAAGACGGCAGCAGCAACAGACAATCAGTAAGTCTTCATTTACGTGTTGTAAACTTGTCTTCTTTTGTCGTGATTCCTATTTTAATACGTAAAATAATTAGTATTTTATATAATAAGTATTATGGCTGAAGCAAAAGGCTACAAATACGGAGAACTCCAAAAGGGTATTTTAAGCAAACTAATAAGAGACCTTACCAACTTTAAGAAAGCTCCAAAAGAGCGTAAGGGAAAATCATATGCTTCGGGACGTCTGAGCAAGTTGGAAGATGACATTTTGACTTCCAAATCTTATCACGAAGCCATTATTGGAGCAGGTTTGTTTGAAGAGAATCTGAAACAAGAGGAATTAGTGGTGGTGTATGATCAAATTAACGAACTTTACCTGGAATATCGGGCAGAGTTGGTTGATGCTATAGAGAAATCCGCGCCAATTATTGCGGCTCCAACAACCGCGGGTGTTCCACCCCATTCTGTCGTCGCAGCATCATCGGGAATCCGACTTCCACGAATCGATCTACCGAAGTTTGATGGTTCATACACCACCTGGCGAGCTTTTCACGACAGGTTTCAAGCTCTCGTTCACCATAACAAGGCCCTCGAAGACATCGACAAATTGCATTTTTTGCAATCATGCATAGTTGGTGATGCTAGTCGATTTTTGCAAAATTTTGCAATTGAGGCTGCCAGTTACGAGAAAGCGTGGGATCTTTTGAAGGAACGATACGATCACAAAAGGATACTTGTTCATATCCAAATGCAGATTCTTTTTGGACAACCTTCCTTGTCTCGTGAAACTGCTTCTGGACTTCGAGATCTATTATACACAACAAGAGAATGTCTCCTTGCACTGGAAAACATGGACGTACCAGTCTCTGAATGGGATACGGTGTTGATTTGGTTTCTTTTCCAGAAGTTGCCGAATATGAGCCAAAAACTGTGGGAAGAGAAACTAGGAAATAGGAAAGATTTACCGAATTTTAAAGAATTTACGGACTTTTTGGAGACAAGATTCCGGACTCTCGAGGTTGCGGACCAGCAGGAACTTGGAGTAGGGTATCGGACTAAAGATGAGCCATCCGTCAACATAAGGCATCGTGTACCAGCAGCAAAACCGAAGGTCTTACACGCTAAGCAAGCTGTTAAGCAGCCGTATCGACAAGCAGCCAAATCGAACCCTGCAGAGCAGCTGTCATGCAAGTTGTGCAACGAAGGTAAGCACACGCTCAGAAAATGCCAACGTTTTTTGAATATGGACATCTTGGGACGAAAAGATACAGTTCGTAGGCTCCAGGTCTGCGAAAATTGCCTATCCTACGGCCATCTAGTTCAAGCTTGTCTGTCAATTAGTTCATGCTATTTTTGCCAACAAAGGCATCATTCTTTGCTGCACTGCAACGCACAACAGATTAACAAACAACAACAACAGCCTGTAGCCAGTACATCTGCTCAGGGATTACAAAACAATACAAAGGTATTACAAGTGACAGTGAACCCAAATGCGCCTGAGTTTCAGCCGATGGGGGAACAACAGCTCCAGTCAAACGGACAAACGTTTAATTACCACGCGATAGATGGTGATCGCAAACACGCACATCAGGTGCTTCTGGCAACAGCGGTTGTTAAGGCACGAGCAGCGGACGGCAGGCTACGCCTTTTACGTGCTCTGATCGATACCGGCTCAGAAACGTCGTTTATCACCGAAGCTGCCGCACAACTGCTGAAATTGAAAAGGCAACGGAACATTGCCGAAGTATCTGGGTTAGGATTGGTCAGCAGCGGCACTACGCAACACTCCGTCGAAGTACGTTTTGCGTCCCGCCACTCGACGTTTGAGACTGCCGTTCAGGCTTTGGTCTTCAAGTCGCTGACTGGGCATCTCCCGACCCAACGAGTGATACCCGGCAAATGGAACCATCTAAAGGGTCTTTCGTTAGCAGATCCCCATCTCTACGAACCTGCACCCATTGATCTTCTATTAGGGAGTGACGTTTGTGCTCAGATACTTCTTCCTGAGATAAGAAGACCAGAAGATGGATTGGGACCAATCGCGCAAAAGACGGAGCTTGGGTGGATAGTGTTAGGGAAAGTTCCAGCGGAAATTCCCCGGCAAATTCGAAGCTTCGTCCAAATTACGGATTTGAGCTCACAACTGGAGAAGTTTTGGGAAATGGAAGAAATGCCGTTCCAGACACTTGAAACCGAGGAGAACATCGTTTGTGATGAAATCTTCAAGAAAAACACAAGACGTTTACCAGACGGACGTTATGAGGTAAAATTGCCATTTAAAAATGAAGGTCTCCCAGCAATGGGAACGAGTAGACAAGTCGCTTTCCGTAGATTTCTTCATCTGGAAAGGAGGCTTGATGCGGATCCGAAGCTTCGTACGGACTACAATAAATGTATCCGAGAATATAAAGAACTCCAACACATGGAGGAAATAGATGCAAATGATGCAGTTTTACAAACTCCATTTCATTATTTCTTGCCACATCATGCCGTTTTTAAGGAAGCAAGCTCCACAACGAAGCTGAGAGTAGTATTTGACGCAGCTGCGAAGGCTTCGGACGGGAAATCCCTCAACGACCGTTTACTTGTGGGTCCAAAATTGCAGTCGAGTATCATAGATCTCGTGCTAAAATGGAGGACTCACCGAGTCACCTTTACGGCCGACATCGAGAAGATGTATCGGCAAATTTTGGTTAGTTTCCCGGACCGATACTATCAGCTTATCATGTGGAGAGAGCAAAAGACTGCTCCTATACAATTTTACAAAATGAACACTGTTACTTTTGGCACAGCAAGTGCACCATACCTTGCTATCAAGGTCCTAACCAAAGTAGCTGAAGACGAAGAAGAAAATTTTCCGGTGGGGGCGAATGTTGTCCGTAAGGACATGTATGTCGATGACTTAATCAGCGGTGCTGATTCACTCGAAGAAGCACGGAAGAAGCGTGATGAAGCGAGGCAACTGTTGGCGTCTGCGGGCTTCAATTTACGAAAATGGACAAGCAACGTAAAGGAACTCATCGAGGATATCCCAGTTCAAGATCGTGAGCTTGATTTTGAACTTCCGTTCAATTCGGCCGACCACGTTAAGACGCTCGGGATTAAGTGGTATCCCAAAGATGATTGCTTTTCGTACCAGAACTTACAGCCGCCAACAGAAGCAACAACAAAAAGGTCAATGTTATCGACGATAGCCAAACTCTTCGACCCAATGGGATGGATTTCCCCATGCATCATCACGGCCAAGCTAATGATGCAGCGACTATGGGATCTTGGATATGATTGGGATGAACAGATTTCAACAACTTTGATGAAGGATTGGGACACTTTTCTTAGAGAACTTCCTTTGATCGAACGGCTTCGCATCCCACGGTGGACCAAGTTGAGCAAGACCAACAAGGCAATCGAGCTTCACGGATTTTGTGACGCTTCAACGAAAGCTTACGGTGCAGCAATCTATCTCCGCGTTCTTGATGTTGATGGCAATATCCATGTCAATCTTTTGTTATCCAAGACAAAGGTGGCACCAAGCCAACGAACGGTAACACTGCCTCGTCTAGAACTGTGTGGTGCTGTAGTTTTGGCTCAGCTGTTACAGTACACAAAGCAAGTCTTAGAAATTCAAGATGTCAAGATGTATGCGTGGACAGATTCTGCGATCGCATTAGCCTGGATACGCGCCACTCCCGCCAAATGGACCACATTCGTCTCTAACCGCGTTTCGGAAATCCAGCGGTTAGTGGGGATCGATTGCTGGGGACATGTCGCAACGCTTCATAACCCAGCCGATCTAGCGTCCAGGGGTGTATTTCCGTCAGAATTGAAATCACTGGAAACTTGGTGGTTTGGACCAGAATTTCTTAGGAACCAATGGGAGTTCGATGCTCCGCATCAACCCATCGAAAGTGATACAACTGAAGAAAAGCGGACGGTGAAGATACTCAACATTCATGTGTCAAATAGCAACAGTATCCTGCAAACTATATACAACTGTTCGAGCCTCCTCAAGGTTGTACGGGTCATTGCACACTGTTCTCGATTTACAAAAAGGTGTCGACCGAAATTGGGGCTTATAGAAGGTCCGTTTAGCTCCAAGGAACTCGAGGCAGCACATATCATCGTCGTCAAGGCAGCACAACATGAGATGTTCCAAACAGAGATCCAACAAATTGTAGAGAACTCCAAGACTCCCAAGAACCTCCGCGCATTGAATGCCTTCATTGATGCTGATGGGATCTTACGAGTGGGCGGACGTTTAGAGAACTCCCTCCTATCCTATGATGCGCAACATCCAATTTTGTTAAAAAACAAACACCACTTCACAAGTCTGGTAATCAGAGAGGCGCATAAAAACACCCTCCATGGTGGCATCCAGCAGATGATAAGCTACATCCGACAAAAATATTGGATTGGGCAGATAAGGCGCAGCGTTAAGTATCAGCTTTACAGATGTCCTTCCTGTTATCGGCAAAAGGCTTCGGAGATGCAACAGCTGATGGGAAACTTACCTGCCGCTCGAGTGCGGATGTCTCGGCCCTTCAGTCACACCGGTGTCGACTACGCTGGTCCAATTGAAGTGAAGTCCTGGAAGGCTCGCGGTGCAAAAATTTTAAAGGGCTATTTTGCCGTATTTATTTGCTTGGCAACAAAGGCCATACATTTGGAGGTAGTATCAGACCTGACAACACAGGCATTTTTGGCAGCATTTCGGCGTTTCACGGCTAGAAGAGGAAGTTGCAAGCAAATCTACAGCGACTGCGGAACAAACTTCGTCGGTGCTAATAATGAATTAGCGAAGATGTTGAAGGAAGCACAACACGATTGGAAAGAAGTTGCAGAAACCTTATCAAATCACGGTACCGATTGGCATTTTATTCCCCCGGCTTCTCCACACTTTGGTGGATTATGGGAAGCGGGTGTGAAATCGGTCAAGTACCATTTAAAACGAGTTGTTGGGACCGAAAGGCTTACATTCGAGGAGCTCGCGACGCTTCTAGCTCAGATAGAAGCTTGTCTGAATTCGAGGCCCCTTTGCCCTCTCTCCGACAGCCTCGACGATTTGAACGCGCTCACCCCTGCACACTTTCTAGTCGGAGAATCACTACATGCTGTTCCTCAAGGCGAACTAAATACCAATATCAGCCATATGGAACGATGGAAGCGAGTTCAGTCATTAGCAGAAGGATTCTGGAAAAAGTGGAACTCTGAGTACCTAGCACGGCTTCAACAAAGACCAAAGTGGACAAAAATCCAGGCTTTGCCTAAAATAGGAGACTTAGTTCTTCTCAAGGATGAACGACTTCCACCAACGCAATGGAATCTCGCGAGAATAGAAGGAACACATGCAGGAGCTGACGGATTAGTACGTGTTGTCATAGTAAAAACTCAAAATGGACAAATGAAGCGACCTATTGCGAAGATTTGTCTTTTACCATCAACCGAATGCCCTGAACAAAACGCCATCATTTAAAATCGAAAACATGATACAATGTATAAATATCAAAGGAAACACATCTACAAAACAAAACCAATAATTCAATAATTTTGCATAAAACACCATGAACACAAAATAAAACAAATTAGTTTTTTTTTATATTACTTTCATTTATTATCATAAACAATAGTCAATAAAACACAAAATTTAATGAATTATTAACCAGATTATTCATCTTCATATTAAGCAAAACAAGCAATAATAATTTATTTAAAATATTTATTACCATATACTAAATTGAACAAATTTGCACTGTGACAAGACATGTAAATAATTCATAAATAAAATAACGAAAAACAATTTTAATTTGTAACAAAATAATCTTTATTCAATAATTGTTTACAAATCACGTTAACTTCATTTTAAATAAATACAATCCACAAATCAAACGTCAAACTCCATCGGCAAAACAAAATTTCCGAACAACAAAATTGAATTAACTTTAATATCAAATCGCATTTATATTAAGAATATATATTCACACAAAAAAAAACATTTAAATCACACCGCGCCGGTTATTAATTATTAATTATAATTCGATCATATGCAATTAGCAATCAAAACAAATTTAATTTAATCGATTTAATTCGCCAAAGACAATTCACGAATCACTCAAAAAAGGAAAAAAAAAGAAGATAATAATAAGGAAATTTACACACTTCTTATATCAATAAATATCACATTTGCTTGAGTGAAAGTACTCACTCAAGCAAAAGGTAAACAAATTCCCGCACTTCAATTGGAAATCGAATTATTCCAACATTCTATGACACTATGTATTTAATATATATATTCCATATATTCCATGTATGTATATATATATATACACCAATAAGCCGACACCACGCCAATATCACGCCATGTCCTATGTAAATAATTGAATTCGAAAATAAATAATTAATTTAAAATTAAAACTATTTCAACAGAACAAAATGTAAAAGACACTCACTTCAAACAAACATACACCGCGGCCGCGAAATATAATTTACCCGAACGTACGCGCGCAACTCACCGACATACCTTTCATCAATTTCATTCACACTTGGACTTACCCGTCTAAATCATAACACAACCGATTCAAATTCTTTAATTAAACGCACCATAATTTACTTTAAATCAATTAAAATTAAAATATTATAATAAATAATTAATAAAATAAAAACAAAACACCAAACGAATCTATTTTCACCCGTCAACGAAAATGATACTATTATATTATAACAATTAACAATACCTAACTGCGACCTTAGTATAGGTGTATTTTGTGTCGCTACAGTTCATTGAGAGACAAAAGTAGGGATTTTTGTATGTATTGTCACGTCACATAGTGTTGCGCTCTATTTGATTGCATTATCTTATACATTAATGAATTTGTTATCTCTTTTCAAATGAGCCATTAGCCGATGACGTCGGTATTGCAGTTGATTCGAATGGTCAGGGATGGTGATTTTAATTTGAGAGGCGGCAGAATGTTCGAACATACAGGGATGCCAAACGGAGAGGCGACGGCGGTGCGAACCTAAACTAGATACGAACAAACCTTGGAGTTACAAATGCGTTCCACACGATCCACAAGGCAAAATCATAAAATTGCTTGTCATTCTATTTTATAATAAAGAATTCGATTGAACAAAGAAGTGGTGTTTTTTCCTTTGTCTTAATAATTTTTACTTTACATATAGATCGATATTAAAGTATTTAATTTACACAATTCCTAATTAATTTTAATAATTATACACGGAAACACCATTATTACTAGAAAATAAAGAGTCGGTAAACTGAGAAGCACGTGGAGAAGAACAGTCAAAGAGGAATCGTCGAAATTGAAAAAAGCTGAAGAAAACACATCGCTGCAAAGCACACGATAGTCCCACAAGGAAAAACCACGGACTTTAAAAGTCTGAGCACATGAGAAAGTAAGTAAGTATGTATAAGTATTTGTTAATTGTTTTGATTTCAAGAACTTCTTATTTCGAAAGAATTCTATCAATCGAAGATCAAGAAATCTTTTCATAAGAAATCTATCGTACGATTATAGAACTCACAATATTACATCCAAAGAAATTTTCAAAAATGTTCGTAAATGGGTAGATGGAAAAAATTTGATTTCGAAAATCCAGCTTTGCTAGTTTAATATTCGGATCCTTAGCAAAAACATGGGTAGGTGTAGATTTTTGAATTATACCGAAGCCGCCAAACTTCTCTGCTAGTTCTTCTAAAATCTTTTTGAGCTGAGATTTTTAGTCAATTTTGATGTGTTTTTACAAAGATTTCAATATTTAATTGTTGTATTGGATATAAAAAAGATATTGATAGTAACGTCTGTGAATTCAAAAGCTATGAGGAGGTAATATGTCTGGATCTAAACATTTATGGCAAGATATTCCGCATATTGCCAACTTATATAAATTGTAACCAATGGGATGCGGATTATGAAAAACTAAGGAGTTTGTTACATCGGTAAACCTGGTTGAAAATTTGCTGCTAGTTTAAGATTTAAATGCCAGGATCGTAAACGAAGGAGGAACGGCAAATGATCGAATTGGTATGAGCAGGAGAACGAAAAATTCAACGAAGAATGGAAGGGGTGCAAAGTTGTTGTATCTATGCAAAACTTTCGGGCTCCGGATCCAAAACGGTACCAGTGAGGGAGACAACTAAGGTAAATTCACATTTGTTGGGAAACAAGGTAGCTCTTTTATAGATTGTAGTTTGGAAAGAGGTAAATGGAGCTCACTTATAACTGATTTTGGAGTTCAAAAAAGAAACTATTCAGATCATATGCCAATTGTGGTAACATTTAAATGTGGCGAAATGGTACGAATTTATAAAGCGCTTTGTAAGGAAAAAAGAGTAAACTATTATGAAGCTGAAGCAGAAAAGCTAGCTAGATGTAGTAGTCCCTCTGAATTTTGGAACTTGGCACGAAAACTAAATGGATAGAAGTATATTATCAATCGTGGATTGGATACTTCTACTCTACGAAATCATTTCGATCAACTGCTGAACCCAGCAATGTTGAACCCAGTCATGATCTTCTATCCCCAACCCTATATTCATGACGAGATTTTAGACAGTGCAATTTCCCAGCATGAGGAGGTTCGCGTATCGTCCAACGCACTAGCAGATGGAAAAGCGGCAGGTGCAGACAGGATACCAGCGGAATTCTACAGATATGGCACTGAAGAACTGATTAAGAACCTGGCAAACATACATAATCAAATTTTTGAAACTGGAATCATCCCTCAGCAGTTTAAAGATGCTTTGATTTTTCCGATACACAAAAAAAGACACATCGAAGATCCAGCCAAGTATAGAGGAATTTCGTTTTTGAACGTTTCCTATAAAATCTTTACTCGGATTCTACTAAAGCGGCTGAACACGTGGATAGACTCGAATAATCTATAATGTGAGTCTCAAGCCGGATTCAGCTCGGGTTACTCGACCATCGATCATATAATCGTTTTAAGGAGCATTGCGGAGTCTTTTTTGGAAAAAAATAAAAAGCTATACACTTTTTTTGTGGATCTTAAAGCTGCATTTGACTCAGTTGATCCAAACGCATAGAAGTTCAATTTATTTGGATCCGAGATATCGTTTAAGTTTGGAAGAGTTATTCAGAACTTGTACGCAGACACGAGAGCAGCGGTATGGATTGGAAAGCAGGTATCGGGATGGTTTCAGACGCAGTCGGGAGTAATACAGGGTTTGCTCTTAGTACTAGCACTATTTATAAATGACATCACTGTCGCATTCACTTCTTATTTTCCTTCAGTTAAAATAAATCTATGTAAAAGAAAATTTGACAGCTTCACTGGCAAGAAACAACACCATCGCCAGTAAAAACTAATCAATTTATTATCGTGTTCCATTCACCAAAAAAAGATTTGTCAATTGAGATTACATTGCTTGAAACATTGACAAATAATAAATAGTTTTTTTTTTCAAAAATCGCTAAAAATTCTTGAAAAATTTCCTACATGTCAAAACAGGAAACTAGATGTTTTCCTCATTTTTCTGACAGCACTGGGCAATAATTTAACAAATGTCAACGTCTTAATTGAGAGTTTGAGACCAGAGATAACTCTGGTCATATCCGCATATCCAAGATATTGTGTAGACCTTGTGTTTTCATCATACTTTAAAATTTCCTACGCATGACTGGAATCGTTGAAGCTGGTTCCTCAGAGCGATATCTGGTCTTTTGCTCCTACTTCCTGAGAAGGTAACTTAGGTGTCAGAGCTCTGGATCCGATGGATTCAACATTCAACGGGCACCACTAGGAGGTGACGATACGATTTTGCATTACCATTTTGCAGATGGCATCGACATTATGGGAAGAACCAAACGAGCAGTGACGGGTTCCTTCTCTAAAATCGAGCCTGAGCGAAGAAAACGGGTCTTGACATTAACGAGGATAAAACGAAGTATTTAGAGTGGAGTCACACCGTGAACAAACATGACATTTGACATGTATAACTTCGAGGTGGTAAACAATTTTTTTTACCTGGACACTGCTGTTAATTCTGCAAATGACATCAGCACGGAGATCAAACGTAGAATTACCCTTGCTAATCGCTGTTTCTTTGGCCTAAGCAAGAAGTTGAGTAATAAAGCCCTATCGCGAAATACCAAAGAGACACTGTACAAAACCTTAATCATCCCAGTCTTGCTGTATGGTGCATGAAGAATGAAGGATCTATTGGTATCTTTGAGAGGAATGTTCTGCGTACGATCTATGGTCCGGTTTGTGCTGACAGGCAAAGTGACATCTGGCGGAAAAAGATATAATCATGAGTTATACGAGCTGTAGAGAGACTTGAAACTGGTCAAAACACTGCGTGTTCAACGCTTAAGATGGCTAGGGCATGTCGAGCATGAGGGAACAATAAGCAGATGCAGGCCTCATCTCTGCTGTAGTGATAAAGTTGAGGCCGACGCACGTCAACTTGGTATTCAAAACTGGATCAAGCTAGAGATCGAGTAAGCTGGCGAAAGTTCTTATTTGAGGCCCAGGAGCACAATGAGCTGTAGTGGAATACCTTACTCAGTTTTATGTTTGTTCACCACTTTTGATATTCAGAATTTTGAGACCATATTTATTGATATCACTTCCCATTTTTCCAAGGCTAAAACAGTTTTTAAAAATTTTAAGGGCAGTCATTATCCGTTAAGCTTTTTACTAAAAAAAACGCAAATTTCATTTATCAAATATGAAATATAAACCTGGAACACATTAATGGCTTTCATTCATAGTTGGGAAAGAATGTTTACAAAACAATTCAATTACAATTACTTGAAGTTACGATTACTTGTAATTGCATAAATGTAATTGAAAACAAAAGTAATTAGTTTCCTGTTTGTAGTTATAATTTACATGTAAATACATATTATTTTGGTCAGCATTGTACATTGTACACAATGTGTATTGTTTATTCTTGTTTAATTATCAATAAATAACAATTTAATACTAATTTTTAATTACATTCATTAAGTAGGAATATTTATTCAATTTATTAATTACAATTACTTGAAAAAAAAATGAATTTACTAATTATTTGTAATTGAAATAAAAGTTGCTGCTATCACTTTTCAGAAATTAAAACAATCTCTGAGTCTACTTTTGCTCTTTTGACCTCAAATATTAATTTAATTTGAGTATCGCTTAGGTCTTCTTTCGAAAATAAAAGTGAACTTATTTATTACTGTCAAAAAAAGAATTTTAATAACATTCCCTTTTTTCTGACATCTGAAAAGTCTATGTCATATACTTTTGTACCACTTCGAGGATTTATAAATTGTTGTATAGAGCCGAAGTTCCATGAGTTCCATAAAAATATTCATAATATTCCATAATTGTGTAATTTATCCAGGTCTTTTAAATAGGTAAACATTTTTTAAACTAGTCTAAACATTTTATTGCATCAAATCCCTAAACTACCATCATAATAATAACAAATAGTATATAACAGAGATTAAAAACCATTATTTTTAATGCCACTCATAAAAAATATGTGCCACCATTAAGTACGATGTAATAACTGCAACTTGTCCAATCATCATGGGGAAAGCAAACCTATTTTCAAAAGAATAAAAAAAGAACAGTTTAAAAACCTTGATGCACATTATTATATAAGCATTCATACTTCAAATATCTTGTAAAAGTAATTTTGTATCCATGTTGTTCAGCTGTTCCAGCTGATAAGACATTTGCAGAAGCTCCATAAAGTGTCCCATTTCCTGAAATCAAAAATGTCCATAAGTCATTTTTTCATTTACAAAATTCTTCAATATTAATTTACCTCCTAAACAGCATCCAAAAACTAATGCCCAGACAAGTGGTTGAAGTGGAAGCCCTAAAGTGTCCTTTGCCACCAGCGATACTACAACCTTAACCATCATAGCTGTTACTGGAATACTATCAAGAACAGCAGAAGTCATCGCTGAGATCCATAGAATAATGAAAACTGCCGCTGCTAATCGATTCTCCTTGCTCACAAGCAGGATCACATCCTCTGTTTGATTACCGATCCATACAAAAAGTCCAAGCCTCTCTACACACTCCATGATAACAAACATGGCTGCAAAGAAGAGCAACGTTGTCCACTCAATTCTATGGACCATAGCATCCATGTCATTGCGACTGGAAATTATCATCAGGAAGACAACACCAAGTAGCGCCACCCAGCCCAGTGGAAGAGTTTGCAAACTTGGCACGGATTGAACAAAGAACATAGAAATCACAAAGACCAAAGTGAAGCCCGATTGAATCAGCAGCGTCTTGTTTCGAATTGGGTACTGAAAGAATATAGAAGAAATAAGACTATTCATCTTGATTTTACATTTATCATGCTTACGGCTGCCTTAAGTTCTTCCAATGTATGAATGTATGCATCCTCTGATCCAACACCACCTTGCTTCTTCTTCAATTTGTGCTTCAAAATGTCAACTTTCTTCATCAATGTCTCACGAACCAAATCTACATCTTTCGAATAGTTTGCCAATGAATTTGCTGCTCTCTGCCAAATAATGATTTCACGACGAAGTTCTTTCAAGGCTTTTGGTTCTCTAACTCGCAAAGAATTAATATCACAAAATTTAAGTCTCATATAAAGACAACTAAAGAGAACAGTTAGAACTACTCCCGGTAGACAGTGTGCTACAAACTTAGAAAATGTTACTCCATTTCTTGATATAAAATGATTTGAGCAAACTATTATGCTAATGGGATCACCAATGGGAGTTATTGCTCCGCCTATGTTGGCGTGAACTATGATACCCATTAGTACTGGCACAGGATCGATTTCCATAACTTCACTTAGTCTAAAAATTAAATTATTTTTTTTTTTACAGAATTAAGAACACAAAATGAGTCTTTGTTACGCACCTTATTGCAACAGGAGTCATTAGTAGAACAGTTGTCATGTTATCTAGGACAGCCGATATGCAGCATGTAGTAATGAGAAGGCTGTATATTAAAGGCCAAATCTTACCGCCGGAAATCTATAAAGGAAAAGTGAAGAATGTTAGTAGTTTTAAAATGTTTCCCTAACTGTGAAGATAAGTGATGTCTGCTAAATAAAATATTAAGTTAAACAAAGAAAGTTCCGAAATCTTAAACAGAATTGAGTTTACTCAGCCAAAATTTAAAAATTGCTTCCAAAAGTTTTGGAAACAGCAGACCTCTATTAATAATTGTCTACGAAACAACTTAGGGATTTTCTGGCCCAACCGTACATCCAGTGATAGGATAACGGGCCAGGAGGTACTTGCCATTATTACTAGAAAATAAAGAGTCGGTAAACTGAGAAGCACGTGGAGAAGAACAGTCAAAGAGGAATCGTCGAAATTGAAAAAAGCTGAAGAAAACACATCGCTGCAAAGCACACGATAGTCCCACAAGGAAAAACCACGGACTTTAAAAGTCTGAGCACATGAGAAAGTAAGTAAGTATGTATAAGTATTTGTTAATTGTTTTGATTTCAAGAACTTCTTATTTCGAAAGAATTCTATCAATCGAAGATCAAGAAATCTTTTCATAAGAAATCTATCGTACGATTATAGAACTCACAATATTACATCCAAAGAAATTTTCAAAAATGTTCGTAAATGGGTAGATGGAAAAAATTTGATTTCGAAAATCCAGCTTTGCTAGTTTAATATTCGGATCCTTAGCAAAAACATGGGTAGGTGTAGATTTTTGAATTATACCGAAGCCGCCAAACTTCTCTGCTAGTTCTTCTAAAATCTTTTTGAGCTGAGATTTTTAGTCAATTTTGATGTGTTTTTACAAAGATTTCAATATTTAATTGTTGTATTGGATATAAAAAAGATATTGATAGTAACGTCTGTGAATTCAAAAGCTATGAGGAGGTAATATGTCTGGATCTAAACATTTATGGCAAGATATTCCGCATATTGCCAACTTATATAAATTGTAACCAATGGGATGCGGATTATGAAAAACTAAGGAGTTTGTTACATCGGTAAACCTGGTTGAAAATTTGCTGCTAGTTTAAGATTTAAATGCCAGGATCGTAAACGAAGGAGGAACGGCAAATGATCGAATTGGTATGAGCAGGAGAACGAAAAATTCAACGAAGAATGGAAGGGGTGCAAAGTTGTTGTATCTATGCAAAACTTTCGGGCTCCGGATCCAAAACGGTACCAGTGAGGGAGACAACTAAGGTAAATTCACATTTGTTGGGAAACAAGGTAGCTCTTTTATAGATTGTAGTTTGGAAAGAGGTAAATGGAGCTCACTTATAACTGATTTTGGAGTTCAAAAAAGAAACTATTCAGATCATATGCCAATTGTGGTAACATTTAAATGTGGCGAAATGGTACGAATTTATAAAGCGCTTTGTAAGGAAAAAAGAGTAAACTATTATGAAGCTGAAGCAGAAAAGCTAGCTAGATGTAGTAGTCCCTCTGAATTTTGGAACTTGGCACGAAAACTAAATGGATAGAAGTATATTATCAATCGTGGATTGGATACTTCTACTCTACGAAATCATTTCGATCAACTGCTGAACCCAGCAATGTTGAACCCAGTCATGATCTTCTATCCCCAACCCTATATTCATGACGAGATTTTAGACAGTGCAATTTCCCAGCATGAGGAGGTTCGCGTATCGTCCAACGCACTAGCAGATGGAAAAGCGGCAGGTGCAGACAGGATACCAGCGGAATTCTACAGATATGGCACTGAAGAACTGATTAAGAACCTGGCAAACATACATAATCAAATTTTTGAAACTGGAATCATCCCTCAGCAGTTTAAAGATGCTTTGATTTTTCCGATACACAAAAAAAGACACATCGAAGATCCAGCCAAGTATAGAGGAATTTCGTTTTTGAACGTTTCCTATAAAATCTTTACTCGGATTCTACTAAAGCGGCTGAACACGTGGATAGACTCGAATAATCTATAATGTGAGTCTCAAGCCGGATTCAGCTCGGGTTACTCGACCATCGATCATATAATCGTTTTAAGGAGCATTGCGGAGTCTTTTTTGGAAAAAAATAAAAAGCTATACACTTTTTTTGTGGATCTTAAAGCTGCATTTGACTCAGTTGATCCAAACGCATAGAAGTTCAATTTATTTGGATCCGAGATATCGTTTAAGTTTGGAAGAGTTATTCAGAACTTGTACGCAGACACGAGAGCAGCGGTATGGATTGGAAAGCAGGTATCGGGATGGTTTCAGACGCAGTCGGGAGTAATACAGGGTTTGCTCTTAGTACTAGCACTATTTATAAATGACATCACTGTCGCATTACTAGGAGGTGTTTGATTTACTGGAGAGATCATTAAAGCCTTACTCTTCGCAGATGATATATTCTTGCTGGCAAACCCACAGCAATCCTTACAGCTTATGATAAATTGACTTTCAGAATACTGTGGACGATAGAGCTTGGCAGTGAACCTGAACAAGTTGAAAGTGATGGTTATCAAGAAAGGTGGAGGAAGGTTAAGCTCAAGTGAACAATGGTACTTCAACAATGAGAATATAGAAAGAGTGAAAGAATACAAATACCTAGGAGTATATTTTACCTAAAACTTAAGTTTGGAAAAAATTCTTAAGGCTAAGACCACGATTAACGTGGCATGGAAAGAATGTTTCAAAAAACAAAAAAACACTGCGCTTAGCAGTAAATATAAAGATTTCGAAGCAGTATCCCAATCAATCCTGTGATTTACGCAGCCCAAGTGTGGGGAGCAAAGAAATTTGAGACTGTGGAAAAACTTCTGAGATTTTACAAACTACATGATAATGTTAGAAACATTCTTATCCCCACTTTTCATAAAAACATTGAAGCTGCAAGTCTATTAGATTCTGAAAGTACAGAATATGCCCAACAATCGCTTACCAAAAAAGCAGCTTTAAAAGCGATACAAAGCAAAACAGGATGGGTTAAAGAGTGTATTGGGCTAGCAGAAGATACAGGTGTAACTTTAAATCTCAGCTCTCTTAAATAAAGTGGATGTGTTTAAAATTCTTATATATTGGAAAACAGCACTTATTTATAGAAGCAGACTTGGAGATTAAAATTTTTAGTTAACACAAATGCAACTTAATTAATTACAAAACTTTAATACAGTTGAAACTTTGTCAATCAGGCAGACGGCAAAACCATACTTTAAAGGTTGTTAATGAAATTGTACAAATAATTGCAAGTAAATAAAACCTATCTAATGTAATCTATTGGATATTGTGTTTTTAATTTGAGAATTTGAAGTTTTGACTGTTTAGGTCTTTTCTGTTTGAATATTTCTTTAACTCTAAAATTTGTATGACTCTGGAAATAACTTTCTCTCGAACTAAAACCTAATTCAATGATTGTCAGACTTCCCTGGAAATTTGTGTCGCGATACTAATAAAGTAATTTTTAAGCATGGTTTACATAAAAGGTGTTCGAGAAAGGCAAAAACTCCGAGGGAAATTTGTATTAGTCCAAAATAACTAGATTTAAATTATTTAAATGGGAAACATTAAATAAACAAAACTTGTCGAGAATCTTCAAGGGAATTTCTTTTTCCTGGGAATATTTTTTTTCTGCTTCAAATGCCCTGAATTTTTGTTTAAGATCCAACTGAAGTCATTGGAATTGCTTTCCCAAAAGTTTGCTAGGAGTAGGGACTTTGATATTTCCTTTGATTTTCTTTTTAAAGTTTATACAAATCTGATAAATACTAAAATATTGGTCCAGTTTCTATTTTTACAATTTCGGGAGATTCCATTATCACTAATCTTAGTTTATGAAATCGCTTGTACATCCTTTAAAGGCTAAGGAAGGGAATGGCAGGTATCTCTTTCTACTGTTTTATGTCCTGACATAGCCGCAATTTAATTGGCGTTGGTTTTATCATCCCAAACTTTGGGTAAATTAAAAATGACAAAACGCCCGAAAAACCTTAACCCAAACCTTGCTTTTTTAATATTTGCATTCAATGTCCTACACCTTATTTTTAATGGTTTGTTTTATTAACAATGTAATAAGAGCCAAGTAAACAGTTAGTTTAGGCCATAATGGCAAAAATTAGTTAGTATTGGTCTAAGCTTTTTTGATTAAGTAAAGATGATATTATTGCATGAAACTTATTAACTCTATGAATATAAAAATGGTTGGAGTACCTCAAAAGTCAAGACTGCCAAATAATCAAAAACTCCAGTTTCCGTTAGAATCGCAACAAGTATCATCATCGAAAAGAGCAATGTTAACATTTCCATATCCATCCAAACGACGATTTCTTCCATTGTCGGTCGATCACCTACATAAGCTAAAATTGCAATTGAAGCAGTCGAGCAAACTATTGCTATAAATGTCCTATGAAAAACCTTAAAGAAAAAAGTAAGTTGAAGATATTTTCGAAATTCAAATTTTGAATTAAAAAATAAAGTTAAACTTACCTCCCAAACAAGTAGAGCATAAAAAACTGATAATACCAAAGTAGATAAAATAATTCCTTCTTCAATATTTATCACTAAAGGATCATAGAAAATTTTCAATGGAAAACCCGATGATGATTCATTTGTAAACATTTTCAATCTCAAACGAGTGTTATTGTCTTCTTCTAATTGCATAATTATATCAGGACTTATGTAGAACGTGTGATTTCTTAAACTCATAGCAGTCGAGTCGTGTTCGTTTTCGGAAACAATTGGCACAATCCATGGCTTAAGTATATCCTAGAGATATGATTTCAAAATTAGATTTCTGTTTCTTAAAATCGGGATAGAATTTAAACTTACCTCAGAAATTTCACTGTCATTCCAAGACATCGAATTTACTATTTGTAATTGAACTGTCAAAAAGTCTCCGGTTAGATTATACGGCTCCGCAAAAGCACCCAGAAGTGTGATTTTGAAATTACCACTGGGATTCCTTGGAAGGAAATAAACTAAAAATGAAGTAGTTTAAAATCTTGAGTTGTTTAAAGAACTTCGATTTTATTTACGCTTTTCTTCATATTCAGGCACTGAAAGTTGCTGTTCAATCAGATGTTTCTCATGGGTAGTTATCAAAATTATCGTTGAAAGGAACCAAAATATCAATAGACAAGTTTTTTTGATAAATTTTTCCTTTTGAACTTCCTTCTTTGTTATTTCAGTATCATTTAAGGATTGATGGTCAATGATTGAATTGTGATTTTCACAGTTTGGACTAAAATTATAATAGAAATAAGTTATTACGTATGTTGAAACAGGGATCGCAAAACTTGTCACCACCGCTTTAGAGATAAATGTCAATATTTGTTTGACATTTGTAAACTACTAACGGTAGCAAAAGAAACGTCAATTAGAGATTTATCTCTTTACGAAATATTATCGTCAGTGATCACAGATTTTGCATCACCTTACACACATATGTGACTAAACAATGATAGTCATTTACCTTTTTTCCTCACAAGAACAACTTGTAAGCCGACCTTTACGCTTGTAGCTTTTCAGATTGATATATTCTGATTCATCTTTGCTTTCATCCAGAGTTGATTCGATTTCGTCACCAGAACTGACGTATCGTTCACCATTTGGTGTAGACGAACCTTTAAATAAAAAAAATGGTGTTTCTGTTCAAAATTTTGTTTCAAAAAACGGAACTTTTTATAAAACAAGGTCTAATGTTTCACTAATTTTAATAGTTTTTAAAATTTGATGTTTTTTCAGAAATTCCCATTAAATGTCAATTTCAAATCAATTTTCAAGCAATACAAAACTTGAAACTCGATGCTTCTTTAGTACTAGTTTTGCAGTAATACTTTCTCAGTAATACTTTCTGAGACTTGAAAAATTATAACTTTTCTTGTGACAGTCCAATGAATCGGATTTTAGTTATTTTTTAACATTGACAGTTAAGGGTGTGTTCATAGTGAAAATTCGAAACTGTCAAATCCCAGATGGAAAACTACTTTAAGTCAATTTAAGTGACCTCATACAACATTTTTTAGAGAACTTTGTAGTAATTACATTTAACAGTGTGTGTTACCTCACTTTCTTGTGAATAAATTAACTTTATTTTAATCCGTGTGCCAAAACAATGCCAATAAAATTCAAATAAGTACAGAAATGTCTACCCTAAAGTTTGATGTGAATCCATATCCTAACATCATTTTAAATTGAAATCTGGTGGAATTTCAAAAACTTGAAATCATTAAACGAAGCTTTCATGGAAGTTCTCAGCTTATTTTATATTTATCTACCTGAATATACCTATGATTAAATACAAAAAAAAACATTGCAATTGAATATTGTTACTTGTTATCTGATGACATAAATTCACATCAGATTTAGACAATGTGACGCATGTATCCGTCAATAAACTAATCTGCATATAATTGGCCTTTAAATTTTTTAAATTCAAATGCAAACTATGCGTGACAAATGTTGATTTTTATTATATTGTTTATTTTGTTTTCTTTTCCATTTTTCATACACAATTAATTACTTTAGTAGGAAGGTGTTTCATTATCACAAATTTACAAGTAGTGCATGAAATAAACTTTGTTGATTAATATAATAATCAAGGTGTAACATTTTAAGTATAATTTCTTATTTTAGCACCAAATTTGCCCTAATGATGAGTATTATAGTTGTTCCATTGAACTTTTTTATCTATTTATAAATGTATTGTATATAAAATAAATGCTAACAAATATTGGCGCCTATTTTTTATTAAATATCGATTTACTTAGGAATTTTTGGCAATTGAGTCCGTTTACTTTTCTTTTGAATTCTATTGTTTGGCTTTAAATAGTTTTGAATGAGGTGCTATTTTAGTAATTTTATTTTTTAAATCGGAACATTTAATTTTAGACTTTGAGTATGGAAAAATTTGGACCGTAATTTTTTATATTTTAACGAGACTATAAGAAACGCTTGTGTCAAGAATTTTGAGATAACAATTGATCTTTAAACTCAAGAGTTTGTTGTATTTAGATAACAATTAAAGCATTGTTACTGGCTGTGTACTCACTTTTAACATTTCGAATTTCATCCAAGTATTAAAAATATTTGAATATGAATATTTGTTTGCTTTTAACTTGCTGAAAATTCATAGCTATTGAAATATTGACGGTCAATTCCTTGAGAAAGTTCTAAAATCAATTTTAAACTCGACCAAAAACTCTTAGTTTATCTATGACACTTTGTTTTAAAAATATTTAGAATTTATTTCTGTAGAACTCAGATTAAAATCATATTTGAGTTCAGAGAGTTTTAGATCTCGGTTGGATGGAACTGTTTTATAACGTTCTTTTGGTATTTTCGTAAACAACATTGGCAAAAAGTAAGTATTCTTAAAAATTTTTTCAGATGCATAGATGTCAAAAGAGGCGTCTTCTCATCTCATCTAGAATCATATTTATTTACACTTTTATCTGGTCGTGTTGCTGGACGATATTTCTCGGCATATTTTAAATAGCTCTTATGTCTATTTGTGCACGCTCTATAATCGGGATCATAATAAACACTAATGTGAATTTATGTAAAATGTACGAAATATATGTAAAACTAAAACGGAGCGCACGAAAATTAAATATGATATAAAGTAAAATTTAATGGGTTTAAATACATTTAATGAAACTTTCAAAGTCCACAATATTCTTACCTTATGAATCTTTTATTTATGACTTTTAATTTCTTATTGCATAGTCTGGTCTAAAATTCATTCCAAACTGGAATGAATCTAAAAATAAAGTCTTTGAAAGAACTAAAAACTTTCCTAAACCGAGTTCCAATATCCTAGGCCCTCTAATTTGATATTCTAACAATTCGAAGTTCTAACTAAAACTGAGATATAAATCAGAGTTCTAGAACTTGATAAAAAAAATGAGTAATAACTTAATCCAGCTCTAATCGTACGAAAAACCAAGTTTTAGAGAACTTTCTGAAGAAAATGAGAGCGGAACAGTAATATTTGTTATTTGCAAAAAAAGTAATGTAAAGAAATTGCCAACAAAACGATCCGCAGTAGCCAGACTTTTGTATTTAAAAATCAAAAACAACTGAAAGTCGATCTGTTAGAATAATAATTTAAGAAAAAAACACAAATAGAGAAAGTTTTGTGAAAATCAAATGTTAAAATTAACTTAGCAAAAAAACTAACTAAAACTAATAAAATGGACAAATTTCAAGAAGAAATGGTAAGAAAACATCTGGAAATTGAGATTCTATAAAAATAGTTTATTTAACAATTGCAGCTTTGACATGAAATAAAAACTTCAAGAATGGGGTTTGTTCGTAGACTACTGCATGAACAAGTGGTATCGAAGCGAGCTTGAAATGAGCTTGATTTGACTCTATTCGGTGAGGGATCGAAATCGATTAAAATTTGTGAAGAAAAACCTGTGTGGAGGAGTTAGTTTTACAGATAATGCATTATGGTCTGTTTATTTGCATGTTTGTGTTCCAAAAAAATAGGTTTGTTTTAATCAAATTAAAAAAAAAAACAAAATTGCACATGGAGAAGGTAATAATATTCTTATATGTTGCTGAATTATTCAGTTCTTCATTGTTTAACACGAATCAAAATATCTCACTTGCACTTCATAAAAAACATCGAAACACCATTTGCATTTTCAAAAGTGCTGTCAAACTTAATCATTTTAAAGTCTTCTTGTGCAGTGGAAACACCAAAAAGATTTATTTAATCTATATTTAGGTAAACCTTTGGTGGAAACAAAGCAAAACTTAACTACCTTTTCTATTGTTGCAAAATAAGCCCAGTTGGTTCATTTTCATTAACAAAACTAAATAATATCAACAGTAACAGATTTTTTTTCCTCCAATGGAAAACACATGAATCCAAATGCACAACTACTCAACGAACACAACCATCGAGATACAAATGCTATATCAATCCTACCAACATTTGAGAACAAAATCACATAAGATCCATTCGAGACTCTTATAAATTTCAAAAACCCATCCCTAGCCTGATTCTACTCTAACTTTTATCGCTAGTATATTCATACTATGAATATTGTTTTTCCAATTCGTGTAAAATCCTACCATACGATACATTACCAACAAAACACGGGTATTAATTAAATAGAGTAATTAGATTAAGTTAAGTTGACTAAAACAGCTTGCAAAAATTGTATCGTAAGCGAAAAATCAAAAGTTTACTTCTGGTACATAAAACAACTTATGCCTAAAATTGTTTTGGACATTCTTAGCTCAAGTTAAACTAAAACATGACAATAGGTTTGATGGCTTAGTAAGTAAACGTTTTACTAGTTACGATGTTCTTTTTTTCATTGAAAATGAAAAAGGTTAACTTTGAATCAATTGTTTCTAGCAAGCGCTATCCTTTAATAAATATTGTCATCTCTTGCTTTTTATAATTCCTATAGCTAGGTGATTCAAAAGACAGGGGAATTTTCTATGAATTTCAATACATTTGAAAGAAGTGTATTAAATGAAAAGAACATTTTTAGAATACCACCCATCCGTTCACGTTTGTCGATATTTCTAAAACTTTAACACAATATTTAAAAGAGGCTGGGATGCGACCCACACTAATACGTCTACATCTATAGATTTGTATTGCTCAAAAGGTTTGTAGGTTTTCATGTTTTGTTAAAAAAAAGTTATCAGTTAAATTATTTTAAAAAAATTAAAAATAACCAGCAATATATTGCATACGATGAAATAGTTTTGATTTTAAAATCTATTTTTGTAACTGTTAGATTTTTTTACAATATCTTCTGTAATAAGTTTGAAGATAATGTTTTTTTTATTTTGAAAAGATATTTGAGTCCAAAGTAAATTTTTACCAACTTTGAGTAATGTTTTTTTAGGTTTTTATTTTTTATCAAACAAATCGCCAAATTTGATTTTTCTCAAAATTTTACCAGTTGTTGAAAACCGTATTTTTCGTTGCACAAAATTGTTTTGGGGATGAAATCATTTTTTATTCGTAAAATTTTCGATGTGTTAATTTTGTTTCATTTATAAAAGCCGTTAACTAGATTTGTTTTCCAAAAATATGTTTAATTCAAGTCTCTAGCGTCACTGGTTCGTGAGATATTCATTATTAACCAAAATGTTCACCTTTTTTGAAACTGCTATGGTAAAAAAAACACCCACGCAATTTTCTTGAAAGCCCTTTCTACATCTTTCTGCCTTATTATCTGTATAACAGACGTACGTACACACGCACTCACAGACATCTTTCTAAAAATCTTTTATTTCGACTCTAGGGAACTTGAAACGTCGAAAAATGTCAAAATTCTCAATTCTACAAATCGGACCCATTACAATAACTTCCTATGGGAAGTTAATAACAATAATTTGTGTGAGATAAAAAGAATTGAAGTCAGTACTTCTTTATTTGTTTTCATAATACTTGTGACGAAAACCATTTCTGTTTTTTTGTTTGTAGGATTTCTTATTTTGTCAATTAAATTTTTCTCAAAAATTACTTAAATTTAGTCAAGCCAAACACCAGTCAAAATCTATTTTAGCAGCAATTTGTATAAGTTTGTATAATCTATTCTCAAGATATTCGAATCAAACATCAGTTTTGACCAATTTTGAGTATTTTTTTTGTAAATTCTTATTTTTCATCAAAAAAACTGTCAGTTGGTTTTTTCAAAAGATTTGATGTACATGTTGAAAATAATACTTTCTATATAAGAACTTCGAATTCAATTTCTTTAATTTTCTTCAAGATATTAGTGTCGAAAACTAATTTTTACCAACTTTTGGTAATGTGTTTTTTGTATAGGTTTTTATTTATTTTTTTGTAAAAAAAACCGTTGCCTTGATTAAAAAAAAAAAAAAAACTTTTCCTAGAATATTGTTCTGGAGTTGATATCACTTTTCGCTGGTAAAATATTTGACGTGACTAATTATTTTTGTAAGTTGTTTTGAATTTAAAAAAAAAAACCTTTAATTACAAACTTAGACACTCATCCATACACAGACATATCTCTTTAATTCTTTTATTTAAAATTAAAACGTCAAGAAATGTCAAAATTTTCAATTCGACAAATAAGACCGATTACAATAATTTTCTATGGGAAGCTAAAAAGTCTAAAGCTCCAATACAATTTGTATGGAAAACAGGTGAACAACCTCTAAACATCAATCTAAAAATCTGAAACATTATGGAAACATTATGAATCCAAATAAATCGTAAGCTTTTCTTAGAGTTTCAATGCATTCTTTAAAGCACTGCTTTAGCAGAATTAGGTTGCTCGCTCCCGAATACCAGACGAAAATAAATTATTTCCCTAGGGAAAACCTTACGAAACGAATCAGGAGACCGTGCTGATTAAATTGGATCCCTTTTTGGGCAACATTTGATCTATACATCCAGACGCAAAATATCAATGTAATTTCAATCTGCATTATCGTTTTGCTAAAACCCAATTTTTAAAATTTATTTTTTGCACTTTCTTCATTAAAAATGTCCAGTATTTTTTAAGGAAATGATAGGGTTTATAAAACCAGCTTTATATCAAAATTCCATTTCGTCTGAATTTTTTTGGGGTAAATGTCTTAATTCAATTGTTTTTAATTTCATTTTTAGGTTTTGAAGATCGAAACATATTTTCAAAATTATCTAAGATCTATTTGAACACTTGCACTTTACAGGTTAGTGGATTCACTAAACCCAGAAAAGACAAATATTCGTATAAAATCACAATGCAGGAAAACGGTTTTGTTTCCAATTTAAGTTTAATATCCCAATATTTTAAACTCTAAATCTACATACGCTAAGTCCAAAAAGTCTCCGAACAGCAGCCTAATTTTAGTGTTTTTTTTTGAAAAAATAACTAGGAATAAATGTGAAAACCAAAGTGATAACATTGAAAAAAAAGTAAGTTTCCCCTTCACTTTATTACCAAAATTTAAAAAATTGTGATTGTGAGTTTTTAAAATACTTGTTCATAATATATATTTAAAACAAATATTTTATCTCAGAATCAACTAAAAGAAAGCTGCTGTACGGAGAATTTTTCGACCATGTGTATAAGTAATGCTGTCTCTCGCCTTTGGCTAGATGAAGAAGTTTGTTGGGGGAGGCCCTACTTCTCACAGGACTCTAGTACCGCCTTAAGTAAGTAAGTATAGGTAGTAAATAATTTAGGCATCAATTTAAAATCGTAGAAATTTATAATCTATCACTGTAAAATTTTCTTAAAGCTTTTATTCAAAATCTTTCCAATACAACACATGAGTCTTTCGCAAAGTTTCAAAAAATTCCTTTAATTATCTTTTAGTTCAATGTTTCTCCTTATCGAATTTAATGGAAAAAACTGAAAAAAAATCATATTATTATAACTTACCATGCAAACGATCATTTTCAATTTGAAAAGATGCCAAACTAGGATCCTGTCGTATTTGCTCCGGTAATTCTCGCCATACTTGTAATGACTGTTCTGTTATTTGATTCGGTTCAACTAAATTAAATATTGATCGTCTTCGATTGGGTTCTTTAGATCGATTTCGTCGAAATACTTTCAATTGATCACGTATACCCATATTTAAAAAGAAAGTTATTCCTCTTCTTGCTATTATTAATTTTATTTAATTTTATTTTATTCTTTTCCTTAAATCACCAACATAAGTCTTGCTAAAGAGAAACACAAATATATTAGAGGGTGAAATTATTGCCAAAAGAAATTATATCAAAGCACAAAGAGGTGTTTAATAGCATTTCAAATTATGCCTTTATTTATAAAAATCCAAAATGAACGGAAATTTTGGATACACACGAATTAAATACCTGCCAAAGATTGCAAAAAAAAAGTTGCAAATGGAAATTTTTCAAACAAATTAAAAGTAAATAAAATTCACAAAAAAATAAAAGACGAACGATATGAGCTGGCGGTAGGAAGCGCAATAATCCTTCAAAGTTCTTATCACTCACTTATAAACTCTAAAAAACCGTGTATTCTATTGAAGTATTATTTATATATCCATTCAAATACCGCGAACAATATGAATCTTACGCTAATAAACACATTATGTGCGAAACTCCACTCGGTTCCGAACCTTAGGTCCGTTCTCTTTATACTAACTGATGGATGTCTGGATTAACAACAGAGAATACTCAACCATAACACATCACAAAATTATTGCTTCTATTACATCCAAACCACCCTAAGCTACAAGCACCCAACACAAAACGCTCTTGAGCGAAACAAATTTAAAACCAACAAAAAAAAGAAGAATATTGAAAACTTATTTTTGGCAAAAGGAAAAGCTTTTCAGCGCAGCAATGTTTGTTTTTGTTAATTTTATTTTCTTTGAGCATTGGTTTTGAAAACTAAGAAAAATATAACCCTCCAAAGAGGCAGTGGGAAAAAAGCTTAAAAGGGAAAGTTGTGAGAAAAATTAGTACACCACTTTTCGTTAACAGGTGTGTTTTGAATGTCATTGTTAAGCATTACACCCTTGTATTTCTGGTGGTTGTACAGGGCGTATGCGTACTGTTTTTTTGATTATAATTTTCTGCATGTACAATATTTTCCTGAATTTTAGTTCTTTTTTCAGAAAACAACATATAAATTAAACTAAATACAAGTATTTATCTTTTATTCAGGTCTTTCGTCTTCATGTATCAAAGCTATCTCTAGGAAACCCAGATTTCTGTTGATTTTTGCATAGCTGATAAAAAAATGTCATAAAGTAGTAGTAGGTAAAAAAAAGCTCGTATTCCGGAAATCCAGAAATAAATAAGCTGACCCTGATACGGTGTTTCCGTTTTAGAGCCTTGAACTTTGTTATGGCTTCCTTAAACCTTAAACCACCTACCACTGTCTGGAAATAAGTTCCCACGAAAATCACACTTCAAAACCTCTCTTTAAATACTCATCCTCTCCTTCTTCCCAATTTATTATCAATATCAAGTGGTTTGTTTATCTACAACACTCCTCTCAAAGCTCATGCGTTCGGCCTTAATCAAAAAAGTTGTCTTATCTTAATCAATGTTGTCGATAAGACCTCTCTATATATTATATATGTTCTATCTTCTATATTATCAAATATTTTTGGATTTTCTTTTAAAGTCTCATTTTTATTGGATTATTAAAAGCAATGTCAGCTAAAGTATGTTGGAAATAAAATAAATTGAAACTTAACAAAAAGCTTTTATTCGAAAGCGTGTTAGAATACATATTTGTTTACTTATGTGACGTCACACAGTTCTTTGAGTACTTTTGGTATTTCTTTCGTTTTTTTTATGAGCAGCTGATTTTCTCATGTTGTTTTGACTTTTCCTGTATTTACAAAACGGAAATTCAGTCAAGTAGATATTTCCACTTATTTGTGTTTTTCCTGTTCCTTTTAAATTGGTCTACTCTAATAGTTTTTTTTTGTGTATTGGTTAGGTGTTCATTAGTTACAGTAAGAAGCTATGTATATGTTGGTATTTGTCTTTGTTGTGTTTTTCTTTTATTATTGATTCTGAAAAACTTTGTTTATCAACAAAGTTCAGCTACTGAATGAGTGTTCTGAGTAGGTTCATAGTGAGTATGTATCTTGCTTTTCCAACTACAAAATAAGTTGAGAGTTTTTAATTTTTCAAAAACACCTCTCTTTAATGTTTGAACTTATCCTTTTAAGGTGTGGCTCATATTGCATTCCAAAAGGCGGCAAAAAATGACACCGAGACTTTTGAAGGACATATTATATGTATACTGTACATTTATTAGCTTTGCGTATTGACTGAGTAATTATTTTTTAAATTTGTTTTTCAATTTTCTTACACACGAGTATTAGAGTACATACTCGTAGACCGGTGATGGATCAAAATGATAGGCAATGAGACTGACGTGATGTTAGGAATGTAATCAACTAAAGGTGTATGTTTCTTCGTCCTTGATAGATACACTCGTAAGGTTCTTATTATTGAAAGACAATATACATTCTTATAGAATGTTATACGTATATAACAACCTTTTGGAATAAATTAATGAGGCTTGGTTATATAGACAATATATGAAGGATAGCATATGAGTAAATGTCTCGTGATAATTTGTGATGGCGAGGATAAATAGCTAAGCAGGTGCTTAGAAGTGAGTAGGCTACGTATTATATGGGCATTTACATTGCAGTCCAAAGAATTTCACATTACTTCTGAACTTTTCTCTTGTTTGTAGCATAAAAAAGTTTGGTCTCGGAACCCTATTCTTAATGTCTATAATAAAAATAATAAAATATAAAATATAATAATAAATAAAAACGATTAGGAAAATGAAGTGATCTCTAAAAGAAAGTATTTTTTTCAGCAAAAGCAAGGCTCGAAACAAAAACCAAACCATTTGTGATGTGTGTTCAAATTTTACTCCTAAGTAAATACAACTTATTTCAAAGAATAAGACTAAGACTTAAAATAAGCAAGGTTGCAAATTTCAAAATTGGTTTTATGACAAACAAAATTGTAGGCTATCTGCGATAGTACAATCGGATTTCTTTTCTGATGCATTTGTGAACGCATCCCAATGCAGAAAACAAAACAAAGTAAACAAAAAGGCCTGACTTAGTCCGATTTGTATGTAAATAGAGTTTATAAACGTCAGAGAAAAATTTCTGCTAAACAAATTTAGTTGAACTTTTTTTTTCTTTTTTCCAGCATTGAATTCCATTTCCATGCTTATTCGCTTTGTACTTAAAAGTTTAATGTGGTAAGTTGTCCACACACTATCTACAGTACTTTCATCATCCCTTTAAAAAACAATAATTTAAATTAATTTTAACAAAAAATTTACAAAATATTTGCCATTACTACATTCTTTACAAGGCAGTGCTGCTTCGTCCTTTTTGTTGTTATAAAAATTATTTTAATAATTCCCGCTCTTTCTGCAGCCAAACAAATTTAGTTGCACAATTTACCCGACGCTGACGACAGTCTGACGTTTATGAACGGTAGGTACTGCAGTTTGACTAGGTTAGTTCGATCGAAAATCTGACTTTATGAATGCAGATAACGCAGATCTTAGTTAGGCTGACGTTTATTATTACCTACCTACCATCCATAGGTAGGTAGGTAGAAATGGCGATCTCAAGGCAACCTAGCCTGAGATCCAATTAGCGCTGTAGTGCGCCGTCTTGATACCAAAAACTCGTTTGACCTTTGATTGAAAGGGATAGATTGATAGAGAAGCTTCATAGCGATTATGTTAGAGCCATTTTGTCGCATTGAGAAAAAAGATTAGGTCTCTAATCTTTGTCTCAGATAGCTCATCAAGTTCGTGAAAGAATGCTTTTCCAAAGTATTTCATTCTAGTGTTTGCCAAAGCAGGACATTTTCAGAGGAAATGGATTATCGTTTCACTTTCTCTTTGGTCACTACAGCTACGGCAAAAGGTGTTGTAAGAGATACCCAACTTCTCTGCATGAACTCCTATAGGCCAATGTCCGGTACAAACCGCAACAATCCTGGCTATGTCTTGCTTTGGCCTGCATAGAAGATCGTTTGTACGGGTTTTATTATAGGTGGGCCATAATGCAGTTGTATAAATTGCTCCACCTTCGGTTTAATTCAGTTTGGTAGATAGAAAAGATTTTACCCTTCATAGCACCAAGAGGAATGTTAACCATTTCCGCAAATGAGCTATGAAGGGCCGATCCTTGCCTGGCTAGCTCGTCAGCCCGTTCATTTCCAACGATAAAACTATTGCCCGGAACCCAGATCAGGGTGACACCGAGGTTAATATTCAGGATCGCAAGCTCATCATGACATTGTTGGACCAATTAAGATTAGGATATGGCCGAGTTACTGGCTTTGACAGCTGCCTGACTGTCTGTAATGATAGCCACATTTCGGTTTTGGTTTTTTTTAAGTATCTTACATGCCTCCCTTATTGCCAGCAGTTCAGCCTGAAAAACGCTAGCAAAGTCAGGAAGCCTAAAGGATTTGGCTACATTAAGGGACTCAGAAAAGATCCCAGAACCAACTCCGCACTCCATCTTTGAGCCGTCAGTAAAGATGGTTGTGTCGAAACCTATCGACACGATATCATCCTCCCAATCTTCTCTCGATGGGAAAATAACCTTAAAACCCTTACTAAGGTTTAAAGTAGGAGTGCAGTAGTCAGTGTCTACCGAGATAATATCTAATTTCGTAGTGTTGCTGTGACCGTAAGGTTTTGACAACCAGCTATTAGATTCCTTCAGCCTAATAGCGCTACAGGAAACTATGTATTTAATAAAAAGGTCGATTGGTAGAAGATCCAAAATAACGTTTAAGGCGTCCGTTGGGCAAGTATGCATGGCCCCTGTGGTGCCCACGCCAGCTGTTCTCTGCTAAGAGCTGGCCACCACACAATCGAACCATATGTTAAGATAGGGCGTACTACGGCTGTGTACGTCCATAAAATCATCTTCGACTGAAGTCCCGACTTTTTGCCGAAAGTTTTGCTGCAGGCGTAGAAGGCAACACAGGCCTTCTTAACCCGTACTTCAATTTTTAGTTTCCAGTTTAGTTTAGGGTCGAGTATAACTCCTAAATATTTTGCACTGGAAGACAATGATAGGATATGACCATTGATTCGAGGTAGCGTGAAGAGCGGTACTTTAGTTTTGGTGGTAAAGAGCAACAGTTCAGTTTTACTTTGGTTAACTCCTAGTCCACAACTAGTGTCCCAGTTGCTAACTTTCTTCAAAGCTGAGTCCGTGATTTCACTAATCACAGAGGTGTACTACTGAATACACCCATAATAATGACTTTTATTTTATACTGTTGCAAAATTTTTGTATTAATAAACTTTGAGGTGAGTGCACAGTTATCTTACAGAAAACCATCAAGTTGGAAAGGTTTTTCTACGTTAGATAAAATCAATAACATGGGTATATTATGTATCATACATACAAAATCTTCTACAAGCAAAATACTTCAATCCATGTCCGGAAACGTACCCGAAATGACCGTTCAAAATAAACGCGCCTTTTGATTATTCGGCGCCCATCTTAAATGCGATCTGACTTTGTCAATAGGAAAGTATTGCCAAAAATCGCAATAAAACCCAAACTCAAAAATATAAGAAATATTTTGATTATGACGTGAATTATGTTCCTCTGGTGGAGTTTCCTCGTCATCATCTTGAATTTCTTGAAATAGTTATTCAGGAGAAAAGATTACATTTTTGTAATAAAAAATATTATCCATTTCCTTCCATTCACTTCCAAAATGTTTGAATAGCTTTAGCTTTTCTTTTTTTACTGGGACCTTATTATCAAGCAATTCTGGTGTTTTTAATCTTAAGCTTTTTCCTTTTTTAGTGATGGACTTAAAACTTCCCGAATCCACTTTTTAATTTGCTTCTCCTTTTACCACGATGTTTTTATTTTGTTTTAAAAGCACGATGCGTTTTGAGGATGCAAAAGGAAAATGCAGACCAGGTGGTTAAACATTTTTGGCAACGGAAGATTTAAAGTCGAAGATGGATACTTCTCCTCTAACGGCCTTAACCTCTCCTTGCCATTTTGACAGCATTCCAATAACAGTTATATTTTTGTTCTGGCCAGGGCAGCCATCCAAAAACATCTGAATTTTAGAACAGCTTTCGAGATTCTGGCCTTTTAGGTAGAATAAAATTGATGCGATTTCGTTCGACCCTTTAAGCCGTTGATCTTCAGTCGGATGTTTGTTTGTTTTTTAAGATCACTTCACAGATTGTAAAATTTTACTGATAGAGCTGCCTTGAATAGCGGCTTGATCAGGAACTTCTTTTTGACAGTCAAATGAAAACTTAATAATTTCTTCAGAGGGGTTTTTGGAGCAACTCATGAAAAGCCTTAGCTTTCTTTTTATGCACCGCATATTTTGCCATTGTCAACCCTTTTTTTTTCCGTGATGAATACTTATTAAGAGACTTTAATCTTATGCTCTCCGAATAAGCATCCATCGCAAGTGCGTCAAAGCTAAGGTTGAAGTCTCATCGAAAAATTTCCCAGAAAAATTGACACCTTAAGACTGGTGTCAGCTCTATTGTTGCACTGCTTCCAAAGCAGTTAACCTCTCCAGTCACTTGGAAAATATTGCCGAACACTCTGTTCAGTGGTGTAATGGAACTTCACACAGTGCAACTTTTTAACAAAATTTGTGACATCACCTTTTTTTGTTGATATTTTCTGGATCTAGTATCAACCCCTCGTTTTCTTGTGGTGTTTCTCTAGCTGAGAGAAGATTTTTGCATATATTCTAAAATCTGAATTTAGATATACCCAAAATTTTCAAAAAAGCGGTTTGGCAAACTTGCAATAAGCCATCGTTCTTGGACCTTACAAAGTTACTTTTTGAAATACCCTTGAAAGGTACTCAATGTGCGATCTGTTCTTTATTTGCATAAAGGGATTCATAAAAACTTCTTCTTCTTGTGAGTTGTGAGACAACCAGGCACTATGGGTAGTTTCATCGACAAATAACTAAGACAAAAATGCTATAAACTTGATAACTTGATGCTTAAAAATCTTTCTTCCTTAGCTGTTCTCTTTTCCAAGAGCTTTTTATTGATCACTTTTGTCTGCCCCTAACTTCAGACAAAACTGGGAAAGAATGGATATCCATCTTAAATCGATCTTATTAGAGTAATCACTATCAAATGAATGTAATTTTGTGTGATCACAACGGTAAACAGATGATAGATAAGAAGTGCTTTGAAAACGGATTCGATTTTAGTGATTCATTTCCGTCGAGTAGTCTAGGGCATACGGTTTTGGCTTTTTCAACTGGGTCGATGTGAAGATCAGTAGGCAAATGTACTACAACGTTGTTTTCCATGCTTTTTTGTTTCCGATTTTCCAGGAAGACAATTTTTGCACATAACTCGTCTTGTTTTCTTTTTAGGGCAGACAAGTCGGCATAGAGCAATTGAAAGTCGGCTTTCGAAACAAGTTCTGACACAAGCTTTAAATTGTTTTCCCCTAGGATTTCCTTCATTTGGTCAACACTGATTCCTGAAATTTCCACTAAAACTTTCGATGGAATTCTTTTTGGATTATTAAAATGAACAGGGTAAGTTTTGTCACGTCCTCTTTTGTTCATAAGTAGGATCTTTAAATTTAGATTTTAGTGTCTTAAATGCTATGACTTACAGATATTTTAATCCGCAGACGTCAATATTGTTATTATTTCAGTTTTCACAAGGACTTTTTGAATTTCTTTTTGAAAATATCGACTTTTTCTTAGTTTTTTGTACAGAGTTTTTCTAAAGCGAACCACTTTGACAGAAAGCAAAATGTCAGACATTGACAGATAGCAATATGTCAGACTTTGACAGATAGCAAAATGTCAGTATAAACTAAGAAAAAAACATGATTTCAAACTTGAATTTTCAAAGCGATTTAAGCATTTAGGCTACAAAATTTAAGTTTTAGTATGTTCAATTCTGCCAAGCCTTCAAATCTACATTTAAAACTAAATTTTTAAAAAAGTGGATATAACGAGTTTTGCTTCTCACCTCAAATGGGGTGGCTCAACAGTCCGTTGTGAACCAGGGCCTAGTGACTTACAACTCTCAACCATTCCTGTGTGCGAGTACTGTTGTCAGGAATGGAAGGGACCTACAATTTTATGCCGAATCCGAACGGCTAGTTTTTGAGAAAGCACTTTTTCATGACAAGAATTACTCTTGAAGGATTTGTCAATTCCTTGCAAGAGGCAGTACCCGCGAAAATTAATTTTTTTTTTAAATTAAGGTGGCACAGGCAGGGATTGAACCCAAGACCCCTTGCATGACAGTCCAACGCACTAACCATCATGCCACGGGTACTACTTCTGCTCACCTACTCATGTGAATTATACAGGCTGTCCCGTAAATGATGGTCCAAACTGAATAATATTAAAGGTATTATGAAAAATTACTACTTTTAATCGGTTTTTCAGTTTTACTCACCCTGTCCTCAAATGAATTATGATTTTAATGTTAACTTTGTTGGGTTTTTAAAATAATTTAATGTCAGTAAAATAATTTTAAGAAAAAAAATCGAAATTCATTTGTCATTTAGTTAAAAACTAATGAATACTTTGAGTCTTTAAGACAAACCCAATTTGTCACTTGAATTTTCTAGGCAGTATCCATTTTTTGTTTGTTTTTTGAAACGGATGAATTTTTACCACAGATGAAGACAATTTTTTTCAAAGTTCATTACAATAGGCTTTACTCAAAAAAGCCTTATGATTCGGGATAAACAAGATTTTAGATTCTGAAAGGCTTGGCCTATCACTATATTCGTTTTTTACCATCATTTACGGGAAGGCACCATGTATACCATTTGAAAATAATTTTGGAAAATGTAGCATTTATTTGTTTACATGTTGAAAAGTAAAGAATAATTATTATCGTAGTTTCAGGTAACGTTTCCAGTGTTATCTTACTTCACAGAGTAAAACTATCCTTTGGAAAATTGAAGGAAACTTCATACTTTTGAAAAAGTTAAAAAAAACAGTAACTAAAAAAATTGTTAAACAAGGAAATATTAAGTTACTAAGTAAAATTGAAAAGTACACCACTATTCTATGTCCCAAGTTGTAGTATAGTTTTGTAAAGGTATTTCCAATACGTGCTTAACATCTATCTTCTACTTAGTTAGTTGTCCTTCATTTAACAGCACTCTCATGTCTCATACCATCCCTATCTACCTCTAAGTACCTTTAGTCCTTTTTTTCTATTAAACTCAAACTATTCAAACAAACAAATGACGCGAAGTTTGTTGTTATTATGACTCGCTTCAATTCTCGACAAATGTCAATATAGTAGGGTCAGTGTTTAAAGAACTGCCTCCGTTGTTGTGGCTCAAAATTTATTCTCTAAGTTACCACCAGTATCCAAGAATATATCCTTCCTCGCACAAAATTGAGTGAATTCTCAAAAACTAAAAACACTCAAAACCCGAACACCACTAACACCAAATAGTCTCACAGAATAGGAACTTTTTTCTAAGCTGCATTAATAATAATTTCATTCAACTTGACACAGTTCAAAAACGTGGTGCATAAAAACGTGACACACATTAAATTATCCGTTGCAAGGACAATACTTTTTTTTTAACTTACTCGTTTTCAACTTTAACAAAATTTTATTATCGTCTGAAGGTTTTCAAAATTATTGTATGTTGTTCTTGACCGAGAGATTATAAGAGAGTTCAAAATGACACAATGGGTTGTGGAAATTCAACGGTTCTAGATTCTCCGCAAACAAATTCGTTGTCGGTAGCCCGAGGACGGACGGTAAAATTCCATTCATTATTATAAATTTTCTTGTTGTTGTTGTCGTTTGTCTTTTATAAATTTTCATATGTATACCTTCATTTTATAGAGAAACAAAAATACCGTTGAAGAATTTGTTCAATTGGATGAAGAAATAAGTGAAATGGAAGGACTTTGTCCAGGACCAAGATTAGCAACTGCTGAAGCATGGATAGAACATTTACAAGAGAGACGTGATGCTCTAGTTTTGGATACGGATATTATTCAATATAATTTACCTATAGACCAAGTTAGTGATACGACAATAGCCACGGTTAATCAAGAGTTAGTGAATAATTCACCCAGCAAGGATTTAGCTAGGGTAAGGAAACACTCTGACAGTAAAAGAAAGACTTTCTTATAAATTATTGAAATTTTCTGCATTTCAGTTAGTTATAACTTTGGGAGTTCTTCTAAGTAAACAAAAAGCTTCCGAACAAGAGGACTTCTTTGCTAAAATTAGTAAATCTGCCCTCGAAGTTATAGCCCTGCGATACTATAACGAGATATTACAACACACAAAATCAAGAGTTAAGTTTCTCAATGAAAACTACAAGCGTCTTAATGAACTGTATGTCCAGCAGGATGGGATAATTGGTAACTTTTGACACTCTTTTATTTTGGTAGAAGAAAGAACCTCTCTGATATTAATAACATTTTGATTATTTTATGTAGCACTTATAAGTGGTGGAACTTATATGACAAGTTATGAAGAAAGTTTAGATTCTCAACTGGAGACGGCTCGTGATGTTCGTGATAAATTAGGAAGTACTCTTGAGCAATGGAGAATTTGTGGATTATTATTAAGAGCTTGTTCCAAATCAGCTTTACAGGCATTGGAATTTTGGAGAAGCATAAAGGCTTTAAGGTATATAAGTTATTTAGTTTATAATTATTTTTCCCCATAGACACAATATGGCAGATATGTTAAAAAAATCGATAAACAATTTTATTTGGATAGTAAAAATTATTATTATTATTATTATGGATCATCTATCCAATCATTTCGTTGGACATGTGGTGAAATGCATGTTTATCACGCTATATGACATATAAAATGTATGTAGGGACAAAGGTCGAATGGAATGAGGGGGCGTTAGGTAATTGACCATGCAATAGATTCTTATTAGACAAGAAAAATGTAAAACCTTTTATATCGCCAGTAAAATTTGAAACAATAGATTTTTTAAACAGTTAAAGTTTTAAACATGCAATTTTAATGCTTGAATAGAAAAGAACGTAGTTTGGAAACAAAATTCCTGTGATTATATTGTGGGCAGATTTTACATTTTGGTCAATAGCTTTAACGGTCCCAATCTATTTGGCGGGAAGTTTTAATAGTTAAGGGAATCTGTTTTAAACCCCATTTGTACAAACTCTTTTTGAGAAAGAAAAAGCTGATTTTTAACTAACCCAAATAGCGGTTTTGAGATATTGGTCAATGGAAAGAGGCCTACCTTAAAACTATCTTGAAATATCTTAATAGCGTAGAAGAGGCTTTGAATTAAGTTTACAGCTTGAACTGCCGCAGTCGAACCTATATATCAGTTTGGTTCAATACCGTAAGGATGTTATTTCGCTCAAAATTTTCCCATGGACGAAATTGGCAAGTTTAAATCACACAACGAAAGGAGGTCCAAATTTCGTTTCTTCGTCATAAATCTTTATAACCTTTTTTGTAAAGGCTCTTTTTTTAGACGTGTGGTTTTCGAGAAAAAATAAGATGAGAGTTTATCATTATATTTTAAAAATGATTTCAGGCAAGTGGCCGCTGCGGCTGGTTTGAAAAAAATTCTAGCAGAAAGGCCATATTTTCTACCACTTTTTGCAGCATTTGGGATCGTATGTCAGCGCCAAATAATCACTTAAAAGGAGTCAATCATCTCAGATTTATTTGCGCAGACAAGTGATTTGACCCCACAAAACATAGTCCAGCGATGTTAACTCACACGATCTTGAACGCAACCAACGTCACAAGCCCGAACGTTGGGTAGGCTTGGCTTAGGTCAATGTAACGAAAATGGTTATATGCTTGTCGACTTCTGCACCGCTCGTCATCTTGTGATTGGAGGTTCTTTATTTCCGCACAAGACCTGCCACAAAATATCCTGGGAATCTTCTGATGGTTGAACTAAAAATCAAATCGATCACTTCATTATACAGCAGAAATGGAGGAAGTCACTGGGCGATGTTCGTAACGAAAGAAAGGCTGATGCAGGTATTGACTATCACTTGCTACTGGGTTCACTTCGCTTACGAACACCTGTTGCACAGCATCGCTAAGAGGGTATAGCAAGGAGACCAAGATTCAACACAAGCATTCTAAATGACCCTAAACGTACGTCATAATTTCGTCACCACACTCGGCGACAAAGCATCGAACATACGAAATGCTGGCTTATCGGTAGATGCTTTGTGGGGCCAAATTAAGAGCGCTTACATGGAAGCTGGAACTGAAACTATACCAGACAGACAAGAGCTAAAGATTCCTGGATATCCCAAGACTCCTGGGACAAAATCACATATCGAAGAACACTTAAAATAATTAGAATCAATTCAGAAAGTGATGCTCAGCGGAAATTGATTCTACGAAACGAGTATAGAGCATAACATAAGACAGTGCAGCGGTGTGTGAGACGTGACAAGAGGGCAAGGGTTGACAAACTTGCGGAAAATGCGGAATATGGTGCAGGAAGAGCGGACGCAAGGGGAGCTGTATACAATCACTAAAGACATTGTGGGACAGTGTAGTAGCACTAACACAAGTTACCAAAGAAAGAAAACCTCAAAAACTGTAATAACTGGCGCGGTATCACAGTTCTGTCCGTTTTTCCGAAGTTAATGACAAATATTATTCTCGAGAGGATTAAGTCCAGGATCGAGTCTACCGTCAATAGGCATCGAGCAGGGGTTTTCGCAGTGGCTGATCGTGCGTCGACCATATCAACACCTTGCGAATCATACTCGAACAATCATCTGAGTACCAATCACCGATGTACCTAATGTTTGTAGATTTTGAGAAGGCGTTTGATCGGGTCAATCTTGAATGCATCTGGAATCCCTGAGAAAATTGTCGCTGTTATATTAAAAAATCGTACAACAACGCAAGGTGTTTTGTGTTGCACAATGGACAGCTTTCCGACTCCTTCGATGTGCGTCTAAGAGTGAGACAAGGAGATGACTGCCACGGTGGTTACAAATAAAAGACACGGTATCCAATATAGTATGTTTGACAAGCTTAGCCACATAGACTATGGTGACGATGTATGTCTCATGGCTAACAACACGACGGCCTTAAATCAAATGTATCATTCACTCCAATTAAATGGAGAGGTGGCTGGCTTGCGGATTAACGCAAATAAGACCAAAGACCACGGGCCAAAAACACACAAGTTATTCTAAGACAGGGGCCCGTAGGAGGTCGAGCAGTTTAATTATCTGGGAAGTTGTATAGCTCTCGATGGCGGAACGGACCTGGATGTTAAAAGTAGAATAATCAAATCCCGTAGTGCATTTCGAAACCTTTCTAGTGTGTGGAACTCTGGTAAAATATCGCTACACACCAAGTTGAAACTCTTCGAATCCAACGTCGAATCAGTGCTGTAATATGCTTCTGAAACATGGAAATGCTCTGCCAACATCTCTAGCAGACTACAAGCTTTCGTAAACCGTTGTCTGCGCTCTATTCTGAAGATCCGGTGGCAGCAAACCATTTCTAACGTTAAGCTGTAGAATATAAAATTGGACGTAGACATCATGCAACGGAAATGGCGTTGGATAGGCCATACACTGAGGAAACCGGACGACAATATAGCAAAACAATCCATCCAATGGAATCCTAAGAGTAAAAGACGGAGGGCATCAGTTTTGAAGAAGGCTCGGTATCAAGGTATTCAATCGTGGACTCAACTGAGGTCAGTTGCGCTTGCGGTGATACGGGATAGGTTTAAGCATCTTGTTGCTGCCCTATGCTCCAGAAAGAGTAAAAACGCTGCCGTAGTTGCAGCGGGACAACATGCATATGTATATAAACAACCGAACCAAAAAGTTCGTAATAAATTTAAACGTTGTTCAGGAGTAATTGGACAGGTTCAGACGACATGAGGGACTTGAAAGTTAGGCAAGTTTCTATTATCTGATTGAACAGCTGCCAAAAAATTAAATTGACTTTCAATTAAGGCAACTTTTTGGAAACTTGACTGGAAAGTTAAACAAAAAAATCTCCCTAACTATCAAGTTAAGTTTTCTTATGTCAAAATGACAGTTGATCATGTTTTTCATGATTCTATGATTTACTTATTTTCGGCAGCTTGCCTGAGGAGTGTACTGTAGACAATTATGTTTTTGGTAGTTTTTGCACGATCAACTGAAACTAGAGGTTAGTTCGAAACAATGAACAGGTCCAGGCGACATAAGGGACTTGGGAGTAAGGCAAATTTTTAGCATCTGATTGGCAAGCTGCCAAAAAATTGCCTTCCAATTAAAGCAACTTTATTGGAAACTTGACTGGAAAGTTAGTCAAGGAAAAAAATCTCCTTAACTATCAAGTGAAGTCAACTTATGTCAGAATGACAATCGATCATGTTTTTTAATTAACAGAAAGTTGAACTTTATTCCCCTGCGATTTATTTATTTTTCGCACAATTTCATTTAATATTTTGTGTACAAAATTGAAAAAAATAAATAAATAATATTTCTTTACAATACGGAATGCAAATTGTAATGAACTTGTAGTTTGCCTAAGGACTGTTTTTGGTAGTTTTTGTACGGAAAACTTCAGGTAGAAGTTAGGGAAGTAAAGTTCTGAGATTGAAGTTTATAACACTTGAAAAACTAACTAGTTGACTTGGTCAAAATGTACGTTCAAGGAATGCAGTTGAATGCAAATGAAGTCCCTTGTCTAAACCTGCCCTTTGGCAAGCCAGACTGAGCATAAATCAAGTGACAGCTGTCAAAAAGACAAACTTCGAAAAAAGCAACCACAGATCTCATTTGTACATTACGCATTCAAAAACACAACTTTAAGCTTTTTCTGTGGACCAATATAAATCAAATCAGCTTAATCGTTTTTAAATTATTTTTTTCAGTTCCCCCAAAGACATAGTCCACCTTGCACTCGAATGCCGCAATAATACTCAAGCATCATTAATATCCCTCGAATGTGCTCAACTATCGCTGCCAAATGTTGAAATTAAATTCGTTAGCAATCGACAAATGTTGGCAGTAAAACATATAAACACTTATATGATAACTGACATTGCAGATGAATCACGGTAAATACCCAACTTCTTCCAATCCTCCTACAATTTCTGTAATTAGTTCCTTTTCTTTTTTGCCTTCTTTCCAGATACAATCATGTGACGAAAGTTCTTGAGACATACGAGAATAATATGCAAAACGCTTCCAAGTGGTTGTATGATACTTATGACTCAACATTGCGAAAGGACTTTGAAAAGGCGGAAAAAACGGTTAAGTCATTGGCAGGAAAATTACGCAGTCATAGACATGAGTTATTTCTCAAGGAAACTCAACGCAAATAGTTTTTTGTTAATCTTTTTTTGTACATATTTTATTGTTAAAGAAATATAACGACCATTTTACACAAACATTAATACCAATAGGATTTTTTGGGAACCCCTTCTTCGACGATATCCATCTTCTCCATAATGTCCATCTCGAAGGTACACAATTTGGGTTCAAATGTTACTTCGCCAACCACAGCGGCTGCAAAAGAAAAAAATCCAACTTTAACAAAAATTTTAACGAGGGACTTTGTGTGTCTTACCTGGAGTGTCTTTTGGCCGTTCCAAGTATGCAGCTTTGGTTTTGTAGTCATGAGTTTGGTTATTGGCATCGGGAATGGGGATGATTCTTCCAGAGCGCGTAGACACTCGCACTTTTTCACCGTCCTCTGTGTAACGCCACTCGAAGTCAGTTCCTTGCAAATCTGATGGATCTACCAACCGAATATCCCGATCAACCCTCAATGGAGCCTCTGAACGGATGTAAATTCCTGGGAAGTCTTTCTCAGCACCAACAATGCGATAATGCCAGTTTGTTCCCTCACATATCACCCAATTCCTTTCGGCTATAACTTGGGTGATGATGCCATGCTTGCCCTTGTCCCTACCTGTAAGGACTTCAATACGATCTCCTCGGAAGAAGCTCCATTCCTCTAAATTAAAAAAACAAACCCAATTAGTGAAATTAAGCATTCAACAAAAACGATAATGGAATCCCGGCTTACCAATTGGTTGAACGAAAACTTTTTTGCGAATTGTGTGGGGAAGATTTTGCTGACGGAACTGTCCTGTCCATGATCTATTTGTTGTGTATCGGAACTTTTTCCGTTCGACTGTTTTGGGCAAGTAGTTGGGGAGGCCTCTTGGTGTTTTCCAATAAACCTAGAGCGGTTGTTACACAATAATAATGTTAGTTCCACGGCTTGACAGTGTTTGGATTTGATTTGAATTAAAACTTACTTGTTGTTTGCTTCTTTCTATGTATTCCTTTGGAAGATTTGAAAAATCTTTCAATTTACTTGCTAGAAATTGTGTTAATTTCATTTTATGGTTTAACAATATTTGAAGAGGAATTTAACCAAGAATTTATTTTGTTGAACAAAATTTCATACACGGGTTGTGTTGAAACGTCAAAACTGCGATTGACAACTGATAAGTGTCAACATTTTGAGAAGTGTCTAGAAATGCTAATCATAACATAAGGGGATGTACACACAATTGAAAATAAAATCAATTCAATTTACCTAAACTACAGACAATTTTTTGTTCCTTTGTTATTATGGATAAGAAAATGTGTCTTAATGAGTTACAAAGAAAAATTCGTCATTGTGCCTTTTTTAAACACCAGGTCATGAAAATTTTGACCCTTTATGTTTTAATTGTTTCACCTGTACTACTAGAGCCATTAACAAGTTCATCTTTTGTTTCTAGGCCTTATTATTATAGAGTTTGACAAAATACTTAAAACAAGCTCCAAAATTTTGCTAGACCTACGAAAGAGCTAAAAGCTGTCACTAAGGCGAAACCTAGAATGTAAATGTCTAGACCAATAGTAGTTCAATACTTTATCCATGATTCAGCAAATTTCCCTCATCGATTTATAAAGCTACCTGAGATTCAACGTATTTAAAAAAAAATTGACGTTAAAGTCAAACTGACGATGCATCCCCGAAAATGAAAGATTGTTCTGGTTTATGGGGAAATGACTATACTTCTTAGAAAATGAGGTTGGCCAAGCAGTTATCTCATAAATGACGTTCGAAGCCAGTTTCAACTTTGCATAACCAACGAAAGCATAAAATTGCTTGACAACGATTGTAAAGTTGGTTCTAAATCTAATATTATGAAAATAATGAGGGAGGCGACCTTCCACTACCGCAGCAAGAATTTCCTTCTGATTTTTTACAGTTAGGTAGGAATCTCAATAGAACATGTTTTAAATATTAAGGTGAGGAAACAACTTTAAGTAATAGAAAAAATATTTTCTTTTTTGGACTTAACCCTACTTTTTTGCATTGTAATTGTTGAGCCTAAAACAAGTTCTTTTGGATTGAAAACACGACGTACTAGCAGCTCAGTATGTTAAGGGGGGCATGCTGCCCCCCTACAACCCCACTGCTTGGGATCACTATAGGATTTATGGTGGGTGCGAGTTTGGGTATATGCAAAGTACTTTTTGCATTCGAGCACTAAAATCTAAAAAATCCCCAACAAAAAACAAGTATGGCAGCATTGAACAAAAAACATGGAAGAAATGTCAAAATCAACCATTTTTGTGAGTTTTGTATGTAAAAAAGTGAACTTTGAAAATTTATTAAAAATTGCTCTAAAATTGCTATAGTTATTATTTATTTGCACATATCTATCAAATAAAAAAAAAACACGGGTCAAAATTCGTGCTGCGGTAATGGAAATTTGAGCCAATGAGGAAACAAAATTTGAAATAATATAAAACTTGTCTCTTCAGATTTGATTTTAAGAAATAAAAATTGAACTTAAGTTTTTATGGACACAAAATGTAAAACGATACAATCGCTGAACGAATCTATTTTATTTGACAGAAGGAAAAAAAAAACAAACCTAGTACACTTCCGACCAAAATTCTATTTCTGCAATTGACAGCTCCAGCTGACGAGCGAATCAAGAACAAAAGAAGAATACAAACAAATTTTCGCCATTGTCAGCTCCTCGAAGAAAAAGTAAACAATTCCTTCAAAATTCGCCAAAAATTAAGCTCGAAAAATGTCTTCAGAACGATCCACTTGCAAATCGCGTTCCCCGAAGCTATTCGATTTAAGCTGGGAAGATATTCTATTACCCAATTTGGCCATTCATCTATCCCTCAAAGACTCCTTCAACCTACGCTGTTGCTCGAAGGCAAGTAAAAAATTCGTCGAAAAATCATTTCGTTTTATAAAGGTCATCAATTTCTCGGGAAATAATTCAACCAATATTAATTTGGCCTTTGCTGTACTTGCGCAAAATTGCCACAAGCTGGAGCGCCTCTATTTGGCCAGATGTGAGTGGCTTGTCGATGAACTTATGCTCAGCATTCTGTCCCGAAATAAACGCCTCAAAGTGGTGAATCTCAACGAATGTGTTCAGCTTACACCACTATCCCTTCAGCCGATTATTATCGATTGTAAGGAGCTACAGGTGCTGAATCTTTCAAAATGCGACTGGCTAACTACGGGGACGGTAGATGCTCTGACTCTGCATCAGAATAACATTGAAGAGTTCGATATATCCCACTGTTCCACGATTGGCGAACGCTGTTTAGTCATATTCTTTCGCAAGATGAACAAACTCAACATCCTCTCCTTGGCCTTCTCCCAAAGTGTCACCAACAATGTTCTTATTCAAATTGCCAATTACTGCAAAGCCTTGGAGCACATTAACTTATCTGGTTGTGCTGCCATCTCAGATCATGGAGTACAGTGAGTATTTTCACAACTATCAACATTTTCCAATTGTAATTCTATGTATTCTCATTAGAGCTATAACCGCTGGTTGTCCCAATCTAAAGTCCTTGATGGTTCAGCATTGTCCTGGAGTGACGGAGAGGGTTCTAGCACCTTTGCGCGGTCGAATGCACATAGATCGCCCAACCCAAAGCTATAATCTGCTCAGTTTCGCACAACGACTTCGTGTTCAGGTTTAAAAAGCCTCATATAAAACCGTTAATTTAAGGTCCAAATGATTAGTAATAATAACTGTTTTCTTTTTTTCAAAAATAATTCTGAATGTGAGTGTAAAACTTTTCTACTTTCGATGTTTTCTTTCTTCTTTGTTCTTCTTTTCATTTATTTATTAAACTTATGTGTATGGCATATTTATATATATAAAAAAAAAAAAAAAACAATTTTAAAAATCAAGTACTTGCAAAGTTTCAGTTAATACAAAAATAATCACTTTTCTATTTGCGTGTATCTGTGGGGGTTGCTCCTCACTTCTTTTAATGCGATGCGGGAGCGTGCGTCAGTGTGAAAGTGGGCGCAAATTTGTTTAGTTTTGTGAGGTAGTCGTTAAGGTATCAACGTTTTCGATTCGCCATTTCTCGTGGATTTCTTTTAGACGTTTGTAAACTCGTATCGAGATATTTAGACTTGGCATAACTTCGGATAGACCAGGTTCGTCCATGAAGGAAAGACCACACAGGCCAAAGTATGTATGGAACGGATCTGTGCTACAGCTAGGCCATTTAGCAAAACCACCAACTACGTTGTCTTGTGTTGATATTATCGATCTAAAGGAAACATTTTGAAATATATTCTGCAAGGGAGTTCATTTTTATTTGCCTTACTTTCGATTTGCATCAAAATCTGTGAGATGGAACGCATTTAGGATCTGCAACGATGCACCTATCCAAAATGAATAACATGTGTCTACAGGCTTGTTGGGTCGTCCTTGGAATCCATCGATCTAAATTCATAATAGTTATGAAAAAAAAAAGAGATTAACACATTTTTTTTTAATTTACCTGACGAAAGATAAGCCAACGTTTCATGCCTTCAATTGTACTTTCACTTAATTTATCTAATTGGCCACTTAAACTTAATGCTGCAATTGCACAAAATGTTGTTCCTCCATGTGATTCAGCTTCAAAATGTTGACTAACACCATAATCGTAACGCTGCAAGAGATTTTTATATTTAAAGAAATTGTAGAGTTTATTAAATTCAAATAAACTTTTGTTATTGAGATTCAAAAAGAGGGAGAGGGAGAGAGGAACAAAAATCGAGATTTCGGCGAGATATCAGGTGAGGTCGTAATCCATGATGTGATGATTAGTGATTAGGTATATCATGCAGGGGTCTTGGGTTTAGTCCCTGTTTCATTCATGGGTACCACCTCTTCTGAGGAATAATAATAATAATTTAAATGTTCTTGCTTTCTCAATTTAGTCCTTCGTATTCGGCATAAAAACTGTAGGTCCCTTCTATAACTGATATGGCTCGAGGAATGCTTGACCGTTATAAGTCACTAGGCCCTAGCTATATACGGACTATTGCGCCACCTAATTAATAATATACGAGTAGAGTAATAATAATTTTAGCACCTTATATGAAGAAAGATGATTCAGAAAAAGGTACCCACAAGAAATAGTCATCGCGACACAAACTAAGGTGTGTCGATAGATTCTGCTAAGCAAGATTGCCTCTATTTGCGTGTCGTAAAGGGGATTAGTCTCTCCCTTGAAACTTATATCAGTTCCACGTCTAGAACTAGAAGCTGCCGTACTTGGAGTGAGTTTGGCCAAATCGATCAAAAGAGGACACGCCGTGGAAATACATAAAAGTTATTTTTAGTCAGATTCGAAAACCGCACTTAGCTGGATTAAGAACGACTGTAGGCGATTCAAACAATTCGTAGCTTTTAGAGTTTGTGAGATCTTAGAAAAATCTAATCCCAAAGAATAGCAATGAATCCCAACCGATGAAAATGATGCCGACGAGGCCACAAAATGGAATACCAAACTTGATCTTCAGTCCGATAGTCATTGTTACAAGGGACTTCTATCTATTCCTATGCCTACCAAATGATAATTGGCCAAGAGCAATTGGTAAGTTCTCCACAAATGAAGAGGTTAGGGTACTTATTCATCAAATCGCCGATCAATCACACATCATTAGCTGTGGAGATTTTCTAAATGGAAGCGACTTAAGAGATCAATGGCATATGTGCTCCGTTTTATTAACCTCGCAAGATGGGGCAAGGAACTATTGGAGGATATCTATTTAACCCTAACAGAAATCGTTGCTGCGGAAAACTTCCTTTATATACTCTGTCAATCTCAAGCATTTTCAAAAGAGTGGTCTGTACTCAAGAAAAACAAATATGGTAACGCAAAATAAGACCTGCCCATCCATGGACTCAAACAATGTAATTAGAAAAAAAAAGATTTCAGCATAGATTTTCTGAAATTGTTGTCAACGACATTCGTCAAATATTCTTCATATCATCACTAAGAGAAACGGTGAAAAACTCGAACTCTCCTGTCAGGTGTGCCAAATTTGTAAAGGAAAACCTGATCCTCCATTGATGGCCAACCTACCTAGACTCAAGTCATTTACGCATCCATTTTCTTATGTTGGCGTGGATTACTTCAAGCCTATGTTTGTCGCGTGGGGAGACGTCTGGAGAAACTTTGAGGGTTTTCTTTACCTGTTTAACTATCAGAGCCATCCAAATAGAGGTCGCACATAGCCTGTCTAGCGCCGCCTGTATCTTTGCGATTAAACGTTTTTGTTCCAGAAGAGGAAAACTTGTTGAGCTATGGAGTGTAAACGGCACTAATTTGAAGGGGGCAATAGTAACGATCTCTCGGAGAAATTCATGATGCAGGTCATAAACTGGAAATTCATCCCACCAGCTTCCCCTCATATGGGAGGAAGTTGGGAGCGCCTTGTTCGCTCAGTTAAAAAGGCCTTAAAGGAAATCAAAACTACTTGAAACGCCAAAGATGAGCTACTTCTAAGTATGATGGCTTAATTCGAACACATTATCAATTCTAGGCCTTTGACATATGTCCCAGTCGATACCGAAACTGAAAAGGCTTGGCTCGTCTAATGGAATTAAACATTTCTGTGAAATAAATGCAAGTGCTGGAGCTTTGAGGAAGAACTGAATTGCATGTGAAAACTTTGGAAAACACTTCTGGAAACGATGGGTAAAGGAGTACCTACCTACGTTGAATATGAGGTCCAAGTGGTTCGTTGAGAAAAAACTTTTAACAGTGGGGGATATAGGGTTTATTGTAGATGAGAATAGTTCCAGAAATAAATGCCGAAAAGGAAAAGTAGTACAAATTTTACAAAGCGTAGATGGTTTAGTACGGTCGGCTGTTATAAAGACAAATGATGGTGTCTACACGGGCCCGGCCACCAAGTTCTCGAAGTGGTTCAGCTAGGAATTGATAATCCCAACGAGACGTCCGTCTTAACAGGGGGGAGTTTCGCCACACCTGGCAAACGGCCACGTTAAATTCGAACTATAAAAGAAAGAGCCGAACATATTGTACTTGTAATGCTATCGCTATTTATAAACTTAAATTTAATTTACATTGATTAAAACCTAACCTTCAAATATTTTTGTTTTAATCTGCGATCTAAGAGAAAGGACTTAATTCAAATTTTAATTTCATTTATTATACTTTACATATTTATCAGAAACTTAAAGCCTTATTTTGTAAATTCTTTATTAAAGAAAAGTCAAAAAATAAGCTTCAACTTTGGAACTTTTATTGCTTAGCCGCAACAAGGAGATTGAAACATCAACGTAAACAGCGCCGTTATTTGCTATACATCTTAGTGTTCTCAAGCCTTGCTATTACCCTAAATATTGGCTGCATATTTATTTTTGTATTCAAATCCCCAAAAATGATTTTAGCATCACACTTTGCAAAGCAATTTATTGGACATTCGAAATTTACGTGGACCCGGGAATTTTTATTGAAGGATTTGATATGTATGACCTTTAGTTCCAACAGGAAGGAAACATTTGCTGAGCGCATTATTTCTCGTCGTAGTCCTGTGGCGTGAATGGATTTAACATCGCTCGGTTATTTTGTGTAGTTTTATGTGAAATCGCTTGTCTAAACAAATAAGCCCGAGACAATTGATGAGACGATTTTTGTCGAAATTGTTTCCTTCGACTTTGCATAACAATAATTCAGTTTAGGAGATTTTACACTCATCATTTGGTGAAATCTTGATGATAGTACTTCACAGCGTTGTATTAAAAGGGTTTTCAAAATTTCAATGGGGTTCCATAGGGATCAATACTCGTACCTATACTTTTTATCACATATTAATTAACTCCCGATTTTTTAAATAATAAATAACTAGGGCCTAGTGACTTAGAACTGTCAACCATTCCTGTGTGCGAGTACTATTGTCAAGAATGGAGGGGACCTACAGTTTAAAGCCGAATCCGAACGGCAAATTTGGGAAAGCACTTTTCATGACAAGAATTACTCTTGGAGAATTTGTCAATTCCCCGCAAGAGGCAGTACCCGTGAAGAAACTTTAGGTGGCATAGGCAGGGATCGAACCCAAGACCTGTCGCATGGCAGTCCATCGCACTAACCAGCATGCCACGGGTACTACACATCCATAAGTTAGAATTGGTATTATTAAGGTTTTGAAAAGTAAAAGACGCATTTTTATGGGAGTATAATGCTCGGCCGAAAACAATGGACGCAGGGCTCTATAAGTCTTAACAAATATGGTGTTAATGTGGTTGTCCCATGTTAAAAAAACGAGTAAATATTATTCATAAATTTTTAGCCGTCTCAACGAATTCTATCGGGATATGGTTCATGACAATACGCGGAAAGTAAGACAGATCAAGAGGTGTTCGGGAAATAACTATACATTTAGTCTTTAAAGTATTTAGATGAAGCCTATTTGCTGTGGTCCAATTCTGAATCCTTTCACTAACCATCATGCCACGAGTACTACATTTCTTTCTTTTTTTACGAAGTAAAATTCAATTCTTTCGTGTACCAAGGGTGGTTAAAGTTCTTGATTTCTTAGAAGGTAGTTTTTTTTCTAGAATTCTAGAACAAGAGTACTAATAGCGTCAGAAGAAAATACTAAATCGAGAATTCAATTTTTTGAGTTTTTAATGCAGCTTGTTTGCTGTAAGTCATTAAGAAGGATTTTATCGAGAAAAGATAGTTCCAATTGGGAAGAAGAGAGAAAGGCTTCAAGGCAAGATTCGTCTTTCTTTTACGTAGGTCATTGACTTATTGAAAGTCCCATCCGGTCAGTACTTCCTCCTTTTCGTGATCTTGCAGTGTCTGTAGAATGTCAACATAAACATGCTGATTTATCACTTTTTTTTACTAGACATATACCATGACAATATTCACATTTAAGGGAATCAAAAAGTGCCACACGAAGCAATTTTACTTTCATTCAACCTTAAAACAATGAATGCAATTAAAACAGTGAATGCAATTCATTGCATGTTTATCTAAGTTTTAACCTGAAATTGTCGATGGGAAGCAGTGTAAGTTATTTTGATCGCTCCGTATTTGTGACCCGCATATCGTGATACGTATACAAGTGTATATATTCACATCAGAGAACGACCCCTTCAACCCAATTAATCCAATTGATTTAATTTAAGTAGAAAAAAAACAACAATAAAATCACTTACGATACTTTGAAGAATATATTGGGCCATTCTTTCCTTATCAACATCACCCCAATAGTCAAGCATTGCACATATCGCAGCAGCACAATACACAAATCTCATATCATATTCGTTGCCTTCCACAGAAGCACTAAAACTTCCATCGGGTCTTTGGACAGCAGCAACCCCTAATAAAATATCAAAAACACTTGAATCTCAAAGACCATCAACTAACTTAAAATGTTAACTATACCATCAACTATAGCTTTGCGATCTATGCGACTTAAATCATCTCCAAGTGTGGCCAAAGTAGCAATTCCAGTGTAAGTCATAGCGAGATGTCCCCATTGGTAGCATTTTGCGTTCGCTTGTAAGACTGGATCGTCCGAAATGATCTTCAATGCCCTTGATCCCTGCAAAACAAAATAAAATAGAATATTCAAATAAAATTTTTCAGTAAGGTAGATACTAGCTGTCGCTGATGATGCCGAATAAGCTTAAAGATAAACACTGTCGGCATATAAATCAAATAGGCAAATATAAGCCTTGAGTAAACAACATAAAATGTGTGTTGTTTTGTTTGTTACTTTACCTGAAACCCGCCACATTGTATACCCGCCTGTCTGTCAGGGATAACTTGGCCGCCATAAATCCAGTCAATTATACCGTCTCTATGATGATCTTTGAGCATATCCAAAGAATTTAATATATCAAGGCCACATACTGCAAAGAACGCAATTGATCCTCTGCAAATAATAAACCACAGAAACCGAACAAACCAACCAAATGAATACAAAATACACACAGATTTTTATAAACTATACTACATTTCTTGTTCATTGTACATTTGTACATACAAATATTTACACAACTGAATCATTTTGATTCATTAAATTATTTTATTAAAGCAGCAGCAACATATTCTTTTTTTACATACATACCTTGTTGAATCATGCGAGGCCAAACGTGCTGGCAATAAATTTAGGAATTGTAGAAAGTATTTTGCATGTTTTCTATGCAAAAGAGGTTCTTGTTTATCCTCGTCAACTGTTAGTGCATTATACATGATTTTTGTTTAACTTATTATTAATTTTATTACTAAGGGAGATTAAAGAAACAAAAAAAGTTAAAAGGGAAGTTATTAATAATAATAAAGAGCGAGAGCCGAGAGAATGGTTGTTTTGTTGATGACTTGTATTGTGTTAACTTTACAAAATGCTGGTGCGCTAATGACTGAATTAGATTTTCATAAACATCATTATTATAATAAAAAAAAACCTTTAATTCTTCAATCTGCCCTTAGAACCCTTCTTCGACGAATAATTTCTTATCAAAAATTGCAAGATGTCAAAAACACAGATGACGTTTAAGTTGACAAATGAATAGTACTGCGACAGGTAAAGTACAGTGATGTCGCTGGTACCATTTCGAATACACAATATGAATTACACAATAATAGCAAGAAAATTCAATGAATTTTATATGGTATTTTATAAAGGGTGGTTTTTTTACAAGCTATAAGAAAGTTTAAGAAAAAAATCACATACAATTCAGAAAAATACATGAAATCTTTATTTAAATCGATAGTACAGTGCATATAATTCAATGTTTGAAGATTATATCATGCAAATGTTGACCTTGCTGCGCCTCAAATGGTCCATACGCTTAGTCTAATTTTGCTGTACTGTTTCCAACATTTCGGCCGGTATCTCACGAAAAAAAAATGCTTCAATGTTGTTTTTTGATGCGACAATTGAAGCGGGCGGGTATAGACATGAGCTTTAACATAGCCCCACAAAATATAGTCTAAAAGCGTTAAATCGCACGATATAGGAGGTCAATATTTCCGGTCCCGAAAGTGAAATAAAATGTTCACCGAACTCGCCTATCAATAAGTTCATTGTTGCGAGGGCTGTGTGGCATATGGCACCGTGTCTTGTTGAAACCACATGTCATGCAAGTCAAGGTCTTCATTTTGGGCAAAAAAAAGTTGGATAGCATCTCACGGTAGTGACCACCATTTACAGTTACGTTACGATTCGCATCATCTTTGAAGAAGTACGGATCAATGATGTCACCAGCCCATAAACCGCACCAAACTGTGGCTTTTCTAGATGCATTTGTAGCTCTTGCAATGCTTCTGGCTGGTATTTACTCCAAAATCGACAATTCTGCTTATTTACGTACCCATTGAGCCAAAAATGAGCTTCGTCGCTGAACACAATAAAATGGCAAAAGCGCGCGGTGAACTTTCTTAACAGAGCACGCATTTTATAATAAAATTCAATAATTTGCAAGCGTTGTTCGTTTGTAAGACGATTCATTATTAAATTATAGACCAAACTGAAGATGTTTGACAGTAAAACAAAACACGAAACATGCGTCAGCTGTTTAAACGAGTGTTGGCAGAGAGATAATAGCTAAAAAATCACCCTTTATAACCATGAATCTTATTTTTCATGCGTAATTGATTTTCGGTGAATGTAGTGGTAAAGCCACCATTCGGTCGAAATATACCTATTCGTGAAATATTTTAGCTTCATGATTATACTTATTTAAACTTAACAACTCTTCGAAAGCCTGTTTTAAGCTTAAGGATTAGCTAAATTACAAGTCGTTAACAAAAATTTGCAAAATACTTAAAAACTTAAAACCCATTTAAAGTCAGGTTTTATAATAGTTAATACGAAACCAGGAACATGAAAAAATATATCGACAAGTCAGTTATAGTGATAACGGAAAATTTCGATTATCGGAAAAAAATTTGTATTAAAAAACAAGTCAAATGACAGAAATCTGTCATTTTAATTGCTAACAAATTAAAATATAAAATATCAGAATAGAGATTTTATTAATTTTTTGAATTCTTAACGCAGTGAATATACTCTCCCAAGGTGTTAATTGTCTCGGCCTTAGTGAAGTGTTAAATTTCACGATCTTGCAGGCCACCTCACAGGTCCTTGACGCTATTTATTCAGCCCATCTATTTATTCAACTATTGTGAGTTTCACGTGAACAAAATTCCAAGATTCCACCCGAAAAAAATCCCATTTTAATTAGGCTTGGACCGACCAAAAACGCTACGTGAGGTTAATAGGCTAATACAAACAAAATAACGGAAAGAGGAACAGAAGGTGGACCTAATAGGACACTGAAATTCTTACCTGCTGAAGAAGCCATCTTCCAGTTTGTTTGCTTCTTCAAAATCGTTTGGTTAAATTCTACCCAAAAAGAGAAGTTTCGAAAATATAGAAAATGAAATTCAAATTGATGAACAACATAACCAACCGAGTGCTGATGTTATAACCTATTCACTTTCTTACCTGCAACTATTCTTGCATCAACCAGTCAAACCACCAAGAAAAAAAAATTTGCAAAATGAGTACCCAAGAATTTATTATGGAGGAACTTCAAACGCATTAAGAACTTTGCGACAAAGGGGGTGAAGCAATATCCATCGTGAAAGATCATAACAGCAATATAGAAAATTGTATAAAAAACTTCACATTTTCTTTTTAATGTAAATTATAAATTACTTCTTTTTATTTATCCTTGACGGTGTCAAAACAAAAATACAATTCACTAGGGTTGTGCTTTTCTAGAAACGAATACTCACATACCAAAAAACGAACAGGGAAATTATGAATATCCACTTGCGCAAACTTGATGGTTTTAAAAGTGTCTTGTCGTACGCAGTTTAACAGGAACCTACATACATTTCATTGCGTTTTTATGTTCAACAAGAAATATAGTTTTGATTTAATTCCCTGTTTTAATCAGAGATGAGGAAATTTATTGCGAACTCAGTTTACTCCACAATTTTCGAACTATCAGTTCTGATTCAAAGTGAAATTCTATTCGGGCGAAACTCGCAATAGCTTTTTAAATTCTGGGAGAACAAAAATATTTCGGGTGAATGATTTTCCACAAGTTCGAAAAAAAAATATCAGCTATATTTTTGAAAAACCAGTGAATTACGGACCAATTGTAGCTATCATTGATTTTTTGACAGGTTTTTTGTAGGGATCAACTAAAATTTCTTCAATTAAACTCCAGTTGGAAATTTCTAATTTGAAAGAAATCTGTCTTGGAATTATAACAAATTAATAGACTAATCAGAGGAAGAATTAAATTTATATTTTGACCATAAAAACAGGAAAATAAAAAAAAATCTAAATACATAGAAATTCTTATCAAAAAGAAATAAAAAAATATCGATTCAAACATTTCTCCGGATTGATTTTACATGATAAACATCTTTTTAAGATTATTTAATATGGATACAAAATTGAGGAAATTTTACAAATATGATTGTCTTTAAAAATAATTGTATTTTTTGTAATAATAAAATTAAGCCATGATTAATTATAAATTGGGATTATTACAATAAAATAATTATAACTGAGTTACAAAAAAAATAATGAAATACCATTTCTTCACATTTGTATTGTATGTAAAAAGTTTTCAAGTGTCAAATACCTTAAAAGATTCATGAACTAAGAGTACGAATTCATGTTTACAAACATGTTCCTTTTTATTTAAATTGAAATAGTCCGAAACAGACCTATTTGTATTGTTTTCCTATTTTCCCGCTAACAAATGTCAAAAACAAAAATTCAATTTTTGTATTTTGATAAAATTGTTTATTTAAAATTTTCAAAAAAATGTCCACATGCTCAGCTGCAGAAATCGCTGAAAAGAAGCGAATAGCTTTGGAGAAACTAAAAGCCAAGAAGAATCAAATTTCCAATAAGCCAACAATCGTTCCCAACAAACAATCCACAACGACTTCAGTTCCGGCCTTACAAACAAGTAACCAACTAGCAGCACCTCACTCGAAACCATCTAGTTCCTCTTCTTCTCCTTCTGTAGCACCATCAGCTCCAAAAATTATCACAAGTCCAGTACAGAATTTTTACAAATCCAACACAGAAAACAAAGCTTCAGATTTCTTAAAAGCCATTAAACAAAGTTCAACATTTGCGAATCGAAATGAAGCGCGAAATACCGCCCATCCTTATTCAAGACCATCGGGGAATAGTCCACAACAATCATCAGCAACAAAGGGAGGAAGCAGTGTATTCAAAAATGCTCTCATGACAGACAACAAAACAAAAATTGCTCCTGTCTTCGTTCAAAGTGTCTCATGCACTTGCTATCTGATTAGTGCGTTTCGGTTCGCGGTTCAACCCTCTGGATATCATACACAGTTGATTGAGGTCTTTAAATCAATACCATCTAAGGCATATGGTAAAAAACAAATCAACTTTTCAATTCGAAACAAAGGAAGCAAAATGAATCTTTCTCATTTCAGATAACAATACGAAAATTTGGAGCTTCTCTGTGAGTGACTATCAGTTGCTTCAGGATCGATGTGCAGCTCTCAAACCCTACGCTGTGATAGGAATCATTCCAAAGAACATTCTTAAGCTTTGTCAGACACCAGTTAAAGAGCCTGATCCTTCTTGTCTCGCCTCAATCGAACCCACACTTGTTGAGAAACTTCTGCCATTTCAAAAGGAAGGAGTGGTATTTGGTATATCGAAGCATGGTCGAGTGATGATCGGGGATGAAATGGGCCTCGGCAAGACTTATCAAGCCTTGGCAATAGCTGACTTCTATCGTGAAGATTGGCCTTTATTTATATGCACTACAGCCTCAACGAGGTAAGTTCCATCTTTCACCACGTTCACGTTTGTCGAAATTCTTCTTAACACACTCACCCTCCTGAAAAGGGACTCTTGGGCGAAGCATGTACAAGAACTCCTCCCATCTGTCTTAGTTCATAACATTTGTGTCCTAAGTGCCAAACAGCAATACACCGGTGATGCAAAAGTTCTCATAACCAGTTATAATCTCATGGAAAAAAGTACGGAAATGTTGTTGGAGAAAAAGTTCGGTGTTCTGATTCTCGATGAATCTCATACCCTTAAGAATAGCAAAGCCAAGTGCACCGTAGTTGCTGATCGCTTATCGACACAGGCAAGAAGAGTTATTTTATTGTCTGGAACTCCTGCTCTCTCAAGACCTCTTGAGTTGTTCAGTCAATTGCAAATGATTGATAGACGATTCTTTAATTTTATCGACTACAGTGAGTATAAGAAGCCATGGAACCATAAGATGAAGGTTTAATCTTTTGATTTGTGATTTAGCATCACGATATTGTGCTGCGAAGCAAACAAATTTCGGTTGGGATGCATCTGGTCAATCGAATTTACCTGAACTTAATGTTGTGCTTAAATTGAAATTCATGGTGCGGCGTATAAAAGCAGATGTTCTTCCTCAGCTGGCTGAGAAAACAAGGTAGGTTACTTTTATTTTTATTTTTGGAAAAGTATGATACAAATTATTTCCTTGAATTGTATCTCCTTTTCAGAGAAACAGTTGTCCTCGATCCAGCGCTCCTTTGGCATGGCTCGGATGTTGACAGGACACTTCAAAGCTATACCAATGACCTGTCAAAATGTAAAGGCAAAGAAAGGGAATGTATACTTCTTAAATTCTATGCCGAAACAGCTACAGTTAAAGCTCGTGCCGTTTGGTGAGATTACAAAATAATAATCTCTGTTATTCTTTTATCCTTTCATCCTTTGAATTTGGCAGCGAATACCTCAAAACGCTCATCAAACAGAATCTTAAATTTATTGTTTTTGCCCATCATAAGGTCATGATGGAAGCTATCAGTGAGTCCTTAGATAAACAAAAAGTTAAGTATATTAAAATTGATGGAAATACGAAAAGTGATTTGCGAAGTGTAAGTTTTTATGTTTTTTGTTCTGAACAACATTTGAATTTTTTAAAAATTTTTTAGGAATTGGTTGAAATATTTCAAAATAAATCATCATGCAAAGTTGCTCTACTCTCATTGAAAGCTTGTAATTCTGGTATAACTCTGACAGCTGCGGATACAATTGTTTTTGCTGAATTAGATTGGAATCCAAGTGTTGGTTCTATCAAAACTTTAAGACGGGATTTTTGTTTGTATTAATAAAAAAATATTTTTGTATTCCTTTTAGACTCTAGCACAAGCTGAAAGTAGAGCTCATAGGATAGGACAAAAAGAAGCTGTGACTTGTAAATATCTTATGGCTAATAAAACAGCTGATGATATTATTTGGAATATGCTCAAGGAGAAACAAGATGTTTTAAATAAAGCTGGACTTTTTTCTGAGGATTTACAAGATGCTACACATTCATCAGCTCCTTCATCAGTAAGTTGCATTTTCTGCAGTGGAAAAATTATTATCTTTTAATGATTTTTCGTTTTTTTTAGACTCGACCGATTGAGAGTTATATGACCCCAATTAAGAAAAATAATAATAATAATACAATAGAAAGGTCAAAAGAACAAACTCCAATATCTACAAACATCAAACAATCTTCGAATAATTCAGGAGCTCGCGTACAGGTTTCTAAAAGGATTGAAGAAAATTTCGAAGAACTTTTCGATGAAGATGATGACGCATTTAAGGATTTGGATTTTTGATGGTTTAATTTATTTTTATTTTTTAAACTATCGTTCGTTGATTCTATTAAAATATTTGTTAATTATTATGAATTATTATTTGTTTGACTTTATTGACTGAAAGAGTATAAAAGTTTATGTCAATTTCAATGCATTTATTAAGATTTTGAATGTTTTTGTAATTTGATTGCAATTTTTCAATTCAAATTTAAAGCTTCGAAACAAATGGATTGGAACAGAAATATTTCCTGCAGTATGAATAAATGGACGAATAAATATGTAGAATTTAGAACCATGTATATGTTGCCTACGTTTGAGAAAGTAATAAAAAAGTTCGTCGCGTGGTTTAGGAAAAGTCTGGTTATAAGAGAGGTCATTCAAATTGATCAGTAATTCGGTGGTAGTGGTTTTCTTGGATTTAAATCGCATTTTTTAGACTATCTTATTGAAAAGCTCGGTTTGAATGGCGTTGTGAGTTGAAATGGTGTAATTCTTATTCAGGGCCGGATTGAGGGGTCTACAAAAGTGGGGCCCCCACATTAGAGACTTCGTACATTTTTTTTTTTCAAATTCCAACTAGTAAACATCTTTTCTTTTGGTATGTATTTTTTTTTGCTGGGAAAGGCAACTGCTAACTCTTGTCCATCGGCTGTTCAATTCTTTGATTTCCTGCAGAATTTGTACACATTTTTCACAGTCAATACAGAGCGGCACCGTATTTTTAGCGGGCAGTTTTTAGTCTTGAAAAAGTTCAGCGACACTCGTTGGTTTTGTCGAGCTGTAGCAACGAAAGCCTATTCGGAAATCGAAGAAGCTCTAACCAGCATATCTTCCAATAAAGAGCAAAAAGACATCGTGAGGAATGAAGCAACGCACCTTCTACAGGAGATGAGTGGTCTCGAAACCGCTTTGTTTGCAATATTTTGGAACGATATCTTGGAGCGATTCGACGCTACAAATAAGATGTTGCAAGACCGAAAAATGATTCTTGAATCGGCAATGTCTTTTCGAAACGAAATCATTTTGATAAATACGAGGAAGCAGCCGCATCAGAACGAGAAACGTGAGGTTGAATCCGCTCGATTACGGGAAAGCACAAGACGCAAATCTGTCACCCAAGAAAAAATACAAATTATCCGCCTTCATCCCAGTGATTGATCAGCTATCCGTTTCTCTTACTGAAAGAAACTTTCTCTCCAGGGCATTGAAAGCGATTTACTCCGAGAACTGGATTTCAACGAAATCATCAACGATTATTCCGCGAAAAAAAGATCGAAAGGTTCCATTCGTTAACCCTAAAATTTAATTTCAGATAATTATTTTTTTCGTTTATATTTATGTAATGTGATTGTTCAATACTAAAGGAATCTGATTGGTTTCACAATAAATTATATATTGAAAAATCGAGTGAAAAAATGGTTTACTTTATTTTGAAAATAATTTGGGGCGAGGAGAGGGCCTCAGCTGCTTTATTGCCACGAGGCATTTACATCCGGCCCTGTTCTTATTTAGCGAATAGAATCCAAAGAACTGAAGTGAAGGATAAAATTTCTAGTGCAATAATTAATGATTTAGTAGTACTGTTCTGGGGGTATTCCTCTTTCTTTTAGAGTTGGAATAATCTTAAAAGTTTTTTTTTTTAATTTAGACAGACTTCGTAAACATATAAGACGAAATGAAGGGGGCCAAGGTGACTACCATGTGGGACTCCAGAAATTGCATGTATGGGACTGGAGACTGAGTTACGAAAGGAGACTCTATATGTTCTATTCGCAAGGTAGGAGCTTAACCAGTTTATAAATACCCTTATGAAAAGCCTAGGGCTCTTAGTTTGAGATAAATTATCTTATAGGATATTTTATCAAAGGCTTTGCTGTAATCAGTGTATACAACATCAACTTCATTATCATTCTCGAGGGCTGACAAAACTTTGGATACAAATTCAATTAAGTTAGTCATCGTGGGCGGAGGCGAATAAGGGCTTGCAATGGAAATAAACGGAATCATAAACTAAGCTTTCAAAAGGTCAATAATTGGTAATTTCAGTTTTATTGCCTTGTTTATGAATGGGAAATATAAATGAATCTTTCCATATGAGGAAACACACCTCGGAAAAGAGAGAGTTCAAAAATGGCAGTTAGAGGCTTTCACAGTGAGTGATATAATTGATTGTTTAGATGTATGATAAATAGCTAAACTTCAAGGAACATTAAAATTATGTATGTGCGATTATTTCCTAGAAAACATATTTTTTGAGTGGAATACAAAAGTAAATAACAAATAAAACCTCTAAATAATGCACACTTCATCGACTTAATGTCAAATTAAGGATTGAGAGGTTTCAGAACAAGAGAGTGATGAGAAGAAATTTAAACAAAACTTATATAAGATGTAATGTTCATATCTTTAAGAGATTTTCCTACAATACACACAATAACTTGACTCCCTCTTCAATCACAATATCTGACTTTATAAAAGGGAGCCTTTTGTCTGATGTATTGGTATATTTTAAAACTCTTACACTTTACAATGGAGAAGTTGGTAAGCGGTATGGTTTTTTTAAGAATGTTGTTGAACCTAACTTTTTTCGGTCATCATTCTTAAGGTCGTTAATCTTTCCTATCGACAAAAAAGGAAACTACTACAATGTTTAAACTTACTGAGACATTTCGTATATGAATACACTTGCAAAACTATTCTGTGGTATACTTGTGAACATATTAGAAACCTGGGTGGATGTAATCTGTAAGCGAAACAAAACATATATTTTTAAAATAACCTAAATTGCTAAAGCGTTCCAAGCGAGGAACAAGAAGGTAGGATTTTCTTTTGTTAAAATGCAATTATCTATGGAGTTAATTTCAATAAAAAAAATACTTACCAAAAATAGGGATTTGTTTTAACCTCCAAACTATTTTAATACAAAAAACCAAAATAAATTAAGAAAGTCTATTTTACAAAACAAACAAAAAAACTTGTACATTTTAAAAATTCAATTAAAAAAAAGCAATATTTCGAAAATCAAAATGTTTTAATATTTTGTATAATGTCCTTTTGCATCTCAGACCATTTGCAACTTCTTTGGAATTTATGTAACATCTGGCGTAATATCAATCCATATCCGCTGTATTGCATCTTTTAACTGTTCTTTATGTTTTACTTTCCTTTCCCTCAACTTTTTTTCAACATAAGTCCAAAGATGTTCAATTATAAATATTTATTATTATCAATATTTATTTTCAAAAAATTTAAAACTAACAAAAATTACAACTGGGTATTTAAAATAAAATAAATCAAAGCAATTAACCAAACTCTTGAGTGGATGTAACCATATTATCTATATTGAATGAATTGTAGAGTTCCTGAGAAGAAAAGGCATCGGATTGTTGAAGAGCAACTCTCCTTGGATGAATTTTCTTTTGCATTGGATTTTCAGTTTCTTCGATTCTATGTCGATCTTTATTGCTACGAGGTTCCAAGTCGAATTCTTGAGTACTTGTGACAGTATTTATAAAGGGTGTTGGTAATTCGTCACTGTCTACAGTGGTAATTGAAGCATCCATTAAATCTAAAAATCCTGACATTATATCTTGTGGGGATTTCGGTTGAGAAGGAATAACAGTTTCTAATGTTGCTGCTGTAGAATTTGAATGTGGTGTGGAAGAATCGATCTCATTGGTTTGTGATTTCCTGAGCAGGCTGACACGAGAAGCATCTTTTTCTTGTAAACCTGACGGTGGAGTAAGACTTATTGGCGGTGGTAATGGTTGTATCGCTTGAGCTTTTCTTTGTATCCAATCTATTTTAACTCTCCGTTGATGGCGTTCATGCCATCTTAAGTATTTAGCTTCGGGATTTGGTAACAACCGCGGCAGATTGACGGTTAACCATTTCAAAACCTTGCTCTTCTTGTAGGTTGATAGTTGGGCTTTGTACTTTTGCTCAACCAGGTAGACTAAATTGCCCATACGAAGATCGACTTTGCATGGCATTGTTATGCACATTCTAGCAACTTGCTCGTTTGTAATTGGAATCTCTACTATTTCATCGTAAATCTGTAAAATAAATATTTAGATTTTTTATAGAGTTTTAAATTATCTGTATGGCTTCCTTTCAATGAGAGAAGCTGCAAATTTATTAAAAGATTTACATTCACATACATCTAAGAAATCCACTTGTTTCAATTGTTCAACTACATTTTCCATATTTAACAATTCTTATAAATAATCAACAAAATACGATGGTAAAAGGAAAAATAATAATTGTTTGATTTTTTTAAACTTAATATTGTTGTTCTGTCAAAGCAAAGCCATAGCGTTTGCCGTTTATTAATTTAATTTGAAGTTTACGAAATGAGTGCATTCAGCAGAGAATGAAGTACGAAATATGGTCTGAGCACACTAGTGAGCTGATAGGTATGTTCGTGACTTCGGATTTTATTGTGGATTTCATTGACATACTATACATGGACTGCTAGTGGCGTGAATTTTCCATACAAAATTTGAATAAAAATGGTTCCACTTCAAATTAGCTACACTAGCCCTTTCAGGCACAGTGGCAAAAAAAGTTATGAAATATTTAGCGCCATCTGTTTGTATTTAGTTGAGATAAGCTTTTTCTGACATAGAAAGTACTGACATCTAGTATAATTTGTTGAAGACAAACGATGCCATGTTTTTTTGCTGTGAGCAGTGCTGTCGTTTTGAAAATTTCAAGAGTAGTATTTTTCTATCATTTTGGGGAGCATTTTCTTAAATTGAGGAGTAAAACAAAAAAACAACAAACACATGCTTGGCCCATGAACAAAATTAAAAACTTAAAATAAAAATGTCCAAATTCGAAGTTAATTGGTTAAAACAGACAAATAGAAGGATATAATATCGTACCAAATTTTTGCTTTCACTGCTTAAAGGCCAACATTTTAAAATAATATAGTTGAAATAAATAATTTAAATTCATAACTTTTTTTATTAAATAGGAAATTGACAACTGAAATTATATTTTACATCAACATACATGTTTGAATATTCAAGAATAAATTAAAGTCATTATTGTAAATTCGATATTTCATATTTTAAGTTACAATCAATAAGGGGTCAATTAGAGCTACCACTGAAATCGATCAAGACTGTGTTTCCCTTTGATTAGAAATGAAAATTATATAATCATCTATCGGAAATCACACAAAGAATTTGTTTTTTGAGAAAAAAGTGTAATTGCGCATTTATTTTTCTCTACAACGGACGGAAATTCATTTTCCTGCACAGCTGATACTTTATGTTCAAAGGTAAAACGAATCGTTCCACTGATTTGTGTTCCAATTTCACACAATTAAAATGATAGATTTCTGTCAGTAAAATTTTTTCAATCGGGAAATTTTTTCAATGACAGAAATGTTTAAAGATAGCTATAAACGACCTGTCAAAAAAATTCTAATTTTTTGTTTTCAATGATGAAAACCAATGACAGCTATAACTGGCGCCTTATACAATGATTTGTTTTTCTCGATTTAAAGTTTTCGATGGCTCCCATTTTTCTGTGAAATCGTTTTTAAGGAGTTCCTTAGCAGTTAGTAGGGCATTTACCGTTTCTACCTTGAGTGAATTTCTTTTTTTTATCTTTTATGAGGCTTATATCTGAAAATTTTCTTTCTGCTGTTGCACTGTTATTGTTGACTCTGAAAATAGTAAAATACTACTATAGTAGCAAAAACGACAGCAGTGGATGTGAGTATTAAATGTTACACAATTTTTCCGCATAGCCCTCTTTGCGCTAGTGTTTTGTCCGTTAAAAGTGGAACCATCGTGAAGTTGGCTACTAGCAGTCCATGTATAGTATGTCAATGGTGGATTTGTATTTAATTTTCAGTGACCACAAATCTTTATTAGAAATAAATTAGGCTAGGCGCACACATGGTTTCAAAAGTGTTTGGTTTCTTTCAAACTAGACACGTCGATCAAATTCCTTGATTTGCGTGGCAAGGAATTTTAGGTAACGGTGCAGACATTCAACTTAATCATTGAATAATTTTTTATAAGCGCAAGAGCGAGAAAATTTTAGTCGAAATGAATAAATGATTCCTGTATATTGGTTTATTTCGTTGATTACTTCTGGAATTGCTTATGTGCGCGATGTTTGTGCAACTAACGATTGAACGATTTTGTTTCGTAAAAGGTGCATGTGTGGGCTTTTATGATAGATATTTCCATTTTATTAGAATAAGTTGTAAACGTAGCTTAAGGCACAACTTTTCACATCTATTTAATTTTGCTGTCACGTGAATGATTATATATATTATAGGGCGTTTTGCATAGTCATAGATCAATATTTAATTCGTGGCTCAACAATTTTATCCCACCGAATTTGATGAGTTAACTGAGGTTTAAACGAATTTTCAATAAATGGTTATTCATTTGTAGTTTCAAGTTGCAAGTGCTGTCAAACTTATCCGTCATTCAAATTGTTAAAATATTAGTTGAATTTCTTGATAACTAATTGCTCGACACAATAAATATGAGTTCAAAGTGATTACAACTAGATAAAAAAGTACGCGTAGCGTGATGGTTAGTGCGTATGACTATCATGCTTGAGGTCTTAGGTTCAATCGCTGCCTGTGTAACCTAAAGATTTTTTTCATGGGTATTGCCTCTTGCTTGGTCCCTAGCTAAATGTCTCAAGTTTCGAGCTCCAAGTTGGGTGAGATCACTTTAAACTTGTGCGCGCCACCTGATCTGCGGTCTTCCTGTTATGAGCTGTCTTGTGGGTGTTGATTCGAAGACTTTCCGGGCCGGAGCATTGGTTTCCATGCGCTCTACGTGACCCAGCCATCTTTGTCGTTGAACTTTTATACTTCTGGCCAAGTCTACGTCACTGTATATCCCCTACAGCTCGTCGTTGTTTTTTTCAAATTGAGATTTGTTATAAGAACTGTTGGTGCCCTCCATTCCTGACATTACTCGAATCAAAACTTTATTAAGTAGTATTCACATGAGCGCGACCAACGAACGACGAATGAATTACAAAATGTGAGTTTATATACGTTTGAAGACATATTTCCACACAAATTCTTAACAAAACGATAGCAATATAGTTTATATTTGATTTATGATACATACTTTTACTTTTCAATATAATATATGATTAAATTTAAGAAAACAAATTTATTCGTCGCGAAAAAAATTATAATTGATACGAACTTTCAAACTTTATTCGCGTTCCACATAATCCACACTCGCAACGAATAAAATAATCGCGCGTACTTAACCTAAACAATCATTCTTATTTTGGTTTCGGTGGTGAATGGTGTTCGGCTGTGGCTTCATTCGCGACGAATTAAAAACTCTCATGTGAAAGAAACGTCAAAATCGACGAATATTCGTTCATTCGTTGGTCGTTGGTCGTGCTCATGTGAATAGTACTTTATTTATTATGAAAAGTTTGTTAATCAAAGAATTTATGACACTCCTTTACATATCCCAGATTTCGGAAATATCTAAATTATAAACTGACCCAAATTAGAATAATCCTTTTACCCTCTCTTTTTTCCAAATGCATGAAAAAAGACAACAGTATTCCATAAAACAATACAACAAAAGCAAGAAATGTCATAACAAACCCACTTTTATAAACAAAACAGCATGCTGCCTACCTGCGAACTGCGAAAAGCGAAACCGATCCTCTAAATAAACATTTCTTGAAGTTGTGAAATAGAAGCATAGACCAAAGACGAAAATCTTCAAGCTGAAAGCATAGGCTATAGGCAATGTAGACCAACATACAGCATACTCTGTCCGTCTCCATCATCAACACACTCGAAATTCATCTCGAACTACGTCATTTTTCTGTTTGTTCCTATTTTTAAGTTAAAATTTGTCCCAAAGTTATGGATAAAAACTACACAATTATCCACTGGTTTCGCAAAGGATTGCGTATCCACGACAATCCAGCTCTAATCAAAGCATGTGAACTGATTGAGAAGAACCCCAACTATAAATTACGTCCAGTATTTATTCTTGATCCAGGTATTCGCAAATGGATGCGAGTTGGCCCAAATCGTATGCGCTTCCTGCAAGAAACTCTCCAGCAACTACATGAGAATCTCCAGCGAATTAACTCACGTTTATACGTCGTCCGAGGTAATCCCGATGAGGTGTTTCCAAAACTTCTCAAACAATGGAATGTCAAAGTGTTAACCTTCGAAACTGACATTGAACCATATGCCAGAAAGCGTGACGCTTCCATTACGAAGCTTTGCAAAGAAAACAAAGTGGAGGTCTTTCAATTCAGTTCTCATACTATTTACAATCCGGAAATTGTATTGCGACATAATATGGGAAAACCTCCATTGACCTATCAGAAGTTTCTGTCATTGGTCGAGAAGATACCAGTTGCTGAACCGGCACCTGTACCCGAAAAGCTGCCGAACAGCAATAAACCCCCCGCTGATGAGGAAGAAGCACGAAATCCCGAGTGCTATGATCCTCCTTCGATTGCTGAGGTAATTGAACGTATTCAAGAATTGGGAATAAACAAGTTCCCTGGCGGCGAGACCGAAGGTTTACGTCGCCTCGACGAGAGCCTAAATGACACCAAATGGGTTTGTAGTTTCGAGAAACCGAATACATCACCAAACTCCCTCGAGCCCAGTACGACAGTTCTTAGTCCATACCTGAAATTCGGCTGCCTTAGTTCTCTGCTCTTCTACAAGAAACTAAAGAAAATCCTCGACAAGAATTCAAAGCACTCCAAACCACCTGTCTCCCTCATGGGCCAGTTGATGTGGCGAGAGTTCTACTACACTGCCGGCGCTGCGGAGCCTAATTTCGATCGAATGATTGGAAATTCAATTTGCCTACAAATCCCCTGGGAGAAGAATGATCAGCATTTAGAAGCCTGGGCCCACGGCCGCACTGGATATCCCTTCATCGATGCGATTATGCGTCAACTCCGCCAAGAGGGATGGATACACCATTTGGCAAGACATGCAGTAGCTTGTTTTCTAACTCGAGGCGATTTATGGATCTCATGGGAAGAGGGTCAAAAAGTCTTCGAAGAGCTGCTCCTCGATGCCGATTGGGCTCTTAATGCCGGCAACTGGATGTGGCTATCAGCTTCGGCATTTTTCCATCAATTCTTCCGAGTCTATAGTCCGGTAGCGTTTGGAAAGAAAACCGATCCTCAGGGTCATTACATCAAGAAGTATGTACCTGAATTGAAGAATTATCCCAGCGGGATAATCTACGAACCATGGAAGGCATCTCCAATTGCCCAAATGCAATATAAGTGCATAATTGGTAAGGACTACCCTAAGCGGATTGTCGTCCATGAAACTATACACAAGGAGAATCTCAAGAAGATGAGTGAAGCTTATAAGGTTAATAAGGACGTCAAAGTGGCTGCCAAGCCAGAGCCAGTCAGCGAAAAACGTCCAGCTAAGTCGACTACCTCGAAGCCACCGGCAAAGAAACGCAAATTGTAAGTTTCTCCATGGAATTTAAGTCATCACATTTAAAGCATCAAAACATAACCTGTTCAGACAGGTCCTATCTTAATTTTTGTATTTTTTCAATTCAATACTCGTTTTGTTTTTGTTAGGAATAAAATTTCACTTTCAAAATGAATGTTTTAAAGTTTTTGTAAAAAAGGTAAAACCAAATTAAAGAAAATTTCTCCATTTTTCTTTTTGTAAACTACGTATGCGTTGAATTTTGTAAATTACAATAAAACCGTTATGAGTTAAAAAAATATTAATATGAACATAACGATCAATAAATAGCGCGGTAGACCATCTAGCTGATAACAATTCGTTTTATATTTTCGTTTGTTCTGGTGTCGGCTTGACAGGTGCAGCAGGAGGTGGCATAAAACCTAAACGAGCATTTGGCAAAGGTGTTCCCGGCTTAACTGGCTTGAATACCATCAAAGATCCAAAGTAGACATGTTGAATGACAGGAAATTTCGATAGAATCTACAAGACACCACACATTTTAAGCAGAAACTTTCAGGAATCATTAAAGAATCGTGCATACCTCTTTTTGGTACATCTTGACCAATCCAGAATTGATTTTTACCCAAGATGGAACCGCCGATATGCCCCACAATTGATTCGAGTGTTCGGCAAAGTGCCCGGTTTTCACCTAAATGGCAATGAAATAAATGAAAGGCTACCAGTTGCTTTATGTTTTACCCACCTGGGATATATAATCGATACAACTGATGAACATATAAGAATCCTTGTAATCCTCAATGATGTTTTGGTCGAGGAATTTCGATGGATCAAACGGACTATGAACTGCGAAAAGGTTTTAGTTGCAAAATTAAGATTTCTTTTATTTTGTTCGAAAAGTTTACATGCCAATTGTGCACTTCCCCAAATGAATGGTACAAATTGATAATCGTCCAAGCTCCATACACCTTGACTGCCCGCCGGTTCCATGCGGTAGGTTTTTTGTAATCGCCTCACAAACACCAAATATGAATTGAAGAGTTTCAGAGCACAGGCTACGTTATCTTCCTCGACTAGATATTTGGTTTTGAAGAGACAACAAAGGAACATTATGAAGGCCAGCTCATGACCAGTTCCATAGTCGATACGTGTTGGATTGCCGAAGGATTCTCTTAAGTAGACGTAAAGCTCGTTGATCGATGTGTAGTTATCGTCAGTGAGAGCTTCTACTAAATATGCTCTGGCATTCTGTAAATATGGCATAAAATTAGTTGTATTTCAGATAAAATCGATAGATATAAACCTCTTCCATCTTTTTGAACCATATACGATAGGCTTGGTTGCCAAAGCGCTGGGGTTCTTCAAATCGCGGCGTTTCGTCAAGCAATTTATCGAATTTCTGAATCATTGCAACGAGATGTTTCATTGTTTTGGACATGTGCATTACATCGGTAAGTTTTTTTCCTTGTATGGCGGTACTGATTCCATTGATGAATCCAATAAGATCGTAGTAGGCTTGAGATTTTTGCCAGACAGCCATATCCATTACAGATTTGACGCATTTTGTTGGTTCTCTTGTATTTTCTCCTGAATCTGTTTCTGTGTTTAAAGGGGTTGTTTGAATATATTATATATGAATGATGTTCTTGGAAAATCATTTAATTTGTTCTTTGTTTAATTAAATTACCTGCATTAACAAATGATTCCCTTGGTTGCTCCATGATCTATTTAAGTAATTAAAAAAAATGTAAACAAGAATGCAAAATGATGTCTGTCTACGATACGGTGCGGCAGTCCGACCTTGAAATGTCAAAAGGTGTGAGTTTCTTAGCAGCTGTGCTAAGGAAATGTTAGACATCATTAAGCTGGCTACAAATTGAGGGATGATGAAACTAATTGGCGAATACGGTGTCTTAAGTGATTAATAATTTTTTTTTATATTTCACAAGCACTCAAGGGGTTATTAGTACCCTTTATATGTTTATAATTAAACACAGTGCAAGTGTTAGGAAAATAGGGAAGGATTTAAAAGGAGATACCGGTGCACATTGGTCTTAAAGTTCGGAACGTCAAAATGGGAGGGAAAACAGAGTTGACCAAAGCATTCCACATTCTCGATGTGCGATTTAAGAAAGAATCTCTATATTTGACAGTACGCCCGAAATTGAACTCAAGGGTAAACTGATGAGCATTCCTAGAATTGCGAATATTACGGCTGAACAGTTTAAGGGGTGGAATAGAACTGGCTAATTCGACAGAATATTGCTTGTAAAAATATCGATAAAACAACGAAAGGCATGAAACATTGCAACAGTTCGAGAGATGTAAATGTTTCGATTATAGTTCAGTCGCCTATCATTTTTCAAGACTTTTTCGAATTCTATCCAAGAGATTTAAACTTATTTTAGGGGGCACCTGCCCAAATATAGGCCCAAATATTGTTCGACGGTTGAAAGCTTTGTAGATTATAGCCAGATCAGAAGGGGTGAAAAATTTCTTGCATTGTCGGAGAAATCCTAAGCACCTGGCAGCATTTTTGGCGATATCAAATATGTGATCATTCCATAAAAGTTGATCTGTAATACACACACCGAGTACTGATTGTTGATTGGTTTCCTGGATGCAAGTGCCACTCATAGATAGTGGCATCGAGGGTGCGTTACACTTTAACTACAGGAGACAGCATTGAGTTTTCGAAGCACTAAATTCTACACGGTTTTTGATTCCGCATTGGACAATGCTGTCCAGATGAGATTTAAATGAGCTTAACATACGCTGCCGTTGAAGTTCCACATCCGAAGGACAAGGATGTGAATCTAAAAACGAATATGAAAAGCTGAATGTACTGTCGTCGGCGAAACAGTTTAAAGGATTAGAAGTGACAGACAAGAGATCATTTATGAATAAAAGGAAGAGAGTCGAAGACAAGACGGAGCCGTAGGAGACACCAGCATTTATTTTATGAATTTCAGACTTGAAACCATCTAATACAACTTGTATTAAATGGTTAGAAAGGTAATTTCTAATCCAACGAAGAAGAGATTTATCAATACCAAAAGCACGCATTTTCAATAAGAGAGCTTCGTGCCAAACTCTATCAAATGCCTTTGAAATATCAAGTGCAATAACCTTTCTTTCTCCAAAACGATGTAAAGAATTCCACTGTTCTGTGAGATGAACCATGAGATCACCAGTGGACCTATTGCTACGAAAGCCATACTGTCGGTCATTAAGAAGCTTCCGTTCTTCAAGATATTTCTTAAGCTGAAAATTAATCAGCATTTCCATGACCTTGGAAAGAAGGACGTAAGTGCTCAAACTAACGATAGTTTTAGGGGAGGAGTATTCGCCTTTTTTAGAGACAGGCTAGACAAATGCAGTTTTCCATCCACTCGGGGAAGAGACCTGTAGAATATAACAGATAGAAAAGCTTACGCAGTGGTTTTGCCAGCATTGAAGAACACCTCTTCAGAACAATAGGGCGAATACTATCCAGGCCAGAAGACGTCAAATTGTCAATTGTAGTTGAAAAAATTTAGTTTATTGTATTTTCTTTTAGGAAAGGGTTTGAGTTCAAAATGAACTTTTTAAATTGCCATTATTCATATTATGGTTGATTTACATGAACTTTCATTTAGTTTCTGCAATAAGAAAGGGTATGCCACATAAAAAACAATGTCCGTGAGATAAGGAGAAAATAGCGAAATTTCTGCATTATAAAAAATTCGAGAAATGCAGCATTCAATAGTATATCGAAGACCACTAAGTTCATCTTCACTATATCATCTTCGTCTACATCAGCTTTGCAACAATATCACAAGTTCAAAAAAAGCTTCACATTACTTTTTTTTAAATGTTATATTATGTTACATTTTGTATGTTATTTACAATTTTTTCAAGGATTTAATTTGAATTTCCTTTTATTGTAAGTTTTATGCAGTTAGTTGTAATATTTTTGAGGTTTTTTAAGACTATTGAAAAACACTGTGTTACATTTTTTCATTTAAAGCAATACTTTTGGTTGTCCGAACACATTTTCTGATTTTATTATTTTGTTAGATTTTTTAAATTTTTATATAACACTTTTGTGAAGGCTCACGTGACGATGCTATACTGTCAAGAAGTTATGGTATTTTATATCAAGTACCAGTGGACTATTTCTCTCCCACTTTCGGATTTCAACATAAATCTGCGTTACTCTACTTTTTTCGTTATGCAGATTAAAAACACTGTATTATTTCAGTTTTAAATCCTGCTTAACTGGAATCTCAATCTGGCCTTAAGATAGTGTCAATATTCAATGCTACAAATATTCCGAAAGTTTGCTATTTCGCTCTTTATAAATAATATTCATCGCGTCATAGGTGCGTTTCTGTTTTAATCATATATCTTATTTAGAAGTCCAGCATGAATGGATTCGGAATGTAAAATGATCCTTTGGATGAATAATAATAACAGTAAAGCCTAGTACATACTTCCTCGTGAAGTGAACGTTCGCCAGTGGAGAAAGTGAACTTTTGACATTGCTCACTGGTACACACTTGTGAGTACACGTTGTGAACATTTGACTTCAGCTTCACCAACAGTTCCCGTACATTTTGCACGTGAATTGCCCGTGAACGAAAACTCTCCACTTTGTTCTCCACTCAGCTTCACGAGCAAGTTCACGGGTGAACCAAAAACTGAAATTTGTATGGGTTCACGAGATGGTTCACAAGTATGTACTAGGCTTAAGGAGTTTTTCTTTTCAAGCTCAGAGGTGAGCACTGAACAGAGCCTGAGTACATCAATTACGATCTGAGCAGAGTTTTATCAGAGCTCTCCGACTAATTTATGAAACACAGTGATAAAATGAACTGTCATTAGCTTAAGAATTTTCCATTCGTATCTTTCATACAACATGAAAAAACGTGAAGTCAGCCACGCTCAGCTTTCACTGCATTTGTTTATAGAGCGCACTCCTAGCTAGTTCTGATTCAAAAAAGAAACACAAACCAAGTGCTCTAAACAAAAAAAAGAAACAGATCTTTCTCCGACGGCTCTGTTCTCTGCTTGGAGCTTTGATTGTCTGCTATTACACGATGAATCTAGATGCATGCGACACTTCGAACAACATAAGTGTAAAAGAGAAAACAAAATTCGAAAACATGAGACGCAAGAAAATCGACCTGTGTCGCACGGGTAAAATTTTCCTTGCGACAATTTGACGTTTCTCTGTTCTCTTATTCGTATTTTTGCTATTCTCTTTCATATGGTTTCGTTGTTCGAGAAGCAAACTTCGACGGACAGTTCATTTTGTAGGAATCTATGTCTTTGTTTTTTGATTAGAGTGCACAGTCAGAAAATAAAACTCATAAATTTTACAAAACAAAATGTTTTTTATTGATATTAAAGAATAACGAAATTTTCTCGATTAATAAAAGTAAACAGACAAACAAACAAGTCGATGACAAAATAAAAATGAAAGAGAACTGTCAAAATAGATGCATGAATCTAGTTTCAACGTGTAATAGGCTTATGATAGTAAAATTTTGAGTTTGACAGAAAGAACAAAACTTAAAAACTTCTACTATAACTTACAAATCTAAAATAAAAGTATGCGAATTTGTTTTTTTTTGCATTTAATGTATTTTATTTTTAATATCTCTCCTAAATCTATTTATAGTCAATAAAACACTCTATCAAAGAAGTGTAAAACCGACCTTATATTGCTTTTGTCTCCCTCTGTCTTTTCACACCAGCACATCAATGTTCGCCCTCTCTACGCCAAATCTACATAATCAAAAAGTCAGACGTTTCCATTATCAGTTTTTCGTTTGTAAAAAAAAATCATATATTAAAAAGAAAGAATTGGTTCTGTCGAGCAACGAAGAGGAAGAAAGACGACTTTTCATTTATCATTTCCAAAAAAGAAACTATTTTGTCGGCAGATAAAAGAGGAATCAACATTTTTTTTAATTAAGTAAATCCCCAACTAATTAATTAAAATAAAATCATCAGACAGATAACACCAAACGACAAAATGGGCTACAGTAGCAGAAACGTCTCAGTTGCCCTCTTTGCATTAATTGGTTTCCTATTAATTGGGCATAATAATTTTGGTGCTGATGCCGAAAAGGAAATTCCAATGACAAAATTTGGCCAAAATGGACCAACCATTAGTTTTCTTTATTGGTAAGCTAATATTCTAGAATTCTACCTACACACTTCTTATATATATTATTTATATATTGCAAGTACCCAGACTTTGTTTTGCTTATTGATAAAAAAACCTTCTTCCATAGCTATTCGTGCGGCTATAGAAAGGCCTACGAGGACTATTCGGTAATTATAGCCGAAAAATATCCACAGATGACCGTACAAGGAGCCAACTATGATTTCCCTGGCTTCAACATGTATCTATCGAAAGTTATATTCTTTCTAAAGATCGTTCTAATCGTGATTATCGTATCGGCTTTTGATATCTTTGGCGCGTTCGGACAACCCACACCTGGATGGTGGAAACATTTAATAGATAACAAATTGTATGCGTGTATGATGATTTTCTTTGTGGGTAATATGCTCGAAGCAAATGTAAGGACAAACCAACAACTTCTTTAATTTAATTATAACAATTGTTTAACAAAAAAAATATATCTACATATTATTTGTGTATAGATGGTGTCATCAGGAGCATTTGAAATTTCATTAAACGATGTGCCGGTGTGGTCAAAGCTCCAAACAGGCAGAATTCCCGCACCCCAGGAACTATTTCAAATCATCGATAGTCAGCTACAGTTCTCCGATAAGATTCAGGAGAATCCTGATTTTGTTAAATAAAAGTCTGGTGGACATATTTATAACGAGTTAGGGTAGAATTTATACCTTAAATTTATTATTAAAATAATTATTGCTTTTTCAGTTTCTAGAATCTGTTGTTTGTTTTTTTTTTTTTTTTTGTTTTATTATTTTTCTCTGTTATTAATTTTTTGTGTTCAATTATTAGTTAATAAAATATTTCTAATGTTTTTCTTCCCCCATTGACCTTAAAAAGCACTTAAGAACTTAATGCCAAATAAAACTGTGTTTTGTTCAACTGAGCCTGCATATAATAATTATTATTATAAAATTTGCTTCTGTTTTAATTATTTAACTTAAGTTGGTGTACAAAATATTGTTGATTTTTGGTTTCGATGTGAATTTTAATATTTATTCGTGAAAATTCGATAAGTAAAAAGTTTAAAACAAAAAATATAAAAACATAAACTAGCGGTCTTTAAATGTAAAATAAATAAAAGAGAATTAACATTTTGGAGGTACTTTTTTGGATCTTTAAGTTTAAGCTTCTTTAAATATTAACACCCGACAAATTTTTAAAACTCTTATAGATTTGTTGATGAATTCCCTTACAACTGTATTTATGCTTTACTAGATAAAATAGTACGTTGGACTGTCATGCCAGGGGTCTTGGGTTCAATACATGTCTTTGCAAAGGTTTTTTTTTCACGGGTATTGCTTCTTGCGAGGAATTGACAAAGAATAATTCTTGTCATGAAAAAGTGCTTTCTCAAATTAGCCGTACAGTAAAACAGTAGGTTCCCTCCATCCCTGACAACATTACTCGCACACAGGAATGGTTGAGAGTTTCAAGTCACTAGGCCCTGGTTCTCAACGGACTGTTGCGCTACCTAATAATGATAATAAAAGCAAGGTTCGAAAAGAATTTTGTTACAATAATGCCTATTACCGATGTCGTCTCGTTTTTTCGATGACTTTCGTTTTCTCAGTCGTGACGTTTTTTAAGTGGCATTCTATAAGTTCTTCGACGCAACGAATTTGTAGCTGATTTTTAAACGATGCAAAAGTAACATACATACATCTGTCTGAAATTAAAGTCTAAATACAAATCATTGTGTAATGTTTAACAAATGCGGTTTTATTTAATTTTTGGTAAATAAATAAGTAATTAAAATGATAAGCGTAGAAATGTATTACAACACGAGTAGCGATAGTGATGATGATAAAGAAGGTGGAGTTCGAAGTTTTGAGTCTGCATCTGCCTCTGTAGCCAGATCTAGTCGTCAAAGTATTTGGAAGTAAATTGGGCTTGGATACACCAATTTGATTACCGTTTGGGTTTAACCACTCTTTGTATTCAAGAAAATTTGCTACAGCATCTTTCAACAGAGATAAAATTTGCAATTGGTTTGGACCTCCTCTAGTTTCCTTTTGAATTGTTTTGTATTTTCTTCTTCACTTTGAACTTAAAGTCGTCCCAAACCTTTTTAAAGCAAACATTAAAATATTTTGTACATGAATGAAATAAACGATTTAAACCGTTTGTCAACCATCTGCTGCTCAGCTATGGAATTCAATTTCCTTTTTATGTCAGTTTTGTTGATTCCTTTCGAAAATCCCTTAGCCAACTGCTCGTTGCTCTCCATCATCACGACGAGGGCCTGGATCTGATTTTGATTAGTTAAATTAGTTAGTGAACAAATATTTATCGCAAATAAAGTACTAATAAATTCCATAAAATAAATTATTTAACAAGGAAGCTTACAGTTTTGCGAACTTCCATTTCTTCGTCGTGAGCAAATTTTCAAACGAGAGATACCGTAATTTTTTTTCATTGTCGACGTTTCCTTTCGTCTTAAAGAATGCTGAATGAAAAAAAAAGTTGAAAATGACTTATGGAATGCAGGTTGTGTTGTGTTCGTGCCGTATATTTTGCTGTAGTTTACGACATCGGTAATTGGGGTGAATATTTTTGTCTTCAAGCTACAAATAAAACAACTATAATCAAGTTAAACATTTCTAAAGGTTTTTTGGTGGCTTTAGCTCGAAACCGACTTAACCGGAAATCATGAATATGATCTTTGAGAGTGGGGAAAGGGGGTAAACCCCTAGGCACGGGTTTTTCTATTGACCCGTCAAATTTAAAGCAATGAGGCGAGTATTTTTTTTAATGTACATACTCTATATTCATCATCAACATATCTATTCCCACTTATGCATCCAACTATAGAGCACGTTTAGATACTCTTCTGATGATGAAACGATAAGGCGCAATCATGAACAAAATTGAAAAAAAGAGTTAAAAGAGCATATCATGTACCGAATATCAGTTAAAGAAAAACTGAACATAGAGAACCTTGGTTTGACAAGGAATGCATGCAGGCGAGAAGCCTTTCTTAAGCTTGGCTGAAGGAATATCGGAAGTATAATACACATTTTTCAAAAGACCGTTACATGGAGTATAATCAGACTTTTAAACTTCTCTGCCGAAAAAATACTATTCGGAAGCCAAAGCACATCAGCTTGTAAAGTGTAACAAGTCATGGACGTTTTGAAACCTAATCCGAAAACTTAATGGAACAAAATTTAATGTTAGCCCGGATCTTAATTCAAATAGACTGTAAGCATATTTCGAGCAATTGTTAAACCCATATGTGCCAAACAAGTTTTTGAATCAGTATGCCTTCAAAAATAATATTTTAGATGCTCCAATTTCAAAGGAAGAAGTGATTATATTGATAAACAACCAAAAGGATCCAAAGGCTGCGGGCTCAGATGGTATACCCGCAGAATTCTTCAGATATGGTACAGATAATCTTGTTGTCGATAACATTTTTGTACTCCGCTCGATTGCTGACTCGTTTCTATCGAGAAATAAAAAACTATTTGCATTTTTCATTGATTTCAAAGCTGCTTTCGACACCGTAGATCGCAATGCCCTATTTACAAGCTTTTCCAGATAGGAATGTCCCTTAAGTTCAGTACATAATTGCAAAATATATAAAAGACTACCAAAGCACCAGTGTGAAATGGCAAAGCTTCATTAATGATATAGGCGTTAACATTAAAGCTCTTCTTTTCGCTGACGACTTTGTTCTGCTCGCGTATACTCCGCAGTCCCTTCAGCTAATGATAAATAAGCTTGCTGAATATTGTGAAAGGTGATAAATTTAAGTAAATCCAAAGTGATGGTTTTTAAGAATGGCAGAGGAAGATCGGGTGCAAGTGAGCAATGCTGAAAGAATACAAATATTTAGGAGTCTGCTTTACAAAGAACTTGAGCATGGAAAAACATCTTACTGACAAACTTGGTAAGGCGAAAACAGCTATAAACGTAGCATGGAAGCAGTTTTATTAATAAGGTAACGACGCACACCCGTAAAATTCAGGGTCTTAGAAGCTGTATCGGAATGAGTTATGTTTTATGCGGTGCAAGCTTGGGGAGGTCGGAAATATGAACAAGGTGAAAAACTGCTTAGATTTTACATTAAACGGATTTCCACCTTAATTCGAATACGCCAAACTGCATGATAATGCTGGAAACGGGTTTATCGCCTTTATTTATAAATACTCTCAATATGCAGGCCGATAACATCCTTAAAGTTCTGGATATGCCAAGTTATCGTCTCCCAAAGAAGGTAGTTCTTCAAACAATCCAATCCCGAAGTGGATGGTCTAAAAACTGGATAGAACTTGTCGAGAAGGTGGATGATGACCTAAACTACAGTTACCTTGCCTCTTGGAAGCCAACCTTATATCGCTCGATTGGATGAAGCCTAAAGAACTCAATACACAGAGCAAGTAAGCTCACTGCACCCCATGATTTAAAGTAGACTAGACTTCGATCTCCGGGAAATAAACTACTTCCACGACAAATACACCATCGACCAAAATTTCTTGCATGTCCTGGCTAAGAGGAGAACTCCTTATTCTGAACTACATTCCTCACCGTGAGGACTTAGCGATTTTGTGTAGCCTGTGCAACTTGAAGGAGCGCGAGGATGATCTAATCAAAATCTTATTTTTAGGGTCCCGAAAAATTTGAATCATTCATGCTTTCGCAATCGGGCCCCTGTTTGCATGTTATTTACCAATCTATCAGTCATCATCTTGCCGATCTGGGCCCCCGGCTTTTATTGGCGTAGTATTTAATGAAAAATTGGGCAACTCTGAACTATTGAACGAAAGTAATAATAAATTGTATCGCATTTCTCATTTAATTTAATGTTAATTTCGAATTTATTTAATTTTGAAAATTTTTCAAGTCAAAATAATTCGGTTCTTCTATTCTATTGCTGGGATCGAAATTTTTGATTCGGATTCGGGGGACCGGAAAATCAAGCGCAAACGTTTTTCAATTGTGGTTTGAGGCTCTAGACTGCTATAAAGCAGACATCTTGAGCTATAGGTGCATCAATGAGCACCTCAAGACCATACGCATCAAGGCATTAACATTAACATTAGAAAGATGACAACACCAAAGATATGTTTTTCGAGATATGTTATGAGCAGTGTCCTAGCTACGATATTAAAATTGTCCTGGGTGATTTTAATGCCGAGCTAGGAAGGGAAGACATCTTTGGTGGAATAATCGGGCAAAACAGCCTGCACGACAACACTTCCGACAACGGATTGAGGCTTATAGATTTTGCTGCGGGGCGAAACGTCATGGTAGCCAGTACGCATTTTCCAATCCTCAACATCCAAAAAGGAACTTGGAGTTCTCCAGATCAATCTACTGTCAACCAGATTGACCATATTGCGATCGACGCCAGACACGCTTCCAGCGTCATGGATGTTCGAACTTACATCGACTCGGACAACTATCTCGTTGTAGCCAAGGTAGCTCTTCGGGTTTCCAGACTCAAGGCAAAACAGGGAGGTGTTGGGATAAGGTACAACGTCGAACGGCTACAATCGCAACAGATCGCCAAATCCTTTTCCGACCGAGTTAAAAGTAACCTCTCGAAGTTTTCTGCCGACAACACAATGTATTGAAAACATTGCCAAGATGCAATCAACAAGGAACCCCTGGTTTGATGAGGAATGTCGGCAGGCAAATGCAGCCAAACAACAGGCACGCAAAGTGGCCCTGCTTAAAAGAACGAGATCTGCTCATGAGCTCTATGAGGGGAAGAGGAGAGAAGAACACTGACTTCTCAGAAGGAAAAAGCGAGGGCATGAGAAGCGTGCGGTCGAAGATGTTGAGAGGTTTAAAAGCAGGAATGAAATTCGAAAGTTTTATGAACAGGTGAAACGAAATTCACAGGTATATGAACCTATATATATATATGAATGTATAACGGCGACGACAAACCCAATTCCCTTGTCAGGCAGGATGATCCATTCAACATTAACGACGAAAGCCAACAATGTCGTCCTCCCGACTTATACGAAGTAAAGATTGACATATCTAAGCTGAAGTCCAATAAAGCCGCTGGAGCGGATGTCTTGAATACCGAACTCTTTAAAGCAGCTGGAGATAAGTTGGTTAGGAGCATGCACCAACTTATCTGTAAGGTATGGTCGGAAGAAAGCATGCCCGATGAATGGAACCTCAATATTAATTGCCCGATCCTGAAAAAAGGATACCCTCTTAACTGGACCAACTATAGAGAAATCAGTCTACTTAACATCGCCTGTAAAATCTTCCCTGTCGTAATTTGTAATCCCTAAAGCCCATCGTCAACAACCTGATATGTCCTTATCAGTGTGGGTTTAGACCAGGAGGTCGACAGTCGATCAAATATTAACATTACGGAAGATCCTGGAAAAAACCCAAGAACACCAAATCGACAGCCACCATCTTTTCATCGATTTCAAGGCAGCATATGACAGAATTTACAGGGACGAGCTGTATAGAGCCATGTCTAGTTTTGCCATCACTTCAGGATGACCATGGAGAATAAAGGTTGAAAACTAGAGGCACTATCTTTCAAAAGTCTGTCCAATTACTGGCATATTTTGATGACATTGACATAATCGAAAGAACTCAGCATGATGTCAATGTCGTCAAGAAAGAACCTACAATACCGACGTCTTGGTCAAAACGTCACCATCGGTGGACGTAACTTTGAGGTAGTCAAGGACTTCGTCTACCTAGTCTCCACTGTAAACGCAGAAAACAACACCAGTTTAGGAAGACCGCGGATTACTTGGCGCGCACAAGTGAAAAGACCGAGCTAGATAGAGAAGTTTGTTGGGTGAGGCCCTAGTTCACACAGGATTGTAGCGCCACCTTAAGTAAGTAAGTATTTTTTCGAATGTCCTCACAAATTTTGAAAAAAAATGTTCTCAATGTTATATTAAAGAAAGTTTTATTATATTAAGTTAATTTTCTACATATTCTGGAATAGTGTTTTTAATTAAGCAGGATAACGAGTATATCTTTTAGGTTAAGTGTAGTGTATCGCTTTTGGTTAAGTAAACCATAGTTTACATAGAAACACATGTACAAAAATAACATATAAATTGTTCGTAAATCGTTTATTATATTTAACAGCTTCCACCGAACAATTTTTCAAAGCTTACATACAATACATACATTATATGGTTAAATAAAGAGATATTCGGAATGACAAAAGTCAAGGTCTGAAGGCTATTTTTATAACAATTATTTATCATTATTATGTAGGTAAGATTAAGAAAACACCTTAAAAGAAAACATGATGATGTGTATCAGATTGAAAAAGAAAACAAAAATAACTTAATTAAATTGAAATTACAACACTATCAATAACACTGACCAAACAAAATAAAATAAAATTATTTCCTCAGTAATCAAGAGTTCTTAATGCAGACTTGACATCTAGAAAGTCGTGGTATCATATTTCCAGCCTTCAATGTACCCATCTCGGGTGGAGCAAACTGTTGATATTCTTCGACAGTCACCAACCAGAAGCTTGACTGAGTTTCAAAGAAACGACAAAATCCATCTTTGCCATTGCACTCAATAAATGGCACTGCTCTGAAAGATTCCAAACACGATCCAGGCGATGTGAGATCTTGTCCACCTCCACTGTTGCCGACGTCAGTATGCTTTGTAGAAAAAGATATGTTTTTAAAATTCTAGAAAATTCATATCATTGGTCTTACCATAAGAAAACTGAAACCCATCCAGAGGTCATCCCATCCACTGGGACAGCTTGGTACGTCTTTGGTTTGACTGTGAACTGCAATCACATTAGCTGGTACTTCACAAACAACACAACGAGAGATGTATTTTTTGATTTCAGTGCTTTCAAGTGGCATAACTGGGATTGGTTCTGTTGTTGATAGCCAGTAGGAGTTATCTGCACGAGAAGCTGTATGACAGTTGTCATTGCTGCCGCAGCTTAAGTATGGTTGCGAAGTAAAGCGACGAACACAAGAACTGGGCGATCCGAGGTCCTGACCATGTGAGTAATCATTGTTTTTGGCATAGAGCAGAGAATAACCGGACCACATTTCAACATGACCACTTTCACAGCGTGGAACCTCTGCGGTTTGACTATGTTTGGCCATAAGTATACCGGTTGAGTAAGCAGTTTGGCCGCAAGGTCTTCCGGATGTTCCCTTTAATCCAGGCAATCCCTTGGCACCATCGTAACCAGTCCTACCAGGAAGACCTAGATCTCCTTTTGGACCTGGTCGACCAATTGATCCGGGTAAGCCTTCAGGTCCTATGTCTCCCTTTTCTCCGCGTTCACCTTGTGCCCCGGTGATTCCATGAATTCCCTTGAAACCCTTATCTCCCTTAATGCCGTTAGATCCGTATGGACCTGGTTCACCCTTGGGACCATTACTTGGGTAGGGACCTGGTGCACCCTTTTGACCTTTTGGTCCAGGTGTTCCGTCCCGTCCTACATACCCCTTGGAGCCAAGGTTTCCTTTTTCACCCTGTGGTCCAGTCAAACCAACTAATCCCGTAAGTCCATCAAATCCAATTTCACCCTTTTGCCCTTTGTATCCGTCGCGCCCTGGTTGCCCTTGGAAGCCCATATCACCCTTATCTCCCTTTTCTCCTTCGAAGCTAGGCAACCCTATGTCTCCTTTTTCACCTTTGTATCCAGACTCGCCCTTTTGTCCGGTTGGACCAGTAAATCCATCTTGTCCATCCTTTCCTGCAACTCCGATAAGTCCTTGTGAACCCTTTTCACCTTGCGGACCTTCTGGACCAGGTGGACCCATGTTTCCATTTACTCCAGCTAAGCCAGCCCATCCTTTTTCACCCTTCTCACCAACAGGGCCCATAGCTCCAAAGCGTCCACTCCTTCCTAATCGTCCATGAAGACCCTTTTCACCTTTGATTGCTATACCTGGTAATCCAGGCTCACCATCTGGTCCAGTGTCACCCTTTAATCCTTGAGGTCCATTCAAGCCAGCCAGACCGACCAGTCCTGGAAAACCTCTTTCACCTTTTTCGCCTTGTTTTCCAGTCAGACCAATATTACCCTTTTCACCCATCAAACCAATAATACCAGTCTCCCCTTCTTCACCAGCATCACCCTTTTCACCGATTATAATTATGGGCTGAGCGTCGAAGCCATTAGGTCCTGGGTATCCTCGCTCTCCTTTCAAACCCGGTGCTCCGAAAACACCCACATTGCCGATTTCTCCTTTTTCTCCCTTGTCACCTTCAAATCCATCAAGACCAGGCTCTCCTTTCTGTCCGTAATCACCAGGTATACCTTGTTCTCCTTTAGGTCCTAATTCTCCTGGTGAGCCGTCTAAACATGGATACCCAGGAATACTTGGCAATCCAACGTCTCCTTTGTCACCCTTGGTTCCAGTTGGTCCCATAAATCCTTTGTCTCCCTTCATTCCATCTAAACCAGGGGGCCCGTTTAGACCCATGCGACCTTCTTCACCTTTTTGTCCTTGTGCTCCAATTTTACCATAGCTAGTGTATCCTTTTTGTCCCTTGGGTCCAGGTGGGCCTTGGAGTCCATCTAAACCATTTGCACCTTCGAGACCAACTGAGCCAGGTTCACCTTTATCTCCCTTTTCTGAAACATGTCCAGGTGCTCCAGGGACTCCTTCCAAACCCTTTGGACCAGTATCACCTTTTTCTCCATCAAATCCAGGCACTCCATCGATTCCAGGTAGACCCATTGGTCCTATGTCACCTTTAATACCCGCCAGGCCATTTAATCCAGGGTAACCCACTGGTCCTTGGAAACCGTCTTGACCACTAAAACCACTGTCACCTTTGTCTCCTTTGGATCCAGCTATACCAGTTTTCCCTTGAACTCCTCTTATACCAGGTCGTCCAATGCTTCCTGAAGAACCCTTAGGACCAAAAGCACCAATTTCACCTGTTTCGCCTTTTCGTCCTGGCATGCCAACTGGTCCAGCGATTCCAGGTTCTCCTCTTATACCTCTTCGCCCTTGTACTCCATCTATACCAGCCAAACCCTTAGGTCCAGTCATACCTTGAGGACCCACAGGCCCAAGATCACCAACCATTCCTACGTCTCCAGGTAAGCCTGGAATTCCCGGAGCACCTGCCTCACCTTTGTCTCCAGGATATCCAATCGCGCCGTCTTTTCCTGGCTGTCCATATAATCCTTGAGGACCGCGTTCACCTTTGACACCTCCTTGCCCAGGATAACCGATGATTCCGGGTGGGCCCGGATAAGAAATTCCTTGTTCACCTTTCTCACCGCTATCACCTGGCAATCCAAATAATCCAGGCAGTCCATTTTTCCCTGGTTGTCCTGGGAATCCGACTGGTCCTTGAATTCCCTTAAAACCTTGAGGCCCTATTGGTCCACGGGGACCACTAATTCCAAGAGGTCCAACGATACCTTTGTCACCCTTTTCTCCTGTTCTTCCTCTTGCCCCTTTTTCCCCTACAGGTCCAATGGGTCCAATTCTTCCCTGGATTCCTTTTTCACCCTTATTTCCTTTCGGTGGCATAATTAATGCATCAGGAGGACAAATGCTTGGTTCTCCTTTTGGTCCTGAGACACCTATTGATCCCTTGTCACCTTGTTGGCCATCATAACCAGGCAAACCCCTATCACCTTTTATACTCTCACCTTTTTGTCCTCTTCTCCCTTGTCTGCCTGGTTTTCCGGGGAATCCGTCTTTACCCTCCCTTCCAGGTGAGCCCTTAAATCCTTTCAGTCCAGTTGAACCTTTGGGTCCGACCAAGCCGTATGGGCCAATTTCTCCTTGATCACCTTTGGGTCCAACAAGTCCGGGTGGACCACGCTCACCTTTAGAACCTTTATCGAAAACGGTCAAGCTTAAATCAAGGATTATATCACTTCCAGGAGGACCATCTGGTCCAGGTAACCCTGGTGAACCATCCTGTCCTCTTGGTCCAGGAGACCCAATTCGTCCCTCTAGACCATCATCACCGTCCACACCTGGCAAACCCATCTCTCCATCAATACCCATCATTCCTTGCAATCCATATTTTCCTTCTGTACCACGGTCACCTTTGTCTCCTTTCTCTCCACTCTGACAGTCTGAACATTTTCCTCCTATATCACCCTTATAACCTTTATTTCCCTTATCTCCTCTGGGTCCTGAAAGTCCAAGTTCTCCCTTGGCACCATGTATTCCTGGTTCACCAGGTCTACCAGGTTTTCCTAGAATGGAGTCTCCTGACACACCTCGACCTCCTTGGAATCCACGTTCTCCTTTGTAACCCTTTTCACCGGGTGCTCTGCAAAAGGAAATATTTATAAGTCTATTCGAGAAAGTTTAAAATTGAGATTATTAATTACCCAGGTGTTCCGGTTTCACCCTTCATGCCTTCAGCGCCGATTCCAGGACTTCCGGATTCACCTTTCTCTCCTTCATGTCCAAGAGGTCCAATGAATCCTTTAGGTCCTTGTAAGCCTGTGCTTCCAGGCCAACCTTTTCCTCCCTTTTCTCCTTTCTCACCAGGCATTCCTTCTAAACCGTCTATGCCAGGTGCGCCAGGAACACCTTTTTCTCCAATAAGACCTCTTGGACCTTGTGGTCCATCAGGTTGGTTTAAGCCCGGTGGTCCCTGAGGACCCTGTAAACCTTGAGATCCTTTCGGGCCTTGTGGTCCGGGAGATCCTCTTCCACCGCCAGGGGCACCACGGGGACCCATAAAACCCACAAGTCCAGGTAATCCAGGCACACCAGGTTCTCCCTTTGGTCCAGATGGACCATCCAAACCTCGAATTCCAGTTTCTCCTCGATCACCTTTTAAACCAAGTGGACCTGGTGCTCCAAAATGTCCTTGACGTCCCTTTAAAGCAAAGAGTTCATTAAAATAACAATGAAAACAGTGTGAGTGAGAGAATATCAATACTCACTCTTGGTCCAGTTGGCCCGGGAAGACCCTTTTCACCTTTCATCCCGTTTCTGCCAGCTAGCCCAGCAGAACCGATATCACCCTTCTCACCAATCAAACCAGGCGAACCTTGTTCACCAATTTGACCCTTTTCACCGCTTATCAATAAGGGGCCACCATTATCAGTCAAAGCCTCATATTGAGCTGGATCCCCTTTGGCACCTTTTTGACCCTTCATTCCAGGAAGTGGCATAGGAATACACATTTCTCCCTTGTCTCCCTTTACACCAATAAAACCTGTCAATCCCTGCTCACCATAAGTTCCATTGAAACCACGATCTCCCTTAAGACCTTTCATTCCTCTTTGTCCAGGCAGACCAGATCTTCCCTCCATACCCGGTTCACCTCTGGCACCTTTATCAAAATCACCAATTTCTCTTGCTGGTTCTCCTTTGTCACCTCTTAAACCAACATAACCTGGAAAACCTCTTGGACCAACCATACCAGCCTTTCCTTTCGCACCGGGTAAACCTTGCGTTCCATTGCAACCATCAATTCCATGCAAACCTGGTGCACCGGCTATGCCCACAAATCCTTGAAGCCCTTCGATTCCATTGATTCCCGGAGTTCCAACAATTCCACGTTCACCTTTTGGACCTCGGGGTCCAATTGCACCTGGGTCACCTTTTTGTCCCTTTTCCCCAGATGGTCCGTCCAGTCCCGCATACCCAATTTCTCCTTTAAGCCCCGGAAAACCTTGTGGACCTGGGAACCCATGACTTCCTTTCTCAGCAAAGCATTTCGGTATACAGCTTACATTTCCTGTACAATTTTTAGCCCTTGGTTGCGTTTGGAAGTTTTTCGGGAGATCAATTGCTGTTACGGTATTGTCATCTAACAAATCGGTAATAGGTTCGGGGGTGTTTAGGGTTTCATGGTTGTCTTCGGGGATATAAAAATCACTGTCGATATCATTTGATATACTGTTGGCCCGGGATTGCTGAAAGATTGTTAAACATATTAATTTTGAACTCAGGAATTCATAACTCTATTATTTTACTTACTGCTTGTGCTCCAAAAAGAGTTCCGAGGAGAATTGCTGCGAATGCAAACCTTCAAATAGAAATTTAAAAATAAAACTCTTATGAAATAAGTCTTATACATTTTTCAAAAACGCGTATAAATTGTACCAAAACTTCATCTCTACATTACGACCTCCAAATTATAGGTTATGTTAGTAGAAAGATAAGAACTAAGCGTGATAGCAAAATGATTGACCTTATCGAATACACAATGGTGATTGAGTTAAGCCCATGTAGAAATTGATTGCTCATATTTCTTAAATATTTGAATAATCGGTAGATGTTAACATGTGCCAGCGAATATTTGAAATGTTCTATTGGTACACAAGTGTTATTCAGAAGAAAATAAATAAAGTTATATGATAAATTTAGATTGATTTTTTTTCGTGGCGCATGGAATACGATTGGAATTGCTTTTTTTGTCATTGTAATAGTGTAAGTTCTAAGCTAAACATTTAAAAAAAATTGTATTAGTAAACATGGTGAAAAATATAGATCTGTAAATTTGATCTTAAATCAAACAAAATAAAATGTTTGCCCCATGGAATACAAAAATAGGGGAAATTTGTGTTTTTGGCAGATCTAGATAAAGGATAGATTGATTTATGGCAATATTATACGATTATTTATCAGAAAAAAAATGGTGCTAATGGTGGAAAGTGACGTTTGATTTTCCCACTAGTTTGCGATTCATAAATATTTGTTAACACCGTTCTGTAAATAATGACAATACTTATTTAATATGGGAAAATTTTGATTGGAATAATAAGATTTTTTGTTATGGTCAATGGAACAAAATGCAAAAACATATATTGATTTTGTCCTTGTGTTGGTGTCAGGTTAACTGTCAAACTTTACTAGTAATTGATTACGATTAATATAAACGAATAAAATAATTGTATTCGTGATTGGGCAGGTTAAGGCAACACAATGGACTTCATTAGCAGTCAACTTCATGCTTTGAACGTAAATTTCGACCAAATCATCTAGTTAATTTTTCAAGTGTCATGAATTTCAAATTCAGAATTTTACTTCGCGAACTTCTACTTTAAGGTCATAGTACAAAAAGAACCAACAAAATTACTGTCTACAAAACACTCCTCAGAGAAGTTAAAACACCATTACGAATTATATATTGTATACTAAGGAAATACTAGTTATTTGTTTTCAAAATTGAAAGAATTAAATGAAGTTGTGCAGAAAATAAATAAATCATAGAGTAATAAAGTTCAGCTTTCAGTTGAAGGAAAAAAACATGATCACCTGTCATTTTGACATGACTAGACTTGACTTGAATTAGGTAGATTTTTCTTGGCTAACTTTTCAGTCAACTTTCCAACAAAGTTGCCTTAATTGGAAGGCCTTAGTTTCAAGTCCCTTATGCCGCCTGAACCTGCCCATTATCACAAAATGCATATGACATAAGTCAAACTGACAGATACGAAAATTCACGATCACTTGTAATTTTACATTTGTATCTCACATGCAGAGGACCTTACAGCCTACGGTAGATTTAAGCCTATCGCCATTAGGAAATAAATAATAATCAATCGGCAAGACAGACAAATTAAAACATTTAAACGTTTGTTTACATTTTTACGTGTAAATATCACAAATAACTTTTAAATTCAACCGAATTCTTAGCAAATATCTTACCAATTTAAATGGGGACTCATTGCCCCAGATTGGTTTTATAAAACACTTCCGGTGAACACTCTTTTCTTTTTTTTCGTTTCCGGTTTATTTCAAAATTTATTTTATTCAAAATAACCAACAAAATTATTTCATAAAAGTTTAGTTTTTGAGTTATGAGTTTATTGTTATATTGGTTGCATTAGGCGCAACTGTTATTTTTAAATAAAAGGTTAAAATTCAAAAACACCACATGAAACTATTTTTTACATATACATTCTTTTTATCGAAAGAAAGAAACGTCCGAACGGCCATCCATGTTTTAAAGGCGACAATATACTAATTTTGTCTTAATCGCCAATAGTTCGCAGAAGATGGAAACTTGAATATTTAATTATAAGTTGACAATAGGTCATTGTGCATGGTGATAATGATAAAGCTCCTGGGTTTTAGATTGCCAAAATACATGTGTGATGTTAATATAAGAATTTAATTTTGTTGAATAAAATATGATAAGAGTGAGCATATTATTATGTAGAGTGTGTTGAAATTAGATTGATTTTGTTTTAAATGTACTTAATTCTAACTCAAGAGTTATCTATAGAAGTTTTATGCCCGAAGGACGACATTTTTAGTGAGAGATAAAATCAGTTTTATTTTAGGACACATTTTCTTAAACGATTATTGGTACATCAGCAAAAGTCAGACACGATTTTAAATGCGTCAGAGTTTTTCATCATAATTACATTTCCATCAAAGGGTGATCCACTTCAATATTCATAAATCAATAATTGCATTAAACAAATAATAAATGGCGGTTTCGATTGGTAAACTCATATTTCGATCTTAAAATTGATTTTTTCCGTGCCGAATGGAAAAGAGTTGAAGCTTTTTGTTATCATGGTAACAGGATGTAGATGCGTTAAAAAATCCCGATCCTAATCCCAACATTTCTTAAATCCATGATTAAATAATGAAAAAAGTGTTTATTTCGCTAAATAGATTCTCGCTCATCAAAAAGATGATTGTCATAATTCAAAAAACATCATTCTTAAGAAAATAAAATTAAAAATTTGAATTTCAGCATAACTTCATAAATAGTATCAATTTTTAGAAATGTATTTTATTTAAGTTTTGTTTTGAATTCCTGAATATTGCAATGACATTCGCGTAGTACGGCTTAGAAACGAATCTCTGTATTTGACAATACGGCCGAAGTTCGGCTCGAGGGTATACTAATGAGCATTTCTAGAAGCGCAAACATTACGGCTGAACTGTTTAAGGGGAGGAATGCACCTGGCTATTTCACTAGAGCATAAGCCGGTAAAATAACGGTAAAAAAGGGTCAGACAAAAGACCTTACGACGAAGTTCAAGCGAAGTAAATGAACTTATCATGATATTATCATCTATCAATTTATACGTTCAATACTATCCAAGAGGCTTAAGTAAGTTGCAGAAGCACCAGCCCAAAGATGGGAGTTATACTCAAGTTTTGGACGTATATAAATCTTGAAGATAACAAGCATTTTTGGTGACATCACGTATGTGATCGTTTCACAAGAGGAGATTGGTAACACACATACCAAGAACATCGACGTGTTCAGTCTCATTGATGCAAGTGGCATCCATGGATAATGGCAATGGGTGTATGTTTTGCTTTAACTATACAAGACAGCATCGCGTTTTCGAAGTATTAAATTCCACATGGTTTTTTAATCCCCATTGAACAATGCTGTTAAGGTGGGAATTTAATGAGCTTATCATATTTTGTCGTTGCAGTTCCACATCCGAAGAAGAGGGATGTGAGTCTGAAAAGGAATATGAAAAGCTAAGAGTAGTATCGTCAGCGAAACAATGTATTGGATTAGAAGTTGCAGACAGGAGATCATTAATAAAAATGAGAAAGTGTATTGGTGATAGAACAAAGCCCTGGGGCACACCAGCATTTATTTTATGGTTTTCAGACTTGAATCAATCCATTCAACTTGTATTAAACGATTCGAAAGGTAATTAAATTACTAATCCAATGAAACAGGGATTCATGAAAACCGAAATCACGCATTTCCGATAAGAGAGCCTGATACCAAACCCCATCAAATGCTTTTGAAATATCAAGTGCAATAATCTTACTTTCTCCAAAGCGTTGTAAAGATTTGCTCCACTGTTCGGTGAGATGAAAAATGAGATCAACAGTGGACCTATTGTTACGAAAGTCGTATTGTCGGTCATTAAAAAGTTTTCGATCTTCGAGATATTTATTGAGCTGATTAATAATAAGCGTTTCCATGACCATGAAAGAATAGTACCCGTGGCATGATGGTTAGTGCATTGGACTGTCATGCGAGAGGTCTTGGGTTCGATCCATGCCTATGCCACCTAAAGTTTTTTCACGGGCACTGCCTCTTGCGAGGAATAAACAAATTTTCGTAGAGTAATTCTTGTCATGAAAAGTGTTTTCTCAAATTTACCGTTCGGATTCGACTTAAAACTGTAGCTCCCTTCCATCCCTGACAACAGTACTCGCACACAGGAATGGTTGAGAGTTGTCAATCACTAGTCCTTAGTTCTCAAACGGACTATTGCGCCACCCAATTTTTTTATTTTACGACCTTTGAAAGAACGAACGTAAGTGCAATCGGTCGGTAATTAGAGGGTGAGGAAGATTCGGCTTTTTCGGGGATGGGCTGGACGAATGCAGTTTTCCATTGTCTCGAAAGGAGACCTGAGGAGTAGCACAGATGAAAAGCTTAGATCTCTAAGGACTCTTGTCAGAGTACGAGTGCGAAAAAAGATTGGTCCCATAGAATCACTTACTCGCTCAAGCACAGGTGGAGTCATAACACTCACTGGCAGCGTAGAATTGGCGGCGAACTGACTAGCAAAGAGATTAGCTTTCCCTAAAGAGCTAACAAAAGGAGTGTCATTGACAATGAGCGTAGGAACCGATGAAGAGGAAGAATTCCTCATGTTTTTACAAATGACCAAAAATTGTTACTGCCTTTGGAGCATTGCAGTATTTTTTGCCGTAATTTTTGGTCATGTAAAAATTTGGTCCGTCGAATATGGGCGTTGCAGGCCTTCCTGGTTTGTTTGAACTTTTTCCGACTCTCCTCAGTATGGTTGGCCATACAGACACGAAAACTTACCTCTTTGGCTCTAATAACCTCTTTACATCTCGCATGAAACCATGCGTTTTCCTTAGGTCTGATACTTTTAACCCTGTTCGGTATAAAAGTTCTCATTCTTAGGAGATTTAAACTTGTGATCATATCAGCGCTGGCGTCACCCTCACTATCAAGGAAGCATAGTGACCAGTTAAAGATCCTGTTGGCTTTCTCGTATTGCCAAACGGTTCTCTTAGGAGCTCTTTCTTTAACTGAACAATTTTGACACGTGAAATTTGCTGATATAACACAGCCTAGAGGAGATAGAACACTAACAGTGTGCTTATTAGGGTCATAGGTAAGAAACAAGTCAAGAGTGCTTTCTGTACGACCTTCAACGTCCGATATTCGTTTAGGCACGTTGACCAGCTAAGTTAGGTGGTTCAACTCAGCGAAGATTTCTGCACACACTCCATTGGTTGTTAGAATTTAAAGTTTTAGAAATGACGCTTATCCATAATAAACTTTAAAGGAATAACTGCATCTTTGGCTGCGTTCAATCCCAGATAAAAGTGGTATTCGGATACCTTTTTGTTATGTTTAAAAGAACAGCTGATCCAAAACAGCTGGGATCTAGTATATGTTGATACCTGAAAGAACAGCTGATTCAACATTTATGGAAAAATTTGAAGGAACTTGCAAAATTGATTTCAAATTTGTATGTTTAGTGAATAACTAAAACTATCCATTGGAAACTTTATTTTATAATCTTTTTGGACCTCGAAATCTAAATATTTATCTGCTTTTTGTGAACAGGTATCTAGGTATCCAACCCCTATAAGGTATCCAAAAATGCCACCCATCCACGATACCCTCTCTAACACGAGATTGAACGCAGCCATTTATGTTGATTTTAGTTTTATCACTGTACTGTCATAGAGAGGAACTTCCGTAGCGACACCTGGGTGGTCGTTAAGGGATTTATTCTGGCGGAATTGAGAATGTACTAAAATGTGAAGTTCTATGATAGTACTAAAGATTTTATATATGTACAATTGTTTTATTATTCCAGGCTACTTACATTTGGTGTAAAGTTTTTGACATTTATAATTACAAGTTGTATATTTACATTAATTTGTTTTAATTAAAAAAAACTCAATTCGTTATGACGTTTCTATATGAACAAAAGACAATATTTTGCACTTTTTTATAGAAATTTAAAAATAAGCTATTTCAAAATTTGGGTGATAATACTGCAGTATTATATACATGTGTAAATAAGCCTCAATGGCAACTTTTCATTCAGTTAATACACTACACATACTAGTTTTTAATAGCTTCCTTGACCAAAAGTTACTATATAATGCGCCACCATGAAGCCTGATATCTCCAATTAATTTAAAGTATTTCATAATTTTGATTTTTATATACAAATATTTCTTTTTGGTCTTTTAAAAAAAAAAATATCTAAAGGGTGTCCCAAAACTAAGTAAGTTCTTTTTTTATATTGTTTTCTTCCCATAGGAAGTTATTGTAATGTATTGTATTACAAACTTTTAAGCAAGATAAATCGACTGACAGGATGTGAAGTTATCAGTGTGGGTCGCATCCCAGCCCCTTTCCATTCCATTACAATGCAGTACATACAAATTCGGGAATTTATTGTTGGTTTATATTGAGTTTTCTAATAGGGACCTGACAAGTGGGAATTGCATTTTTGAACGCACCCTTTTACTAATCATCGAATTTTCATTGTTAATTATTTTGTTAACTCAACATTTTCATCTTGGTAAAATACTGGATTGAGCAACGTCTACAAATTATACAATTTTTCCACCGAAATTTGGTGACTGCACCGTTAAGAGCGTTAACTTCAATTGTCGGTCTTAATTCTGTGATGTTGACGTTTCAGTGAAACAAACGATCATAATCAGTCAATTCTGCGGCATAGCTGAGACCTCATTACGGCATATTTTGAATAAGGAAGTTGACTGAAGAGTTGAAGTCGATGGACCATTTGAAGCAATACGACGTAAGTTCTCCGATTGGGCTGTCAAGTCCTTATTGAAAACTCGTTTACTTAAGCATGTTTTTGTCAACATTCTTTTTTAAAGTTAAAATAAAAAACAAGAAATACAATTGCCATTGTCTCCTAGAAATTTCGACAAAGTTCTGATTTTAAGAACTCCAATTTCAAGCTAACGGAAAACTGTTGTCTGTCAAAATTCATTTAGGAAATTTTAAAATAATCTTACGACACCCTTTATAAAATTAAATATTTTCTATTTCATTGAGATATTGTTGATTTGTCAACATATTAAGAAAGCATACATAACTAACCTTCTGATAATGCGTATGATCTCACTCATTATAATTTTGGATGACAGATGATAAGAAACATTTTTCATCTTAACCTTTGTTACTTTTTTAAGGTCGCACTTATACTTCAATGCATACATGTATGTATGTATATAATTTTTTAATTTGTTTCATTGATATAGTATTTTAAATCATAAGCATAATGTTTGTATTTGAAAAAGAGAGGAAATCGCGTGTCCGATTTTCATAGAGACGCTAACTAAAGTCTAATTATAAATTACACATTGTCAAATACTCAAGACCCTAAGACAACATAATACGAGTAAGAACAAAAATACTATGAAGAAATGTTTAGGATTTTTTTATTTTTTATTCTAGTTATTTTAAAAAATATATTTAACTCTTAAGTTAAATCTAGAAGACCAGGAACAAGGCAAATGTGAAGTGACAGAAGGTATTAAAAATGAACGAAACCACAGACAATCGTATTTTAAACAGTTTTAAGGTCGCCATTAGTTATGAAGATAATGGCTGACACACAAACACGCTTCAGCTTCGGCTTCGCCTGACGTTCACGAGTTCAGCCATACGAATTCAAAGCATGCTATCGCAATGAAACTTTAACTACACATTTTTTTGACAATTGCTCTAGTTCAAATTTGCTGAACATTTGCTTTGTCTGACAGCTCCACAGCTGTACAAAAAGGCAAACAAAAAAATTTGCTATTTGAGGGATTCCCATTATTTATTATAGAAATGTCATTCTATGTAACCTCAAAACAGGCCCATTGTAACGCAGACGAAGCCGAAGCTGAAGCGTGTTTGTGTTGCAGCCATACCTTAAACTCAACAAAAGTTAGATAATTAGAAACTTTTATTGTTATTTCAATAAGAGTACAATAATTCAAGAAACCATGGGCTATTTTTTAATAAGATGAAAGCGTCTTGGGATGCTTCGAGAGAAAAATTTTTCGGGTGATTTTTGGTCCCGTATGCAACTCCTACTCTCACCTCCCTGCGGTGAACATCGGTTGCCTAGTACCTCAACTGGAGATTGAGTTCCAACCCCAGTGGAAAGTTGTTGGGGTCAGCAAACGAGAGCGGGGGGAGAGGTGTTTCCACTAAGGCAACTCTCCTTATCCAGGCGGCAGCGGATGAATTCTCGAGATGGAATCAACGGTGGCGTCTACAGTTCCAGTAAGGTTGAACTACTTAGTGAACACCTTATAGGGCTTCTTCGATATATTCGGAGCCCAGGCCTGTAAGGAGCGGTTTATCCGGCTCCCCTTCCTTGGAGTTATACCAAGGATCTGGCCCTCCAGGTTGGGGGTTGTGCCGTTGGTATGATTTCCTGGCCTCGTAAAAAATACCTTAGTTGCGAAGCACCAACAAGCCTCGGATACGGACGGATTCACTGTTGACAACCCAAGCCAACGAAATAAGGACAACGAACTTCGGATCTGTACGTAGAATGTTAGGTCCCTTAACAGACCACGTGCAGCCGAACAATTAGCGGAGGACCTAAACTGCTGCAAGGCAGATATTACCGCCATACAAGAAGTTCGATGGGATGGACCGGGCAAACGCAAACATAAGCGTAATATGCGGGCAATACCCAACAGAGGAAAAAGATAATGACACCAAAGACATATTCTTCGAGCTCTTGGACAAGACATATGAGCAGTGCCCTGGCTATGACATTAAAATTGTCTTAGGAGATTTGAATGCCAAGCTAGGAAGAGAAGACATCTTTGGTGGCATAATCGGGAGGAACAGCCTGCAAGACACCACCTCCGACAACGGATTCAGGCTGATCGATTGCATTGTGAGGCGAGACGTTCTGGTAGCTGGTACGCCGTTCAAACATCTCAATATCCACAATCGATTGCATTGTGAGGCGAGACGTTCTGGTAGCTGGTACGCCATTCAAACATCTCAATATCCACAAGGGGATATGGAAATCTCCTGATCAATCAACCGTCAACCAGATTGACCACATTGCGATCGACGTATGACACTTCTCCAGTATACAAGATATCCGAATATTCCGAGGGGCCAATATTGACTCGGACCACTACATTGCAAGACCACTTCTCCAAATTATATAACGGCAATGACGAACCGAATTCCGCTGTAAGGGAGATAGAACCACTCAACCTCGGCAACACAGATGAACAATTCCGCCTACCCGACCTTGACGAAGTGAAGATAGCTATATCTAAATTGAAGTCAAACAAAGCTGCTGGAGCTGATGGCATCGTTGCCAAACTATTTAAAGCAGCAGGTGATGACTTGGTAGGGAGCATGCACCAACTCATCTGCAAAATATGGTAGGAAGAAAACATGCCCGATGAGTGGAATATCAGCATAGTTTGCCCAATACATAAAAAAGGAGACCTTCTAAATTGCGTCAACTACAGAGGCATTAGTCTCCTTAACATTGCATAAAAGATCCTTTCTGCCGTATTATGTGAACGTCTGAAGCCGTTCGTCAACAGCCTGAAAGGGGCCTTATCAGTGTGGGTTCAGACCAGGAGAGTCCACTATCGACCAAATTTTCACACTACAGCAGATCTTGGAAAAAACCCAGGAGCTTCAAATAGATACCCACAATCTCTTTATAGATTTTAAATCCGCGTATGACAGCATCTTTAAGGAAGAGCTTTACAGAGCAATATCTACTTTTGGCATCCCTGTCAAAGTTATCCGTTTGTGCAGAATGATGAATTTGATATCAAAAAAGGGTTTAGACAAGGCGATGCACTGACAGTTAGCTAGGGACCGAGCTGGCTGGAGACGAATGTTGGGTGAAGCCCAGGTCCGCCCCGGACTGTAGCGCCACCTTAAGTAAGTAAGTAACTTATTTTGCAATTGTTAATGAAATAATGTAACTAAATCTTTCTACTCAGAAATAAATTAGTAAATAGTTTAAGAACCATACATAACATATTGAAATGAGATGCTCTTAGAAAAAGAATTGAAGCCACAAATTGTGTTTAGGTTTTGCCTTATGCAAGACCCAGTAATTTGAAAACTTACAGTGAAAACAAAATTGATCACGCTTTTCTATGAAAAATTAAAATATTTTGTTTCAAGTCTAAAAAGTAAATGAAAAACTTCAAATTTCTTATATGTATGTAAATATTTTATTTCCAGTTTTATAAATCTTTATGTAAACTTAAATAATTTTATATTTCAAAATATCAAATATAAACAAAAAGAAATGTTCAAAGCTTGATCGATTTTAAGTGTTTTCCTTTTCAAAAACGTCAAACAAATTGTTACATATCCCTGGGCTTAAATTTTCCAACGCTGTTTTTATTTTTGGACAGACTTCTGTTAAATTTGCAGTTTCTAGTGCAATGGACTTTTTTAACACACCCCACAAGTGTTCGATGGGGTTAAGATCTGGGTATTGCGGTGGCCATTTCAACATTGTGGAGCCGTGGTCTGTTAATCATTTTTGGGTGATCTTGGCAGTATGCTTCGGATCATTATTATGCTGGAAGACAACGTCCGAAGCTTTAACATCGAATTTTACCAGCGATTCAATCCAATAACAATTCAAAATCTCAATATAAGATGATGACGTCATACGTCCTTGAATATTGTGTATACTTCCCACTCCTCTCGTCATTCAGAGTAGATTTAACGGAACGAGGTTGTTACTTTTCTCCTGGTGTTTTCCATACCCATTCTCTTCCATCCGAGCCCAAATGGTTAATTTTGCTCTCATTCGACCAAACCACTCTCGCCCAATCATCCGTTGTCCAAGAAGAACATTTTCTTGTGAATTCAAGCCTCAATTTTTGGTGTCGTTTAGTTAGAAGTGTTTTTTTACTTTGGCTCTTCCTCTTAAACCAGCGGACCTTAGTTTCCTGCGAACTGTTTCCGCTGCAATGCGAATGTTTTGGTCTTGGTCCGAGGCTCGCTTGATTTAAACAGCATTTTGAAATTTGTTCATTCTTAAATCTCGAACAATTTTCCGTTCTTCGACCGAAGACAAGATTCGCTTTCGCCCAGCTTTCTTTTTGCAGAGTACATTTTCGATTGAGCCAAGTGATATAGCCGTCAATTCCGCAATTTTCCGGTGTCGTACTCCTTTTCTCAAAAATTCTTCAACCTGCTTTTTTTTTGGTTATTTTTATTGGTTTAATGTTCGATCCCATGATAAGAAATCTCAATCAACAAAATATGAAATTCTCACTTCGTTAATTAACAAAACTAAGCACTGAATATTAATGAGCTCTTACTTCACTTTTTTTTTATTAAATTAAGATCAAGAAATGGAGTCTTTACGATCTAACTCACAAAACGATCACGATGCAACTGCGAATGCGGGCACATAGTAAAACTTACTTTTGAGTAGAGGAGAATACAAACCGTTACAAACTGTGAGAAGAGAAAATTATGTAAGGAATATAATACCTTAAAATAAGAAAACAATTAAAATGAGAGCAATTAAAGAGAATTTGTATTTTGTTTATGGTGACCAATTTTGTGATTTTTCCTTTATTTGTTTTACTGCTCAAAATAAAAAAAAAAAACAAAATCATTGGCTTAAAAAATATTTGGTTCTTTTATTATTGTTTCTTGTTTATTTATTGTTTAATTTCAACAGTAGGTATAGTTTTAAACATTTTTGTTTTTTTTTTATTAATTTAAAGTTTTGATTGAATCATAACATAATTCTTATTTACATTTTTGGCAGTTAGTTGTATTCTCAAAATACCATTTAATTTATTAATAATTAAATTAAATGATAAATAGCGGTATTGAGTATATTATAACCTATACATTAGAAAAAAAGCTATATAAAAACTATTCTATAGAATTACTAAATACAAAAAAGGGAATTAAATTTGTGTGACTCTTAAGTGAGTCTATCATCGGATTTTAATTAAATGTCATTAGTTGTCAAAAAATATAGTTTTTCTTTTTTAATTGTTATAGTTATTTTCAAACGAAAAAAACTAAAATTAAAATGTAACATCTTTAAGAATTGAATTAAAGAAATGGCACGTTTTAACGTCTATAATTTTCGAGAGTCCCTTTCAATAAAACCACAACTATTTTCTTCAATATGACAACAAAAAGAAGAATCGTTAATCGTAAATATTAGAATTAAGATGACAATTTAACAAAAAGAAAGTATCGTAAAATTACTCCATTATTTCATCAAGGTATGATGATTCTTGAATATCACGTGGAGGACGACGTTGGTTTGGCCTGTAACGAGGCGAATATTGATAGTATGGACGACGCTTGGGTGGCTGAGCACGTGTTAATGCTTGAGCACCTGGTCCGATGATAGGGGCCCGATTTATTGAAGAATTATTTCGCCTTCGGCATACTGAACATCTGTAAGCAAAACATTAAGTATAGAATGTATATGATGTTTCTAAAATGCTGCGTTATAAAATTAATCTTACCTGCTTATTTTGCTAGTTTGATCAGCTTTAAGTGTACTCTGCCTTGGTACTGACCATTGTTCATTCTCTTCGATGACACTTAACCAGTATGAAGCAAGAGCATCGTAGTAGTTGCAACGACCGTGTCCGTGACATTCGATGACTGGATTAGCGCGGAACTCCAACAGGCATGAGCCAGGTGACACTAGGTTTTGTCCGAAACCTCCGCTGTTATCGGCAGTACTCTAAAATTTTCAAAAAAAGATAAATATTTAACATAGTTCAAAATATTGTTTAGTTTTGCATACCATTAAGTAACTGTAACCGGTCCAAAGTTCTTCCCAGTCGTGAGGACATTCTGGAATAGACATATTTTGACTGTGCAAGGCAATAACCTTTGTTGTGGTCTCACATACAACACACCTGAAATATAAGGAAATCATGAAAACATTTCTCTTAAACAACCTCTATGTCTGCGTCATACCTTGAAATGTATTTCATTAGATCCCTCGATTGAATTGGTGCCATTGTTAATGACATGGGCTCGGCAGTAGACAGCCACATGCTGTCATCGTTGTTTTGAGCATAGTTGCAGACGTTGTTGAAGTCACACAGCATGAATGGCATTGTAGTGAAGCGCCTCAGACAAGATCCAGCAGCTCCCAAATCCTGGCCAACAGCTCTGGAGCTACCAATATTACCGGCAATGGAATAACCTTCCCAAAGTTTTCCTGTATTGGCTGGGCACTCGGGTATTTGGATAGTTTGAGAGTGACGTGCGAAAATGTATCCTCGGCTTTTTGGTGGGGGTGGTGGGGGAGCACGGTCACCACGCTCTCCTACTTCTCCCTGAAGACCATCAGATCCAGGGAATCCGGCTGGACCTTGCATACCAATTTCTCCAGGTGGTCCGTAGGGTCCCTCGGGTCCTTCTGGGCCAACATCTCCTTGAAGACCCTTCAATCCGATGTAACCTCTCAAACCAACTTCTCCGGCTTCTCCCATTTCTCCTCTTTCACCTTTGAAACCAGGTAAACCTGCCTCACCACGATCACCAGGTAGTGCATAATCAAACGAGAAAGTAACACCGGCTTCTCCCTTTTCACCATCCAAACCAGGAAGACCATCAATTCCACTCCAACCAATATCACCCTCAAGACCACGAGGTCCTTTCAAGCCCATTGCTCCTATGCGACCAGTAAGTCCAACCTCACCAGTTTCACCCTTAGCTCCAGGAGAACCATTAATACCGGCGAAACCCTCGTCACCAGCGTCTCCAGTGCGACCTCTAATGGCAATACCAACTTCTCCTTGCTCACCCTTGATTCCCATATCTCCTTGTTCGCCCTTAGCACCTTCATGACCACTTAATCCATTTCTTCCTGGTGGACCAGTGAAACCTATGTCTCCGCGTACACCCTTGATACCTTCTACTTGGGGTCCAGGCAGACCTATCAAGCCGTTAACTCCGTAATCTCCTTGTTCACCAGGAGCTCCCTTTTGTCCATCTCTTCCTGGTCGTCCTACAAGTCCATCGTATCCAGCTTCTCCTTCATCACCTCGTTCGACATTTTCTGGGAAAGCACCTTGGGGACCACGGTTACCTCGTTCACCAATTTCACCCTTTGGACCAGTAATTCCATCGATTCCTGGACCACCAACTAGCCCAATATCACCGCGTTCACCCATGGAACCTGCGTATCCCATATCTCCTTGCATACCTTGAGCACCTGTGTCACCAGTTCTGCCCACAGGACCAGCATCACCTTTGTCTCCCTTTGGTGCAAAGCCACGCAAACTACGGCCAGGTTTACCTTCTTCTCCCATATCACCAATTTCTCCCTGTAATCCTTGTTCACCTTGGAAGCCACGATCTCCTTGTTCTCCTTTTTGACCAGGTCTTCCAAAGTTTCCAGGTTCTCCGTAATCTCCCTTCGGTCCCATTGGTCCAAAGTCTCCACGAGGTCCCATTTCTCCCTTAATTCCGTAAAAACCATCTCTTGCTCTAATAGCGGGCAAACCATCCATACCTGGTTCACCAGTTTCTCCTTGAAGACCTGTGTCTCCATAGTCGCCACGTTCACCCTTTGATCCGTTGATTCCTTGCAGGCCATTAAGACCATCCAAACCTTTGTCTCCTTTAGGACCTTGTTGTCCATTGAAAGCGAGGCCTGGGTCTCCTTCTGGACCACGCTCACCCTTTGCACCAGGACGACCATCCAATCCAGGAATGCCTACATATCCGGGAACACCTTCTTCACCTTTAAGACCGCTAAAGGCACGTTCTCCCTTTCTTCCCTGGGCACCAATATAACCTCTATCACCCATCTCTCCCTTACGGCCACTGAATCCAGGTTTTCCAGAACGTCCGATGTATCCCAAATTTCCCATTTCACCCTTAGGTCCCATTGGACCTGGTTCACCTCTAGGCCCGATGTCTCCTTGACGTCCGTCAATACCCATTTCACCACGGTCTCCTGGGAGGCCAGCAATACCTTGATAACCCTCACTTCCGGGCACTCCATGAATTCCTTGTACTCCGGCGTCTCCGACTTCTCCTCTGCGTCCAGGTAAGCCAATGTTTCCCTTTGCACCTTGAACACCTACTGGGCCAGTTGGACCAATATCACCCTTTTCTCCCTTTTGTCCATGTGGTGCTGTTCTGCCATCACGACCCGGTTCACCTACTAATCCAGGAGGACCTGGAATGAAATCTCCTCGCTGTCCCTTTCTACCTGCTAGACCATATAATCCAAGAGGTCCATCGTCACCCTTTTCACCTTTGTATCCACGAACTCCTTGACGACCAGCGGGACCGGGGAAGCCGGCGAAACCCTTCTCACCAATTTGTCCTTTTGGACCAGGATAACCTTCTTTACCAATTTCACCAGGCAGAATGTTAAGACCAGGATCACCTCTTTGTCCTTTTCTTCCTGGAGTACCAGTTAAACCAGGTGCACCATCTAATCCTGGGTTTCCTGGCTCTCCAGGTTTACCTGGGTCTCCTAGAATACCTGGATAACCTTTGTTTCCTGGCATTCCTTGAACAGTAGGCCCAACCAAACCAATATCACCCCGCCTGCCAGCCATACCTTCTTCTCCAGCTTGTCCTTTGATACCCATAGGTCCAGCAGGACCGTCGTTTCCTTTATCACCTTTGTCACCTTTGTTGTCGATAATTGGTCCTGGGCCAGGTTCACCCTTTTGACCCTTCAAACCAAAACTACCGTGCTCTCCTTTTTGTCCACTGTAAATTAAATAAGTTTGTATTAATTGAAACAAAATTTTAAAGATTGAAGTTCTTACTGTTTTCCGTCGTAACCAGGAGTACCGATTAGGAAATATAATGGAGTATCAGCTGCTTGTCCCTTTAATCCGTCTCTTCCATCTAAACCGTTTAGACCATCTTTACCTGGTAGACCGGGTTCTCCAAATTCACCACGTGGTCCGTACTCGCCTACGGCACCAGGTCTTCCTGGATATCCTGGGAAGCCTTTGTCACCTTGTTCACCTTGCTCACCACGCTCACCAATATCACCAAAGTCTCCTTTTTCAGTTGCTGGCAAATTACCAATAGTTAAGATTCCACCATCTCTACCGGGTAATCCCTGTCGTCCTGTTTCTCCTGGAATTCCACTGGGACCTTGAACACCTTTGAATCCCTTCATACCTGGGAATCCAGCTTGTCCTTTTGGACCTCTGGGACCACTTAAACCAGGTTTTCCTGGAAAACCGGGTAATCCTGCGAAACCAATGTCACCCATAGCTCCTTTCAGACCTCTTGGTCCTGGTGGACACACACCACAGTCATCTCCTCGTTCACCTTTGTCTCCCACATAGCCAGGACTTCCATCATAACCATCTGTTCCAGGAGGTCCTCGAGTACCGGGGCGACCTTCTGGACCAGGTGGACCAACAATATCTACACCCTCACCTGGCAGACCCTTCTCACCTGGTAAACCTGGTTCACCTGGAGAACCTCTGTAGCCATGAGAGCCTGGTCGACCAGAGTCACCAGGGTAACCCTTGGGACCCATTATATTCAAACCATCGTTTCCTGTTTGTCCTGGGCGACCAACTGGACCATGTGGACCAATTTCTCCTTGTGGTCCAGGTGCACCAATCTCACCGCGATCTCCTGGCTGTCCTCTTATTGAAACTCCACGTTTTCCATGATGACCATCGAGTCCAGTATCTCCAGGTGGTCCTGCGGGACCCATGTGTCCTCTGCGTCCGGGCTGTCCAGGAATACCATTTACACCCATAGGACCCATTTCACCTATATCACCCTGAGGTCCTTCAGATCCAGGAGAGATTTCATTCAAATTAGGATCGTAGATACCAGGTGGACCCATTGGTCCTTGAATACCGGGGGTTCCATCGTAACCTTGTTCTCCAGTTGAACCATCAAGACCCATGAGACCATCAACTCCAGGATAACCTGGTGCACCTTTGTGTCCTTTCTCACCAGCAACACCAGCCTCACCGACTCTTCCCGGTTTACCACGTTCACCTGGTGCACCTTCATCACCACGCTGTCCGGGCTGTCCTTCACGTCCAGTTTCACCGTACTCACCAATCAAACCTCTCATTCCCTTATTGCCATGTAAACCCTTATCACCTTTTCCTCCCTTCTCGGTGTTCGGTTTGGTAAATCTATTGAAGTTTCTAATATCATCGGCTGGCTCTCCTTTTTCTCCCTTCATTCCAACTCCAATGAGGGCATCATGTGGTTCCGCTTTGTCACCTTTAAGTCCCTGCAGACCCCTCTCACCCTTGGGTCCATCTAATCCAGCAAATCCGATGTCACCTTTATTTCCCTTCATTCCCGCATGACCTTCTGGACCATTTATACCAGCAGGACCTTCTGTACCTCGATCTCCTTTTGTTCCCTTAGAGTTTGTACCACCATCTCCGGCTTCACCGGTTGGTCCCGCTTGTCCTGGCTTTCCCATTGGACCGCGTCGGCCATGTTCTCCAGGTATACCAGGGTTTCCCATAGCACCATCTTGACCGTTACAACCATCGATACCGTGTGGTCCTTGAGGTCCATCAGCACCAGGTGGTCCCTAAAGATCAAAATCATAACCTGTTTCTAAAGAAAATATACAATAAAATTTTACCCTTGGTCCTTGAAGTCCAGGTCTTCCTGTCTCACCAACGTCACCCTATACAACGAAAAATAAAATTAGCTTAAAAGTTCACACTAAGAAAGATTCTCTGTTTACCCTGTGTCCTTTGTCTCCCTTTGTTCCGTATTCGCCTACATCACCATCTTCACCGGTTCTTCCGAAGGCACCAACAGGACCGAAATCACCAGGTGGTCCTTCCATTCCTTGAACTCCCTCTGGACCAATCATACCAGGGGCTCCCTTTAAGCCTTTGCAATCACATTGTGTTTGATTACAGACCTTAAAAGAAAAAATAAATGAAAATTATTAAGAAAAAAATAAAAGAAGAGGCAGATTGTTTTTAGAAGAAGAAGGCCTAACTTAAAATGAACTTAACGAGGCAAAAGTGAACTATACCAATTTAACTCAGTTAAGTTAAGTTTCGTATTAATTCGCGAAACTATAAACAACAGCAATTCATAAAATGTAAAATTCTAAACCCATTTATCTTAACCAATTTTAATTTTGTTACTATAAATTTGACATTTACTAATTTTATTAAACGAAAACTTTTCGTTATGTTTTGACATTCATGAAACTATAATCAAGAACTATTCATAAAATGTTAAATTTTAATCCCATTTATCTTAATGAATATAAAGTTTCTTTTTTGTCCACCAATTTTGACATTTACTAATTTTATTTAACGAAAACTTTTCGTTATGTTTTGACATTCATGAAACTATTCATTAAATGTTAAATTTTAACCCCATTTATCTTAACGAATATAATATTTCTTTTTTGTCCACCAATTTTGACGTTTGCTAATTTTATTTAACGAAAACTTTTCGTTAAGCGTTGACATTGACTTCGATTCAGATGATCTATGCCTTTAGTATTATCGAGTTCACGCTACATCAAATCGAACATTTTTTTTAAAAAGATAATTCTTTTTGTATTTTGTCACAAAGAGTAGAAAGTCAAAAAGTCAAGACTTATGGGGTACACTTTCCAATTGAAATCAATTTAACCGCGATGTGTGCTTATTTTTTTATTTTCTTCATTTTTTCGTTCTCTGTAATGTGGCGTCTTCTGCCGCTTAAGGTCACACTCCTCTACCCTGACTATCTTCTCCTGGATGGCAGACTTGTTGTGAGTATGGTTTGTAGCTCCATATTGGCCTGATGAATTTGTGAGATATACAAATTAATAATGTTGATGGAGCACTAAAATATTATACTCGTGCGGATGTTTAAGATGATTGGGGGGCAATATATACTATAGTAGGTGTACGCATAGCAATTGTATCTTTGTTAGGCTAGCTCTATCTACGTTAAGCTGCAGAGAAAAAGATATAGGACGATGTGTGTGGTTTATATATTATGGTGATGCGGTTGCAATATTAATAATAAAATGGGACTTCATGAGAATTAACACAACACATTTGAATGAACGCACGTTTACGAGTTTGAAGGCAAAAGGAAGGCAAATGGTAGTAGTTGCAGTTGAAGTCGAAGATGGAGTTGAAGTTGAAGCATTGAAAAGTGATGACTTAATGAATCAGATATTCCCTACAATTTGTATTGATATATCTTTTCAAAAATATATGTACTGTACATACAACAAGTTATAAGGACGGTACACCGATAGGCATTTATTAAGTCTTCTCTTATAAATTGACATTGTAGGTTAGGTTTATTTCATACATTTGATATGCTTTATAAAGGTGTTAACCTTCTATTTAAGATAAATACGAAGAATACGAGTACATGATTGTAATTCTTTACAAAAGAAAAAAAGCGTGAGAAACTTGCGATCTGTTCGATAATATGCAAACATGGGGAAAGGTATTAGTCAATTGAATAAGATTTATCAAAAAGTTTAAAACTTGTAATTAAACTAGTCATACTTTTGTCAAAAGAAGAACTGTCATAAATGTCTTACAATCAACAATTTGGCCAGTTTATATTTCTAAGATCTGAGACTGATATTTTCTTATTTTCCAAAATAAACAAATAATTCTTGATACAACTTTCTCAGAAATCTGAATTCTCTATCACACAATTCAAAAAGGAGGAAATGCAAAACTATTTTGATTAAAAGGTGACAAAAGTGAATTGTGTTTCTATTTCATTATCCTGCTCTGTCTGAGGAAATTCTTAGGTAAATCCTAGAAATATATAAACTGACCTAATGTTACATAAAAGACAGGTTCAGATGACATCGGGTGTATTCATAAACGCCAGCCTAACTAAGAACTGCGTTATCTGCATTCATAAAGTCAGATTTTCGATCGAACCTTCCTAGTCAAACTGCAGTACCTACCATTCATAAACGTCAAACTGTCGTAAGCGTCGGGAAGATTGAACAGCTGCATTTGTTTCGCTGCAAAAAGAGCGGGACGAAGCGGCACTGCACGGCACGATAGTTTTTTAAGCTTAAAAATAGTTTTTGCAAGATATTTGAGCCAATAATAATTTTCTTTTATTTTTCGGTAAGCAAATCAAAAATCAAGTTCAACAAAATTAGTTTGGCAGCCATTTTTCTCTGACGTTTATGAATTCTGCTTACATACAAATCGGACTAATAGGCTTTTCACACCAAGTCCGAAACCCGGTCTTCGCTCAAGTTTTCCCATACATTTTTGGTGAACCACAAGTTTTCGTAAACCTCAAGTTTTCGTAAACCTTAAGTTTTATATAAAATAGTAGCAATTTAAAGTTGAACTAAACAAACAAACCTTTCGAAACATTCAGCACTGAAATTTATGCAAACAAAACAGCTGATGGCTGCTGTCAAAACAAATATTTCATTTTGAAATAAATTTGGTCGTGGTAAGTAATATTGTTTATACAAATTCCTTACAAAATAAGAATTATTGATTTTTGTTTTTCATTTACAGAATATGGAAGAGAAAAAAAACAAGAAAAGGAAACTTTGGGGGAACTACGTGGCAGCAGAAAAAACAGCGGTTCTTTTATGATGAGTTTCAAACGCTCTTTGTTAAGCGAGGAACCGAGAGTTCTTAATGACGTTTCCAAGGGATGCGTCTTCCAACTCGGCGCCACAGATATGTTCTACGCTTTCGCTTGCTACCTGGAGAAAGACTTTCCAGTAACTCCGTTCAATCACAAGGATTTGGGAGATATGAAAAAGGCGACAAGTTAATTTGTGGAGGAGATTAAGTATGAAAGCTAGGAAGATTTGCGCCAAAACATTCCAATTTGGGAATCGTTGTTCCAGTGAATAAAACCACAACAGTGGGCTATCGACCCTTGATGGAAAGCGATGTCAACATCAAGAAGATCCTCAGTGTTTTGGACAAGCCAGGCCAGTGTGATTTTGGTACGAATCTGGAACTAGGAATTGGCCTTTTCTGCTCCGGCAATAAGGACCTGCACGAAATCGTTCAGAACCTTCTCAACCTCGTCTATAAGTTGCTCGGACAGCCACAATATAATAACAAAAGCAATAGTCATTAGCTCAGTATTTTGGATTGAATTTGTTGTGAAAGAAGAAGAAAATGTTTAAAATAAAATAAATTTTTACTGTAACAGTTTTGTTTGTTGTTGATTCTATTATATATTTTCTACACAATTAGCTTCTCCTTAGTGAATTGTTTGGACCGGTTCAAGTGAACTATGTGAAAAGGCTATAAGTCAGACCTTTTTGTTTACTGCAGACATTCTGCATTGGGAGTGTGTTCATAAATGCATCAGAAAAGAAATGCGATTGTACTAGCGCAGATTTTCTGCGTTTATGAATATACCCATAAGAGACTTGAAAGTAAGGCAAGTTTCTAGTATCTGATTGGCTAGCTGCCCAAAAATTATTGGAAAGTTGACTGAAAGGTTAGTCAATGACAGTTGATCATGCTTTTTTTATTGAAATGATCTAATCTATTTATTTTCTTCACAATTGCATTTAATATTTTGTATAAAAAGGTTACTTGTCAAATTGGAAACTTAATAAGTAATATTTCTTTGCAATACAAAATACGAAGCGTGACGTTCTTTAAGCTTGCCTGAGGAGTGTTTTGTAGGGAATAATTGTTTGGTAGTTTTTGTACAATGTGCCTTGGTCAAATTTTACGTTCAAAGAATGCACTTGACTGCAAATGAAGTCCCTTATGTTGTCCGAACCTGCTCAATGTGTCAAATTATAAGATGTCTTTGTTTGAGACATCAGACAATTAGTGACAGTTTATACATCCTGCATACATACATGTATTTAGCAGTTTTATCAAGGTATTTATATAAAGGTATTTTGTTATTGTCAGGTCTTTGACAGCTATTGTCAGAAACACCAATGTGATAAAATAAACTGAGTTTGATTTCATATTTTACAATCAAAATCTGTTAACTGTCAACAGTAAGATCGATCAAAACACCACTTTCAAAACCAAGTTTCGCTTTATCAATTTCATAGAACACTGTACGCATTCTTTTAACTTTCCAGATTTCTTAATAATTAATTGAAAGTATTTTTGGTTCAATATTTACCCACAACAAAAATAACCAGACACTATGGCGACAAAATTCTTTGCATTAAACACTCAATTTTGTGTGTGCCTATCGATCGCCCTTGATCCATGAAAAAGTCTAGTCTCTATAGGAATTTTGTCAACAAAAATATTCATGGTCAAATTTTATTTACATTATGGATCATTGCCAAGATCACTTTGAAATCTTTCCTAAGATGATCCACTTAAACTAAGACAAATGTCAAAGAACTAATTTACAAATTACCATTTGTCATATACTCCAAAGGATATTATACGCATTTTTATACTTGACACAGTCAATGATTTAAAAAACAAAATAATTTAAATCTTTTCCTCTTCATCCCTTCACACTTATCAATGCACATATGCATTTTGTATTTTGTTGTTGTTGTTTTTATTTTTAGCTGACAGAACAGTTGGACAAGTTTAAAAAAAGGGGGAATTCCTAAAAATAGTCTTGCATTTCTTGATTATGAAGTCGGAAAATGCATTTTCATTATTACTTCCACAAAAATGACTCAGAATCATGAGTTAGTTCCTTGTATTGTGGGTGGGTATAACAATTATGGTGACCATATTTTAAGTCACATAAATAAAGGGCTCCCTGAAATTACGCCATAGGAAATTACGCCAAAAAAATAAAATGGAAAAAACGCCAAAAATTCTCCATACAATTTTTTGGCTTTTTTTTCCTAGGAAAAAGAACCCAAAGAGTTTGGTGTTAATTCCGGAATTTTTGGCTATTTTTTCCGAAAATTTCTTGGCGTTTTTTCCTTTTAGAATAATGAAAAAAGGCCAAACAATTTTTGTTTGGAAAAAACGCCAAAAATTTGCTTTTGGACTTTTTTTCCAAACAAAAAAGGAAAAAACGAGCAAAAATAAACTTTTTAGTTTTTTTCCAAATCTTAAAGCAAAAAACGCCACAAAACAAACTTTTTGGTTTTTTTTCCTAATCAAATAAGGATAAAAAGCCAGAAAATTAACCGTTTATTCTTCCAAATCAAAAACAAAAAAGTACATGTTTGTCGAATGTATTCATATGGTATACAAAATTATATAACGGCAAATAACAGTATTTTACATGTTTTTCACGAATTTTGAAGAGCATATTTTGTTAAATTTTTTAGCGTGATCAGTAGTGATTGATAGTTTGTTGTTTCCATACACGTTAGTAGAAGAGCATTTTGATAAAGCGATGGACAAAATGGAAAGTTTTGATTATGAAATTATAAGTGGTAAACAAAAAAATAGCAAACTTTTGTACGTAACAGAACAAAAACAAATACACAAAAAAAAATGTGTGTATAAAAAAGATGTTCTTTACATTTGTTATATTAACAATTGTGGTGCTAAAATGAAAGTAAAAAGTGATGGATTGTGTGTAAAAGCAAAGAACTTCATTGACCAATGTCCGTGTTGTCGGGAAAATGTGGCAGATGTCCTTCAGGTTTACATTAAATATCTATACAAAAATTGACAAATTGAAATAAACAAAGTTATAAGAAAATGTGTTCTACAAAACAAATGCACAAGTACCTATGATAATAATCAACGGCGGGGGAGGCAGCGCGTACGCGTCGCGTTCGCCGTTGCGGCGCGACGGGCGCGGCGCCGCGCCACGCGGGTTGCACCGCGCCGCTCCATGTTACGTCGTACGTTCAGATTCTTTTATAGACTTTTTGGGCTTTAATTCCAAATTAATTTTGGAAATTAAGCCAGAAAAAGCTCTGTTCATTCTTTAAAAGCTTAATTTCCAATACTAACCCGTGGCATGATGGTTTGTGCGTTGGACTGTCATGCAAGGGGTCTTGGGTTCAATCCCTGCCTGTGCCACCTTAATTTAAAAAAATTAATTTTCGCGGGTACTGCCTCTTGCGAGGAATTGACAAATCCTTCAAGAGTAATTCTTGTCATGAAAAAGTGCTTTCTCAAACTAGCCGTTCGGATTCGGCATAAAATTGTAGGTCCCCTCCATTCCTGACAACATTACTCGCACACAGGAATGGTTGAGAGTTGTAAGTCACTAGGCCCTGGTTCACAACGGACTGTTGCGCCACCCCATTTGATTTTTTTTGAATTTGGAAATTACACCAAAAAGTTCTTATTTTTTTGGCGTTTTTTCCATTTTAGTATTTTGGCTCTTTTTCCAAAAGTTTGGCGTAATTTCCACACTTTTTGGCGTATTTTCCTTTTTGTTTTTGGGCGTTTTTTCCTATTTTTTTACGCCAAAATTGTTTGGGCTTTTTTTCCAAAACAGTTTTTGGCGTAATTTCCTATGGCGTAATTTCAGGGAGCCAAATAAAGTGATTTTTGTTTTTTTTTTTTTTTGTCGGAAAACAAAATGTCATCTAATGAATGTTCTCTTTTCTAAAAGATGAGAAAATTACTTATGAATTTTAAGAAGAAATAAAAACCAGAAGAACATACACATGTGCTAACGCATTAAACGTAAAAATCGTGAAATATAATTTCTTAAGAGTGACAACTTAAACGTCAAAAAATGGGAACGGATTTTTTAAGAAGATTTAAGGCATTTTTTACTATGTACATAAGTGGGGTATACCTCAACCCGTATAAATCTATGGAGTATACATAATTACTTATTCGAATCTGTCAACGATAAAATTGACAGGCAGAACTGTGGAAAATGGACGAAATCCCCGAAAACTGTTTGATTTTGAGGTTTAAGTATTTGATTAAATTATAAATAATGAAAATATGTTCAAATGTATGTTTGTTATTGATTTTTGAAAAAGAAGTATTATTTATCAGAATACTCATTGATGTAATTATCCTTAGATAAATAAAGAAATACCGAATATTTGGTCACCCTAAAGCCATAAAGAAGAAAAAAACTACGAAGTTCATTGACATAGATAGTTCATTTCAAATTTTACAAGAAGCTAAACGGGAAATATGTTTATTTTGATTTTAATTAAGTAAATTAAAATTCTTTGGTTTCTACGGAATGTAATACATTTAAGGAAAGGTAGATAGAAAAGTCAAATTGACGTTTTATTGATTTATGATTATATAATTGATATAATGTATAAAAAAAAACAATAAAATGAACGAAGCGCCTTTTAAAATTGTTATTAGTTTTAGTTGTTATAAACCAAGTGTAATAATAGGAGTGTTATTATGAACGTACCCTTAAGTTTATTGCTAAAATGTCAATGTTCAAGTTCAGGCTACATAAGGGACTTGGCTACCAAAAAATTGCCTTCCAATTAAAACAACTCTATTGCAAGCTCGATTGGAAAGTTAGTCAAGAAAAATCTCCCTAACTATTAATTCAAGTCAATTTATGTCAGAATGACAATCGATCATGTTTTTTTTAATTAACTGAAAGTTGAACTTTATTCCTCTACGATTTATTAATTTTTCGCACAATTTCATTTAATATTTTGTGTAAAATTGTTTCTCGACAAATTGGAAAAGAAATAAGTTACATTTCTTTACGATACGAAATGCAAATTGGGATGGACTTGTAGTTTGCCTGAGGAGTGTTTTGTAGGCAATAATGTTTTTGGTAGAAGTTTGGGAAGTAAAGTTCTGAGTTTGAAGTTTATGGCACTTGAAAAAGTAACTAGTTGTACGTTTAAGGTATGCAGTTGATTGCAAATGAAGTCCCTTTTGTTGTCTGAACCTGCCCAATGTCAACAAATTCAGGTAAATCAAAGTTGATCAAGTTCATATTCTCAAAAATTTATTGATGATGATATTTTGACGTTTATCAGTTGGAAATCAAATTATTGATTTTAAATATAGCATTTAACAATTCTAGAAGTGTTTTTGAGGATGGTTGTCTGCCTAACTTTGAGCTTCGTAAGACATGTTCATAAAGTCAAGTCTGCCACCAAACAAACACAGATGAATTGCAGAAATATAAATGGGTTTGTTCACAAGATTTTTTTGACAGAAATTGTTGGTATGTCAAATTTTGAAAAGTGGGGATGAAATTCTCTTTCTTTTCAAAGATTGTTTGAAGAGACCAATAATCTCTGCCCTGAAAAATTTCTTTTACAGAATTTGTAGGGAGTGGAAATTATTGTATTCTCTCGTGAGCGCTCTTTTCTTTAATGTGGAGCAGCATTTGAGCAACAATTGTTGACAGTTGGCAGTTTTGGTCAAGGTTGGGAACAGTACTTATTTGTTCCTAGACGTCATAAATGACATAAGGGTAGCTGATCGTGATTTTTTTGTATTTAAATTTTTTAAAAATATATTTCTTGTTTGCAATTAATGGAATGTGGCTAAATAAATTTTTAAATGAAAAAAGAATTGGGCAGGTTTAAGAAACATAAGGGACTTTATTTGCAGTCAACTTTATTCTTTGTGCGTCATAAATTTCAAATTCAGAACTTTACTTCGCAAATCTCTACCTTAAATTCATAGTACAAAATTACCAACAAAATTATTGTCTACAAAACACTTCTCAGGTAAGTTACAAGCCCTTCACGATTTGTATTTTGTTTGTAATAAAATATTATTATTCCTTTTTAAATTAGACAAGGAACCATTTTACCAAAAACACGGAAAATAAATAAAACACAGCTTTGAAGTTCAGCTTTCAGTTGAATGAAAAAAACATGATCAATTGTCATTTTGACATAAGTTGACTTGACTTGATAGTTAGGAAGATTTTTTTTAAACTAACTTTCCAGTCAAAATTCCATTAAAGTTACCTTAATTGGAAAGCAATTTTTTGACAGCTGTCCAATCAGATGCTAGGAACTTGCCTTAATTTCAAGTCCCTAATGTTGTCTGACCCTGTCCATTGTCTTGGAAATATAATTAAATTCTGGAAAAAAATCATTCTGGAGGTCTTTGAAGTTAAGAAAGTGGATCCAATCTTCTCCTTTGATGCCCTGAAATTAAAAAATAATATCTCGCACCAATTTTTGATTTCCCTCTGACGTTTATGAACATTCAGTGACTACTTAAAATTGTACTCAAACAGGCCTTCACACGTTCTGAAAAATGGGTGTGTTCATTAATGCAACAAAGCAGAAAGACTATTGTAAAATCAAAAGTCAGCATAGGCGGCGTTCTTAGCGGAGCTCAGGATCATTAATAATAAATTGAAAATATTTTCAACTTGTTCTTTTCTCTTATATTATAAATGGTTCATAAAAATCATCTCCACACAGAAATAAAAATACAAATCATCAAAAATATGATGTGAACGTTAAAAGTTTAATATTCTACGTATTTTTGATGGCTTTTATTTAAATTTGTAGCTGTCAGAACGTACTAATTTTTTTCTTGGGATTATAATTTCTTCACTGGAAATCACTGTGTCTAATATACTTGTATGTATCTATAATATAGCCTCATAAATCAAATTCAGGAAGCACGATCTACTTAGCTGTTCAACTATCAAGCAAACTCCAAGAATTGAATCATGCAGTGATGTAGTACTGAAATTCCGGTTAAACTCTAGGTGGCAAGCTGTTGTACAGAAATACAAAAAAAATAAGTAAAAACAAATACTGATCTATCAACGGGGTACTTGCGAACCATCTTAGTTTCTTATTTCTTCCGCCATCCATAACAAGGGAACTGTACAAGGAACCTTTAAGACTTGCAAAAATACTCCACCAAATGCTTTGTATCCGTGCGCTTGAATGCAGTTCAATGAAAATGAGAAGGTATTTCAAATATGGTACATTATTGCAGATGGTCCTTCAGCCAGCAGCGTTTAGCGATCATCGTCCACGAATCGCCTAGCGCAACAAATTGAATGTATTTACCGCCCGCGAACCGTCCCAACAACACATCAAGCCACAAGCGGGTGCTTTCTATTTCTTAAGATTAATTTCGTCATTTATTAGCAAAAGATTGAGTGGATCGGGGATATTGGCGAACGAAAGAAACTAAGTGGAGAAAAAGATACAAATAAAACGTTGCAATTGATGCTAGAACAAATAATAGAAGACGAATAAACATGATGCTTCAACGGATAATTATAGAACATTTACCGGCTGAGTTCTGTGAGCTGAGCACACATGTGTTTGTTTTGTTTGGAAGAGTTAATGCAACAGTTATTTGATGATCTGTCGAATCGAACAGTGTTTTATTTTTACTTGTGAGGTTGTGATACATCTTATATCTTATATGTAGATGGAAAGATACTTTTAGAACAAATAATGTGTCTAGATATTTGCAAGAAATATGAAACAATGATGATTGAGTGAGTTAATGGGAAGAAAGAAAAGTTTGTCCAGAAATAATATCTTAAGGATGTATACACATCAACAAGAAATGGGTGTGCCCTTTTGAAACGAAACGAACAAGTTCAAAGTGTATTTATCTTTCGTTAAGTTTCCTTTACTTTTATTTAAGTGAGCACGAAACTTAAAGACCCAACTATGATAGACTTAATCGAAAGTAAGCTAATGTCAAAACCGAATGAAAAGTTATCAGAAGTTATCGTCAAAACATAAAGTAACCATAATGGATCCAATAACTTAAGCAAATTTGACATTTGCTTAAGCTCGAGCCATTTAAATGGCTCTTGCGTAATTGCGGGGAAGTTAGTGAAATTTAACGAAATTAAGTAGAAGGTCTGTTATGGTAAGTGACATATAAGGCTGCGTATTGGTTCGTTCCCTTAAGCTGGCTTAAGCTCGGTTAAGTCTATTATAGTGGGGCCTAAACTAGTTGAATTTATGTAATTTGAAAATAATTTACAAAATAGAGCAGGTTTTGACATTTTTACTTATGGGATTCTGTAATCGGAATGATTATTTGTCCTTCAATTGAAAAAAAAACTGAGCCTACTCCACTTCATAAAAAAGTTTATTTTAAGAAAGTCCTGTAGTAGAATATAAATGAAATTTGTTCTGATTTTTTTGAGATAAATAAATAAATAAACAAAAATAAAAAAAACACACAATTATGCTTTTTAATAAAAAGCTTTAACTTTGCTTTAAAGTGTAAAGTGTAAGCATACCATATCTTGAGTCGGTTTTTAAAGCGTCTAGATGGATTATTCGAGTAAATATACGGCCTTTTCCGGAGCTCAAAGAAAAAAACGCATAATCTTATTGTGGGCAATGAACGTCGTCAAAATGAGAAATTACGAGTCCAGAAAATGGGTGTATTCATAAACGTCAGCCTAACTAAGAACTCCGTTATCTGCATTCATAAAGTCAGATTTTAGATCGAACTTACCTAGTCGAACTGCAGTACCTACCGTTCATGAACGTCAAACTGGCGTCAGCATCGGGCAGATTGTGCAGCTGAATTTGTTTGGCTGCAGAAAGAGCGGACCAAGCGTCACTGGCTCGTAAAGAATGTAAGTAATGGCAAATATTTTGTTAATTTTTTTATAACAATAATTTAAATTACTGTTTTTAAAGGGATGATGAAAGTACTGTATAGATACTGTGTGGATAACTAACCACATTAAACTTTTAATTACAAAACGAATATGCATGGAAATGAAATTCAATGCTGGAAAGAAGAAAAAAATTACATGGTGAAGGACGCCATTTTGACAGCCATTTTTCTCTGACGTTTATGAACTCTGTTTACATACAATTCGGACTTAAGACCCAACTACAATAGGCATAAGCTAGCATATGCGCGCATAAGTAAACGTGCGAATACAAAGAATCTCAATACGAGTGAACATAATGGAGTCTAGCTCCGTTTCGTTCAATTTTTCTCAGTTTCGTTAACTTAAGCACACTTAAGCAAGAGCGATCCTAGTTTCTCGCAGCATAAGTAAAATCTGACATGTAGATACGTGAGCAAAATTGCATTATGGCTATGCAGTAATTTCGCAAACTTAAGTGGATTTTCGTTGGATTTTTGACATAGGCTTATGCCTATTATAGTTGGGCCTTTAGTCAGACCTTTTTGTTTACTGCAGACATTCTGCATTGGGAGTGCGTTCACAAATGAATCAGAAAAGAAATGCAATTGTTCTAGCGCAGATTTTCTGAGTTTATGAATACACCCAATGCCTCACACAAAATGTCATAATTGGACGTTTTGTGCCTTGTCTTGTTAGAACCACATATCTTCCAAGTCAAATTCATCGTCACAGGCAGAAAAAAAGCAATTGGTTATCATTCCATCATGTCAATTTAAATTGGCATGATAAGTGCCTTTGATACATGTCAAAAGCCAGCGGTACCATCTTGAAACCACGAATTAAATAAATGAATGCACCTATATTTAATTGTTGGCTCTTAATTCTTTTGAAGTTTTATTATAACAAGTGAATTGTGTCCAGTTTTTTTATTTCATTAAAATATAGATTTTTGTTGAGGACGTTAAAGCTGTGTATTGCGAAGAAATGAAATGCATATTATTTAAGGTTACGTTTTAAAAATGATGTTCGTGGTTGGTTTGAATATGATCCATTGGGGCCGCATGTCAGCAATAACGGGCCGCATATTCTCTTCCGTCAATAGCCGCTTATCAGTGAATACAAGAGACTTTATATAACCCTACAAAAATTAATCTTGGAGGCCACCCCACAGCTCACCAAATGTTTCCTTCAAAAAATAGATTATTTCGTTGCGTCATGCGAACTGACCATTATTTTGGTAATACATTTTCAATATTGAAAGACGTTCATTAGTAAATTTGTTCATTATGACCAAGTTTCATTGAAACCAAGTTGAGTAAGTGACATCTGTCAAAAAGGCTAACTCTGAAAAAAGTATTGCCAGATTGAAGAACACACTTTAGTAAATTAAAAACGTTAACTATCTATTTTTTGTCACTGAAATTCTTTCGAAAATGACTTCGAGAAAATGGTTTCGTTCAACGATTGGGCATTACATTGCGTTACAGTAACTGACTTTCAAATAAACTATATCAGATGAGTAAAATGAATCATCGCATCTTTCGTTGATTAAACTGGAAGCAGTAACTTAACCGGACTAATATGAGCATAAAAATAGGTTACATTCTTATCAAAAAACACTAGTTTAAAAGTTTTAATTATACGAGAAGAATTTAAATTCTTAATTTTTCTTTAAATTCCTCTCAACAACTTATAATTAAGCTTTTAAGATATAATAATACGCATTCCATATTGTGACTTTTTGTTCTTATAGTAAAAGTTTAACTCAACGAAATGTGCAGTGCATATGGAATGCATGTATAAAATCTTATCAACATTATATTATTTCTTGCATCCGGGAAAAAGACCGATGTTATTGTTTTATTTTATTTTGTTTTTGTTTAATAATAAAAAACAATGCATTACTAAATGAATGTAGTGAAGGAGTGTTCTTTCTTATTTCTCTATTCACAACATCTTGAGGCTTGAGCTCAAATGTAATCTTCAAGCGGAACCATTCAAAGTGATAAAATGTATATGTAAAAAAAATCTTAGTTCATTTTGTATTCAACAAAAGAAATGCAAAATTAAATTTTACTAAAGTTAATAAACTATATTAAATACAAAGTAATGTCATCAGCTGCGATGACATTTCTTAATTGGTTGTTGTATACAAACTTAACGAAGCAACATAAGGTATTGCTGCAATGTTGCATTTTTTTTTGTTGTCGAAAGAAAACAAAAAAAAAAAAGCTAAATTATAATAATAACAATTTTAATCGCAAGTTAAAAAATAAAAATACAAATTTTTATTTTATTTAAAACTGGGTTATCAGCTGTGATTTAGTTTCGGAAATATATTTTATCTGTGTGATGATTAAATTCATCAGAACGCATTGTGCGTTATTCAGATGATTATTTTATAGAAGTAGAAGTAGAGAGAGTGTGCTGCATTTCTATTTAAATGCACTCAATTTCATGCAATGTTGGAAATGTGCTAATATGATGATGAATGTGAGCGAGGCATTACCTTGAACTGAAATTTTTAAACGGGACATGTACTTATAATATATCATATAGAGAGGAAACACCAATTCCGTCATTCGTTCCTTTGTGGTCTTAATTAGATGTAATTATAAGTAGGCTCTATTACAAAGTATCATTGTCTTGACGAAAATATAGGATTTTAAGGTTATAAATAGAAATTAATATGAACTGTGTGTAGGGATTAATGTCATTCAGATGAAGATGAGTGATTTAAAGGGAAATTATGTTAAGCAAAACAAACAATCCTTTTCCTAAAAATCTTACAGATTTTCTTATAAAATGGGAGTTACCTATAATAAATCTTTAAACACACGTTTAGCCATTTTCATGTTAAATTTTAACACTTAGTTAATTTGCATGTATATTACTATTAAAAATAATGCAGCCTTTTACTAATTAACCTCCTATTACATTGAGCAGGTTCAGGCGACATAAGGGACTTGAAATTCAGGCAAGTTTCTAGTATTTGATTGGCCAGCTGCCAAAAAATTACCTTTCAATTAAGGCAATTTTAATGGAAAGCTGACTGGAAAGTTAATCAAGAAAAATCTCCCTAACTATATCAAGTCAAGTCTACTTCTGTCAAAATGACAATTGATAATGTTTTTTCATTCAACTGAAAGCTGAACTTTATTACTCTATGATTTATGTATTTTCTGCACAACTTTATTTAATGCTTTCCGTAAAAGCGTTTCTTGTCAATAAAATAAATTACTTATATTTCTTTACAATACAAAATACAAATCGTGGTGGACTTCTTGCTTGTCTGGGGAGTGTTTTAAGACAGTAATTGGGTTGGTACTTTTTGTACTGTGAACTTAAAGTAGAGATTTGCGAAGTAAAGTTCTGAATTTGAAATTCATGACGCTTGAAAAACTAACTAGTTTCTCTGTTCAAAATTTGCATGCAACGAATGACAGTGACTGCAAATGAATTCCCTTATGTTTCCTGAACCTGACCATTATCTACTATATCAATATTAAAAATTGTAAGCCACAATCACAACAAATCCTTACATTTTAAATCTGAAAAAAAACGTGTTTTTTTTTGTGTGCTGTCAAAATGACACTGCTAACTATGGCTGCGTTCAATCTCGTGTTGGATAGGGTATCTTGGATAGGTAGATTTTTAGATACAAATAATCTAAACTAAAATTTATTTCAACAATATAAAATATAGTAAGTAACAATCAACAATCACAAGAAATCCTAACATTTTAAATCTGAAAAACGTGTTTTTTTTTATGCTGTCAAAATGACAGTGCAAACTATGGCTACGTTCAGTCTAGTGTTGGATAGGGTATTTTGGATAGGTGGATTTTTAGATACAAATAATCAAAACTAAAATATTTATTTCAACGATATAAAATATTGTAAGCAGCAATCAACAATCACAAGCAATCCTAACATTTTAAATCTAGAAAAAGTGTTTTTTTTCTGTGCTGTCAAAATGACAGTGCAAACTATTGCTGCGTTCAATCTCGTGTTGGATAGGGTATCTTGGATAGGTTGATTTTTAGATACCTTGTTACATCGGTTGGATAGTTGTATTGAGATAGCTGTCAAAAAATAAAAACAACTTTCAGCTGTTCACAGAAAGCAAAACAAAATTTAAGCTTCAAAGTCAAAATTGTTGTAAGATAAAACATTTAATGGATAATTCAACGGACGATGATGAATTAAGAGGTGCGTAACAATTTAATAAATAAGAGATAACCTTAATCTGTCATCTATGTTAAATTTCCTCTTAGCTCAATTGGAATTCTATACTATTAATAATTTACTTGCGAAATCTTCGGATTTAAACGATTTACGATTAACAGAAAGCTATCCTAACAGAATCGAGAACTATTATGAAGTGACAATACCTTCTAAAATTACTTCATCGTCTGAAATCAATTTTAAAATTTCTTGAAATTCAACCATGTGTTGAATCAGCTGTTCTGTCAGATATCTACATACCCCAGAAATTCTTGGATACTTTTGAATTCCTTTTTTGACACCTCAATCATTTTTGATTAGCTGTTATTTTATACGTAAAGTACTAACAAAAAGGTATCCAGATACCCTATCTGTCTGAGATTGAACGCAGTCTATGGAGCAATATTTAACCGCCCGTTTATAGTTGACTTTTCCAACGATCAAATTTAACCGGGAATTAGCTTTTAACCTGACTGTTGAATGGTTAATTGAGCTTTATTTTTGATTATTGGTAAGGCCCAATGAAACGTTCAAAATGGAAATCTCAGCACATAGTTATTTGTTGTGGTTGTTTTTGAATATGATAAACAGCTTTTAACTTGACGCCATTTAAACAAAAATATTGTTTTAACAAATTGTTTTGACATTGACAGTTTCGCAAATACTTTAAGGATGCGTTCACAGTGAAAATTAAAAATCTTTACATCATCTTCTTCTTTGACAAATAAGCACACTCTCTGAATGTATTATGAAAACAGATGTTTTTCTTAAAGTTGCACCTTTACTGAAGATATTTCTAGTTCAAAGAATACTTCATGAGGTGAATATTGTTTTACTCCTATATTTATGAATATTCCATAACGCATCTTTCAACTAAAGACATATATTTTTTTAAATTATAAAGAAGTCAGTACCAACTACCGCTGCCAATTTATATTTCAAAAAGTTCCCATCATCACCGCATACTCCCATGAATTGTATATTTTCATAAAAATTTCTGTTTAACTTTATATAGGAAGATCTTGCCTGGTCAAAGCCCCTACAGAAATCAATAAAACAAAATAAAAAGATTTGGTGAGTCAATGTAAACATTTTAAGCGAAGCGAACCGAATGTTATAAAGGTGCGTTTTTCGAAATAATCCAAGCCACCACCATCCGTCATAGTTTTTACTCAGCACAAGTTTTAAAAATAGTTTTCCCTTGTTTTTCGAAAATCATTTGGAATACTCCATTCTGGAAAATACTCTGGTATCACTAGAGCTAGGTATACATCTTCTAAAGAAGTATTCAATGACCTATTCAGAAAAAAATGAATGCAAAGTTGCATTGCAAACGTGCATTGCGTTTTCGAAAACGATTTCAAATAACAATAAACAATTATTTTATATTTCGATTTTGTATGTTCGTGTGATGCAAATGAGAATCGAGCACACAAAATCTAAACAAAATTCCCAGGATTTATTTTCATGTTTACACTTACAAGATATTGGCAAAAATTATATTTATATATTTTTAAAGCGTTTTGAAAAATTAAATTTTAAGTGTTCACGTGCTGCAGGTTGAAGTTTGGAATGGCGCGGCGTTGGTGGTGCGTGCAAATTTACTCAAAACACAAGTCGATTTTATTTATTCATGACTCTTTATATACCGATTGAAATATTAATTTGTTTGGTGAAATGGGGAGAGAGACGTGAAATGCAGGGAGTTGCATTTGATGAAAAGCTTTTTACATCTTTTTGAAATTCCAACCAACTGGCATCATTATTTTATTATGAAACATAAAATAGATGTTTATGAATACAGATGGCGCTTATTTTATGATTTCATTTTTGAAGAAATGTCAAAACCAGATCAATGAGTTATCTACAGGCTCCCAAAAAATATAAAAATTTACTTGCAATGCTGCCACGGGAATTTTCAACCAAAAAACCTAAAAAGAAATTATGTTTTCCCATTTTAACCTCAAAGAACCAATTATAGCTATCGTTGGTTTTCATCATTAAAACAAATCATTGGATTTTTTTTCACAGGTCGCTGAAAGCGTTCTTTATTTCTAATCAAAGAAAAACACAATCGCTTTCAATGATAGCTATAACTGGGTCGTAAAAGTGTAAACAGATCCAAAGGTAATTAGGTTTGTTCGTTTCCTTTATAAAAGCCCCAATTACATTCACAAAGGCACTAGCTTTGTGAATGCGCCCACTTAAATGCACTTTGACACTTTAATGTACTAGAGTTGTGAGAAATTGACAGATTGTGGTTCAATTCGTGAATCAACTAATATTCCCAGCAGTGAGAAACTTAACACTTCTAATAAGTGTATTATCGTTTATTTTATGATTTCACACTAGAACTTGAAAAAATAAGTAAATGAAAATTGCTCTCATCATGTCAATTTTTAATTACTTGAACTTGAAGCTTAAACTAAGATTAATGGCATGGATGTCATTTAAAGGAAAAGAAAACTTCTCTACGTTATGTTTTCATTTAATTAATCAAAATAGCAAATACAATTAAATGATTGTTCAAAATTAAAATAGAGTTCTTAAAGTATTTTGAATCATGACTATAAACGACAAAGTTCATAACTTGTGGAAATATAGATAGAGATACGTTTTAATTATTCCCAATTAAGTAACTTTGACATGTTATGGATATCATCGACCATCAAGGCTGTCGACCACATGCAAGCCATACTCACCCATCGGCATGACATAAAATCAAATAACTCAGCCAACCAGATCATTCTTTCTTTTAAAAGAATCTCTCCCCTTGCCCCGCCAACCAAATATAAACAATTCGAAATCTCGGAAAATCTTTTGTGCCATCTCCCATCCTTTGTACATTGTATTTTTATTTGGTAACACAAACTGTGTGAGAGGAGACACACACAAATTTAATATTATGTCTGTCTGCCAAAAGATACATGTTCTCCAAAAAATATGACATCATCTTGAGCAGTTTAAAAAAGAAAACTAGTGCAAAAAAAGCTGCATAGGATACGAGCCTTCAAAGAATGGTAATCTTGGTGGTAAAGTTTCATTTTACAGTATGACAAACAAACTGTCAAAACTCAGACATGTTCTAAAATATGTCAAATGTCAGTTTTGCATTAATAGTCATTAATTTTTTTCACAGAAAAGTGTCCGTTATCGCATAACGAAAACTCTTAGTAATATTAAGTTGATCCAATTCGAAACTTCAAACATTTCGAGAAATGTCATAATGCGTTTTTTGTTAAGTAATTTCTTACTGCTGAGCCTTGTCACACGATGCAAATTTTGCTTCATGAGCCATTTTAGTTCTGTTTATGGTAGAACAGCGTTCTACAAGGCAACACAATCACTCAGTTTTAATGTCAAAAATGTCAATTAATTAGATCTGTTTGAATCATTTAAGTATACCAACTTTTCATCATAACTTCCAGGACTATCCTCTGAGATGATAGTGGTTAGTTTGTTTGGTTAGAAGCTAAGGAATCAGGGAAAAAAAACTGCACTGAGCTCAAGGACTGACTAAACTAAACCTGTTTGAATGCATACAATGGTATTTAAACGAAAAACTTTTGAGTCCATCCTTAAAAAAAAATAAACACCAGAAAACAAAAACCCAACGGAAGTATGCCATAAAATCATGTGAGCCCAATTTTGTGCGTCGTCGATCGTGCGTCTTTGGTCGTCTCTAACCACATGTGTTGGTTTTGGGGGCCGCTTGCTGTCTTCAATGATCATTTTAATGATTTATAACAATCTGGACGAACATATTAATGTAAGTATTATGAAGTAAAGAGATCCATCACATCACAGACTTTTAACATATTAGAAAATTCTATTTTAAATATTGCATTATTTTATTAATAGAATTGACATGATTTCCAGCTGCAAATTTTTTGTCTTGTTAAATATGTTCAGAACATGTTGTTAAATCAAACATACCCACACACAAATATGCAGTATGTTAGAAAAACAAAATGTATATAAACAAACTGATCTAAAAATTCTCATGTGTGTTCTTAAAAAGATTTTAAAATTAAAAAGTAAGTTAATTAAATAAAGAAAAAAAAGTGCGAAAAATGTATAATAATTTGTCAATTTTCTTTGGAAATGTTCCTAAAAATAATATATTTTTTGTTTACATTTGTTTCATTTTTCGCATCTGATTTGCAAACTTTCTCTCAAAATGGAATCTAATAAAACTATGTGTGACAGATAAACAAAGTGATGTTCTTTTATGTCAAATATGAATAAAGTTTCATTGCATATAAATTTGACACTTAATATGCTTTGAATTTTCAGACATCAGAGTTTTAAGATCTTTTTATTGGCTAGCTATCAATTACAGATGGAAAATGCAATGGTGTTTATTGGTACAAATGTTTCTTTTTTTAAGGAGTTATAACATCATTTGAAATTTTGATAGTGGTGTCAAATGAGAATTATGTTGACAGCTTAGAAATGTGAAGTTTCAAGTGCGTTCAAACACCCTAGGAAAATAGAACAGAATTAAAATTCAAACAGATCTAATCGATTATGAATTACGTTGACATTGCAATTCAAGTGCAAGTGATACTAATGAAGGTGTGTCCACACTAAACACTCTAGGAAAATAGAACAGAATTAAAATTCAAACAGATCTGATCGATTCTGAATTTGGTTGACATTGCAATTGAAGTGCAAGTGATACTAAAGGTGTGTCCACACCAAAGACACATTTTAGATATATTAAAGAAACATTTTAAAATTATTTCAAAATTTCGATTTCTTTACTACAACGAAAAAGAACTCTTCTCCATTTTGTGTGCTTGAAATTGAATTGATGCACATTGTGGTGTATATGTACACATAGCGTCAATATTATATTTTTCCTCGAATGACATGCTCGATTACTGTCCCTACATAATACTTTGAATTCTTTTTTTTGCCAACTATGCCACCTGCCTCTAAAACTGATGAAATTCTGTAATCCAACTCACACACTACATAAAATACCTGGCTGTCAAAATATAGCTAATATCCACCAGTGCACACCTCCCGCGATCTCAAAGTTGTTGACCTATGCTCATTCCAATCCTCCTCAGCCCAAGTTCAGAAAAAAAAATAAGATTCTATATTTTATTTAGGTTTCTATGTATTTTGGATCTTATATTACAACCTATATCCATTTGCATAACTAAGCAAATAGTCCATATGCGCGACAATAAATTTGCAAACGTTGTAATTTCCTTGAACTTGACAGCAGCAACAGCATGAAAACAAAACATTCCCGAGACGGATATCATAGTAGCAACAAAAAACTAACAAAATGTACACCTAACATACAGTCCAAGTATTTTACCTCCTGGTGAGCTCAATTTCATTAAATTAATTTAAAGCCCAGTATAGTTGAAGGTCAAAACTGGAATCACTGCGACATGCACCCTATACATAATACAATATTGCAATAGTAGTTGATGATGATGACAGGAGCAACAAACAGCGCTGCCACCCGTACAACCCCCTTTCAATTTTATGCTTTTTTATCTATCCATAAAGGTCAGTTGAAAGTAAATGCACTCATCGTCGTCGTTGTAGAGTGAAATTGGTTCAGTTCAGATTTATATGATCATCAGAATGCAGCTGATATGGAGGAGGAACCATACATAGAGAACAGCAGGTTTCTGTCTGACCAAATGACCCGACCATTGTCAATGACACGTGACAGTTGACAGTGTCATTATAAGTGTGGCGGCGCGCGTTTTTATCCTATCTATGTTGCATTTGACAATTTAACATAGAAGTTAGTTTTTTTTTTAAGTTAAACGCTGCAATTTTTTGCTTTCTGATAACAAAACAACTAAACGTAGGCGTAATAGAACTCTTTGTCTTCTACAGATGTCGCTCTGTTTGTTTAGTACATTTTTATGAGCCTGAGCCTGACCGTCAAGTTGTTCTTTACTTTTCGTTTTATATTATTGTACATGGATTTTTTTTGTTGTTTTAAATGTATATTACAATGAACACAGGAATAGGAGATGAAGTGATATGACTGCAAAAAGTTGCACAAGCTTAATTTTAATTGTTTCAAATTGAGTGTTGGCACCATGAAATGGAAATGTAAGCTTATGTGTATTCCATCATTCTAAAAACAAATCAATGATCTCATGAGAGCAGATTGTTGCATCTCTAAATACTTTACTTTAAGTAATATGAGTATATATGCAGTCAGAATGCGCATATACATAAATGAGTATAAAGTAAATAGAAGAACATGGTTTGAGTTAAGTGGGTTAATTCATTCATAGCAAAAACGATGTCAAGTTAAAGATGACACTCTTCGCGTTTCTTGCATAAAGATTTGGATCTTTTGATTAAAGTCTCAATTAGGTTTTATTTCGACATGCACGTTGTTTTTTATATGCACTCTATGACTTTTGAACCAACTGAAAAATTTTCTATATCCAGGATAATGAAATAGATTATGAACTGTCAAAATTGAAAACGTCAAAATAGGGATGACACATTTTAAGTTTTTCAATTGGATCATTGACCTATATGAGACATACTTTTGTAGTTCCGATAAAATTTTGTGACATTTTTTGACAAACGAATCCGTTCAGTGACAAATCAGACAACAGAATAGTAATCGATAGCCAATAGTTTGAGCAATTTGCATCAAATTTAGAAGAACTTGTAAACTTCACTCTGACAACAAAGGTTTTTTAATGGCTTGACCTATATGGGACATACTTTTGTAATTTCATACAGATTTTGTGACATTTTTTGGCAAACGAATCCGTTCAGTGACAAATCGGACAAGGAGCTACAATACATATTCTTTTAACAGAATAGTCAGCAATTTTCAACAGATTTAAAAGAATTAGTCAACTTCGCTTTAAAAACAAATGCTTATTTCGTTACATTAATAAATAAGAGTTCCTTGGTTAATATGAGATCAATTCTTTTTTGACAGATTGAATTCAAAAATGTTTTGATGACATATTGACGCTATAAAAGTCTTTCAAAACACAATTCAAAATCGTTATTATCTTGATTAGAATTTAATTCCTTTAGCGCCATTTCTTATTTTTGTCACAATTTTAATACCATAATACCTAAACCATGTTTTAAATTTCATAAATCATAAAGTTCATAAATTATAATGTATAAGGTTCTATTCAAGCAGTTGATACCTTAATATTTTTTTTGTGGAGGTTGGAATACAGAAAATATATTAGGTATACTCATGCAAGCATTTGAACTTGAACATACACGCGATAGAAGGAGTATATCTGAAATGAGATCTTTGAAAATAAATATTTTTAACAAAATAAATAAAAAAAGACAAAAAGACAAATTAATGGGAAGTTTTCCATTCCATTTCTGTCAAATCAGCCAAATTCTTTAGAGTTAACTATTAGGTTGAGTGAATTTTTATTTAGCATGAAAAGTTATGGAAGATTTTTTCTTGAATTCATTGCAAAAAAAAGGTTAGTTAGAAACAAGAAGCTATTCTTAAAACATGTGACACTTTGACATTTAGAAATGTCAAAAAATTGTCTTATACAGTGTATACATTGCAATTGAGTTGACGCTTTATCATATTATCTCACTCTCAGTTTTTTTGTTAGACTGTGTTAACATTAGAGTCTATCTCTCTTACGCTTAAAAAAGACAGACACTTTATTTTTTGTTGTAAATAAACACCGTTTCAAGTTGTGCATTTTTTAGTCACGTCCACATTGAGTTTTTAATTTTTTTTTTGAATAAGTATTTTTAGTTTTTTCGTTCAATTTTAAACTACACATTTAATTTGATAAAAAATAAAGAAGACATAACATGTTTAAGGGCCTTGCACATGAGAGTGAACAACGAATGAACGAATAGACGAACAAATGTGATTTTACACATTTAAAAAAGTCAATTTCAAACAAAAACACATTTAAATTATAAGAAACCAATTGACACTAATGTTAGAATAATGAAATTCGCATTTTGTTCCCTAAAACAAGACAATTTTGTATAAACAGTTTGATAGTAACGAATTGCATTGTGGTTGATACAAACTGTCAAACTTTATTCGAGTTCCACATGCCATCCACACTGCAACGAATACATTGTTCGCGCTCAACTTAACCACTCTTGTTTTATTTGTTGAAAAGTTTAATTGTTGACAATTCGTTGCTATCTGCGAATAGAAATAATGGCTGAATCACAAACACGCTTCAGCTTCGGCTTCGCCTTACGAGTTCAGCCATAAGAATTTAGTGCATGCTATCACGATGAAGCTTCGACCTCACGTTTCGTTTGACAATCGTAAGGAAAAGAACGTAATGTGGCTCCAAACGGAAGCTCTAGTTCAATTATCTGAACATTTGCTTTATCTGACAGCTCATCAGCTTTTTTTTTTTTTTTTTTTTATAATTAGCAAACACTAAAAGGGTTTTTTATACCTTTAATATGCCAAAGACACAGTGTGAGCATTAGGAAAAGAGGGAAGGGTTGGATAGGAGGTGTCGGTGTACATTGGTTTTATATTTCTGAACATTGCAATGACAGGGAAAGATAGAGCGTGGCAAGGCGTTCCACATTCGTGTAGTACGGCTAAAAAAAGAATCTCTGTACTTCATAGTACGTCCGAAGTTGGGCTCAAGGGTAAACTGATGGGCATTCCTAGAAGCGCGGGTATTACGGTTAAATCGTTTAAGGGGAGGAATGCAACTGGCTATTTCACTAGAGCATAGTCCGTTAAAATAACGGTAAAAAAGGGTGAGGCAAGAAACCTTGCGTCGATGTTCAAGTGATGTAAACGAGTTGATGATGTTAATGTCACCAATCATTTTAAAAGCTCTTTTTTGAATACTGTCCAAGAGGCTTAAATAAGTTACCAGCACCAGAGATGAGAGTTATATTCAAGTTTCGGAGGTATATAGGTTTTGTAGATTGTAGCCAGATCAGACGGAGAAAAAAATTTCTTGCAACGTCTCAAAAAACCTAGACATCTTGCGGCATTTTTGGCAACATCGCGTATGTGTTCGCTCCACAATAGGTCGTTGCTGATGCACATTCCGAGGATGTCAAGATTTTCTGTTTCGTTGATGCAAGTGCTACTCATAGATAGTGGCAAAGACGGTTTATATCGCTTTAACGATGCAAGACAGCATTACGTTTTCGAAGCATTAAATTCCACACGATTTTTTGTTCCCCATTGTACAATGCTGTGTAGGTCGGAATTTAATGAGCTAATCATATTTTGCCCTTGCAGCTCCACATCCGAAGAGGAGGGTTGTGAGTCTGGAAACGAATATGAAAAGTGCTATCGTCTGCGAAACAATGTATTGGATTAGAAGTAGCAGACAGGAGATCATTTATAAAAATGAGGAAGAGGGTCGGAGACAAAACGGAGCCCTGGGGCACACCAGCGTTTATTTTATGAGTTTCAGACTTGAATCCGTCCAAAACAACTTGTATTGAACGGTTCGAAAGAAAATTTCTAATCCAACGAAGAAGAGATTCGTCGATATTGAAAGCACGCATTTTCGATAAGAGAGCAAGATGCCAAACTTTATCAAATGCCTTTAAAATATCAAGTGCAATAATCTTACTTTCTCCAAAACGATGTAAAGATCTGTTCCACTGTTCGGTGAGATGAACCATGAGATCACCAGTGGACCTATTGCTACGAAAGCCGTATTGCCGGTCATTAAGAAGCTTCCGTTCCTCAAGATATTTCTTAAGCTGATAATTAATTAGCGTTTCCATGACCTTAGAAAGAAGGGACGTTAGTGCTATCGGTCGGTAATTTGTGGGAGAAGAAGATTCGCCTTTTTTTGGAATTGGCTGAACAAATGCAGTTTTCCAACTATTTGGAACGAGCCCAGAAGAATAGGATAGATAGAAAAGCTTACGCAGTGGTTTTGCTAGCGTGGAAGAACACCTCTTCAGAATAATAGCGGGGATACCATCTGTGCCAGCGGATTTATGAATGTTGAGATCTTTAAGAACTCTCGCCACAGTTCGAGTACGAAAAAAGATTGGTCCCATAGAATCATTTACGCGTTCAAGAACTGGGGGAGTCATGACACTATCTGGTAAGGTGGAATTTTGGGCGAACTGCCTTGCAAATAAGTTGGCTTTATCAATAGAGCTAACTAAAGGAGTGTCATTGACAACAAGCGTTGGAACCGAGGAAGAGGAAGAATTCCTCATGTTTTTTACAAATGGCCAACAATTCTTACTGCCTTTGGGACATTGCAGTATTTTTCGCCGTAATTTTTGGTCATGTAAACATTTGGTCCTTCGAATATAGGCGTTGCAGGCCTTCCTGGCTTGCTTAAACTTTTTCGGTTTTCCTCAGTTGGGTTGGCTTTAAAACACCGGAAGCTCACCTCTTTCTCCTTGATAACCTCTTTGCAGCTCGAATCGAACCATGATTTAACCTTGGGTTTAATACTTTTAACCCTATTCGGGATAAACGTTTCTATTCCCAAATGAATCATACTAGAAATCATATCTGCACTGGAGTCTACGTCGCTACCGAGGAAGCATAGCGACCAGTTAAAAATCCTGAAAAAATTATTGAGACCGTCCCAGTTTTCTTTCTCGTACTGCCAAACGGTTCTCTTTGGAGCTCTTTCTTTAACTGGATTTGTTTGACACGAAAAATTAGCAGATATAACACTATGGTCCGATGTGCCTAGAGGCGTTAATACACTGATTGTGTACTTATCAGGATCAGAAGTGAGAAGCAAGTCAAGGGTATTTTCTGCTCGGCCGTTAACATCTGATATTCGAGTAGGCTCATTGACAAGCTGAGTAAGATGGTTAAACTCAGCAAAAATCTCAGCACACATTCCTTCGGGCGTTGTCTGGCCCGAATGGCGAAGCCACGAAGAATTGTGAACATATGTAAAAAAATGTCAACAAACAAAATATTTGCTCTTTGAAGGGATAAAATAATAGAAATGTCATTCAAAGCAACCTCGAAGCAGGCCCAACGTAACGCAGACGAAGCCGAAGCTGAAGCGTGTATGTGTTTCAGCCATAAAACTCATGTGAAAGAAAAGTCAAAATATGAGAACATCCACAGTTCGTAGTTCGTAGCTCGTTTGCAAGATGCTTTAGTTGTTGTGAGTTATGACGTTTTAAAAAGTCATTCTATATCCATTTTATCTGTCAAAATACTTTGCTAAAAAGTCATTATGCCGCACGGTTTAGTTTTTAAGCACATTTCATTTGGAATTTTTGAATTGATTTTATCTGTTTTTTGGGATTAAGATTAAACTCTCCTATAAAAAAGATATTGCATTCTTTTTCCCAAATAATCCACATGAATCAGTTTGAACTTTATTTTTTATTTTGTTCTATATTTCTAAATTGGAAACTTCAAAGCGGTAAATATCAATCATAAAGATAAAACAATTTCATTAATAGGAGGGCATTCCATATATACACCATCATAATCGGCACTACTTGAAAGAAATTAAACCTGCAGGAAATAATCAGAAAACTAGACAAGGTCCATTGACCAATTCCATGAAATAAAATCCGATCGACATAAAGATCCAGCACCAAAGCCAAAGTGTAATGCTTAATTAATTGTCCTTTTATTAATTAAAAAAATCGCTTCGATCAAACGTTCATTCAGTGGTGGCTAAAAAATAATATTTTAAAACGCGAATACCACATAACATTTATAACGTTAAGTGTTTGACAATCAAAACATTGTATTCCCTGTGTGTGGAATGAAAGCATTCAGTGATATTTTCGCGCCACTTATGCCACCACACACAGAGTGTATAAATGATGCAGATGCATTTTGTTGCATTGCAATTCATTGATGCAACCGCCAACGCTAAATTTGTGAATTATTGTGACTTGACTTGTGAGCTATCAAAGCGATCGCAAGTGTTGTCAGTCATTGTTTTTTTTTTTGTGTGATCTGCCATTAACGGACGCTAGGCTGCGCTGCTGGTTGTAAGATGACGATGACATCATTCATAAAAATGGTGCGGTTTGCGTTATCATTAGAGATTTGTTTCTTATTCAATCCTTCGTTCGAGAAATTTATGTAAATGCATTGGGTTTATATGCAGATAGGGAAGAAAATAAATCTCAGTTGGAGCAGTCAAATCAACATTCAACCCCACGAGTTATAAGAGGGAGAAATGTATGTACTGTCCATATGAAGCAGAGATAATGCAACTCGCTATAAAACACAAATATGTACATAGATTTATATCATAATAATTACATATTAGTTTCCACATAGAAAGATAATGACAAATTGGCATTAATTGCTTGACACTGAACACGCTCTCTGGATTTAATGAATGAAATGCGCAAAGTGCATTGATAACAACTTGGTTCACTGATAAGCGCGTTTATAAACAAGTATGATGACATTTGTGTTCTGTGGAAGATTCCTGACGTTATTTCAGATTTGATTTGTGGGTATATGTAAATTCATATATAGACATGTGCATTCATACAAGCATACATAGATGATGAGAAAAGTTTTTTTTTTAAACAACTGTCATTTGCATTAAAAAACATCATAATATATTTTAGTTGAAATGCAATTTTAGTTTGATCATTTAATTTTTATTGACAAACAGTTTCTATTCTCAACACCTAGTTTCTCCCAAATGTTATTAACCCGTTTATGCAATGCAGGATCAAAAGGTCGAGTTGAATAATAACATCAATAGATTTATTAAGTTCCACATATGCATAGGGTTTAAGATTTCAGATGGCTGTCAAACGTTGACTTTTTGTATGTTATTGATATTTTATCTCACTGTCATTTCAATTGAAGGAGACTTCATTTGCATATAAAAGATTTACATATAAAAGTTCAAAACTATTTTTCTTAATTTACAAATGATATAAGCTCCTTTCCTAGAAAGCATCTTGCACATGAGCTACGAACAGCGAACTGTGGATGTTGGCATATTTTGACTTTTCTTTCACATGAGCTTTATATCTATTCGCAGACAGCGACGAATTGTCAATTTGTAATTACCCTTTTCAACAAACAAAACAAGAGTGGTATAATTTTGAGGTTAAGTTGAGCGCAAACAATTTATTCGTTGCAGTGTGGATGGTATGTGGAACGCGAATAGAGTTTGACAGTTCGTAGCAAACATACTGCAATTCGTTACTACGAAATTGTTTTTACAAAATTCTTTTATTATAGAGAACAACATTCAAACTTTATTATCCTAACATAAGTTTGAATTGGTTTCTTTTAATTAAAATGTGTTTTGTTTGAAATTGACTTTTTGAAATGTATAAATCACGTTTGTTCGTCCGTTCGTTGTTCGCTTTCATGTGCAAGGCTCTTAAGGCCTGTTCACATGACAGCGAATAGCGAATAAACGAATATTCGTTCATTATGACATCTATTTCACATGGCTTAAGATGCGTAAACATTTTATTCGTTGAAATGTGGATGGTATGTGCAACTCGATTGAGGTTGACAGTTCGAAAAATTATTGACTCCAAGATACTTATACTCTTTAACCACCTCTAGGTTCACATTTTCCCATCTCCACTTTTCATTTCTTGCGAATCTGCCTGCACCATTTTTTAAGATCATGATTTTTGATTTATTTGTATTAACGGTGAGGCTCCAGAGACGACAATATGCTTGTAGTTTATTTGTCATTATTTGCATCATTTCCGGGGTTTCAGAGAATCGATATCGTCTGCATGCGTCAACGCTTTGATGTCTACAGGAGCAAAATTAATTCCACCTGGCAAAGCTGATGTCAAATCAAGGAAGATAGAAAGCAAAAGCGGGCTTTATAGACAGCCTCTCTTAACCCCTGATTTCGTTTGAAACCACAGCGATCCTTCGTTTCAGTCTTATATTGTCGTTTTTTTGTTTTCATAAGGCGTTTTATTATTTTTAACATTTTTGTGGATGTTTCCAGGCAACTGAGCTTGTAGAACAATGCATCCCTGTTGATTGAATCGAAAGCTGCTTTCAAATCAATAAATAAAGCATATAATTCGGTTCCCTTATCCAGATAAGATCTACCTATGCACGTTAGTGAAAAGATGTTGTCAACTGTCGAATAATCTTGAAGCCGGCTTGAAACTCACTCAAAAGATTATTACTTTTTACCTAGGCTGTGAGCCTATCTAGAATGACGCCAGTGAATATTTTCATTACGACGCGTTTTTGAGAAACTCATACGGTACACGGTCTTCACCTGAAACCATGTTGGGTTTGCACCTGTGTATCACATCCAGGACTTCTTGTACGGCGAAGACATGGTCCAAGCTTTCATTTTCCAAATGTGGCGAAGCGTAGAGGGCACCAAACTGTTTAGCTTATTTTTGTATCGATCCAAATGCGAATTTTTCCACTTAAGTTTTGGCAAGGATTTCATGTCTCCGTTATTGCTGGATGATTCGGCTGTACGCCATATACAAGTAACGAGAAGCAATAAGTGTTCTGAATACACCAACTTTTCGACTTTTAAATCTTCTACAACTTCCAGCCATTTCCACGCACAAGGCAGTAATCTATTACGGAACAAGCCGCTCCTCTTATGTATGTTAAATGTCCATCCGGATCACCACTTCTTCGCCCAATCAACAATGTGAGTCCAATCGTCTCAAACATTTCTGTGAATGTTCTTCCGTTGGCGTCAATTTTCGGATCTCTTGATGCCCTTGTATATCTACAGTTCTCGGGGACGAACTCAGCTTCCAGTTGTAAAAGCTGTACGTTGCAGTCTCCAATAACCATAATGTTTTCTTGTTGGAATTCGAGTAGAAAGTTCTGCAAGCCAGAGAAATATTCCAACCATCTATTACAATTTATATAAACTGGAACTATTGGCGTTTTCATTTTTTAGTTCAGAGCTGAGTATTGAGCAGACTCTGAGCGAACAGAGTGGAGTAGAGTAGAGTTCTGAGCAGAGTATGTTCAGAGGTCTTTGATTTAATGAAACAACTTGAGCACTAAACTGTCATGATTTCAAATGTCTTCTGTTTGAAGGTTTAAAATTTTCTTTAATCAAATTAATTAAATAAGACAGTCATAGCTTTGTTCCATTTGACGTCTAAAATAAATTTGATTTATAAAAATGCTATAATGCAATTAGTTTTGTCTAAATTATCTTTCCTTCTCCACTAGAGCGACCAGCCTCTTCCGCCATTTTTATTGTTTTGACGATTTCAAATATCAAAGTTTTGTGTTCAGCATTCTACTCCGTTTACTCTGTTATTTTATTCTGAGCTCACAGAGCGTGCTCTGAACATGTTCAGAACTAAAAAGAAACACAAATTTGAAGCTCTGAACAATCAGAGCTCAAAAAGAAACACAATTATTTTTTTGACAGTTCGAACTCTGCTCTGGACTAAAAAAGAAAAAACGCCAGATCATAAACGTCATTTCCATCACAGTTCTGTTTATTTCATTTATAAATCGGCATTTTATTGTTTTACTCAACGATCTTTTTAATCCAAATATGCATCCTTCGCTTGCTCTTCCGTGTGTATGTGTTCTTGTTGCAGGTATCCATTTCAGTGTAAAATCTTGAAAGTATTTCTCAAAATAAGTAGTGTTTTCCTTAATAAAAGTTTCCAATAATACAAAAATATCATTATTAATTATTTTCAAATTTTTTTTTTAAATATCAACTTGTTTCCTATTCCTGTACTCTGAATATAAATATATAATCTTTCTTATTTTCAGTCCTTTACTCTATCATTTAATCTGCATATTGCCTTAAATGAGCTTTGGACTATAGAGACAATGTATTTTGACGTTTCATCGTTTAATTTCAAAGCCATTGACTTTAAAAGACACAATGTCACTTTAAACTCATGTGAGTCAGAGCGAGATGAAATAATAGCACGTCAAATATGTTACCCTAAATTGACAATAGTTTGATAATTGTCAAATAACACAGAACATCAAAAGAAATGAGAGTAAAAACAGGGACGCAAATGAACAATGTGAACATGTCAAAATGACTTGGATAAGAGAGGTTTATTAAGGTCTTCGAAATCTTAACACTCTTTACTATAAAATTTCTAAAACTTAACGAAACTCATATGAAATGAGAATATAGTTTAATTAAAAGTGTTTGAAAAAGGTTGTTATTGTTTAGTTATATTTTGTGTCCATAAATAAATTTTCCTCATGACCTTTACACCCAATTTCATTAAAACAATTTTGAATGTCCTCATAAGAAAAACAAATATGCAATTTATAAAGCCATTAGACCATCAATCTGGGATTAATTGGTCTCATACACTCGTACTCTAGAGATTCTCATGTTCTACAGCAATATCATTGTCGATTCAAATTAAGCATTAAATGCAACACATGTCACAAAACTAAAAACAAATATTTACTCTACTCAGTTTACAAACAGAGCCACTTTTTTTCTTTGACCAAGTGTTGATCAAATTAGGGCACTTCATGTGATAAACTAGGTTTATAATTGACATATACTATCTTAAACCATATAATTATTAAATTATTCCTTAAGGAAATTTTTGACAGGTAACTGTCACAATTTACAAATATAGGGTGATACATATCTTGGTGTTTCATTTTTCAGACAGAATTCTTATTAATATTGTTTGAATTTGGATTAAGGCGCATCCAATGACCGTTTTCACTCTGTATTTTGTACCACTGAATCTGAGATGTGATCTGGCAAATTGTAACAGACACTGAAGTGTGAAGTGTAATAGTCACTTCCTCTAATCTAATGTGCATCAATTCAGTAGTTGAGAAAAATCCCTCGCTTCCCCTGCTATATCCCAATATAGCATCACACGAAACTGCAGTGTGATGTCAGTTTCATATGGAGCGTAAATCTACCTACATATTTTATTTTTATTTTTATCATCGGCATTCGCTAAGAAAGAATCCCTCTAGCTAAGCCTGTTGCCTGTGACATTGGTGGCAATGAAGATGAAGACGATGTAATGTGCATATGCATACGTATTATTTTTAGCCCAACGACAGCACAACAAAACTCAACAAGTGGATGTCTTTGAAGATTCACATTTTAGGATTAACATTCATCTTTGATGACGGTGAGTTGCTACCGTTTAGTGAGATGAATGATTTCGGCAATGAGACTAAACAAACAGATATCACACTCGTCATCATCCATCTTTTCGGTGTAGCCATAGCATTGGTACTTATGTATTCCTTGTGTTGAAGATGCAACTCAGTGGGACATGAGTTATATTTTGTCACAGTGTGGTTCTTACTTTACTTGAATGTTTTGTATACCTAAGGAGATTTCTGGAATTTTGTAGCATTTCCTTTTTAAAAAATCCAAGAATATCATGAATTGTAATGTGAAAGGCCGTTTAAATAAGTGGCACTTCCAGCGTGACAGTTTGGTGTGAAAAAAGTCCTTCTCCATTTGAAAATACACCACTTTGAACAACGGTACAATTGTTTATTTTTTTGCTTTAGATCTGTTAAAACATCGTTTGTAAAATCTGGATAGTCCAATAATTGTTTTTTGAAGTATAAAACGTCATTTGATATGCAAACATAACCTATCTCAATCTTTTCACATTGTTAACAATTGTCATCAGAATAATAATAGCTGTCAGTTTGACAAGAATTAATTCAAGGATGGTGTTCACAACCCTTTAAAAGTGTTTTATTTTGACGTCGTATTTGTATTTCTTTCCCACTTGCAGGAAACATAAAGCACAGAAATGTCAAAATGAGTTCAATGTCAAATTACCCCTCGTACAGATCATTCAAGTCTCGGATCCCAATAGCAGACTTAATTAAGTGTCAATACAATTTTACAATTACGAAAGAAACATATATAATTAGAAAAATGCTATGTGTAGCACCTTACGGTAATAAATGTCTTTAGTGACAACTTTAATGGTTCCTTGTACTTGAATGTACGATTGTATGATGAAAAAGGAACTTATTTTGATTGTGTAACATTATAAAATCATATAAAAACTTTCTATAAAGTTATCGACAACAGATGAATGTCCCCTTAAAACATATAATGTATAGACACAATGTTAAGAATGAATTTTTGCATTCAATGCGCTCATAGTGTAAACTAACCATAAAGAAGACTTTCCATAAATGAAATAAATTTCCTCTCTGTTTGCCTCTGGTGGCAAATTTACGTAGCTAAGTAGATAAATGTATACGCGTTGTTGGTTTACTGCTTCTACTTGGACATACTTATATAGTTTAGGTGTCACCACACTTAGGCGTTGATAGTGAAAACATGATCTTGATCTTCGTGGTCGTGGGACTAGTTTACCGTTAAGTAGGTGAGGAAATTTGATGCAAACGTAAGTTTTTTTTGTTTTGTTTATTTTTGTACTTCTAAAGGCAAATTGAAATCTGTGCGACCCTAATACGCAATCATTTCCGTTCATTTCTATTATGGAGAGATTTATATTTTATTCAAAAATGTTGTTGAAATTATGTTTTGACAGATTTAGTCTTCGATTAAAACATTTTTGTGTTTTAGGTATGTTCCTTTATTCGTAATTTCATTTGATTTTCTGTCAAATTTTGCCCATAGTCCTGTCAAGTTAAAGTAAAATTGTAAGACACTTAAGGCCCAACTATAATAGGCATAAGCTAGCATATGCGCGCATAAGTAAACGTGCGAATACAAAGAATCTCAATACGAGTGAACATAATGGAGTCTAGCTCCGTTTCGTTCAATTTTTCTCAGTTTCGTTAACTTAAGCACACTTAAGCAAGAGCGATCCCAGTCGCTCGCCGCATAAGTAAAATCTGACATTTAGATACGTGAGCAAAATTGCATTATGGCTATGCAGTAATTTCCCTAACTTAAGTGAATTATCGTTGGGTTTTTGACATATGTTTGCTTATGCCTATTATAGTTGGGCCTTTACAGCTTAAACTTACAAAAATTAAAAAGGTTTTGGGTATGTTCCTTTATTCGTAATTTCATTTGATTTTCTGGCAAATTCTGTCCTGTCAAGTTAAAGCGAAATTGTATGAAACTTACAACTTAAACATACACAAATATAGAAGGGAATTGTTCTAATAAGTAGATAATGTACCTATTTTTTTTGTATTTATACAATAAGAAACAATTAGAGCGAATTACTAAAGTTACGATTTCTTGATCTATAGTTTAAGACTTGTTGGGTAAATAAACACAGCTATTATTCATAGTCAATTTTCAAGCAGTGTTTAGTAGAACCCCAGGTTAAGGTTGCATTCCACTACACTTATACTTCAAATGACAGGTCAGCAGCGAAACAAAAATACTTTTTTATATATATTTCGTGCTGTCATTCTTCAAATGGGATGTCAAAAAAATAAGTAAAGCAGAACTATTTAATAAAAATAAAAAAAAACAACAAAAAACGTTCTACAATATTTTAAATGAACAACAAGGAAAATATAAAACGCGAACGGCAGGAAAACTTGTCTACAATTGTAACATTTTTCTAGACAGCAAGTTTACGTAAAATTTATTTGATATGATTTACTCTTTCAACTTTTCAATTCACAAAAAAAATCAAATATGACATTTGGCTGTGATAATAACATCTTAAACACAGCATTTTCTATATTCATCGTTAAACCCAAGGTTAAGCCATAAACTTTGGTTTAAATTTATTTAAAAATACCCTAAACTCTGGACTTGCTTAGTAACAACTTAGCAAGAGTTTAGCAAACATCTATGAATTGGCCTCATTATGTTTTTACATTTTTCTGTCAGCTGTCAAAAACAATTGACAAATTCTGACAGTCAGCTGCTGGTAAACAAAAGTGGAAATTAATTCTATTTACTAACATTTTGTTGAGCAGTCCAGAGGCTCACAACAGCTGAATTATTTTTGTGAAGCCTATGCTCCTACTTCAAAATAGCTTCACTGGCTTCGACCAACGAAGCTTCTTTTTTTCCTCCGAAGAGAAATCAATTTTTTTTCTTCGGTTTATTTTTTGGAAGTCGAAGTTCACCAATAACATCTTCAACATCCTAAGTTTCCGATTCAGAAATGTATTGTTGGAACATTTTAGACAAATCCATTTTATTTTAAATTTTAAATCAAATATAGATCAAAGTACAAAAACCGAAAGTCACGAGAAATGTTTTTTTTTCCAATAAAAAAATTAAACGTCAAAATTTCGCAAGCGATTAATATGCCGGGCAATTAAATTAAGAACGAAAAGAGTGGAGAATTGTACTAAAATGACACATTTCGTCGTTCAGCAGCATACTGAAAAACGAAAAGCACAGAGCCAAATTTTTCGTTTATGATTTCGTCATGTCATTTTTTTATTGGGAATTTTCGTTTCGCATCAGCAGCGTAATAGGCTTGAATCTCTTCAAATTGTTTGCAGGATGTGAGAGTTGTGGATATTCAATTATGCTGTAAATTAAAAGGACGAAAAGTTTGGATCTACAAATAAATTCTACGTCAACCAAATAAACCAGTTTGTACTGCCCATAAAAAAAAAACAGTATTTTGACAGATCAGTTTAATAAATTAAAACTTATTACAAAATTCACGATTCTCCATTTTTTTTTCATAGCAACACGATGTTAATGGTTTTTTTTTGACAGATGAAGTGTAGGATGTGTCAATTTTGAAAGAATATGCCTCATTATGTTTTTAAATTTGAGGTTTAATATGAATTAACTCATAAACAACTCCTTCTTTTGACTTTTGAATCTCTTCAGATTGTTTGCAGGATGTAAAAGTGATAGATATTCAAATATTTCTTCGAAAAATGCTTTAAATTAAAAGGACAAGAAATTTTGATCTACAAATAAATTCTAGATCAACCAAACAACCAGTTTGTACTGCCCATAAAAAAACAGTATTTTGACAGATCGGTTTAATAAATTGACACATAGTACATAAATCACGATTTTCCATTTTGTTTATAGCAACACGATGTTATTGGTTTTTCTTTGACAGATGAAGTGTAGGATATGTCAATTTTGAAAGAAGTAGAAACCAACCATCTATTTGTGAGTTACAACAACAAAATAGGCAGGGAAAAATCTTAACGCAACAGAATATCAGCAAATGATTAGAATTTGTTTCCTAAATTTAATCAAAATCAAGCAATAGACGAAGATAAAAAAGTTTACAAATTCAACAGTAAAAAGAAGAATATATTTATGTCCACATATTTGTGTATCATGAAGTTAAAAGCGCAGAAGACACCAATTTTATGATCAAAACTCGAGACAGTATAATGTTATTTTTTTTGGCTACGTTATTTTTCTTATTCTGACGTATCTGCAAAATGCCAAAGAATCTTTTAACAAAAGCAACAAAAAAGTATGTATGGTATAATATATATGTGTTAGCAAAAATGCAACTTTCTAGAGATAGCATACATTATGAGTATAAACAATCTTTTTTTTTTGCAATGTGATGCTTGAAGATGCGGAGCAGACTTCACGTTTGCCTAAGGCTGCTTATGAGCCTATATATCATCAACCGCAACCATAACAAGTTGGGGTCAAACTAAAGTGGTGAACAGCCGGCGCGGCGCATGTCTTCAAAAATATAAAGGGTGTTTATAGTTTTCCTTTAATATATTTCTTATGACACTTTAATCTTAAATCCCTTAAAAAAAAACAAGTTTGATAGTTCTCAGTGTTGGACAAAGAATTAGCACAAAAAGGCTTTTTTCGGTTTATGATGCTCTATAATAATGAGAAGTAACAATTTTAAAAAAAAGTTTTATATTTTGAAATTCTAGGTAGTATCACCCTGTTATTTCTTTCAAATATCCTGTTACTTACATAGTTTTTTTTCTTATCATTTCATGGTTCGGTGTGGGACCTATTGTAAAAATAGACCAGAGAATGGATCAACTTTTGTATAAGAGCATTGTTGAGAACCACATGGAACCGTTTACTGAAGATAATATGCCATTGACGTGGAAGTTTATGCATGATAACGATCCTAAGCATACTTCCCGACTAGTGAAGCAATCGATAAGTGATCAGCAAATAAGTGTTCTTCCCTGCCCAGCGCAGCATCCTGATCTGAATCCCATAGACAATCTATGGAACGATGTGGAACATCAGATTGAGCAAAAAAAAAAACGAAAAATTTGACAGATCTTTGGAAACAATCAGAGAAGCCAGGAACAGTATTCCAATTCAAAGATGCCAGCGGTTAGTGGAGAGTATTTCTCGCCGGTTGCAATGTGTAATAAGGCAGAAAGGTTTCCCAACTAAATATTGAGGAACGAATTTATCTTCCATTCTTTTTTACGTTTTAAAAATTGACAACCTAAATCTTGTGCTAATTCTGTGGCCACTCCTAATCAAACATGATCTCCTATTTTTGGAACCAATTTTAGTTTTATAGCTGTAAATTTCTATATATTTCTATTAGAAAATAATTTTTTGTTAATGAATTTAGTTATGTAAATAAATGAAGTTTCCACAAAGAAAAAAAAAAGCCTTGTGTGCTAATTCTTTGTCCAACACTAAAATTTAAATGATCAGAACGACAGCTAAGGAAATTTACTTGATTTAAGGTTAAATGTAAACGAATAATTAATTGGCTTGACAGTTCTCTTCATCTGACAATTCGTGTGTCAACTAGCTCTGTTTGAGTGGCCTATTTAATTTCGTCAAAATACAAAAATTGATCCGTTTGTATTGAATCTACTTAATTTTATATTTGCCGTAAAATAATTTAAATGATCAGAATGACAGCTTAGGGAATCTACTTGATTTTTGGTTAAATATAAATTGGCTTGCTTGTTTAACGTTATGGTTTGTTGATTGTTGGTTTGACAGTTCATAGTGACATTTTGTAATAGTTGGAAGGATATAAGCGGCGATGAAATGATTGTAGTTTACATTTTTCGTTTCTTAGGTGGTAAAGAATAAATAAAACACCCTTTACAATGTTTAAGTTCCGGGCCAATGTGTTGGCATTATAAGATAGGAAGAACGTCCAAAGATAAGATTCTAAGCCTGCAGATTTCTTATTTGTGTATATCGTTGTGTTTTTCTGCCTTGATGGTTAATATTGCAGAACAATATCCAATGATTTCTGGAGTATAATAAATAAAGATACTTGATGCTTAGAGGTTCAAAAAGAGCAAAGCACTAACCCTTAGTCAATGGTTATAATTTTTATTGAATTGCTTTCGTTTCAATATGATTAGTTGATATTAAATGAGGTTTAAATTTGTAAGGATAAGAATTAGATAGTGCTGTAAATACATTTACTAATGATGATGATTTGACAGTTAATGATTCTATTACATTTCTTCTATAAGTCAAAACGGTGCTTAATTTTCACAGAGGAAGTTATGTTACATTGTTGAACTTGCCTAATCAAATCGAAATATATGTACATTTAGACGCGCGTGTAATTTCCTCTTGTCGTGATAATAGTTTTTTTTTTATTTTAAATTGTTTTTGTCTACAAATACATAATTTTGTATGCCGTTTGGCAACATTTGAATAATATTAAAACAGGCTAAAAGATAAGCTTCAAATATAATCATAAGCCGGTATATTATTATTAAGGCTATCAAAAGCTAATTTCACCTTTTGACTTATTTTTGTATATAAAAGCAGAGCTAAATAGTTAAGTGTTTTTGTAGGAACAAAATTATAATGTTGTCATTGGTCAGAATTTTAATTCATGAAGAAATTTATTATAAAAATAGATTTAAGCGCAAAGCTTGACAAATAGATCATTTAGTTTGAAATACAACAGAATCATTATATTAAAATTTTGCCTTGATCTTAATTTAATATAAATTTTATACTGATACTGATAAAGTTATAGGGACGAGAAAGACGCAAATCTTTTTCTTATTTTCTTGAACATTTCTAGAAATGACGACATTATTAGTAAATAGTAATAATTATTGATGAAATAAACATTTGGGATGTTCATAACTTGAGATTTTATGTGTGGTAATTTGTTTCATTGAAAATTAGTAAGTATACCCCATGTTGTACTTTCCAATGAGAATTGCCATTATTTTGCTTTAATTATAATTAAACTAAATTATATTTTAAGGGGGCTTGCGGCATGGCAGATCGGGTAGTTGGTGATTGCCTAAAACTTGGTTAAGGCCAGCAATGCAACTTTCTTGCCATGTCAAAGTTCGTGCTTTACCTCCTCGTGGTAGCCCCCGGGCAATGATCGGTGTATCCCAATATACATAAGTTAGCGAAAACTGCAAGGGCGAAGTTTCCTGACACTTCGGGATAAGCTACGGAGATTAGCACTCTTTGTAGGTAGGTAGGTAGAAATGGCGATCTCAATGCAAGCAGGAAAAGTGGGGACTTCAGTCGAAGATGATTTTATGGACGTACACAGCCGTAATACATCCATATTGTGTTGATAAGCTAAAGAAGGTTCAGAGAACAGCTTGCGTGGGCACCACAGGGGCCATGCGTACTTTCCCAACGGACGCCTTAAACGTTATTTTGGATCTTCTACCAATCGACCTTTTTATTAAATACATAGTTTCCTGCAGCGCTATTAGACTGAAGGAATCAAACAGCTGGTTGTCAAAACCTTATGGTCGCAGCTGCACAACGAAATTGATTCCCTCAGATATTATCTCGGTAGACACTGACTACTGCACTCTTAAGATTGGGAGGATGACATCGTGTCTATAGGTTTCGACACAACCATCTTAACTGACGGCTCAAAGATGGAGTGCGGAGTTGGTTCTGGGATCTTTTCTGAGTCCCTAAATGTAGCTAAATCCTTTAGGCTTCCGGACTTTGCTAGCGTTTTTCAGGCTGAACTGCTGGCAATAAGGGAGGCATGTAAGATACTAAAACAAAGCCAAAACCAAAAGCGAAATGCGGCTATCTTTACAGACAGTCAGGCAGCTGTCAAAGCCATTAACTCGGCCACATCCTCATCTAAATTGGTCCAGCAGTATCGCGATGAGCTTGCGAGCCTGAATATTAACCTCGGTGTCACCCTCGGATAATAAATGATAACTCGTTGACGACTTTTGGCTGTTGTACCCGGACAAAGATTGGTTTCTGGAATGTGAGAAAGCTTCTGGACGCAGGACGTAAAGGTCCGCACAATGCCAGATTCCTCCAATTAGAGAGAGAATTTATGCGATACAGGATAGATATCTTAGGGTTAAGCGAAGTGCGATGGTTGGGATCGGTTATATACAAGTCACCGACACGTAACACTGTACTGCTTTACTCTGGTCATGACCCAGGAGACGCTAGAGAAGCTGGAGTTGGGTTACTTCTTACAAAAACGGCAACCAGAAGCCTTATTTCGGCTTATCAAAGCTAGGTTTCAGAGTAGAGTATGACCCTTCACCATTATGCAGTGTTACGCACCGACGGAGCTTGCATCTGATGAAGAGGAAGTCAACTAGGATCCGCCTACAACAACATTCCCCGCGGAGATATAATTTTGGTTATGAGAGAGCTCAATGCTAAGGTTGGCAGTTACAACAACGGGCTAAGGCATGTGATGGGTGCTCACGAAGTCAGCAATTGCAATGATAATGGTGAGAGGTTTATTGACTTCTGCAACGCCTATAGCCTTGTGATTGGTGGCACTATGTTTGAGCACAAACTTTGTCATAAAATTAGCTGGGTGTCAACGGACAGGCAAGCGTCTGCCAACCACATTCACCACTTCGCAATTGTCGACGCTTTAGAAGCAGTCTCCAGTACGAAACAGAAGAGGCGTCGATATGGGACTTGCCCGTGACCACCACTTAATGATAGCTTCCCTAAGATTACGTACAGCTACAGTTCGAAGATCAAAGGGAACAACACGAGCCCCCAAATTCAACATCGCTAGACTAAAGGATCCCAGGGCCGGTCAACAATTCAGGGACCACCTGTCACACGAAACTAGAACAATCGGCAGCACAGAACGTGACGATTTCGAACACCATTGCAATGCTGTGAAAAACGTTTTCATTTCAGGTGCTGACAGAATAGTCGGTCGGAAAAAAAGAAGTAACAACACTTGGCTTTCAAAGGAATCTTGGGCAAGGATCAACGAACACAAAGAGTTAAGGGCTCGAATAATTGCTGCACAAGAGGAAGAAAGAAACGAACTGGAGAACTCGTATCGCATGGAAAAGAGACACGTTCACCGCAGTGTGCGCCGCGACAAGCGTAACTACATCAACGCATTAGCGCAAGAAGCAGAAGATGCTGCAAACAGGTGCGACAGCAGGACCGTTTACAGAATAACCAAAGAACTGACCGGTACTCACAGCTAAAAGCAACACCTGGTGAACAAAGTCGACGGTACTGTGATAAGTTTGGTGAATGACAGAGTGTTTGCAAACAACGTGCAGCCGAAGCCTTCTGAAGCGCCTGAAGAAACTTATCCCCGAATTCGCACCGCACCTCCCAGTTAAGATGAGATCCTTGCAGCAATTAAAGCATTTAAGAGTAACAAAGCGGTAGGACTTGATGGGATTACCGCAGAGCTTTTACAAGCAGCTCTAACGGCATCAAGCGAACTGCTTCATCCGCTCTTAAAAGAATCCTGGACCACTGAAAGCTTTCCCTATGAGTGGAAGAAGGGAATTATCGTCAAGCTTCCAAAAAAGGAGATCTTACAATGTGCAAAAACTGGAGAGAATTTGCGTTCTACCTGCCGTTGCCAAAATAGTAGCAAAAGTTATATTGCAACGCATCAAAGAACACCTGGACGCCACACTCGATGCCGAACAAGCAGGATTCCGCGCTGGATCCTACTGTATTATTATTGAACAGTGCTTTGATTATCAATTCCCACTTCATCGACTTCGAGAAGGCCTTTGATAGCGTTAACAGGGTGTATATCTGGTTAGCTTTGTGGAGCAGCATATGATTGATCCAAGTGCCACGATTTGCAAGATGGTAGGTTGTCAGATGATTTTAAAATCCGAAGCGGAGTCAGGCAGGGCTGTATTCTGTCTCCAATATTGTTGTGATATACTGCGCGCAACTTTGTCAGGTAGCGGAGGGATCCAACGGACTTTAACATCCTATTTAAAGAACTTGGATTACGCGGACGATGCTCTCTTACTCTCTCATAGGATCATGGATCTTCATCAAATGACAACAAGTGTGGAGAGAGAAGCAGAAGTTAAGAGGCTGAAAATTAATTCCGGCAAAACAAAAATGATAAGCCTTGAAACCCGACCATCCTCTCAAATAAATATTTCCTCGCAACCGCTGGAAATAGTTGAGAACTTTCAATGCCTTGAAAGCATCGTTTCCATCGAAGGCGGAACCGAACAAGACTTCATCTGCCACTGTCAAAAATTTGGAGGAACAACTCTTTCAGCTTAAGAACTTTTTCGCACAAATGCAGCACTTGGAAAGTTACTTCAGCCATAACAAGAAAGCTGCAAAGCTTCGTGAATAGATGTCTTCGTAACATCCTAAGGATTTTCTGGACAAACCGTATTTCAAAAAAGAACCTTTATAGAAGGACAAGTCAGGAACCTATAGAATCTATAATACGAAGACTAAAGTGGCAATGGATTGGACAAACGCTTCCAAAACGTAACGACTACATTGCAGGCCAAGTAATGAAGTGGAATCCGCACACACAAGAAGGAAGAAGAGCTGGACGACCGAGAAGTACATGGCGCAGGACAGTCAAGGCAGAAACAGCGTCACTAGGAAAGAGTTGGAGGGAGCTGAAACACATCAACGGAAACCGTAGGCCCTATGCCCTTTAAGGGGTTCCCAACGGACTTTAGCAAGCCTGAGGACCTAAGTAAGTATATTTTAATTAAATACAACGACAATTTTGTGAATGTAAGACTATGACAAATTTCTCGTGACACATCGCACATCCAATTCTTCATTACTCTCACTTTAAAACATAATATTAGTAATTGTTTATCAACATTGTCACTTCACGACCTATACTCCTGCCTGTCACAATAATTGTCAATTTCACACTGACAAAATTGTAATTTGTATTTTTATCCATACAGAAATTATCAGTGAAAATTTTCAAAAAAATACCATATCCAAAATCTTGACAGCTGTCGCAAATTCTCGAAAATTGTCATTTTTTTTATGGGACAGAATTGAGACAACAGTTGGCATTTACAAACTATCCCAAGTCACCTGTCGGACTTGTCAGACAATGCGTATGATTCTCTACGTCAAGAACTGGAACGCAACCAAATTTATTTGTATTGGGTTATTTAAAAAGAATGAAAAGAGTGAAAGAGGAACAAAAGCGAGAAAGAAAGACAGAGAGAGAATGAATGATTTCGTTATTTAGAAATAGTAGAATAAGTTCTAATGTAACCCCGAAAAGTATGTCAAGGAAAAGAAGAACCACACTTTATATTGACATTTTCTAGAATGACTTTAATTTCCCATCTAAATATGACAATTCTTATGTTAGGTTAACTCACAATATATAAATGGAAATTATAGTAAAATTCACAATAGATCTTCAAATAATAATAATTCATGAACATGTAACAAGTTCAATAAGTTCAATTTGCATGTTTAAGCTTGGGGACCTTTTCAAGAATAATGAACGACAGAATATTATTGGGCTAGATCACTACCAAAAATCAATCAAAATACCCAACAAAATAGAAACGCAATTTTATTAAAACAATTGTGAACATCACATGATAAGAAGTTTAATCAAAATCGTTATTGCCGTTTGCAAGTGATAACCTTCAATTAAGATTGTTAAAGGTGATCCAAAAACTTAAATTATCCCAAGAATTACACAAAAATGATCTTGACCGTTCTTCATATATTTCACATGTGTCAAGATGATTTAAATTTTAGAAATCCAAAACATTTTTCTTACATGAAAACTTTTTTCTTTTCCTAATAATTAGTAAATCAAAAAATATTCTTAAACTTAAAATGTTAGTTCAACATATTTTTTTGTAAATATGTACATATTAAGTAATTTGTTCCAAATTTAACTTCCATCCGTTCTCTGTTTTTGATAATAAATATTTCATAGCGCAGAGACAGATTTTATAACAATCTACTATACAACAATATGAAGACCAATTGCGAAATAAGGTTATCACTTGCAAGACGATAACCACTAACTATATATATTCCATATTAAAACGCCATACCAGCATCCATGGACTATATAGATTAATAATAATATAAAATATTCTTTGTGCTTTAGAGCCGGAAGCATGATTTCAAAATGTTGAAGGTTCTTCAATGATTATAATTTTATATTTACATATATAAAATAAGTACAAACTTTATACTATGATTAAAAGGCACATGTGAAAAGATTGAAGAAAAAAAAACCAATGAGTGCTTTTTTTGCAAGACAAAAATGTCTAATCTTATTTTCAATTTCATGCTTCTGAGGTTATCCCAAAAAGATTCACCCAAGCCGTGATAAGGAAATTCAAATTATTATGTAGGTAACTATGCTAACTTTTGTTTTAGTTTGTAAGTTGTCTAAAATTAATTAAAACCAATAAACTAATAACCAAAATATAGACTAATTGCGAAATAATGAAATATTAGAAAACCTTACAATTTATGGCCGAATTTTTCAAAAGGGTACTAATTTTTCATAAAAATAATTTTTAAACTATCCAAAAAAACCTCATTCATATGCGCAAAGGTGATGAAAGTGTAAGATCGAACGTCACTTTATTAATCCCGGAATAATTTGACTTATTCAAAATACCCAAAACCTACATTTTGTACAGGTTACACAAATTCGTGTTTATAACGTATCGAAATTTAAAAAATCTAAACTTAGAGTCTCTACTTCCAGCATAACGAAGGTGATCTTAATGGCAAAAAATGGGTGTAGTGAAATAGGACCAAAGCTTGACGTCTTGGCACCATTTCCCTTTATAATACAAAGTTGCCAAATTTTGTAATTCTCATTTTACAAGGATTATCAAAAGATTTTTTTTTAGAAAACAAACTGATTTTTTTGTCTTGCAAATGCCAAATCATGACATTAGAGAAATGTCAATAACCATTTGTAAGCTATGTTTCCTTACGTTTCATAGAAATGACACTGAAATGACTCTTACGATTCTCTAGGGTAAAAAAATGGTTTGTTTTTAAATTTGAAACTGTCAAAACACAGTTTTCCAATGGATAAAAAGTGCATACTGAACTATCAAAAGGTTTTTCTTAACAAACAAACTGAGTTTGCTTACTTGCAAATGTCAAATCATAACATTAGAGAAATGTCACTAACCATTTGTAAGCTATGTTTCCGAACTGTTCATTGCAATCACACTGAAGTGACTGTCACAATTCTCTAGGGCAAGAAAAATCGTTTGTTTTTAAATTTGAAACTGTCAAAACACAGTTTTCCAATGGATAAAAAGTTTATATTGTCAAACTGAAATATGAAAAGGTTTTATTTAGCAAACAAACTGATTTTGTTTACTTGCAAATGTCAAATCCTGACATAAGATAAATGTCATTAACCATTTTTAAGCTATGTTTCCTTACTTTTCATAGCAATCAGACTGAAGTGACTCTCTCAATTCTCTAGTTTAAAAAAAATCGTTGTTTTTAAATTTGAAACTGTCAAAGCACAACTTTCCAATGAATAAAAAGTTTATATTGTCAAACTGAATTGTTCGCATATGTTTATAACATTTGAATGAATTATTATCAATTAAAGAAAATGAAAATAACTTTCATCCTGCAACGAATATACCTACACAAACACCATGCAAAAAAAACTCATAATCTGAAGTCATACTCGATTCTGCAAGAAAAATGGTCGCATTCACAAAGCTAGTGGCTACATAGTAAAGTGATTCTGATTGGCTAAATCTAACTGCAAAAGTAGTTGAAATTTCCCCTCCGACGTAATGTAAAAAATTCGGCTACAAAGCTAATAGAGAATGATTTTGACGTTTCACAATCAGCTGCTCGGTAAAGACACACGAATTCAAAATAAAATAAGTCGTTCAGTATTTAAATACAAATATAAATCATTCAAATTGTGTCTTAAATTTGATTTTTTTGAATTTAAAATTTAAAAACACAAAAGATAAGTAAAAGTTATCAAATAAAAAATGTTTCTTATATTATATATTTGCATTTGCCAATAATATGACAGTTCCAGATTGACTAGGTTTGTAGTGTAGTTTTGCATTAGCGTTGTGAATGCGACCAATATCACTTTACAGTTCGAATTGGCCAGATTATATTTCTGAGATTACCTTATTCTCACTTTTGTCCACTTTCGCTGTGAGAATTCTAAAGACAGAATTTGTATGATTGGGTTTCTCAAGAATTCTTCATCGCACAATTTAAAAAGGATGAAAAGAAATGCAAGGCTAATTTGATTGCTAGGTGAGAATGAACAGTAAATTGTCTTTAAACTTCTACTGTTCTGTCAATCTGTCTTAGAAGAAAATTCCCAGAAATCTTAGAAATGTAAATTGGCCAATTGTGATTGAAAAAATGGATTCTGGCTGAATCAAATTCTGACTTTTTTTTACTGACCATGACTTACATATGTCAAATCTCATGAATATAGAATTGATTTTAATAAACGAATATGACATTTAAAATAATAAAATCTTAGTATAAAAGTTAAATACTAACTGATCATCAGGTGAATAAAAGTCTACGGCACAAGTATTGTTAATGGTTTAGGATCTGAAAGCTCACATTTTTATTAATATTTAGGAGTTTACTATCCATTCCAAAATATTAATCCTTTGATAACTAGTAAAATACTTAACAGTGACATTTAAACGCATTCAGTGAACTAGTAAAACAAAAAAAGCAAACAAACCTAAATCTAGAGAACGAACTAATTAATGTCATTGAAATGTCAAAAAGTCAGATGTCATAAACTGACTTAGAAAATTACTGAAAGTTAAAATAGCCATTTTGCGTTTAAACTTATGCTTAATCTTAAGAAACATTAAGAAGCTGAAATCCTTTAAAATTACAGCCCCTTTGTGCTATACACGTGGATCGTATATTCGATTCCCTTTTACACTGCCTTTGCATTCTGCGATCCATCGGGTGAACTACATTATCCCAAACCAATTTGACAGTCAAATAAACAGCTGTTCATGTAAAAATCTTGGGAATGTTGGATAAATTGTTTTGATTCATGCAAAAATTAAGTTTAATCAATCTACCTAAACAGAATAATTTGTGTAATTTTTGGGAATGGGCAGTATTGGACTTTTTATTCCAATTGTAAGCAGCCAAGGACGTTTTATACTAATTGTAACCAGAGGAATAAGAGAATCCTCAAACAGAGAACTTCGTCGGAGAAATGTAAAAAAGTGTCTTCCTTCCCCTAAAAATGTTAAAATTCTTTTATTTATAAAACAAATATTCTAAATTCAACAATAAATTAGTTTTCACTTACATTTTGCTTACAAAAATGAAAAAAATAGACATCAAATGAAAAATGCTTTGACGTGAATAGAAGAATACCGCGCAGTATTACCGACGTTACCGACATATTCACTTCAAAGGAAGAGCAAAACAATGATTAGTGAAAATTCAGGTAAAACTCCCTCCGATGTATAGCAGAATAGGCCTGTTAGCCAAATAATTTTTAGTTTGGTAACTCAACATTTTACTAAATTGGTTAAAATTTTGGAAGTACTAATTTAAAATGTTTGCTTTTTGGGAACAACAAATTTGTTTATTTTTTTATTGGCAATAGAAAAATAAATTTTCCTTTAGAATTCTTTACCACGTGTATCGGTGAACTAAGTTAGATCACACCCGGATATGGACTTTGAAGTCTTGCTATCTCTTTCATCAAGACATTTGTACTTTTCTCCTAAGGTAATTTTCTTTAATTGATCTAAACGTGAAAAAGGGTTCAAATGAAATTGTTAATTTTAATAGTGTTTTCAAACTTAAAGTTTCTAGACCAAACGAAGCAATGCTAGAACTGGTCAGCTAGTAGTTTATATGACTTCAAGACACCTTGACCTTGACTTATTATCAGAGCTATGTAACAATTCTGTCGATGAACTCAGTGGTTGAATTTAACCACTAAATTAAACAAATTAGTATTTTATGAAAACTCAAAAAAATGAAAGATCCAAAAAAAATGGTATTACCATTTTGAAAAATGTAATTTTATGTGACGAAAAACATTAAAAATGTTATTCCTTTTTAAAACATATTTCAAGTTCTTTGTGTCTTTCACTTGATTTTTGAGTTGAACCTAATATTTTACAAAAAAAGTACACTTTTTAAAATAGAAAAAAAAAAATAAGAACCCTACTTCGTGCAACTAAAGACATTCTTACTATAAACAGATGATGTTAAGAAAACTTAAGACTTTAATCTTTTTTAATTTATCACTTACCTTAGCATCAACAAAACTGGATCCACCATTGAAAAGGCATATTAGATAAATCGCAAATATCACCGCCCAAATGTAGGATAAGTTCGGGCTACCCAAGAGACCGGACAGGCCTCTGGGAGTTTTCATTTTGCACAAAATCAAAAACAAAAGTTAAATAAATAAAAAAGTCCACTTAAACGATCACAATGATCTATAAAGGAGAAGACAAAAATAAAATAAAATCAAAAACCCGAATTAAACCAAAAATTAAAAAAATAAATTTAAATCAAAGTTTAAGTTCCCGCCGAATCGAATCGAAACGCATCGACAAAATCCGCACAAAGGTTTTTTCTTTACCTCCAAGATTGAAATTTCGTTTGCAAAAGAAATGGCAACAGACTTTCGAACTACGAAGAGATCTCTCTAAGCAACGAAAAATTTGGACAATACTATCCAAGCAGCAGAGAAATACTCACTCCTCCTGCATGGAGATCGACAAACGTTCGAAGTGTTACTAAACACGAGTCTCCTAACAGAATTTCTGTTTTGCCGAGCGGCTCCCAACAATTCAACACACACAAAACTATTACAGTCTGGAGCTCCCAAAGAGAACACAATAGCTATACTGATCTTGTTTCTTCCACTTCCACCCAGCCCCAGCCAAAGCGTAGTCCCAGTTCCAGAGACAAGCGATTGTATAGCAAAGTAAAAAACAACCCTCTTGCTTTTGGTGATCATCATTTCGTTTTGAGAATGTATTGTTTCGGCTTCAAGCAGCCGCAGCGTTAACATGACGCACACTTGTAGCACTTTATGGATCCGTATCACTTGCTTTTTGACCCCACAAATGCCCCTTAGCACCCTCGCGCCACCGGAACTCATGTTCGGTTCAGGCGATCCTCAGTGTGATCTGTAAGTGTGGACTGCGGATCGATCTCGCAATCGTCCTCTTCCACCCAACATTATCGCATAAAATGGGCCAGAGGAGCGCTGGAGTGGAAGTCTTTGATTTGCTCCAGAATATGTACGAGTATATCTAGAATGAAAAATCAAAAAAATGAAATATAAGCGATCGTGTTTCTGGTGTTGTGGTGGTGCGTGGTTCTTACGGTATCATCTTCATAATCATATCGCGCTCCACATATACGGATACACGAGGCATTGTGTCGCGTCGCGTCGCGGCGTTCGTTGTTCTCTTTGGTGTACATTTGATTCTGGTTGCTTGCTCTGGATCTGGCACTGCTGGTCTTCTATAGCAATAGCAATCTGGAGTCGTCCGCACGAAGGCATTATCCCCCTTGTGTGTATTTGTGGAGAGGAGCTACTCACTGTAGATATACGAGCAATGTACATTTGGTGCCTCGTTTGCGTCTTCTGTGAACTATTTGTGAGTTGAGCATAGTTAGTTGATTGCTGCCTTCTAGAGTTAACTGGCTGTCAGGAGGATTTTTCCGTTGTGATTTCGCTCCAGATCAGTACGCTCTAGTCGATCCATCGCGTCAGATCGAAAAAAGGAAAGAACCCGCTGTTCGCTCCTACTCAAGGGTGGATGCGGTTTTCTTTTGAAAAGTAATAAAAAATTACATTTATTTTTTTTTGTAGATTAAATTTTCAAATTTTCTTCTTCTTCATCTTAAATTAAAAAAAAAATAATTAAATTATGTGCGGTTTTTTAAATTTTAGTTAAATTTTTTTGTTTAAAGTGAATTTATTTATAATTTCAGAAAAGAAAAACACCCGAAAACACAAAAATTTATAAAACGAATCAAGAATATATGAGATCACTCAATGTACCACAAAAGGAGTCGATATCTGTAGACATATTTTTCAAAAACGAATTTATGTGATATTTTTTTTAAAACAAAATTGTGTGCAAAAAAAAAGAGATTTCAATATTTTTGAAAAAGGATTAGATATACAAAAATTCAAGAAAACGGTGCTTGGTAAAGGAAATATTTTGAAAAAAGTTACAAATGGGGATTATGGAACCCCATATAAAACGGTAAGTTTAAAATAAATCAAATAGTTGAAAATTTTTATAAATTTTATGAATATATTCATATTTTGAAAAAAGGAGATATGAATATCGATAATTTTTAGTTGGGGGGGTTTTTGATTAAAATTATTTTTTATGGCATGATTTTGAGTTCGCGGAAAATGTTATCTGACAAAGTTTTATATTTTGATTTTGGTTTAGATTAATTTATTGAATGTTTTTTTAAAACTTGGTGTTTTAGTAATCGGAATATTCTAAATGATATTTTTAATATTATTTTTCTAATGCTGTGTTTAATGAAATTGTGGTTTAAATTTAATTGAAGGGTTTTTAGCATTCGCATGTTAGTGTGTTTGAATACTAGCTGAGCCCTTATAGCGTTGCTTTGGAAAAATTAATTTTTAAGTATAATAATTTATATAAAAACTGAGTTTAGAATAGCGTTAAATTTATTTCAGTTTTATTAATCATATTAACTAAAAGTTGCTCAAAAAAATGAAATATTTCTGTAAAAAAGTGACACTAATGCCCATGTTCTGCATTTCATTTATTGTGAATACACTTTGCGATAGTGAATTTGGGTGTTCCACAATTCGTTATCGTTAATTGGATTTTCGAATATGCAAATGGATGTTTTGTATTTTGGTTTGTTAAATTTTTCGAACGCATTCAAATCACATTTCCCTTAGAACATATAAAAAATCGTCTTTGCTTGATCTAAAATAACTTAATTTATGAGAACAATTCTACATAATTTTCACACACTTAAAATGTGTCAGCAAATCCAATATATTTTTTTCTTTCTTATTTTATCACTTGAATTCTTCTCCCTTTTTTCACTTAAAATTGATAATAATATTGCATCCATCTTCAAAACAGCAAACATTTTACTTCAGAAACAAAATAAAAATGTATGATTCTTCAGTTCTGACAGTTCGAAGCATTTTCGAAGTTTTCGAATTCGATCGAATTGAAGAACATGCAATTTCATTTCACGTGAAATTGAAAAGTGATTTCAATTCACTTTCCATCGAAATTCGGAACATGGGCATAATTCATAGTTTTGTAAATAGCTTAAAACATATCACCTACAGTTGTGTTCATGAAAATAGCAGTGCTGGTCACATTTTATTAGATTGTCAATTATTGAAATGATGGAAATTCTTACAAAAAAAAATTAACATGTTACTTGCATTTCATGGTCTTTTGTTTTCATATTAGAGACTTTTAGCTTGAAGTTATAATCTACTTCTCCCGGTGAACATACAGTTGTGTTCAAAAAAATAGGAGTGCCTGTTCCTTTTAGATTAAATCGTGACTCAAAAGTTGTATAATTTTTAAAAATGTATTTTTTCTTTTGTTCAAAATAGGTAATCCAGTCTTTTATTATTATGCTTAAAGACTACTTTGTTTAAAACAAATAAGGTAGTAAAAACATGAATTTTATCAAAATAATAGGAGTAAACAAAATAAAGTATAAAAAAACTTAAAAAAAATATTCAATATTAAGATTTTTTGTCAGTATTTTGTGGAAAATCCTCTGATTTTTATAATTGCTGCACATCTGCGTGGCATAGAGTTCATAAAGGCCTGACAACGCTCAACTGGAATTTGGTTCCATGTTTCATCGATTGCGTCCCACAACTGCCTCTAATTCAAGGGTTTTTGTCGAGAAACACCCTTTTTCACATCGGCCCATACATTTTCTATGTGATTGAGGTCAGGCGACTGAGCTGGCCAGTACATGTTGAAATGCCCAATTAACCGGCATATTCTAACTCGCATAAGGCAGCATCACACTGGACATTATATCCACATAAACGCGCTGGTCCATTGTGCCAATGATTTGATGTATGGGGCCAACACCAGCATATGAGAAACTGCCCCATGCCATCACTTTAGCACCTCCATGCTTTACCGTTTTAATGGTGTACCGAGGCTTAAACTCGGAATTTTCTGGACGTGTCGGACGTATTGCCTAGAGCCAGTTCCACCGAATAAAACAATTTTGGTCTCGTCAGTCCACAAAATTAGCATGGCTTCTTGCAAATTTCAAACGAGCGGCTACATGTTTTTTTGTAAGCATCGGAACTTTTCGTGGACTGCGAGCGGAAAGATTGTGTTGCAACAATCGCCTTCTTATTGTTACGCTACTTACTGACAGTCCTAGATCTTCCTGGATCATCTTAGAGGACGCAAAAGGACCCTTTCGGCTGTATCGAACAATACGACGATCGTCATTTTCACTCGTTTCTCGTTTCCGTCCCCGGGTTTCGACTTTTTTTTTTCATATTTTACAGCATTGGCGATCATTTGGTCAGAGCACCCCAACATTAACTTTATATCCTTATAAGTTTTTCCTTCATTTCGCAATTTTTTTTATGATTTCCCGTTTTTCGTCGGTGCAGTGCTTTCCTCGGCCCACTAAATAACCAAACTTGTTTAGATACTCGATATTCCAACTATTTAATATTTCTATTTTAATTTAGTTACTTACTGTTTATTTTTTTTTAAGTTTTTGGTTGTTTTTTTTACGTACAATATAACTCACACTCCTATTATTTTGAATAGCCTGATTAAGAGTAAAGATCATTTGATCTCTGGTTACAAATGTAAACTGTTATGAATTGCAAACCAGTTCATTGTTTTATCATCTTTAATGTCCAGTTATATTTACCGGTAGAGAAATGGGCTCATTACCAGTATACACATGGTAAAAAAAACACTTGAGCAAATTTTGTAAAAGCTCTCCTATTATTTTGAACACAGCTGTACATTATTTCAAACTCTCTGGATAGAGAGTGTTCATAAAAATAGCAGTGCTCTTGATTTTATAAGTAAAAGGTGTTAAAAATTCAATTTTTTGTATTTTTCGATAAGTAAATATTTCACTTTTCAATACTACTACTATTCAATACTAGTATATAAAAAATCACAAATAAACGATGGGACGGTCAAGACACTGGACCCGAAAAATTCGAAAACTTATTAGAAAACTGCGTTTGGAGGGAAAAACCTACCAAAATATTCAAGACATCCAAGGCTGCCCACAAAAAATGGTCAGTAACGCCTTAAAATGGCAAAATAAACCGAAAACGCTAGGCCCAAAAAGGATGACTACTAAAAGAACTGACAAAAAAATATACATTTAGCAAAACAGAACCCTTTTATAGGCTTTAGGAAAATAAGAAATGGAGTTCAATTGTCTGTTAACGCTGTCACAATACGAAGACGTCATTTATAAGCGAAGTTACCAGCCCAAAGTCCACGCAAGGTACCATTCTTTGACGAAATGGCATGTGGCCAAGAGAATGAAGCTTTTTAAACTTCCATACTTTCAAATTGAATTAACTTTTAACCACCTAAGTACATAGTCGTATTTAAGTAGACACAGTTGCCCATGTTCTGCATTTCACTTATTGTGAATACACTTTGCGAAAGTGAATTTGGGTGTTCCACAATTCGTTATTGTGAATTGGATTTTCGAACATGCAAATGGATGTTCTGTATTTCGGTTTGTTCCACTTTTTGAACGCATTCAAATCACATTTTTTAATTCTGTGAATTGATCTTTGATGGTTGCAGAAAGTTTTTGAATTGAATTGTTCATCTAAAAAAGCGTCTTTGTTTAATCTAAAATTACAATGAAAGCTTAAAAGAGGAAATCAAGAATTTACTTTATTTATCAGAACAATTCTACATAATTTTCACACACTTACATTGTGTCAGGTAAATCCAATATGTTTGATTTGTCTCGCAAAATTCGACTTCTTATTTTTCTCTTGAATTCTGCTTCCTTTTTTCACTTAAAATTAGCAATAATATTGCATCCATCTTTAAAAAAGCACAAATTTTACTTTAGAAACAAAATAAAATTGGATGATCCTTCACTTCTGACAGTTCAAAGCAATTTCGAAGTTTTCGAAATCGAAATGCAATTTCATTTCACGTGAAATTGAATAGTGATTTCAATTCAGTTTTAATCGAAATTCAGAACATGGGCGAGTATTATTATTATTATTATTATTATTAATACATTGTTTATTTCTCGATAATTGTTTTTTTACATTTTGTTGATGTAATAATTGTAAAGCTTAACAAAAAATTTTTCGTCTGCCTAAATGACTCATTTCGAGTTTTTAGTAAAAAGAACTCAACTCAACTCTTTTAAGGTAATTAGGCCTGGACACGCTGCAGGTGAAATGGGTGCAGGTTGTTCTGCTTTAGAATCCTGTGAACAGTAGATTTAGGTATCCCAGTTGTTCTTTCAATGGCTCTAATAGAAGTACTTGGATTATTTTCAATTTCAATCAACACAACTTCGTCACTGAGTTGGTGTTGGGGCCTTCCAATCCTTCCACTGCCAGGGATTATACCTTCTATATAAGAATTATGAACTCATATAAATACCCGATGTTCAGAGCTTGAAGCGTTTGAATATCTTTCTGCATACTTCCTTGCTGCTGCTCTTGTATTTCCGCCACATTCAGAATAAATAAAATGCATCATAGCATATTCACGTGACGTGTAAGACATTTTTAGTTTTTTTTTTCTTAGATTATTTCTTCTTTATAAAATAAATAAGGTACCGCACTTTTATAGCTTAACAACTTAATTGGTTTAAAAATGGCGATTATACAAGCAGCCATATTATTTCCGGTTAAAATAATAAAAGTATTAGTAAAAGTACTAGACGTAGTAGTAGTCGTTAAAAAGCGCTGCTTGATAAGGTAAAAGATCGCCATTGTTGCTTGTACTAAACTAAATAAAAATTAGTTTGGGGGTACACACATGATAAGATTTATTCAATGAATTGGAAACAAGATGTCGCTAGTGATGTAACACGAAATTCTAACAGAAACACAATTTTTCTTTTTATATTTCTTTTTTTTTTTTTAATGGTGATTTATTAAATTAAAATGCTTATAACTTTTGAACCAAAGCTAGCTTTTTAATGTTGTATACCTTTTTAAAAAATCAAGCAAGTTTTTAAAAACAATAACCAGTATTGTGTAATATGATTATGATTATGATTATTTTTTTAATAAAACTATTTTAAAGTTCGATGTAAGAAATTTAGATTGATAAGAATATGATTTTAACTACTAATATTTTGCAAAATAGGGCCGAAAATTGAAATTTTTTAAATGCAACAATATTGAATGTTTATTCAAAATTGTAAAATATTAACATATAGTAAAAAGAAAAATCATTTGTGGACAGGGTGATTGAAAAACCGACTAAAAGTAGTAGTAAAAAAAGTTTTTGAAAATTTCGTGAAAACAACCGTTACTAACCCTTAAGATGCGGTATAGACAAGCTACCAAATTCTAATAGGTCATGACCTGACCATTCATCATATACAGTTTGGACCATTACTTATGGGACACCCTGTATAAGCCTGGTTTTCGATGCTTGCGCTCTATTTAGAATCAGGGAATCATCTATTTTAGCTATACAACTGTAGAATAAGTCCTGCCAATTGGTATGGGCTGTATTATCGAGGTCGAAGTCTACACTGTGTCTAAAAGCTAGATCTTTCCATTCTTTGAAAGGACATATATTTGACGTCTACAAATAAATACATTGGGTGGCGCAACAGTCTGTTTGAGAACTAGGTCCTAATGACTGACAACTGTCAACCATTCCTGTGTGCGAGTACTGTTGTCAGGAATGGAAGGGACCTACAGTTTTAAGCCGAATTCGAACGGCAAATTTGAGAAAGCACTTTTCATGACAAGAATTGCTCTTAGAGAATTTGTCAATTCCTCGCAAGAGGCAGTACCCGTGAAAAAAATTTTAGGTGGCATAGGCAGGGATCGAACCCAAGACCTCTCGCATGACAGTTCATCTATTGGTTCACATTCCAGAAACCATTTCTCTTGGGAAGTTGTTTTTCGATGAGTATTTTGAAAAACCATGATTTTCGACTTTGCAACATTTATACTTAAATTCCATAAATCACAAAAACGCTTGAGCTTGTTTATTTGTAACTGCAAAGCTATGGGATTATCTGCCAATAGTACCTACAATGTCATCCGTGTGTAGGAGCATTTTTATTAATTTTCACCAACCTTAATACCACCAGGGAAATCTTTGGATACGTCATCAATGTATAGTGCAAAAATTAATGGACTTAATCCATAGCCTTGTGGAACACCAGTACTTGTATTGATGAAATTAGACATTCTACTTCCATTCCATACAGCAGCAGAGGTATCGGTTATAAGAAGCTTATATAAGTTGAGAAATTTTGTTGATAAGCCTAGGGTCGAAATTTTATTAATTAAAGAACTCCTCTTAACCGTATCAAAGGCCGCTTTTAAACCAACAAAAAAAACGGAAAGTTTTGTTGATATACCCGATCGAAAACCGGCTTGGAAAATATTAAGTAATTGATTTTCTTCAACCCATTTGGTCAACCTATGGTATAGAAGATGGGTGAATATTTTCCGAAGGCACGGTGAAACCGATATGCCCCTGTAGTTGTCTGGGTGCTGGGGATCACCTTTTTTAAATTTTGTGCAAATCCATGCTCTTACAAAAAGATTTCGGAATAGATTCTTCCTCAAGAAGCCTGTACTGATGAGATTTTGTAAAATTCAACGGGAATACTGTCGATCCCCGCAGACATATCATTTTTCATTGATTTCAAATCTTGCAACTCTTTCATTAAAATTGGCCCATCAAGTTCCAGAATTTTCACTAAAGGTAAAGCATATTCAAACGTTTTTTGAACCGATAACGGGTTCAGAAGAACTTTCAAGTGATCAGCAAGTTTTTCGACTGGCAACACCGAAGATGCAACATTTTTACAGCCACCTAACAACCTCACCTTTGACCAAAATGTTTTTGATCCCTTACGTGATGGGAGACCGGTTGCTACACCATTAAAATAAAATTTCCGTTTTTGAACTAAAAGCTGCTTATGCTGTTTGTTCGCCTCTAAGTAAAGTGTTTTAAAAAACACAGTAGACACAGTATGGCTTTGCATTTGGAGCGTATATCTCTTAATTTTCAAAGCTTTTAAAGACCGTTGAAAATTAGTATTGGTTATTTAAAAAAATATAAACGGTAATTTTTTAAGAGCTTGAGAACTTTTTAAAAAAAAAAAACGCATAAAATTTGCAAAATCTCATCGATTCTTTATTTGAAACGTTAGATTGGTCCATTACATTTACTTTTTGAAGATAATTTCATTTAAATGTTGACCGCGGCTGCGTCTTAGGTGGTCCATTCGGAAAGTCCAATTTTGGGTAACTTTTTCGAGCATTTCGGCCGGAATAGACCGAATTTCTTCGGAAATGTTGTCTTCCAAAGCTGGAATAGTTGCTGGCTTATTTGTGTAGACTTTAGACTTGACGTAGCCCCACAAAAAATAGTCTAAAGGCGTCAAATCGCATGATCTTGGTGGCCAACTTACCGATCCATTTCTTGAGATGAATTGTTCTCCGAAGTTTTCCCTCAAAATGGCCATAGAATCGCGAGCTGTGTGGCATGTAACGCCATCTTGTTGAAACCACATGTCAACCAAGTTCAGTTCTTCCATTTTTGGCAACAAAAAGTTTGTTAGCATTGAAAGATAGCGATCGCCATTCACCGTAACGTTGCGTCCAACAGCATCTTTGAAAAAATACGGTCCAATGATTCCACCAGCGTACAAACCACACCAAACAGTGCATTTTTCGGGATGCATGGGCAGTTCTTGAACGAACACTGATTTTGGTAATAAAATTCAATGATTTGCAAGCGTTGCTCGTTAGTAAGTCTATTCATGATGAAATTTCAAAGCATATTGAGCATCTTTCTCTGAAATCCCGCGTGATCTGTCAAATACTAATGCATGAAAATCCTAACCTCACCCTTTAGTTTTGTTCGCCTCTAAGTAAAGTGCTTTAAAAAACACAGTAGACACAGTATGGCTTTGCATTTGGAGCGTATATCTCTTAATTTTAAAGCTTTTAAAGACCGTCGAAAATTAGTATTGGTTATTTAAAAAAATATATATGGTCAAATATTTTGTATGTGAAAGATTTTTCTTTTTGTCATAAACAAGTCGTTTACTTTTTTTACTTAATTGCAATTACTTTAGTTTAAATATTTAAGTTATTTTATAAAGGCTTTCAGTTACAGTGCCCAATTTATGTCGTCTTGGAATGATTTACATTTTCATACGAAAACAATTGTTTGTTTGTTTGTTTGAATGAAGAAGGATTGTAATTTGATGTAATTTTATTGTGTTTTTGAGAACTGATATTTCTATTGTTCAAAAAGGGGTTAAACTTTCTAAAAACGCAGATGAGAAAAATTGGTCTCCGATCAACAAACAACTATCCCCCGTATTTATAAAGAAAATATATATAAAATAAATTATGTCAGCTCCCGTGTTTAGGAAAAAGGAGTGATTTTGGAGTTGCCAGGTTTTTTTAATTTCTTTAGTTTCTTAATAACAATACAAATAATTTGGCTTCATTTCACTTTGTTTTAGTGTTATTAGACCAAATGCTGAAAATTGGTTTTGTTTCACTTTTTTAAAGTGAAACAAGGCTATTTGAAAGTTTGTCTTAGGCGCCAGTTAGAGCTATCATTGGTTTTCATCATTGAAAACAAACATTGTACTTTTTTGACAGGTCGTTTACAGATATCCTTAAAAATGCCTGTCATTCCTGATTGAAATCCAGCGAAAAATTTTTACTGACCGAAATCTTTCATTGGAATTGTGTGAAATTGGAACACAAATCAGTGGAACGATTCGTTTCATTTATGAACATAAAAGTATCAGCTGGTCAGGAAAATTAATTCCCGGCCGGAAAATTGATAAAAATATATTTTTAGAGAAAGATAAAGGTGCAATTACACTTTCTGGGTCTGCTGCTAAGTGCTTTGTGTTCCAATTTCGGTGGATTTCAATCAGGAAATTATTTCCAATGACAGACATTTTTACTGATAAACGGCCTGCCAAAAAAATTCCAATATTTATTTTCAATAATGAAAACCAATGATAGCTATAACTAGCGCCTTATTTAACTTGGCCTCATTTCACGATACCTAAAATGAAATGTAATTTTCAATTTTGACGTATAGTGCTGATAATTCCGTCGGGTTTTGAGAAACTTCATAGAATTTGTTGTTTTTAACAAATAAATGGTTTAAATGACATTTACTTTTTATTAGTCACTTTTTGTTCCACTGCTATTGTAATGGAATAAATAATTGACTGGAAAAAAACGGGAATGAAAATATATCTTAAACATTTATACTTGTAACTATTATACACAGAGCTTTGGAATGAAATTCAGTGTTCTTGTTTTGGGTCTGTTTTAGTTTTGTTCTGTTGATTGCGTAAATTTCACGTTGCTGTTGTTGGAAATGAACGCATTCAGTTGTCTAACTTTAGCAATAAATGATAATAATTTAAACTTTTTTGTTATAATTTGTATACTTCTATTGAAAATACTTAGGTATTCAAAATAAACATTTTTAGAAAACTGATATAACGTTCAGATTTAACAGATTTAAAAATTTTGATTTGGTGTAACAGTCTTTTTTGTCTCTTAAGTTTAATATTAAAAAAATTAAAAATTAGACAATAAGACAGAAAAATTCATATTTGCTTTTATATTAACGTCCTAAGTTAATTGAGTCTGTGTGACCAGATCCTGACTTAATTCCTTTTTGCCTAACGTCAAAGAATTAACATACCTATGAGTATTAAAATCGAAAGACTGCGAAAGATCTCTAAGAGTTGAAGAAGAGAGCGAAATGCTTACGAATTCAAATTGAAAAAAATATTAACTTGGAATTGCCTGGTTAAAAAAAAACTATGACGCACTAAAATAAATAACAACAAAAAATATGACTTAAAATTAAGTTGCTGTGAAATAAAGCCAAGTGAAATAAGAAAAACTTTAAAAATTTGACCCTATTGCATTTTACAAAATTCGAACAAGGCTAATTTTTAGCATTATGCCATATTACACTTTGACAATTGACAAAGTGAAATAAAGGCATTATTTCACTTGGCCTCATTTCACGATACTTAAAATGTATTGTAATTTTCAATTTTGACGTAGTGCTGAACGAAATAATAATTCCGTCGGGTTTTGGGACACTTCATTGAATTTTACCTAAATAAATGGTTTGAATGACATTTACTTTTTATCAGTCACTTTGTGTACCACTGCAATTGCAACAAACCGAAATAAACTAATAAACATACTAACCATGAATGAAAACAGATCTTAAACTATTATACTTATAACTGTTATACACCGAATCTCGACTGTAAGTCATTGTTCTATTTATTATATTGCTTTGTAATGAAATTCAGTGTTCTGGTTTCCGGTCTGTTTTAGTTCTGTTCTGTTGATTGCTGTTGTTGGAAATGAACGCATTCAGTTGCCTAACTTTAGCAATAGTTGATAATGAATTAAACTTTTTTGTTTTAATTTTTATACTTCATTCGAAAATACTTAAACCAAATAAACATTTAAAAAAAAATGTTCTAATATGAAGAAAATTCAAAAGCTTACAAATTTTGTTTATCCTCTAAACCTCAAGATAAACGCACCTTATTCTGTCATTTTGTGTTAAACTTAAAATATTTAAGCAAAAATGTTGACAGATGTGAAACACCACCTTTACATAACACTGATTCTTTCGTGAAGTGTAAATTTTTAAGATTTTGTATTTATCTTGTGCTGCAAAATTGTTTGCGATTTAAATTTAGGACAATCTGACATTGGTCATTTAAATTGATAAAAACTTTGCATTAATACAAGATATAGAAGCATTTAAACAATTGACAATTATGGCATTGTTGTCGAAGTTGTCAAATTCTTATTAAACTTAAAGTCCAATAGATTTTTTACGGATGACATATAATATTTAAGCATTCCTACATAAATGTACAGTCAAAACCGATTATAACGAACTTCATGGGACTGAAGAATTTATTCGTTGTATTAGATGTTTCGTTATAACCAATTTTCAATTTTGCGTCGTTTTTATTAAATAAAGTGCACGAATAACACGAACTTGCTTATTTATCCAAAGACAGTTTTCAAAAAAAAAATAAAAAATGTTTATCTTTTCAAAATGTTACTGGATGTTGACAACAATATCCTTTGAAAAATAAGAATAAATTAAAGCCAATATCTCAAAGTTTTGAAAAGCTATTTGAGTCGTTTAGGTTTTTATTTTTTTTTTTTAAAAACTGTCAATTCGATTTTTCTCAAAATTTTATCAGATGTCAAAAACATTATTCTTCGTTGCACAAAATTGTTTTCGAGATGAAATCATATTTTAGTCTTAAAATTTTGGAGGTGACAATTTTTTTTTCAGTTTTTTTATTTATAAAAAACCGTTAAAAGTTTTTTTTTCAAAAAATATACTTCTTCGATATCACGTTACAATATATTATATACAATTTAATTCAAGTCTCTAGCGTTTTTGGTTCGTAAGATATTTAGGGTTAACCAAAATGTTCACCTTTTTTTCAAACTGCTATGGTAAAAAAAAACACCCACGCAATTTTTTTAAGAGCCCTTTCTGCATCTTTCTGCCTTATTATCTGTATAACAAAATTTATTTGAAATCGATATCTCTTCTGGTTCTTGAGCTATGGACAACAAAAAAAACGTAACGAACGTACGGACGTACGAACACGCACGCACAGACATCTTTCTAAAAATATTTTATTTCGACTCTAGGGACCTTGAAACGTCGAGAAATGTCAAAATTTTCAATTTGACAAATCGGACCCATTACAATAACTTCCTATGGAAAGTTAAAAAATGCTTAAAAACATAACTTTGACCAATTAAATGGCATTTAAATGTTTGAAGATAAACTTATTTCTAAACAAACTTTTTGAATAGTTAGACAAATTCGTGCAACCTAGTCCTGCATTTTATTAATTTTTGTAATATGCACTTTAATTTTTGTATGGTTGAAGTATAACGTAGTCTGTCCCTTGAATTTCAACTTTGTAAGCTTTTTTCTTCAAGAGTAGAAAAGACTCAATTTCGCTCCAATTTTGTTCTACCTTATGTAGTGAAAGAAAAATGTCTATTGGAATAGCTTAAGAAAAAAAAAGTAAGGTTCGGTAATAAATAAAATGCAAGTTCATGCAAAGAGTCTGTTTAAAAAAGTACCTACATAAGATTTAAAAATATACCTATAAAATAAGTTTGTCTTCAAAGATATAAATGCCATTTGATATGTCAAAAAAGCAGCGCGATTCATCCCAAGACACAACCCATCCTAGGACATTTTATCCCGGAAATGAAAAATACTTAACGAAAACAATTGTTTGTGTATTCAACTATTCGTTTAAAGCTTTTTTCTTTGAAAAGCTTTATTTTAATTTCATATAAGAAGAACCAGGATGGAAAATAAAATTATCTGAAGATAAGAAAGAGGAAGAACATGTATGTTTAAATTGAAAAGCGATCGCCTGTTGGTTGTGTAGTTTGGTAGGTGTCCAAAACAAATAAAGAATAGTTCATTTGCGTGCTCAGCGTTATGCAGATAGACAGATAAAGGCATGTTTATGATGATAATGAAAGAATTTTATTAGTACCTAGAAGGCACTTACTACAAATCAATCAAATTCCTTGTTGCCTAGAAGTTTTCAGCGCAGACATGGAGTTATTGCGTTCATTTTATTTTGTTCGTCAAAGTTTAACTTCCAAGTTTAAACTCAAACGACCCAATAGTTTAGACTGTAGGAGCGTGGACAAACATATACAACAGATCGGACGGAAAGTTTGTATGAATCTCCCAAAGGGCTTGAAGATTAAATCAAAATAACTGGTTTTGACTGTATACGAGTAGTATTTATTTTTGAAACAAGTCTTAAAATTTTGAAAAGAGGAGTACGCAAACACGAAGTATTATAATAATGCTGAAATATTAGTACACAGTTTTGAAAGCGTCACGCTCCTCACTTTAGTCTTTTAAAAACATTTTCATTTTATGCTGGTTAAAGTTTGTTCTCAATCAAAAGGCAATTTTTTTAAACATGTTTTTTGAAAGTTCTGCTTTGAATTTACATCTGAAACGCTCAATCTAAACTCAGTAAGGACTTAATATTTTACGAAATAGGATATGAGAAGTTTATTTAAATTAATTAAATTTCTTAGCCACGTTAAATTCAGCAAAATGTTTACCCAAAGAACTCAGCTTACAGTGGACATTGAAATGCTTTTACAGAAGCGTCGGTAAAATTACATTACCGACATGAATTACATGTTATCGATAGTTTCTATGAGAGGTTTATTTTTTCTTTGTTTTTTAATGGCTACAGTTTTTCTTAGTCTTGAGTTTTTCCTGGCACTGACAGGAGTAAATCACTTTTTTTTTTGGCAAGAGTTTCAAACGCCTAATTGCCCAACTATAGTAGACTTAACCGAAAGTAAGCTAATGTCAAAACCGAACGAAGAGTTATCAAAAGTTATCGTAAGACAAAAAGTAACCATAATGGATTCAAGTAACTTAAGCAGATTTGACATTTGCTTAAATTCGAGCCATTTAAATGGCTCTTGCGTCATTGCGCGAAAGTTAACGAAATTTAACGAAACTGAACGTCTATTATGGTAAGTGACATATGCATAAGGCTGCGTATTGGTTTGTGCCCGCTGGCTTAAGCTCAGTTAAGTCTAGTATAGTTGGGCCTTAAGGCTGCGTATTGGTTCGTTCCCTGAAGCTGGATTAAGCTCAGTAAAGTCTATTATAGTTGGGCCTTAAACCCTGTGCTATCCAATTGAGTCACATTTTCCTATTATTGCAAAAATAAAAGCTTGGAAGTATTATTTATGTATTTTTATTAAGTGTACAAATTTCTCTATATTTTTTCAGGTATGCCATTGCTGTTATCTTAGCTGGAGTTCTTCTCGAAGCTGAAGCTGTAATTAAAAATAAAAACCTTTTAACTGCGACACTTGGTTAATATTTTTTTTAATTTTAATTTTATTTTAGCAATTTTGGAAAGAAGGTGGTGGCGGTACATTTATTCCGAACAGCAGAATCAGGGAGCAACCTCCAGCTCCAATTGACGAAAGTTATGCCATAATCGACACAGTCTCAGGTTACCGAACGAATCCCAAAAATTGCACATCAAACGGAAGTTGTATACCGAAATGTTTTGCTGAAAAGGGTAATCGAGGTTTGCCAGGTCCACAAGGTAGGCCAGGACCCAAAGGTCAAATGGGCTATCAAGGTATTGACGGACCTCCTGGTGAGAAAGGACAAAAAGGTGATCCAGGTTTGTTGGGACCCAGAGGATACAAAGGTGAAAGAGGTTCAGAAGGTCGGCCTGGTGTACCCGGTGTGAGTGGTTTGCAAGGACACATGGGAACTGCCGGTCTACCTGGTCTTCCCGGTAAAGACGGATGTAATGGTGCAGATGGTGTGCGTGGTGTTAATGGTTTGCCTGGTATGGTTGGACCAAGGGGTTACCCTGGAAATCCTGGATCGAAGGGTGAAAAAGGAGAGCCGGCTAAGGAAATTGGTGATTTCGCTAAGGGTGACAAGGGTGAACCTGGTTTTATGGGAAGATCTGGACTGCCCGGAAATGATGGACCTGATGGAATAAAAGGAGATCGTGGTGATACTGGTTCTTATGGTCAACCTGGTCCTCGTGGTGACCGTGGTATTAAGGGAGAGAAGGGTGACTCGTGTATTGCACCACCTGTACCTGGACAGAAGGGAAACAAGGGAGAGAAAGGAGAATCAGCCACATTGATCAATGTACCTTTCACCAATGGACCTGCACAGTTTATTGGACCAAAAGGTGATATGGGTGATAAGGGAGAGCCAGGATTGCAGGGTGATAAGGGTGATGTAGGATATCCAGGACCAGCTGGAAATGATGGATCAAAGGGTGAAAAGGGTCTTCCTGGACCATCTGGAGACAGAGTGAGTAAAAAAGAGTGGTATTAGGCGTAAGTGATCTCATTTGAATGTTTTGTTAAGGGTCGGCAAGGTAACTTCGGTCCACCTGGACCTGCAGGTCAGAAGGGTGATCGTGGTGAGATTGGATTAAGCGGTTTGAATGGAACTCCAGGAGCGAAGGGAGAACCTGGTAAACCAGGTCTTCCTGGTGCACAAGGTTTGATTGGACCCGCTGGACCACCCGGTGGTGGAAAGGGAACTCCAGGACCAGCAGGGCCTAAGGGTCCACGTGGTTTCCGCGGACCTCCTGGACCAAAAGGATTAGATGGATACCCAGGAGTTCCTGGATTACAAGGTGCTCCAGGACCCAAAGGAGGTCCAGGTTTGGCCGGTCGACCTGGTTTGGAAGGTGCACCTGGTGAGAAGGGAGACAAAGGAGACCTTGGACAACCTGGAAACCCTGGACCTCTTGGACCACGAGGACACACAGGTCCACCAGGTCCTGAAGGAGTCAAAGGAGAGCCTGGACTACCTGGAATTGGAGTACCTGGACTCAAGGGTGATATTGGAACACCAGGGTAAGTTGAATTTAATTTTGAAGTTATCAACTTTTAGAACTTAATATTTTTCTAGACGTCCTGGAGATCAAGGAAGGAAAGGAGAACGTGGTTTTACTGGTGCCCCTGGTGCACCTGGTGACTCAAAACTTGGTCAACCTGGTTCACCTGGTCGTCCCGGAAGACAAGGAGAAAAGGGTGACGTCGGACGTTCTGGCCAGCCTGGACAAAAAGGAGAAACTGGACCTAAGGGTGATTTAGGTGGTAGATGTATTGATTGCGCTCCAGGACAAAAAGGAACTAAAGGAGAACGAGGATTTAGTGGTGCTGATGGTTTACCAGGAGCTCGGGGTCCTACCGGAGAACGCGGTGCGCAAGGAGAACGTGGTGATGATGGTCTTCCTGGATCAATGGGAGAAATCGGAGACCGAGGTACTGATGGATTACCAGGTTTACCGGGACCCGAAGGTCCTGCTGGACGTGATGCTATTATTGACTTGAACTTAACCGCAACCGAAAAAGGATCCAAGGGTGAGCGTGGACAAAGAGGCTACCCTGGATTGAAGGGTGACCGTGGAGAAATTGGACAGCCTGGTATTCCTGGACTTAAAGGTGAGACTGGATTGAGAGGTGACAAAGGTTTCCCCGGTGCTCCGGGACAAGATGGAGCCGCAGGCGCCCCTGGAAGAGATGGATTTATGGGACCTAAAGGTGATAGCATCAAGGGAGAACAAGGACGTGCTGGATACGATGGCCAAAAGGGTGAAAAGGGTGATACTGGATTCGTTGGTCTTAAGGGAGAACCTGGTACTTGTGAAATGGATCGTAGCATGCTGCCACCAAAGGGAAACAAGGGTGAAAAAGGTTACGAAGGTAATCCTGGCCCAATGGGACCCATGGGAGAAAAGGGTGACATCGGTAGAACCGGAGCTAAGGGTGAACAAGGTTTCCAAGGACCACGTGGACCTGTCGGTCCTAGAGGATTATCAGGACCCCGAGGTGACAAAGGTAACCAAGGACCTATTGGATTCCCAGCTGCGCCTGGAAAAGATGGTGCTAGAGGAGTACCAGGAAGACCCGGTGATCGTGGTCAAAAGGGAGAACAGGGTATTGCCGTTGCTGGACCTCCAGGACCAAGAGGTATTGATGGTCAACCTGGTCAACCAGGAGATCGTGGTTTCCCAGGAAGTGATGGTTTACCTGGACCTGAAGGACAAGTTGGTTATCCAGGAGACAAGGGTGATGCGGGAACCCCAGGTAATCCAGGATTGCCTGGTCCTCTAGGAGAAAAGGGAGATACGGGACCGGTCGGACCAATGGGACCCCCTGGACCCAGAGGATCTCCTGGTGTTGATGGTGTGCAAGGACGCGAAGGAACAAAGGGAGAGCCTGGTAACCCCGGATTAGTTGGTATGCCTGGATTAAAGGGTGAACGCGGTGCAATTGGAATTGATGGTCCCAAAGGATTTACTGGGCCAAGTGGACTTCCTGGTATCAGAGGAACACCTGGAAAACCTGGTATTCCTGGTGTCAAAGGAGACAAGGGAGAACGTGGTTTGAATGGTGAAAATGGACTTACTGGTTTCCGAGGTCCTCCAGGACCTCAAGGACTGCAAGGATTGAAGGGTGACATTGGACCACTTGGACCTCCTGGTGCTGATGGACTTCCTGGATTAAACGGAGAAAAGGGAGACCTTGGATTACCAGGTTTGACTGGAGCACCTGGTTTACCTGGAGATGCATCTGAAAAGGGACAGAAAGGAGAACCTGGTCCTCCAGGATTACGTGGTGTTGACGGAGCTAATGGAACACCTGGTTATCCAGGAGAACAAGGATTACCCGGTATGCCTGGTTTTGGAATGCCAGGAGCAATTGGACAGAAGGGTGAACCTGGAAGGGATGGATTGGATGGGCCACCTGGTTTGACTGGCCTTAAAGGAGATCGCGGATATCCTGGACAAATCGGAATGAAGGGTGACAAAGGTATCGCTGGAAGGCCTGCTCCTCCTCCAATACCTTGCATTGACGGATCTCCTGGTGAGCCAGGTATTCAAGGACCACAAGGTTTCCCCGGACCAAAAGGTTTGAAGGGTGAGCCAGGTCTCAATGGATTTGCAGGTGTTACTGGTGAGAAGGGAGACCAAGGTCTGACAGGTTTTGCTGGAGCTCCTGGTCTGAAAGGTGAACGTGGATACCCTGGTCCCAGTGGACGTGATGCTGAACCTATAACCATTGTTGGCGAGAAAGGTGAACCTGGTGAATTCGGAATGACTGGACTTCCTGGAGCTGTTGGAATGAAGGGTAATACCGGTTTAACTGGACGCGATGGACAAAAGGGTGAACGCGGATATCCTGGTCCACAAGGTCTGCCTGGATTGAATGGTCAAATTGGTCAAAAGGGTGACATGGGCCCCATGGGTGAACAAGGTTTGCCTGGTATCGCTATCAAGGGAGAGAAAGGTTTACCCGGTCGTGCAGGAAAGAATGGACGCACAGGTATGATTGGACATCCCGGAATCAAGGGTGAAAAGGGTCTTCCAGGATTGGCAGGTATGCCCGGAAATGTTGGTTTGCCAGGAAAAATGGGTCCACAGGGTGAGAAAGGAGAGCGTGGTTTGATGGGTCTTCCTGGAACTGACGGACAAGATGGATACCCAGGACCAATGGGACCTAAGGGAGAACGCGGTTACCCCGGAGAGAGGGGAGCTCGTGGTTTGCCTGGATTCGAAGGACAAAAGGGTGACAAGGGTAGCCAAGGTATTGAGGGACGACGTGGTCTTGATGGATTCCAAGGCATGAAAGGAGACCGTGGTCCGATCGGTTTGGACGGTCTTCCTGGACCAATGGGTCCCATGGGAGAAAAGGGTTCAACTGGTCCTAAGGGTCGTGATGGACGTGATGGTATTCCCGGTAACCGAGGTCTCAAAGGTGAACCTGGTCTCGTGCCACCACCAGGACCCAAAGGTGAACCTGGTATCCCTGGATACAATGGCGAGAAAGGTGACCGTGGTTTCCAAGGAATGCGTGGCCTTACTGGAGAACAAGGAGAACGCGGAGAAAAGGGTGATCGAGGACTACAAGGTTTCCCTGGACCAACCGGACGAACTGGACCTAAAGGAGATATGGGACGACCTGGTTTGCCTGGTCGCGACGGTGCTCCCGGACCAATTGGATTTAAGGGTGAGCAAGGAGAATCATGTTCTCCAGCACCCGATTATCTTACAGGAATACTCCTCGTAAAACACAGTCAAACCGACAAGATCCCACAATGTGAACCTGGTCATACCCAATTATGGGATGGTTACTCTCTATTGTATGTCGACGGTAACGATTATGCACACAATCAAGATCTCGGATCACCAGGATCATGTGTTCGTCGCTTCTCAACACTGCCAGTTATGACTTGTGGCCAAAACAATGTCTGCAACTACGCTTCACGCAACGACCGTACTTTCTGGCTTTCCACTTCAGCTGCCATTCCAATGATGCCAGTACAAAACTACGAGATGCAGAAATACATCTCCCGCTGTGTCGTTTGCGAAGCACCAGCCAACGTCATTGCCATTCACAGTCAATCTCTAGAAATTCCACGCTGTCCCGGCGGATGGGAAGATCTATGGATGGGTTACAGTTTTGCTATGGTAAGTAACACACTACTTTACTTTACTATCGAAGATAGTAACTAATTCTCTCTCTCTTTTTTATCTTTAGCACACGGGTGTCGGAAATGGAGGAGGTGGACAAGATCTTTCATCGCCTGGTTCCTGTCTTGAAGACTTCAGAGCGACGCCATTCATCGAGTGCAATGGTGCCAAGGGACATTGCCACTACTACGAGACGCAGACCAGTTTCTGGTTGGTCACCGTCGAGGAACACGAACAGTTCATTAAGCCCGAACAGCAAACACTTAAGTCAGGAACACTGAGACAGAGGGTATCGAGATGCCAAGTGTGTATTAAGAAATCGACATAAGTCCAAGGCAAACAGACAAACAAATGAAAACAATTTCTGAAATAAGAAAAATAACTAACTACGTATTCCTACCACCAATTTTACCAATAACTTTTTAACTTTTGTTTGTCTGTTGGAAGGGAAGAAAAACATTAATTTTAGATTGTTATACCTAAGAATGACCCAGATAATAGAGATATCTTTTGTAATATACTGCTTAGAAAATAAACAAAAAACAAAACAAAACACAGCCAATTGTCTATACCTAACTAAATATATAATACATAACTACATAAATTCTTAATTCCTTTTGTAATATTAAATTATAGTAATTATAAACTTTTGTTTAAAGGTTTTTGTTTTTGTATTCTTCCTTAAGTGCTATACACCAAATTATTTTTTATGCGATGAAAATAAAACTAAATAACTTTTTAATATGTGAATAAAACAAAATTGTTTAAACAAAAAAAAAAAAACTACTAGATATGCATAATAGAGCCACTTGTCACTTTGTATGAACAAATAAAATGCTGCCTATAGAAAAGTTGGCTTAACAAATTAACTGCCAGTTTTTTAGAAAAAAAAAGAAAAGAAAATGTCTAACGCACACACAAAAATATAAACAATTAAAAAAATAAAATAAAATGGTGAACAATTACAAGATTAGTTTGTAAAATTATATGTAATTATTTTTTTTGTATGAAATTATAAATAAATATAATTTAAAAAATGTTGTATGATTTATGTGCCAAGCATAAGAAACATAAGCGAACTTTAAACTAATTTTAATTATTGTAGTTACACACACACAATAAAATAAAAAAATAATAATAATAAAAAAAAAACAGAAAACAGCGAGGGCTTCGAATTTATTTTTGGAAATCATCGATTACACAAATAAGATGCAAGTTACCTCTATCTCAAAGATAGGGTCCGCCATCTAACGTTTTTTTTCAACTAGTGATAATTTCGTGTAGTACCCGTGGCATGATGGTTAGTGCGTTGGACTGTCATGCAAAAGGTCTAGGGTTCAATCCCTGCCTGTGCCACCTTAATTTAAAAAATTAATTTTCGCGGGTACTGCCTCTTGCGAGGAATTGACAAATCCTTCAAGAGTAATTCTTGTCATGAAAAAGTGCTTTCTCAAACTAGCCGTTCGGATTCGGCCTTAAATTGTAGGTCCCTTCCATTCCTGACAACAGTACTCGCACACAGGAATGGTTGAGAGTTGTAAGTCACTAGGCCCTGGTTCACAACGGACTGTTGCGCCACCCCATTTTTTTTTATTTGATAATTTCGTGAATGTCTGATTTGACAGATAATTAGTTTCATCCTTCCGCTGATCGAATATGGTTGTACGCTTGAACAACGCCGGAGAAGTTTTCGTCAAAAAAAAATCATCTCATTTTAATCTTGGCGGGTATGAAAAAAAGCAAAACTGTCGCATTTAGGGCACAGAATACCCGCACGCATACAGTGGTGGACACGAATTTAGCACATTCAAAAGAGTACAAGTGTTTTTCTACTTTCAATACTTTATTACTTGCAAATAACGGTTCATTTTTATGTTGTTACTAAGACTACCTTATATGCTAATAAAAATGTGTAAATGATTGAAACGTAAAATACTGTTTTGCTAAAAATGAAAATAGTTTGTGATTTGCGTCGTTTTTAGCTGGACATAAATTTAGCATGTTTTGCAATCAAAGAGTGTATTTTTAATTTGTGTGTATTTTTAAAAAGAAAATAATTATTTTTGAGGTAATTAAATACTCCTTTAATGATCTATATTAAAAAAAAATTAAAAGGAAAATGGTGCTCAAAATAAAAAAGAAGTCTGATCTTGAAAATGAAGTCAAAAGGGTGGACGGTAACAGATATTCCTAAGTTGTTAGAATGCTCCAGGAAGCTGGTTTATAATGCCCTTCGTCATTTCAAAAAAATTGGAGTGATTGAAAACGTTAAACAAAACTTCCGGGCCAGAAAGACAGCTACAAATGAAGATAGAATTATTTATAGGTTATCGACCAAGGATCCGTGTAAGACTTCCAGTGCCATTCGAAGCGAGCTTTCAACGTACTATGGAGTAAATGCTTCCATAAGGACCATAAGACGCCGATTAAATGAAAACAATCTACGTGGGTGCGTTGCTCAGGGAAAACCGCTTGTATCAAAAAAATCTGAAATCTATATGGCGTCCAAAAAACAGGGAATATGATCCAATGTACACCATTAAGACGGTGGTGCGGGCTGCTTTTTCATGTCACGGCGTTGACCCCATCGCAAAAATTGACACCAAAATAGACCAGAACGTGTCAGAGATAGCCTGTTGGATCATATGATACCCTACGCAGAAGACAATTTGCCCGTTATTATGGCGCTTTCACGCACGACAACGAACCTAAACACACTTCAAAGTCAGTGAAGTGTGTCTTAGAGGTGATTAAAATAGACGTTTTGAAGTGGCTAGCACAATCACCCGATCTTAACCCGATAGAGAATTTGTGGAATGATGTTGAACCTCACATTGAGCAAAAAAAAACAACCAATTTAACACAATTGTGGCAAAATATTCAAAATGCTTGGTATGCAATTCCAAAGTCACGATGTGAGGCTTTGGTTGAAAGTTTGCCAAGAAGAATTGCTTCTGTATCGCAAAATAAAGGGTTCCCTACCAAATACTAAGGTAAACTTAGGTAAGTAAAATTTTATCAAAAAGCTATTGATGTTTCTACATTCCATACTTTTTTCTTCTTACAGGTGTTAAACATATTTGAAGAAGTACTATGAAAACATACTGCTATGTATATGTAATGTAAATAAAATATAACTAATTTCAAAATGAGAAAACAAATTGAAAATTAAATGGTTTCTATTTTCTTTAGCAAGTGTGCTAAATTCTTGTCCACCACTGTACATTGAAAAGCCGACACACCCAAAACGAGTTAGTGCGGATTTTTGGTCCAGAGGCATAATTGGGCAATTGTTCTTCGAAAACTAGCAAGGAGTGGCTGTACAGTCATGTCATGGTACGGGCCATGTTGAACGAATTTTTGTTCACAAAAGGAGAAGGAGGATATTGGGAACATTTGGTTTCAACAGGACTCGGTGTTCTTATAGCATTTCCAAAAAAAAAGTTATTTTAGTAAACTATATTAAATTTTGAGGAACTTTGAACTTGAAGACGGTATTTTTTTATTTTTGTACGGAAAATAAAAGTGCACTTGAAATACCATTATCAGCGCGTTAGCCATGTGAAATATTTTCTAAACAGTTTCGAAACCATTTTTTATTAGTGTTTTTGTAAAAAAAATATCAACTGGATTTTTCTAAAAAAAAAAATAACTAAAAGTTGTGAATAATATACGAGATGATAAAACTATAGTCCGGCTGGTTAAAAAGGACCCTTTTATTTCGGCAACAACAATTAAAAGTGAACTAGGCTTGTCTGTATCCAGTCGGACTGTCCAACAAAGAGTTGTGGACGCTGGTTTCTACTCGTACAAAACTGTTAGGAAACCTTTTATCTCGAAGAAAAACCAACGGGCCAGACTCACCTTTGCAAAGGCGCACGAAGGCTGGACTGTTGCTAAATGGAAGACGGTGTTATTCTCGGATAAATCCAAGTATAATCTGCAGGGTTCCGATGGAAAAAGACAAGTCCACAGGCCTAAAGGCCAAAGATTAAACTCACGTTTCACAAGAGGAACAATAAAACACGGAGGAGGAAATATTATGGTCTGGGGATGTATTTCTGGTGCTGGAGTGGCCCAATTCATAAGATAGAAGGCATAATGGATCGCTTTATGTATAAAGACATCCTTCGAAACGTCATGCTGCCACACGCGGAAGAAGAGATGCCGTTAAAGTGGATATTTCAAAATGACAATGATCCAAAACACACGGCTAAAATACGAGTAGTGCAAAATTGTTTTTTGGAAAATAAAATCAACGTTTCGAAGTGGCCAGCTCAGTCCCCTGATCTCATTCCCATAGAGAATCTATGGGACATTGTAGATCATCGGATTAACCGGAGTAACTGCAAGAATAAAGATTCGCTCTTTGCTCAAACAGAAATTGCTTGGAAAAGTATACCCCAGGAAATAATAACCAACTTTATTGAGTCAATGCCTCGTAGATGTCAAGTAGTAATTAAAAATAATGGTTATGCAACAAAATATTGAAAACAAGTGCTTTCAAGAACAGAATTCAATTATGTGCATTAGTTTTGTCGCTATTATTTGCAATGAATTGTTAAATCTTTTGTTATATTTTTTTAGTGTGTAAGTAATGTACATATATTTTTTATGTATTACAATAGCTAAGGTAACTTAAGCTCACTCAATAAAATTCATTTTAATTTATTCAAGTTTTGAAACTTATTTAAAGAAATTGTAAACCCATGGTATTAGGTCTATTGTTTTGTCCGACACTGTATGTCATATGACGACACATTCAGTCAAAAAATAATTGCCTATTAATTTTGTTGTAAATTATTTTTTTATTGAATTTCTATACAATTTACCAATTATTGAAAACAAAATTTTTCATAAAATAAAATAAGCTGGAAAATAACAATTTTTGATAGGTTTCAAAAATCTTATTACTCGTTGCATTCAATTATTCTGGACATAATATAATTTTATGTTCGTTCTATGTGTTCGTAAATATTATGACAAATATTGTTTAAAAATGTTGGTATGATTTAAATTTAAAAAAAAACACCTGCTGGATTTAAAAACAATCCTTTCCATATTAATTTCTTTAAAAATATTTGATTTAGATTATAAAGGCCTTGAAACGTCGAGAAATGTCAAAATTTTCAACTCGACAAATCGGAACTATTACAATAACTTTATTTGGAAACTAGCTGACCCGACTAACGCTGTTTTGTCATGTAAATGATTTCAAGATAATATTTTGATAGAAATAAATAACTTACTGTAAGTGTGTAAGGGTCTGGTATATAAGTGGGAAAAGTATACAGCAATCTTTTACTTACTAATAGCGTTCCGTTGCACAGCCGTGGTGGGTTCAAATTACGAAACAAAATGACCGGAGATCCAACCTTCAGTTGTAAATTATACGTAAATCCAATGAGTGGAAAAACTGAGCTTACAGCTTCGGTAGCATCAGAAACTGTATCAATAGATTTGTATGACACTAAGTCTCCTGGTAACAAATGTTGTATCTTGAGATTTAATTCGTTGACATCCACATTTTTTGCTGCTTAAATTACTCTTTTTGCCAGCCACTGATAGACTTTGAACTTGAACCTCAAGCGAATGTTTGTGTGCCATAGTGCATTCATCCCAGATGATAATTTTACACTTGTTTTTTGCACACCGCGTCTGGGTTATTTTGAATATTTATTGGCAGTTAAAATACTGAATGAGCTGTTCATGCCTCCATCCAATAAAGTTGCCGCAATGCCAGAAGATGCAACAATATTTGATCCTATTTTAGCAAGAATTAGCGAAATAAGGAATTGTTTGCCAGTTCCACCTGGTGAATCCAAAAAAAGAATCCGCCTTATCCTGCCGAAATTGCAAGCATGATGTGGTCATAAATGGTTATTTGTTCTTTATTCATTAGTGGGACATTGCGAGCAATAATCGCTGCCATTTCTATAGTATTGTATTGTTGTTTATGATTCAATTCAGCGTCTATTAAATCAGATGCATTTAGATTTGGTGAATGCATACCGAAATGGCTGGGTTGTAAGTTGGCAATGATAATACAAAGATCCTCATCAGCAATCATTGCTTTATTGTACATGGCGTCACTGACTACTATCGTAAGATCGTTGCACCGTGTACGAATGTAAATGCAAAATGTTATTGAAATTGGTTAAGCCGTTTCGGAGGAGTATGGCAACTAACACTGTGACACGAGAATTTTATATATTTAAAACAAATTGCCAAGCATTATTAAAAACAAACCGTTTATTTAAACTTATTCCAAGACAACATAAACAGTATATTCACATCTTTTAAACAACATTTGTGATAAAGGTAACTTGATGTTTGGTTCTCGATATCTCGTGAATATTAGAAAACATTGGCTTCGAATTAATTTCATTCATCCAATTTGTATTTGTTTATATAAGAAATAAAAACTTTTAAGCAGTGACGTGCGGCAGTCCATTTGACTGGGTAGACACAAATTTTGATTCATTAGTTCGCATTGTAATAATGAATTAATAGTTATCTTATCTTCTATAGGTAGCATTGAAAACTTTACATTTGTATCATTTGAGAAATACTCAAAAATATCATCATTTCCTGAAAAATCCATTTTACAAATATGTATTGATTTACGCAATACAGGTTGGCAATCTCAAAAATTTACAACCTTAACTTGTCCTGTCAGAGTTCAATATCAGAATGAAATGAAAATAATTTAATTCACATGTAAGACGCAACCTCTTCCGACAGAGCTCAATATCGATAATTCGATTTTTTTCAAAAACAAACCGAAAGATTTTTTTAAATTCTTGCTAAAATTTTTGTTCTTAGTTTAGCTTCTTTCAATATAAAAATATATAAAGGCTATCCCATCCCAGCTAGAACCGTTATTTTGTTTTTAAGTTTTCTCAAGAACTAAACTTTTTTTTTCTGCCAAAAATATCATTGGTTTTTATTTTTAATTTAAAAAGAAATATTATTTTTTTCGAAATTTGATTTCTTGAAAATGGGTTATCATTTTTTTTCAAAATTGAAATGCCAGTCGTCTAATAATAAGTTCAAAATTATATTCCAAAAATATTTTTAAACTAAAATTCAATAACTATTTCCAAACGCAAGTTTAAAAAAATTGTATTTTTTCTTGAGAAATCAAATGGCATTTACATTTTTGAAAACAAATTTTTTTGCAGGTACATTTTAATCTAATACAGGAAATAGTTTTAGACAGACATTTTTGAATACATGAGCGAGTTCATGCGAACCAGTCGTGCATTTTTTTTTTGTTTGTTACAGTTTTAAGTTATGCCCTAGTCTTATTTTGGATTTGATTGTTTGTTTTCAATATCAAAAGATATTTTCAAGTTGTCTAAAAACAAAGATAAAAGGTTTGTTGATGTACTAAAATTGTATTACGATTCCAATAACTATTTCTTGAAGAACTCGTCCTTTGCAATAAAAACATCCTAAAGTCATTTGATATGACCAACACTATCCCAATCTTTGCTTTTTCGTTGCTAACAAGCAAGATTTAATTTAAGAAATGTTACATTAACATCTTGAAGTATATGATATGAAGCCTTAAATATTTAATTTTTTTTCTATTTTTTATTGAAATAATATAATTTAAAAATATGTAGAATAATTAAGAAAAAGTTAATTTTTGAAATCTACTTCCATTTTTCTCAATCTACTTCACTTTTTTCCTAAAATCTACTTCCACTTTTTTTTGAGAAGTGGTAACACTTGCCTGCTGCCGCTGCCGCTGCGTGCTGCGTTGATCACATTCACTATGCTGCTCCTATTAACTGACACTCGTTCTCTTCATGAAAAATTCGAATTAAGAATTTACTTTCAAAACAAACAAGCGATTAGACAGATTCACTTATGTCTACTAGCTTCCATACAAAATCAGTTTTTGGGAATGATAAGCTAACCTTTTTCCCTTCATATAACTTTAAAGGGAAACAAAGACACTGCCTTCGTCTTTACTCGTGTCGTGCAATTCGTACTTTCGGTATTCGGTGTTCGTTCGGGAGGTTCGTTAATAGAAGTCAGTCATATAATATGTAGAGCCAAGCTTTCCATCATCATAGCATGATGTTAGTATATGTGAGGTAGTGATAAATACATATGAGTAGAAATAGGTGTGAATGTAGATTGTAGATACACATATAAATGGGTTAAGCTAGCCACAGACGATGAACATGTTGGTGTGATTTGTTGGGCAGCGGTTCGCCATACACGGGCCAACATGTTTATAAACTTAATTTTTTGTGTGACTGTCGTGAAGTCAAGATGTGCGATAGAAGTGCGGATGATGCAATAGCATGTTCGATAATTTATTTATAATATAATAAATTATAATTTACTTATTTTCCCATATTGCCGTCTCACATTTTATCGCTTCAATGAAATTTTCAATAAATAGTTTGCATTGCGACGACATGTTAACTCATTGAAAGTAACAACACAAATGACGAATTGTTGTCCCACAACGCCATACACGACGAACATGTTGGTAAACTTCAAAACGTGTTGTAAACTTGCCCATACACAGCCAACATGTTAGCCCCAACTTCACGGTTTACAAAATATTTCATAAACCGTCGATTTGTTGGCCAACACGCCCATACACGAATGATTTTCAGCCCAACACCAACAAATCACACCAACATGTTCATCGTCTGTGGCCAGCTTTAGACAAAAAATGACAAGAAGTAGGTACTATGGGATAGGAAATATTATTCTTAATGAAATCAAAATAGGAATTAGTATAATTAGGTACAAATTTTTGTTTTTTTTCCATGCATATCATTTTTAAAGTTATGTATTTAGGTACTGTAGAGAGTAAAGTATTGTTTCAAATCTGAAGGGTAGACACTGTCTAAAACGTCTTATTGACGCACCGTCACTGCTTTTAAGAAATGCTACTAAAATCTGTAAAAATCGGTTAAAGACTTTAAATCTCATTCAGAAAAATAGATTTCGAAATCAAACTATTTTATTATATCCACAATATTGTTGGATATTTTTAATTTTTCTTAGAATATTTCAACTGATAACTTTTTTAACAAAATAGAAAACCTACAAACCTTTTAAGCAAGACAAATGTTTAAATTAATTTTGTAAATAAAATTCTCAAATTTATAACATATTAATATCAGTTTTTTTCGATTTTCGTAAAAAAGTTTTGGATCCATTTCGAGATATAGAAGAAGCAGCAAGTAAAGATAAATTATCGTGCGTTCTGTGCCGAAAAAACGGCCAACCTGCTTTCTGGCAGGTTTGCGAAAGCCTTAAGAGACTGGAAAATAGAATTCAGGCTCAGAAAAGAGAAACGCAACAAAGGAAATCCAAAAAGCTCCATAAAATCGAAAATCGTGTCCGTGGAGGGAATATCATTTGCAAATATAGTTCGAAATCCCATGAGCTTCAACGTTACCTCAAAAACAAATGTAGTTCCCGCAAATGAAAATTTGCAAGCACAGATCAACAGTCTTAATAAGGTTGTTGGAGATCTAGCTATGAAGTTTGACAAACTGCTAAGCTCTTTGTCATCCTCAAAATGAACAAAGCTACCCTCAAGATAATTGCTCTCAACGTCAATTCTATAATATCCAACAATATACGAAGTGATCTCCTTCGTTTTTTGATGGATCATAGACCTGACATTCTTTTTTTGAGCGAAACAAAACTTAATGAACGACATAACATACAACTTGAACACTACGATATCATACGAAACGATCGACGTAATTCCACACAAAGCGGAGGGACCGCGATCCTTATACGTAAGCCACTAGAATTTACTGTAGTCGAACGAAGTGATATTAAAAATTTCGGATGTCTTGAAACGACCATTATCTCTCTGCCTTTAAGGGGTAATGGTCGCCTCTACTTTATATCTTAATGCAAAACATCCAAACTGGTTAGATTCAAGGGCTAATGGAAGAGGCAGCTTTCTACACAACTTCCTTGAAGAAAACCAAATAAATTACAAAATGAAGCTTTATAGCCCTGTAACACCCAAGTTACCCTCGTGGAAATTCGTATTTAGATCTTTGCATCGCGGACACACGATTGCAAATACAAACGGTCCACGATAATAAAATGTCGCTATTACTGTATGATAGCGATCATAAGGCAATAGTTATACCATTGTCATTTCCTGAAAACTTGGTGTCTAGCTTCACAACACGACACGAAGTCCCTAAATTCAATTTTAGGCAGACTGATTGGTGTCGGTTTCAGCGTTGCGCCACCACAAAATATAGGAACTGCACTGCCTCTTCTAACATTCCTAGCAATAGGAATCTAACGAACGAGGAGTGTGATTTCTATATCGCAAATCTAAACACAGTGGTATTACAAGCTATGGAGTCGTCAGTTTTGAAAGTTAAATCAAAGAACAATATGGAATGTTATTTAAACCGTGACATAAATACACTACAAAAACATAAAAGCTTTTTAATTACACAAATAAACAGAATACGTCGCCAGTTTCAAGAAAATGTCCAAAGTGTAGAGCTTGTAAGATTAAAATCTCTCTTGAGAAATGTAAAAGTTTTCGAAAATAGTATTAACAATTATTGGAAGCAGCGTGCAGAAAGTATTATAAAATCTGATTCAAGAAACATGTTTCCAAAAATAAAACAAATTTACAAACCATTTAATAATGTTTAAATAAATACGCTCAAAATACCATTATCATCGCAAACACTACTTTCTTAAGCTGGGATTGACAGTCAACAATGCCCAATCATCGATGAGTCTCTTATCGTAGATATTGAAGCAGACAAACTCAATCTTATAGGATCTCACTTTGAGTCAATTCATGGTAGAGAACTTCCTAGCACCAAAACTGAAGAGGTAAATACCGAATTGTCAAGATTTTACAGTAGCGAAATACCGACACTCCTAAGATTTACTGATAATATTAAGGCAAATGAACTTGCAGTAGAACGGACCATGCACTACTTCATAACACAAGACGAACTGACACAAATATTTCGTAAACTTAATAATAAAAAACTAAGCGATTTGGATAACATTCCGAACATTGTCTTAAAACATATTCCAATCGAAATCATACGCCAATATTGCGTTATATTCAACAACTTGCTAAATAACTGTACTTCCCAAGTTGCTGGAAAACTTCGGAAGTACTTCCAATAATAAGAAAGAAAAAAGATCCTTCTGATCCTTCTAGCTATAGGCCAATAAGTCTCCTGCCTAACATCGGGAAGATTTTTGAAATAGTTATTTGTAAGTCCATCCAGTTCGTGTGCGAAGAAAAGGAGTTAGATAGTATCGCGAAACCAATTTGGGTTCAAGAGAATTCACTCAGCAGTGCACGCAGTTACAAAACTGATTTCAGATGTAAACTGGAATCTGAACGCAAAGAAATGTACAGCTGCCTGCTTAGTAGATATCGAAAAGCCTTCGACACGGTTTGGATCAACGGTACGAATTTCTACCCCATCTTGTTAAAGTTATTTCATCTATGGTGAAAAATAAGAAATTTGTTGTAACCGATAGACAAAACACTACAGCCAAAATTTTTCGTATCACCAATGGTTTGCCACAGGGCACTGTGTCGGGACCTCACTTGTTTTGTTTATATGTTTCTGACATATTAAGTGAAATCGATGACTCGATAGCGTTTGCTGACGATACCACTTTGTATGCAAGTGGATCAAGAATTGCAGATATTCAAACAGAACTGCAAAGAAAATTTGATAAGCTGCAATCATTCTGCTCGGAGTGGAAGCTTAAATTAAACAACACTAAATGTGAAACCATATTGTTCCGCAGCCCAATAAGACGCGGAAATTCAAATTTGAGACGAAATTGGAAAAACCTAAAAATAATAAACTCGGAGGGTCTCCCCATCGAATCTAAGACTGTTGTGAAGTACCTGGGTGTTCATTTGGACAAATTTGTATACTATCATGATCACATAAACAATCAATTGCAAAAGGCAAGAGCGGAATTTATGTCGCTTAAACGCCTTTTCTTCTCCAACTATCTGAGATCGGATGTGAAGATTATTTGCCATCAAACATTTATACGTCCAATTCTGACTTACGCGAGTGCAGTATGGTGGAATATTAATCCGTCGGATATGGAAAAGCTTCGCATAATCGAGAGAAAATGTCTTAGAACTTGCATGCAAATGTACAGAAGCTCACATTCTGACTTTCGGCATTACGTTTCAAACAAGAAACTTTTGGATGCTTCCGGTGTGTCCAGAATTGACAATGTCATTCTGAAACTTGTGAGGAATCATTTTGAGAGATCGGCAAACGTTGTTAAGAATGATCTTGGTTTTAGGTTATTCTATTTTAACCCCGAATATTTCAAAAACACATTTACGAGTGGATTTATACCTCCCGAGGCTATCTTATTTCTGGATGCACATGGCTATTTGTCCGACTCAATGAACGTACCGATAATATATCATATGGCAAAAAGAGCTACAGATAAAAGAATACTATATGAACCATCTGAATTAATAAGTGGAAATACAGACCTAAGATACTGCGTAAGCATACCTCAAAGAGATGAACAAAATTTCGATCGTTATAATCGCAAAAGTTATTGAGTGGCTTGACTGGGTCGTTACAGACGCATAGTCCCTTTTACCATAACGTTCTAATATATGGTGTCTGATCAATCGAGGGGGCAAGCTAGATATTTGGAAACAATTTTCGATCCTGCTTATATCTCGAAAGGTTAGAGACCATATATCAGGAAACTTTCTAGATTAGTTAGTTTTATAGGTATTTTTAAGAACTAGTTTTAAGAAAAAAAATGAAAAATAAATATTTCAAAAGATTTTTTTTAAATTCCATTTTTCTTAACATGAAAAACAAAAAACATACACAGTTAACAACAATACGAATGTAAATTATAATTAATTGTACTAAAAAATGAAATATTGATTAGTATATATAATGTAATAGTTTTTAAGTTTATTTAACTAAGATACAAATTGTTAGACTTTAAGAGAACACAAATAAACAATTAACAAAAAAAAGATATCGAAGTTAAAAAAAACAACAAGAAAGCAACCAAATGTGTTTGAAATTATCAACCATCAAATATTATTTAGACAATATAAGAGTTTGACAGAAAAACAAAATATTGAAATCTGTTCATTAGTTCCTGAACATATTTAAAATTAAAATAACGGTAGTATATTTTTGACATACAGTTTCCATAAGTCGCAAGTAAAAATATATGAATAAATTTGAAAACGGCTATTTTTAAATTTGAGGACACCTACGACTCCCCCCCCCCCCCCTGGATCCACCATTGCTCTGATCGTGGTTTGACGCTTGCTATAAGCTAACTACTTTTTGAAAATTCTTAAGTGTAGGAAAAAATTGTAATAATAAATTGAACTACAAAAAAAACGTTTGTACACTTCCGCAATGTTTTGTCGAATTAGCGAATTGCATATCCTTCCTCAAACAATACTCGCACTCCCAAGAATGCTCCTCATCAATTTAACCTTGAGCACAATTTGGGAAGTAACGTTCAGATTTTTTCTTAACCGCACAACATGAATGTGGAATGCTTTACCCAACTCAGTTTTGTCCACCCATTTTGATATTCAAAAGTATAAGACCAATGTCCTTCTCTATTTTCTAACACTCGTACTGTGTTTAAGCTTTAAACAAATTATAGCTTCTTTGTATTTTAAACTTACTAAAACCGCTCGATTTCAATATTTTTGCAGACTAAAATACTTGTTAAAATGGAGCAATTTAACGACTATCGTGTAATGATTACCAAATATCAATATTTTATTTTTCTCATATGTTCGAAATCTGCTCTTAAAAATTGTGTTTTTTTTTAAATCACATTAAAACGAGGCTTACATTTGTAAACACCTCAGTTTTATGGTTTCAAGTCAACCCATAGTTAGCGATAAATCGTAACAGATATTTGGCAAAATTAAAGGAAAATATTTGCACTATTTTATATTTAGCTTTCATTTCGAGTTGAATATTCATATAGTTGAACATCAATATAGTTTCTCATTCAAAACCTCCCAAACATTTACAATTTTTTAAGTTCCGCTTGATCCACATTTATGAAAATTGAAGGGCAACAGAAATACCCTCTGTTGCTATTTGTCCTCGTTTCCAATTTCAAATAGATTTCATACTTAACCATCTCAATATTGTAGAATGAGTTTTCTTTACCCACAGCACAATTAAGACCTCTATATACGTGCATAATGACCTAAGTGTCCTAATTTAGCTCCCCAGAGATAAGCAACATTTTAATACATACTATGCGTTCTATTCTTTTAATTTACGAATAACAAAAAGAAAAAACTATACTTATGTAAATACATTGTAGGTTTGCAAATGGTTTAAAATATGTTTAATGTTATCAACTAAAATAATTGGGGGTAGGTCGGAGAACCGATATGTGTTTGTAAATTTGAGAGCAAAATACTTAGGTTTTTAGTTTTTTTTTTGTATTCGAAACTAATTTAAATAGTATTGGGTTCCATCGTCGTCGTCGTCGTTGGCCAATAGAAGAATACTTGTATTCGACCATGATAATAATATCAATTTGAAAAGGTCAAGACAAGAAAAATATATATGTTTATAAAAATGTATAATACTATGGCGATTATCGCACTGAATTTTTTTAGTTATTTAAGCAATCAAAAATATTAGGAAATTTGTTACTACGCAAGTTTTTTGAATGAAAAGTTTATATAATTAAAAAAATATATGTAGCTATTTATGTGTTTTGTTAAAAAGGATAAAAAGACATACATAAATGTATAAAGACAAAACACTCATTTTATGGCCAGCATAAAAATTAAATAATGCAAGCTTTTTCGAAGGGAGGATTACACCCTTGCTTTGGTTATAGAATTAAATTCAACTTAAACCTCATATCGCAAACCTTAAGTGAGCAGAATTTATGAAAACATAAATAAGGTAGTTTCGAAGGACAATTTCAATATAGGTTCATAATAAGAGTATAAAATGTTTAACATACTTTTTTTTTCGTTTAAATCTCAAAAGCTTGATTCATAATGCATAACATTTGATAGCATGCGTTTTAACACTCATCTGCTTATTAATCATTTCAACATAACAAAAATATCCTCACATATCGCTCGTATATTAGTTTTATTCAGAAGCTTCGAAATCTTAAGAACAATATGAATTATTGTTCAATTATCGATTACATCAATGGTTATCTCTATGAAGTCATTGGAAAACGTTATGGCAATTTTGTTCCTAAAAAACAACCTCTGACCTCAAAAACATGTATAGACTTGGTTGATTCTTAATGTTTATGCCAAATAATACATCTGCTTTAAATTTCATTAAGATTATTATTTTATAAAAAGGTCTATAACTTTTAAAGGATGTAACATATGTTTAGATTGTGTTATAATTAATATTTCAGCTTGTTTTATCTACACCTACACAGAATACAGAGCCTACAGAAGTATTCAAAAAATGCTAAGAACGAATGAATACTCAAAAGATTGCATTCAATTGATTGATCTTAAATAAATGCAATCAGTTCATTTAGCAATCAATCAGTGCAATAGGATCATAAAGATTTTGTTTTAAAATATAAAAGTTATTGCAACATTATCCATGATTTTCTACTACTTTTCTCAATACATATTTTTTATAGCTTACTTACTTACTTAAGGTGGCGCTACAGTCCGGGCGGACCTTGGTCTCAACCAACATGCGTCTCCAGCCAGCTGGAGCTACGTATCCGAGTAGTTTGATGGACATTTGGGAGATTGTGCCTCCAGTGTTGAAGGTTGAGTTTTGCACAATTCTTTCTTTGTATCGCCTTGTCTAAAACCTTTTTTGACATCAAATGCATCGGTGAGATCTTTTCCGACCTTGATAGAGCAGCGTGCATTCTCCATCGTCATTCTGTACAAACGGATAAGTTTGATGGGGATGCTAAAACTAGACATTGCTTTGTAGAGCTCTTGTGAGATGGTGGTTATTGATTTGAAGCTCCTGGGGTTTTTCCAAGATCTGCCATAGTGTGAATATTTGGTCGATAGTGGACTTTCCTGGTCTAAAGCCACACTGATAAGGACCTTACAGGTTGTTGACGAACGGCTTCAGACGTTTACACAATGCGCAGAAAGGATCTTATATGCAATGTTAAGGAGACTGATTCCTCTGTAGTTGGCGCAATTTTATGTATCGAGCAAACTACGCTGAGATTCTACTCATCGGGCATGCTTTCTTCCGACCATATTTTGCAGATGAGTTGGTGCATGCTCCCTACCGAGTCATCGCCTGCTGCTTTGAATAGTTCGGCAGCGATGCCGTCAGCTCCAGCAGCTTTGTTTGACATAAGTTTAGATATTCTTCACTTCGTCTAGGTCGGGTAGGCGGAATTGTTGATCTGCGTCGCCTTGGTTGAGTGGTTGTATCTCCATTGCAGTGGAATAAGGTTCGTCATCGCCCGTATATAATTTGGAGAAGTGGTCTTCCCATATTCTTAACATAGACTGCGGTTCTACTACGATGTTCCTCTGATCGTCGTTACAGGCTTGTTCGTGGCTGGTACCCTTGGGAGTTTTTTTACCTTTTAGTAAAATTAACGAAACTCTTTCTTGTTGTGACATCCCTCTATCTACTCGATGTTGGCCACTAGGAAAGTTCGGATATCCTGTATACTGGAGAAGTCGTGCCTCGATCGCAATGTTAACAATCTGGGTGACAGTTGATTGATCAGGATGGTGTCGTGCAGGCTGTATCTCCTGATTGTACCACCAAAGATGTCTTCTCTTCCTAGCTTAGCGTTAAAATCTCCTAAAATAATTTTAATGTCATAGCCAGGGCACTGCTCATAAGTCTTGCCAAGAGCTCGAAGAATGTTTCTTTGGTATCTTCATCTTTCTTCTCTGTTGGGGCTTGCGCATATTAGGCTTATGTTGACGAATTTAGCCTTGATGGGGATTGTCGTGATGCGCTCGGCTACACTGCTGAAACTCTAGACTTTTTGCCTGAATCTAGTTCCAACAACAAATCTACACCCAAATAGACGCTGTCTTTGTTCTCGGTATGCGTTTGCCGGTACATGCCATCGCACTTCTTGGATGGCGGTTAGTGGCCGCTATTTCTCCGGCCGCACGTGGTCTGTTAAGGGACCTACCATTCCACGTACAGATCCGAAATTCGTTGTCCTTATTTCGATTGCTTGGGTTGTCAACAGTGAATCCGTCCGTATCCGAGGCTTGTTGGTGCTTCGCAAATAATGTATTTTTTACGTGGTCAGGAAGTCACCCCAATGGCAAAACCCCCAACCTGGAGGGCCATATCCTTAGTATAACTCCAAGGACGGGGAGCCGGATAAACCGCTCAGTATAGGCCTGAGCTCCAAATAAGTCGTAGAAGCCCTATAAGGTGTTCACTAAGTAGTTCAACATTACTGGAACTGTAGACGCCACCATTGATTACCTCTCGAGAATTCGTCCGCTGCAGTGTGGATTAGGAGAGGTGCCTTAGTGGAAACACCTCTCCCCCTCTCTGGTTTGCTGCCCCCAACAACTTTCCACTGGGGTTAGAACTTAAAACCCAACCTCCAGTTGAGGTACTAGGCACCCGATGTTCACTACGGGGAGGTGTGAGTAGGAGTTGATAGACAGAGGAGAATTTTGAGAAAAAACCTGTGGACGCTTGTGTTCTCTTGAATGTACATGTCTACAATTTGAATTTTTTTTAGCTGGCCGGACTTATAACTCGGACATTTATTTGAAATTCCTTGAAAGTACTTTATTATTGCAAAGTTAACTTGAGTCTAGAACAAATGCTTAATATCGTATCAAGTGTGTCTTTAGAATTTTTACTCTCTTTGAGTTGGAAAATCTCACAATTTAAAAAACGAAATCAAAGGCTTAATTCTTTCAGCAAAGACCTAAAAACCCTTTGAAATTTCGAACTTTAGAAATAAATAATCGAAAGATGCAAAAATTAAAATGGAGTGACTGTTTTTTTTGTATTAGTTGACCTAACAATAATTTTAGCGACTTTAATATAATTTGTTATTATATAATGTGATGTGATACCAATTTAGAAAACATTCAATTTAAGTTTTTTTTTATAAATAACAAAAACTGGATAAAAGTTTTGTTACTTTAAATATTTTATGAAAACAAATTGATAACACCTCCAGAAAAATTGTATGCAACGAAGGAAAACTTTTCTGAAATCTGGTAAAATTTTGACAAAGATTGATACTTTTAGTTGGTAAAAACCGATTTTCAAATCGAATATCTTGACACAAAAATAATAGATACTGGCTTCAAACGAATATCATCTTATGAAAAAATATTGTTTTCAACATTCAGTACAATTTTTAAAATCATTAGTCTACAAAAAATGTTACACAAATGTTATAGGTAAAAATTGATGTTCAATTCATATATCACTTGAATAAATGACCTGTATTGACTTGGTTTTCGACTAAAAATTGGTTAAAAAATCCAGATTTTGAAATCAAACATATTTTATCATATGCAAAATATTGTTGGTAACTTTGTAGATCACTTTGTTTACAAAACACGAAAACCTACAAAAACAACAAAAAAATGATGAGAAATTGTTTTCGACTCAAGTAAAAGGAGATCAAAGAAAGATATCAACTTATTTTTTTTTTTAACTCACACAAAATGATGTTAATAATATTTTCTTGAGCTTTTTGAAAATTATTAGTTTGGGTCATATTCCGACCTCTTTTTTTCTGAATCGATTTAAGAGTCTAGTAATTTTATAAGTGTTTGGATATTTACAGTCATTGTTAACTACAAAAATCACTTAAAGCAGGGATTATTTCAATTCATACTAAACTATTCTTTATTATATTTTTTTTTTTAAGATCGAACACATCACAGACTTTTTAAAAAATATGTCCATGATACTAAGGCTATCGAATCCTTTAAAATGTTGATATATATAAGTAAGTCTTCACTTAAAACAGCTCTTTGCCATTCCCTGTAACATATAGTTCTTCCCCACCCACCCCTTCCTTCCTTCCTTCCCGCTACGCATGGTTTATCTTATTTTTAATGTGTTTAAAAATAACAAGAAAACATTTTAAGCTTGTACTTAGTAAAAAAAGTCGAACAAATGTTTTCCATCAAGATTTGGTTCAATTGTTAATAAATAATTAAATTTTAAATTGAAAAACTTACCATCTTTCTTTATTCTAAAAAATAACAGCATATGCGCACATAAAAACATGATAGCACCAATAATTTATGTTCTTCACGGTCCATTTTCAAAAGTATAAAATGTTGATAAACCAAGGAAACTTCTTCAAACTTTTAGATTTCTCAGTTTTTTAACTTCTAATTGATAAGACAGAATTGAGGAAGTGCAATGATTTCTTTCCGCTCTCCGATTCCAAGCTGATTTCTTATATTGATAATAACACAAAAGACTTGATTGCTACTTCGTGCCTTTTTTCTTTCTTGAGTACTGTAAAAATGCAACCAAATGAGATTTTTAAATGAATTAAATAATGATAGAAAAAAAAACATATCAAGGTTTTGTTTTGATAGATTATTTAAATTTTGGATTTATTTTTGTTTTACCTTTTTTTCTACTCTTTTCTTCGACCCTCTTAAAATACGTAACAATATTATAATTAACTAAACAATTTTATTTTTTGGTTAAAAGCTTATTTAAAGTCTACATATACTATATATATATATCATAGTTAATACATAATAATTGCGGCACATTAATATATAAATATACATAACATAAAAAAGAAAGAATTTTAATGTCTAGTTCGAAGATTTCTTTGATGAATTTTCTATTTTATTCTCTTTAATGAGAGTTAATAATTGCAACATCATTATGGCTTGGACTTTGTCCAATGGATCCATAAAACCACGTTGTAACCATTTGGGTATTGTTGTTCGAGCATGTGAGAATCCTAATTTATTTAATATATAATCAATACCATAGGGTTCAATTGATTTGCCAGCCCACGACAACAAACGTACAGTTGGTTCCAAATGCCACGTTTGACACTCGAAATGACGAAAATCTCTAACAAACGATTCCAAATCCAATGTGGTTGGGTCGTTTGGATTTGTTGATTTCTTATCACTGGAATCAACAGAATCCATTGACTCATTTTTGTCTGTCGATGATTTTTTGTCCTTTGCAACTTCTTCAGTTACTAAAGGTTTTAATTGGATTTTAAGATTTTGCGAGAGATTTGGTGATGCAGCTCGGACTGATTGTGGACCAATCTGAAAAACAAAAAAATCGTTACTTTGAATCCTGAATTTTTTTAGAACCCTCTCCAAGACTTACTTTCTCCTTTTCTTTAACATAGGATGTAATTAAGTCGTGTAAGAAGAAGAATGCATCAGCATCAACTGTCACGAAAATATGATCATCAAATTCTGTAATAAAACTACACACAACCTCTGGTTTTCCATCTGCAAACAAACAATAAACAAAAATTTATAAATTAATTATGTAACGGGAGACTAAACTTAAACAAACTTACCAGTAGGTTCTGGGGTTTTTGGACCCTGTCTATGTTCAGTCTTAAAGTTGAATTGGAGGCTTGGTAATGCAAATATTACCTCCCTGTTATGATTATGCTCTAATGACTTCGATGAGTTTGTCGAGCCGCCACTTCGAGTTCGTTCAATTGAATTTGTAGCAATTTCACGATCCCTCTCCAAAATAGGAAACCGATCAACAGCTAAAGGAAAAAACTCTCTCTTTAAAACATCTACAAATCTTCTTATTTTAAACTCAGAACTTACCATCGATTTCACTATTGGCAAATGCATAATGGAACCATTCGTTGAGAGTCTTAAACTGTGGCGGGAAGATGATATTTCGAGTGATTCGGCTAACGATCGCCATAGAGTGATTCTGTTGTTGAGTCTGTGTATTTTGACCTAAACTAGATGAAAGTGTTTCGGTGATAATGACTTCCTTCGTATCCTGTGCTTGATGAGCTTCAGTGGCGAAATTAATGGATGGAGCCTTTAAACTAAACAGAGCCCAAGATTTTGACTGAAGAAAAAGCAACAAAATAATGTCAAGTTCTTAAAAAACTCGAAAATAAGTTGATCATACTTTAAAATTGATGCCATGGAAACAAGCTAAAGATATATTGTTTCCATGCAACTTTGCACTTCCTCCTAAAATATTGCCATTCCTTCCCAGTCGAGTTACTAATGTTGGCACAATCAAGCCCATAGCTTGTTCCAGAGGTCGCTGCCAGTGCCTGTGATGCCTGGCATCTGTGTTCGAATTGTCAGCTTGCGGCAGACAATCTCCGTTAGTCTTCTTTTTCATCTATCAAAAGAATTTTCTAGTGTTCATAGAAGTCTTTATAAATTTTCTGAAAATATTAGTTTTTACCTGTCGCCTTTTTGTACTGGAATTTCTGTCATGTAACCTCGGTTCAAGACTTGAAAATACCCTTTTCGATGATTTGAATTGTTGTGTAAAGAATTCTTCTAATTTATAATACATTTTCAATAAATCGGCTGTTGTTGATTTTGATATCATAATTTGTAATTGATCCCAAGACAGATCACCATGGATAAGGATTGTGGCACGAGGTTTTGTATTGCCGCTGGAACCGTTGCTAACACCAGCACCACCTAAATCTGACGATGTTGATGTCTTCCATTCATCTTTCATGGCGGCAGAAAATGAACTGACGCGAGTCATAAGTACCGAAGTACCCATATAGTCAAGTCGTAGCTCCAAAGCCATAAAACTCAATCCCATTGTGTGATATGGTGTCACACCAGATTCCTCTTTAATATGGAAACGGGTATTGATTTTATTCACTTCAAAGCTACCACCGACTATACCGCCTTTAGCGTCCAGTGATGATCCGCCTAGATAAATGCCACTGTACATTTTCTTGTAGCCAGTGCTGCCGATGCTTAGGCGACCATCACTTTGGAAGTCTTTTGTTAACCAAACCTAAATAAAAACATGAGTTTTGTTGGAGTTATTGTTATTTCTTGACATTTCTTGTATTTGAAAGACCAAAAGAAAACTCCATCTTACCACATTGCCCATAACATTTCCCATATTCATTTGAACATTCAGTCTTGTGAAGTTCACTGCAAACAGTACCAAAGTTTCCCACGCTGTTATTTGACTCTTCTCCGAGGGTGGTGTACTCGACTCAGCCGATGATGATTTACCCAAAGCCTGCAGCTTGTCAAACTTCCTTAGATCTTTATCAAAATCTAAAGTCATACTATCTTTGGTGTAGTAAGGATCCTTGCCCGACGCAGACTGCTTATCCCGGAACTCATTCAACACTGGTGTCTTGCTGTTGGCTTCCTTCGGTGTCGTTGATCCATTCAGGTCTGTATCATAACAACCTCCATGATGAACACTTAAGTCCCCAAGGAACAGACGTCTGACTATGCGACGTCGATACCAAGCCTTGGGAAAGGCAAGAATTTCAGTCAACCGACGCATATCGTACTTAAACGATGCACTTCCAATGTCCACAATTGTGGAAAACCGAATAACAGCTCGTGATTGATCTATGGCACGTTTCGAGCTGGGCGATGGTTCAATATACAACTTGCGACATCGAGTAATATGGAATTTGACAAATTCAACATTTATACTCAGCGAATCTTTGCGTTCACTGTCAGTCAGAGGGGAGAACTGGGCTTCTTTTGTGTTGGTCTTTTTGCCTCCATACGGATGGAAGATATAGACATTGAAATCAGCCAAACAACCAGTTACACTGCAAACACGAAATAATTTGTCCCAAATTCACCTTTCAAAAATATATTTAAGATTCTTACCTTAATCCACCTGATGGTATTTTATCCTTTTCAGCTTTTTCTGCATCATCTGTTCCCGCCTTATCGTCATCTTCGGATCTCTTCGAACTGAAAACTATATCCAAACTTGGAAGTTGCAGCATACACTCTACTCGGGATACCGGCAGACAGGAGAATCTAAACGCAGATGGTTGCATATGGAAGTAAACTATAACATCCACAGGGAACGATGCATAGGTCACATAATTTGTTGGCAAAATATCCAAATTCACAGGATTTGCAGCTGATGATGTTGCCGAGCTGCTGTCAGCCTTGAATGGAATCGGCTCCAGAGTTTGTTCTAAGAACTCTAAAATATGCGGAGAGATAATAGTCTCCTCGGGTATGCTCTGCAATGTCATCCACGCAAATAGCGCAGCCCTCTTGCTGCCGGTTCTACGAAACATGGAATGACTATCGCCAGAGGCCAGACGTGTCGATGGATCTTCGGCAATTGTCTTGGATTGATAGTGCAGCTTAACGTCCAAGCCGGGTATATGAAAGATGGTTAGATCAGAGAGAACTTGATTGTTAGGATTGTAGCGCATCTTGCTTTTGTCTCTTTGTCGTCGAGACGGAGTGGGACTACCCCAGTCATTGCCAATGCTTCGCTCACGTTTGTGGGTCTTGACACTTGTCGGACCACTGACAATAAACCGCTCCTCAGTTGATTCCTTGGTATGGAGAACACATTTTCCTGAATTAACCAAAACTTTGATGTCCAATTCAAAGTCAATATTTGGCTCCTAAGGAAAAATAGCGTTAACAAAAATATACAAGAAAAATGCCTTTTAAAAGCTATACCTGTTGTTTTTGAAGATAGCTTCCTTTCTTGCGCATCTCAACCGAGGTTCCATCAATATCTATTTCTGCTGGAGATTGCCGATCATAACCCTTCCATTCAACATCACTATCTGGCATTTCAGTATCAGTATCAGCATTTGGGAGAGAAGTTTGTCTACACACGATTTAAATGGATTTCATGAAACATTGTCACTGGACTGACAAATGAAAAATAAACTCACCTCATTGCCTCCGAGAAAGTTACTCGATTCGCCCCACAAGCTCTCAGTGATGCACTTCTCGAACAACCAGAAGCCGGTGTACTCTGCAAGCTTGATATCTCATCATTCGAGGCGATTGTATCGAGTTTTTTACTGTACACATCATCCAAAGGTTCCTTGCTCAACGAAGGCCCAACATACGAATATGAACGGTTGGTGTTCTTCAGAGTCGATCGACGAATCGATGGTCGTTTGAACTTTTGTATGATATCACGACGGAAGTACTTATAGCACAATGCTTGGAGTTCTTGCAATCGACGCTCTTCATGTGCCACAGTATTGTGTGAAGCTCCCAAAGTTCTCAAATCATTGATGATCTTCAACTGTTCAGCCATTTCCTTCTCCATCATAAATGAACGCTTCTTCGAATCAATCGATGGATCAAAAACAAACGACGGAAGATTCTCAAAGTCTCTTCGACGAATTATCGTCTCCTTGTAGCTCTGATCACCCTCATCGCTATCGGGACTTTCAATATTAGTTTCTTCATCTTCCGAACCAGTGAGCATTGTCAGAGTATGACCCAGCGATGACAATTGCTTCCCAATGTTGATATCCAAGTGAATATCGACTCCTTCCATTTGCCACTTAACATTCAAAAGCCATTTGGCATTTTCTCCTTTTTTGGCTGCAGCTGTCCTTGAACAAACTTCATAGGTGCCTTCGGAGACAACACACAAATTCATTATGTTTGTGTCATTCATATTTGGCTTCCAATCATCAAGAGTTGTTTCGAAGTCGTCAGCGAATCGTAAACAAAGTCCAGAGAATCGACCCTTGGACACGAGAGAACCCGAATTGCAAGCTAGAATTTTATCACAAGAATTTTTATGTTAATTAAATTAGTAAATAAAATCATCAAAAATATTAAGTCTAGAAATGTTAACCTGAAATAATTGTATTCTCGAGAGTTATGACGACAGCTCCTTTAGGTTCAAAATCTTGATAAGACCTTGTGCCCCAAGATTGAGCAACTTGATTGAGTGGCAAACAAATACCCATATCTTCCACTGTCAATTGCAAGAACAAAGTCGATAAGTTCGATGATGCAATATTGCTAAATTGACCAAAAGGAACTCGGTCAAACATCTGGAATAGGAGAATAATTTAAAGGACTTTTTTTTTTAAAGAGAGAGAGAGAGAGTTGTGGAAAGAATCTTACTTGATTTCCATAACAATGATCATAATTCAAATTCGCCCTCTTCTCAGCCCAATATTCGTAGGCGTTCTTGTAGTTCAGCCAAACCAGAATAGCTTTATCTACAGCCACAGGTTGAATGTAGATCAATGGCCTTTTGAGTTTCAACAATATAAGCTCCTTATCCTCATTTAACAATTCATCTTGGAACGCATTTCTAAGCCCTATTGTCGTGTGGAAGAATGCGTATTGCTGGAACTCTGGCTCTGCCTCATCAAATATCACATTCTTTATCAATTGCCCAAGTGAGAGATTAAAATCGATGTGAGCTTTGCCAAACATCTTCCTATCGTTGCCTTCACCAACATTCTTCACACGATTCGATAAATGCAATTCTAAGGTCCCAGTTTCAAAGCGAACCGCCGATGAGCAGGGAGTTGTTGCCGTGAGTTGAATTCGCTTCATCGATATATTGAGAGAAAATAGAATTCTCTTGAGTGAAGATTCCTGAACACTGTCGCTATCTTCTGACCAAATAGGTACTGGCTTCTCACCACCATAAACTTTTTGCAACACTTCATTGATTTCTTTCATGAAGACCTTTTGAACGAATACCAAATGATTGAGAAGATCCGTTGTCAGACATCGCTCAAATTCACCAATTTCAGCTGAAGCGTTCACGTAGCCACCTTGTCGAAGGATAATTCCGTCAATTTCGGTATCCTGCTTACAAATGGAACACAAGACTTAGTCACATTCCTATTAAAATAAATGATGAATACTTTACCTCTTGTCTATTTTCTGGGATATATTCTGCACTGACGTGTACTGGAGGCAGAGCTATACACGCTTCCGAAGGTAAATTGATTTCATTCTGGAAGAAATAAGGAAACAATTTTGGTAAAAAATCCACAAGAACTTAATTTTTCCATCAAACTGCAGTGAAACTTCAGCAAGGAATGTGTCTTTATCAAATTCAGTTGTGCCAGGAATAAATACAAACAAAAAAAGAAAACAACCACCTGTAGTTCTCAAGACTTAAGAGACAAATCAGAATCCATGCAAGCTTGAATCTTATCAAAAATGCAAGCAATTAAAGAGTGAAAGTATTTAAAAGCAAGCGGAATACTTCATGGTAGTTTTGTTTGGTCTTAAAACAACTCACCTGAATTTTGGTGGTAAAACTTAGCGTGTGAGTTGGCAAATCAATAACAAATTTAGCTCTATGCCCAGTTACTCCCGTAGAACTAACATGATTCATACGATATTGAGCTTGTAAGGATGGCAACAATGCTGCATTAATTGATAAACTCTGTAGAAGCACATTGAACTGCATAACTAATGGCTGTAGTAATCCATTCTGGGGCTGATTTGGTCTCATGGTTGAGGGGAATTTCTTATGCGAGTGTGGACGTTTCTTTTGGTCACGCACATGGAATGGTGATTCGGGTTCTTCGTGTTGTCGGGGTGGGCGTCCAGAATTTCTTCCAACTCGAAGTTCCTATCCAAAAAATACGTCGATTAGAAGTTGTGCAAAGTTTATGTGATGTTAAGTCTCTTACTTGTAGGGTAGATGAAAGTTGCTTTGAACTTCTTGTCATCATGCCATGCAAGGCGACTGGATGTTGGGGAATTTCAATATTAACTGGGCCAATTGATAGCAAACCGCTATTTTTATCCTTGCCACGCTTGGTCAGACTTGAATAAAGTGTTTGACTCTTGCCAACCGTCACTTTGACAACAGTTCTTCAAAGGAAATACATTCAATAGGTTGTTTAAACAAAAAGATATATAGAGACTACAACTTACTGTTGACTTGGAGCGACTCCTTCTAAAAGAACAATCATTGCTCTACCTACTTGACCGGTTAATGAACATTCCAGGGAAACTGGTCGAGCTTTCTTGCGCCAAGTAGCACTACTGTTCAAAGTTGTTATCTCAGCTTCAAGCTAGATGAGAAAAAATATATATTTTATAACAAGATCAATCCTTCCAAAAAAGTTGTATGCCTACTTTTAGACCACTCAACATGGCAAGAAGTCGAGTTTTATGAATCTTAGCAACTCCAAAAACAATCAACCGTGTCCTCTCTTGCATTGTGCTCTCAAGAAGCTCCCGCTGTTGTGGCAGTGGTGTTGGGGCATTAGTCAAATTATCATCATCATCCTTTTCATGACGCATATAAACAAAAGCATTTTTCTTGGGTTGTTTATTTGCCTCATTAGGCTCTGTAGATACGGATGCCCTACGAAAATAGCTTAAAAACCTAATGCATCTGCTGCACAATTAATTAACACAAATGTCTATCCTTACCTCTGGACAGTTTTAGTTTCTGGCATTGTTCCATACAATTCCAACAGATGGAATATCGTCTTCCAACAATTTGGTGTATCCATTGGTGGAAGGGAACCATTGATACCATTCTTACCGAGACCCTGGTAATCAGCACTTACACTTAAGCCATTATAAGACGCTTTCGATTCTAAGGAGAGCTTAAACATTTGATGTTCACTCACAGAAGTGGTTGGACTATCACGAAGAGGTGAAGAACTAGACTCAGTAAGATTGGTGTAGCCTAAAAGTAAATTTTTCTTTCAAAGTTAATTCGTTCTATTTTGAGGTCTAAAAAACTTACCAAGTTTTCCTTTCACTGATTTTCCTGTGGAACGTAATTTTTGGGCAAAACTTTGTGGACGGTTTTTAGCATTTGGTGATGGAGTGAGCTGAATTAGCGGTCCAATGCCTCCTACACGAGTTTTACTGCTGCTAGAATGGAAGTTATACACATAATGACATATTCTTTTGGCCATAAATATAAAGAGCTTACTTAGTTATTGAATTAGGCAATCCAATCATCTCATTGAACTTATCATATCGTTCGTCGGAAGAGTTTTCATTGTGGGTAAAACGATCCGAAATTGATCCAAATGGCATAATGTCGTTTGGTTCAGAAGCTTAACGTTGAAAAATTTTGTCAGAAATTTCGATTTAAATTGAATTTTCAATAGAAACTCACCTAAACTGCATTCATCTTTTGCAGTAGATTTCTTGCTGAGATCTGGTTGGTCATGGAACTCGTTTTGGGCATCTTTAACATTTTGATACATGTTGCTGATTTGATGAAGAAGTCTCAACAGAGGCATGTTAACCTTCAAGACAACAGCAAAATTATAAAATCTATGCATTATTGAGGTAAATCATTTTTATAACTTACTTGCTGTGAAATGAATCGAATGTTTAGACTAAAATTGATAACTGTACTCGTGTGCTTCTTCAATTGCCTTCTAGACATATAGATGACATTTTGTCGAGCTTGATCGACCATACCATCGGACATCTTAAGTACTTCCAGCTCAATGCCCACCCGTTCACAAAGAAACGATGGGGTGTCTAATATTATCGCTGGACGACCATTTGATTTCTTATTCATTTTCGAAGGTTTATTCTTTTTGTCTCCTGCCTCGCTGACAACTATGTCAACTCGAATCGAATCAAATGTTCCAATGAGCGAAAGATTTGTTCCGAAGTTCTCTAACGATGAGATGTCAGCATTTGATATCTTATTCACCATTTGTTGGGGCATTACACCCAAACAGGTTAGGAGTGGTTCGAAAATTAAGTGAGCATCGAGAAGTTTGATTGAGTCTTGGAATATGCCACGAGTGGGAAGTTGTTCGGGGATTTTCGTCGGTGCTGGACGAATTATTTCCTGGGAGAAAAATGAAATAGTATATAAAAAAGAATGTAAAATATTTTTTTTAACCATTTTTGGATTCTACTTTTTCTATTTCTTCAAAACCTTCAAATATGTCAAGAACAAATTGGGAAAAACTTTTCTAAGAGTTGACCATCAAAAGAAAATTATAGCATAGGTTAAATAAAAAGAGGTAAAGTAACAGCACCTTCATCATCATCATCAAACTAAAAGGGGTGATGTATCATCAGTCTAAACATCTCATTTGGATCTTCATGCATCGATGGTGTTCTTTCAGGAAATGAAGTTGCTGGATGTTTTAGATTAGAACTCATCCTTGAACTATCCTGAATTGGAAACATTTCAAGATATTTTTTAGTGGCAGAAAAGGGGCATTCCAAAGGTCAAAGAAAACGTGTGTTTTTTCTTAATTACGCTTAAAAATTAATTGAAAAAGGGAGATGTGTGTTCCTCCGCCTCGTCATTTCCAAAACCTCTACATAAATATAAATCACCATTATGTTCATGGGGGTTGACATTGAATTGTGACTCGTTAGGGCATCAAACAAGAGGCCAGTTGATTTAGGAACTCAGTTTTTCCTTTATCTAGCCATAGATTTTTCGAAACCCTTCAAGTGACAATATCTCGGCTTCAAAAAATAGAGTCGTTGGGTGTTTATAGTTCTAGTGGCTTTTGAAATATACCAGTCCTTTGGAACAGTCCGTAAATAACGAAGTGTTTTATGACCCTCTTTAACGTTCGTTCCTCGCTTGCAAGGATATTTGTGAGGCATACTTTGTTAAATGTATGAATGGCTTCAAATAATATTTTTAGCAGTTCTTTCATAAAAAAATATCAAATGGGACTAATGTTTCTAGGGCTATTGATTGTTTACAAAGCAAAGCCAACACAGTTACCGTACGCCTGGCTTCTATCTTCTAATTACGGGAACACAAAAATCTTATAAATCGACCAAAAATCGTAACAATGATTTATAAATATGTCACAAGAGCAAATTAATGGGACAATTCAAACAAATTTTGAATCTCCAAGCAGCAGGATGTCGGCTCTTGAAGCTTGCTGGGATTTAAACAAATCTGTAGCCGAATGTTTCCAAAGAAAAAAGAAGAAGGATACCTTTTACATTCTCTGTAAATGTTCAAGCCTAGCTAAAAGAAGAAAGATAACACTAGGAATATACTTTTTCGACAACCTCGATTTTAAAGGTATTCTAAGATTCTTTCAAAAATCAAGAAGATTCAGGGAAGCGCCCAAACCTTAATCATATCCTTTCACACCTTTCACCCAACCTACACGTATCCTAATCATATCCTGAGTAGCACAATGGATCCATATAGTTTCAAGTGGGACCCTTTTCGGCCATTGGCAATGCATCACAAAGTTAAACCTAATCTAACCAAGGGCTATGGAAGAAGGTGTTCTCATAGCACTTGTAGATCCGATACATGCTATTTGCTAAATATAGTACACTTTTTCAAGATTGGTTGCTTTAGCAAGCTTTATCTGTAATAGACTGTTTTCATGTTCGTAAGTAAAGCAGTTTGAGCTGCTCTTCCACTTGTGAGTCAATTGATTCAATTGCTTCAGTACCTTAGGAATTCTTTTAATATTTTCGCAGGAAGGCCCGTTACGCCTATATTCGAAGGACCATATTTTTGCATGACCCAAAATTACGACAAAAAATACTGCAATGTTCCAAAAGCAGTAAAATTTTTTGGTCATTTGTAAAAACAACATGAGGAATTCTTCCTCTTCCTCGGTTCCTACGCTTGTTGTCAATGGCACTCCTTTATTTAGCTGTATTGATGAAGCTTACTTGTTTGGAAGGCAGTTCACGCAAAAATTCCACCTTTCCAGATAGTGTCATGGCTCCCCCAGTTCTTGAACGCGTAACTGATTCTATGGGACTAATCTATGTTCGTACTCGCACTTTGGCGAGAGTTCTTAAAGATCTCAGCATTCATATTCTGTTATTATTCTGATCGTTCCTATTCTTCTGGACTCTCCCAAAAAAGGCGAATCTTCTTCTCCCGTAAATTATCGACCAATAGCACTAACGTCCCTTCTTTCTAAAGCCATGAAAACGATGATTAATTATCAGCTTAAAAATATCTTGAGGAACGGACGCTTCCTAATGACCGGCAATACGGCTTTCTTAGCAATAGGTTCACTGGTGATCTCATAGCTGATCTCATCGATCAGTGGAACAAATCTTTATATCGTTTTGGAGAAATTTAGATTATTGCATTTGATATTTCACCTTGCTCTTTTATCGAAAATGCGTGCTCTTGGTATTGACGAATCTCTTCTTCGTTGGATTTTTTTCGAACCGATCAATTCAAGTTGTTTTGGACGGATTCAAGTCTGAAACCCATAAAATAAAATTGGACGGATTCAAGTCTGAAACTCATAAAATAAATGCTGGTGTGCCCCAGGGCTCCGTTTTGTCTCCGACCCTCTTCCTCATTTTTATAAATGATCTCCTGTCTGCTACTTCTAATCCAATAGATTGTTTCGCTGACGATTGCACGCTTAGCTTTTCATATTCGTTTCACAACCCTCCTCATCAGATGTGGAACTGCAGCGTCAAAATATGATTAAATCATTAAATTCTGACCTACACAGCATTATACAATGGGTAATAAAAAACCGCGTGGAATTTAATGCTTCGAAAACCCAATGTTGTCTTGTATCGTTAAAGCGAGATATACTCTCCTTGCCGCTATCTATGAGTGGCACTTCCATAAACGAAACTGAAAATCTAGTCATCCTTGTAATGTGCATCAGCAAACACCTTTGTGGAGCGATCAAATACGCGATTTCACCAAAAATGCCGCAAGATGTCTAGGTTTTTTTTAAACGATGCAAGAAATCTTTCTCTCCATCTGATCTGGCTACAATCTACAAAACCTTTATACGTCCGTAACTTGAATATAACTCTTATCTCTGGGCTGGTGCTCCAGTAACATATTTAAGTCTCTTGTACAGTATTTTAAGAAGAGCTTTTAAACTGATTGGTGACATGAACATCATCAACTCGATTACGTCACTCGAACATCGTCGTAAAGTTTCTTGTCTCACGCTTTTTTACCGTTATTTTAACGGACTATGCTCTAGTGAAATATCCAGTTGCATTCCTCCCCTTAAACAATTTAACCTTAATACCCGCGCTTCTAGGAATGCCCATCAGTTTACCCTTGAGCTCAACTTTGGCCATACTATGAAGAACAGATTCATTTTTTAGCCTTACTACGCGAATGTGGAATGCCTTAAGACGCTCTATCTTTCCCTATCATTGCAATGTTCAGGAATTCAAAATCAATGTACACCGACACCTTCCATCCAACCCTTTCCGCTTTTCCTAATGCTCGCACTGTGCGTTTGGCATTTTAAAGATATACAAAACCCTTTTAGTGTTCGCTAATTATAAAAAAAAACTGACTGTATATGCACTTTGTATTACAAAGTCGATAAGTATTCTTAGACATTCTCCTCTCTGATGATGTCCAAAATACTCAAGTTTATCAAAGAAACAAACTTGAGATAGAATTATAAAATGAGAACCTCATACAAATCTTGAAGGGATATAGACCTTTAGGTTGCAATTTAATTCATTCAGAAAAAAATTGCTTCCAAACAAAATATTTAATTTATTAAGTTGGAAAGTTAAATGTGTACCTTTTATGAGAAAAAATCAGGGATAAGACTCTTAGATAACAAAGATTTTTCAATAACAATCAAATTCGTCTATAAATAGTTTTCTACCAACTGTATCAATATACCCAAGTAACTTACCTTATCCGACAAACCATCTAACTTTTTCTTTATTTCCTGCTGTTTTGCCATCCAGAAGTAAAGATCTTCCTTTTGATTTTCGGCTCCTGACCAAAATTTATTGACAGAATTCGTAGAGCTCAATGATCCTTCTTGCAATGTTCCATATTCTTCACACATAGAATTATACATAAATACCGTTTATAATGTAAAATTATATATTTTTTGTTGTAATATTTACCAATTTCCGGTACTTGTTTTTCAACTAATCCCGAAATAATTGGAAGCATTTGTATGCTAGAGCGAGAAGAATTTCCATGTGAAAAGTTTGACGATTTTAAATGTCTAAAATTCAAAAATACAATTATAATACACAAATTTTGTAACCCAATCCAATTAGATAATCTCCATTTTATCCCAAAATTTAATAATGTACCCACCCTTTTCGAGACGGTTGTAAATGCGGTGATGTTGATGCAGAATTCTGTACATTTGCAGCTTCATTCGGGAATCCTAATCCAAATTGTGAGGAATCTAAATTATTGTGCACGGGGGGAAGAAAACAAACGAAAAAAAAAACGACATAAGAATATTTAAGCATTGCAGAGGTCTTGGGAAAAGCTCAAAGTTCGATAGACTATATTTATAGATATTTTTTTTCTTATATTGTCATGTAAGCACATTTCAACCAAAAATTATAAAAAAAATACACACAAATTTTATTGCCTTAAAAATTATTTTGTTTGTCTTTGTTACGCTTTTTAAATTAAGGTTTTTAGACAAAACAAAAATAACAGAAGCAGAAACACATCCTACACACAAAAGTCGATCGACAGACGACAAAGAAAAAAGAATAAACAAAATGTACAAAACCCATAAGCCAATATAATAGCGTGATAACTTTATCGACTTGTGTGCCTAGTCAATGTGTTTCTGCCCTCTTCGTCTTCTTCTTCATCTTCATTTGCTAGTAGTGCATTGAATTTTCAAAAAAGTTTGGGTGAATTTGTGCTCAACCAAGAGTGTGATGAACATGGAAAAAAAAACAAACTCATTTTGGAATAATGATCAATGTGAGAAACTTCAAAATACAAAAAATTTAGCAGAGACTTTAATGTGGTGTTGGACGCAAGGATAGTTAATTCGAAAATTGAAAACCAACAGAAAAAAGTAAAACAAAAATAAAATTGTTCTCTTAAAAGCTAATCAAATCACACAGCATATACAAAACACACAAATCAACTTCTCTCTTCCTCCTCTCTTAGTTCCCTTCGCTCTCTTGACTTGTTGTACAAAAATATAAATATATAAACCAAATTGTTATTAAAAAAAATATTAGTAGAATAAAAACCAAGCTGAAATGTGCTACAATTGAGAGTTGGGAGGTCATAGATATTTTTTTTCTTTTTTTTTTAAGCACTCTCTCTCTTATGCTCTCTTTAGATACAAATGAAGGAAGGCGTTAATCAAAAAATACCAATATGAGTTCGATGCTGTGCTTGCCCAAGTAATAAAGCATTCTCACTCTCTTCTGGATTATCTCCAGCCGTGTTATAAGCACCCAATTCTGCTTCACCCTCGCACTCGCCTTCATCGCATTCTTCTTCGGTTTGAGCAAATGAAAAGGTAACATTTGTTGGACGTGCAAGTTTGTTTTTGTACTGATGTTCGAATAGAATTGGATTGTACAGAGTATTCTTCCACTGGCGGCTTAGAACAATGATTCCCTGAAAAATTAAATTTAAGAACAATAACCTTTGTCTACAGTGGGAAATTTTTAAAGAATTTCTTGCCTGTCTCAGAGTATTGAGATGTGGAATATCGCCTTGTTTGAATATGTGTTCGATCTTTTGCACTCCTTCATCAAGGACCAACTTTTGCATAATTGTACACAACTGACAGCTGGGATCTTCTTGAAGGGTCTTCGACAAGAGGGTGTAGTTGCTTGAATAACGACTCTGAAAAGTTCAAAAAAATGGTTAGAATATCTTCAATTTCCAACTTTACAAGCCCTACCTTTTTAATCTTTCGGATTTTTTCGTTTTCCAGAGCATCAGCCATAAGACAAGCTGCAACAGAAGTGTGCCGGGTGTGAAGCGCTCTTGTAAGAGACACAATTTTTATAGCCAAACGGTTGCTGGGATTCATCCAGGCGGTGATTGCTGGCGAAGCTGTGCTCAGTAAGTTCCAATCCAGTCTAGAAAGGGATAACATAAATAAATATAATTCTTGGCTCAATATTCATCAAGTTTTACAAACCTTGTAAAATCTATCTTTCTGGTGATCGGTACACAGGGTGGAGCAGCAAAATTGAACCAAACGGATTTAAGATCAATCACACAAGACGAGGTTTTGTCTTGTTCCTTAACATTTGGAGCAACTTTATCAAATTGCTCAGGTTTCTTTCCCTTTCCTTTTTCTACATCTTCGTCATTGGGCTTTGGACCTGCCTTAGGACGACTTGTATCTAAAAATACATACGAATCAAGTACAAAACAAAAACCCTACATTTCTTTTAAAATCTCACCTGCACCCTCTCGATCTGGGATTATGATGTTCTCCAGAGCATGAGCGAATTTCTCTTTCGGTGTCTTTGGAGTTGGTGGTTTCTTTGTAATCAACCTCCAAGCTGATTCTGCCTTTGAATTTGATGAATCAGCTGTGACTGTTGCCGCTGATGTACCAACAAAGTCATTCAAATTCAAGTTCGTCACTCCAGAAGCTTGATTTCGCATATCAATGTCTTCTTTGGTGTTTTCGGATTTCTCAAAATGCGATCTCTTTACAATTTTCACGCCCACACCTTCTAGGCCACATTCAAACATAATAAATCCAATACTATCAATTCCGGTATTTTCGGGCATTTTTAAGCAGTCAAACATAGCTTTGCTTTTGTGTTCTGGTATTGCTGTGACTATGACAGGTGATTCCAGGGGTAGAATACATTCGGTCTTCAGCCGTCTCAACTGAGCATGAGCACGACCAATGTCAAGAGTTATCACCAATTCTTCTAGTTGTTTCTCAGATGTTTCGATGAGGATAGGTTCACCTTGAATATTATCAGGACGTGTCTGGGATGACAACTGAGCCAATAGAGCTCGTGTTCCCTTCATAATTCCACCCTTTTTATTACTACTTCCAGATCGTACAGTTTGTTGAATGTAAACATTATGCATTGACGCTCTTGTAGTCTTGCCCAAATGGAACTTCGTTGAAACTCCTTCGATATAGAAGGTCAACAGTGACACACAACTTAGATCCTATTGGAGACATGCATTTAATAATCTTGAAGTGTCCTTTTATGAGATATGATTTTTTTTTCTACTAACCTGTACATTATCTAATGCCGCAACAGATATCACTTCTTCAATAATTGACGATTGAAGTAAAGTGATACTGACTTTTGGCAATACAATTAAACCTTGTGTCTTTGTAGAGATACTCTCTTCATAGACATCACTTAAAAATGAATCTCCTGGTCCAAGAAGATTCCTTTCCGTTGTCGAACGCTTGGAATTAGAATGAACCTGGGAGGGTAAATATGCAAAATAAAATACAGTTTTTTAAATTTTATTTGTCTTACCTGTGACCAATAGCTTAGACTTTGATCACGTTTTAAAATGTTGTCATTTTTAACTTTTCCAATACAAGATGAATGGATGAAGTTAACGACGGATAGAAGATGCATTGAGGATATTGTGGGAATTGTTGCTTCAATCATTCTGCAAAATAAATGTACGACGTGTTAGAAGAGAAGTAACAATTTATGGTAAAAATAGGGGCACAGTTTTTTAAGCATATTTTACAATAAATGGTTGAGTTTTCTGTCTTTACATGGAAACAAGGTCAGTTGTCATTTTATTTTGGTAGGATAAGTTATGTTAAGTAAAAGTGGCTTCTGGCTAAAAAGCCAGCACCCAAAGATCTCAAAATCATCAGTTCTCTTAAAACTATACGAATCTCTTAATGAAGCGTTTGAGCTAATAATTTCATCTTTGCAGCAGAAGCCTCCTATCCGAAGCCTTTGCCTCCGTGATATAGAAGGACAAGTTATTAAATTTTTTGCAAGTTCGTCAGCTCTTGCATTTTCTTGGAATTTTTCTACTTCCAGGAATCCAACAGATGTGAATGTTGGAACTTCGTAAGAGATGATTGACAGTTACTCGTAGGGCTATTTGGGAATTGGAAACAAGTTGAGAAAACCACAAGTTCAGTCTGGAACACGGTACAGTCCTAGCACATAAGTGAGGGACATACATAAGTGTAGTTCAGCGGTTTTAGATCCGTCCGTCGGTTTAAAAATAAATGCGTTCACTTGGGCTGTGTTTTCTTTTTCAAATTTTAAAGCTTTGAAGTGATATCAAATTCGTTTGTTTCTACTTTCATACAAAAATAAACTTTTTTTGAACAAAGCTTTGTTAGAACGATCACATATTTTTTTGAGAACTAGACAAATATATTTCTTAAACAATTAAAGATGTCTTTTGAAAACAAACATTTTTTAATCATAATTTGGCTTCTGTTACCTCCGATTCTAATGACGTTTTCTAAAGAAAATAACCAAGCAATTGGTAAGTTTGTATTGCTTATAAACATATTTTAAGGCTTTTTATTAGTTCAGCTTTGTTATTAAAGAAAAATATAATTTTCGTCATCATTTAGATACTCCTACCAATATTGGTTCTTTGAGTGACGATGAAATATCATATGCACTGAGTGAACTTTCGTTTGATGACTTAAATAATTTAAGTAAACTTATTGATGTTCTTAGCCAAGAAACGTAAGAGAGAAAATTATTTAGATTTAAAAAATATATAATATTTGCGTTTTTTTTTAGTTCAATAAGTGATGAAAATGAATTCAAATCACGACAGGAAAGGTCAGGTAAGGTTCTTTACGCTTGTTACATAACTTTGGTTAACAAATATTACGAAACAATTTCAAATTATCAACTTTTTGACTAAAGTTAATTCTTTTAAAAATTAAATAAATACATTTTGTGGTACTATGATGGTTTTCATGAGAATTATTAGTTTTCTAGGATTTCTTAAAACTTTGTAAAAGAGGCAGTGTCCATAAAATCCTTCTTTTTTTTAAGTGGCACATGCAGAAATTAAATCATGACAGTCATAACCACGAGTAATTCTGTTGAAAGTATCAAAATAATTCCAATGCTCGTAAGGTTCAATTTAACAAAGACTAAAATTAAATTACCATCAAAATTGAGTTATGGCCAGGATATTTAAAACTGCATTTTTGACTCTTTTAAATAGTTTTAGTGTCTCTCCCGGAAATACACTTAAAAACATAATTTTCCTTTAACAGAATTAAGGAGATTTTTCCAAGGTATGTACAAGAAACTAATAAAATCGGCTCACCTAAATGATGACAGTGAGTTGATTTAAGAAAAATATAAATATCGAAAAAAAAAATAGTAGCGCAAAATTTGGTGATAGTCTGTTTTTTTTTGGGATTTACAAGTGTCCGAATACGATAAGATCGTGATAGAATTGGGGTGAAATTCTGTAAGGAAAAATTAATACAACTATTTTGCTTGTGCTAATGATTTGGTTCGTGTAATTTAAAAATCTGCATTAGGTCTTTTTGCCCAAAACCATAATTCTCAAATCCTAAAAAGTCGTCAAGCCCAAAATTGGTCCTAAAACTTAAAAAGTTAAAAAAAATCGCAAAAAACCTTAAGCGAATGTCGTAACGCCTAAATAAACTTTAAATAAGAGAAATACCAAATTTTTAGTTGTTATTTTGCCCAAAGGATTTTGAAATTTGATTTTGTGTTTTTTATGACGTAGGGGTTGAGCTTTGTGACATTTATTTTTGGCATTACTAGGATTGTGATTTGTATTGTTTCTTATGTCTCATTAAGTGTTATAAAGCCTAAACAGAGAACCGTGGTAACAAAATTCAATAAGAAAAAGTCACAAAGCGTTTAATGTCATAACGTTTATATTTAGAAATGTCATAACGCCCAAAATATTTCTTTTTTTTCAATAAATACAATTTTTATTATGGTGACTAAAAATTTGTTTAATGAAATATTTAGGGAATAATATACTAATTTATAAAATAACCAAATAATAAACCTAAATTCAACTTTTACTACAAAAAAAAAACACCAAAAGTATGTTTAAGAATAAAAACTGAATATTAATGACACTCACTTTAAAAAACCTGATATGATAAAAAAAGATTCAAAGATCGAGATTCAAATTCAATGAAATCTTGATCCTTTAAAAAAGTATTGTTTTGTTTGTGCAGCAGCACTATTTCGACTGCGAATAAAATGTTTTAATTGATCAAGAGAAATTTCATAAAAAGGATATGGTTCTGCACCCGTAGCCGTGGTCGTCACCTGGCACCTTTTATTTATGAAACTCCATATATGTAAAAATATAAACAGTGTTTGGTCAATTTAATTGCACATCTTTCAGTTAATCTTTTTAAAAGTATTGATACATTTTTATGTTTATTTTTCTTTAGATGAACAGTCAAGATACAAACGTGAAAGTTCTGATACTTCTGCTAAACAAAACGAGAATGTAGGTTTTAAATAAACCTATTGGCGATAATTAATATTTGAGAATTGTATTTTTGTTTGTTTAGAGCTTAATTTCCAACAATGTGAATCAAGGATACATTCGACAACTTGAAGAATCTTTTCCAAACATCATTGACCAACCGAATCAAGGAGAAGAAAAAGATAAACCTCTTATTCGAGTAAAACGAGACTAAAGAAAGAATATTAACTAATTCAAATTTTGTTAATTAATTTCAAAATATATTTTAAATAAAAATAAAACTCACCTTTGTAATCCTTCGAGCATAAGAGGTGTCAAAAATACATTCACTTGTCCTTTCAATCTCGCTACCACCGATGTACACGATGCTGATTCTGTCTGCAAACTCATAAATTCACCATCGTCGAAGCCATTTGTTGACTTCTCATTTTCCTCCTCCTTAAGCAACACACTTGGATCCCATGGATGGCTTTTGGGTCCTCCAATAAAAGTTGTCGAACTGCTACTACCCGACGAATTCTCATATCGAGGCACAACTTTGATTTCTTTCCAACTTGAGTACAAATCAAAATGTGGTATCATTTTACTTCCAATATAAGTCAAGCCACCTTCTTCGTTCTCATGGAACAATGGTGTCGAAAAAACATCAGGGCCCGAAGGAAATGAACAGGCTGTCCAATTGAAACATTTCACTTGTGACAAATGATTTAGATAACTTGCCATCAGGAGTGGTGAATCGATGATGGGACGATTCACTTGCATGTGAAGATTTATAAGAGCGACATCTTCTTGTGAGGACATTGCTGAAATAAACGAATTCGACGACAATGATGGAGTCTCCGAAGAAGAGGCACGTGAATCAACCTGTTTGGATATCTAGAGATTATTTTTAATATAATTTGTGTTTTGTTTAACGTTAATTTTATTTTATTGCTCAGATGTAGGAAAATATACAAAATAAAGGAATTGATAGCAAAACTAAATTAAGCCCATCAGCCACATAAGACATAATTAGAAGCTGTAAAAAGGTGCAAAGGATTTTTATAGATTGACCAATTTTTAAGTAAAGGTAAGGAGAAATTTTGTATATTTTTGTCTGAAATGGAATGAATTTTGTACATAAATGAAAATATGAATTTACATATAGAAGGGTTACATTAAATCTAAAGTATAAACATGCAACAGACTAAAGGTAGGTGTAGTGTAGGAGAGATTTAAAAATAATTATTATAAGAAGCGTTAGGACTTGAAATGGATGATTGGGATGGGTTGTGTATATTCAGAGAAAAGTGATGATGATTTTTCGTGTTGATCTATTAAATATCAAAATACGGATTCATAGTATTTTAATTTTAATTTTTGTACTACGGACCAGTTAAATGTTATTTTCAAATTTAGTTAAATAAAGTGACGTATCACCATCATGCAACCTCTTATTGTAATTCGTTTGTGAAGTATTTCTTCGGATTTCGAAGTCGAAACCAGATTTGTACAGTTTGAAAACTAGGTAAGTTAAAAGTTATAAAAATTAATTAAGGTCTTTTTTGGTTTGAGTTAAAATTAAAAGAAAAATTTCCACCTAAAACGAAATAATTTTGTTGCGACTTTTTACATGTTTGCACACACTTGGCAACCTTACTATTATAAAACAAATGGAAAGACATTTTATTTGGGTAACATTGGGCATTCATCTCACAATATCCGATTCCGCACAAGCAATATATATTTTAAACTAAGGCACGGTTCTTAAATTAAGCTCGAAGTTATAAAACACTCCTAATCTTGAAAAAAAGGCCCACACTGATAACTTCCAATCCCGTCTGTGGATTTGTCTTACTTAAAAGGTTTGTAGGTTTTCGTGTTGTGTAAAAAGTTGTCATTATTATTAAAAATTTTAAAACTACCAAACATTTTTTTTGCATATGATAAAATAGTTTGGTTTCAAAATCTATTTTTGTTAGAGGGATTTTTAGTAAAACAACAATTTTTACCAATTTTAGTAGCATTTTTTAAAAGTTTTTATATGAAAAAATACAAACTGGATTAATGAAAATAATTTGAAGACAATGTTTTCTATTATTCACGAGATATCAAGAACTGAACATCAATTTTTACCAATTTTGCGTACTATTTTTTTATGAAAAAACTGACTGTTAGATTTGTATACAAAAATTACTGAATGTTGAAAACAATATTTTTTATCAAATAAAATTAATTTGAAACTTATATCTTAAATTTTTGAAAAGATATATTATCAGCTTTTATTAATTTTTTTAAAGTTTTTATTTTTTGTTAAAAAACTGACAATTCGATTTTTCTCAAAATTGTATCGAATGTTTAAAACAATATTTAATATACGATAAAATTAGTTTGAAGCTAATATTTTTAATTTTTGAAAAGGTAATTGAGTCTGTTTTTATCAACTTTTATTAATTTTGTTAGGTTTTTATTTTCTATAAAAAAATGCCAATTCCATTTTTCTCAAAATTTTACTGAATGTTGAAAGTTTAAAGCCAATATCTCAAAGTTTTGCAAAGATATTTAAGTCGAAAATCAATTTTTACCAACTTTTGTTAATTTTCTTATATTTATAAAAAAACGTTAATTGGATGTTGTTTTGTAAAAAAAAAAAACACGCACGCAATTTTCTTGAGATTTGTATAACAAAATTTATTTGAAGTCGATATCTCTTTGGTTCTTGAGCTATGGGACTTTGAAACGTCGAAAAATATCAACATTTCCAACTCGACAAATCGGACCCATTACAATAACTTCCTATGGGAAGTTAAAACCGAACAAAAAGTAAATTCTAAGAAAGCGATTTTGTTTACGTGTAATTGAAGTTGGTTTGTTGTTTTGTTAATATTTATGTTTAATTAGAAACATAACCTAAGATCATTTAGAAACTACTTCAAAAATAATCCACCCCAACGAATTTATTTGCAGCACATATTCGTTTTTTATCTCCTGCCATATTCAGGAAGTTAGCGTCATTGTTTTTAAACTGTTCTAAAATGTATAGCACACCAAAATTGAAACTTTTCACTTGGAAAGTGGAGTAAATGTTTTAATTAAAAAAAAACTATCCAGAACGTTAGTATGTTTTTATCTGATAGAAAAAAAAAACATACTTTACATTTCAACATGGGACGAAGGACTCCTGCCATTGGTCATTTGTTAGCATCGTTTGTGATCAACTTTAATTTTCTATCTGGGTAAACTGACAAAAAATGTATCCAAAATATGCCATCGCTTAAGACGAAAAACATTTAATTCAGTCGTGGATTCGGCTAAGATGATTGTTGATAAATAACAATCAAAATTATCGAATTTGACATACGTAAGGTGACAGTAAAATTGATAATTAAAAACGCTAACAAAACAAAAATGCGATAGTCATTGGTCGCATTCACAATGCTAGTGGCTACGTAGTCAAGGGATTCTAATTGGCTAAATCTTACTACAAAATTAGTTGAAATTTCCCCTCCGACGTAGTGCAAAAATTTCGGCTACAAAGTAAGAGCACACTGGTTTTGACGTTTTACAATCATGTGATCGGTAAGAACACAAGAACTTTTATTTGGTTTTATTAAATTTAAAAAGAAAAAAAATAAGTTCTGAAAACACAAATGTTTCTTATTTTATATGTTTGTATTTGCCATTAATATGACATTCCCGGATTGACGAGCTTTGTAGTGTAGTTTTGCATTAACAAAGCTAGTTGAATTTTGACTTCGTAGTCAATAGCTTTGTGAATGCGGCCATTTTCAAACAAATTTGCTTAATCGGAATAGAGCTACCAGAAGCTTAACAAACGACTGGAAAAGTTTCTTAGTTCACTTTGTTTCGTTAAAAAAAAATCCTGTGACTGACAAATTTTACGACATTCGAAAAAAGCAAGAAAAGTAAGAATTTTATTCAAACACACCAATTTGATACTTTTATTTAAATATTTTATAGGAATCAATTTAAAATTTCACTAAGGCAACAATGAATTTGGACAATTTGAATCTTAAATCGTTCAATCGTTTTGAATTGAGTTGAATCATCTTACCATTGTATATGAAAACTATAAAACTCTCATGAGCAGAAATGTTTAGGGCGACCGGATGCCGAGTCGTTGGCGGTAGTATCGATAGTGGAGACATTTCGGGGGAGCGAGAGAAAAATATTTTTTCCATTTCCATAAGCAGCCAGCAGAATAGGGGAGATATTTAATTTTAAACCCAAAATGTCTACACAATTTGCTTCATTCTATTTGAGTCTATCCTTGTAGGTATATGTTTTCATATACAAAGCTTCCATATGAAGGTCGATGAATTTGTTTTTGTTTTTTCTTCATATCAATGGAATGAATGAACTTTTTGTATGCTTAAATCAGCTGTTAAGGATCTTTTACCGATTTTTGTTTTTATTTACATTCATAAGGCATTTACATTTTTTAACAGGTACATTTTTTAATCCTAAAAAATAGTAAATATTTTTAAATAGACTAGGTATAGGATTTTTTTCAATTTAAATCATTACTTTTAAAATTGCCTCTACTTACTACACAAAGAGAAATAAAACCCTATTTCCATAATCAAAAGTGCACGCTTTTGACCAAATCTTGGCGGCCAAGGTATCGCACTCTCCTATTTTGTTCACAGCCTTTGACAATTAAAGCTTAAAACTGCCTTTTCAACATTACCAATCTCGGGTTATCATTAAATGTTTATTTTTTCGTAAATTTCTCTTGCAGTGTAATTTTATTATATATATAAAATATATTTTAAAACAGTAGTAAAACTTTGTAATTTATAGAAAAATTACCCCAAATTTAAAAACTTTGCTCTGACAGAAAAAAATAGCATTTGCTTAAATTTAGATATCTTAAGACTGAGACAAAGTCATCCAATTAATGTATCTCTCTAAAAATAAAGATCCAAACAAAGTTTATGCAAGTTCAAAAATGAGCCAGGGTAGGTTTACTAAAATAAAAGAAAGTATTTCCTTACATCCTTGATAACTTAATATTGTACATAGATTATAAAAAAATACCTACATATAGCATAACATCAGAAGAACTTAAGTAAAGCTATGTCTCAAAATTTGTCCTTAAAACACTTTTTTGATCGGAAGTTATAACTACCTACTTTATAAACTCAATGATTTGTATTAATTTTGCAAAAGATTTTAAAACTACCTCATCCCATTTGAAAAATCACAACCCTTAAAAAACGTCAAAGCTAAAATTTCCTTAAATTATGCGATAAATAGTTAGGTATATTTACTATCTTTTTATATGTGTACAAAATTTAACATGCATCAAAATATTTTATTTCACTATAAGCAGTCAATAATTGTGTAACCAGCTTTTTAATTGCGTTTAGTATAAGTCAACAAATTTATTTACTAAAAAAAAACATCGTTCTAAGACTCTGAAGATTTAAACTTCTTTATCCTCGATTTGAAAACAAACTGTATGAAAGGTTTAGGCTGATTTAAAAAAAAATAATATTTATTATCTGTTATTTCATAACAATACAATACCTACATATTTACTTGCCTATAATAGTTCAAGTTATAATTTCCTAATACAATCCTCAAATCATCAAAAATATAAAATCTCAACCAAGAATATAAAATTCCTACACGAAATCGCAATTCACCTGCTTTTGTCTTATCATCTTTGTGTAGAAAGTCTACCGTTTTGCGTATGTAAAAATATAACCAAACTAAAATACAGACACAAAGAAACAAATGTGTATTCCTCTCACACTCAGATTTTCGTTAATTCACTATAGTCTTTCTCTATTTCAAATTATAACATTTGCAAGTCTCCCGACTGCAATTGATTTTTCCATGAATGTCTTCGCTAGACGTCCACAAAATATATGTAGATGGCGCCCTATGGTTTTCATATACTACTATGGTTTTCATATACAAAGATCTTACACAGACGGAATGAAAATGATAGTCAATTTCTTTTTCCAAAAAATGATAGTCAACTATCACTTTAGCCGATTCCACCCAAGAATTATCTCTGTTTTTTTCTTTTTAATTTCAATTTTTCTGCGAACGCGATGTCGAATTTTGTAAAGAACAAATATTATAATTTTAGAATTGAAAAGTCATATCTAACTGAAGGGTAGGTGAAGTATGGGTGGATTGCAAATCCAGACGCCGAAGGATATATAAAAATTCTCTTTTGTTACCCGATCAAATTTCCAGAAATCTATTAAATTTAAGAACAGTCATTTAGATAAAAACGAAAGCTTGGGTGGAATCGACGCAGGTGATAGTTGACTACAAATTTTGTATAGTCAAATTGCCTATCACTCAGTTTCCGGAATGTGTAAGCTGATTCAATTCAATTCGACTGAAAAATTTCAGAATATAATTGTCATAATTCATTCTTGCTGTGGTCCAGTTTTAAAATAATTTCTATGAAATATCTAAATAAAAGTTTTACATTGTCTGTGTTTTAATAACATTCTTACTTTTCTTGTGCTTTTTCGAATGTCGTAAGCTTTGTCCGTCACAAGAATGTGTTTTTGTACCTTAAAAAAGTAGTTTTTTGTAAGCGTCTGGTAGCTCTACTCAAAAAAGAATTGTTTGTAGGAAAATGACTATCATATTTTTGTTGTGATAGCTTTTTAGGTATCAATTTGATTATAACCTTACATAGATCAAATTCGATTATTGACTGTCATTCATCAACAATCACCTTAGCCGATTCCATCCCTTAAATTGCATTTGGTAGATGAAATATATTTATTTTTTCGCTGATTCACACTCAGAAAACTTGTCTGCTGTTATTAATTTCACTTTTATCATTTCTGTTTCTAAAAAATAATATCACAGACACAAAAACGTTTATTTTGTATGAAAATATACGAAAACTAACAAACCGAATGGAGAACCCTCCAATATAGATATGATACAAAAATAGCTGTCACAAGTAAAAGTCACAAATTGTCACAAGCGGCAATCACCTTACGCAGACCAAATTTTTCATCTATTACAAATCACCTTAGCCTATTTCACCCCGGAACTAATAGGGGCTATCGCGAAAAAAATGTATTTGGAATTGTTTAAATGTACCAAATTTGGAAACGTCCATAACTTGTCCCTCTTGTTAGTACAATCTCATTGAATAAAATGGGAGCTCAGGTCACTCAGACACTAAATTATTGATTTCAGCAAGTTTCAGGGGACACTTTTGATACTATTCAAGTTCTTAATTTTTTAAGATGGGAAACATTTAGTGGGAAATTTTATTCACGATAGCCTCGAAAAGCTCAGAAGTAAACTAGTTCAAAAATGAGTTCAGCTGAAACTGAGCTAAAACACGACTTTCTTAGTTTTTTTTTTTGTTAATTTTGCATATTAATCGACGAATGTTGCTCCCGGAGTAGTAGAAACACCTCGAAAGAATTAAGAGAAATGGAGTATTAGAAATCCATCAAAAGAATTGATAACTTTTTATTCGTGTCCGTCTGTCGATTTGTCTAAAAGCTAAGTTTGAAGTCAATAACTTTCTTTGTTCTCCTAATATTTGAGTCAAAAATTATTTCTCAAAAAATGTTTTGATGTTTTTGTAGGTATCGTTTTTTATTTTTTCTAAAAAATCAACTAAGCAATATTTTAAATATGATAAAATAAATTTGATTTGTGTATTTGTTGACGAGATTTTTAATCGAAAACCAATTTTAACAAATTTTTGGCACAGAATTAAATCATTTTGAAGACAATAAATTCATTCTTTACGAGATATCGAGAATTGAACATCAACTGATTTTGTGTAATACTTTGTATAGATCTTAATTTGTATGAAAAAAACTGACTGTATAATTCCCATATTTGGACAGGTGCACCTAAGTCTCTTGGACATAATTCAAAAGAGAGCTCTAAAATTATAGGTGACCGTTGACTGAAAATTTTGCATCTCTCGAGCACTGTCGTAAGGTTTTATGTCTCTTATTATTGTATCGCTACTTCCATAAGCAATGCTCTAATGAAATAACCAGTTGCATTCCTCCCCTCAACCGAATTCAACCGTAATACTCGTTCTCTAAGGAATGCCCATCATTTTAGCTTTGAGCCTAATTTCGGTCGTACTTAACCAGACTCAATATTTCCCACTCATTACAATGTGCAGGCATTCAAAAGCAATGTAAATCGGTATCTCCTTCAAATGCTATCCTCCCTTCCTAATTCCTCGCACTGTTTATAGTCATTATAAGGGAATTCATATCCCCTTGTAGTAGGGGAGCCCAGGATGCTAAATCGGGATTTACTCGAGCGTCAAAGAGACCAATTGGATTGCGAAGCTTAGATGATAGGAACAAAAAATGTTATATCATATATACGCTTTCATCGGTGGGGGGACCGGCTATAAGTTTTCAAAAATGTAAAAAAAAAAAACTGTTGCATGGACACACTCGAGCGCGTTAGATATTAATAGAATCATGTTCTACGTATTTTTGAAAACATACGTATGGTCGTATGTTAATCTGACCGTTTCCATGGTGGGGGTGGTCGTACGTAAGGCTTGAAAACGGTAAAAAAAAATTTAACCGCGCGCGTCAGATGTTCTTTAAGTGAACCTAAAAGAAAGCTCTTATGTAATAATCTGACGATTTGGGTGTGACCCAAACTCGCGGCCATTATTAGAACTTGCAAAAAAAAATCGCCATTTTGAAATACTCGAGCGCGTCAGATTTTGATATGTATGGTTCATGTATATACCCTAAACGTGTTGTCTCTTAATCTGACGATTATCTGGAGGGATTCGCCTAATCTGACAATGGAAAGATTTTTTTTTTTAAATCTTTTAACAAATTGAAGAGCTAAAAATATAGCATGCAAGGAAAACAGTATAATATTCTTTGAAGGACAAAACTTTTATTTATGAGTTATTTATTTAAATGCAAAAGAAACTTTGCATGCACCCCATCTTGCATCCATCGCGCCTTTCACCCTCCCCACCTTGCACATACTGCACCTTGGACCCACTCCAAATCCTATAGTGTGCCCAAGCAGGGGGGTTGCAGGGGGCAGCATGCCCCCATACACACCTCGGTGTGGCGTACACCCACACTCACACCTACTATTATTACTATCAAAATAAGACCACTGAAGCAAAAAGAGAAAGAATTATTAAAATAGTAGTTGTAGTTATTTTCAATTTTCTCAAAAACTAATAGACATAAAATCATCTAGTTTTCAGTTTTTAATCAAAAACAAATAAGAGCAATAAATTCTGAAATAAAAACAATGGTAGATAATCTTGAAGTATTGAAAAATTACACTTTAAACCTTTTTTTTTAACTTTTTTTACTCAAATTTTGAGTTTAAAATTAAATTTTTCAAGAACTACGCATAGTTCTGACTTGAATTAAAAACTACGTAATAAAACAGAATGTTGGCTTTAAAAAAAATGTATAAATCTTAATTGTAAGTATCACCGTTATTTTTTAATTATTTTTTCCATTTTTAATAATATTTTTTTTACTCAAATTTTTACTCAAATTTTGAGTTTAAAATTAAATTTTTCAAGAACTACGCATAGTTCTGACTTGAATTAAGAACTGGCTAATAAAACAGAATGTTGGCTTTAAAAAAATGTATAAATCTTAATTGTAAGTATCACCGTTTTTTTTTTATTATTTTTTTTACCATTTTTAATAATATTTTTTTTAAATTGCACCTCCCCTCACTTCGGCTAACGGAAATCGTCAGATTATATATTATTTGTGAACGTTGAATTATTACCTTCAAAACAAACAAAAATTAGCCACGCTCGAGAAAGTCAAGATGACGTTTTTTTTTACAAGTTTGTAACCCGCCTACTTCTTATCGTCAATCGAAAATTGTCAGATTAGTGGAATATACACTTTTTAGCATATAACTAACTTACCCTACCTTAATCTTACGCGCTCGAGAATTTCAGATGATCAATTTTTTTTACTAATCTGATCCTTTATCCTTGACGCGCGGCCACATATACGGGGCTAATACTTGGTGGAGGTATTCAATGGAGTACTAGGTACCTCCCTGTATATTAATCTTCCGCGCTGTAGTAAATCCCAAAATCCCTTCTTGGGCTCCCCTACTATTGAGTGCGCGTACAATATAACAAAAAAAAACATTTTGTATACGTTTTTTTTTTTAGTTTGAAGCCAATATCTTTACTTTTTGGTATGATATTCGAGTCGAAAATCAATTTTTACCAACTTTTAGTAATGCTTTTTTAGGTTATTTTTTACAAACAAAAAAACTGTCTGTTCGATTTTTCTCAAAATTTTACAAGATGCCAAAAAATTAATTCTTCGTTCATTACAATTTTTTCGAGGGTAAACAATGTTTTACTCGTAAAATATTCGAGGTGTGGTTTTAGATTCTAGGCATCTTGAAACGTCGAAAAATGTCAAAATGTTCAATTCGACAAATCGGAACGATTACAATAACTTCATTATGGGACTTAAAAAAGTGGGCGAAAAAAGTTACCACCTCAACCTAAAAGATTAAAAGCAACCTTATGAAAAGCCTTAGGCCACCCTAGAATTTTCTAAATATCGATTTTCTTAAATGTTAAATGATAGTGAACCAAAAATAATGCCCCAAGAGATTATCGCCGAGAACTTTTAAGTACTCGATCCCAAACATTTAAGTTAAAAAAATGGTACCGTTGTTGTTATAAATATTTCTCTTGGTTAAAAGGCATTTGAATAATACCTATATATTATTGTATCAAAATGCTATGGAGAAGAATTTCCAATTTTAGGCGGGTAGAAAAAAAAACAATATTTCTTGTCAAAAAAAACTGTTTTGTACCTTTAATTTTGAAAAAACCATTCGTGGTTGCGTGAAACCATGTATCCATGCACATCCATTTCAAATGAGTTTATCACTACCTGAGTCTCATTCTAAACATTCAACAAATATTTAAAAAAAATTCTAGTATTTTTATGATCACATTAAACATAAGAAATAAAATAAATTAAAATTAATTTAAAACATAAAAAACGAGCATAATTTGTGTGACATTATCTTCTAAAACATTCCAAGTAAGAAAGATTTTGCATATAATTAGTTTTTTATTTTTTTTTCATCCTAGGCGCGTTTTTCCTAACTTTTTTTTTATCAATAAAACAAAATCAAAAAGAAAACTTATTGAGAGCATGGAACAGAGACAAAAAAAAAAAACAAGACTTAAACAAATATTAAGACCAATTAAACACACAAAAAACATATCAATAATTAAAATAATAAAGTACAGAAAAAAACATAGAATTAGATAACATAGAATTATTAGAGCTTATTTGATTTTAAATAAAAATTTTAAAAATTAAAACAACAACAAAACATAGAGATTGTAGAGAAAACAAACAATATAATAAGATAAACAATTAATCTTTTCTATTTATTTCTTATTCCTTTTAGTTAAAAAAAAATTGTTTTGTTTTTTAATTCTTTGTAACTAATTCTACTCACATCATGTACGAAATGGCGAAACTCTGGTCGTGATGAGATATTTGTTAGTTTTCTAAGTGGAGTTGCAAGACCATGAATGCGTCTCACGTCTTCGTTCTATGAAATTGATGATTAAAAGATTTTGTTGCTTTTTTGCATACTTTGTTTTTTTTTTTTATTTTGTTTTCAAGTTGAAAATAAAATAAAATATTTCTTTCATAAATCAAAAATAAAATTTGAAAAGAAAAATGATATAAAAGTGAGGGAAAATGAATGAATGATTTTGCATGCAATTAAAATAAAACTTAAAACCCAATTGAATGATATTTTTTATGTGTATAACAGATTTGATATGTTTTGGAGCTATTCTTTTTTTTATAGAGAAAGAAAGATTTGTTTTGATTTTTTTTAAATAGAAGTAAAAGTAACAATATTGGCTAAATAATTATATTTTATATAATATATATTAAGAAAAAACAAAAAAGCTAAACCATTGTTTTTTTTTGGGGAAAGTTAGTACTTACCAACTCCATTGTGCTCTGAGGTCGTTTTGGTAGAGTTTTGTTGTTACTCTCGGGAGGAGCATGGATTTCTAAATCACTTCGGAATGTCGATAGAGTGAGACCTCCGACTTCGTTTTGAGCTCCAATACTAAAAAGTTATAAGGTAAAAATTAGTTTTCTTAAAAAGATCAAGAGAATATAAAAAAAAAAATCACTAAGTGCATTTAAGTGCTTTGGGAGGCTATTTGGTTTTGCTGGTCTCAAGGTCGAAAGCCAAAAAAATAAAAAAAAAACCTTAAGATTGTTATTACTGGAAAGTGCTCTAATCTAAACGGGTTAACTACGAACTCTTCAAATAAAAAAATCTAGAATAAAAATGTCGAATGCAAAAATTTGATTTATTTATTCTGCGATTATTCAATTGGTACTCTCATAACTAAAACGTCGTAGCCAAAATTTACATAATTATTGAATTCAATTATATTGGCACTCTCTTAACCAAGTCCAACACATTTCGGGAATATTTCAAAAATTGAAAAATGATTCTACAAAAACTATATATTAACTCCACAAAATCAAGGCCCATAATTTTTTCTTGGTTTTGGTATTTTGTTGATTAAATTAAACTGAATTTTCGCAGAGAACAAAGCAAAGTAAATTCGTGGCATAGACAACTTAACATTTATGTAAGTAGAAAAGCCTTTACAGGTAATATAGTAAGTTTTTTTTAAATTTTAAATTTTACCGCAGCAAAAAACAGCCTTTGGTGGTTTTCTTGTTCCTTAGATGTGGCTGGAAATAAGTTGAGGGCAACCATAGTCTCATCAACTACAGGTGTATCAAGCCTTTATTTGGCAAAAGCAACAAAAGCAGGTGATCAAGAACTAGAACGAGTTCTTTCGACAAGGTTGAAAATGCCGGCGGATGAGCAGAAGAAGTATGAGGTCAGGCGGACCCTTACTTAAATAACATCAACAACAACATATTTTAACGTTTGTAATTTTTAAAGTAGATTTACTTTATTCACTTAATCCCTTATGTAAAAAATGGGTTTTTAAGACCGCATTTTAAAGTCGCTTAACTTAATGTTTTGTACAAATTCACGCTTAGAATCTCGCGGGTAAAATTAATATCAATAGGAAAATGCCTAAAGACTTCTTCTCGATTTTTGTTTTCTTTAATCTTGCTTGATAATTGGAAAGGGGTCTGAGCTCGTTCATTATATTTCGGTAAGTTTTGGAAACTCATCCAACAACTTGTGAAAACAATTTTTGTGTGTGTGAAAGTAAAGTTTCTCTGAGTCGACGGCTTTCCTGATTAGCGTAAAGCTTCCAGGTGATTCTGTAACCGACAATCACGAAAACGAAGGAATTTGTGTGTGACTGGAATGGTCGAGGGAGGAAGAATATAGTTGGAAATTAGCCTGGAAAGCACTTTGGAAAGAACCTAGCAAGCGAGCAGTAAAATAGAAAAAAAGGGGTTCGACGAATTGTTTGAAGAAAAAAGGAAAGTAAGAAGGAGGATAGTCAAAAGTTCGAGGAATTTGAAAAAAAGGAATTGAGATTCGAGGTAAGGAAGGAAGACAAAGAAAAATATAAGTAATTTATGTCTTTTGTTGATGTGTTCTTTTCGTATATATATATATATTTCGATCACGTCCGTAATTAAGAGCCCATTTTCTTTTGTCATTTGATTTTTTTACTTTGTTTTGATTAACTTATTCATTCTTTGTATTTTTAACTTTTAAGTTTTAATCCAGGGACCTTCAATCCCACGGTTTCGCAAAGAATACATTTTAAATTCAAAAACCAAACGTTGGTTGTGTATTTTTTCAACCGCCTCACTCATCGCAAAGAGTTTTGGAATTTTCTTCGGTTTAAAAAAAAATTCCTGGCACCCATTTTCATTGCAACGTACCCCACTGTAGGTACTAGCAATAGAATATTTCCTATTGTAACAATTTGATTGGTTTTATTAATAGATCAACGTTGTTACAATTTACAAAAAAATTCTTCCAGCTGAGCAGCCACGGTTACAGCTTCGTTAACGAGTTGTATAGTTACACTTTCTTTTGTTCTCACCTTTGTGTTGCATTTGTACTCGGTTGAGTGCGAGTTGCTCGATTCGTTACGTGCGTGGTCATTTGTCGCTACGCAGCCGCCGCTTGGTTAATTTTGTTATAATTTGTTTTAATAATTAATAATATTAAATAATATAATACCCCCCTCGTGGTTAACAAAAAAGTGTAACAAACTGCACTTTAAAAGACTTGTCTATAACTTTAGCTTGTAGTTTTTGTTCAGCTGAAAGGATAAATGGATTGACTACCTACATTTACAACATATCAAATCTGAATATTTTTTTAAATACTTGAAATTCAAAAACTACTAAAGGTTTCAAAATCAATTAATTAGCTACTGTTTCCAAAAATAACAAATTATTAAAGATTGATTGAACTTTTTTCCTTATTTTTTCAACGCCCCTAGTGGGTGTAACTTGTAAAAGGTATTATTGTGAGAACAAAGAATATAAAACGATTGTGATATGTAGTGAATAGTCAAAATAGTACACTAAAGCATGAGCATAATTCTTGAAGGACTTCGGCTTGTTTTTTCAAGGTTCGAGGCGCATTTTGGACCGCTAACAACATTATGACGGGATATGCAATTTGTATTAGGTTATTAAAAATGTTGCTCTTGGCGCATCGAAAAACTGTTAAGCTACTGTTGGATGATATAGTATTTTTTTTTAACGGTGTGCTTTTCAAGAAGAAATAAAATGCATACAATTCAATGCTGTGGCCAAAAATATAGCTTTCTAATAAAGATGAGGGTTCGCCATTATCTTTTAAAAGAATTCCGGGAAGTGACGGTCACGGCTGCCTGGAATAAAATCCTGCCGAGAAGATCAATTTTCGAAAACTTTTTAAGCCAGGTGTATCTCCATCATCATCTTCGGAAGAACTTAGATCCAATAATTTAAGTCTATATCCCCAGTCTTATTGAAGAAAAAACGGAAAACCAAATGGGACTTCTGACGGAATTCTTCAAGAAATTGATCATAAAATGAAATTTGGATTGAAAGCCAAAAACGTCTTTGGCACTATCCTCAATCTGCTGATTTTTTATTAAATACTAAACTATTAATAAAATAACAAAGAAGTGTTCTCAGCTGAACGCAATGTTAAATTTTTTATAAGCAAGATCAACGCATATGCATTTATTATTATTATCAAGGGACATATTAACAATTAAATATTGAGGTCCGTAGAACCTTTCGTTTTGTACTGGAGTACGGTTTGAGAAAGTCCGACAAAATCATTTCATCAAAAAGTGACAACAACATGATAACTGCTGTCAAACAACGTTGGGAATAACTTAAACCCAACTGAACTTATAAAGTTACACAGTTAGAAGTAAACAGACCTAAAGGAACACTTGTGTTGTTTATTGATCTAAACCCGGATCAACCTCTTAAATGAAGAGATATACAGATATTGACATTAAAATAGACACATAGACAGTTGCTAGGAGTAAAACCAAATTAAAACAACAACATGCATTAGAAGTAAATTTAACCATTATTTAAAAAAAGTTAGACTCTCTTATGCCAAATAACATGGGTTTTATTTTTTTTTTTGGATACTTGTTGATTGTTTAGAGATGAACCGTTCCTTAAGTAAGACTGTGTTTTTGGTAGACAAAATAGAAACACATTGGAACACAGACCTTAATATTTAACTTATATCAAAAATATTAGTTTTTAATATATTTTTTACTTTTATCAGACTTTAGGAAGTAAATTTAAATTATTTTGATAGTATTACAGTTAATGCTAAGGAAAACAACAATCATTGTTCCCTAGAAGAGTAAGCTGTCATTTAAGTTCTACGAAGTGAAGAAAAATAATTAGCAGATCTCTTAAGCTGATTGCAAAAGCAATTTGACCGCTGAGAGCCAAAAAACAGAGGGGAAAACGAAGAAAAACAATCCCAAGAGAAGACTGAAAGATAATTTGCGCCTCAAAAAAAGATCCTTACAAGTCTTCGAGGAAAATAAAAAACAACCTACATTTTCCAATAACTTCCAAAACTGTTCTTAGAAGACTTGTTGAAGCTAACTTGTTCAGAAGGATCGCAAAATTGGTGCCCTTTCTAAGGAAAAAAAATATAACAACGCGGTTTAACGTCGCCCACAATCATTTTGATTGGATAGGGCTAATGGAGGCAAAAGCGGAGGAATGTTTTTTTTGGGATGGACGAAACAAAGATACATTTGTTCGGAAGCGATGGCAGACGAACCGTTAGAAGGCTTCCTATGAAAGAACTAAATCCCAAATACTCTAGAAAACGGTCAAGAATGGTGGCGGCAGTATCATACTTTGGGGTTAATTTTCTTGGTATGGTGTTTTACCAATACATTTGATTTGGACCAAAATATGAAGGTGAATATCATAAAAATGATTCCCTATGTGGACGAAAACATCCCTCTCAAATGTATTCTACAGCAGGACAACGACCCATAGCACACATCCAAATCCGCTCAAAAATATTTTAAAGACCAAATAATCAGCGTACCCATAGAACATTTTGAGGGTGATTTAAAATTCGTGGTTGGGAAATTTTTAACAAAAAAAATAAAGCCGAACTGTGGAGGATGGTTCAACAGGAGTGGTACAATATTTCAATTGACAGATGCTGCCGATTATTTGACTCAATGTCGAAAAGATATCACACTGTAATTAAAGCATTTAATTTAACTTTTAAGACAAATAAATAAAAATGAAAACCAAACTTTAAAAAAAAATCTTTTTAAGTTAATACAAAATTTAATTTTTAAAACTCTGGTTGGTGTTTATATTTAAATGTCCATATCTGTACAAAACACTGGAGATTTTTTTTTTAAATAAAACAAAGCCCAAGCATAATAACATTTAAAAGCAATATTAGATTTTGGAATATGTAAAATAGGGTATTCTTAGTACTTTAAAAATCTTTAAAAAAGGATAGCTTTCGGAGTTCTTAGAAAAGAGTTTGTAATTTTGAGAACCTTCACTTTAATCTAAAAAAACTTTTACTGAAGTGAACATTTTATGAGACAAATCTACTTTTCAACAATCCTTTTCTATGACAAACTTCAACGGTTTTTTTATTTATGTCAAGAATACAATAACTTGAATTTAAACTCACCTCAAATCCGAAGAAAAACGTTTCTTTCCCGAGAACACAATCGAACCATTACGATTTTTCATCGATCCTTGTGATATAACATTCGAAATATCTTCTTCGGCTGAGAAAAACATCTCCGATGGATTTTCCGACGTCAAAGAGATCGTCCTCTGTACTTCACGTGTCAAACTATCACCACTTAAATCAGTATGATGACTTGGTATGTCTGCAACTTCAAATTCAAGTGGATGCGAATGAGGTGCAGAATGTGACATTTCTTCAGGCATCTACAACACAAACAATCAATACAAATCAAATATTTACTTTTTTTTTAAACGAATTTAACCTCAATTTCATCTTCAACATTAACATCTCCAGTTAATCGTGAATCTGATACACTTGTTTTTGGAGGTGAAACTCTTAAACTTTGAGTCTTAGAATCTGATCCTCTTCGAAGGGACATGGTATGTGATGATTCAATTGACTCTTGACGCATGATTTTCTTCGATGGACTGTCTAATAGTCGAGCATATGGAACTTCAACTGAATTTTGCCTTAAAACAAAAACAAAATAAAACTATATTAGTTCACCTGTTTCTGAATAAATCAACTTTCTAGGTAACGATATACCTAGTGGTTGTGGTGAATGAATACCGTTGACTTCTTCTTTCGAGTGTATTTGGTGATCCAACACTTTCACGTGATTTGCGACCGTTTAGATCGTTTGGCTTTTCTGCTACTTTAAATTTACCCGATCCAATGTCTTTGGTTGTAATTTCTGATTTTTTCAAACTTCCACCATTTCGAGCATCCATTGATGGACGATAATGTTTTCCCTATTAAAAAAAAGGATATGTTTAAATTAGACGATGTAAAGTTTTAAGGAAAAACTCACCTTTCCAGTGAAATCAGAATTATCATAAAGAGAAACCGTTTGTAAGCTATATGGCGGTGTATGGAAAACTAATTGTCCTTCATGCAGAATACTCTCACCGAACCCATAATCTTTTGGACTATCAATAACGCTGCAGGAATAAAATATAAATGATTTATTTTTACATTTTTATTTTAAAGTAAGAGCCTTACTGATATCTGGCAATGTTATAGTTATCCTGAACATCTTGAGCTGATGGCTTGAAGAATTTCATTCCATTGCGATTACTTCCGAAAAATGCACATCCTCCAATGCAACCACAACGTGCAATCTCTGTACTAGCATTATTTCCCGACCATAAGAACCAAAGACGTTTTGATTTAACATCGTGTTCTCGAAGGAAACTATTAGAGAGAAAAAGTAAGATACAATCGCACAGAGAAAGAAAAATGCTCACTTATGTTGAACTATGTGTAATTTATGATCTGGAATTGGTAAAGCAGATGCACCTTCCAATAAAATTGGACCTAATGAAGTACATCCAACTTCTAACCAATTCTCAAATAGTTCCGATTCAGAACATCGTTTGACATCTGAATAACTATCTCGCAATTTTCGGGAACCATCTTCTTTTGAATCACGTCGTTGGGAAAATGAATTCGAACTTCGTTTTGGTTTGATTTGTGGTTCGCTAGCACCACTTTTACTATCGTCTTTACGATATTTTCCAGATCGATTACTTCCTAAAGTTAAAAAAAAAACATTCAGAGTTTATGTTTTCTTTTCTGTTATTTTAAGCTCCAGAAATGTGAATTTTACTGACCTGCTGTATTTGTATTACTGTACGATGTAGCCATACTTGTATTACATCCTGTATTTAGCATAAAAAGTCGTAAAAGTATCGAAGGAAGAAGACCAGAAATTCCAGATTTTACACGTTGGCCATGAAGATTACAAGTAGCCAAACGAATTGGAGAGATCTACAAGAATTTTTAATTAAAGATAACATTCCCAAAAACGGGTTTAATAGTTCCCATTTGTTTTAGGATGAGTTTTTTTGCACACAAAAAATATCTTCTTCGATCATGAAATGGCCAAAACTTACCCAAGTATGCAAAGCAGTTCCACTTTCAATCAGATAAACATCCACAGCATCAACTGAAACTCTCGTCATTTTGTATTTAATGTCCTCAGCTGAGGGACATTTGTATTTGTTTTCTTCTTTGGTTTGAGGGCATTGATTGCTTGGTACCCCATGGTGACAGTTTCGAACGGTTTTTGGAGACTTCAAACAGTTTTCTGGGTCGACAGCAAGGAGAATTAATGTTTCCAAACCAACAACGGTATTAACAAGCTTTAAGAGAATACAAATTATGACAATGTTTTGAGTTAATTTCTTGAATCTTCTACAAACCTGTGGGACAGTAAGTTTTCCTGATAGCTTGCCTAATTGAATCTCAACCAACCATGAGTATTCAAGAGTATCTTCGTCAAGAGCACATCCTTCATTACTAAACATTGCATGTCCTCGAACCTATTTAAACATATTAAAGAACTCTTCAAACTGTTTTAGAAATTTATTTCAAAAAATTCATACCTGAACAGCAGACAATAACAAATGCCCTTGATTAATGTGTTTATCTCGATTAGGTCGAACAAGTGCATCGGAAGTTATTAAATACGATGGACTAACTAGAACTTGTAGTTCAGTTCCAGTATATCGTTTATTCATTTCGAAACCGAGTCGTTCGATAAGTATCACAGGACATGGAGGATCGTTATCATTACAATTCTTCATTATATGAGCTTGGATGTCATGAATAATCACAGATACCACAACTTCAAGTGGCCTATATAGACGTGGATCAAAAGGTTTGTGTTTCTCTTCGGGAACTGTTACTTCTGAAATGGACTTTGTTGCAACATCTTTGTCCTTGCCAAGAAGTTGATCTTTTGGATTTGTTGCGGTTGTTCCTTCTTTCATCTGCACATTCGATTGTTCCATGTCGGTGAAGTTTTGATCCTCGCCAAAGATATTCTCCTTCAAATGTATGAAATTCCTCAACACACTTCCGTAGGCCATCATCACTGATGAACCAATCTCAAGTTCCACTGTCACTTGATCTGCTGGCAATGTTGCTGGGTCGAATTTGTAAGTTTCACTTTGCCAATTCGCTACGGGAGACTTTCGGATTTTCGGAATTCTCATCGGACTAAGGAGAATTTCTTCTTTTTCGGGAGTTGTTATGTCGGCCTGAGGATCAGGACCTTGTGGTGGAACTGGATGGTAAATATACTGAATCGATAGAGCAACAATTGGCACTGTCCAACAATCTATCCAACCAGCACTGCGTTGGCATATTTTCCGCCATTTTTTCGAATATAATTCTGGGCGATTTTTGATCTTTCCACCTCGTGTGAGGAGTCTTGCATTCTCATCAATTGCCAAGACTATTGGACGTGCTGAGGACACCTCAGGCAAGTACATACTCAAATCTAAACCTTCACCATGTATCCAAAATCTCAGTGTCACAGTTTGTGGCAAGAAGTCATCGAACGGCAGAGCAAAACTGAGATCGAATAGATCCCCACAAAAGGCCAAATGATGATTCTCCTGATTTGCCGATGAACAATCGATCCAATTGTATTCATTGCTGAGTGTGAGAATCTCGAATTCATTCAGGAGAATTGTAAACTTGCAGGTATATGGCACAAAGCTGAGAATGTCAGGTCGTGATTTATTTGCCCAGTCCTCGATGAGATCCTGGAAGAAGCATTTATGTTTGTAAACAATGAAGGCAGTTGCTTTGCATCCGCTCAAATTGATACTCCAGTCTTGACTGTCGTTCCACTTATTTGGATAGTGAATTCGAACTTTGTACTCGAGAGATTCCAGCTCGGCTAAGCTGCGATATTGGAGACTCGTCGTTGCCTCAACGTGAAATAGTTGACCTGCGATTTTTGATGTATAACCATCGGCCTGGTTAACCCAGGGAATCGTAACTTCTACATACGATGCTGGACCGACGGTGATGTGCATGGCATTTGTTTCTTTGTCCTTCGAGAAGAGTATGTCGATTGTAGCCTCACTCAGAACACATAGACACACATCGAATGATTGATAAGCACGAAGTTCACCTGGCAATGGAGCAGGGGTTTCTTTCATTTTCTGCCAGTCTGGGGGGAAGAAGAACTTGAACAAGTGATCACGTTGTCTATCGGCCCAAGGACCGTAGCTAAAGTCCGTTCCTTTCTGGCATTTTATATCGATTCCCCACACGGGAGGAGATGGTTCGACTATATCACCATTGGCCAGAGTGAGGTGTACTGGTTCGTCGGGTACAACTCCGGCTTCATCCATATAGAAATACAAATCCATACAATTCGACATCATCACAACAAAACCCTCACCCATGTATCTAAAGGGAACCTTTTTTCACAACTATCAAGATTATAAGAAAGAAAAACACATACCTTGGAGGTTCATCAACCAATCCTGTGTATTTTGGACTTGGTGCGAACATAACTTTGGCATTTTCCACCTTCGCCTTGACAAAGTGCATAAAGTGGTCTAATCGACAAACTGCCGGCTTGGTACTGTAAGTGCAACGAGCTTCTTCCACAGAAATTGACAAGGTAGTCGGAGTCAATCTGTTGCCGAAGACAAAACGACCCGAACAGATGTCGATTTTGATAACAGGAATTAAATCTCGCCAGGTTGTTGCTGCCATTGCTTCGGAACGTTTTTTATTCTCTTTGCTAAATGAAGCTGCTGCAGTTTGTCTTGAATTTTCCAAATTCATAGCATGTTCTTTGATTTTGTTTCGCTCCTCAGCTGAGAGATTGTCCGTCTAAAAAAAATTAATTAAATTTAGCGTAAAAAATAGGGAGGATGAACTCATATGTTTTGAATTTCTTACCGGAATAAAAATCGATGGTTTTAAACCAAACGTTTTTTCTAGATGATCATAAAGTTCAGATCGATTGTAGATATGTAACTCGAAACCATTCAATTGCACAGAAAGTCTCGTATCAGAATGTGATAAATCTAAAGAAGGAAAAAGGAAGCTTTTAATATTTGTCTAGTGATATGTGAATTACTAAAAAATGTTACCTTCTGATACATCTTTGGGAACGTACGATCTCCACCATCGGAATATAAAATATCCATCTTGAATTCGTACCGAGTAGTCGAAACACACGTACACAAAATCACGAAACATTATCTTTCCAGCAAGTGGATTTAATGAAAGTGAACCTGAGAGATATTTAAACATTTGTTAAAAGCCTTTACAAATCTCAATTTCTTTAAATAATTTTTTACTTACCGATTTTGAAATATGTTCCCTTGAAAAACCATCGGTTGACGATTTTTGTAACTATAACGCCAACAACTCGTGAGTTGTAAAAAGTTATGTATATGACCCAAGTAATCGATGCTAGCAGCGAAAACAGGAGTTCCATCTAAATATTAAAATAAAATTTATATTTTAAATAATGTTGGTTTAAATTAAAAGGGGAATAGCCTAGATCAGTGTTTTTCAATGTGCTGGTTTAATTCAAAACCAGAATAGCTTAGATCAGTGTTTTCAACCCACAATGAGAATAAAATCGTTTTCCAAATTGAAGCGATTTCTTTCCTTACTTTTAATTTGGGCCATTGATGCAAATTTCAACTCGCACAGGTACGAGGTTGCAATTGGAAACACTTCAAAGCCTCTAATGTTAATCCAGGGTATTCTAATTTAATTATAAACTAACAGGTATCCAAATTGACAGACTTAAATTCAGATAGATCCAGCAGACTTCCCTTGAGCTTGATTGCCAAATTTTGCTCATTTACCGCTGCATTTAAACACGAATGTAAGATCCACCTTTTGCCCAATATTCTTAGATATCTTTTTCATTGAGAAATAATGACACATTTCTTCTTCTTTAAACTTTTCTTACACCATTTTCATACCAGGTATAAATTCCTTGATATTTATCTCACATCCGACTTCTCCAAAATAAGATTGTGTCGAAGAAAATGAATCTAAGTGTATTTCATTAAGAGACGATGTCCAAAATTCAATTTTGTTTGTAAAGCCATGCATTTTGTCTTTAGCAGTGATGACATTTTCATCCCGCCCTTGAAGACTTTTATTGAAGATATACAAGCAAACAAGTTCAAAGTTAGAATCTATTACCCTGGTTACAAGAGGAGATCGAGGAATCGAATCGAATCGAATTGAGATCTCGATCCAGGTATATGGTGGCACTGAATCGAGGAATCGAATTCAAATGGAATCGAAATGACATTTGGGTTGTATTTGTGTGCGTACTGCTACGTGAATAATTTTCAAATTTTAAAACAATGCTCTCAACACAAAGACGAGCGCCAAATTAAATTCAGCTTATAACCAAAAATGCTTCATTTAAATGGAGTATTTTTGCTTAGAACAAACAAGATAGAAAAAACTTATCGCACGCACACAAGCAAGACCTCACACACCATTAACTCGATTCCCCGACTCAGGTTTACAAACAAATTTTCGATTCGATTCACCTCTTTCAGTGGGATCGGATCGAGTAATCCTATTTCGATCCGATCCAGGTCTATACGGCGCTAAATCCTGATTCAATTCGGATTCAATTCTCCTTGTAAACGCGGTATATGAAAGAAAAGCTCTTAAAGCTTTTAATTTAAAAAAAATCGAATTATCGAAGTTCGAGCTATCGAAGTTCGAGCTATCGAAGTTCGACGGTACGGAGAAAAAGCAATCGCGAAATATTTCTTCGTACTAAAGGGTCCGTTTAATATAAAAGGTTGAAAAACACGGGCCTAGATTATGTAAAACCAATTCAGAGATGGAAGGCTATAGAAATCAATTCTGAGAATGTTTGGAAAGAGCTCACTGTTTTTCTATGCATATAGTTTATAGGCTCTCAAGGGGTTATTAATACACTCAATATTGTTACGTTAAAACGTAGTGCGCGTCTAAGGAAAAAAGGGAAGAGTTTAAGAAAAGAAACCAATAAGAGGGAGGGAGCATTCCACATTCTCAATGTGTGGTCAATAAAAGAATATCTGTACTTGACAATACGTCCAAAACTAAGCTCAAGGGTAAAAGTCAAGCATTCTTGGAAATGCAAGTTTTACGGTTAAATTTTTTGCTGAGGGGAGGGGGTAGGGTTTTGATTGCAACTAGCCTATTCGACAGACCATTGTTTGCAAAAATATCGGTAAAAAAACGAAAGGCAAGAAACATTGCGGCGGTGATCGAGCGATGTAAATGTTTCGGTTGTAGTTAAATCGCCTATCATTTCTCAAAGTGATACACATACCGAGTACAGAAAGTTGATTTATTTCATGGATCCAAGTGCCACTTATGGGAATGGGTTACGCTTGAGCGACAGTAGACATCATTGAGTTCTTAAAGTATTAAATTCGAAACGGTTCATAATCTACCCCAAAGAGATCGTTTATGAATATAAGGAAGAGAGTCGGAGACAAAACGGACCCCTGTGGGACACCAGCATTTATTTTATGAATGCACCACAGTTCTAGTGGAACTAGTTTTATACATACACCTTCTCAACGTGTCTCATTCTTGCCATGGCGAGGATGCTTAAGTTTGTTTATCGATCTGTAAAGGAATTTTTTCGAGGGTGACACTCGGCAGAGATTCGGGCAAACTAAGAGAGACCCAATCCTATGATGTTGATAGAAGTGACTGCTTCCGACATTGGCTTGGCCCCTCGGTCTCAATTCGAGAGGAGAAGTCGCCAGTGACAAACCACTTTTATCTTTTGAAACTAGTTCCCTATATTAAACCTCTTTTTCCTTATTTGTATTTTAAGAATTGGAAAAAGAGCTTAATAATAATAGTTAGAACATCATTCTGACAGAGGCAGAAGAAAATCTTTTCCTTCTCAAGTTGACGGCATCAGCGAAATTTGTTAGGTTGCTAGTTCTAACCCTCAGCCTCATTGACTTCTTCCAGACGGAGCAAAATATGAAATAGCAAGAGGCCAGTAAGGAGACTGGAAAAAGACAAAACTTGATCGCAGAAGACTTCACAACGCTAGGTTTTTACTTGAGAGAGAGTGCTGTAGAAATAGCGGGCCTCATTTTTACTAGAAATAGAAACCTCTCTCCAAGGAAGAATGTGGCAAGACAGATAAGCTTCGGTGGCAAATTGTAATCACTTCCTCCAAAAATTACGTAATCAGGGGGTCAATCGGTAAAAGGATTATTGTCAAACGATAGCGTTTTGACGATAGTCTGACTTTTTGTAAGACGATAATCGTCAAAGTGATATCGCCAAAATGATAGCGTTTGCACGATAGCTAAATATGTATCGTCTGTCAATGTTTTTCAAATCTAACTAAGCAAATTGAAATACAAATTTTTCGGCGTAATTCAATTTTGTTACAAAATGAAAATGAAAACTCAGAAAAAAAATGAAATGAATACGGTTATAAAGACAATTAAGAAATAAAGCAGATCTGGTTCAACCTATATGTAAGTATTTTTGCTTTTTCTTTCTAACTTTTAAAATAATACATAAACCTTTATAGTTTTGTTCAATGTTTTTCAACCCTTTATAATTTAAATAATATCAGACATAACTTAGATGTTGAAATTATACTTACAAATAAAAAAAAACATTAACAATAACAACAAACACCACAAAATAGTTTATAAGTTTGTTAAAAAGCAATTTGTTGTAAATTTTCACAACTTCCCATAGACAAAAACCAAGTTTAATAACATTTTCAAGTTATCGAACAAGCATTATCTTTCGTTGAGTTCATTTTGACATTTCAGTTATCTCATATTGCAAACCATAGACGAGACAAAGGACAAAATTACGTGAAGCAAATTATTGAACGTATCATTTTAAAAATATTATTCAGTGGTTTGGTTGGGACGTGCCAAATACATCAATATCTTAATCTAAGTGACAGCTGCTCAATAAGTAGGCTATTCAAAATGAAACCTTTTATTGCTAAGCACTATATAATATTAAAATATTGCGTAGTTCCTAATAGCTCCGTCGTGTAAGCTCTGGGGCCCTACTATGTAACTTGATTCTACAATGAAATTGCTCGAATTCGAAAAATTGGTACTATGTATCTATTTGCCTACTTTCAAACGAACCAGAATCGAATAGTTCTAGTAGTGCCAAATATATTCTTATGAACTTTCGAATAAAAGAGGAACTACGTAACTCGAAAGTAGAATTCAAAACAAGGAAAAATCGAAAATAATCACTCTACAACAAATGTATTTGCGAGCGGATTTTTTTTCTGTCAAGGTGTAAGTAAAATGCTGAATATGAGTTCCATCTACCACCCCAATTACATCTGAAATGTGTGATTTTTCCTAAAATAGCATTTGGACTTTCGTTTCTCTTCCTCATTCGTTTCAAAATTCATCATCAGCGGGCACATGACTCTTTCGATTGAAGTCAAAACTTCGGCAAGTATTTTTGACATGGTTTGCTGTGCAATTTCAGCGTTCTTGTCACCACCGATTTGGCTTTAGTAACCTCCTGTTGCCAAACAGGTCAATGCTGCTGATAACTTTACGATAATCGGAACATCATTTTGTCTTCTGCGAGTAGTCATGTCGGTTGATATGGTGTTAAGTAAGAACATAAATCTGTCTTTAGAAAAACGATAGTTCTTAACAAAACCAAAACAAAAGTTTTTTTTTAACCATATACATACATATATACGTACAAACATGGTTTTGTTCTTATCTTATTGGTAGGAGGCAGATAGTCAAAATAGGTGACCTAGAGTCTTATCCGATAAAAGTCCTATCAGGAGTTCCTGAAGGAAGTCATTTGGGTCCACCTTTGTTTGATCTTTTTATAAACGACTTTCCATTAATTTTATCTTTATCTGAAGGTCTTATATTCGCAGACGATATCAAAATATTCAAGGTGATTAACAAAATAAGTGATTGTCTTACATTCCAACAAGACTTATATAACTTTGAAAATTGGTGTAAGCAAAATGATCTGCTTTTAAACATATCAAAGTGTTCTGTTTTAACTTTCTGTCGCAAATTGAATCCAATAATATTCGATTATATCATTGATGGTATGAGGTTACGTAGGGTTAGTGAATTAAAAGATCTAGGTGTAATATTTGATGAAAAACTATCTTTTGAATCCCATGTCAACTATATTGCTTCTAAATCAAACTGTATGCTTGGTTTTCTTAAACGAAATTCTTCCGAATTTAAGGATCCGTATACATTGAAAACTTTATACTGCTCAATTGTTCGTCCATTGCTGGAATATAATTGCATTATTTGGAATCCAGACTCAAAAAAATTGATAGATAGGATAGAGAAAATTCAGAAAAATTTTTTAAGGTACGCATTGAAGGCATTTCCAATGACCGGTAATAGTAACATGAATTATAGGAGTAGATGTTTAATGCTTGGAATGCAAACTCTTGAGTCGAGGCGTAGAATGTTTAGTGTTTTATTTGTTCGTGACATTCTCTGTAATGATATTGATTCTACTGATTTAATTTCTTTAATAAATATCTATGCACCAAGTAGAACTTTGAGAATGAGGCAGCTTATTTTTGAAATACCCCATTCTACAAATTATGGGCAGCGAGAGCCAATATCTCACTGTTGTAAAATATTTAATCATTTTTATGAAAATTTGGATTTGTTCTTAACTAGATATCAGTTCAAGACACTTGTTTTAAATTTAGTTCAAAATTCTTCTTAACTTTATGTTGTTTACTTGTAATTTATTTTGAATAATCCACTTTCAAAAGTTACATATCTATACCGCTAAATTGTTTTTAATTATTATATTATTCAAATCATATTATATTATATTACATTATATTATATTAAAATATTGTATATATTATATTAAGTTATAAAGCAAAATCTGTTGATGTACGATCGTAGATTGAAGTAAATAAATAAATAAATAAATAAATAAATAAATTATCTAACTCAGCTCCATTATGTTGGAATTATCTCTTATCCTTCTACGTTCAATTTGGTCGTACCGTTCTTCATTTCCTTGCAAATTAAACCAAATTCCAACGGTTGTTTGTTTTGTTTTTAAAACTTTCAAACTCCTCGATACTCGTTCGAAAGTACAAAATTTTTTGAGAACAAGTTGGTATAACCGGCGGAAATGAGTTTCGAATAGAATCGACATATATAGTAGGGTCCCTGATAAGAATCCTGTCACATTTAATCAAATATTCTCATAAAGTGCCAAAACAATAGAGGTTTACATGTATGAAAATTTGAATTTCATGGTATGAAACACAAAGGAAAAGAAGACTATATCTTTTTTAACCTGATGTTGTGTTTGTCCTTAATTGCACTTTTTCGGTACAATTAAAGAAGAATAATTACATAATTAAAAACAACTAAGGGGGAATTGGTTAAGAAGATGGTAGTCAAACTAAAGGTACGTATAATTATGAAAAAATTATTAGAATGTTGGTTCTCGAAAACAAATGAACTTAAGCGGGTTAATTACTTAAGCGAAAGGCACTTATGTGTATATAACTTTATGATAAGGTTAAAAAACTGATAGAATGCTAAAATTTAAATACTCTTTCCATGTTTCCATTACCTACTTTACTTCAACAGGTAAAGGTGTGCCTTAATTAATTATAATTGATTGTCATCCTGTCCCAAAAAAAGAAAAAGAAATACCAACAAGTGAATCAGTGCGTATAAAAATAAATTGAGGAAGGTCAATAACATTATATCTACTCTCTTTCTTATTAATGCAACCAAGTCTACTCTGTACTAGACCTGTTGGTTGTGTTTTTGTTTTTATTTTTATTTTGAGGCACACTGACCTACATCAAAAACCAAAACAATAAAATGTAAACATAAACAAAACAAACAAATTATTCAAACGCATGCTTTTTGTATTCCAACAAATTTAAACTTGGCTTACTGTCATCGATAGTGGATTTTGTTTTGTCTACTCTCAATTCCCCTTAAAATTTAACAAGTGGTTTAAATTTTTCTCCTCCGAGTCAACTTGTTGGATTTTATTTCTACGGAAGGTTTTGTGGATTGTAAGTTAAGCGAGTTTTGTTTGTAAGTAGCGTCGAATAGATCTAGAGGAATTTTCATACAAATAATGAATTGGTCAGATAATAATAAATAAGCAAACAATAAGATATTAAAAATTGTTGTTTTTTGCAGATATGATAACACTCGTTCGATTTCATGGCGAAAGATGGCTATCAGATTTAACTCAAGTTAAACTGATATGTGATAAAATAGAAATGAATAGAAGTAATACAATTTAATTTATTACACTTTATAACTATTTAGCTTTTGGGACATTTTTCAATAATTATAGTTCTTCTGTTTTAATGATTTCCAATGCTCATGATGACTGAATACTTTGAATTGTCTGGAGCAGGCAGTTGTTTTGTTTATATTGCTATTTACGTGGTGAATAACTTATGGATCTAAAAACGCTTACAACGAAGAATGAGTAAGACTAGACTTAAGAAAATAATTATGTACTATGGACTGTACTCATGCACATGTATATTTTTGGCCATAAACAATGGGAATTGGTTTAAATAAGTGACCAAAAAATAAGAAGAACATTGTGCAAATTCGTTATCGTTCTAATTATTATTTTGTTTATTAACAACCAATTCAAGTTACAAGCTTATATAAAATTGAAAAGCCTAGTGGGGTCATGACCCACCCTGGGAGATAATTTGTTTGCTTTTTCGTAGGAATTCCCTTCTATTCAAAACTAATCGTATTGCGTTAATGGATATGACCCCCATTATATTTGCCTTTGAATTCCTTAAACTAGCCTTCAATTTTATTATTACATTTTTTTGAAACACTGCGATATATACGAACTATATAGCAAGTTTTGCATTAGTAAACAATTTCAAACTAGAATTTTTAATCAAATATGACATTACGTCGTTAGCGAAGTCGAAAAAAGTGGGTACCTCGATTCCTTCCGTCTGTCTGTCTTTCCTTGCCCCTAGAGTCCAAACAATTGTGTTTATTGAAATTAAGATTTTCAGCTGATTAGTTTAAAGAGTTTTTATCATTTTATTAATACAAAAAAATAACAGCAGTCCCTACACACATTTTTTGGTTCAAACATGTGATTTTTCTAAAACTTTTTCAAAATTTTGTGTTCTTAATTTGGCTTCTTTCTACAAGAAAAACACATTTTAATATTGCTCCAGAAGGGTACCCCTCAAAAAAATCTTTATTTTGTTTTTAAGTTTTCTCAAGAACTAATGGAATGATTTCAAAACTCTTCTCTTTTTGTGGAAGTTCTTGTCAATGATCAAATTGATGATGATTTTTTATGATCAAAAATGTATTTTTTTTTTATTTTTAATAAAATACTAATTTTGTTTACAAAACTCGATATCTCAGAAAGGAGACAACATTTTTTTAACGAAATTTAAATGTAAAATGTTTATATATTTATTTATTTTAGGCAATATTTTTAAACAGACTTTTTGGAAGAAATTATCAAGATCTTGCGACCCAGTCGTGAATTTCATTTCTTTCAAAATTGGTTTTCTGTTGAATACAAAAGATTTTAAAAAATTAAATAAATCTACTTTTGAAGTGAATCTATGGATACTCTAGAACTGAGATTCAAACATGAATTTCAATAATACAAATGTTCCAAAAAATCAAGTGACATTTTTGTTAAATTATTGGCTAACTAAAAACAAAATAAACGTTTCATATCCATTGAAATAAAAGCTTTGAAACGTTTAATTTGTGAGTGCTACAAAACTTTTCTTCCCAACTTATTTGTTTACTTACTTTAATTTGTTTTAATTTAATTTTTTTTAGATGAATAATGTTCTTAAATACAACTATCTTCAAATTTATAAGTTTTGTTGACGCCTTTATAAGATCCAAACACGAGTAAGCAGATTGATAACGATATTACTACGAGACTACCGGAAATTGAGTTTGAGGCGTCAAAAAACGCCCGACATTTTTACATATCAGATCCTCTCTCATTTTCTGGATTTTTAAATTTTTGCAGAGTTTTTCGCATTAGTAGAAATGAAAACAAGTGTGTTTTGTTTTTGGAAAAAAGCAATCGTTTCAAAACAATTTCCTACATTTCTGCGCGAAATGCACCAAAAACCCTCTTAGCTATTGTATTTTAGCTCTTAAATATGGCATATTTAGACCATAACTTGCTGGACAACAGTGTTCTAAATAATTTGATAACTAAAGTTGTCATTTTAGCAATTATTAAATTTTGTTAGCATCCTTTACAAAACATTAGAGATCATTTTTAAGCGGTGAGTAAAAACCTATCTAAGTGTGTGACCATACCCCCCGCCCCCTTTGATAAAAAGTCTGGATCCGCCCTTGGCTACAAAGAGAATATGCTCTCTTTTTGCCTGGGAATTTATGTTTTAATTTTTGCTGTTTTGAGAAATTAAGTGAAATTATTTACATTTGCTGGGCTGAGATTCTTGAGGATGTTATTTATGACATTGTTTATGATATTTATATTATTTATTATTATTGGCTGTGAGAACGGACACAGTTCAAAACATGTTGTAGATCGATGTGGGTGTTGCATGTGGAGCAGGTTGGGGGATGGTTTTTGTTGAAGAGTTGTTGGTGGGAAGCAGAGGTTTGTCTAAGTCAGTTATACATAATTTTATTTTGAACAGTTTTTAGAGTAAATCGGCATAAATTGTAAGGGGTTTATATTCTTATAGTGATGATCAGGGATAGGATTTTACTAACTTTGCCCTTTTTTTTGCCTTCGCCACTGTAGCCTATATTTCTTTTTTATTAAATATTGTTAAGAAATATCTAATAATTGGTTTAGCATTAAAAGAAATGCAAACATTTCTCATTCCCTTGAATTAAAAAATTTTGAACAGTTTCAAGCACACAAAAATGATGGAAAATGTTCGTTCGAATTTATACATATACTCGTATTAATCTTTATCTGCGCAAAAATGCTTGGTACTTCTTCCTCGCCTGCGTTAAATACATTCCTGCTGGCGTACATTAAAGTCAATTTTGGGTTTTTAGTCGATCCAAAAAAATATATTTTCAAAGACCTATAGACAGGTGTATTTGAGTGTAATTAATCTAACAATATTCTCATCAAGGAACGTGAATTGGCTAAGTGATGCCTGTTTTAAAAGACATTGAAGAAAATAAAAACCAAAAGGGCTCATTGCAGAGGAAGTCTTGGAGTTTACTGCCATTTTCAATGGAAACACAGACTTAAAAACGATTGAGCAGATAAATATTGTAATAAACGGCGGTTTCGATTCCAATCTTTCAGGAAACTTTGAATATTGAATAATGTTGGAAGTTTAAGATGGGCTCCATTCGTTTCAGCTGAAGTTGAGAGATCATTTAACTCCTTCAAAGCCTTTCTAAGGGACAACCGAAGAAGGTTGCTATCTGAGAACTTTAAAAAAAAACCTTGTACTATAGTCAAATGTTTTTTATATAAGTGGGGGCTTTGTGATGGCCAATGTAGTATATTTACACCGACTTCTTTTAGAACATTAATTATCATCTTGGCTTTGTGACAAGGTGCGTTGTATTGCTCAAAATGAACGACTGTCCAATCAATTTATCACCAGAACTAAAAGTGTGGTTATTTAAAACATTCAAATATTGTTTTTTGTTTATCATTCCATCGATTGCTACCAAGTCTCCGGTGCGATTAAAGCAAACACATCCCCAAAACATGACGGCACTTACACACATATGCTACTTTGCTTAGCATTTTCCTAGGGATTCTACGAACAGTTTTCCTTTTTGACAGTCCACAATAGTTTTTCCCACAATAATGAAAATTTGTGAACAAATTCTTTGGCAAACTGCAGGCGTTTAAGATTTTTTTTTTTGAATATTTGGGCTCTGTATTTGCTGCAGATTTTGGGGTGTTCAGCACTCTTTCTTTAAACTTTTTGACTATTAAATGGTCCTCTTTCTTTCAAGTCTTGGGAGGTCGCCCTGAACGTGGAATATTTTCTTTTTGTTCCTTATTTATTTGGTAATAAACGGTTTGACGAGGAACTTCATATAGTTTGCTTAATTTTTCCAACTAAATACCCGCATAATACTTGGTCACCATCTCAATTCTTAAATCTTGGCTAAAATCCGACGTTTTACCCATTATTATCAACTAATTTTTTGTAAATGTCGTCCAAGTTAATAAATTTGATTAAAAAGAGACAATATAAATAGGAAATCTCAACTCTGAAAGCATGCGACACTAAAGAAACTGCTAATATTACTATGTCAAAATACTTTTTCCAGTTAGTTATGGGTCAGTCTATTCATTAAAGGGGTCGCAAAAAGAATGCATGAGAAAAATAGAATATTTCTGGATTTTACTATTGCCTAGGTGCCTTGTTTTTGGTGTTGAGTAGCAAAAGATTCCCGTTACATTTCTCAGTTTACCATATCAAGTGGTCTAGCATTACAAAAAGTTTTATCCAAATACTTTTTCCGACCATTGTAGATGACCAAAATGCCCATTCACCTTTTATGTTTGAATATAAAGGACTCGAACGAAAAAATGTGTATGACCAACATTTAAGATCGTTTGGATTAAGCTTAACGCTGCCGGCACTCGCTCAAGTTTCAAAAACCTATATTTCTCCGTTTTTCGAAGACAACTAGACGTAGCTATCAAAGAGCAGTCTTATATGTCATAATTTATGTATTAAATAAAATGTAGTACTTTCTTCAATAAATAATAAATTGCAGTCCTTTTGAGAACTAGGGCCTAGTGACTGACAACTCTCAACCATTCCTGTGTGCTTGTACTGTTGTCAGAGATGGAAGGGACCTACAGTTTTAAGCCGTATCCGAACGGCAAATTTGAGAAAGCACTTTTCATGACATGAATTACTCTTGGAGAATTTGTCAATTCCTCGCAAGATGTAGCACATGTGGCAGGGGTCGAACCCAAGACCTCTCGCATGACAATCCAACGCACTAACCATCACGCCACGGGTACTACAATTTCTTGAATACTCATTCAAAATATTAAAAACTTAATTAATTTGAAAAAGAAAATTCGTGAGAAATTGATAGATTGTCAGTATTGGGCTTAAATGAAGCTCGAGTTCTCCTTTTGATGAATTTAAACAATCTTAAACATTGCAATTTCAGAAGAAAATTCTTCCATCTGTATTAGAAAGATAGATTTTTAGATAGATTTATTCTTAATTTTCCAAATTTAAGTTTACAAGAAAGTATTATTCTTTAATTCTAAGACATGACTATAAAAGTCGTCTGCCGGAAATGTACATAATAAAGAATTGTAAGAGGTATGTTAAAAATTGCCTTCAATTATAGTTCTTCTATATTTCGATGCTTGTTGACAATAGTTGTGCAATTTTTTCCAGTCAGCGCCATTTAAAATCATTTTCATTTCCTGAACTCCTTTAAGACAAGACAACACGCATATTACAAATAGTGCAGAAAGTTTGAAAATCTTTTCTATTGGGTATAAAGTTAAGGTCCATAATTTCTTATCTGGCCTTTAAAACAGTAGACATTGTGTGAGTAGAATATTTTTCACTAAAATAGTTGTTTTCAAAGATTATGGTTTAAGCTGGCATATATTTCGCGATGAGTTGTTATTGCTTTTCAATGCTTTTCGCTCGAATTTTTTCATCCACCGCATTAATTAATTTATCGAAATCTTATTATGGATATTATCCATAGTATTCCTTAAAGTCTGCCCATCGAACTCAGCGAGTGTCTTCCAATGTTCATAAAACAATATTCTCTTCTTTATCACGTAACTTGCAATTCGTTTGATCAACCATTCTCTGTCCACTACCATAGTTTTCGCAATGAAGTTGAAGTAGCAATGTTTCCATGAATAGTGGTGAGATTCCTGTTTCAACAAATAGGATACAGTTTGGTGAAGATTGTGGAAGCTTAAAAATTCGCTTTAAGAAAAATCTGAGCAGTTTTTCTACTGTATCGTATAATTTGTATCCCCACACTTGAGCTCCATATAGCATTATTGATTTGGAAACTGCCTGGAATAACTGGTATTTGATTCTCATCGATATATGTTTATCTTCAACACAGTTTTTCCTTGCGGCACTTATAGCTGATTTAGATGAAGATAGCTTCTCCTGAAAGTGTTGTTCCATGTTCATGTTGCAGTAGATATTCATTCCCAGGTAGGTAGGTAGAAATGGCGATCTCAAGTCAACCTAGCCTGAGATCCAATTAGCGCTGTAGTGCTCCGTTTTAATACCAAAAACTCGTTTGACCTGTGATTGAAAGGGACAGATTTATAGAGAAGCTTCATAGCGATTATGTTAGAGCCATTTTGTCGCGTTGAGAAAAAAGATTAGTTCTCTAATCTTTGCCTCAAATAGCTCATCAAGTTCGTGAAAGAATGCTTTACCAAAGTATTTCGTTCTAGTGTTTGCCAAAGCAGGACATTTGCAGAGGAAATGGATTATCGTTTCACTTTCTCTTTACTCAACTTCTCCGCATGAACTCCTATTGGCCAATGTCCGGTACAAACCGCAACAATCCTGGCTATGTCTTGCCTTGGCCTGCACAGAAGATCGTTTGTATGGGTTTTATTATAGGTAGATATTTTATAATGCAGTTGGGTAAATTGCTCCACCTTCGGTTTGATTCAGTTTGGTAGATAGAAAAGATTTTACCCTTCATAGCGCCAAGAGAAATGTTAACCATTTCCGCAAGTGAGCTATGAAGGGCCGATCCTTGCCTGGCTAGCTTGTCAGCCCGTTCATTTCCCACGATACCACTATGGCCCGGAACCCAGATCAGGGTAACACCGAGGTTAATATTCAGGCTCGCAAGCTCATCGCGACATTGCTGGACCAATTTAGATGAGGATGTGGCCGAGTTAATGGCTTTGACAGCTGCCTGACTGTCTGTAAAGATAGCCGCATTTCGGTTTTGGTTTGGGCTTTGTTAAAGTATCTTACATGCCTCCCTTATTGCCAGCAGTTCAGCATGAAAAACACTAGCAAAGTCCGGAAGCCTAAAGGATTTAGCTACATTTAGGGACTCAGAAAAGATCCCAGACCCAACTCCGCACTCCATCTTTGAGCCGTCAGTTAAGATGGTTGTTTCGAAACCTATCGACACGATGTCATCCTCCCAATCTTCTCTGGATGAGAAAATAACCTTAAAACATTTACTAAGGCTCAAAGTAGGAGTTCAGTAGTCAGTGTCTACCGAGATAATATCTAAGGGAATAAACTTCGTCGTGTAGCTGTGACCATAAGGTTTTGACAACCAGCTGTTTGATTCCTTCAGCCTAAAGCCTAGTACATACTTCCTCGTGAAGTGAACGTTCGCCAGTGGAGAAAGTGAACTTTTGACATTGCTCACTGGTACACACTTGTGAGTACACGTTGTGAACATCGTCAACTTCATCAGTTGAATCTTCAAATAGGTATTCTATTTCATATGACACCATTTTAACTTTTTTTTAGAACAACGCGCAAGCAGCCACAAACTTTAAAATGCGGAAACCAAATGTCAAAGCTTCACCAACAGTTCCCGTACATTTTGCACGTGAATTGCCCGTGAACGAAAACTCTCCACTTTGTTCTCCACTCAGCTTGACGAGCAAGTTTACGGGTGAACCAAAAACTGAAATTTGTATGGGTTCACGAGATGGTTCACAAGTATGTACTAGGCTTAATAGCGCAGCAGGAAACTATGTATTTAATCGTTGGCGTCCGTTAGGCAAGTACGCATGGCCCCTGTGGTGCCCACGCAAGCTGTTCTCTGAACCTTCTTTAGCTTATCAATTCCCAAGTATTTATATGACTTTACTGATTCTAATTCCTGTCCATCAAAAAACCACTTCTCATTCCTAGCGTAGCACCCACCTCCTTTTCTAAACACCATCGTTTTGGATTTATTTATGTTTACATTCAGCCTCCATTCATCACAGTATTTTTTCAGCTGATTAATCATTCGCTGTAAACGTAAACTGCATACATTAAAACTTTAATAAGGATTCCCCCAATTCTTACACTGCCAAATAAATAATCGGAAAAGCCACCTATAAACATTATGAATGCTTGCGGACTTAAATTACATCCTTGTTTCACACCTGTAACCGTTTCAAAAAAATTTGACAGTTGGCTACCGTCCCAAACAGCAGAAGTCGTTTGTTCATACAATTTTTCAATCAAGTTGCCAAATTTTCGTGATAGACCTATTTTGTACAATTTATAAAAAAGTGCTCTTCTGTCCACTTTATCAAATGCAGCTTTTTGGTCTTCAAAAAACTCATAGACCTTTCTCTTTTCTCTAATAAATGTCTGCCCTGTCGTATTCAGAATGAAGATTTGATCTATGGTCGAGTAGTTCTCACGGAATCCTGCCTGGAATTCGCTTAAGCATCTGTTTTGTGAAGTCAAACTCTTAAAACAATTTTCCATAACCCCCATTATTATTTTTAGCGATTGGAAAGATTACGGTCTGCTGGAAGCTCATAGCGACGTCTCCAGTTTCAAATATTCGATTTAGTTCTTTGGTAAAAATTTCTAATAAATCATCATTGGCATATTTGAAAAATTCAATAGGAATGCCGTCAGTTCCTGTTGCTTTGCGATCTTTACTTTTTACTAACCATCTGTATTGATTTAAGAGGTAGAACTGGTTATAAAAATACCTATTTTTCTTGATAAGCTATCTCTTGCAATAAGGAAGATTCTCGCATTTAAAAGACATTTATTAACAATTACATGTAACAATAACAATATTTATTACGAGAAATCCAGAAAGCCAGAGATCCAAACTGAATTCGACATTAATTTGTTTATGCGCTGTTCTTATCAATGAATGACTGGACTATAATCCCAAGAACAAACTATTTTATCAGTCCAACAGACACTGGCAGTGACTGAACACACAGTACAAAGAAATAAATTGTATTTTGATTACTCATAAATTGATGAGAATTCAATATAACTTATTTGCTTGCTTCTATGCCATTAGGAACTGGTTTACCTAACTACACCACAGAAAGTAGAAAGAAACCATTAAAATGCTTCATAAAATATTTCTAATTAGATTAAAATTGCAACAAAATAGGTATTAATATTATTTTTTTATCATAATTATATGAAACTGCGCAGAAAGAAGCTTCCTATCTATAAAAATGTACCTAACGTTCGAAGAGATATCGATTTTTCTTACCATAAGCTTATCCAATTTGAGTTTATCAAATGGGTCCTGTGGGAATCCCACATCAGGACCCACGGTGCTGCTATTTAAATACTCTTCCATTTTGATTTATTTTAAAGAATAAATCAAAATTCTTATTTCACTACAACTATTTATCCGATTAAATCGTCTTTTTCTTATTAAGATTACTTTTTTATGAAACAAAGAAAATTCAGTAGAAAACATTTGGGCAGGGCCATTTTTATACACTAAAACTACGACACACCACAGAGAGACAAACAAGATTTTTTTTTTGTTGATTTTTTGCACAATATTATTTATTTTTTCATTGGTTTTTTATGATTAATCAATTATTTGATTATAATAAACGATTTTTTACACAATTTTTAATAAGAAAACACTAAATAATTGAAATAAACTAGATTAAAAAATGCAATTGTGATTTTTCACTCGCGCACTCAGCCGACATTTTGAGAAAATTTATGACAGTTCATGTTGTGGATGTTATGTGGATGGTATTTTTTGACAAGAAGTGTTAGAGCTGTCAAAAATAAGGGGAGTGCTGTCAAAAAAAGCGGAGAAAAATACCAAGGAAGAGGAGATGACTGTCAAAACAGGGGGAGAAGTAGGAGAAATTTGCATGTTTTCGATGACATTTAGTCAGCTGATAGCTGTAGTCAGGGCTGTCACAACGGAGTGTATTTTTAGAGAGTCCACTTTATATTGGTTCAAGTTGAATGTTTTAATTGTTTGGTACTTTTTGTAAATGTATGCATGATTAGTTCTTTGGAAGATATTTTTTTTTTAAATATAAAATAAAAGACACTCTTTGAAATAATTGGTATTATTGTGATTCCATTTGTATTATTTTGAAAATTACAAGCTATTTATGTTAAATAATGTATAAAATTTCCTTTTGAAAATTTGGATTTCATTTGGAAAAGTAGTTTCTTATAATTGTATTGTTGTTCGTAAAAATAGTGCATTCAAATTTAATTCAAATTTGTTTTTATTTGCTAACAAATTTGAATAAGAATTGCGTATTAAAAATGTTTGAAAAACACATTCAAATTCAAATTAATTTAAGAAAATCAAAAACCATCTTCAAATAGTTGAGAAGCCATCTTTGACGATGACTTTAACATAATTGAAGATCCGAAGGAAAAAGTGGAGGCAGTGGGAACTGCTTTCGAGCAAGTGTACAAGAAGAATGCCAGCATTCGCCCCCACCCATGGCCTGGAAAACAGAGCTCTACTTAATCACTTTTTTCTTCGAAATGATATTACAAAATGGCGATCTGAGAACCGCGGTTTCAAGCTGTTCAATGATGATTCGTTGGCAAATGACACAATCGTCGAGCAAACGGGACCAAGCCCCTTTTTGGTGACGAAGGTTGAGCTTCAGCTCATCTTCAACTCAATAAAAAACAAAAAGTCAGCAGGTGTCGATGGTATATCCAACGTTGCACTAAGACATTTACCGATGGAGCCAATGACATTTATACCACACTCTTCAATAATTCACTGAATAATGCATATTATCCATTGCATTGGAAGACCGCTGTGGTTCATCCTCTCCCGAAAAGGACAACTCTAACCCGTCAAATCTTCGGTCGATAAGTCTTCTTCAGAGCATCAGCAAAGTTTTCGAAAAAATCATTAATGGGGCTCTGACTAAGTGGGCTGCGGACAACAAAATAATTCCGGATAAACAGTTCGGATTCAAGGCGGGTCATGACACAATTCATGCTGCGTCTAAACAGCACAGGTGCTGTGCTGGTTGATTTGGAAAAAACCTTTGACACCGTATGGTTAGAAGGTCCTTATCTAAAACTGAGCAGGCTTGGCATAAGCAAGCTATTGTTGTATATACTTCATTATATGCTTAACGGTAGAAAGTTTGTTGTCAAAGTGGCAATGTGACTTCTACCATAACATTTTTAATTAACAATGGTCTTCAACAGGGAGCGGTGAATTAGCCGATTTTACAAAGGCAATTGCGTACGCCGACCATCTTATTGCATTCAGAACGGCCCGAATGGTTGAGATTATTAGAATTCTCTTGCAGCTTAAAAATAAACGTCTAGAAGTCGGAGACAATTCTGTTCCGGACTCCATTGGCTAGGGCCACGAGTGATACGTAAAAGAATTGGCGCAAGATGGTCATCGTTGATCTTCACGGGCAGCGATTAGCGAGCAAAAGTATAGTGAAGTACCTCGGTATCTGGTCAGATCAATATTTATATTTTGACAGACATATAAATGCTGCTCTGACCAGAACCAGAGGAGCCTTCGCTCTGACGAAACGGCTATTTAACAGCAGTCAGCTTGACCCCAGAGTGAAGGTAATTTGCTACATGGCCCTCATACGGCCGATGATCGTTTATGATTGTCCTGTGTGGTTTAACGTTGCCCCTTCCCAGATGGAGAAGTTTCGGGCGTTCGAGCGGCAGTGTTTACGACGCTATACCGACTTATATCGTACAGCCGAATCTTCTCACGTTCCAACGAGGTCCTATACAACGTGGCTCCAATCAACAAAAAGGACTATTTCGTGATAAAACTCGTTCGAGGTCACATTGCAAGAGATATGTCTTCGACCAATAATTTAATTTTCGCGGCGTTCTATTCGAACGACGAGTATTTTGAAAGTGCACGCTTGAGCGGCTTCATTCCATCAGAGGATAGATAGATAGATAGATGCGGTCTGATACAGGATAGATTTGCAGTTCCGCTAATGTACTACGTCAGACGACGAACCGTGGATAGGCGACTCCTGTACAATCGGAGCAGAGCTCCTTCTGTTCAGTAGGTCTGTGTCCGAACGGGACCGAACTGATAGGGTGAAGCAGGAGAACCAGTTTTGGTGGCTTCAATCGGAACTTGATATTGGGTAGTCGGGATGGGGTATTAAGCCTTGGCCGGCTTACATACTTGTTTTATAGTTTTAGGGTTTAGTTTTAAGTAGAATATGCCTGGTGGCAAAAAAAAAATACAAAAAAAAAATAAAAAAAAAACATGGAATATAAAAAAAAAAAAAACAAAATTAAAAAAGACAATACAATAAAAACAAAAAACGTTAGATTTACTGCTGTGGTTATTCTAGTTTTAAGTAGTTTATAGGTAGAATAGGTAGTTTAAGTTAGCTTTAAGTTTTGTATTAAGGACTTTATTTTAAGTAGTTTTTAACAAAAAATAAAAAAGGATCTTGATATTAGTTTTTTTTCAAAATTTTCTAAAATAGATCTTAAGGCTGAAAGGCATTAGTAGTTAGTCTTATAGTTTAACTTAGAGTGTCCGTATGGGACCATTAAGTTAGTTGTAAGTTATGGATAATTAGGCTAGTTTTATGAATTTTTGTCTAGCTTTAAGATAGGTTTAAGAATGAATTAATAAAAATGAATTAAAAAAAAAGTGCTTTGGACTGTCATGCAAGGGGTCTTGGGTTCAATCGCTGCCTGTGCCACCTAACATTTTTCACGGGTACTGCCTCTTGCGAGGAATAGACAAATCCTCCAAGAGTAATTCTTGGCATCAAAAAGTGCTTTTTCAAATTAGCCTTTTGGATTCGGCATATAAACTGTAGGTCCCTTCCATCTCTGACAACATTAAACATTACTCGCACACAGGAATGGTTGAGAGTTGTAAGACACTAGGGACTAGGCCCTGGTTCTGTCCTCCGAAAAAAAAGCTCACGAAAATTGATATTGCACAAAATTCCACAAGAAATACACTAGAAACTATGGCTGTGTTCCTTGGGGCCGATAAAAAAGAATTTGATGGATGGAAAAAAGTATGCGCATGATATTTATTTAAAATAAAATGTATAATACTGTTTTTCAATAATGGTTTCGGCATATTAAATGGAAATAAAAAATATATATTTAAAAAGAGGGAGGGGACTTTATTCGACGGTTTCCATTTTAAAATCGGTCCATCTTATTTGATTTTTTAATAACGCTAACCAGGGACAAACGCAGGTAGGTTAGGAATATGTGCAGTAATCAAATATTCATTATTGTTCAAAAGACTAAAAAGAACAATGGTATAAAATTCAATTCCAACTCAAATTCTCAAACTATGTTAAACGAAAAAGTGTGCCCAAAACACAAACGCGGTAAATCAGAACAATAAATGTCTGTTTTTTTTCTGGTAAAGAAATAAAAATATTTGTCTTGTTTTCATTCATACTAACAATTAAAATATTTAGTATTTTTATTTTCCAACATTGTGGTAGAAGATGAAGGGTTTTTAACTTTTTGTATGAAACTAACTATTATTATTAACACAGAGGTGCTCTTTTTCGCCATGTTTATCATGGCTAAAAATGAAAAATTGAAAACAAAAATTGACCTTGTAATTTTGAAACGACCTCACGGCCACTTACGTCACATTTAAATATCAAAACACCGAAAATTGTTCATTTATGTTACTTTTAACTGTCAATTAAAAAAAAAACTATCATACGAGTAATATGATAAAACTGGGATAAATATTATTCTATGTCCGTTTCCTGGCTCTAAGCTAACTACCCATCATTTTTTAAGTCATATCGGTAAAGCCATTCTTGAGTTATAAATAGTGTAACTTACACGACTTTCTTTTGTATACAAATATAGAAGAAGAAGATATGTAAACTTTTCACTGTCGCAAATTTTCATTGGTTGCTTTAAACGACCTGTCAAAAAAATCCAATGCTTGTTTTCAATGAAGAAAGCCAATTGGCAGGTTCAGACGACATAAGATACTTGAAAGTTAGGAAAGGTTCTGGTATCTGATTGGCAGCTGCCAAAAAATTACCTTCCAATTAGGGCAATTTTAATGGAAAGTTGACTGGAAAGTAAGTCAAGAAAAATCTAACTATTAAGTCAATTCAACTTCTATCAAAATGACAGTTAATAATGTTTTTTTTTCATTCAACTGAACTTTATTACTCTGATTTATTTATTTTCTGCACAACTTAAAGTAGAGGTTTGTGAAGCAAAGTTCTGAATTTCAAATACATTTTTTTTTTTTTGACAGGAGGAAATTTTCAAAAGACACTTGGCACTATTCGACACCAAGTAGTGTGGGACTCTTAACCACTAAAACCACCTCTTCATCAGGACCAATCTTGAAGGATCGACTTCCAAATTTTTCTTTCTTAATTTTGTACAATCACTTTGGGAGAAGTTTAAACTTTTAATACTTTCCCATGTTTTTTTTTTAGACCATAAGCTCATGAGGCTTGGTTCTTCTTAATCTCCGAACATGGTTTCTTATATTCAAGACGGGCTCCATTTCAGAATTAGTATGACTTTCCAGTCTCTGGTTGTGCGATACAGCGTATTTTTTAACAACTCCTGTAACCATTTCTATTTGTAAGCCACGATGTAGATCGGTATTTCTTATGTACCAAGGTGCATTAACTATTCCACAAAGGACTTTGTTTTGGAATTTTTGGATGATTTCTGTATTGTTTTTTTTTTTGTACAGCCCCATGATTGGATTCCACAGGTCCAAACAGGCTTTAGTACTTTGTAGTTTTACTGCTGCCTTAGAGACACATTTGTCGGGTACCAAAATTGCGGTATCATCTGAAAAAGTAGCCATTATGGTGTGATTACCAACTGGAATATCCATTGTGTATATTAAATAAAGGGTAGGACCTAGGACACTTCCTTGTGGTACACCGGCTTCTATTTTCTTCAATTCCGAGTTGTCTTTACCGTACCTTACTCTAAACAATCGGTCTGAGATGTACGATTTGAATATTTCAAAGTACTGCCTGGGAAGTCCCTCATGCTAAACCTTCAGAAGCAGTTTTTCAAAAACTTTTGCCATAATTGGAATAAGCGATATTGGTCTGTAAGCCGTCACTTCTGTAGATGGTTTACCTTGCTTTGGTATGACAATTACTTCAGCAATTTTCCAATGGTGCTGGACATACCGTTGCTTAAGGCATGCATTTATTATATATTGTAGTTTTATGAAGGCTTTCAATGGCATTTCTTTCATAACCTGAGCAGTAATTAGATCGTACCCTGGTGATATTTTATTTGGTAGTTGATATAAACACATACTTTTTATTTCTTTAAGTCTTACAATTGGTATTTCACTTTCATCTATCTTATCAACAAGCTGTAAGTTATTTTCAGCCGCGATTGATGAGTATGGCTTAAAAACATTCGCAAGATGTTCAGCGAAAAAGTTAGCTTTTCCTTTCGGGTTACCGAAAGAGATTTCAAGGGCGAATTTTGTAACTGCGATCTTTTCAGGCGCATGGCTGCTTTCCATAGCTAAAAATCGGTTGAAGCATAGTCGTTAAATTAATATTTCAAATTCATGACACTTAAAAAACTGACTAGTTGCCTTGGTCAAAATGTACGTTCAAAGAACGAAGTTGACTGCAAATGAAGTCAAATATGTTGCCTGAACCTGCCCAATGATAGCTGCAATGGGCGTTTTAATAATATTTTTGATTGACGAAGAAACAAAAATATTTAAAACTAAATATTTTTGTAGGCAAACAGGTTAATTTAAACTAGCTAATAATTAAAACTCAATGTTTTTTTTGGAATAAATATTTATTGTCATATTAGCAATATGTGTATTACTTTTTGTTTCTTGTTTTTCTTTTTTTTTTATTAATAATTTTTAAATTGTTATCAGACTAAATTAAAATGGAATAATTATTATTATATGTTGTTTCATTACATTCATTCGCTCTTCGACATGGAATTACAATGATTTTAATATTATAATTATAATTTTTTTAAATACCTACAGCTGAATTTAAAAGATTAAACAATTTTATTAATTTTTTTAAGATTTCAATAAATGGTTTATTAAGATACATAATATATTTTATATATTTCGATACTTAGTGTTTCTGAGTTGTTGTTTTTTTTGTTTTGTTTTACTTTAACATACATAGTAGGTAAATATATACATACACATCTACACTGGTACGTAGGCATGTATATAATGTAGGTATATATTTCTTGAAAATGCTTCGTGCAAGATTTGTTTGTTTGAAATGTTATTAAAATACACAATGACATACATAATTTTTAGTTTAGGGTTTTTAAATGATTTGTTTTGTTTTGTTTAAACTTAAATAAAATGCATCTTATTAATTACAAACAAAAAATTGAAGAGTAAATATAATTTTATAAAAGTTTTTACATGATATTTTACTTAGTAAATAAAAATAAGGTATATATAATTACTTAACATATACAAATTAAAATTATGAAAAAAAAAAGAAAAAGTATGTTTATTCATTTCATTCTTTTGTTTTTACAAAGTGTATTTTTTGTTTTTTTAATTTTATATTAAACTTTGGCGTCACATATTATGTTATACGTAATGATATATTTTACTTTCTTTGAAAACAAAAAATTATAATATAAATAATTAACAAGAAGACAACATGGTTAAAAATTATGGTGGAGTATGCCATAAGTACATTATTAATAGATTTAAAAAAAATTGTTATTGTTTACCTTTCAAAAAGATAGAACATTGGAAGTAAATGTATGTCATAAATATATATATATGAGATTTTCAGATAACACTTTGAGGCTTTTAAAAAACACGAATGTTTATTCCAATTTGTGGAATAAAATAAAAAAAATATGAAAAATTGCGTAATTTATGAGAGAATTTTAGACTGACTTGAGTAAAATTCCACTAAATGAAAAGAAATATCAAACAGAAATTGTCGGTAAATAATTGCAACTACTATTTCAGGTTTTAAACATTTGTAGTGAATTGTATTTTCATCAATTAATAAACTTTTCTTAGCATTTCTAAATCATTCAGATTTTCAAACAAAAGAGCTGAGCACCAAACTCGAAAATATGAATTCCTAGACGTTTAACCGAATGGAAAGGTCTTTTGCTTGCGATTTGCTTCAAACTTGTTTAACGACAGCTAGAAATTTGCAAGGCTTTTCCAATGTACATTTTTTGAAGCCTTTTAAGAGCGAGAAACCGCGCAGAACATTTAAGCTTTATTTCAATTGCTAAAGAAAAAACATTCGTGTTTTTTTTTCTACCACATAGAGTTCGTGTTAATATTAAATATTTTCATAGCTTCATACATGTAGGCCGCTGTCTATAACATCGCAGCTTCCAAATTCTCTTTATTCTTAGTCAACATAGTTGGAGATTGCACTGGCGTCACTGGACTCGGACTATCTGTATCAGCTCTAGGTTTATTCTTACAATAAAATTGCTTATGTGCCAAATAGGTTTTTGTATAATTAAAACTTATATCGCATGTTTGACAATATTTTTGATTAAGTGGCATTCCTCCTGGACCCGATGACGAACTGTTTCGCAGAAGAGAATTCTCATCGGCCGATAGGGGAGATGTTGAGTTAAGAAGTGGCGGTGGAGGAATCGAAAGTGGTGAGTGTAGAGATCTTATAACTCCAATATCGGAAGTATCCATTGGTTCAGATTTGACTTGTGCTAGAGTTGGTTCCAAATGATGCAGAGCATGCGGATGGTGATTTGAAGAAGTTGAATTGGAATTATTGTTCTTGAAGGCAGAGGCTATGACGACGGTAGGCTCTAAGGGTTCTGTCTTTATGGTAAAACTGAAAGAAAATGAACTAAATTAAATTAGAACGTCAATTATGGAGAGAGTTTAGTTTTGCGTACATACCTCCCTGGAAGGCTGCTTCCATTGTTGTCACCGTTTAGGGTTTGAATTGGTGCTGATGGCTCACTTTCTTCGATGACCACTTCAGGAGAAATCGATGGCGAAGTACCAGGTTGCGAGTGTACTAGTTTCATATGACGCATCTTAAATAAAATACAAATTTTGTTAGAATTTTGAAAGGAAGACTTTTAAAAGGAGCTTTTGGAGACTTACCACATTGCCTTTGTAGGATGATGAGTAGTTACACATTTCACAATTGAATATCTGTTGAGGATTCTGGGGTGAGTGTTGTTGTTGTTGTGTCGATGGCTGTTGTTGCAATAAATGTTGCTGTTGCTGCTGCTGTTGCTGTTGCTGTACTTGTTGTTGTTGAAATTGTTGATGTGCTGCAGCAAGTTGAGATAGTTGCTCCTGACTCATTGCTACGGGACTAGGAATTTCTAAGCCATCATCTTCCAATATACACGACATGTAATTCTCCTCGTTAAAGTCAGAGGTCTTCTTATCGAAATGCATTCGAATATGTGTTCTCATTCCACTAGAATATTAAAACATCAAAAATATAGTCACATTCAAGGATTTAAGGGACAAAAATCTAATTACCGTAAAGTGTTTCCCTTATAGCGACAAATTGAACAGCGGAAAGCCTTCACACTGCCATGGGTTTCCAGATGTTTGCGACTTTCTGAAGCAGTTAAACTCACAACATCGCATACAGGACATTTGTAGGAACACTGTGGCGAGGCCGTTGCCGCAGTTGGTGGACACGGCTGTCCGATTTCATGGAGAACCTTGCACTTGGAACATTTTTCCTTAGTGATAGGTGCAGCTGCAGCTGCAGCGTCACCGCCTCCTTTGGGACAATAGAATTTCTGATGAGCCCTCAAATTATCCATTGATGTGTATTTGATACCACAAGCCGCACAGATCAGCTGTTGATATGCAATGGGATTGCTATCAATGCCCCCAGTACTTGATCCCGATGGAGGGGTGCTCGTCTTGCTTTCCGTATCTTCCTGGTTCCTAGCCGAGCAGTAGTGTTGCTTGTGGGCTAAGTAGTTCTCGTATTTGCAAAACACTATGTTGCACTCTTTGCACTTAGAGACCCCTTGTTTGACGAAAATCTGTGGCTGTCCACTGGTGGCTGATGCCACACTGATAGGAGTTCCAGGGTGTCCTAGGAGTGAGGATGCCTTGGGAGAATCATTTTGTTTGCTTGTAGCTGATGCTGCTGCTGCGGCAGCCGATGCAGTTGACAGCTTAAAAGCTAGTTCCAGATTCTGTTTTGCAATTAGGGGAGGAATAATATTAGATTCGGTTAGTTTCATGGCGATGTCAGCGGAAAGCATTGATCTCAGTGGCAAATGATCCATAACAGATGTTGGAACTGGTGATATTGAAGCGGCACTGCTACTCCTGGGACTGAGCGCTCTTCTCTTCGGCGAGGGGCTCATCGAAGGGCTATTGGGTAAAGATGGAGCGCAGACTATTTGTTCGGGTGTTATACTACCACTGTCAATCGATAAATTCTCCTTGCCCTCCATCATGGTTTCAATGTCAATTCTATCGTCAATTGGCGTCATAAAACTCGATGACGAGCGAACACGATGGGCTCTTTGGATGGGAGAACGTCTCAGAGATAAATCAAGTGGAGCAAAATCTCTGCAATATAAAAAATAAGAAGATTAGAATATGGACAAAAACTCTTTCAGACATTTCCGTCGACGCCTTACCTTGGGGGTACTTCCTTCTTGGTTTGTTTTACGGAATCATTGCAGCTGTTGGCAGATGATGCACGTGTATTTTTCTCGGTCAATAATGGAGTAACGACGCTTGTGTCTGTTGTAATCGATGTAGTAGATGGTAATGGTGGAGGATGAGTTCGAGGCGCTGTATCCACGTGTGGAATTTGGTTATTTGTAATGCTACTTGTACTCAAGGCAGTAGCCATTGGTTTGAGAGATCCATTTTCAAGTGAGAAACATGTGCTTTCAGGATTTGGAATTCCAGGTGAGACTGAAGTTCTATTTAAGAAAATATGTTTAATATTGGAATGGGGTGTTTTGGAACATGGAATAAACTTACAATGGGCCTGGAATCATACTGGCAGCTCGTATTAAATAATATGGAATTATGAGAATGGGATTTGTGGGCAAAGCAATAAATGGTTGTGGTGCAACTGCAGCTGCTGCCGCGGCCGCTGCTGCTGCTACTACTGCAGCTGGTGTGGGAGTCTTGGTTCGCACCTGAGGAGGGCTAACTGAACCTCCGCTTGTTTTAACAATTGGTTCTGCTAGTTTTGGAGTTGTTTGGCTGTAATGAAAAAAATTCTATAAAACCTGAAAATTCATTTAATAGAATTTTAAGAACTTACCCATCATTTCGCCTGGAACTACAATAGTGTTGCTTATGGGCACGATAAGTTTTAACATTCGAGAATCTAATATCACATTCAGAGCAGTAACGATCGACTTGCTGTAAAATTAAAAATAAAACAAAAACAAATTGGTCAATAAAATAAATTTAAATTATCTTTTGTTTAATTCAACCAACTCACTTGACTAGAACTATCATCGCCACCATTGGAGGCGTTAGAACTTGGCGCCGGGGAGCTTTGGTGCATTCGCATGTGACGATTTAATGAGACTTTCTTATCGGCACTGTAGGAGCACTGTGTGCAAGCGTATTGCTTGCCAGTCTTAATAGATTTCGCTGATGGCTCACCACTTGATGTGATGGTGGATTTATCTCCCGATGATGCACTTCCAACGCCGCCGGCTCCACTTCCACCACCACCGCCACCACCTGTCGCATCTTCTTCGGCTTCTTTTCTGTAAAATATAGAAATAGAAATTTTAATTTCCATTCATTCTTCTGGAGGCTAAGTAAAATAGAAAATTACCTATGAGAACAATAGTAAGCTTGATGTGCTTCCAGAGTCGATCTCGATGAGAATCCAATTCCACAGGGAAGACACATAAAAACTTTCACACGTTGTGAATTATCCACAACCGCTGGAATTTGGTTTTTAACAGAAGGCTTCTGATCAACAGGTGCAGGCAACGAGTCCTGCTCCAATTGAAGATGATTCTTTGTTGATTCCTCATGAAGTATCTTTAGATTTCTTGCATCTGGGTTGAGAGCAGGATCAGAAGCTAGTAGTGCATTCAGTCGTAATTTAGGAATCGCAGTTACCGCGATAGCAGGAACTATTGATGACGAGTCGTCTGGCTCTGAAGGTGAATTTACTTCCGATTGGAGATCAGATTGAACCGAAGGAGAATTTCGTTCGTCGACTTCTGGTTCTGAGGGCGGTGAAAGGGTTCTAGGCGAACCCGATGCCGGACAATTTTCTTCTTCCATTAGGGATTCTGTTGTTGTTGTTGTTATTGTTGGTTCAGCTGATTGATCAATGTCAGCCGAAGCAACTGGATCGCTTTGCTCATTCAAATCGCTTGGGCTTAGATCTTTTGTTTCTGAAAATTCAAAAAAAAATAAAAATAAGAGCGTGTGAGTTTAATTGGGAAATTCTATTCTTGGCCTAGGTAAAAGGCATACAAAAAAATAATATGGTGTGTGCAAATTTCAATATCTCGAAGCTAAGCCAAGATCTTCTACGTCGCATGCCTGAAGTGCATCTTGCATCTTTTACAATTAAACAAGAATGGTATTCATAGTGAATTCGAATACGAAATGACAAAAAACCATGATGATGGTGGGATAAGTTCTTGAACCAACCAAGGAAGGCACACTCTTCGGTGATGATGATGATGCTGATGGTTGCGGAGAGGAATACGACACTGGTTTATAACGCAGATTGCAACATACACACACTCATCGTACTCACAATGAGTTAAAAAACAAAACAAAAAAGAAGAAAAAAATGTAAAAAAAAAGGAAGAACCTCTCTGGAACGTGGACTTCCAAGGAATTTGATAATCTTCCGATTTCAAGAAATGATAATTTTAATAAGAGAATTTCCAATTCGTTTTTATTCCTGGGATACAGAGTTTTTTTTTGGTTGTTTGCGTTGTGTCCAATAAATGAACATTCGATTGTATTCCGCTCCACAACACGTGGATGGGTGCTTTTTTCTTAAGCTTAAAGATGCAGCGCGGCGGCGCGCGGACAGATTAACTTTATTCGCATTCAATTGCAATTTTGAAGAAGATTTAATCAAACATTCTAGTGTTTTAGTTGGAATGTGTTTTTTTGTATCGTTTTTAAAGATACATTCAGAGTTTTGGCCAATGTTAAACGTTTCTATATAAATTTGGAGAATTTGTAGAATAGTTCATCTAAGATTTAAAAGACCTCTTGGCGATTTCAAAATTGTTAATAATTTTCAAATGTTATGAAATTGCTTTGGAGGAAGAGGTGGGACTTTTTGAATTATTGTTCATGTCGATTAGGAAGATTAGAACGAATTAGTTAGGTGTACTTAGGTTCTAGGAGTACATTTTAAGTTGGTACTAATACGAAAACTTCAAATACATTTTTGAACTTATTTCTTATTGATTGGTTGATCGAAGAGCTTACACTGACCAAAATAGGCAAATATGGGCATAATGCTAAAACACCCCTCTCAACTTATTGTCCCATTTGATTTACTCAATGGTTATAAAGGTTTTAAGTTAGCTGCAAAATATATCAATATTTAAGTACATTAAATCAATTTTAAACTTGACTGAACAATTTTTAAATAAACATTAAGAAGGTCATGATCTTTGTGGCCATGGAACTTCTTACAAAATAAAGCCATAATTGGTTGTGTTGTGGGGTTTGTTAACCCGTCTTGTTATAACATAACATAACATAACATAACATAACATAACATAACATAACATAACATAACATAACATAACTTATTAAACCGAATTCTCTTAGTCATCCCGAAATGAACAAAAAGTGGCTACGTTTAAACCACCACTTTTGTAGGAAGTTATCAATGGGCACGTTCAGGCGACACAAGGGACTTGAAAGTAAGGCAAGTTTCTAGCATCTGATTGGCCAGCTGTCAAAAAGTTGTCTGGAAAGTTAGTCAAGAAAAATCTACCTAACTATCAAGTCAAGTCAACTTATGTCAAAATGACAACTGATCATGTTTTTCCGTTCAAGTGAAAGCTGATCTTTACTACTTTATAATTTATTTATTTTCTGCACAATTCCATTTACTTTTTTCTGTAAAAGGGCTCATTGTCAATTTAAAAAAAAGTAATATTTCTCTACAATACAAAATACAATTCGTAATGGACTTGTAGCTTGTCTGGGGAGTGTTTTGTAGACAATAATGTGTTTGGTAGTTCTTGTACTATGAACTTAAGGTAGAGGTTTGTGAAGTAAAGTTCTGAATTTGAAATTCATGACACTTGGAAAACTAACTAGTTGCCTTGGTCAAAATTTACGTTCAAAGAATGAAGTTGACTGCAAATGAAGTCCCTTATGTTGCCTAAACCTGCCCAATTTCTGTTCTGTTGCTTTTTGTATAGTGATCCATTCGTTTGACAGATGTCAAATACTTGTGGTCTTTTATTTTTCAAACAGTTTCTAACTATTTTTGTTATGTCGAAGTTCAAGTTATTGTTCAATTGCCATTGTTACAAAACAATGTTTTAGCGTTCCATGGGCCAAAATAAATTGATTTATTTTTGATTTAAGATCCAAACGGCAAATCCGGATTTTTCGACAGATTTACCCCTTTTTGCACTTATACAAATAAAATTATAAAACAATTTGGCTGTTGTGGATTGTTATAAGACGTAACTATTTGATATTTCAACAATGAGTTCAGGATGTCAAACCTATCAAACATGGCTGTCATTTAAAGTGTCATAATTATTTAACCATTAAGGCGTCAGTTATAGCTATCATTGATTTTCATCATTGAAAACAAGCATTGGAATTTTTTTGACAAGTTGTTTATAGCTATTAATAAAAAAAATCTACCGAAAAATGTTTACTGACAGAAATCTGTCATTGGAATTGTGTGAAATTGGAACACAAATCAGTGGAACAATTAGTTTCACTTTTGAACCTAAAGGTATCAACTGTTGACGAAACTGAATTGGGGCTCTCCGATTTTTGGAGGACTTAACTGTCAAAAATTTTAGAATTTGCCATCTGCCTCTGTCATACCACGCGGTCAGCTTTTTACTCCATTAGCTCGGTCATTTTATTCAGAGCTAATAGAGCGCGTTCCCAGCTACCCCAAATTAAAGGACAGTTTTTTTTGACAGCTCAGTTTGCTGTCTTATATTGGTCGCATTCACAAAGCTAGTGCCTACGTAGTCAAGGGATTGGTCGCATTCACAAACCTAGTGGCTACGTAGTCAAGGGATTATGATTGGCTAAATCTAACTACAAAAGTAGTTGAAATTTCCCCTCCGGAGTAGTGTAAAAATGTCGGCTACAAAGTTAGTGCACACTGGTTTTGACGTTTCACAATCAGCTGCTCGGTAATGACACAAGAATTCAAAATGAAATGAATCTTTCGGTATTTAAATACAAATATAAATCAATCATAATTATATCCTTTATTTGGTTTTGTTGAATTAAAAAAAAAACATATTTAAAGTTTTTAAATGTTTCTTACTTTATATATTTTATTTGTCATTAATATGACAGTTCTGGATTGACTAGCTTTGTAGTGCAATTTTGCATTCACAAGGCTTGTTGAATTTTGACTACGTAGCAACTACTTTTGTGAATGCGCCCTTTGGTTCGATTGTTTTAATTTTTAAGAGCTGTCATCCACATCAAACTTGGCTGTCATTTGAAGTGTCATAATTATTTAACTATTAAGAACCAACATCTCTCAAACTATGACTGTGTTAATTGCCAAAATTTAGGAAAGAGTTGTTATTTATCTCCGATTTTTGGAGGACTTAACTGTCAAAAGTTTTAGAATTTGCCATCTGCCTCTGTCATACCACGCGGTCAGCTTTTTACTTCATTAGCTCGGTCATTTTATTCAGAGCTCATAGAGCGCGCTCCAAGCTACCTCAAACAAAAACAGGTTTTTTGACATCTGAGTTTGCCGTCTAATATTGCAACTTATTTTTTTTCTAGATTCATAGGACTTTCATTTGTAAATTAAGATTTAGTCACAATTCTGGGAATGTCATTGCGTATGATGAATTACAGGAGATACAATTTAGTTTATTCACCCTTTATTTCATGTAAAGTACTTCCATATCTAAATAAGGATAACTTTAAAGACGTGTACTTTTTATTTAATTCTGGTTTTTCTTACAGAAAAAACATTTAAGCAACCATGGGCCTAATTTAGAGAATCACGAACAAACCAAAAGTACGAAAATCACAAAAAATGTTCTTTAAACTGACAGATTGAAATAGTATTATGATCAATTAATAAGACAAAAAAAGGAGATAATCAGTGCTTTGAATTAATAGATCAAATTTAAATTTTTCTAATAATGCAAAACCCTATAAATTTCCGCCCTCTATAGAATTTTGTGTGTACTTTGTTTACTGAATGCTCTCCACAATCTATGTGCTATGTATTATTAACTTGACAGATAGCTCTGTGCGATTGGAGAAATAAATTCATTTACATTATTTAATATGTCAGTTTGATGTTGGAGACCCCTTAAAGTAGCCTTATTGTAGACTTAAACTTACTTCTGTGAGGTGTGACTAAAGTTTAAATATGAACTGTCATTGTCAAAGTCATTTTCAAATGTCATTTTTAAAGAGAACTCTATAAGCGTTAACTTAGATAAAAGATGTTATTTTAATCATGACATATGCTAGACATTTTCGAATTCAAAGTTTGTGCGTCACATTATTGTGTATTCCAGAAATCACAAACTGACAGATGAAAATATTATTATGATCAATTAATAAGACAGAAAATGGAGATAATCAGTGTTTTGAAGGACTCATATTTTATTTATTTTAATAATGCAAAATCCTGTACATTTCTGACCTCTAAAGATTAATGTGTGTACTGTTTACTGAATACTCTCCACAATTTGTGTGACTATGATTAAGTTGACAGATAGCTCTGAGCGATTGGAGAAATATATTCATTGATATTATTTAATATGTCACTTTGATATTGGAGAACCCTTAAAGTAGCCTTATTGGAGACTTAAACTTACTTCTGTGAGGTGTGACTAAAGTTTAAATATGAACTGTCATTGTGAAAGTCATTTTTAAATGTCATTTTTAAAGAGAACTCTATAGTGTAAACTTAGATAAAAGATGATATTTTAATCATGACATATGCTAGATATATTCGAAGTTTTTGAGTCACATTATCGTGTATTCCATAGAAAAAAGTTTATGTACATTACCCACTATCTTTTTCTACACCACAAGTTTTCTTCATTTTCCGAAAATAAGAAAAATAAAACCCTATAGAACATTTGTATACCAACTTCTTATTTGTATCTATCTGCATTAGAAACATAACGAGCAAAACACCTTCCAGCTCATTTGTTTTCGCAGTGTAAATTAGCAAACCGTGACTGAGTATTATCACATTTTGCCTCCAGGTGCAATATTGCCTCCTGCCTAAGTTGTGCTTCCCATATACGTATGTAAGTACCTTTATACTCTACCTATGCGCGTTCTTATGCTATACTGCCTCCCCATCTGGCTTATTTTGTTTAAGGTAGTAAGTTGACCCATCTCACCATCATTTGCTTACCCACTATTTTAAGACCAAAGAAAGAAGAAGGGACTTCTTTTTGAAGTTGAGTTTGGAGAATGTAGATACTTCTATATATTTATAGTGTTAGAGGTGCCTTACCTTTACTATACGTTTAATCTTTTTTGGATCAGTTTTTGGTGGCTTGGTTCTTTCCTTTTTTTTCTGGAAGTTTGTACCTGGAACCTATACGAGTATTGTGTGTGTACTTTTCTTTAACTGCCATTTGGTTTTTATTTCTGTAGAATCTTGTTTGTACTTTTTTACACCTCGTTGGAACAATCGATGCAGATCATTTCACATGCACCACCATCGACATCATCACCGACCAAACCGACCATTTTCTGGGTAAGTGCCAAAGTTACAAAAAAAGAAACAATCTTCCCCCAAAAAATAAAAGAAACAAAAAAAAAAAAAAACAAATGTATATATAAAAGTTGATGAAGTGCCAAAGATAGTGACTTTGGAGTTCACTTAAGTGGAACTATTTTTGTTATGGGTTTAGTACTGGTGTTGCCTATTTGCAGTGCACAGTGCACATTATTTCAATATGCAAGACTCACAAACTAATTCTTGAATAAACCAAGAAAGATCGATTGTGATCATTATTATACGTACATACAAACGTACATTATGTACAGATATACAAGTATATTAAACACTGGGTGTTTCAATGACTTGAAGCTCAAATATTGTATAAAAGAAGAAAGGTTCTGCAGATGATGAAGAAGACTCACAAACCGATCTTTGTGTGTATGAAACATAAGGCACTATTCACATGAGCACAACCAACGACCAACGAATGAAAGAATATTCGTCGATTTTGACATTTCTTTGACATGAGAGTCTAATTCGTCGCAAATGAAGTTTGAAAAAAAAAAAAAAAATTTTCGCGGGTACTGCCTCTTGCGAGGAATTGACAAATCCTTCAAGAGTAATTCTTGTCATGAAAAAGTGCTTTCTCAAACTAGCCGTTCGGATTCGGCCTTAAATTGTGGGTCCCTTCCATTATTGACAACAGTATTCGCACACAGGAATGGTTGAGAGTTGTAAGTCACTAGGCCCTGGTTCACAACGGACTGTTGCGCCACTCCATTTGATTTGAATGAAGTTTGACTTTGACAATTGTTTTTTTTTGGCATCATTATTGTGTTTTGTTTTGAAAACAAACGATTGAGAAAATGCGGTCGAAGCTAAATTTGTTTAGAAAAAGTTATTGGTGTCCTTGTAAATAAACAAAACAAGAAAAAGATATGTGCATCCATTTAATGCAATTTTTTCAAGGAGCCAAAGCCGAACTCCATTCACCACCAAAACCAAAACTAGAATGATTTTTTTAGGTTAAGTACGCGCGATTATTTGATTCGCTGCGAGTGTGGATAATGTGGAACGCGAATAAAGTTTGACAGTTCGTATCAACTACAATTATTTTCGCGACGAATAAATTTGTTTTCTTAAAGGAGATTGAGTAAACAATTCTTGTACTTGACATTTTAATCCTTAAACAACTGTTTAATTAGAAACAAGGAAGTAATTTGATCAGACAAACTTTGTAGTGCTTTTAAGTCAATTTTATATTCTTTTGCCTCGTGTTTTAAAACGTAAGAAATTATTACTTAAGGACCTTGCACATGAGAGCGAACAACGAATGAACGATTGGACGTGATTTTACACATTTCAAAAAGTCAATTTCAAACAAAACACCTATGAATTATAAGAAACCAATTGACACTAATGTTGGGATAATAAAATTTACATTTTGTTCTCTAAAACGAGAAAATTTTGTAAAAACAATTTGATAGTAACAAATTGCATTGTGGTTGCTACGAACTGTCAAACTCTATTCGCGTTCCACATACCATCCACACTGCAACGAATATATTGTTCGCGCTCATCTTAACCTCAAAATTATACCACTTTTGTTTTATTTGTTGAAAAGGGTAATTATAATTTGACAATTCGTCGCTGTCTGCAAATAGAAATAAAGGTCATGTGAAAGAAAAGTCTGCGTTCAATTTCAGACAGATAGGGTATCCAGATACCTTTTTGTTAGTGTTTCACGTGTAAAATAACAGCTCATCAAAAACAGCTGAGATGTCAAAAAAAGAATCCAAAGGTATCCAAGAATTTTTGGGGTATGTAGGTATCTGACAGCACAGCTAATTGATTTCAGCCTTTTGTATTTGTTGGTAATCACAAAGATACAAAATGTTAGTTGAAGTTGTATTTGAGTATGTTCTGTAAATAATAGACAATGAAGAAGCTATTTGCCTCCGAATTTTAGAAAGTAATAATGATCTATTTTTTTAAACTTCAAAATTGACTTATTTTGTTCTCGTTTTGTAGATGAGCAATTTGCTATTTCTCAGCTTTTTGTGAACAGCTGAAAGTTGTTTTTATTTTTTGACAGCTATCTCAATACAGCTATCCGTCTCGTTCAACAAGGTATCTAAAAATCCACATATCCACGATACCCTATCTAGCACGAGATTCAACGCAGCCATTATCAAAGTGTCTGTCAAAAAATTGACAATAAACCATCAACTTAGCATTCATTACCTAATTTGACAATTAAAGTAGAGAATTAAAAAAATATCGATTCACTTCAGTGTTGATTTTGTTCTTATTTGATAGTCGCAGTTTTTTGTATATATTTCCAGTGGGAAGGAAAGTATTTATGTCAAAAGATTAATAAAAATACAGTTATTTCGGTGACAAGTAATGTCTACTGTCTGTGAGATACGAGTAGTGCGGACAAATTCAAAAGTGTAGATTTCGTTTCGTTCAAAAGAGCAACCAAAGACAGATTTTTATTTGGGTGAGTGTGTCCTTGATCTGTGAAAGAGGACTTTGACGTTCCAAATACTCTTCTTCAGGCCCATTTCTAGAAGAATGAATACAGCAAAAATAAAATTCGTAATGATACCATGAAGGCTTTTCGGTATAGGGTTTGAATGGATTTTATATTTTTAAAACGAACCAATTTTGTATTGTCAATCCTTCCAACTTTGACAGCTGTCAGTTTGACAAGTAGTTTTTATATAGGCGTTTTCACTATTCAGTGTAAATGTTAGGATGGATTTTATGTTTTTTTGATACAAAGCTTCCGAATACCAATTTTTGGTTGCTTCGTCTGCGTTACGTTGGGCCTGCTTCGAGGTTGCTTTGAATGGCACTTCCAATATGATATTTCTAAAATGGCACTTCTGTCATTAGCAGCTGTTATTTTTTCTCAAAATAAAAAAATACGAGTTTTGAAATCGAAAAAATCGAAGTAGCTTAAATAGCCTATAATAACCAATGTCAATCCCTCCAAAAGCAAATGTATTTTGTTAGTTAACTATTGTACAGCTGTTGAGCTGTCAGATAAAGCAAATGTTTAGCAAATTGGAACTAGAGCTTCCGTTTGGAGTCACATTACGTAAAATTATGTTCTTTTCTTTACGATTGTCAAATGAAACGTGAGATTGAATCTTCATTGCGATAGCAAGTATTGAATTAATATGGCTGAACTCGTAAACGTCAGGCGAAGCCTAAACTTAAGCGTGTTTGTGTTTCAGCCATTAATCCTTCCATCTTTAACAGATGACACTTTACATCTGTCAGTTGGAGAAGTGGTTCTTCTAGGAGTTTTTATTTCAAAGCTCAAAGCCGGGAACTGAGCTCAGATATATCAAAGCGCTGGGTTGTGTTTCTTATTTAAATCAGAGTTAAAGGCCAACTATAATAGACTTAACCGAAAGTAAGCTAATGTCAAAACCGAACGAAAAGTTATCAGAAGTTATCGTCAAAACAAAAAGTAACCATAACGGATTCAAGTAACTTAAGCAAATGTCAAACGAAATGCATTTCAAATTTGACATTTGCTTAAGCTCTTGCATAATTGCGCGAAAGTTAGCGAAAATTAACGAAACTGAGCAGAACGTCTATTGTGGTTAGTGACATATCAGGCTGCGTATTGGTTCGTTTCTTTAAGCTGGCTTAAGCTCGGTTAATTAGTTGGGCCTTTAGCCAGCGTTCTACAGTCGTAGCTTGTTTCTTGAAGTATTAAAGAGACATATGGGAAATTCTTAAATTATTAAAATTTCTAGCTAGGAACAAACTCTGCTCAGAGCGTTCTCGACGTGCTAAGGCTATGATCTCCGTTTTGAGCTTCCCTTAAAACAATAGAAATTAAATTTTGTTCTTTTTAAAACACCCTGTATAAAAAAGAAGAAAGAGTTTACAGACAGATTCTGGAGCAAAACCTATATAGGTAAAACTACCTTGAATATATATGTATCTAAAGGAATGAGTTAAATTTTTCTTTGATTAATAACCATTGATAGCGATACACAAAAATAAATAAACTCACGTTTTTTTTTATTCGTTGTTTTTTGTTTTGTTTTTTAAGTCTCACTCGCTCTTGATCCTGGCTGCTGTTGCTCTGATGCATAAAACTGATCCAATCCACAGCTTCTGCTTTGGTTTTGAGAAGCGAATTGCAGATCGAAATATATTCGTTAAAAGATTAAAAACTCACTCAGTGTATTGCATCTAGATAATGAAATTAATTATACATAGTCTTGAGCGAAGAACGAAGAGCGAAGAGAGTATAGGTAGAGTGTAGGTGCACCATGGAACACTGTACACAAGCCAAAGCCATCATGACCAAGTGAGAGATCTCAAGAAGATTATAACTATAGGAAAGGTATACTTTGGAACAAAAGTTAAAAATTGGCAAAACTACTTCGAGTGCGGTGATCATCGAGGAACATCATCAGGAGCATCATTCGCATCATCATCATCATCGTCATCATCTCCAGCACCATTTTTGTGGTCAGCATCATCAGGACAGAAAAAAACAAAATCTCATTTTACTCCCAATAGATGACTTTTTATTTAGTTTGGTCCTGCTCTTTGGAACAGAAGTTCCACATGCAAATAATCCTCATTCTATACACGTACCTCCCTATGGTGGCTTCTGATCGGACGAGATCTATTTGATGCCACCTTTAATTCACCATCTGTATGCTATTGGTATCATATAGAAGTAGGAGTCCAAGGCGGGGTTCCTACTCCAGAACGTGCATATTGTGTATCAAATGACAAGGTATAAAATCGAGAGGCGCGGAGTTGCCAGGAGCAGGAGCTGCACTGCAAGTTGTATAACACAAACGAAAGACATCGCTGGAACATTAGTGGACATGGTTCGGGGGAAATGTTTGTGTCACCATATACCAACCAATTGCTCAACGTCTTAACGTTGTCCATCGCATCGTCTTCGGTTGTCCTATAGTCATTGTCGGTTTTGGTGTCTTCACCTCATCGTTCGAAATGGTGTAGATTTTAATTAAGACATCAAGAGGTTTGTCTATATATGCATTTGTAGTATACATAGTCGTGGAATTCTTTGATTTGTTACTTTTTGTGATTTTGATTTCGTGCAGGGATTGCCAAAGTCAAGGAATTCTGAGATTTTTTCTTTTAACAAACACTGAGAAAACATCAATGGGAAAGATTTTCTTCAACAAGTGAGAAAATGCCATGAAAATATTATAGACAAGCTAAATAATGATCAAAATTTGCTCTAATGAGCTCAGTTGATTTCGTCTGCTTTGAAATAAAATGGAAGATATTTTCTAACGGCTATTTTAATTAAATCGGACATGTTCTAATTCATAAAGCGCAAATAATCAGACAGCTGACAATATGACAACACTTGGTGCCATCTTGAAAAAAACTGTCAAAATTAAAATCGAAAGATAAAAGGGTGAATTAGTAACGATTTTTTTTATAAACGTCAGAATTATCACTCACGAGATTATTTCTTTGACAGTTCAAAGTGTACACAGATCCAAAGCTAATTAGGATTGTTCTTTTACTTTATAATAGCCCCAATTATAAGTGTGATCGAGTAGTTAGCCTGATGATAGAAACACATTTGTATACAATTTGACACTTAACTGACTTGCGAGAAATTGACAGTTTGTGGTTCAATTCGTGAATAAAGCTAATATTCCCAGCAGTGGGAGACTTACACTTCTAATAAGTGTATTATCGTTTGTTTTATGATTTTACACTAGTAGGCTTTTCACACCAAGTCCAAAACCCGGTTTTCGCAAAATTATCGGTTTTCGCCAAAAACCTGCATCGATAACTCAAGTTTTCCCATACATTTTTGGTAAACCACAAGTTTTCATAAACCACAAGTTTTATATAAAACCTCTAGAAAATTAGTAGCAATTCAAAGTTGAACTAAACAAACAAACCTTTCGAAACATTCAGCGCTCAAATTAATGTAAACAAAACAGCTGATGGCTGCTGTCAAAACAAATATTTCATTTCGAAATAAATTTGGTAGTGGTAAGTAATATTATTTATACAATTTCCTTACAAAATAAGAATTATTTCTTTTTGTTTTTATTAACAGAATATGGAAGAGAGGAACCGGAATTCTCTATGGCTATTGGCGTGACGACCCCAAGGACGAAGAAGACTTGTTCATAGTTCGTAATGACGTTTCCAACAGATGCGTCTTCGAACTCGTCGCCACAAATATGTTCGACGCTTTCGCTTACTACCTGGAGGAAGACTTTCCGGTAACTCCGTTCAATCCCAAGGATTTGGGAGATATGAGAAAGGCGATACGTTCATTTTGGAGGAGAATAAGTACGAAAGTCAGGCGAGTCCTCAAAGGGAGAAGCCAAAGGGATCGTCATGGAGAAATTGCAGCCTATCATAACAGCTTCAGTGATCGCTTTGGATGAGTGTGATTTTGGTACGAAAATGGCACTAGTAATTGACATTTTCTGTTCCTAATGTTTTTATCAGTAAAAAATTTGACAGCCGGTGTTACACAAACTTAAATGTCAAATGAAAACGTGTAAATGTTTGGTGTCAACAATTTTCGGGTTTTTGAAAACATTTTGCCGAAAACCCGGTTTTTGGGTTTGGTGTGAAAAGGCTATTATTTTATAAACAAAATATATCTTTTAAGGTGAAGTTCACATTTAGTTTTGTAAGGTTAAAATAAAAATAAAAACCCTATTTCGGATAGGTGCATATTTAGATAACTTATTGAACGAGTTGGATATTTAAATTCATCGTTTAAAGAATAATTTTATCAATGTAACGATTTGTTACCAAAACATATACAAATTTAAAAGCAATGTTCAGGTTCCATCAAATTCATCACCATATTTTGAATTGCCTGTTCCGACATATAGCCACAAATACCAGACCATCTTTGATAGTTTTCTTTTTTGACAGCCCAGTTTTTGATCAGCTGTTCTCTTCTCTTACATGTGAAACACTATCAAAGAGATATTCGGATTTCCTATCTAAAGCACTATTCACATTAGCACTATCAACAACCAACGAATGAACGAATATTCGTCGATTTTGACATTTCTTTCACATGAGAGTTTTTAATTAGTAGCGAATGAAGTTTGTCAAGCAGCCACAGCCAAGCACCTTCACCACCGAAACCAAAAAAAAATTATTTTTTTAGGTTAAGTACGCGCGATTATTTTATTCGTTGCGACTGTGGATAATTTGGAACGCGCATAAATTTTGACAGTTCGTATTAACTACAATTTTTTTCACGACGAATAAATTTGTTTTCTTAAATTTATTTATATATGATATTGAAAAGTAAAAGTATGCATCATTAATCAAATAGAAACTATATTGCTATCGTTTTGTTAAGAATTTGTGTGGAAATATGTCCTCAAACGTATATGAACTCACATTTTGTAATTCATTCGTCGTTCTTTGGTAGCGCTGATGTGAATACTACTTAAAGGAGATTGAGTAAACACTTCTTGTACTTGACATTTTCATTCTTAAACAACTGTCTAATGAGAAACAAAGAAGTAATTGGATCAGACAGACTTTGTAGAGCTTTTAAGACAATTTATTATTCTTTTGCCTCGTGTTTTAAAACGTAAGAAATTATTACTTAAGGACCTTGCACATGAGAGCAAACAACGAATGAACGATTTGACGTGATTCTAAACATTTCAAAAAGTCAATTTCAAATAAAACACATTTAAATTATAAGAAACCAATTGACACTAATGTTAGGATAATAAAATTTACATTTTTTTCTCTAAAACAAGACAATTTTGTAAAAACAATTTGGAAGTAACGAATTGCAGTGTCGTTGCTACGAACTGTCAAACTCTATTCGCGTTCCACATACCATCAACACTGCAACGAATGAATTGTTTGCGCTCAACTTAACTTCAAAATTATACTACTCTTGTTTGTTGAAAAGGTTAATTATAAATCCACAATTCGTCGCTGTCTGCGAATAGAAATAAAACTCAAGTGAAAGAAATGTCAAAAAATACGAACATCCGTAGTTCGTAGCTCATGTGCACGATGCTTTAAGAGCAAAGATAAAATAATTGTGTTAACTTTTACGTCATTATCTCGTAAATTTTAGTTATGAATAATTTAAACTAAACAATGACAATTCAAAACGCCATGTTGTTTTAACTGGCTGCGTTCAATCTCGTGTTGGATAGGGTATCTTGGATAGGTGGACTTTTAGATACTTTTAGATAGCTGTCAAAAAATAAAAACAACGTTAAGCTGAGAAACATTCAAGCTTTGAAGTCAAAATTGTTGTAAGATAAAACATTTAATGGATTATTCAACTGATTCGTCGGATTAGTCATCTACAAAACGAGAACAAAATAAGTCAATTTTGAAGTTTAAAAAAATAGATCAGAATTATCTTCTAAAATTCGTAGGCAAATAGCTTCTTCATCGTCTATTTTTTACAGAACATCCTCAAAAACAACTTAACTAACATTTTGTATCTTTTTGTTTATCAACAAATACAAAAAGCCGAAATCAATTTTGAAGTTTCTTGAAATTCAACCATGTGTTGAATCAGCTGTTCTGTCAGATACCTACAAACCCCAAAAAATCTTGGATACCTTTGGATTCTTTTTTTAACATCTCAGCTGTTTTTGATCAGCTATTATTTTACACAATTTTTTTTATTATTTTACAATGTCTGTCTGACATTAAACGGAGCCATTGTTGTCAACAAAAATGTAAGGCGATGTTTACATTGATCTTTCATGAGGCAACGAGTTTTAAAGTTTTATTATTGTATCTCACTTTTAAGCTTTTTTTAAAATGGTTGCTCAGTTTTTTTATCTTAAGTAAACAAACAAATAAAAGTATGCATATTGTTGTCATTTGTGAACTGTTATTTAATTGACAGCTGTCAAAATATCTTTTAAAATGACAATTTCTGTCACTCTATTACAAAATTACTATTTCCTCAACTCATTGTCATACAAAATTAAATCCTTAAACAGAATGTTTCGTCTCAAATATCTCATCGCGCTATTTGGCACCCCGCACCCGCACTTCATTTAGCAGCACACCACCGACCGTCAGGAGAAGATTCTAATTGAGAAATCGAGTGGAACACGTTTATTTAGTTTCACCGACCATTTTACACAATGATTGATCTTTACTCCATCATCAAGTCCCTTGGTTTCCTTTTTGTTAAGCCCTGAGCTTCCTTACCAGGGATTCATAGGCAAACAAAGCTTTATACAAACAAAAATAAAAATCTACACTCTCTCTCTACTTAGTGGCGGATAGTGTTGTACAAAGAATTCGTGATGCAGCGCATCCGTGCAAAAGCAAATACAAATGCAGCAACAACTCCTAAAAGAGGAGCTCACGGATCATCTCTTCATCAGCAACAAGACCTAACTACTCAAGAAGTGTACATACATCCCTATTACCGAATCAAAACAAAAAAAATAACTAAGAAAAAACTGAAGGTGAGGGCAGAAGGATAACTAAAGTCGTCATCGTCATCCGTCCTCATTGTCATCATCACATCATCACCATCCCATCCCATCATCCTCATCATCATCATCATCGCAGCATCCTCATCAGCACATCACATCAGCAACATCATCTTATTAGCAGCAACTGACTTGGTTGACTTTTGTTTTTGTGTGTTATTGTTGGGGGCAACAATTGTTCGGAACCGAACAACATTTGTATCTCGGATGTTTGCGGATTGAGTTTGGACTTCGAGATTTGTGCTGAATGTTCCTCCTGATCCACAGAGTTTTTTGTTTGTTTGTTTGTTTGATGATGACGGCAATGATGATGCGACTGATGATGGATGGATGGACGGAAGGCTGGATGGATGGATGAGGCTGGAAAAAAAAAGAGAGATTACCTTTTTATTTTACTGCTATATAGTCATCCAGGCGGAGATTAAAATGTGGAGTCGTCGTCGCCGCCACCACCTCTATTTCCACCGGCATCGGCATCACAACTACCGCACCACACTATACATCATCAAAATGTGAGTCGTCGAGTAAATGGTTTATTTTGCGATTTGTGTTCACTTTGCCGTTTTACAAGATTTCGCTGATTCACGAAAAATGATTTATCATCCAATCGACAGGATGGAATGAATGGTGTGGTGGTATAGTCGTAGAGATCCTCATCATCAGCTTTAGCATCATGCTTGCTCAGGAGGTAGCTCCCACTGGCATCTTACACATCATCATCTTTTAGGGCTTCTTTTCGTCAGTCTCAGAGTCGCGTCTTCGTCCCGTCATCATCATCATCATCCTATTGGTGTTCTTCCTGCTTTGAACTTATGATGATAATGATGCTTTAGATGCTGCAGAAGAAGCTGTCAGTTCATTGCAGTTGATTTGATGCTTTAGCGAGAGTTTGATTTTTTTTCTCGATTCTCTTTTTAATTCCTGAATTTGTATTTTGGGGGCATTTAGGAACAACCCATCGCTTGGGTAGTCCAATTGTTATCTTGTTAAGTTTCCATTGCCACCATGAAGTAAAAGATGCTATGTAATGCAGGTATGTGGAATGTATAAGGTGGATACTAATTTATTATGTGCTTATTTCTCAGACATTGACGTACGTATATTAAAAACGTCATAAGGTACCGAAGAGAATCGTTCATTAGGGACTTCTTAAACTTGGAAAAAGTGTGGAAGATAAAATTTAATTTTCTAACATTGCCTTCAAAAATGATTTTTATTTAACATGCATGTAAAAAATGACACAACTCGATGTCAATTAAAGGCCCAAACAAAAGTTGACAATGAGCTAGCTGTCAAAAAAAATTTAGCGCAGTTATAGCCATTTTTGTTTTTCAGCTCAACAAAAGAGTTCCGAACAGAGTCCGAGCATATAAAACATGCCATTAACGTTCTCTGAACGAAGTGTTGTTCTGCGCACTCAGATTTATTTTTGAAACTCGACTGTAAACTTAGCTGTCATTATTTAACATTTGTCAATTTAAATATTCAACACTTATGGAGTTTTCCATTTTTAAAATAAATCAATTTATTTTTGATCTAGATCTGACACAACAGAAATCAATTTAATTTTGATTCAAGATCAAATCTGCAATTCTGGCTTTTACGGCAGATTTAAACCCGCTGTTTGCACTAACACTAATACAGTTATAAAATGTTTAGCTGGAAATTTGACAGCATTACCGCACTTGTTAACACGTACATAAAGTTGCTCTTATACTTGAACAATGACAAAAACAGAAAATAGTTCTAATCGCGTTCCATGCGCCAGGAAAAAATCTGAATTTACCCATGGAAAACCCCTTCAAATACATTTTTGAAGTAAGTGAGGATAACAATTATGACGTTTGTGTTCAGCATTAAACTCGGTTTGCGCAGTTATTTTTTCCTAAATTTAGAACACGTTCAGAATGAAAAAAGAAAAACCAAATTGGAGCTCTGAACGTTTAGAAATAAAAAAGAACTCAATTTTTTGTTTGACAGTTCAGTCTGCTCTAAACTTAAAAAGAAAAACGCTTAATAAGACGGCACTTCGATTGTGTTTAAACACTAAAATTATTTCCCGGTTTAAGTATCCCATCACTCATTTTGACGTTTTACTAAACACTGAATGAGTTTTAAAAAGCTTTGTTTGTTTTCATGTTTCAACAATGCTTGCATTTGACATGTGGTTTTGTTGACCGGTTTTTTTAAAGAGAATTCTTTAAAAGGCGATGTGTTCAGTTTATTATTAAAAAAATACAATCAAATAGTTAAAAACTATAGATAACAAAATAAATTTCGTGTTAATAACACAGAAATACATCAACTGCACATCGGAGTTGGAACCAAGCAAAAATCCCACCTTAATTTTAAAGATCCTGAATGTTCTATACCTAATTTATTATGTCTGATTCTATTGTTTGTTAATAATAAAGAACAAAACATCAGAATTGTCACATTTTTTTATAAATTAATTGACATAAATGTCATGTTCACTAACTCATTACTTTCTTGTATCATAGTAAAGTCGGTATACATTGGTCACGATAAATGTCAGGGTTAAATAACCATAAAATGTATCAGTATGTAGATAACCTTACTTTATGTAAGAAAATATATTTCTATAAATTTGCAAAAACAATGTCACACGATCTATTTTTATAATAATGATCATGAAGTATTTTAAAAAAAAATGTTGAATGTCAATTATTTTGCATTTATATCGATTTTAAATTGACACATTATAAGTTGTGATTATTAGTCATCAAGATTATAATATTATTTTTTTGTTTGAAATGTTGGGTTGGGTTAAAGCTACCATTGGTTTATATTATTGTCCGCGAAATTTCATATCATTTCTGGATTGTAACACTCCCTGTTATGTATCTTAAATACACATTTTGACAGGTCAGATAAAATGTCACAATGGCTAAGTAATGTTCATTTTATCTATGAAACAAAAAAATCTAATTAACTTAATAATTACAAAATTTATTCGTTAAGAACGGTATTCACATTCAAATATTTTTAGGGCAATTTTTTTGACGTTTCTTCATTTCATCTCGCTTCAATTTTTAATGGCTGCGTTCAATCTCAGACAGATAGGGTATCCGGATACCGTTTTGTTAGTGTTTTACGTGTAAAATAATAGCTGATCAATAACAGTTGAGATGTCAAAAAAGGTATCCAAGAATTTCTGGGGTATGTAAGTATCTGACAGAACATGATTCAAGAAACTCGAAAATTGATTTCAGCTTTTTGTATTTGTTGGTAAACAAAAAGGTACAAAATGTTAGTTGAAGTTGTACTTGAGGATGTTATTATGAGGGTAATTATAATCTATCTGTTAGGATAGTTTTCTGTTAAACGTAAATTGTTTAAAACCGTAGATTTCGGAAGTAAATTATTAATCGTATAGAATTCCACTTTAGCTAAGAGGAAATTTAACTTAGATAATAGATTAAGGTTATCTCTTATTTATTAAATTGTTACGCACCTATCAATTCATAATCCCTTAAATGTTTTATCTTACAACAATTTGGACTTCGAAGCTTAATGGCTAAATCACAAACACGCTTCAGCTTCGGCTTCGTTTGCGTTACGGTGGGCCTGCTTTGAAGTTGCTTGACATTTCTATTATTTTATCCCTCCAAAGAATAAATATTTTGTTTGTTGACATTTTTGTTTACAGCTGTTGAGCTGTCAGACAAAGCAAATGGTCAGATAATTGAACTACAGCTTCCGTTTGAAGTCATATTACGTTACATTACGTTCTTTTCCTTACGATTGTCAAATGAAACGTGAGGTCGATGCTCCATTGGGATAGCATGCATTGAATTCCTATGGCTGATCTCGTAAACGTCAGGTGAAGCTGAAGCGTGTTTGTGAACAGCTGAAAGTTTTTTTTATTTTTTGACAGCTATCTCAATACAGCTATCCAACTCGTTTAACAAGGTATCTAAGAATCCACTTATCCAAGATACCCTATCCAACACGAGATTGAACGCAGCCAATGTGTCAGTAATAAAACGTCAAGAAAATCAATGTGGAGTGTAAACACCGACCTTTGACATTGTAAGTCTATGCTTGCTTTAAACACAATGCGTTTGCATTTCGAGACGATTTTCAAAACCAAAAGCAATATTTTAGTGTCATTAAAGGGCCTTGCACATGAGCGAACAAAGATTGAACGAACAAACGTGATTTTACACATTTCAAAACGCCAATTTCAAACAAAACACATTTACATTATTTGAAACTAATTGACACTTATGTAAGGTTAATAAAAATTGCATTTTGTTCTCTAAATAAAGACAATTTGGTAGTAACGAATCGCATTGTGGTTGCTACGAACTGTCAAACTCTATTCGCGTTCCACATACCATCCACACTGCAACGAATGAATTGTTCGCGCTCAAATTAACCTCAAAATTATCCCACTCTTGTTTTGTTTGTTGAAAAGGGTAATTATAATTTGATTCGTCGCTGTCTACGAATAGAAATAAAGCTCATGTGAAAGAAAAGTCAAATTATGCGAACATCCACAGTTCGCAGGTCGTAGCTCATGTGCACGATGCTTAACTGTTGATAATTTAGCAAATAATCCACTTTACAAATAAAAACATTACTTTAAAAATGCTCAATGCATTCTAGACCACAAATACTTATTGGGAATATATCGTTTGGTTTTAAGTCTAGCAATACTTTTTTTGGTCTTGGTCTTTATGACAGCTGTCACTCGATGTGTGATAAGTATTAGCAGCCAGCGAAACAAACAATTTACTAAAGGAAACTCTTGGTGAGCTTAGGTTAGGTTAGGTTGGAGTGGCTGTCCAGATGTCATTGACGCACGTAGACCTCAAGGGTCCATTGTGATACCACTAATGAGGTTACTCATGGGAGAGTAATAAATTTAAATAAACCATTTTGTACTTTTAATAAAGTTAGAGAGACGTTTTATGTCAATCGTTGCCAGTTCACTGGTGTTATCGAAGAAGGGATTACCGAGAAAGTAATTCCTTCTAATAGAGAGTGCCAGACATGTACATAGAAGGTGTTGGACTGTTCGTCGTCCATGCAGCTTCTATAGAAGTCATTTGTGTTAGACCCTTAGCCTCAGAGCATGTCTTCCTATGAGGCAGTGTCCCGTTATTACTCCAATTGTAGAGCTTATACTTTGTCTGCTCAGTGATATCAAGCTTTTTGACCGTTTTAAGTCTATGCTTGGCCATATTTGCTTGGTTGCTAGGCAGGTGGTACTTTGTGACCATCTAGCATCTGTTGTTTCTAGAGCATATTGCTTGAGAAGATATTTGCATGTAGCAAGTGGTGTTCCTATGTTATGTATTTCTCTAACATTAGGCAGAAGTGTTCCGTTTTTGGGGAGCTCATCGGCTTTGCAATTTCCCGGAATGTCTCTGTGGCCCGGCACCCAAATGAGGTTAATGTTAAACTGTTCCGTCATCTCATTTAGAGATGATCGACAATCGTGGACTGTTTGAGAGTTTGTGGAGACAGACGCGAGAGATTTAAGAGCGGCTTGGCTGTCTGAGAAGATTCGTATATCCTTACAAGATATAACGTTTTCTCTGAGCCAGGATAGTGCTTCTTAATCGCCATTACTTCTGCCTGGAATACAATACATTGATTGGGAAGTCTATATGATAGACTGAGATTCAGTTGTTTCGAATAGAAACCACTTCCAACTCCGTGATCGGTCTTTGAACCGTGTGTATAGAAGTGTACCGTATCATCTTCCAGGGGTCTCTTTTCTTCCCAGGAGGATCTTGAAGGGATGGACACATGGAATCTTTTACCAAATACCATTTTTGGGGTGGTATGGTCTAAGCGATCTGGGATAGATCTGAAATTGTCTAGAATAGTAGTATGTCCAGTATTGTTACCAGTCCTTTGAGAGGTGGCTCTAAGCCTTACACATGAGTTGGCAACCACCTTTTTAGAGAAAATTTCAAGTGGTGTTAGGTTTAAAAGCACTTCCAGTGCTGCGGTTGGTGTTGAGCGAAGTGCTCCTGTGAAAGGAGCTTATTATCTTGAATTATTGGTGAAATACGACCTAACGTCTAAAAAACACCCTTTATAATTTCGTTTATATAATACTTATGAATACATAAAACCTTTGAATTGACACGCATAATAAATTTGAAACTATTTTGTTTATGATATAAACACAAAAGAATTTGCAGCTGCTTGACATGTGCAATTAATGTCAAAATGTGCTTTCTTTCAACTCATTATAGACGTTATCTGACATATGCAACAAATGTCAAATATAGCTACCACTCAAGACACTTTAAAAAGTGATTACAGTACTTTTAACTCATTAGTTTCAAGGTTTAGAGGGATTTTAAACGTCAAGTATGTGCTCGCTTGCTTTGCCATCATTTAATAAAATAAACTGTACACACAATTTTATATTGTGTTTGACATTTCGAGCAATTGTTCTTATCAAAAAATCACAGATCGCAAACTGCGGTAGGTTGTACATAATATTCAGATAGGTATAGGTGCCTACATATAGAAATTCTAAATGATTTTTTAATTAATGATCATACGACGATTTCACTAAGTTGCACAAAGCACGACGCAATGCCTACCTACCTTGTACCTTACTCGAAAATGAAAATTAAAACAAATATGAAGGTTTGTAATAAATTTTCAGGATCTCATCAACGATATCACAAAATATCACTCACCCAAATCTGTGGTTTTAAGTTTTGTATGTTTTTTTTTTAAACAAAACTTGTTCATAGTTTCTTATCGCTATCGTTTCTTCCGTCTCTGTGCTTAGCGGAAGGCGACACCACCGCGACCGCCACCGCCACCGGCAACGTCATAGTCTTACATACATTTTAAATTGAAAATTAATTGAAATACACATATCGCACACGGCAGCCGCTAACACTGCCGCAACCGTAAACGTGCGCCTGAGCTTCTTATGAAAGTGAGTACTTTGACAGAACAAACAACAAACGAATCGTTGCTCGCAAAACACAACTAATCATACTATCACTGTCAGTTGATCTCTTCAGTTTCAGTCACCGTTGTCGTTTGTTTGTTGTTGTGGATTGTGTATATATGGTTCACATATTCATGGCCACTCCCGCTCGCAGTGTGTAACGTGTGTTGCCCCCCTAATGGTGGGTTGTCAACAACGTAACGTACGGCAACAGAATTTACCCACAGAAGCAGAAGTAGCGGCAGCCGAAATAGCAACGAGCAAACAGCCAGCAGCTAGAAAATTGTGTAATTAAACTTATCTGGTCGTTTGGATCGATGTATCTTTCAAGTCTTACAAAACCGCGTCATATCTTCGCACAAACACCAGAGACAAGAACCACCGGCACAGCACATCACTAACAGGCGGCATATCAGTGACTTATCTGCGCACACAGAAAGCGGTGTCGTTCCTGTGACTGTGACCACGGCTCATTATGGGTCGCTTTCAAATTCTGACTCCCGCCTTCCCCTCCACTGTTGCACTGTCTCGCCCTGGTTTAGATAGATCTTAGCCCGATATATTGGCCTGATGCGGCAGTAACGTGCGGTAGTGAGGCGGCACGGCAGTAGTGAGGAGCACTTGCGCATACCACTTAAAATGGACATAACCGAAACCAATTGCTGACCATAAAAACCACTCTGCGTCAGCGTGAATCTTTCTTTTTTTTAGTTTTTTTTTGTGAACGCGCGGACTGCTGCACGCAACTATTACAACGACCGAGGACGACGAGCAAGCTGACATTTCAATAGACGCCAATTGACAGGTCAACGCGCAAAAGCAAAACGCTTCTCATGCCGCCAAGTGTAGCGCTCTTTTACAAAAATGGTATTAAAGAAGAAGCGAGGTAGGCAGGTTTTGTATTTATTTGTTGTTGTTGTTGTGGGTTTCTCTGCAGTCTCTGCATGCATCGTGGGGCTTGTAGCTCGTTTAGTCGTTTGGAGTTTTGGACTGATGATGCTGCTTCTGTTGCAATGCATAGAAGAAATGTATCTTCAAAGAAAAGAAGCACCACTCAGAGCAAGAAACTGCACTCTGAGATTTACAATGTTCAACGTTATACAAACAAATCTATAGCCAGAGTTGTGTTGCAGGAATACACATAGCTACATCAGCCGCCGCGCCGGTAGCAGCAAGCAGCATGAAGCTTTGCCGGCTTCGTATCTGAGCCCGAATCGGGTCGTTATAATATTTTGTACCAACAAATCAGATGTCAGCCGTTTTTCTAATCATTATCCTGACTGGAGCTGTGCGCGTTCAGATGGCAACGACACGATAACAACGAGAAAGAAGCATAAGCAACGCTGCGCTTTGCTACCTGAACGAACGCTTTTAAAGTTTATTGTTTTCGTTTTTACATCAACCAGAGACGTTTGCGACGAGGACTTTGTCGTTGGGGTTTTGTTCTTTTTTTGTTGTTGTTGTTTTGTCAAGCCCAATGATGCAGGCATTGCATAGCACGCTCGCACGCCTGACAATTTGTTTGATAATAATTGTCGTTAACCTTTGATCGAGTTGACACATATTCCAGCACAGTAAGAGTTCGACTTCGGTTTGTATATTTTATGGGAAGAGTTCAAAACTATATTGTGATGAAGAACTTTGATTGTGCATACCTACATATATACATACACGCTACTGGTGATGAGGAATTTGTGATGATGGATCGGAATCATGGGAAAATGTATAGCAACTTTTATTTTAAGTATATCCGTTATAATTTTTTTGACAGCTTAATTTGTGAAAAATTTGATGTCTGTCAAAATGACTTTTGGCGCATTGGTTTTTTTTTATCTTTATGGCTGAAACACATACACGCTTCAGCTTCGGCTTCGTCTGCATTACGATTGGCCTGCTTCGAGGTTGCTTTCAATGACATTTCAATTATTTCATCCCTCCAAAGAGCAAATATTCTGTTTGTTGACATTTTTTTACAGCTAATGAGCTGTCAGACAAAGCAAATGTTCAGATAATTGAACTAGAGCTTCCGTTTGGAGTCACATTACGTTACATTACGTTCTTTTCCTTACGATTGTCAAACGAAACGTGAGGTCGAAGCTCCATTGTGATAGCATGCATTGAATTCCTATGGCTGAACTCGTAAACGTCAGGCGAAGCCGTAGCTGAAGCGTGTTTGTGTTTCAGCCATTACAATTTGTTTTTTATCTCGCTCTTACTTTTTTTGTGAAAAGTGTTGACGTCCTCCATCTTTTTATTCATGAAACGCGAGGGATATAAAATGATGAAACGTCAAAATAAGTCTTCTTAAAACGATAGAAAGCGAACAAAAGCTAGCGATTAACTGGCTAACTATTTTGAGATTTAAAATAGAATTTCTTTTTTTCTTTTACTAAATATCAATCATCTCTTCTATAAGATTTATTTACAAACGTCAAAATCGTCACTTTGATGAAGTTGACATAAATGTTGTTTTAATTTTTGGCACTATTTTATAGAAAGAATTTAAATTATTGTTGGTACATTTATATGCATCTGCATTTGCAATTGTGAAGAAAAGCAGAGAACGTAATAGATGTGTGCCGAGCAACCAAATAGGTTACAAAATTAACTCCACGAATAAGAACATTTTCACGTTCATATCTAAAGGGTGATTTTTTTGAGGTTAGGATTTTCATGCATTAGTATTTGACAGATCACGCGGGATTTCAGACATGGTGTCAAAGAGAAAGATGCTCAGTATGCTTTGACATTTCATCATGAATAGACTTACTAACGAGCAACGCTTGCAAATCATTGAATTTTATTACCAAAATCAGTGTTCGGTTCGAAATGTGTTTCGCGCTTTACGTCCGATTTATGGTCTACATAATCGACCAAGTGAGCAAACAATTAATGCGATTGTGACCAAGTTTCGCACTCAGTTTACTTTATTGGACATTAAACCAACCACACGAATGCGTACAGAAGAGAAAATTGCGTCTGTTTCTCAGAGTGTTGCTGAAGACCGTGAAATGTCGATTCGTCGCCGTTCGCAGCAATTGGGTTTGTGTTATTCGACCACATGGAAGATTTTACGCAAAGATCTTGGTGTAAAACCGTTTAAAATACAGCTCGTGCAAGAACTGAAGCCGAACGATCTGCCACAACGTCGAATTTTCAGTGAATGGGCCCTAGAAAAGTTGGCAGAAAATCCGCTTTTTTATCGACAAATTTTGTTCAGCGATGAGGCTCATTTCTGGTTGAATGGCTACGTAAATAAGCAAAATTGCCGCATTTGGAGTGAAGAGCAACCAGAAGCCGTTCAAGAACTGCCCATGCATCCCGAAAAATGCACTGTTTCGTGTGGTTTGTACGCTGGTGGAATCATTGGACCGTATTTTTTCAAAGATGATGTTGGACGCAACGTTACGGTGAATGGCGATCGCTATCGTTCAATGCTAACAAACTTTTTGTTGCCAAAAATGGAAGAACTGAACTTGGTTGACATGTGGTTTCAACAAGATGGCGCTACATACCACACAGCTCGCGATTCTATGGCCATTTTGAGGGAAAACTTCGGAGAACAATTCATCTCAAGGAATGGACCGGTAAGTTGGCCACCAAGATCATGCGATTTGACGCCTTTAGACTATTTTTTGTGGTGCTACGTCAAGTCTAAAGTCTACACAAATAAGCCAGCAACTATTCCAAGCTTTGGAAGACAACATTTCCGAAGAAATTCGGGCTATTCCGGCCGAAATGCTCGAAAAAGTTACCCAAAATTGGACTTTCCGAATGGACCACCTAAGACGCAGCCGCGGTCAACATTTAAATGAAATTATCTTCAAAAAGTAAATGTCATGGACCAATCTAACGTTTCAAATAAAGAATCGATGAGATTTTGCAAATTTTATGCATTTTTTTTTTTTTTTAAAAAGTTCTCAAGCTCTTAAAAAATCACCGTTTACAACATGGAACTTCTTATAAACCAGATTTATGAATTTCTGTGCATTATTGTTCTAGTATCTCTCTCTAACTAATATGATTTAATAATTTGTCTTTCTCTTTTTATGCACATTTGCAGAACAATGTAAGCTCACAATAACAAAAACAAGCTTTCAAAACAATTAGGATTTTAATGTAATTGCATCATTTTTGTAAGTTTAATAAGTGTTTGTTTTGACAGGTTCTTATGATATAAATTATTAGCTGTCCCCATCAATTAGTTTTTTGACACCTCGTCTAGTATAAAAGTAATGGTTTAAAATTTTCAATAGTTTGAATAAGTCAGAATTAATCGGGTCTTCTGATAAGAACGTAACCACTTGGAATTCATTTTGTGAACGAACCCTTTAATTAGTTATCGAACTGTCATTGTCAATTTAAGGAACGACTTCGGCAAAATTTAAACCGAAATTTGGAGTACGTGGCCGAAACTTTAAGAGCGTGAACTTCGATTTTCTAGTTCGTAATTCTTGCTCAGCAGACAGAAGTGTATAATTTGAGTCTACTTATTTGTTGTGTGATGTTGACGTGTAAATGAGACAACGGGTTGGTTGAAGTGTTAAAAATATCATGGCTGAATCACAAATACGCTTCGGCTTCGGCTTCTTCTGCATTACGGTAGGCCTGCTTCGAGGTTGCTTTGAATGACATTTCTATTATTTCATCCCTTCAAATAACAAATATTTTGTTTGTTGACATTTTTTTTACAGCTTTTGAGCTGTCAGACAACGGGTTGGTTGACGTGTTGAAAATATCATAGCTGAATCACAAACACGCTTCGGCTCAGCTTCGTCTGCGTTATGGTGGGCGTGCTTCGAGGTTGTTTTGAATTAAATTTTTATTATTCATCCCTTCAAAGAGCAAATATTTTGTTTATTGACATTTTTTTACAGCTGTTGAGCTGTCAGACAAAGCAAATGTTCAGCAAATTTGAACTAAAACTTCCGTTTGGAGTCACATTACGTAACACTACGTTATTTTCTTACAATAATTGTCAAACGAAACGTGAGGTCGAAGCTCCATTGTGATATCATGCATTGAATTCCTATGGCTGAACTCGTAAACGTCAGGTAAAGCCGAAGCTGAAGCGTGTTTGAGATTCAGTCATCATAAGTCGTTCGTAGAAAGCTATAAAAATTCGTCATTTCGACGGTGGCATTTAAAAGAACTAAGCATCACTCAAATTATATTATGATTTATTTTGCGTAAAGAACTTGGTTTACATACAAGATAAAGCTGACTCAAGAATCGAAGCAGATATTTAAAGTGACTTATGTTTCCCAAATCAGTCAACTGTCAAGTATTTATTGCAAAACGCTTAAGTTACTATGACGAAAAATATTATTTCTAAAATAATGTCAGTGAAAAAAGTTAAACAACTTGGATTTGATGAAAATAGTTTATGGAGTTTTAGGCTTCGCACCAACTGGGCAAAATTTGAGCAACTTTCCCAAAATTAATCATCAGTTTTGTAGTAAAGAAGTTTGAATTATCGTAAATGTTCTCTTAAATTTATAAAAGTCATTTGAAACGACGAAGTAATATAATTTTTTTTTTTAAATATAATTAAAATAAAATTATGATGAAAATAGTTCATTAAGTTTTAGGCCTTTCACCAACTGGGCAAATTTGAGCAACTTTCCTAAAATTACTTACCAATTTTGTAATAAAGATGTTTAAATCATAATAAATATTCTCTTCCATTTATAAAGGTCATTTTGAAACGACGAACCAGTATAATTTTTAAAAAAAATTATTTAAAAAAATTACATAAGAAAGAAGATAAAAGCCACATAAAGGTTATAACAAAAATGGTGGTCATACAACTCCTTCTCCCTTATAAGAAAATGTACTTGAAGTAGGAATCACTTTAAGTGTCAAGTTTATGTACATTCTTAATCCTGTGTTGAATTTCAGTAAGTTCACCAAAAAAGGTGAGTTTCTCTACAATCGATCAACGAGTGGATTAAATGCTGGACCAAGATTGTACAACAAATGTTAAAATCTTCCGTGCTTATTTTTTTTTTTCAATTTCATGGAATTTTCTGTCAAAAAGACACGCTGCACATTTATCAAATTTATCAATAAAATAACAATCAAATCCAAACATATTTCAAAAATTCATCAATTCCTGTAGTGCTGCTCTAAAAATTTAAGAAATTTTGTCAGGAATTTAAGTTTTTTATCCCAATACCTCTGCAACATAACAACATCTTTACATATCTATACAAAAAGAACGCACACACAATGAGGGAATTGAATTATTGTAAAAATGCGATAATATACACATAAATATGCATATGAAACGACCAAGATAAATTTTTAATAAAAAAAGAAACAAATATTTTATAAAACTTCTCTCTGCATCACCAACCACCATCTCCATTCCATGCAACAAAAAAATAAGCAGCAGCAGCACCAAAAGAAGCAAGAAAAAAGAATCGTATGCGCAATTATCGGACGCATTATCGGCACGATAAACATTTCTACAGAGCAAACACAACAAAAAGCGCAACCATCATCGGAATGGTAATGGAATGGAAATCGCGCGCGCGATTCGCAGTTCGCACAACAAAAGAACCCAACAAACAAACGTCAAAAGTAACAACAACAAGTTGTATAGTAGATAGAGGCACAACACAACAATGCAACGCGAATGCAAGTTTTCAAAAAGAGAAGAAAACGAATTGGTGAGGGGACAACAAATTGTACGACACCATATTATAGTGGAGCTGGAGTGGAGTGGAGATGAAGATGATGTCCAACAAAAATAGAATTAAGCACACAAAAAGAACGCACACGGAGGAGACGAACGATTTGCACAATTCACAATACGAAGTGTTGCAGAAAAATTGACTTTACACTGATAGCAAATATTGAAACAGGCCCGAATTTCATTTAAGGCCCTAACACATGACATTTGAAATATTTCATAGCTGTCATATTAGGCAACGTTGAAGTGTCAAAGTATGAATATACCAAAGCACACAGTGATACATTGGACAGATTTATATGAAGCAACACTAGTCTATCTTATCTAAGGATATATTTGACATTTGTTGGAAGTTCATGACAAGCATTGAATGTTTCGTTCAAATAAAGCATTTTCCAATAAGAGCTTGACAACTTGCCCAATCAGAGAACGTACGTCAAATAGTCCATAATAGAAACCAAGATCCTTACGCAAAGTATGCCATTATCTGTCTGAATGGCACTGATATTTTCGAAACTTCAATCAACTCGTTGTCTCATTAACACGGCAACATTACACCACGAATATATAGACTCAAATTCTACACTTCTGTCTGCCGAGCAAAAATTACGACCTAGAAAATCGAAGTTCACGCCGCCACCTACTATAAATTTCAGTAGAAAATTTCCGGAAATTGTTCCCTAAATTGACAATGACAATTCGATAACAAATGAAAGGGTACGTTCACAAAAAAATCCAAGATTGATTCTTGTCATTAAAAGTGCTAAAACTAAAGGTTCCGTTGGTCCCTGACAACATAACTCGCACACAGGAATGTTTGAGAGTTGTAAGTCACTAGGCCTTAGTTCTCAACGGACTGTTGCGCTGCCTTAATTATTTATTTACTAAGGCGTGTTGAGTTCACTGGTTAAATTGACAATGACAGTTCGATGGTTAGTAAAAGAAAACATTCGCAAATTATATTCAAAGTTGTCAAGTCCCTATAAGAAAACCCGATATTCTAAGTGATATTAGCTTAATGGCTAAAACACAAACACGCTTCAGCTTTGGCTTCGTCTGACGTTTACGAGTTCAGCCATAGGAATAAAATGCATGCTATTACAATGAAGCTTCGACCTGACGTTTCATTTGACAATTATTGTAAGAAAATAACGTAGTGTTACGTAATGTGACTACAAACGGAAGCTCTAGTTCAAATTTGCTGAATATTTGCTTTGTCTGACAGCTCAACAGCTTTATGGCTAAAACACAAAAACGATTCAGCTTCGGCTTTGCCTGACGTTTACGAGTTCAGCCATAGGAATAAAATGCATGCTATCACAATGAAGCTTTGACCTCACGTTTCATTTGACAATTATTGTAAGAAAATAACGTAGTGTTACGTAATGTGACTCCAAACGAAAGCTCTAGTTCAAATTTGCTGAACATTTGCTTTGTCTGACAGCTCAACAGCTGTAAAAAAGTCAACATTTTGGAGGGACTCCCATTGGTTATAGGCTGTTTGAGCTACTTCCGCGATAAAATTAATTTTTTCGATTTCAAAACTCATATTTTTTGTATTTTAATGACAGTGCTAAGTGCCATTTTACAAATGTCATATTGGAACTGTCATTCAAAGCAACCTCGAAGCAGGCCCATCGTAACGCAGACGAAGCTGAAGAGTGTTTGTGTTTCAGCCATTACACTTGGCCTAAGTTAACTTCTGTTTCTATAAAGTTCTTTTTTCAGTTTATTTCAAGTCCAGTTAAGAAAGCCCTAGGTTTCGACCTTGGCATTTTTTGACAGTTCCTGATCTGTTTATCTGGATGATAGCTGTTGACAGTTGATTTTACGAGTGGCAGCAAATTTCACGTTGACGTTTAAAAAAAAGATCTTATGAACTCGGAGCTTTTTACCCCTGTACCTGGACATAATCCTTCAATACGGCCATGAGGACGATTGTTGCAGCTGTGAATGTTACACATAGAGAGAATGAAAAAAAAGTTGGTAGAGGCACCTTGGCCAATGTCAACCCGTATAGTAAAAAGGAAACAATACTGCGAGGTGATGCATATGCCTGATGCGCGCGAAGTGTTCATAGGAAGCCCTTTGGCAAGGCCCCCATATTCATCGGCAGATAGATGGTGTATGGAACCCACAGGTAGTTCTTGCCAGCATACACATAGATAGGCACCACCTAACAAAACAGCAGAGACGGGACCACCATAGCACAACCAATGAACTATAAAATCCAAACCATAATATTTCCACCGAAACCAGTGTTGGTTTGGTGAAGGTGATGGTGATGGGGCCGACCGACCATCCAGCCGATGCGACTTGCGACAACCATCAAATGCGGCGAAGCGACCCTGAGGTGAGGAGCACCTCACCAACAACCAACCCCCTCTTCAGCACCTTCATTTAAGCCACCTCTTCAATTCTAGACTATGAACGTAGTATTTTATGCGAGATAGTGTCAGAAGTGGGACAGGGACGCAACGGCAATGTAGCGTAGCGACAACGAGCGACGACGTCGGACGGACGGACAGACACCACTCGCGCGTTCGCATATTGACATCGCGCAGTCAGTTAACGTTTTGTTTTTACAAATTCTATACTTTATTATCACCCATCTAACAGATGTAATCTTTCACTTGGGCTTCATACGGTCTCCTCCTGCTGCCGCTGCTGCGGATGGATATACGAGTTTTTGGCTGACTCTCTCTCTATACAGATATCCCTCGATTGTGCTCCTCCACATCGCACCACACCGAACGTCCGTCCGTTCCGTTCCGTCGCGATTTGGTGGTGCTGCTGCTCCTGCGATGATGTGGATTGTATGGAATTCTTGTTATTTTCCAAGCGCAATCGATTGGAATCTCTAAAAAAGTTTGGTGTGCTGCTTGGGCTCTTGTGGACGGAGATTCGGACGGGTTAGTTGAAGATAACGAAAAAACAAAAACTACACAAAAATTGTATAAGAGGGAAGACAATAGTACAGAGCCCAAGAAAGGTGAGATGAAGAGGGCGGTCAAAAGGGGGGGGGGGGACAAAGGGGGATTGATTATATCAAATACATACAAACATACATATTTATCCACGTTTCTCTGTTATTCCGATTGGAAATGAGGAGATAATGGATTTTGCGTTTGCGTTTCCTTTTATGAATAGCAAATGTCAAATTTAAAATGAGTGGCAGGCCCAGGTAAAGTCACATAGTCAGGCAGTAGGCACACAGTCAGTGGGATTGAGGAAATATCTCGTCGGCCGTTTCGTCCGTCACCGTGCGTCTCGTCGTGTTGTGTAACCAATATTGAATTTGAAATAGGTTTTTGATTTTTGACGCGATGTCGTTGCTGTTATTATTATTGGGTCTTTAGCGGTATAGGTTTGTTTGTGCGAGGTGTTGGCCTGGCCTAAAGATGGATGAATGGATGGCGATGAAGGAAAAAACAGAGACGTGAAGTTATGACACCAAATTATGGACAATTACAAGGTTTGTTTCAATAATTGGAATATACTTTTGAGTAAATGAAGGATTAGGTGTTGTAAGCACTTTTAGGTATTTCTTGGAGTTAGTAATAGGTAGGAAATTTGAATTAAAATGGTGTTGTGCTAAGAATTCGTCGAAATAACGGATCTTCTTTCTGTCAAGTCATTTTTGCGTGACTAAATTAATAAAATAAGAAACTTCAAAAGTTATTTTCATTTTGAAAATTAGCAAAGCTGTCATCAGAATGATTAAGTGTCCTATAACACTTGGGCGTTGGATGACAGTGACATAATATGAGTGTTTTATTTTTAACTGACAGAAGTAGGTTCTGTACATTATACAACACATTTTTACTTGTTCTGCATCTATAGTTATAATGATGTCATAAAAATCATCGGTCATAGGAAAAACCACTAGAAATTAAGCTCTTTTTTTTTTCCTAAGACCGTATTCACACTGACATAAATGCACTGATGAGATATAAAATTATTTGTACACATAAAACAATTAATACGAATGGGTAGAATTGCTTCATATAGATATTATCACTAGATGTAAAATGAAACCATTTAACCAAACTGTCAAAACTATGACAAATAAAAGTATTGGAGATCGGGAAGATCAGTGTTGTAGATCAATGTTGTTTTTTAAATTAAAAGCGATGTGGAATTTACATGACGAAAAGAAGATGGAAGGGAAGGGGGAGTGATAACTTCAAAATTATATCACAAGAACTATAACTTTAATTATAGAAGTGGTATGCGGTACTTTCGGAAACCCAACATTCTATTAAAAGCTATAAAACCACCAATAATTTTTAACAAATTTGGCTGAAATTTCCGTTTATCAAAATCACAAGATTTGCGACTACAGACATAAAAAGTTAAAACATACGAAAAACTACTGGTGCGTTACGCCTTAGAGGTGAAAAAGTGAGAGAGGGGTTAAAAAAAGCTTATCAGTGAAATGGTAAAGAATTAAAGTATGTCCTGTTTACCGAGCTTTTGCACAGTAAGTGCATTTTAAGGTTGCTCTGAATAGGAAGTAAAAATTACTCAGAAATAGTTCTAATATGTAAACGTCCATTCCTGACAACACTACTCGCACAAAGGAATGGTTGAGAGTTGTAAATCCCTAGGCCCTGGTTCACAACGGACTGTTGCGCCACCCCATTTGATTTTTGATGTAAACGTTCATTAGTCATCAGTCATCACTCTGTGATCTGTGATTAAAGGGGCTGCGTATAGTGAAAATGGTGATCTTATCGTTGCGTTCAGAAGCTTTTTGAAGTGATCGCTTAGATTTTGCACTTGTAATCCTAGAGCAATGGTATTCGTGGTTCCATTTAAGGTTTTTACAGCCTTCCAGAATTCGGCAGAGCTACGGGTACGATTGATAACCGATACTGTCTCTTACTCAAACGCAGATTTTTCTACTGCACATATTCTTTTGAATTCAATATTTACTTCGGAGTACCGTTTTCTAAAAACAGGCAAGATTCGTGACCAGAATAGCTTTAAAAATTTGAATGATAGATCTCTATCTTTTAGGAATTCAGAATCAAACCACTTTTGCTTATAATTGGTTTTTTGTTTTGCTTTTTGGTTTGGTGGGTTCGATTTTTTCGTGATCTGCGTTAAAACCGATATACGTATCTTCAAGTTCGTTCAGTGCTTGAAGTTCTCTAATTTCCTAACATTAAGTAACACAGTAATTTCACTCCTCGTGTGAACACCCATTACTTGTGGTCGTACCCAAATTTAAAATTGGTTGATGTGTTATCACCCTTTTGTGCTTGGCTGTCAATTGAGTTGACAGCTATATTTCTCGAAGAGTTTGACATATAATACACATTGTTTTGATCTATAAGTTCATTCATTAGTTAGTTTAAAGAAGAAATGTCTTCAAAAATTGTTTTTAGAACATCGAGACCATCATTTTCACCACACTTGAGCCCCAACTTGGAGTCCCAGGTAAAAACTTTGTCGTCGCGAACAGCAATTTTTCCTTTCCGTGGGACCTTTCCTTATGCTTATATTTTTTCCTTTAAGGATATTTGAGTTTTTTAGCAAGTTCCAGGCTGTTTCACGAGACTTCATTCACATAATTATTTTTGCTCGAAGTGTGTTGCTGTTGCGTATGCTACAAGCGGATTCGACCAAAGAGCTTGCATTGGTTTCATTCAGAAGACCAGCTCAGATAGATTTAGTACGTACGAGGATGTAGGAGTATTTTAGTCCAAATCTTTGATTGTATAACTGATGATATTCGAGTGTATTTTTTCAATTTAAATAAAACAATTTTAATAATGTTGCTAAAAGAAAGAATTATCTTTAAAATTTTAAAGTTTAATGCAATAATTTCACGGACACCAAAACATAGAATGTAATTGTTTTTGTTTTTTAATTCACAATTGATAATTTTGTGTTAAAATAGTTTTTAATAACTAATTCAAATTATAAACAAATAAAAATGAAATAATACATAACAAATGCCCATGTTCTGCATTTCACTTATTGTGAATACACTTTCCGAAAGTTAATTTCAGTGTTCCACAATTCGTTATTTTGAATTACATTTTCGAACATGGAAATGGATGTTCTATATTTCGGTTCGAGGCGATTTCAAAGTTTTCGAAATCGAAATTCAGGCAGGGATTAAACCAAAGACATGTGAAATGACAGTTTTACATCAGAACCAAAATTAAAATGGATGATCCTTCAATTCTGACAGTTCGAGGCGATTTCGAAGTTTTCGAAATCGAAATTCGAACATGGGCGATATCATGTAAAATTATTAAAATATAAAAAATTAAACTTGGCACAACAGTAAAGTGAAAATAAGGAACTATGGTGACCTATAACTCTCAACCATCCTGGGTGCCACTAATGTTGTCAGGGATGAAGGGTACCCACCGTTTTTAGCCGAATCCGAAGAGCTAATCTGAGAAAACACTTTTCATGCCCAGAATTATTCTTGAAAGATTTATCAATTCTTCGCGAAAGGCAGTACCCGTGAACCAAAGACATGTGAAATGACAGTTCTACACACTAACCATCACGAAACGCTTACAATAAGCACTTTTAAACCGCCACCTGTCAAATGAACTGTCAGAGCTGCAAAATATGAAGTCTGTCAATGTTAGAAAATTTGATGCAAAACTCTCAAATTATATGCAATATTCATTTATGGTACGATCACATCTATCAAATTAATTGTCAAAGTGATGAATTAATGTTTAAAAAAAGGACCTTAGCCATTGGAGATAGCGAAATTCAATTACCACAATTTTAAGCACTACACTGAGTAATTTTATGAAAAAAGTTAACTGAAAAAATAAACTTACGATTACCGGTCAAGAATATCACAACCAAACCATAAATGGAATTACATAATATCTTCAACGGTTCATCAAAAAATAAAAACTCCACTTAGAAGAAGAACGAAGAAAAAAAAATATGTTATGATCCTTAATAATTGCCAACAAAAATATCTACCCTTTCCATACATTCACCCCTTCCAAAAACCATATACCTAGCTAGATATTAAAAACCACATTTCAAATCCTTATCGCCTAGCTCCGCATATCACAATTTCAAAAAAAAAAAAAAAAAAAAAAATATCCACTCAAAAATAAAACCTGGCAAAAACTTTATATATGCAGAGTGTTAGTCGAATGATAAAACCTAAAATCCTATTTTATCGCACACCCTACCACTTCCACTGCCTCATCCAATCCTTTCAGGACTTCGTTCAAATACCACTGAGAGAGAGATATTCTTTTGCTAGTGTTACAAAAAAGAAAAATAGAATAAAAACTGAACAGCAACCGATGACATTCTCTGAAGTATTTTAAAATTATTGCCAATAAAAATTTAATCTACAAAAGATTTTCCACCCCGTAACACAATCAAACATACAAAAAACCTAACACCACACAAACACATAGGAAAATACATAATATTTGAGCTGATGCGGCGACGGTGGTCACCATAAAATCCATTAGCCATTAAGAAGAATAAAAAAAAGGGGTGCAAAAAGGATATCATCTCGTGAACAGAAAGAACCAGGAGTTCTTATATTTTTCTTATACACAGATTTTGATGGGGCTGTTTTGCCATCATTAATTCTGGAGCTCTTCCTTCGAAGAAGATGAATCTTGCCTTCTCGCACTTTCATCCCATCTCCTTTTGGATGATGGTTGTTGTTCCTGATGATGTGATGCTAAAGCTAAAGCTAAGGCAATAGTTAAAGGCTTTTTGCCTGTTTTTATCTTTCGAACGCACTCCTGCCTGATATGTTGGTGGCTTTGGCATCTTCATGGAACATTGGAAGAAGTGTGCTGGGAGGACGAAAAAACCCTGCCAACAACCAGCACACCATAATTAATCATGTGGTAAAAGTTATTGTCATTCCTCTAGCGACGACAACGATGACTAGGTATATACTCTCTGTACGTTACGTCCGTTGTCGTCCTACAACGTACAACGTACAACATCGCCATCATTTTCTAATCCTTCAAAGGAGTATAAATTCACTACGTTATCTTCGATAGGGAGAGAGATAGAGAGAGAGAGAGAGTTAGAAATCCTTTCACCCATTACCATCTGTCAGCCAAAAGGTTCGACTCACTACCACCACGCGCCGCCACCAACGTTTTCGAAGTTGTTTTCATGATGAAGAAATGCATTCCTATGTCCTCTTATCCTTTACCCTCTATAGAAGACGTTGGAAATCGCCTTTCCAAAGGATTATTTTTATATTATCCACCCAAATATTGCAATTTGACTTGCGGAGACATAAAAATGTGAATTGATTTTGTAGAGTATACAAAACCACAACCAACGCCAACGAACGGTCACCCACTCTGAATGTCATTCTTGGAAACTTGGGATGACGGAAGAAAAAGGACTTCTTTCACCATCATCAAAAGAGAAAGGGAAACATCAGAAAACAATTTTATGTGTTCCACTTTGATATCTAAAATATCAGCCAGCTTGCAGTCATCTAACCCTCCTCATTCCACGGCCAGAGCCGCCCAAGTTTAACTTATATACGATTTGATAGGGTTGCAAATGGTTGGTTGTTCATTGTCCACATAACTGTCTTCTAGGACGTATGTATACATTATTATTATATTTTCATATTTTCTTGGAAAGGAAAAGATTTCATTGGTTTTGTTGTGTTGAAAAAGGATGACGAGGACGACCATCAGGACAACGACGACGACAACGTCTTACAGTGTCCAACTCCTTCTCCTTCTCCTCCTGATCCTTCTCTATTTTGGAAGGTATAGTCTTTTGTATGGGTGTTGGTTGGTTTTTCTTATCTTTGGCGACCAGACGCTTTTAAATGTACAATCTTAGGGTTCAGCGAAGTCATATCATCATATAGTACAACAAAAAAATGTTAACTTGTCGCTTCGGTTCGCTTCTTCATCATCATCTCTCCACTCTCCACACTCCACCCGCTGTCACCGTATAATCTATAGACCAGCTCTTCCTGATGGCAACCCACATTTCATCATTCAATTTATATCCTTTTTACACATATTCCCCGCATCATCAACTATATCTGCATTTTTTGTTCTATTATGGGTGAGAGGGAGATATAAGATGAAGAAAAAATTGACAACTCGCTGAAGCTGTCATCTTTGGGAGCATCTTTTAAGTTTGAAAATTGAAAAAAAGGGTGCGTTTGGTGGTGTGTATTATGCGGTGTTAAGTAGGTATATATGTGTGTAAAAAAAGGACACGATAAGGATATAGCTAATAATAATGACGACATAAGAATAAGATGACAAAAAATGGCCAACATTGACTTTCGACTTGATGCGATGATGGTAATGACAATTCTGTCTATTGTGTAGAGTTAAGTTCCATATATAAATATCGTCGTTTGGTCGTCGGTCCAGGTCTCTTTTTTCTATCAAATATTTACGACTTTACACACAAAAAAAAGGAAAAAGAACTTGTGGGGGGTTGTGGAGTTATATGGTTATTTAAGAAAGACCTTGAGTACGTATACTTGAGTTATTTCATACTCAAGGATATAATAATATATTAACGATGGGTAAATATTTGTGGCACCCTATTTTTATTTTATTTTTTTTAAGGGTGAGTTAAAACTTTATTCAGACTTTTGTGGTTAAGACACGTACGTCAAACTATCCAATGTTTGTATATAGTGTAGAGGTAATTGAATTGGGAGTTATAGTATTTTTGTGACTGATGGGGAGGTGTAAAACAAAAACAGTTCATTTCGAAATCACTTGTAAATCAATGTTACGCCAAAACTTAACAATTCGATTTTCTCGTTTGTAAATGTCACATTAAAGTAGTATTCACATGAGCGCCACCAACGAACGACGAATGAATTACAAAATGTGAGGTTAAATACGTTTGAAGACATATTTCCACACAAATTTTTAACAAAACGATAGCAATAGAGTTTCTATTTGATTTATGATGCATACTTTTACTTTTCAATATCATATATTAAAAAATTTAAGAAAACAAATTCATTCGTAGCGAAAAAAATTGTAGTTGATACGAACTGTCAAAATTTATTCGCGTTCCACATTATCCACATTCGTGCGTACTTAACCTAAAAAAATGATTCTTGTTTTGGTTTCGGTGGTGAATAGTGTTTGGCTGCGGTTTCTTGTCAAACTTCATTTGCGGCGAATTAAAAACTCTCATGTCAAAGAAATGTCAAAATCGACGAATATTCGTTCATTCGTTGGTCGTGCTCATGTGAAAAGTGCTTAAATGGATTTTTCACGTTGTGCAATTTGTGAATATTTTAGATGTAAGTATGGGAACAATTTAATGGTTATTTGGCATATTTTTCAAAGATGTGGAGAGATGGAGAAATTCGAAGTTAGCAGCACTTTATTCTGACAGCTAATGTGACAGTTCTCGGTTGTTTTTTTTTTTTACTCGTACGATAGATGAAAGTTAGCTTATTTTGCACATTTAAATTAACTGTTATCCGTTTTAGTTTTTTTTTAAGAGGCGGTAAAATGTTGGTTCGTAACATTTTTCTGACAGCCAATGTGACAGTTCTCGGTTGTTTTGACGTTGAGGTTAGTTCGATTTGACGATAGATGGAAGTTAGCTTATATCATACATTTAAATTTTCAGTTATCCGCTTTCGTTTTTTTTAAGAGGAATTAAAATTCTAGTTCGTAATATTTTTTTGACAGCTTATGTGACAGTCTCGGTTTTTTTTTGACATTGGGTTTAGTTTTATTTGAAGATAGAGCGAAGTTATAACAAGTATTTTAATTTATTTCGACTTTTTCGGAGATAATCTTGTTAAGGTGTTGGTTAAATTTAGCAATGACAATCTATTAGGCACTATCGTTCAAATATTGGAAATGGCACAACTTTTGTCCTGATAGAAATATTTTTCTTAGTTATAAGAACGACCAAAGAAGAGGCGTCAAAACTGGAGGTCTAAAGGTGACAAGTAATCGTCATTATTGTTTTGGTCACATTCACAATTAACAATGTTGTTTATGTTGTTTGAGTTAATTGACAGTTTTTTTTTGTTAATTTGAATGAAAACCAACAGAAAATTACAAGGAAATGTCAAATCAAAAAGGAATTTGACAACTTGCCAATCCAAATCGAATGTTCCATCGGCTCCAATCCTTTAGTCAGTTTATGGGTTTTAACCAATATCCTAACGCAAAATACACCATAATGTGGTCTGAGCGTGGCCGAATTCTTGAGAAAGCCGTGGAATTGACTGATTTCTGCACTAAGTTCGTTATCGGTTGTCTACAACGATGAGAGTTAGGCCTACAAAATGGAGTTAACGCTTTTAAAGTTAAGGTCACCGACTGCGAATTTCGGTAAAATATTTTTGAATACGTTTCTCGTTTGTGTACTCTGCCATATGATGGAAATGTTGAGTTTAATGAATAAATTGACAATGACAGTTCGATGTTTAGTGAAAGGGTGCGTTCACAAATTAAACTCAAAGTTGTCAATTCCATTTTAGATGATCTGATACTTATTGACTATTATATTTTTAAACGTATGATGTAAACATTGAGTTAGCATGGACCTGAACGATTCAATATTTTGTGTACAATGTCACTAATTTGGTGCGTCAACAAATTTTGTACTGAATTGACGCTTAAAACGTCAAGTGTCAGAATTATTCAATAATTTTAACCCTACTTGTTACAGACAACCGTAAAGGTGTTGAAATGCGTATGATGTTAACATTGAGTTAGCATGGACCTGAACGATTCAATATTTTGTGTACAATGTCACTAATTTGGTGCGTCAACAAATTTTGTACTGAATTGACGCTTAAAACGTCAAGTGTCAGAGTTATTCAATAATTTTAACCCTACTTGTTACAGACAACCGTAAAGGTGTTGAAATGAGCGATGATTGTTAAATGAAATTGGTAGCACTGTTTTCCATTGCGTACGATATGACGTTTTTGCTAAGTTAGTATTGTTTGATTTTATTACCCATGATGATGATTGGTGCAGAGACAGAACGCTAGCTTTTTCAAACAGTCCTCTCAATTTATGGCTGAATCACAAACACGCTTCAGCTTCGGCTTCACCTGACGTTAACGAGTTCAGCCATTTAGCTTCGACCTCACGTTTAATTTGACAGTCGTAAGCAAAAGAACGTAATGTAACGTTATGTGACTCCAAACAGAAGCTCTAGTTCAAATTTGCTGAACATTTGCTTTGTCTGACAGCTCAACAGCTGTAAAAAAATGTCAACAAACAAAATATTTGCTCTTTGGAGTGATGAAATAATACAAATGTCATTCAAAGCGACCTCGAAGCAGGCCCACCGTAACGCAGACGGAGCCGAAGCGTGTTTGTGATTCAGTCATTAGTGTCAAAGTTCTAAATCTTAACCAGAATTTGTGTGAAGGGAAATAGAAATGTTTTGACATTATATTTCTATAAAAGAAAGAAATAGTATGCCTCTTAGAACAATAATGGAGGCAACTGATGATAGTATTCGCGTTTATTTGATTACTAAGTGCAGAATGTCTTGACAGGACTTGTATATGTAAATGAATTTAAATTATTTGCTTGTGATACTATTTTTCACTATTGTTGTTAAACATTAGGGTAATCTATCTCTCTCTGTAATACATACAAATAGAAGATGTCGTATATCACACCGCAGCAGCACAGCATCGATATACCGTTCCAATACTTGACAAATGGTTTAGGGAAGCAACAGCATAGGATCCCAAAGAAACAGAACGAATGGTGACACCCCTCAGCCTCATCAATTTATTTCAGTGAAATTACCAAGAAGAAAGAGAAAAGTTTCAAAGAACAAACAGACAATAAAAAGAGAAAAACGAAAAAAAAACAAAGCGCACAAAACACAACACTCAAGCTTAGTGTACCACTAAAAATGCAAAGCGATTTCCAATTGATTCCTGAACGCCTTCAGTTTCAGTTTGGATTGGATTTGGATTTGAATGCCGTTCCCTATATAATCTTTGTATATCTCTTATAGCCATATCCCTATCCATATCCATATCTGTGGTGCAGCTTTCGCTCCAGAATCTCACACTGCCCGCCGCCGCCACCGCCCGTGCTGCTGTCACTTTCGTCCTTCAAGCCACCACCGCGGCGGCGCTGGTGTCCATAAAGTTTCAATATTGGCCATGCTGTTGCTGTGTCGTTGTTATTGTAGCCGTGTTGTGTTTGATGATTCCAATCCGTATCCGAATTGTGTGCGTTCCGTTGGTGATTTAGTTTTTTGTAGACTTCTTCGCTTTTGCATGATTTTTTTGTTCTTGTTTTTGACTTTTTGTTTCGTTTGTTTCAATTCTCTTCTGCATTCTGCTTATTTGTGAGATATTTATTGCCACAGATCGCCAGCTGATATACACACATGGACACATAATATAATGTGGTTGGAATGGCCGGGTCTGTCGTGGCCGTGGTTTACGAGATATGCCCGCCACCACACACTTTCATTCCCTTACTTCTCCGCTAGGTGGAGTCGCTTCGCTTAGTATATTTTTTTATTTTTTGATGATACGTCCTTTGTGTGATACGGTTTTTTGAGATTTTTTTTCCTGGTTGATTGTATGATGGTGGCTCATTGTGGTAGGAGTAGGTTTTCACTGTGCGGCTTTCGGCAAGGCACACAATACCTCGATACACAACACTCTGTATGTGATGGAGCAATATAATTGTTGCAGAAATCATTTGCCGGCCGGCCGGGTGGTGGTGCTATGGTTGCATGGTTGATGTTGGCGCAAAAACACCACTCCTTGACTTGAGAGAATCAGCTCACTATACCACCAGCACCATCACCACAACTCCGGCCCTTCTTATCCTCATCCACATCACCTCACTTTTTGGATCAGCTAAAAAACGCGACCCTATACGATATATAAAAAAAAAGTATGCGGCGCGCGGTGTAAGCCTACCTGCCAATAGTTATCACTTGGTACAATCTGCGGCAGGAATCTTGTATTTGTTTGTCGTTGGGGGTATTGTTTCGCGTATTAAAAGTTAAATATTATATGTTGTTTGTGCCCATATGTTTATGCCGATATGTGTGTTGGTATTTTTTATTTGACGGAGAGTTCAAGTGGCTAAGAAAAGGTGCAGAAGGTATCGGAGAAGTCACCTCGGGGCAGTTTAGGCGGTCTGTGAAGGTAATAAACCATCAGACAATTGGTATCAATATTTCGAGGAGACCGTTAACTACATCAACGATGACGACGACGACGGACTGCAACCCGCCACATCATATAAGGTCGGTATTGTAGGGTACATTGTATCTGTATGCATTTATATTTACCCCAATTATGCTTACGATAAATGCTATAATTTCAAATGAAACTCAATAAAAGGAGGCGGGGACTGAGCGGCACTGTTGCTTGTTTTTAAATTTACAGTTAGTTAGGAACTTAGTTAGAAAATTATATTTTTGACATGTAAATGAAGTGTGAACTTATGACAGACAACTTAGAGTATTGATTTTGCATAATAAAGGGTGTTTCTATAGACGTGTGGTTTTCATGAAGAAATAAAATCCATTTAATTTTATGGCCAAAAATTAAGCCTTTTGAAAAGAAAAGTAAGCAAGTGTCCGCCACGAATGGCTCAAGATATTTTAGCCTAGAGACCCAATATCAGTAATAATTTTTAATGCAAGAAACATTTAATGACAGTTGATATGACACTTCTGCTTACTAAAAGATAGTTTGATTTTATAATTCCAAGGCGTCAATCGTTTCGGGCTTACCAGCTGCGTAGACAACAGCGATGTCAGCTGTAAAGAGGTTGTAAGAGTCAAGAAAGTTTCCTTTGTTTTTAAGCCAATCCAACTGAGGAAAACCGGAATAAGTTCAAGCAAGCCAGGAAGGCCTGCAACGCCCATATTCGACGGACCAAATTTGCACGTGACCTAAAATTACGGCAAAAAATACTGCAATGTCCCAAAGGCAATAAAAATGTTTGGTCATTTGTGAAAAACATGAGGAATTCTTCCTCTTGCTTGGTTCCTACGCTTGTTGTCAATGACACTCCATTTGTTAGTTCTTTAGAGAAAGCTAATCTCTTCGTTAGGCACTTCGCGTCAATTCAACGCTGCCGCCTGTCATCGAGCGTGTTAGTAATTCTATAGGGCCAATCTTTTTTCGGACTCGTACTGTGGCGAGAATCCTAAAAGATCTTAATACACATAAATCCGCTGGTCCGGATCCCCACTGTTTTTCTGAAGAGGTTTTCTTCAACGCTGGCAAAACCACTGCGTAAGCTTTTTCATCTATCCTACTCCTTTGGTCTCGTTCCGAGAGGATGGAAAACTGCATTTGTCCAGCCTATTCCCAAAACGGCTAATCTTCCTCACCCTCCAATTATCGAACGATTGCACTTACGTCTCTTCTTTCCAAGGTCATGGAAACGCTCGTAAATTATCAGCTTACGAAATATCTCAAAGACCCAAAGCTTCTCAAAGACCGGCTTTCGCAGCAATAGGTCCACTGGTAATCTCAAGGTTCATCTCACCGAACAGTGGAGCAAATCTTTACATCGTTTTGGAAAAAGTAAAATCATTTCACTTGATATTTCAAAACCATTTGATAGGGCTTGGCATCAAGCTCTCTTATCGAAAAAGCGTGCTTTCGGTTTTCACGAATCCCTTCTTCAATGGATTAGTAATTACCTTTCGGATCGTTCAATACAAGTAGTATTGGATGGATTCAAGTCTGAAAACCATAAAATAAATGCTGGTGTGCCTCAGGGCTCTGTTCTATCTCTAACACTCTTTCTCATTTTTATTAATGATCTTCTGTCTGCAACTTCTAATCCAATACATTGTTTCGCTGACGATAGTACTCTTGGCTTTTCATATTCGTTTTCAGATTCACGTCCCTCACCTGCGGATGTGGAACTGCAACGACAAAATATGATAAGCTCATTAAATCCGACCCAAACAGCATTGTACATGGGGATTAAAAAACCGCGTGGAATTTAATGCTTCGAAAACGCAATGCTCTCTTGTATCATTAAAGCGAGATACACCCCCTTGCCATTATCCAGCATGGCGCTTGCATCGAGAAGACTGAACATCTCAATATTCTCGGTATGTGTATCACCAACCACCTTTTGTGGCATGATCACATACACGATGTCGCCAAAAATGCCAAAAGATGTTTGGGTTTTCTAAGGCGATCCAAGAAGTTTTTCTTGCCCTCTGATGTGGCTGTTATCTACAAAACTTATATACGGCCAAAGCTTGAGTATAACTCTCATATCTGGGCTTCTGCACCTGTAACCTACTTAAGCCTCTTAGGATCATTTACGACGATGTTCAAGCGGTTATTGTTTCTTGTCTTACCCTTTTTTAACGTTATTTAAACGGTTTAATATCCCCTTAAGTGTGCGCTTATTATAAAAAAAAAACATTATTCAAGTGACAAATGTCAAAAAGACTAACCCCGAAAAAAATATTTCCCAGATTAAATACAACACGTCTAAAAAAACATCTGTTACAAACAGAGTTTAGAATAAATACCGAGATTATCTATATTCCATATTTTCTTGAAAATTAAGCTAGATTTATGTATGTATTTGTAAGATTTAGAAGAATCAGGTTACAAGAGTGGCAGGTGAATTCCTTGAAACCCGATCGATGGCTGTTGTCAATCGATTGTTAATTTATAATTACCCTTTTCAACAAACAAAACAAGAATGGTATAATTTTGAGGTTAAATTGAGCGGGAACAATTTATTTGTTGCAGTGTGGATTGTATGTGGAACGCGAATAGAGTTTGACAGTTCGCAGCAACCACACTACTATTCGTTACTACCAAATGTTTGTATTTATTTATTATTTGAGAGTCAATAAGTTTCTTATAATTTAAATGTGTTTTTGTTTGAATTTGACTTTTTAAAATGTGTAAAATCACATTTGTTCGTCCATTCGTAGTTCGATCTTATGTGCAAGGCCCTTAAGTTAATCTTAAGGTAGTAAGATTAGAATTTTTATTGTCAAAATAAGAGAAATTAAAAACAAAATAAAAATTGGTTGTCGCGAATTGCAATCTGATTGTAACTAACTGTCAAACTCAATTCGCGTTCCACATACGATCCACACTTCAAGAAATAAAATATTCGCACGCTTATTAACCTTAAAATTTTATTCTCGTCTTTTTTTTTGGGTCTGTAATGAGGAATAAAAGCAAACCATGTAAACCATAATCGCCGAATTTTCGTTCAATCTTTGGTAGTCCTTTAAGCATTTTGCACATGAGGTACGAACTGCGAACTGTGGATGTTCAAATATTTTGACTTTTCTTTCACATGAGCTTTATTTCTATTCGCATAAAGCGACGAATTGTCAAATTATATTTACCATTTTCAACAAACAAAACAAGAATAGTATAATTTTGAGGTTAAATTGAGCGCGAACAATTTATTCGTTGCAGTGTGGATGGTATGTGGAACGTGAATAGAGTTTGACAGTTCGCAGCAACCACAATGCAATTCGTTACTACCAAATTGTTTTTACAAAATTGTCTTGTTTTAGAGAATAAAATGTAAATTTTATTATTCTAACATAAGTGTCAATTGGTTTCTCATAATTCAAATGTGTTTTTGTTTGAAATTGGCATTTTAAAATGTGTCAAATCACGTTTGTTCGTCCATTCGTTCATTCGTTGTTCGCTCTCATGTGCAAGGCCCTTAACGTAGTCAAACAGGGTTCAAATGAGGGGATATATTTGAGATTTAATATAATTAAAGAAATTTCTTCTTTTACCAAATTGTGGATTTTAGTTTTTGAGTAAGAGCAAAGTATAGGGTTTTCAATTAGAGGGTTTATTTTGAATAGTCCGTCTTTTGGTCAGCTATAATTTCTTAACATTTTAAAATAAAATACTATCAACTCAAAAATGGACCATACAAGCTTGTCAGAACGCACACCGAAATGTGCACACACCTCGAAGAATGCTTCACTTAAGGCTTTTAAATTTTTTAGATTGGAGCCGTTGTTAATGACATATCTTTGCCATAAAATAAATTTAAATTAATTCCTCCTAAAAATACAAATTTCGGTATTTAAAAATTAATCCTTTTATTGGATAACCCGATAATTTAGAATCCAATATATTTGATGCTTAGCAAAGGTTTTAAAAAACCATAATTATGATTTAAAATCACGAAACAAAATATAAACCAGCATAAAAGTGTTCATATATGCGTTTCGCCTCGATGTAATGGTTGGGCTCATCAGAAGATTACACCTTTTCTCGAATAAATTAAAATTCCATATAATCCGAGTTACATAGAGCAACTGCGAATTATATAGTTGCAACAAGTCTTCAAAGAAGATAAATTGTAGCCATTTTTATTGCCTCGCTATGGGACCTTTGAAGAAGAAATATTTGACTTTTAACAGTCGAATTGTTTTTTCCTGAACACCGTTTATTTTAATAAATATGATTTAAAATCACGAAAATAAATATAAACCAGCATAAAAGTGTGGCTGTTTAAAAAACAGGAATGAAGCGCGGCCATGTTGATTTCTGAAAGCATCCCATGCTTTCTTATTTTGACGTTTTGCCTGGCAACTTTCAGAAAGGTGTGTTCGTTTAAACTATTTACAGAAAATAATTGATTCAACAAAATTTGAGTAAGAAATAATACATTAAATAATTAAACAATAAACACAGAGAGTAAAATAAACGAAATGACATATTCGACTGATGTCAAAATGTAGTAGAATGCCCTTAAAAAAAGTAACTTAACCACATATGGTGGATTTGTTATTCGTAAGAAATAAAATCTTATCTTAAGCTCGTTTCAAACTTTTAAGATTACAAATGTATAAAGCTATAATTATTTCCGTTAAAGCAGGCTACAATATCAAACTTGTCGTGATTCATGTGACGGACAGACATGACGCAATGTTTTTTTTTTCTATATTATTATTTGTGCTATCGAAATAAAAACGTTTTACTATAAAGGTATTAGAATTTCTTCAAGTAATAATCAATAATTGGTATGTCTCATAATTTTACCTCATTCAGTAAGTAAAACATGAAGAAAAAAAAATAATAAAATTCGTTTAGTCATTCTTCTCATTATGAATGCAAACTTAATTACATTAGCAAAAAAGCAAATTATCTTAATCTCATTTCTGATCGAAATCTTTGGTCCTCGTCTAAGTAGACTTTTACATACACCTTACAGTGGTAGAATAGAAAAAGTACCAACTTTATAAACAATTTTTTCTTCTACCAGAATTAAATTTAAGTAAATAAAAAACCATTATCCAGGGATGCCACTGTATATCGAATCCAATAAAATATAAAAATTATAATCAATATCTGTTGTATGACAGTCATCATCGCCAGGCAGACCACTTACCTCTTTCCACAGTCATATCTTCAGCAGTGTCTTGGCATTCACCTGTAATACGAGATGAAGAAAACGTTTTAGAAATTTGAAACTAAAGAAAATATAAATACAAGAAATAAAAAACTAAACTATCGAAATAGATGAAGTTTTAGATAAAAACACTTTGAAAGAAAAACAAAATAATATAAAATATCCCTCTCACTTGATACTCTATAAAATATTTATATGCTTTGATATAAGTTTACTAAAGAAACAAGATTTAGAAAAAATAAGTCTGGAAACACAACCGCGTCAACGCCAGATACATCATAATCTGATAAATATAAGTTTTTAATATTTTTTGCATTTCCGGTGAACTTATACTTAATAATACTGGATATATAAGTTTAAGTTGTTCACACTACTTGTAGACAGGAGAGTAGTCAGGAATAAATGTGTTGGGGGTTTTACCACGAATTTTGACAACTAACAGTTGTCATCTTGAACAGAAATGTGTACTAATCTTTTGCAGTTGATGTGTTTGGTAGATTCCCAACTTGACAGTTCACAGTATAAACTCGTGTCATCACTGTTCTGTACTATGAAGTAAAGTTGTCTTTTAGAAGTGAAGAAGTAAGAAAAAGTGACAGCATCCGTAAGGATTTGCCGCCCAACGTTCGTCAAAAAAGGGCAAAGCTTATCCCTTCAAGGATTGACTTGCGCGAGAAGTTTTCGAAGGCACAAATGAAAATAGCCTTGAGAGACGACAAGTAGCATGTAGGGTCGAAAATATTCACTTGGGATTCATCAGAGGGACTAAAATGTGGTAGAGAAAACGGTGTAAAAATAATCCATGAAGTTTTTGGAGAATTACCGGCGTCCTTAAAAAAAATTAATGGTGAATTACAAAATCATAACACACATGTGCACAGAACATCAATGTCAACGTCTTCTGGATCTGACAGTACATTAAGTTAACCATCAAAAGCACCTAAAGGCGTAAGATCACCAAGAACAACCGCTGTAACCAATTTAGGCGCACACACAAGTAGGAGTGTACACGGGCCATCTTTTTGAGATAAATCCGTTTACCAGAAAAACAATAATATAATCTATTAAATTTAAAAATATTAAGTTATAATGTGTCGGGTCTAAAAAATAAACAGTTATTTGTAGAATTTTTCAATTATGTTAAAGAATTTGATATTTTGTCATTATTTGAAACACATTTTTTAGATAATGAAGAAGTAAGATTTAAGAAGTTCAAAGTATTGGTTTGCCTAAAAGCTAAAAAGAACAGCTGACTCATAAAGTAATTAAATGTGTGCGTGACATTTCCCCACAAAATTCTTTTTTTACATTGCATGTATGCTTCAATAAACCAGAATGTTTTCCGTTGCTAAGCTGTCAAAAAAAAAACAGCAAAACTAAAAGCAATATGGCGGCATGAACAAATTTGGCGTTTTTCTTTTTTACTTCAGAGCTGAGCACTGAGCAGAGTCTGAACGAACAGAGATCAGAGTAGAGTTCTGAGTAGTGTATGTTCATAGAAGCTGTCATGATTTAAAATGTCGTCTATTTGAAGGCGTCCAAAATGTTCTTTAATCAAATTAATTAAAAAAAACAGTCACAGCGTAGGTCCATTTGACACCTGAAATAAATTTGATTCATAAAAATGCTATATGCAATTAGTTTTTTCTAAATTATCTTTCTTTCTGCAGCGACCAGCCTGTTCCGCCATTTTTATTGGTTTGACAATGATTTTTTTTTTTAATTTCCCGGCTTTCAAATATCAAATTCTGAGCTCAAGGAGCGCGCTGTGAACATGTTCAGAACTAAAAAAGAAACACGAATATGAAGCTCTGAACGATCAGAGCTCAAAAACAAACACAATTATTTTTTTTGACAGTTCGAGCTCTGCTCTGAATTAAAAAAGAAAAACGCCAATTAAAGTCTAAATGTCATTCATTTGAGACGCGTTCATTGAGAGTCACATCATTGGCAGAACTATAAAAGAGTATGAGAAATATTTAAATAAAATGTATTATGATGAGGTTTTAATTGAATTACAGTTAGAAATATTTCAAATTTGAATTAAATTTGTTCACTATTGTTGTCTATTAATTACATTTTCAAAATCCTAAAAGAGATTATGCTTAAAAACATTTATTTGTCATTTTGACATTTAAGAGAAATTTGCTCACCGATTTCTCAACTCTGAAATTTTATGATATATTGCCCCAAATATTTTCAATTTATTTTTTGCAGGGTCTTTTAAGAAGAGGTTCATTTTTATAATTAAAAAGGGTCTTTTTTCAAGATAGATCAATTATGGCTGAAACACAAACACTCTTCAGCCTGACGTTTACGAGTTCAATTATAGAAATTCCATACATGCTATCACAATGGAGCTCCGACTTCACGTTTCGTTTGACAATCGTAAGGAAAAGAACGTAATGTAACGTAATTCTACTCCAAACTAAAGCTCTAGTTCAATTATCTGTACATTTTCTCTGTCTGACAGCTCAACAGCTGTAAAAAAATGTCAACAAACAAAATAATTGCTCCTTGGAGGTGATGAAATAATAGAAATGTCATTCAAAGCAACCTCGATTCAAGGCCACCGTAACGCAGAAGAAGCTGAAGCGTGTTTGTGATTCAGCCATTAATGTTTTATTTCTTTATAAAAAGAAATGTAGACCATTAAGATGGAAAACTATATCAGCCTTTTTTAGTAATAATGTAGACTTTACAAATCAAATATCAAAGTAAAATATGGCATCATTTTTTATTTTTAGCCCAATTCGTTTTTCTCAGATAAAGCATTTCGTGCAGGTACAATAATTGGGCTTTTTGAGTTAGACTTAAAGCATCGATTGCATTTGATAATTAAAGATGCATTTGTTGCTGGTTTTTTTTTTTTTGTAAAATATGACAGCTGTCATATTAAAGTGACAGCTGTCTAAACACACTTTATAGCCTTGACAAAACTTTGGATTCACCTAGACACAATAGCAAGGAAATTTAAACTAAGGGAACAGATTTATTTTTACTAAACTGTTCTAATAAATCTCAAAAAAAGTGACAGCTGTCTAAACACTCTTTATAACCTTGACAAAACTTTGGATTCAACTTGACATAATGGCAAGGAAATTTAAACTAAGGGAACAGACCCATTTTTACTTAACTGTTCTAATAAATCTCAAAAAGTACAGTTTCACGATAAACAAAAACTAAGGAGACAATCAAGTTTTCACTATTGGAAAATACTTCAGAAAAAGTTGCAATTACAAGTTTGAAGTGTAGGTTGTATTAAGATCTTCTGTCACTTCTGATAGTTGCAATTACAAGTTTGAAGTGAAGGGTAGATTAGGATCTTCTGTCACTTCTGATAGTTGCAATTACAAGTTTGAAGTGAAGGCTGGATCAAGATCTTCTGTCACTTCTGATAGTTGCAATTACAAGTTTAAAATGAAGGATGGATTAGGATCTTCTGTCACTTCTGATAGTTGCAATTACAAGTTTGAAGTGAAGGCTGGATTATGATCTTCTGTCACTTCTGATAGTCCAACGTATTGACAATTATTCTAAACTTATGTACAAGTGTTCATTTTATTGAAATATTTTATCAATTATTATCTTGGATACTTACGTGACAATTTAATTTGTGTATAATGTTTAAGCAACTAACCTACAACTTTTACACAAATATTTTATCTGTATTTTGCGCTGTCAAAAAAAACTCTATTTTATCGCATGAATATTTAAAAATAAATCACTGATATGCAAAGACAAGTAAATTCTTGTCAATATTATAATCAGTAAAAAGCCATTAATATATGGAATTTGAATTATCTTGGTAATTAAGTAATAAATTTTACGCATTTTTTTAAAATTGTAAAACAATGTCGACAGTATCAAAGTTGTAACGCACTAAAACCAACGAATCGCTATAATTGCTTCAACTTTGACATTTCGTTCTGTCATTTATCAACTCGATATAATGAGCGAGAAACTACATGCATTCTTTTTTAAAATAACTATAGTTGTTTCTTATCTTTTTACAAAATGTATGTATGATATTCTTATATGAATATATGAGTGTATAAAGTTCAAGCCCCTCTTTGATCACTTTCTAAACTACGTTCTTGTGGATATACACAAATACAATTTTGAACGCGTATTGCGGGTTCTTATCTTTGAATATTTTACTTTTTTATTTTTTCAACTTGTTTGTAGTTAGTTATACATATCTATACGTGGTAATGCTGCTTTTAGCTTGAAGCTAAAACGTATAGAAGTTTGTACGAAAGTTGAACTTAGCCAAGCACGAACAAAGAATAAACGAACTCATACATATATTCGTATAATAATAACAAAAAAAAAAATTATACAACAGAAACAAAATAATAAAACAAAAAATTCCATTTGGTTGTTTTTAAAAGATTAATTGATTCTTATCAATGCGCAGATACATTTATTTATATCTAGATAATAATATGCCGCTGTTTGCTGCGACTAAAAGATACATACAAACATTATAACTCATTTTTTGTTGTTGTTATTGTCGTTTCTTTATCATAAACTGAATCATCCATGGTTCTTCTTGTTTTTTTTTCTTTCTTAAAGTGCTCTTAATATCTTTTTGTGGTTAATGTTGTTGTTGTTCTTTATTCCAGATACACCGTTAATTTTTAAGTGAATATATGTTTGAGGTTAAAGATAAAATTAAATGCGATATATAACGGGCCTATACTCATTCTATACACTGATGGGTGAGTTTATGGTTAACGAATATGGCGGGAGTTTGAAAAAAGTCAAGGATGACAAATAGGACTTCGTTTTGGAGTTATATAAAATAAATATCTCACCAGACGTTACGTTTTCGTTTGAAAACTCAGTTTAAATACTTTAGTTAAAAACAGCTGTCAAATTATTGAGCTGTCAAATTTGTCATTGGGTAGGTTTAGGCAACACAAGGGACTTCATTTGCAGTCAACTTCATTCTTCGAACGTACATTTCGACCAAAACATCTAGTTAATTTTTCAAGTGTCATGAATTTCAAATTCAGAACTTTAATTCACAAACTTCTACTTGAAGTTCATAGTACAAAAAGTACCAACAAAATTATTGTCTACAAAACACTCCTCAGACAACTCGATCACGATTTATATACTGCATTGTAAAGAATTATTAGTTATTTCTTTTCAAAATGCAGAAAATAAATATATCATAGCGTAATGAAGTTCAGCTTTCAGTTGAATGAAAAAACATGATCACCTGTCATTTTGACATGAGTAGACTTAACTTGATAGTTAAGCAGCATTCACATGAGCGCGACCAATGAACGACGAATGAATTACAAAATATGAGTTTATATACGTTTGAAGACATATTTCCACACAAATTCTTAAAAAAACGATAACAATATAGTTTTTGTTTGATTTATGATGTATACTTTTACTATTCAATATCATATATTAATAAATTTAAGAAAACAAATATATACGTTGCGAAAAAAATTGAAGTTGATACGAACTGTCAAACTTTATTCGCGTTCCACATTATCCACACTTCCAACGAATACAATAATCGAGCGTACTTAACCTAAAAAAATCATACTTGTTTTGGTTTAGGTGGTCAAAGTCAAGCTTTATTCGCAACGAATTAAAATCTCTCATGTGAAAGAAATGTCAAAATCGACGAATATTGGTTCATTCGTTGGTCTTGCTCATGTGAATAATGCTTTAGGTAGATTTTTCTTGACTAACTTTCCAGTCAACTTACCAGCAAAGTTGTCTCAATTCAATCAGATGCTAGAAACTTGCCTTACTGTCAAGTCCCTTATGTCGCCTGAACCTGACGATTTTTATTTTTAAGCTTTGATCTGTCAAATAAAAGTTCGGTATTTCTTTTCTTAGCTCAGATACATCAGAGAGCTCTGTTTGTGTTTCAGTTTTCAATCAGAACTGCTCTCAGAGCACGCTCTATGAGACCAGAATAAATTGACTGAGTTAATGGAGTAAAAAGTTAAAGTTTATTTTATTGTTTCGTGTAAAATAAACAAAAAATAAAAGTTGATATTGTTTTTTCTTTTTACTATAGTAACAACAAATAATGTCCTCCTATTTGTTTCATAAATTAATCGGAGACCTCTGAATGAGCTCTGTTAACTGCTCTGCTGAGAGTTCAAAATGAAAAACGCCCATTAAACTCATTTTGACGTTTTGTCAATTTTTCTTACAAAAGATTCTAATTTAAAAAAAGTTAAACTGTTTTAAAACTAAATATAATTTCTTAACTGACCAGTTATAGCTTTCATTGGTTTTCTTCATTTAACATTTTGTTTCATGATTTAAAAGCAATTAAGAGAGATACATTTGTAATGTTTGGTTTAAGATCAGTTGATGATTTTATATAATAAGTAAAATACATTACTTTACCCAGAACTTTTCGTTAAGTTCATGTTTACTTTTTTAATAATGAAATCGTTCTCAATGATACATTCGTTTCACTGGAAGCACTCCATTTCCACTGTATTCCCACCTGTCAGTTTTACGTTCAATGTTTAAGTCTCAAATTTCAATGAAAGCTATGACAAACCTGTCAAAAATATTCCAATGATTGCTTTCAATGATGAAAACCAATGACAGCTGTAACTGGACCCTTAGAGTACGATACGTGCAGAAAGGAAAAGCTTTGTTCCTTTATAGTTTTAGTAAATGTCAATACAAAATTTACATTCCGGTCGGTTGAAGCCATTTCCATTTTTTTTGATAAAACAAATTGACATTTATGCCAAAATGAATTGACGTTTTACAAAAATTAATATGTCATTCTTACTCTTTTGTGTCAAATTCTTAAAAAGCAGCTAAAAGATTTTTCAATTTGCCAGGGTATATTTTGGCGGCCATTTTTTGTTGGTGACATTTGTCAAATCTTTTGTTTATTATTCAGTGGGTGACTGAACTGCACTTTCAATGCTGTCTACTGTCACAAAAGCGTAACCTTTCCCCTATGCCACTATCCATGAGTGGTACTTGCATCGAGGAGACTGAACAGCTTTCAGTCTTAGGTATGTGCATTACAAACCACTTGTTGTGGAGTGATCACATATTTGACATCGCCAAAAATGCTGCTAAGAGTTTAGGTTTTCTTCGAAGGTGCAAGAAGTTTTTTACTCTTACTGATCTGGCTATAATCTATAAAGCCTATATTCGTCCGAAACTCGAGTACAATTCCCATATCTGGGCAGGTGCTCCTATAACCTACTTGAGTCTCCTAGACAGAATTCAAAAGAGAGCTCTAAAAATGATAGGTGACCGTTGTCTAACTGAAACTTTTGTATCTCTCGAGCACCGTCGTAAGGTTTCATGCCTGTCATTATTTTATCGCTACTTTCATAAACAATGCTCTAATGAAATAGCCAGTTGCATTCCTCCCCTCAAACAATTCAACCGTAATACCCGTTCCTCTAGGAATGCTCATCAGTTTACCCTTGAGCCCAATTTCGGACGTACTGTAAAGTACAGAGATTCCTTCTTCAGCCGCACCACACGAATGTGGAATGCTTTACCAGACTCAATGTTTCCCACTCATTACAATATTCAGACATTCAAAACCAATGTGCATCGGTATCTCCTTTCTAATCCTATCCTCCCTTCTTAATTGCTCGCACTGTGATTTATCATGATAAGGGTATTCATATCCCCTTGAGTGCGCGTATAGTATAAAAAAAAAAAAAAAAAATGATAAGACTTTGTTATCAAAATGAATGTTCAGTGCTCAGCTCTAAACTAAATAAGAGAAAACGTCATAGTTTTCATATATTAATAGGAGGCATCTGATCAGCTCTCTTCATTGCTTTGTTCAGAGTTCAAAAAGAAAAATGGCCCATATACTTATTTTGACGTTTCGTCAATTTCTCTGGGTCTATGAAATCAGTGAAATGTCAAAATGATCCACAAAAGATTCCAATGTTAAAAACCCAAAACTGTTTTAAAATAAATTTGTAATGTTTGGTTTTAGAATGAAACTGATCAGTTGTAAATATATTTAAAAAGAAAAATACACTACTTAACCCACAAGTTTTCTTTTAGTTTTACAAATAATTGCATCGTTTTCAATGAACAGCTGATTGTTGATTGCACATTTTCAATAAAAGAATTCCATTTTCACTGCATCCCATCTGTCAGTTTTACCTTCAATGATCAATTCTAGCCTCAAATTTGTGTCCAATAGCAGACATTTTCAATGAAAGCTTTAATCAGCCTGTCAAAAAAATCACAATGATTGGTTTCAATGATGAAAACCAATGACAGCTGTAACTGGCCTCTAAGGCCACGTTCAGACGACCATATTTTTCTCGTATACGGGATATTATCGAATAGAGCAGTGGCAGCGAGTGTTAAATTTGTGCGTTCACACGAAGCCCATGCAGGAAAATCCCGTATTCGTGAAATAATTTTGTCCGTATACCGTACGAACTTGTCACTACGATTCGATAAATCTCGAATGTATGATTAGTACGTGGATCCATGATGACGATGGTCGGTTGACTGCCGACAGTGCTGTGCTCCCTGCTACGCCCCAAACCCGTACGTGAATAAATCGAATAGAATATTTCTCGCGTGAAACGCCGTCTCGTATTCGATAAAACCGCAAACGTGAAAAAAATCGAATCGAATAGTCGCCGTCTGAACGTAGCCTAAGAGTACGATACGTGCAAGTAAAATGCAAAAGGGAAAAGCTTTGTTGTTTTATAGTTTTAGTAAATGTAAATAGAAAATGAACATTTTAAAATTAAAAATCTTAACGGAAAAAATAGTTGAAGCTATTTCCAATTTTTTTTTTTTTGACAAAACAAATGGATCCTTTTGAGACATTGATCCGCTCAAGCAAAAATTAATTCTCTTGGTCTTTGAACAAAAATTTAATTCTTGTTTGAATCAAAAACCTTGACACTTATGCCAAAATGAATTGACGTTTTACAAAATAAATATGTCATTCTAATTCTTGTGTTGTTCAAATTGCTAAAAGGCAGCTAAAGGGTTTTTCAATTTGGGCGGGTAGATTTTGGCACCTCGTAGTGGCCATTTTGTTTCGGTGACATCTGTCAAATCCTTTTTTTATTATTCATTTGTTGACTGAACTGCACTTTCAAATGATAAGACTTAGTTATCAAAATGAGTGTTCGTTAACGCAAACGCAAATTTTTCAATAAAAAAGACTAAAAAAACACAAAATTGTTAAATGTTAATTTTCCTCTCGAGATAAAGTTTAATAAAAGTCAAGTTCTGTTCGTAGATCAAAAATACTACTTTAATTCAATTAAAAATTTAAACTGACTTTGCCTAATGACTATAATTTAAATGTTTAATTATACCTTGAAACAATTTAAGAACTATAAATAGATGTTATTTATTGGAAATGGGTGTTTTTTTTAATCATAAAAGAAAACTTGTTTTATTAATTATTTTCCAATTAAGATCTACGTTGAAGTGTTTATTGAGAGAAGGTATTTGAAGGTAAATAAAATGTATAGAAACTAACTTAATCAACTTAATTTTCAATAATTTAGATTTTAGAAGCTAAATCTTATAGCTTGTCACAAACACATCTTAATCAAAGTGAGATTTAGGATTCAAAGGACCAACACGTTGCAGATTATTCAAAATGATTTATCTTCTTAAATTCAACTTAAAAACAAAAGAACTTAAATGTATTTAAATTTTAAATGAAATTATTTAAATTCCTAATTTTGTTTTTTGTTTCTGTTGCAAAAGAACACCCTTTTAATCGTTGTATTTTTATCATCATCATCATCAGTTTTTGAGTTACGATATTGACGATAAATAGTCAGAGTATATTTTTAATATCTATTTACAAAATCGATGCATTAATAATTGTTTACTATTAGATACTGTGCTATTATTTTTTTTACTATTCTGTAATTTAATTATTATTACTTTTTTGTAATACAAAAACGTGTAAAAAAAATGAGAACAAATTTAATATTTCAGCCAAAAAAAGTTAACACTAATTTACCTTTGCTATAATAATTGTAGAGATTAAATTTAATTATTTTAAATATTTTTAAAATAGAATAAAAATATAAAACACATTAAAGGTTAGTTTGATATCATCTTATCGTCTTTAATCAGGAATGATTACGTGATTTTGTTCAGTTTATGCTATTAAATCAGAACAAACAATGTTTATAAATATTAAAAACAAACAGATCTTTATTTTTAAAAAAAGACTTTGGACGAAAGAGCACAGTGGACAATTCAAAACAAACAATAACAGAACAGACCTATTAGCAAATATTTATAATGACAGTTCGTTTTTGAAAAAAGATTTGAGTTAAATGTCAAATTTTAAAATAAATTTAGCGACTAGTCAATAAAGGTAGAAGTTTAAGAGTATTTATCTACTTTATTTGATTTGTTAATCGGGACTTTTAAAATTTTGGATTCCACAACTTTTCATGAAAACTGCATGTACTTAAAGGTGTATACTATTATTTTACCTTAATTTCACACCTTGATAACCTTTTTGTAATCAATCGTTAAGTATTCTCCTCTAGTCAAAGTAATTTGTGTGATTTTGGAATTCAACGAAAAAGGCTTATATATGCCAGGTTTCCTTCTAACATTAATTTTACCGTTATTATAGTTGGTAATTTATTACTAGCAAAACATAACTTCATTTTATTTACAATTATTATTACGTTAAGTTTGCAAAATAGCTATTTGACAGATTTTTGCAAATATTTGTTTTTTAAGTTGTGTTAAAATTTCTCATTATTAGCAAATTGTGTTTGACGTGAGTGCTATCGCAGCAAATTGCACATTTCCCAATTTCAAATTCAGTGTTCAATTGTCACTTTTTATTTTGACACATTTTACCCACACAAATTGGTTCTTTCTGACGTCTCATTCCTTATCTCACTTTCCCACATTAAAAATATGCTTCTTTTATTTTAATATTAATTTCTTCTCAAACTGACAGATACTGCCTGTGATAGAAAATAGCTTTGACGTCTCATTTTTAATCTCGCTTCCTCACATTGTTTTAATATTAATTCCTAAAGTGTGTTACCTACTACTCACGTGAAGTATGTAAATACTTTATAGGTTTAATTGACTTTTGACAGCACGTTAAACTCAAACTGACTTCCTGCAATTAAAACTAGTTTTGACGTCTCATTTCTTATCTCGATTCCACACACAAAAATATTCCCATTTAAGGTCAAATGAAGCAAGTAAATACTTTATAGGTTCAAATGACTTTTGAGAGCACATCAAACCCAAACTGACAGATACTGCCTGCGATGAAAAATAGCTTCGACGTCTCATTTTTTACCTCACTTCCACACATCCAAAAATATTCACATTTAGTTTCACGGTTATCACTTTTACTAACCCTCTTGTAAGATTGAGATAAAATAAGTGAACGTCAAAGTGATTCACTGTCATTACTTCATTTATTTATTTGACTTTTGACAGAAAATTGAACTTAAAATGTCATCTGACAGCTATGGAGAGTAAGCAAAAAAGAATCGCAATGACAAATTAATGTATAAACGTCAAATCACTTATTTATGGCACTGTTTTCCATTGAATTTACAAACTATCCTATCATATTTAGCATTGTCAAAAAGGTACTTGTTATTTTGAAGATGAAAAATAGTTTTGAAGTCTCATTTGAGATAAAATTAGTAAACGTCAAAGTGATTCACTGTCAATACTTCACATGTCAATTTGTTTATTTGACTTTTAACAAAACATTGAACTTAAAATCTCATCTGACAGCTTTGGAGAGTAGGCAAAAATGAATTGCAATGACAAATAAATGTGCAAACGTCACATCACTAATTTATTTCACTGTTTTACATTGAATTTACAAATTATCCTGACTTGTTTTGTTAATTTTTCATTAACCTGGTTACACTATCATAATTAACAACTGTCGAAAAGGTACTTGTTATTTTGAAGATGAAAAATAGCTTTGACGTCTCATTTTTTATCTCACTTCCCCATATACAAAAAAATTCACATTTAGCTTCACGGTTACTTTCTTAAGTATTCCACACACTACTTTTACTAACCCTCTTGTAAGATTAAAACAAAATAAGTAGACGTCAAAGTGATTTACTGTCAATACTTCACATATTAATTTGTTTTTTTTTGACTTTTAACGGAACAATCAACTTAAAATGTCATCTGACAGCTTTGGAGAGTAAGTAAAAAAGAATTTCAATGACAAACAAATAAATGTACAAACGTCACATCACTTATTTATAGCACTGTTTTACATTGAATTTACAAACTTATCTGACTTGATTTGTTTATTCTTCATTAACCTGGTTGCACTATCATAATTAAGAACTGTCAAAAAGGTACTCGTTATTTTGAAGACCACACTGACCTATGCAAGTAAATTTTGTTAAACGATTTATTTGTATAGAAAATTTATATTTTTATAATAATTACATGTTTAAAAATTATTATTACCCATTTTTTGTATATCCGTGTAGAGATTCGCGAAATAACGCACACTATGATTATTTTGTTTTCATACAGTCAGATATTTGAGATGTTTACTTTTTATGAAAGTTGAACTATCAAAAGCAAGAGTAAGCTCTCATGTTGATTTCAAATGATTTGATTAGTTTAATGTCAAAGTGACAGATGTCAAAACTGACAAATTCACTCGTTACTATAATATGTACCGTTTATTGTTTTGAATATTTACAAATATAATTATTATCACGCCTAAGTTAAACGTTTTTCTGTTTTGTTTTATAGATGTTTACCCCGCGCGTGGTCTAACCCAACTAAATGTCAGTTTTTTGAAGTTAAAGAAACAACACAACAGACAGCAGACAGTATAGACATCAACATTCAACAAACGCATGAAGAAACAAAAACGCTGCGCCGAACCCGTACCGAACTCCCGAATCAGAATCCAAATCCAAACCAAAGTTATACGAGATGTGGTGACTCTGTGAGCTCTGAGCTCTGAGCACAGAGAAGAAAACGTTTATTTTGAATTTAATTTTTGATGGATATCTCGAGGCAGGTCGTAGATGCGGGACAAGGGCACAGAAAAGATAGGGAAATGTGTGTAGGAAGGTTTCATTTCGTATTTCGTATAAATATAATATGCTGAGATGAGATGCGAGATGAGCAAAGTTGAACTGAACTGAGCTGTGAGCTGGTACTGGCAACTGGCACTGGCACCACCACCACCGGCACCGGACGGACTTGGTGGTTCGCTTGCGGCTGACTGATAAAAACTACCGATGCGATGCGATCCGATGGATGGATGTGGATTCGGATTGTGGAGTTGCTGGGAATTGGGACTGAGATTGGAATTGGGATTGGGACTGGGACGGATGGTCGACGGATGGATTTGGATTGTTGATGATGATAGTGATAACAATTTCTGATTGTGTTGGTATATGCAGTGATGCGGTACTGGTGGTGGGTTTTTAGTGTACCTTCATATGGATGGATAAGACTCGTCGTATGTGTGGTGAGGTACATCTCTTGCTTTGCAAAGTCTCAGAGTCTTTCGTTTTCGTTTGAGAACTGAGATTTCGATGAGATTTGGTTTGTTCCTAGAATGGGGGTGCTTTCTCGTCTGCTTGTGAGCTGCTGCGTCTTTCTTTTTATTGCATTTAATGATAAGGAATCTCTGAGCGAGCCAAGGCTAAGACGAGTGTAAGAGATATTGCAATCCATCAGCTTGTCGGTATGTAGGCGGAGGAGGTGGGGTTATGTTTTGTCTGCTGAATCAGTGTGGCAGATAAAACACACCACTGAACGACCGGCCGGCATCGCAGCAGTAGCAACCAGACATACCTTCTAACAACAAAATATCGTAACTTTTTTTCGCTACCTCGTCCATAATTAAAACTTTTAGATAGTTATCACTTCGACATAGTGTGGGACACTGCCAGCCAGTCAGCCAGCCAGCCAGCGAAGTCAGCGTGTTGAATGGGTAGAGCATCAGATTCAGATTCTGATTTTTATTTTTTTATTATTTTGCGTTGTTTTTTTGTTGTTGTTTTTATAAGGGGTATAGTATATTTATTTTTTTGTAAAATTATAATTTCAATATGTTTTTTATTTTGAATTTATGGCTTCGTGGCTTTTTTGTTATCAGTTGGGATCTGTTTTTTTTTTTCTGTGAGGAATAACAATCAAGGCAAGGTCAGGATTTTGAAGTGATAGATCAATCTCACGGAAAGAAGGTTGTAGGTAGTTTTTGTATTAGATTTAAGGCAGGTAAGTCCAAAATACGTAATATAACGAAGGTAGGTAGGTACCTGATCGTAGGTATGTTTTTTAAATATTTTGGTTGTCGCAGACTTTTAAATGAGTTAATTTGTTTTCAGGCTTAATTTCAAAGCTAAGACTAAACTCGTTACGTTGGTACCTTGGCCTTCAGTTTGTTCATATATTTAAGCACAATTATTTTTGTATATGTATTTACTTACTACCTTTTATAATATCTAAGATTAAAGACTGAAGACTGAGCTTGAATTTTAGTAACTAATGTATTTTTGACTTTTTTAAAATTCCGATTTCATTTGTAATTTTCTCTGAGAAATTAAGTCCCTTGACAACAATTTTTAAGTTTGATATATCCATTTAAACTTCATAAAATATTAAGTACAAGGGCCTGATTATGGGCTTCGCGGCGAATCGTTTTCCAATTATTGCTTTCGCTTTCGCCTTCATGGTTTTGAATTCGACCAAATAACGAGTTCGAAGGCGAATTTGAAATGTCATAATGTTTGTTGGCGAGTTGAAATCTGACAGCCTTTTTTGGTGGATTGACAGGCGACTTCGTGGATTCTTTCTTGATTATAATTATATAAAAATGTGAGTTAGTTTTTTTTTTAATTTTCTCATAATTTATCCAAATTCAAATTTAGATGTAGAAAGCTGTCAAATCACTGGAATATAGGAAGAAATATTCAAACCAAAAGTGTCAAATCACTGAAAAAAAAAAACATGGTGTAAACTGTATCACAGTTTGTGTCAAAATTTGACGGAGCATGCCAATCCGTTTCGTTTTCGCTTTAACTTAGGTCTTTGTGCCCAAAACGTTTACGCTCAAATTCTAAAATGGCATTTAGCCCAAAAAGTCGACAAAAAAATCCAAAGCGAATGTCATAACGTCCAAATAAATTTCAATTAAAAGAACGACCAAATTTATAGTTACCAACAGAATTTTTAATTTAAGTTTTATTTGAAATGTCAGCGAGTTTGCCATTTTTCAATTATTGCTTTCGCTTTCGCCTTCTTGGTTTAGAATTCGACCAATTAACGAATTCGAAGGCGAATTTGAAATGTCATAATGTTTGTTGGCGAGGTGAAATCTGACAGCCTTTATTTTTGCCATTTTTGCGAACAGAATTTTTAATTTTAGTTTTATTTAAAAATGTCAGCGAGTTTGCCATTTTTCAATTATTGCTTTCGCTTTCGCCTTCTTGGTTTTGAATTCGACCAATTAACGAATTCGAAGACGAATTTGAAATGTCATAATGTTTGTTGGCGAGGTGAAATCTGACAGCCTTTATTTTTGCCATTTTTGCAAGTTTGCAATGTCAGCGAGTTTGTCATTTTTCAATTATTGCTTTCGCTTTCGGCTTCTTGGTTTTGAATTCGACCAATTAACGAATTCGAAGGCGAATTTGAAATGTCATAATGCTCGTTGGCGAGTTGAGTGTTTGTTATTAGTCACTTTTCGAATTTGTGGATTCTTTCTTGATTGTTATTATATAAAAATGTGAGTTAGCTTTATTTTAATTTTCTTATAATTTATCCACAATTCATAAAAAAATGTAAAATTTTCAATAAATCACCTCAAATTTCACAAATTCAATCAAAACAAATTTAAATTTGCGGAAAGCTGTCAAATCACTGGAATATATGAAGAACAATTCAAAACCAAGTGTCAAATTACTGGAATATAGGAAGAACTATTTTCGCTTTGCCGCGAATTCGTTAATAAGGTAATGCGACGCAAGTCAAAAACGATCTACCGCGAATCTCATAACCAGACCCAATACATAAGGCTTAGGTATAGAAAAGTCAATTTAAATGTGTGGAAAGCTGTCAAATCACTGGAATATAGGAAGACAAATTCAAACCAAAAGTGTCAAATTACTGGAATATAGGAAGAATTATTTTCGCTTCTATGCGAATTCGTTAATAAAGAAATGCGACGCAAGTCGAAAACGATCCACCGCGAATCTCATAACCAGACCCCAGTACATAAGGCTTATAGGAAAGTCAATTAAAATGTGTGGAAAGCTGTCAAATCACTGGAATATAGGAAGACAAATTGAAATCAAAAGTGTCAAATGAATGGAATATAGGAAGAACTATTTTCGCTTCGCAGTGAATTCGTTAGAAAGAAATGCGACGCCGCGAACCTTATAATCAGGCCCCAGTACACAAGACTTATAAGAAAGTCGAAAGTTGCATAATATTAATTATTAATTAATTAACACCTCACGACAGTGAACACAGCCAATTTTGAGCAGAGTTGAACACAACGGCCAGAACACAAACACAATACGAGTAATTGTCAAATGAACACTGAACTGAAATGCTCTTCAAATGTCAAATTTAAATGACATTTGCCTAGGTTGCTTTGAATTTTTTTTAAAGGTCTGTTCATGTATTTTTGAGTTTTCTGATTTTTTCGCAAACTTCTTAAATCCAAAGAACTCTACTTTGAAAAAAGAAAGTTTGTGGTTTAATAAATATTTATTTTATTAGTGTTTTTCTTATACAACATAAATACTTTCTGCACTAAAATTCGTAAAAAGATATATTTTAAAGAGTGAGGGTTAAATTCTCTCACAAAAAGACAAAACTACATACAAAAAAATAAGCGAACAGGAAAACAACACATTTTTCCTACAATTTGACTGTCAAAAAAAATATTAATTTTAAAACATCATCGTTTTATTTCGTGTTTTTTTTTGTAAATGGATAAATTAAGACAAGACTTAAATTAATCAAGACTTGATTAAATTGAAACTTTAAAATTGCAATCTTGTCGCTGTTTTTTGGAAACGAATTTTTAATTTTATAAGTGACAGCAAATAAATTGCTTGCATTTATTTAATTTATTTAAAGTTCTATCAAGGTTGACACTTCTCACATCTGACTGTTTTAAGAAGGTACGCGAACGGACCTAATAAGATGTTTCTTACAAACGATAAATATTGTGTAGACAAAAATAACGTAAGAATTAATAAATGTCTTGGAGGCAATTTGCTTAAATTTCATCTAGTGGTTTAATTTTTTATCATAAGTTATTTTGACAGTTGATCCTTTTACTCGATATTATTTTGACATTGACAGCTGATCCTCTGACTCGATATTTTGACAGAAGGTCAGTATCATATCTCCGATAAATAAAATAAGTCCTTTTTCACTTAAACAATTTTGAATAATGTTTAAACAGTGTTTTTTTTTTCAAAGAAGTTTTGAAGGAAATAAAAAAACCATGGTTTAAACTGTATTCCAGTTTGTGCCAGAATATGGTCTTTTTGCCCAAAACCTTAATGTCTTAATTCTTAATTGGCATTTAGCCCAAAAAGTTAAAAAAAGAAATCGTCAAACAAATCCAAAGCGAATGTCATATAAACGTCAAATAAATTTTAATTAAAAGATTGCCCAAATTTATAGTTGCCATTTTTGCCAAAAAAAAATTAATTTGAGTTGTATTAAGAAATGTCAAGCTCTGCATATTTCATTTAATATTTAGAAAACATTTTAGGTATGTAGTTGGATTTTGAGTCCCGTATAAAAAATACGGTATGTATGGGGGCAGACTACACCCCAGCAACCACCCTGCTTGGGCTCAGTATAGGATTTAAAATGTCGTAGTATTTAAAATAAACAGAAATTTTGTAAGAATGTCCAAATGTTTAAATACATGACATATTTTGGGCGATATGTCAATAAGTAATTTGGGCGTTAAAATATTTTAAAATTGATTTGGCCAATATGACATTGATTGACAATAGATCTGTTTTTGACATAAAAATTTTCGGAACTATTCTTCACATCATAAAACAATAAAATTGTAATAATATTGAGTTATTTAATTTTTAAATAGCGCACTGACCGCACTAAATTTTCGTATAATGTTATTAGCCGCCATGAGTTTTCTTTTTTGTGAAAAACCGTGAAGAACCAATCTAAAGGCTAATTTAATGCCTGAAATCATCATATTCTGCAGAATACTCGGCACGAGTACGATAACTTTGGCGCCGAGATATAATAACGGTTTTTGGTAGAGGGGCTTAATACAAGCATTTTTTACTATGGGAGGGGGGGGTCTATCTCCCCCCGTTTAGGCGGTAGGGGCAATTTAAAAAAACATGTACTTTAAATGGAAAAAAAATAATTAAAAAATAACGGTAATACTTACAATTAAGTATTATACCTTTTTTTAAAGCCAACACTTGTGTCTAGTAGCTTGTTTTTAAATCAAGTCAAAACTATGCATAGTTTGCGAAAAACACTGTTTTAAACTCAAAATTTGGTAAAAAAAAAAGTTAAAAATATGGTTTAGAGTGTAATATTTCAAAACTTTTAGATTATCTACAATTTTTTTTTTTAGAATACATTGCCCTTATTTATTTTTGATCGAAAACTGAAAACTAGATGATTTTATGTCTTTTAGTTTTTGAGAAAATTGAAAATAACCACAACTACTATTTTAATTTAATTCTTTTTTTTTGCTTCAAAAATCTTATTTTGATAGTAACAATGGTAGGTGCAAGTTTGGTTGTATGCAACAGTGGGATCCTGCAACCCCCCTGCTTGGGCTCACTATAGGATTTGGGGTGGGTGCGAGTTAGGGTGGGTGCAAGGTGGAGAGGGTGAAAGGTTCGGTGAGTGCATGCAAAATTTCATATGCATCTAAATAAACTGGATATAAAAAAAGTAATTTAATTGAAATATTTTGTTTTGGTAATTTTCAATTTTCTCAAAAACTAGAAGACATAGAAACATCTAGTTTTCAGTTTTCGTTAAAAAATAAATAAGGGCAATGTATTCTAAAAAAAAAAATTGTAGATAATCTAAAAGTTTCGAAATATTACACTCTAAACCATATTTTTAACTTTTTTTTTAACCAAATTTTGAGTTTAAAACAGTGTTTTTCGCAAACTATGCATAGTTCTGACTTGATTTAAAAACAAGCTACTAGACACAAGTGTTGGCTTTAAAAAAAGGTATAATACTTAATTGTAAGTATTACCGTTATTTTTTAATTATTTTTTTTCCATTTAAAGTACATGTTTTTTTAAATTGCCCCTACCGCCTAAAAGGGGGGAGATAGACCCCCCTCCCATAGTAAAAAATGCTTGTATTAAGCCCCTCTACCAAAAACCGTTATTATATCTCGGCGCCAAAGTTATCGTACTCTCCCCGAATACTCTTCTTCGAAGACATTTATTGTTAAAAATAAACTTCTGTTTAGCCCACCCTTTACTCAAAGACCAATAAATGTCAGAACACTAATGGTTGAAATTAAATCCAGTCAACTGCAAATCAACTAATGGTAAATGTTAGATATTCCTTGCATTTCGTTTTTTTTTTTAATTGGTAATAAACGTCAACTTATCCTTAAGGGTATGTCTCCCGCAGAAGCGAACTCAGAACTCATGTAAATGAATTTGAATGTATTAGTGAAATATCGTTACTCTCTTCATTATCAAATTCAAAATTTGAATTTCCAATTACTCTATATTTGCCTCTTGATCTTTTTTGTCTCTCAGAGCGAGGGATATATTTCCGCACAAGCAGCCAATCAAAGAAATAAGAAATAGAACAATGTTGCATGATAAACCGGTTTTTTTTGGTATGTCTAGTTAGGTAGATTTGTTGTTGTCTTTTGCATATGGTTCGAATTTTATAAAGCAAGTAGGTATTTTGCTATCGAAGGAGATGTTTTTTTCTTGAATTTCTTTTTTTGGTCGACATTTTCTAATTATTGAAAATACCTATTTTATTTTAATATTTTTTTACTTCCCATAGGAAGTTATTGTAATGGGTCCGATTTGTCAAATTGAAAATTTTGACATTTCTCGACGTTTCAAGGTCCCTAGAGTCGAAATAAAAGATTTTTAGAAAGATGTCTGTGCGTGCGTGTGTACGTACGTTCGCGACGTTTTTTTCGTCGTCCATAGCTCAAGAACCAGAAGAGATATCGACTTCAAATAAATTTTGTTATACAGATAATAAGCCAGAAAGATGCAGAAAGGGCTCTCAAGAAAATTGCGTGGGTGGTTTTTTTACCATAGCAGTTTAAAAAAAAGGTGAAAATTTTGGTTAACCCTAAATATCTTACGAACCAAAGCCACTAGAGACTTGAATTAAATTTTATATAATAAACTGAAACGTGATACCAAACTAGTATATTTTTTGAAAAAAATCTATCTAACGGTTTTTTTTCTAAATCAAAATAACTGAAAAAAAAATTTGTCACCTCCTAAATTTAACGACTAACATATGATTTCATCTCCAAACAATTTTGAGCAACGGAGAATAATGTTTTTAAAATCTGATCAAATTTTGAGAAAAATCGAATTGACAGTTTTTTTTATAAAAAATAAAAATCTAAAAAAACATTACTCAAAGTTCGAAAAAAAATTAAATATTGATTCAAATATCTTTTCAAAAACTTGAAATCTAGGCTTCAAGCTTATTTTATCTTATAAGAAATATTGTTTTCAACATTCAATAAAATTTTGAGAAAAATCGAATTGACAGTTTTTTTACAAAAAATAAAAACCTAAAAAAAAATTAATAAAAGTTGGTAGAAATTAATTTTCGACTCAAATATCTTTTCAAAACTTTGAGATATTGGCTTTAATTTACTTTTATCTTTCAAAAATTCTTGTTGTCAACATTCAGTAAAATTTTGAACAAAATCGAATTGACAGTTTTCTTATAAAAAATTAAAAACCGAACAAAAATTAACAAAAGTTGGTAAAAATTGAATATGGATTCAAATATCTATTCAAAAACTTGAAAATTAGACTTCAAACTTATTTTATCTTATAAGAAATATTGTTTTAAGCATTCTGAAAGATGTTAAGAAAAATCGAATTGACAGTTTTTTTACAAAAAATAAAAACCTTAAAAAAAAATTTATAAAAGTTGGTAAAAATTGATTTTCGACTCAAATATCTTTTCAAAACTATAAAATATTGGCTTCAAATCTTATAGAAAATATTGTTTTCAACATTCGATAGAATTTTGAAGAAAATCGAATTGACAGTTTTTTTACAAAAAATAAAACTCTAAAAAAAACGATACTAAAACTTGGTAAACATTTACTTTCGACTCAAATAGCTTTTCAAAAATTAAAAATATTGGCTTCAAACTTATTTTATTTTACAGAAAATATTGTTTTCGATATTCAGTGATTTTTATATAAAAATCCAACAATCCGTTATTTCATAAAAAAAAAATCTATAAAAAATAGTACGCAAATTTGGTCAAAATTGATACGAGTACATATAGACAAACTTTTAAGCAAGACAAATTGACAGACGGGATGGGAAGTTATAAGTGTGGGTCACATCCCAGCATCTTTTTTGAAATAGTTTGACAGGATTGTGCACACTGATAACTCCCCATCACGTCTGTCGATTTGTCTTGCTTAAAAGTTTGTCTATATGTACTCGTATCAATTTTGACCAAATTTGCGTACTATTTTTTATAGATTTTTTTTTTATGAAAAAACGGATTGTTGGATTTTTATATAAAAATCACTAAATATCGAAAACAATATTTTCTGTGAAATAAAAAAAGGTTTGAAGCCAATATTTTTAATTTTTGAAAAGCTATTTGAGTCGAAAGTAAATGTTTACCAAGTTTTAGTATTGTTTTTTTTTTTTTTTTGAGTTTTATTTTTTGTAAAAAAAACTGTCAATGAGATTTTCTTCACATTTCTATCAAATGTTGAAAACAATATTTCATATAAGATAAAATTATTTTGAATCCAATATTTCAAATTTTTGAAAAGATATTTGACGTGAAAATCAATTTTTACCAACTTTTGTTAAATTTTTTTTTAGGTTTTTAATTTTTTGTACAAAAACTGTCAATTTGATTTTGTTCAAAATTTGACTGAATGTTCAAAATAATATTTCTTATAAGATAAAATTAGTTTGAAGCCTAAATTTCAACTTTTTGAAAAGATATTTGAATCGATATTCAATTTTTACCAACTTTGAGTAAAGTTTTTTTAGATTTTTATTTTGTATAAAAAAAACTGTCAATTCGATTTTTCTCAAAATTTTATCAACTTTCAAAAACGTTATTTTTCGTTGCACAAAATTGTTTTGGAGATGAAATCATATTTAAGTCGTAAAATTTTGTAGGTGACACATTTTTTTTTCAGTTTTTTGATTTATAAAAATACCGTTAAATGGATTTTTTTCAAAAAATATACTTGGTTGCTATCACGTTACAATATATTATATAAAATTTAATTCAAGTCTTATTTAGGTTAGCCCTTTCTGCATCTTTCTGCCTTATTATCTGTATAGCAAAATTTATTTGAAGTCGATATCTCTTCTGGTTCTTGAGCTATGGACGACGAAAAAAACGTAGCGAACGTACGGACGTACGGACGTATGAACGTACGTACACACGCACGCACAGACATCTTTCTAAAAATCTTTTATTTCGACTCTAGGGACCTTGAAACGTCGAGAAATGTCAAAATTTTCAATTTGACAAATCGGACCCATTATAATAACTTCGTATGGGAAGTTAAAAAAATGCAATACCCAGGAGTGATAGTACGCAAAAAAAATCAAGAAAACAAAATATATGACAGCGAATTCACGATACCTACAATACCTCTTTACCCTTCTTTATACCTACACTACAATGTGCAACCACAAAACTTGCCGAAAGTTGAACCAAAAATCAAATTCTGCGTATACGATTGACTACGTAACACCCAAATCAGGAGTCCATGACCTTACATCATACCACATACTAGAAAAAAAAAATATTTCTAAGAAAAGTCTTTTTTTTGTTGTATTTTCTGTTATTGTATACCGCAAGCAAAACAAAGAATACAAAAACTAAATGAGCCATGAGACCAACAACAAAAAAAAAATCTGAGAGAGGATGGGCGGGCGAAATTCTTTTGCAAAGAATTCTCTTCTTGAGCGCTGAGATGCAGTGGCATTCTTGGGAACTGGAAACTTCATTGTGTGCGTTTACAAAGAAATTTGTTGTTAAAAAATGCAAAATAGACCTCTTTTATAAAAATTAAATTAAATAAACAGTAGACGCAAGAACTTTTTACTTTTTTAAATAGAATAAACAAAATGCCAAAAAAAAATAAAAAAAATATTTTGGAATTATATAAGCTCCCGATCCCTCACAATTGCACCACAAATGTTGTTATATTGAAATGCATTTTTAATTATGTTGCGACAAATATTTTTTTTTTTCAAAATCGATAGTAAGAGTAATATATATGGTCCTTTTTTTTAAAAAAAAAATTAAAACTAAAAAAATAAAAATCAGCTCGCCCCATGAATTCGCAAAAAATATTGGAAAAAAAAGAATGCATTTTGGATTTTTTGTCTAAAAAAGTTACTATAACTATTTTAAAAAAAAAAAATTTGAAAGCAAATATCTGAACATATATTTAGAATTTGAAAAAAAGTTAAATTGACTTAGCTAGCTGTTATACTTTGGAAGTTTTATTAAATATTGCACCTATGCCACAATGCAAATTTGCCCTATTTTTCATAGTTTTCTACAATTTTTCTTGGAATAAATAAATAAATTAAAAAAAAAAAGAAAATCGATACTATTTATAAAAATTTATTGTTTTTTGGAAAAAAATATAAAAAAAATAAAAAATTATATTTTACACACTGCCCCATTGATTTTCGCAAGTAACTACCTGAATTTAATGATTTTTTAGTGATTCTAGTGCTGTTAAGGAACAAACAATTTTTTAAATTTTTTATTCCTTTATACATATTTAGCCCAATATATTTTCAATCAAAACCCGTTTATTTCGTTTAAATATTTAAAAAAATGTGAACGCTACAAAGCTAAGCGCAAAGCACCAATCAATTTTTTTGCATGCGACATGCCCTTAACGATTTGCACAAAATCAGGATACAATAAAATGCCTATCCATATTATCGAAATTTTAAATGACAGACTTATTTTCCGCACAGTAGATATTCACCACAAACAATATAAAATTCACCTAAGATCTGACAATCATCGTACAACTGTACAAACAAATGTTTTGCAAAATTCTTTTACATACAAAATTTTAAGTTAACACATAAAATCTAACACCGACCGGTGAAATTAATGGAATCACCCTATATTTACACCATCAATAAGTGTGACCTGTCAAATGCAATAAATGCCAACAACCATCTTTTGTTAATCCACCATATTTATTTTTTGACTTCCCTCACGTAATGAGATTTTTAAACCCTAAGCAATTAAAATAAACCAAAACAGTACCTATGCATATCAGAAAAACAAAAAAAAATATTATCAGCTTCAACAAGATTAGAAACCACCAAACTTCCAAGAAATTCAGACAAATTCTTAACGAACGTTACAATCTGTTTGGTCTTATTTATAATACTACACTTCACAACACACCCCTATTCAAAACTATAAAACAGCTGTTTTTCAGTACTATATCAACATTTTACTATATCTATCAAGACGTCAAATCTTTGGGTAGTTAAGCTATATCCTGTTCCTAAAATAAAAATCGTTATCATAATTCTGACAGATAAGGTTGAACTATACATACCCATGGTTATAAGTTGATTATCGTATTCGTATGGAGCAGGCAAAAAAAATATTAAAACTTATTTACACTGTAAATATATGTCATTTAGACATTTGGCCAGGCAACAAAAATTACAAAAACAATAGGCACTTTTTTAAAATACTATACAAATATTTCACTATATTCGTTTTTCAGGACGTAAACAAAATTTACTCTTGGGGGGAAGTAAACTCCTTAATTCTTCACTTTCAAGGATATAAAACACAGATAAAAATATAAACAATAATTCAATTCCTTAAGGACCTCACTAATTATAAGGACTCATAAACATTTAAAGAAAAAAAACAAAACTAGGTTCAATATTGACCTACAATTCAATCTCGCGACAGGTTTTTCTTTTATTTTGATTCGGTTTTTTTTTTTTATTTTCAATTTCAATTCCCGACACATACGTCACACAGTAGTGCACAAATGTATGCGCACGCTATCCGCTCTGCACGACAACTGGTAAAATTTTTACCTCTACGCCATCGCAATGTCAATAAGGCATGAGCTGAGTTGAGCTGAGCATACTGGTAGTGGCGTAGCGGTAGCGGTAGGTAGGTAGATGGGTAGGTACGACGAAGACGAGGAAGCACGAAGGTGACGATGACGATGCGAGACAAACGACCATTTAAGTGTGTGCATGGTGAATTTTTAGTTTTGCTCAATACACTCGCAGATAGTTCACAATACATATATAGATGTTTTGGTTTGATATTTTGTTGTGTAGCTCTGCGGTGCCCATATGGTCGGTTTTGGTGTGACCATTGTGTTACAAATTAAACCAACAAAAATAAGTAGATACTCACATTTTTAGAGGTAAATATGAAGTACTACCTAATCAAGTAAGTAATAAGCTCAAATTTACCACTTTTTAGCTTAAATCAGTTCATAAAATCTTCCCTCATACTTGTCAAAAACTGTCAGAGGTAAATGTCATAAGCTTCTCAAAAGTTTTCATTTATAACTAAAGTAAACCCCTTTTTCATTTCTTTGTGTTTATATTCTTCCTTACATTATTATTCTCCAAGTTAGGTGTTTTTACAAGCATTGTCTCTCTTGCAAGCAAAAGTAAACGAAACTTAACGAAAAACAGATATTTGGCTACAGGAAGGTTCATATTTTTTTTTTACATTTTTAGAGGTAAATATGAAATATGAAGTACTACTTCATCAGATAAATAAGAAGGTCAAATTTACCACTTTTTAGCTTAAATCAGTTTATAAAACCTTTCTTCATACTTGTCAAGAACTGTCAGAGCTAAATGTCATAAGCTTTTTAAAGGTTTTTACCTATAACTGAGTAAACCCCTCTTTCATTCCTGTGTTTTTAAATTCTTCCTCACATTATGTAAGTTTAGCTTAAAGGCCCAACTATAATAGACATAAGCTAGCATATGCGCGCATAAGCAAACGTCCGAATACCAAGAATCTCAATACGAGTGAACATAATGAAGTCTAGCTCCATTTCGTTTAATTTTTCTCAGTTTCGTTAACTTAAGCAAGAGCGATCCTAGTCGCTCGCCGCATAAGTAAAATCTGACATGTAGATACGTGAGCAAAATTGCATTATGGCTATGCAGTAATTCCACAAACTTAAGTAAATTTTCTTTGGGTTTTTGACATAAGCTTATGTTTGCTTATGCCTATTATAGTTGGGCCTTAAGTTAGGTGTTTTTACAAGAATTGTTTCTCTTGGAAGCAAAAGTGAGCGAAACTTAACGAAAAAGAGAGATTCGGCTACAGAGATGTTTCTCTGACAGTTGAAACTACGCAATTTTGACAATAACCTCAATCCATTGTATTTCCCCTAAAGAAAAGTGAATGAAACTTATTTGACTTGATTTAACTACTGGAATGCTTTTCCAACAATTGGCCCTCAACGATTCCGATGTACAAATGAACGTTACTTAACAATAAACAGTAATTCACTACTTGCATACTTCTACTACGACGATAAATATTAAATCATTCAATGTAACCATTGTTTGAAAGTGAACGAAATTTAACGAAAAACTTTGAATCGAGAACTGCGATGCTCCTCCAACAGTTGACACAAAAAATTCCTGTGATTCGAAGCATAGATTTGACTTATAGGATGTGTCTTTGACAGTAGAAACTAATTCTTTAATTAAAACCTCAAACCATTGAATTTTCTCAAATAAAAAGTGAATGAAATTTAACGCAAATATTGAAAAGACGATTTGGAGCTTCTCTAACACTTGACACTATTTTTTTGCATTATTTTTCTTTTATTAAAAAGTGAAAAAACTTAACGAAAAACAGAGATTCGGCTACAGAGATATTCCTCTGACAGTTGACACTAAGCGATTTTGATAATAACCTCCTGAAACTACTGTATTTATCCCAAACAAAAGTGAACGAAACTTGTTCAATAACATTGACAACAACTGGCGCTTAACTATTCTAATATACAAATGAACGTAACTTAAAAATAAAAAGTAATTCACTACTTGCATACTTCTACGACCATAAATACTAAATTATTCAATCTAACCATTGTTTGAAGTATATTCGAAAGTAAACGAAATTTAACGAAAAACATTGAATCAAATACTGGGTACTTTTTTTCCGACAGTTGACATAAGAATTTTTTAAGATTCGAACCATAGATTTGACTAACAGAATTTTTCTTTGACATTAGAAACTAATTCTTTAATTTACACCTTAAACCATTGATTTTTCTCGAATAAAAAGCGAATGAAATTTAACGAAAATATTGATTAGACAATTTGGATGCTTCTCTAAACCCTGACAATATTTTTTTGCATTATTTTTCTTTTAAGGAAAAGTGAAAAAAACTTAACGAAAAACAGTGACTTGACTACTTGCACACTCTTATGACAGTAAATACTTAATAATTTTGATGATAAAACCATCGTATTTGTTCTAAGCAAAATTTATCGAAACTTAACGAAAAACGTGTTGAATCGAGTACTGGGGTGCTCCTCCTAAAGTTGACAAAGATCGTTTTCGGTGATTCACACATCTGGTCGTATTTTTTTAAGTTGAGATAATTATCGATTTAGGAAACGTTTATTGTCAACAGGATCTTTTTTGAACACTTTTTAGATCCCAAAAGTTGTGACCTATTGATTTGGATAATTTATCATTTTAGTCATCTTTGTTTAAGTTTTGAACAACAAGTTTATTTCAAGCTTTTGTTGCAAACAGACGTATTCAATGATTTACAAGTCGATTTTGTGTTAACATCTTTAATAACAAACGCATTTGATGTTATTCAGTTAAGAAAATCATTGATTATAGACCATTGTTTATAAATATGCCATATTTTCAATTGGTACTTAACTATTTCAAGGGTTAACGTAGACAATTAATTTATTAAATTTTGTATGATTTGCATTTTTCGATGACATGAGTTTAGTTGAGAAAATCGTCGATTACAGGCATTTTATTCTAAATCATCTATTTCCCGAATTTATTCGTTAATAATAAATGCAATAGCTTATTTACAAGATGGCTTAATGTTAACAAATAAAAAGAACTATGTTAAATAATATCAACAATTTTATTTTGTCTGCAAATTGTTAACCATCGTTATTTTAAATTAAAAATAAAAATATTATTTTTGACAACCACATGAAACACGGTCACACTAACGTCAAATGAGTAAAATATTCACACACACGCAATCAGAACAGAACACACATACAAACTCAAAATACAAAAACCAAAAAAAAAATAACAAAAACAAAAACAGAAAAAAAACTAAGTGATGGAAAAGATACCGTCAGTCGACGAGATACAAACATGACGGTAGAAAGATAGCGCACAGGGTATATAGTCGTATTCGTATCTATAGGGTAGGTAGAGGTAGTGCGGTGAACGAAATGAGAAAACAGAAAACGAAAACGAACAAAAATTCTTATCAGCATCAAGGATCTAATCAACATAAACAATCTCGATGCTTTGTTAGTACGCTGCCAGCTCTAGCATTTCGCTTATCGCATTCAAATCATTAATGCTGAAGCCGCAGTTGCTGCCGCTGCCAAACTTCCCCCGCACTACCACCGGCACCGTCCACCATCATATCGGTGCACAGCACACCATCCGATACCACCCTATTCTGTCATTCGTTTCAATCTCTCCACTCCAAGCCAAAGACGAGCGACCGAAGCGCCAGACGCGACCGACGGACCGACAGACGGACAGAAACGGAGCTCGACAGCTAGAGTACAACAAAATTCTCGTCTATTTCGCATATGTATATGACTCCACTATGGATCTACCCAAAACCCAACAAACAGACTGACAGACAGTCTGACGTTTCTGTCGTGTGTTCCACGATTTGTCGATTGTAGTGTAGTTTTGCCTGTTTTGGATTTTTTTGTGATGGAACACTGCTTATTTTTTTTTATTTCGTTGATTTTATTATGAGGATTTTTATCGCACACACAACACCACACCAAATAATACCACACGGTGTGGCGGTGCGACCGGCGCGGCAAAAATGACTTCATGCTTACTCGTTCACCGGTTATGGTGCTGATTCATAAATTCATTGGGTTAACATTTCCATTTCGGAGACGAGATGGGAATTTGACTATTTTTTATTTTTCGCTTTATATTTTTTTTATTCAAGTAACCATATGATAAAAAACGGTTTATTAGGACATAAAAGAGTCTATTAAAACATTGAAAGGAATAAAAACAAAGGTTATATCCACGGCAAATCAAGTTATCTATGGCAAACTTTTATTCGTATACATAGTTTCATTCTATATCCGCTTTTGAAGACAAGGCGCTATCAAAATTATGGACAGTGATTTGGCATTGATTAGAGGCTAAATTACCTATAAACGCTGTTGAAGCAAAATAAGTCTAAGAAAAGGCTTTATATAACAAAACAAACAATCTTCAGAAAGAGAGGGAGAGAAAGTGTCAGTCCAAAAAAGCCTTCAATACTCAAATGTCATTTTTCCACACTCATTTACTGCAAAGCGAAAATTTGTTAAAAATGTCAATAGCAAAATGTTCTGTCACTTTTTAATGTCAATTTTGTTATGTTATGCATCACCACCTTACTAGGCTTGAATAACAATACAAATATTCAGTGGCTGCGTTCAATCTCAGACAGATAGGGTATCCGGATATCTTTTTGTTAGTGTTTTATGTATAAAATAACACCTGATTAAAAACAGCTGAGATGTCAAAAAAGGAATCCAAAGGTATCTAAGAATTTCATCATCGTCCGAGGAATCAGTTGAATTGACCATTAAATTTTTTATCGTACAACAATTTTTGTGAACAGCTGAAAGTTGTTTTAATTTTATTTTTGACAGCTATCCAACTCGTTCAACAAGTTATCTAAAAATCCACCTATCCGAGATACCCTATCCAACGGGAGATTGAACGCAGCCATTCAAACCATGAAATTATTGATGTGAGGTTATTTTTAAGAAAAAGTTAAATGTGGATTGATACAGAAGATGTTGTCAAATAGTGACAACAGTTATTCGCTAAATAGTAAATGACATTTACAAAACTGCTAAATTATTCGTAGAGCAGAAACTTGACAGCTGTGATATGCCTATTTAAATATAATCCTGCTTAGAGTAATTATTTTGGCTAGACCTACAAATAGGGTATTCTTTTTGGGGATGTGGTTTTCAACCTGGATCTGGAAATACTTTTTTCGGAGTTGTTTTTTTTTTGTTTTGACAGCTGTGACTTCATTTATGCTTAATTTGATTTGCCGTATGATAAGGAATAGAATTAATTCTAAAAAAACGTTTGCAAATGGTTCAAATTTCTTACCAAAATAATTGGTTTAGTTAACTAGAGTCATCGAAACAATCAATTTATTGAAAGAAAATTTTGGTTCTCCACGATCAAGCAATTTAATAAACCCGACTACGACAAACATCTTGAAAGAGAATATTCATTTATAGCTGACCTACAAACTGAGATTGGGATTGGGATTTCAGTCAACCCGAAATCATTTTTAAAACAAAATGTCAAACCATTATAATAAAGTAATAAAGCAGCTTGTCAATAACATAAGTTGGCATGAATTTTATGGCTGAATCACAAACACGCTTCAGCTTCACCTGACGTTTACGAGTTCAGTCAAAGGAATTTAATGCATGCTATCACAATAAAGCTTCGACCTCACGTTTCGTTTGACAATCCTAGGGAAAAGAACGTAATGTAACGTAATGTGACTCCTCGAAGCAGGCCTACCGTAATGCAGTAGAAGCCGAAGCTGAAGCGTTTTTGTGATTCAGCCATGATATTTTCAACACTTCAACCAACCCGTTGTCTCATTTACACGTCAACATCACACAACAAATAAGTAGACTCAAATTATACACTTCTGTCTGCTGACCAAGAATTACGAACTAGAAAATCGAAGTTCACGCTCTTAAAGTTTCGGCCACCTACTCCAAATTTCGGTAAAAAATTTGCCGAAGTTGTTTCTTAAATTGACAATGACAGTTCGATAACTAATGAAAGGGTACATTCACAAAATTAATTCCAAGTGGTCCTTATCAGAAAACCCGATAAATTCTGACTTTTTGAAACTATTGAAAATTTTAAACCATTAATTTTATACTGGACCAGGTGTCAAAAAATTAATTGATGGGGACAGAAAATAATTTATATCATAAGAACCTGTCAAAACAAACACTTATTAAACTTACAAAAATGACGCAATTACATTAAAATTCTAATTAATTTGAAACCTTGTTTTTGTTATGGTGAGCTTCCATTGTTCTGCAAATGTGGATAAAAAGAGGAACCAACATTTTTAAATCACATAAGTTAGAGAGAGATACTAGAACAATAATGCACAGAAATTCATAAATGTGGTTTAAAGGGAGTGCCATAATGTTTATATAAATATGAAAATGTTCTTATTCGTGGAGTAAATTGTTTAACCTATTTCGTTTTCTGGCATGCATCTATTACGATCTCTACTTTTCTAAACTATTGCAAATTTAGATGCATCTAAATGTTTCGATAAGTATTTCATTTATTTCTATAAAATAGTGCCAAAAATTAAAACAACATTTATGCCAACTTCATCAAAGTGACGATTTTGACGTTTGTGAATAAATAAACAGAATAGTAGACTAATATTTAGTAAAAGAAAAAAAGGAAATCTATTTTAAATCTCAAAATAGTAAGCATATGAGCTTAGAAATAAAAACTCCTAGAAGAACCAATTCTCAAACTGACAGCTGTAAACTGTCTGTTAAAGATGGATGGATTAATGGCGGAAACACAAACACGCTTCAGTTTCGGCTTCGTTTGACATTTACGAGATCAGCCATATTAATTCAATGCACATGCTATCACAATGGAGCTTCGACCTCACGTTTTATTTGACAATCGTAAGGAAAAGAACGTAATGTTACGTAATGTGAATCCAAACGGAAGCTCTAGTCCAAATTTGCTGAACATTTGTTTTGTCTGACAGCTCAACAGCTGTAAAAAAGTCAACAAACAAAAAAAAATTGCTTTTGGAGGGATAGCCGTTTAATATTATAGGCTATGTAAGCTACTTAAATTTTTTCGATTTTTTATTTTGAGAAAAAATAAAAGCTGCTAATGATAGAAGTGTCATTTTAGAAATGTCATAACGGAAGTGTAATTCAAGCAACCTCGAAGCAGGCCCACCGTAACGCAGACGAAGCCGAAGCGTGTTTGTGATTCAGCCATTAGTTCTTCTTGAAAACCACGCTTCTTAAAGAACAACCTTTGTTTTAGAGGCAAATCCTTGCGTATGAGCAACTACTTATTCAAGTTGGCTCTTTATTTGCCACCTGTCAAAATCAGTTGTTATTTGGAGAGTCATAATATTAGTTGAATTGACGTTAATTGATTCACTTACAATTGGACAGTGTTGTCGTAAATTTCATTTGGCTACCAATATCATGCGATTTGACAACGTTAGATTTGTCCGTGAGGCAATAGAAAAGATTGTTTTTAGACACATTAAAAACCATCATAAGTTAAATTCTGGCTGTCAAAATGTGCAAAAAATAATTGACAATGAGATGGCAAAATACAAACTTCAAAAATGTATCGCTATAAGGGTGTTATCAAGGTTTACTTTAAATACTAAAAAATAAATAACCTTTTCCTATACTTTGTATAAGAGAAACGATTGATTTTGAAAAAACTCAAAATATTAAACCAAAAACAAAACAAAAGTGATATAATTTTGAGGCTAAGTTGAACGCAAACAATTTATTCGTTGCAGTGTGGATGGTATGTGGAACGCGAAAAGAGTTTGACAGTTCGTAGCAACCACACTGCAATTCGTAACTACCAAATTGTTTTTACAAAATTGTCTTGTTTTAGAGAACAAAATGCAAATTTTATTATCCTTACATAAGTGTCAATTGGTTTCTTATAATTTAAATGTGTTTTTGTTTGAAATTGAGTTTTTCACATGTGTAAAATCACGTTTGTTCGTCCATTCGTTGTTCACTGTCATGTGCAAGGCCCTTAACAGTAGTCTTATATTATATAACAGATATTACCAATCTGGCCAGCAGAAGATTGTCACCACAAATACGCAAATAAAAGAAAATGTTTTTCAAGTCTATTTGACGTTAAATTTGACAAGTTTCAAAATGGCATTGGTATTTGTCGCCATCTTGTTCAATAAATCGATCGAAGCGACGCCATTCATGAATGTCACCATTGAAATGTCATAAGCCATTCTATTTTTTGGTGGATAGATATTGCTTCAAAAAGCAATTATTATAAAACAAAATAGCGTTGTCCCATGATGGATAAAGTTTACTAATTCGAATAGAAGCTGTCCCTACATATTTTATCAGCAGCTAGTAAAATTTATTGAATCATTTAAAATGACAAACATTATAATATATTTTTTTTAATTCATATTTTTGCCGCAATGTCACTATCAGTATCACTATACATAAAATAAAACCAAAAAACAGTAACTCATCATTTATTTGTTTGTCCCTCTGAGAAAGCATAAAATATCGATTGAGATTTTTATCATTGAATTTCTTTTTGGCTTATTCCATCATCGTCAAACAACATAAAAGCAAATTCACCCTATTCCCGATTGAAAATAACATTTTAATTGATTGTCTGATAAGAAATTTTTGCTGTTCACTTTTTTTTTCTTCATTCTCACTCTTTTCAAAAAAAAAATAAATAAAAATATTAAGCACATTACCCTAACTCGTATCAAGTTATTGTTATCAATCCATCTTAATTAATCACAGCTAGATCGAAAGAAATCAATAATTTTTAGCAATAAATTCCAAAAAAAAAAAAATAAAAATATCTGCACCCATACAGACATATTCTAAGGGAAACAATCACTCACTCCCTGAAATACGGGACTGTGTTAAAATATCAAAACATTTTTGAACATAGTTTTTGTAAACTAAAGATTCCGATGCGATTTAAAAATTTCGAAAAACGTCAAAGGTAAAGAAATATGCATGCAGTGCTGCATGCATAATTCTTATTCTTAACAAATTACTAAAACTTTGACCTGTTTACAGATAGGAAAAGTGTCGGTAGTAAATTTGGGGCCGCGAAAGATGTCTTTCAAGACCGTACAATACTTCCAGAATCAAATCCAACTTGACTTATTTTTTTTGTAAACATTTTAATACACAGCACTGTAAGGATTGTGTGTGCGGATGTAAGATTTTTATTTTGCTCCGTTTTTATCTTCACGTAGCATTCAACCGATTGACTGTCTAGATAATTTGCGCGCTTGTATATATTCCAAGTTCGAATATAATAATGCTAAAGATAGACTTCTGATGCCTTATATATGGGAGTTTGACGTTTAAGACTAGCGGCGGCGGTGGCGTCGGTGGCTGCGGTAGTGGGGGACTGCGTGCTGGAATGGGGACCCCTCGCATATTATCGGGGAGTAAATCTTTACGATGATGGCAAGTCTTCTGGCAGTTCTCTTTATCCAACAACAAAAGAGAGAAGAAGGTTTAATGGATCTCGCGATGACGCGGCCGGCGACAACGAGAACGACGAGTGACGGTGGCGCTGGCGACGCGACGGTGGTGGCTGGGAACGCGAAAGCAATGACGACTATTTGAATGCTAGTGGGAGCCAAGCGATAAGCTCTCGCTTTCCGAAAGGACAATAACCAAGCAGATTCCTCCCCATATCAATCCCCAAACCACCACAACCAGCTCCAACCATCACCAGCCATCACCAACACCACCACCACCACACGACAACTAATAAATGAACTAGATAACGGTGATATAGTTTGGAGTGGAATTTTAATAAATCATTATTATAACGATATTTGGAATCGACGCTGTGTGTCATGCTGACCAGCACCATCAGCCACCAGACCGCGGCGGCCAGCGATAAAGTGTGACGCGACGCGTCCAAGTGCACACACTCGTTGTCGTTGTTTTGTTCGGTCTCAGTATCGGTGTCCAAGTTCCGAAAGGTTTCGATTTCGAGTCGAAGGAAGGTATGTGTACGATTGTACGCTAAACGCGGTGAATGTGCGGGTTCCCGCTCGTTTTAACAGTTTTTGAACATACCTATAAAACTCTGCTTTGTGACACAACCAGCTTTGAGCACAAGCACATGGACTGAACTGGACTGGACAGTGGAAATAGACTTGATGGGTCATTGGTGCTGATGGAGGAGAAAAGGGAGAAATTTAGAGCGAGAAACCCTTTGATGTCGGCTACCACAGAGGGTGCCGAACAGGCTGCCCGATAACGAGGGTTTTCAAATAATTGATGGATAAGCAATGCGACGCGACGCCACGGAACGCAACGATGATGGCGCCTCTCTGGGTTTTTTTTTTTTTCAATTTGATGTGTGTTCGATTTGTATTACAATTTCTAATTAATTATATCTACATTCTACACATAGTTAGATGATTTTTTTATTTGTGTTTTTATGTTCTGCTTTGAGTTTCAAGTTTGAATTCATTTTTGGGAAAATGGTTCACCTGCAGATTGGATTTGTTTATAGATGATGCAGTAGCAAATGGATTAGTTTCGGTGATTAAGTTTAGTTTCACATTAAATTATGTGACGAGATGCAAATGTAGTTAGAGTCATTAAGAGGATGGGAAAATTCCAAAAAGGAATAATTAGGAGACAAATTTTAAAAATTAAATTGGTTTATTTTGATAACGAAAACTTCGCATCAGGCAATCGGGATTACGAATATTTCGATTTTCCAAAACCAGACCAGAAATGTTAACATAAAAGATAACTTGACATTCCAACATTGACAAAAAACAATTTCGATTTTTTTAAATTTAAGTATTTGAACACATAATTTCTTCTTGTTGACAACCTCTTAAGGGCCTTGCACATGAAAGCGAACAAACGTAATTTTACACATGTCAAAAAGTCGATTTCAAACAAAAACATATTTAAATTATAAGAAACCAATTGACACTTATGTTAGGATAATAAAATTTGCTTTTTGTTCTTTAAAACAAGACAATTTTTTAAAAACAATTTGATAATAATTGTGGTTGCTACGAACTGTCAAACTCTATTCGCGTTCCACATACCATCCACACTAGAACGAATAAATTGTTCGCGCTCAACTTAACTTCAAAATTATACCACTGTTGTTTTGTTTGTTGAAAAGGGTAATTATAATTTGACAATTTGTCGCTGTCTGCGAATAGGAATAAAGCTCATGTGAAAGAAATGTCAAAATATGATAATATCAACAGTTCGCAGTTCGTAGCTCATGTGCACGATGCTCAAAGGAGTGCCAAAGATTGAACGAAAATTCGTCGATTATGGTTTACATGGCTTGTTTTTATTATAGATCCACAAAAAGACGAGAATAAAATTTTTAAGATTTTTAAGGTTAAGACGCGTGCGAATATTTTATTCCTTGAAGTTTGGATCGTATGTGGAACGCAAATGAAGTTTGACAGTTCGGTACTATCAGATTGCAATTCGCGACAAACATTTTTTTTTATTTCTCTTATTTTGGGAATAAAAATACTTATTTTACTATCTTAAGATTAACTTAAGCTATATTTCTACCTACATTCGTCGTTCGTTGGTCGCCCTCATGTGAATAGTCCTTAAAGGTGAAGTCTTGTGAGGGAAATTTTTGTTTTTCAAATTTTTAATAGACTAGAATTGTTTAAATAACCGATTTAAAAATGTGTGTCTTGTAGTAGTCCATTTTTACCAAATTAGGCCTGTCACCTACTAGGCAACTTAAAGTTAGTTAGAGACGCTCGCTGAACTTTATTGCCAGCACTTCTGAGAAACTTTTAGTTGTTTGGTATGAGCCTTGAAGATATGTTAAATGCAGGAAGCTTTATATTAAAAAAAATAATATGTCAAATGAAAATATTTTTTACACCTGTCAAAATGTAAAATAAATAAGGTGACGCAACAGTCCATGAAGAACCAGGGCCTAGTGACTTACAACTCTCAACCATTCCTGTGTGCGAGTAATGTTGTCAGAGAAACGTCTAATTTGAGAAAGCACTTTTTCATGACAAGAATTACGTTTGAAGAATTTGTCAGTTTCTCGCAAGAGGCAGTCCCCGCGAAAACCTGTTTTTTTGACAGCCGAATGCATTTACCATCACGGTACGGGTACTACTCCTATCAAAATGTATTAATCTTTAAACTCAGAATTAACAAACAACACAAAGAAAAAATGTCAAAAAGTTGCCCATAATTGCTCACTTTTGTCCACATCTTGAATCAACTCTGAGGTAGAATTGGTCAAGTTGATTTTGGATAAATAGACGAATTTGAAGCTCCGTGAATATTTGAACTCAAAATGAATGTCAAAAAATTGCCTATAGTTGCTCAATGTTGTCCACATCTTGAATAAAATCTGGGGTAGAATTGGTCAAGTTAATTTAGGATAAATAGACGAACTTAAACCTCGGTGAATATTTAAACTCAAAATGAACAAACAAAACAAAGAAAGAATGTCAAAAAGTTGCCCATAGTTGCTCAATGTTGTCCACATCTTGAATCAACTCAGAGGTAGAATTGGCTAAGTTGATTTTGGATAAATAGACGAATTTGAAGCTCCGTGAATATTTAAACTCAAAATGAACAAACAAAACAAAGAAAGAATGTCAAAAATTTGCCCATAATTGCTCAATATTGTCCACATCTTGGATCAACTCTGAGGTAGAATTGGTCAAGTTAATTTTGGATAAATAGACGAATTTGAAGCTCCGTGAATATTTGAACTCAAAATGAACAAAGAAAGAATGTCAAAAAGTTGCCTATAGTTGCTCACTTTAGTTCACATCTTAAATCAATTCTGATGTAGAATTAGCCCAGTTGATTTTGGATAAATAGTCTTATTTGAAGCGTGTAAGGTGAGAGTCAAATTGATAGATAAAAAGCTATTACAACTAAATGTCATGGTCATTTTCTAAGGAATTGACGTTTCTATCGCGATGTGAATAGAGCTGCCTACGCTAACAGAAACTACCAAAACTCTGCCTCAGTTATCTTTTATCTGTTAAAAAAAAAAGAAACGCAAGGAATATTATCAGATGACAGCTAATTTAATACTTTTATTTAGTCTTATTATAAGAACAATAGCAACAATGAATTTTTCAATACCAAGTTAAGTTGAATTACACAGACGAAAAGCTCGGTGATATTCATTTTGATTACCTAAAATGTGACAATCACTTATTACCTCAGCTGATTCCGTTTTTGGGCAACCTTCAGCAGCTTTAAGTTGTCGGACACTTATTTTCTTAATGGCTAAAACACAAACACGCTTCAGCTTCGGCTTCGCCTGACGTTTACGAGTTCAGCCATAGAAATTTAATACATCACAATGGAGATTCGACCTCTCGTTCCGTTTGACAATCGTAAGGAAAAGAACGTATTGTAATGTAATGTGACTCCAAACGGAAGCTCTAGTTCAATTACCTGAACATTTGCTTTGTCTGACAGCTCAGTAGCTTTAAAAAAATGTCAACAAACAAAATATTTGCTCTTTAAAGGGATGAAAAAATAAAAACTTCATTCAGAGCAACCTCGAAGTAAGGCCAAACTTTCAAAATCGTTACTGACAAAGCTGAAATATTTAAAGTTGAAGTTAAGGGAAGTAAAAAAGGGCCTCCATTCAAGTTCAAATATCTCAGCTTTCCACGACCAATTTTTAATATTGACAGTTAAAACGTCACCTTTTATTTCATCATACTAATTCCGTTTGTTTACTTGGCCAAAAATGGACAATACTTTTTTGGTATTATAAAATTTTAATATATTTAAAATGGCGCTGTTGTCGTTTTGTTAGTTCAACTTTAGTGATCATAAAAAATGATAACTCAAAATAGCAAACCAAATAACCCAAATATGAGATAAGAAAATCAGCTGGCATTAATATATTATTATTTAAGTATATATTGAATATTATATTTAACAAATTTGATAGTAGATGTTAAAAAAAAAATCTTTTAAAGGGTTTTCCAATAAGGCCTTTTATTTTGGTTACTATAACAACTTCGCCATTACTAAAAATAAAACACATTTCAACAACATTCAATTCAAATAATTTAAATAAACTACAATAATTATATTTAACGTAATTGATAGTAGAAAGCCCTCTATTTTGACAGCAGTCAAAAAAAAACTACTCCATTATTAAAAATAAACTTCGTTTGAACAACGCATCGAAATAGTTAAAGTTCACTACAAAAATGACTTTGCAACACAAAACACAAGTTATTTACCGAAGAGGTTAATTTACAACCGATATCTTGTGATTTAAAAGCTTTAGACATTTGACAATTCTTTGGGAGAACGTCAGAGATGACATCTTATCAAATGCTCTCGTTAATCCATTCAAAACCTCAAAGATGAAATTTTTAAAGTTATTGATGACATAAAGTCGCAAAAAGTTCCTAATTAGTCATTGAGACATAGAGGATAGTAAAAACTCTCTTTTATGACAGCTGTCATGCTAAAGGCTAACATTTCACTGGTAAAAACTACGCCATTATTAAAAATGGACTACATTTGAACAACGCATTGAAATAGTTAAAATTTACTACAAAATTGGTGCTACTTTGAAACAAAAACATAAGTTATTTCCCGAAAAGGTTATCACAATTTACAACCGATATCTTTGTCACATTTGACAGTTCTTTGGGAGGACGTCAGAGATGACGTCTTATCAAGTACTCTCGTTAATCCATTCAAGATCTTAAAGATGAAATTCTTAAAGTTATTGATGACATAAAGTCGCAAATAGTTGCAAATTAGTCATTGAGGTATAGATGATAGTAGAAAGCCCACTATTTTGACAGCTGTCGTTCTTAAGCCTGACATTTGACTAGTAAAAACTACGCCATTATTGAGAATGGACTAAGTTTGAACAACGCATTGAAGGAGTTAAAATTCACTACCAAAATAGCGCTACCTTGAAACAAAAACACGAGTTATTTCCCGAAAAGGTTATCACAATTTACAACCAATATTTGTGTCACATTTGACAGTTCTTTGGGAGAACGTCATAGATGAAGTCTTATTAAGTGCTCTCGTTAATCCATTCAAAACCTCAAAGATGAAATTCTTAAAGTTATTAAGGACATAAAGTCGCAAAAAGTAGGAAATTAGTCTTTGAGGAAAAATCGTATTTCACTTATTTCTGTCAAAAGTAAACCGTTTTTTTAAAGTGTCAAAATAAAACGCCTTATTGGAAAACCCTGTATCTACAAAAAAAAAGGATTTCATAATCTACAAAACTATCTTAAAATTAACTTAGTTACATATATGATGACTAATTTTTACGTGGAAACCATTCATTATTTTTCTTATTATCGAATAACCTTTTTCTGTGATTAAACACAATTTTGTGGATTCACCATTATTAACTTTAAAGAAAAAAAATGACGATTTGCAAAATTGTTGCTATGTTTCCAAAAGAGATATTGAATTATTTTGATCATAATATACGTGGGAATATTTCAAAACCTTTAGGTATGTACAGAGCTCGTTTATATTTTGTTTATTATTATTAACAATATTTTTATATGTAGGTTAGGAAAGATTACAAGCTTAAGTAATCGGTTTTTTTTTAGCGTTGATAATTTTTTTTTCGCTTTAAATTACTTTATCCTGATTTGATTTCTTTAAACGATTAAAATAAAATGAATTGTTGATTTTATAGATTTGTATGTGGCAATGACTTTGTTTAAATTGTCATTATGGAATTTCGGGCAATGCTTTGGCGATAGAGATAATATGAACGTGCGTTTTTGTATTTCGAATTTATAATCGAACTTTTTGATAAAACGTCATTTCGTTTTGATTACTCGTAGATATTCAGTTGTCATCATCATTATCATCGGGGTGTTTTGTTTCAGAGACATTCACAATATGAATGATTTTTAATCAATTTTGTTGTTCGATTTAATCGAATTGAAATAAAGAGCACGTAATAATTGATAATTTTGAAAGATATCATACTTTAAGTGCATAGGTAGGTAGGTTATGTGGAATGAAGGGAGATTTAAGATTGTCAACTTTGCTTTAAGGCTGGATACCTACACGTCTTTTTTTCTGTTAACGAGATTGTTCGCAGAAGCTTGAACATAATACTATCAGAAAAGTATAACAGGAAATGAAATACACAATGACAAGAAGATATACTTGAAAATATAAAAAGACAATAGGAGGTATAAGGTATGTAACTGAGGTAAGGAAGAAAATACAATTAAAACTTGAAATCAGCACAATCAGCAAAGACGAATAAGAAACGTCAGCCCCTTGTGTGATGTGTCATATATACTCACCTCGTATTCATATAATGACATTTGGAATATCATTCAACACACATTCACCATCACCACTGATGCACTGATAATGTAATTTTTTAACCCTATAAACGATGTGTGTGGCTTTGGGTCTATAATATGTTTATCAGAAAGCTTGCAAGACCAAAAACAAAAAAAAGGGTCGAGAATCAGGCTGTAAGTGGCAAATCGACCTCATGACTTTTCTTGTCACCCTCTGTTTTTTTTTTTTTTTTTTTTTTTGCGTAAATCTCCTTCCGACATCATCTTTTGTCACTTTTATTCAATTTTCATGCTCTTTCTCTTCTGCTTCGTTATTTTTCCCACAAAAATCTCAATACGAACTGAAGGGTGGTCGTTGAGGACGGCGGTGGTGATGGCGATAGTGTGTTGTTGATGATGATGGTGATGTGAATGTGGATGAATAAGTCTTCAATGAAAAGGCGATGACAACGTTCATCGTCTTTGTCGCCGTCGGTTTTCGAGGACGAGGATGGAGATGATGATTACAAGGCTGTCTGACTGGTCGTCGAAGATAATAAAGACAGTCGTTGTCGTCATCATTGACTTACAATTTTTTACCAATTCAGAAGTACACATACTCATTCTTACATTCAAGCACTAGGTCTACTATACCTCTATACCCTGTATTCACCTTTCTGTAACAGAAATGGAAACAGTGGTGGATTTATGAGTTTGCAACTAAAAAAGGTAAGAGGGCGCAACTAGGTTCATTTTCATATCCAAATGAGTGAAAATATGTAGCCACCCTAAGGTAAGTGATGTTGCTGACACATCTAGCTAAATGTCACAAGTTTTTAGCACTGAAAGATTTTTTTTACGTTTGACACATTTGAGGTGGATGATACTTGCCTGTTGAGTTTTGGGCGATGGATGTGTTTTTGGGCATTTGTGACGTTCCCCAATGAACTTAAATTTAGATTGATGTTTAAGTTGCCTGTCAAAATAAATGTCATGCAACGCCATGTTGTCGCCAAGCTCAATTTAGGAAAACATTAAGGGCTCAATGACACTGTTTGACTTAGATGTCATGTCATTTGTAAATTATTTGAAGATTTCTGGGATTTTGTTTTAATCAATAACTTTATCAAAAATAAATTATAACATAAGAACCCTTAAGGGCCTTGCACATGAGAGAACAACGAATGGACGAACAAACTTGATGTGACACATTTTAAAAAGTCAATTTCAAACAAAAACACGTTTAAATTATAAGAAACCAATTGACACTTATGTCAGGATAATGCAATTTGCATTTTGTTTTCTAAAACAAGACAATTTTGTAAAAAAAATTTGGTAGTAACGAATTGCAGTGTGGTTGCTACGAACTGTCAAACTCTATTCGCGTTCCACATACCATCCACTCTGCAACGAATAAATTGTTCGCTCTCAACTTAACCTCAAAATTATATCACTCTTGATTTGTTTGTTGAAAAGGGTAATTATATATTGACAATTCGTCGCTGCCTGCAAAAAGAAATAAAGCTCATATGAAGGTTAGGTTAGGTTGGAGTGGCTGTCCAGATGTCATTGACGCACGTAGACCTCAAGGGTCCATTGTGATACCACTAATGAGGTTACTCATGGGAGAGTAATGAATTTAAACAAACCATTTTGTACTTTTAATAAAGTTAGAGAGAGGTTTTGTGTCAATCGTTGCCAGTTCACTGGTATTATCGAAGAAGGGATTACCAAAAAAGTTATACCTTCTAATGGAGAGGGCTGGACATGTACATAGAAGGTGTTGGACTGTTTCCATTTCCTTCTCGTCCATGCAGCTTCTACAGAAGTCATTTGTGTAGACCCCTAGCCTCAGAGCATGTCTTCCTATGATGCAGTGTCGTGTTATTACTCCAATTGTAGAGCTTATACTTTGTCTTTTCAGTGATATCAAGCCTTTTGACCGTTTTAAGTCAATACTTGGCCATATTTGCTTGGTTGCTAGGCAGGTGGTACTTTGTGACCATCTAGCATTTGTTGATTCTAGAGCATATTGCTTGAGAAGATATTTGCATGTAGCAAGTGGTGTTCCTATGTTATGTTTTTGTCTAACATTAGGCAGAAGTGTTCCGTTTTTGGGGAGCTCATCGGCTTTACAATTTCCCGGAATGTCTCTGTGGCCCGGCACCCAAATGAGGTGAATGTTAAACTGTTCCATAATCTCATTCAGAGATGATGGACAATTGTGGACTGTTTGAGAGTTTGTGGAGACAGACGCGAAAGATTTAAGACCGGCTTGGATGTCTGAGAAAATTTGTATATCCTTACAAGATATAACGTTTTCTTTGAGCCAGGATAGTGCTTTTTTAATCGCCATTACTTCGGCCTGGAATACACTACATTGATTGAGAAGTCTATAGGATAGACTGAGATTCAGTTGTTCTGAAAAGATACCACTTCCAACTCCGTGATCGGTCTTTGAACCGTCAGTATAGAAGTGTACCGCATCGTCTTCCAGGGGTCTCTCTTCTTCCCAGGAGGATCTTGAAGGGATGGACACATGGAATCTTTTTCCAAATACCATTTTCTAAGCGATCTGGGATAGATCTGAAATTGTCTAGAATAGAAGTATGTGAAGTATTGTTACTGGTCTATTGAGAGGTGGCTCTAAGCCTTACACATGAGTTGTTAGCCACCTTTTTGGAGGAGATGTCAAGTGGTGTTAGTTTTAAAAGCACTTCCAGTGCTGCGGTTGGTGTTGAGCAAAGTGCTCCTGTGATGCACATACCTGCTGACCGCTGGACTTTGATGAGCTTATTTAGATTTACCATCTTGTCCAGTGCGGTCCACCATACGACGGCTCCATAAATGAGTATCGGCCTGATTACCGAAGTGTATAGCCAGTGGGTTATTTTTGGGGAAGCCCCATTTTGATCCTATGGCCTTTTTACAAGTAAAAAGCGCTACAGTAGCCTTTTTTACTCTTTCATCAATATTTGCCTTCCAATTTAGTTTTTTGTCTAAAATGAGGCCCAAATATTTAGCTTGATCGGAAAAGCTCAATGGTATTCCTCTAATCTTGGGTGAGCTAATCTGAGGAATTTTATATCTTCTCGAAAAGAGTATTAATTCTGTTTTGTGTGGGTTGACGTCCAATCCACATTACTAAGCCCATTTAGTTAGCCTGTTTAGGACATTTTGTAGGAGTTCCGAGAGAACTTGGGGGTGCTTCCCAGATACGGATATCGCAACTTCGTCAGCGTAGGCAATCACCTTGAAACCCTCTGCTTCCAATGTTGTAAGTAGGTCGTTTACTACCATGTTCCATAAAAGAGGCGAAAGGACTCCACCTTGGGGAGTGCCTCGATTCACCGATCTGGTGGTAGTAAAACTTCTCTTTTTGTTTGTTTATTGAAAAATTATACAATTATACAATTATTACATTTTTTTTTGCTATCACCCAGTTTACAGAGTTATGGTTAGAACTACCTTACTTCTGAAAAATATTATAAATAACGCACAATTTATTGAATTTTAAAGATATAGTTTAGTTTGAGGAGGAAAGGTCATGAAAACCTCCTATTTAAGAGTTATATATAAAAAAAAAAAAAAAAAAAGAAGTATGTACTGTGATCTGTTTCACTAAAGATAAGGTAAAAATATTTATATTTATGTGTATATATTTATATATATTTTTTTTTAATTAGATTTAATATCACAGAATTTATAGGTACTAAAGAGAAAAAGAAGTAAAATAAATTACTTAAATTGACAGATGAATGAATAATTAAATAAATAAGTAAGTGAATAAATAAATAATTGAATAAGTTGCTAATAAATAATTAATTCGTAAGTTAATAATAAATAAGTGAATTAATAAATAAAAACAATAAATTGACAAATAATAAATTTATAAATAAATAAGTAAATAAATAATTACATAAATAAATCAATAATTACATAAATAAATAAATAAATAATAAATAAACAAACAAATAAGTAAATAAATAATAAAACATAAATATGCAATAATGAATAAGATAATAAATAAATTAAAAAAAAAATAATACAATTTGTACATAATATTAATAAACAACAATGGTAGAAGCTAGGAATTAATTAAACTTGTAATAAGAACATTATCTGAAATTTGACATCGAATATCATAATTTTCTTTTAGCTTTAAAATTCTGTCAGAAACATAATCGACATCGGTAAGATTATGCAATTCGCTAGTTGAAAAATGCCATGGAAGTTTGAGCATTAACTTCAAAACTTTATTTTGAGCGATTTGTAATTTTTTTATATGCGTTTTTGCACACTGTCCCCAAACTGGACTCCCGTATAGCATAATTGATTGAAAAATTACTTTAAAGATTATCAACTTATTGTCATTGTTCAAAAGAGATTTTCTGTTAATTAGCGGATACAAAATTTTTATTGTTTTATTAACTTTTAATATTGTTTTTTGTACATGGTCATTGAAAGTAAGTCTTTTGTCCAAGTGTATTCCCAAGTATTTTACCGAGGTTCCCCAAATTATATTCGTATTGTTTAACATCAGATTATTGCTGGGAAGAAAACAGGACTTCCTTTTTCTTGAAAAAAAGATTGCCTGTGTCTTTGAAGCATTAATTTGAATTTTCCATTTGGTATAGTAGCTGTCTAAAATGTTCAAAGCTGATTGTAGATTAGTTTCAATACAGAAACTAAGTACATCAGATGAAAAAATGGCAGTATCATCGGCATATATAGCCGATTCACAATTGGGCAGCTGAGGAAAGTCAGCAGTATATATGTTATAGAGGAGAGGGCCTAAAACAGATCCTTGTGGAACTCCTGCTGGCACACATAGCTTTTGAGATAAATCACCACTTACATAAACGGCGAAGTATCTATCTGTCAAAAAACTTTGTACTATTTTAATAAGGTATAATGGGAAATTAAATGTTATCATTTTATAGATCAGACCATTATGCCAAACACTATCAAAAGCTTTTTCCACGTCTAAGAGAACTAGGCCAGTTGATTTTTGAAAATTGAAATTAGAACGAACATGCTTAGTTATTCGATTTACTTGCTGAACAGTGCTATGCTGTTCACGAAAGCCAAATTGTTGAGGAGGATAAATATTATTATCATAAATAAAATCATTTAATTTGAATTTGATAAGTCTTTCAAATACTTTGCTTGTGCAACTTAAGAGACTTATAGGTCTATAACTCTTTGGGTCATTTGATTGTTTCCCGGGTTTTAAAACTGGTACAACTTTAGCCACTTTCCAGCATATAGGGAAGTATTGAAACTTAATGCAGCAATTGAATATAAATACAAGATATTCAAAACCACTCCTTGGTAATTCTTTAAGAAAAATGTTTTTTGTTCCATCGAATCCTACAGATTTTCTTATTTGAAGTTTTCGAATAATGGGGATCAAATCATCCATACCAACGTAAAAGTTGTCAGGTACGTCAAGAATTAATGAATTAAAATTGGTTATAGAATTTTGCACAGTATTTTCAAATTGAGGAGATCCTACTCTGTTGAAAACACTGTGATTATCATAAAAAGTATTTGCAAGGGCATTTGCCTTATCGGTATTAGTAATACATATATTATGATTGTTTTGAAATGCAGGAACAAAACTATTTTTCTTCTTTAAGGCTTTAGCTATGTTCCAGAATGGTCTACTATTTTTATCTAAAGATTGGAGTTTTAAATTCCATTCAGAGTTTCGGAACATAAAAATTTCAGTTTTTATTGTATTATTAAGTAGCTTAACTTCAATGTTTAATCTTGGAATACGATTACGCTGCCACTGTCGTCTAAGACGGTTCCTTAGCTTAATAGTATTTAAAATATGTTGTGGTAGCTTTTTTTTCTGATCAGATGGAGATTTCTTAGGAACGGATAAATTTATGCTTTCAGAAATAGTAGTATTAAAGACATTGATACAACTATCTATTTGTTCAGTGGATTCTATAGTGTCTAAATTTTTATCGCTATGTCTTAAACGATTTTTTATTTGGTTCCGATACCTCGACCAGTTTGCTTTACCTAGGTCATAAAAAATACGTGTGTTTGTGCTGGGGGATTCTAATACCCCACACTTAACAGGTAAATGGTCAGAGCTCAAGTCGTTGCAAACGATAGGTTGCGAAAATAGGGTTGACGTATTTGTTAAATAAAAGTCTATAGTTGACGGACTTTTTCTTCTGTCAGATGGATAATAAGTGGGACTATTTGGAAACATAATTTCAATCCCATGAGTAGCATTAATGTTTTCTAATATGTTACCCCATGTATTTGCTCTTACACATCCCCATTTCCTGTGTCTGCAATTAAAGTCACCCCCAATTAAGTATGGACCGTTAATATTAATCATTTTTAAGATGTCCGACTTAAAGTGTTCGCCCCGCAAGGAATTCCTTGAGCGACCCGGGAAATACACTGAAAAAAAAGAAATCTTTCTATTATTTGCAAAATGTACATCAACGCCAATATTTTCAATGTATTTGGTATTGATTACTGGTAAAAGTGTATGTTTAAGTGTTTTTCTCACAACGATGGCAACACCGCCACCAGTTCTATCAACTCTATCTACTCTATAACAATTGTATTCAGAGTTAGAAAGAGTTGCATTATTAGAGAGCCAAGTTTCAGAGACCAAACCGATATCAATTTTATTTCTGCTTAAGAAAGAGAAAAATTCAATACTTTTGCTACGAATGCCTAGTGCATTCCAACATATAACACTTAACGAATGATTACTTGTCATTTTTATTATATAAGTACTTAATCGCTAACTGGGCGATAACATTAAATTGTTCTGCTTTTGTTGAGCAGTGGCTAAGTTGAGTTGTCATCTCTATGGTTAGAGATTGGATCTCTTCCATTGAATATAGAGTATCATCAATAGTTGTTGCTCGCCCACTAAGCTGGTTTGACCACTTTTGACTTGGGCAAGGTGGAGACGGGTATGAAGGGGCTGCGGCCGATTGTGTAGGTATGCTAGTATTCCTCAGGTTATTAGTTTGGACTCTTTTCGGTAAAGGTTTAAGAGGTGGGAAATTCTCCATTGATTTGACAAATGACGTAGCTGGACGCATAGGTTGGGTATGATTTTGAATGGGAATCTGCCACTTACCGTGTGATATTTTCTCTTTAATTTTCAAAAAGTTTTGCCTGCTCTTGCAATTAGGATCAGTCGATTTGTGACACTCTTTACAGTTCGCACATTGGATTTTATCAGAAACGTTGCATTCACTGGTTTTGTGGTGACCGGAACAGTTTCCGCAAAATGTTTTAACGTGGCAGTTCTTTTCCCCGTGTCCAAACATTTGACAGTTGTGGCACTGGGTAATATTTACTCTACGTCGACGTTGATAGTCCCATTTAACTTGGGTACGATAAATGGATTTTATATTTTTTTTTAAGTCACTAAGCCGTACCGAACCTTGTTCTAAATACACAATGTATAATGTTTCGATGTATTTTTCATATCGTTTGGACACTAATTTTATATCTCTGCACTTAAGACCGAGTTTAATTAGTTCAGATTTAAGTTCATCTATTGGTAAGGTATCAAGACCAAAAAGAATTACTTTAAATGATCTTTCGGTAGAGAGATCATGAGAAAAAAATTGACAATTAGCTGATTTTAAGGCATCGCATGCGTTTTTGTGAGATTCAATACTTTCACACTGAATTTTTATCCCAATGGACATTTTTTTGATTGTATAATCAGATATTTTGATTGTTTTCATAAGATTATGAATAAATTCACTGGGTTTTTGCAACACTTTAATTGGAGGAATTCGCTCCTTCTTAATTGTTTTGGGTTCCACAATCACTTCACTATCCATTTCATCATCGCCGAGACATTGTAAAGGTGTCCATGTTAGAAATGATTGTCCTGCTTTTGAGCATGAGACTTGTAAGATCTATGAGTGATTTCTCTAATTTTAGCTTATCCATTGCTGTTGTGATCGCCTGGTAACTGACGTTGTTGAAAGCTCCTCCAATATCTAGGAACGCTACTAAATTATATTCTTTGTATTCGAGGGAATGTTCAATAGGACGTACCAGCGAGTGAAGTGCTGATTCTACTGATTTTCCCTTAAAGTAAGCATGTTGAGCTGTGGAAATGAGACATGGTTTAAAGTTATGTCTGATGTAAATTTCAATCAATCTTTCCAAGGATTTAAAAAGGAAGGAACGAAAGGTCAAAATATGCGAACATACACAGTTCGCAGTTCGTAGATCATGTGCAAGATGCCTTAAACGTTCCTGAAAAAAAATGCAAATTTAAAATCCAGAACAAATTTGAAGGATATTATGATATTTGAAAACTATTTTCAACGCTATGACATTCTTTTTTTTGACATTTATGACATTTTGGTATCTGTTAAGCCTTGAAACCCAAAATCAAAAATTGTCAAGAAGATCAACTTTGTTTTAATTTGACGTTTAAACAAGTTTTATCAAAGTTATTATTTCTTTCACGTCTTTAATTTTTGTTAAGCTATGTAAACTGTTTTTGTAAAATGTGGGCTTTATATCCGAGATTTGAGTTGAGTTCGTTGCTTAATACGAAGTTTTTAAATACACTTTTTTAACTGATATGTATTTTTATTAGGAAGATTTTGGGAAAAAGAATTTTAAAACTTTTTTATTTGGCAGTCATTTTGTTTTGTTTGTTTTTCTAATAAAACAATGAAGTGATATATTAAAATAAGTTGTTTGCTGTCATATTTTTATTGAAGCTGTCAAATTTAAAAAGGGTAAAAATTAGTTAATAGTTCAGAAACAAAATTATGACGATATTTAAAATTTAGACCTAAAATGTTTAATTTTGCAAACACATCCAATTCCAAACTCATCAAATCAACATTTTACTTGCAAGTTAAGTTGTCTTTAAAAAAAAAAACAATTTTTTCAAGCAACTTTACGTCAAAATTACAAAAAAAGGTTCTTAAATTATAAAATATTCTTTTGGCTTGCCTTTTACTCTTATTGTTAAAGGTTTTGGTTTAATTTCTGGCTATTATTTGTCTTGATTCATAAGTTTTAAAAACAGCTGTGAAACCAAATCTTTATAGAAATGTCAAAAAAAAAACAAATCAATTGACGTTTGTTGCAACACATAGATTATATTCCCACATCTAAACACTTTTTGATGGGAAAAAGAATTAAAAGGTGAGAATCTTGTACATATGTACGTCAAGAATTCTATTTTTATCATTTTTGACATTTGTACTTTTTGAGCCCTTAAGCTGAACGGCCTTTAAGTGAATTCGCTAATGAACTCAGACATGTGAAAAAAGATCCCAATTGTCAAAAAGTACATGCACATCCTAATTCAAATTTATAAGAATCTCTATAAGACTCTTTGTGTAGACAAACAAGAAGAAGAAAAAAGAAAAAAAACAGAAAGCACAAATGAACAAACCATAAAGAAGGACAAGAAAAGGACAGACATCAGTAAAAGCAACTGAAGCGCGCGAGTATATAGGTTGGTTTGGTTTTTCCTTATTTTTTTTTATTTTTCGTTCTTTATTATCTTAGTGTGTGATCTTCCTTTTGGTTTCGGAATTAGCAGGAAGCAAACCACATTTCCGTTTGTTCTTTCTCTCTCTCTATGTCTTTTTTATATTTTTTTTTCTTCTTGCGCTTTTCTGCTTCAACTTTGTGTATAATGATGACGGTTGGTGGTGTTGATGATGAAAACGATGATGATGTGGTGTCGATTTTCAAAGAGTGTAAACGCCACTTTAGGTTGGGTGTCGTTTTGGGTTTATGGTATATATTAACATACCCTATACATGTGGATAAATGTATAAGTAAGTACACCAAAAGATGGTAGAAGAGTGACGTCTTTTGTAAGTTGATGTTGTGGACAAAGAAAAATAAAGAAGTGAGTTCTTTTTACAAGGATCAAACGAGGGGTGGTTTTGTGATTAATTGGTTTACAAATTGAAGTCGGTTAGGGGTGTTTCTTTTTTTTGTCGGTATGATGTAGGTATATGTAGATACAAGGGTAACCACCATACTCTTGACCCTTTCGAACTGAGGTTTCACACTTTATAGTAAAATTTACATAAGTACAAAAAAAGAGGTAAACGAACGTATTGTATTACAATGAGACTGATGTGAGTTAATTGAATAAAGAGGGAGATGTAATAAAGGATCTCGTTATGCAAAAAGTGCAAGCAGTGATGCGGAAGGAAGACAGGACTTATAGAAATATATCTACTGATTGTGGTGTGAAAGAGCATAACTAATCTTATTAATAATCATAACGAAATAATCAACGAGTTAAGTTCTTTGAATATATTATATTTCGTCCAAAAAAAAAATAAACAATAGAAAAAATGAGTCTAAAGAAAAAAGTTTCAATTGGTAATGTTTGATTTCAATCATTTGTCAGGTTGAAGTTAAAGGGGTGGTGATACCGTAAAAAGTATCATATCACTGTGAACTAAAAGGATGCACTCATCAAGCATAGGGCGGTAATAATATAAGAGGAGCTGTAAATAGAGGAAATATAAGAGGACCCATCCTTGAATATTTGAAGGGATCTTACAATTTCTATGGAGAAGATGTAATATCGGCTTTATTGCTGGTAACTCGTTTTAAGCAGTATTCACATGAACGGGACCAACGAATGAACGAATACTCGTCGATTTTGACGTTTCTCTCACATGAGAGTTTTTAATTCGTCGCGAATGAAGTTTGACTTTGACAACCAAAACCAAAACAAGAAGGATTTGTTTAGGTTAAGTACGCACCATTATTTTATTCGTTGCGAGTGTGGATAATGTGGAACGCGAATAAAGTTTGACAGTTCGTATCAACTAAATATTATTTCTTAAATTTATTAATATATGATATTGAAAAGTAAAAGTATGCATCATAAATCAAACAGAAACTTTATTGCTATCGCTTTGTTAAGAATTTGTGTGGAAATATGTCTTCGAACTTATATAAACTCACATTTTGTAATTTATTCGTCGTCCGTTGGTCGCGATCATGTGAATAGTGCTTTATAGATCATGTTTCTCGAATTGAATTTGAAAAAAAAATGTAACGAACAAAAATGTTGTTAAAATCCAATAAATTAGGAAATCCAAGCAGTCTTTAAATTGATGTGGCCCTGAGACCGAGAATTTTTTCTTTCGATACTGACTTGTCAACATGTCTATCAAAATGTGGATATTCAGAAACTGTCAAATTTTATTAAAAAATGGCTACAATATTATTCACCTTTTGAAAGTTTAAAATTACACTTCCAGATATAAGCGATTAATGAACTTACGACAAACATTTTTGAGAGATATCGTATGAATGTCAAAATGTGGTTTGATTTTATTTTTTATTTTATTTTTTTATTTTTATTATTTTATCTGTCAACTGTCAAGTTCCGTAGTTGGTTGAATAACATATGAAATTTTTAATGTTGATATAGAAAAAAGAGAAAAGCGATATTCTCGGCGCCGGTTTCGTCTCGCAACAAGCCCTTTTTTTGCAATATTACTGTTACTTGCAGCTTTGACAATAGATATATGCAGGGGTAAGCTTTCCACAATTGAACGAAACGAAAAGAGGAAGGAAAAGTAACGCTTAAAATGATGAAGCACGACTTTTTTTGGGTACTTTAAGTGTTCGCCATTACGTCTTATTAATATCGAAACTAACTTTATTGGTTGATTAAATAAATTAGTTGGCGCAACAGTCCTTACAACTCTCTAACATTCCTGTGTGCGAGTAATTGCAGGGATGCAGGGGACCTCCAGTTTTTATGCCGAATCCGAACGGCTAATTTGAGAAAGCACTTTTTCATGGCAAGAATTACTCTTGGAGAATTTGTCAATTACTCGCAAGAGGCAGTACCCGTGAAAACAACTTTTTTTAGGTTGCACAGACAGGGATCGAACCCAAAACCTCTCGAATTACAGTCTAACGCACTAACTATCATGCCACGGGGATTACAAGGCTACAATGCTCTGGTCGCCCTAGAGCAACATCTGCAAGGGATGATCGATATTTGGTGCTTCAATGCCTTCGAGATTGACACCAAACAGCGGTTGAGCTATCTCACAGACTTCGATCCGTTAGGGGGAGAGCTATGAATGCTCAAACGGTGAGAAGGCGAGAAGACCTGCTCGTGTACCAAGACTCACGTTACAGCACAAGTGACGTCGGATGGAATTTGCTCAACTTTACCGAGATTGGACCGAGGCCGACTGGGGTTAAGTTCTTTTCACTGATGAGTCCAGCTTTGCCTGCGCTCACCAGATGGACTTAGCAGAGTATGGAGACGATCATGTGAAAGATACTCTTCGGAAACGGTTGCCCAGTGCGAACATTTTTGGGGAGGTTCCGTCATGGTGTGGACGGGAATTTCCATGCACGGACAAACCGAGCTGTGCATCGTGGAAGAATCGATGAACTATAGTTACTTCATCAATTCTGGAGGAGTATGTGGTTCCATTAGCATTATTTATTGGAGACAATTTCTTGCTAATGCAAAACAATGCTAGACTTACAAGAAGTCGATATCGATGAAATGGCTTGGCCTGCGATGAGCCCAGATATGAATCCCATCGAACACATTTGGTATCTACTGGGAAAAATGATAAGGAGGCGTCCCGCCCTTCCAGAAACACTCAATGGGCTGAGATCTGTCCTAGTCTCCTCGTGAAGGAATGGGAAAATTTGGACGATAGGTAAGGTTAGGTTGGAGTGGCTGCCCAGATGTCATTGACGCACCTAAACCTCAAGGGCCTATTGTGATACCACTAATGAGGTTACTCATGGGAGAGTAATGAACTTAAACAAACCATTTCGTACTTTAAATAAAGTTAGAGAGACATTTTGTGTCAATCGTTGCCAGTTCACTGGTGTTATCGAAGAAGGGAGAAAGTTATTCCTTCTAATGGAGTGTGCTGGACATGTACATAGAAGGTGTTGAACTGTTTCCATTTCCTCCTCGTCCATGCAGCTTCTACAGAAGTCATTTGTGTAGACCCCTAGCCTCAGAGCATGTCTTTCTATGAGGCAGAGTCCTGTTATTACTCCAATTGTAGAGCTTATACTTTGTCTGCTCAGCGATATCAAGCCTTTTGCCAATTTAAGTCTATGCTTGGCCGTATTTGCTTGGTTGCTAGGCAGGTGGTACCTTGTGACATCTAGCATTTGTTGATTCTAGAGCATATTGCTTGAGAAGAAAATTGTAACAAGTGGTGTTCCTATGTTATGTTTTTGTTTAACATTAGGCAGAAGTGTTCCGTTTTTGGCGAGCTCATCGGCTTTGCAATTTCCCGGAATGTCTCTGTGGCCCGGCACCCAAATGAGATGAATATTAAACTGTTACGTCATCTCATTCAGAGACTGAACTGAACTAAACAGACGCGAGAGATTTAAGAGCGGCTTGGCTGTCTGAGAATATTCGTATATAACGTTTTCTTATAGTGATAGTGCTTCTTTAATCGCCATTACTTCTGCCTGGAATACACTACATTGATTGGGAAGTCTATATGATAGACTGAGATTCAGTTGTTCCGAATAGATACCACTTCCAACTCCGTGATCGGTCTTTGAACCGTCAGTATAGAACTGTACCGCATCGTCTTCCAGGGGTCTCTCTTCTTCCCAGGAGGATCTTGAAGGGATGGACACATGGAAGCTTTTACCGAATACCATTTTTGGGGTGGTATACTCTAAGCGATCTGGGATAATTTGGACGATACCATCGTAACAAACCTTATCCAAGTTATGCCCAGACAAATTAAAGCTTTATTAGATGTTCGTGGATGCAATACCCACTATTGAAGAAGCAAGAGCTTCTGGGATAAAAATAAAATGAAGTATTCTGTTTGTAACGGTTGATTTAGTTCTTTAAAACAAAAGTAAAAATTGGGCGCCATTTAAATAAATACGTCAGACCAAGATCGCTTAAAGGAAGCAATAGGTATGTTCTTATGATTTGTTTTAGAATCGTTTAAAGGAGTTATTATACTTTCAGTGCAATACAGCCTTGATTGTAATGTAAATGAAAATTGGATGCTTAAATTGAAAGTATGCCTTAAACTCGTCTGTGAAAACAGTGAAGTCTCAACCAATTATAAGTCTATTAAATAGTACTTTATGACATCAGTTAAATAGACGTTAACCAACCAATTAAGTCTATTAAATTATTCTCTCTGACATAACTTACACAGACGTTAATATTAATTCATATTAAAATAATCTAATCCGGCTCGAAGGACCAGATAAAATAATTAATTTAAACTAAATTCATCCTTAAGTTTTGAAACTGTAGGTGCATATATGCATCTGTTCCAAGGTTATATGTTATGTGTAGATATCTAAACACCCATAAACTACTAATAATGAAATTATACTTATTCGAGAATTGGCATTTCAATAAGTAAGATGTCCAATTATGTCTTATCTCACAAAGAAAAAATAAAAAACTAGGGCAACAAGAAGTAACTTCGTTGTACTCAAACGCACATCTAACACACACCCGATCTATTTTAAAGTACAGTAGGGTTTGTATATTCTAAAAACACAAGAGTAAATACAAAATATCAAAAACAGAAAAAAAAAACATTGCTTAAAGTAAAACACTGATTAGTTTAGATATCCTATAGTTCAACATCTGGCTCACTGCTGATAAGCTAAAAACTAACTATCTCTTCTTCAACGCAGGGACAAATGAAAGAGATTCAAAATACAATACAAGTATATACACACCATCAGTGTAGACTTATAAATATATATAGAAATAGATATACACCAACACAAAATAAGAACATCCGTTAGGAGTGACTTCCCTGAGGCATCATAGTCGTCGTCGTCGTTCGTATAGTCGCAACAATGACATTCCCATTCAAGCTTCGAAATGATAAAGATAACATTGGAAGCAACAGCAAGCTCTAGAGTAATATCAGCAACAATAATATTTCTCATAATAAATGATAATGCCATCCACACACACACACACACTTACACACTTAAAAAGATACATCCTTGCATCCTTAAAAATATATCACAATTCCTATACCATAGCTGTACGTAGATATAGATGCAAATGAAGATGACGATGTCGAGCGTAACAATAGTCCCCTGAACCCAGAACCTAGATTCTAGAGAAATAAGGACGATGGTAAAGGTTTTGGGAACACTTACACCCACACTCTCACAGTTAAAACCATTCACCCACCACTACTTTGTCATATTTTAACAATATTCCTACACATTTATTTTATAGTCCTAAGGACGACGACGATGATGACGACGATACGACGACGATGGGTTCACAATATAGTTTTGCACTATCGACCTAGTCCTGGTCCTGGTCCTAAGCAGTGAACGAGCACTGATTCTGATGATTCTTATGACTCCTGAATCCTGATGCAGTGGAAGTTACAATATTATGGATATGAAGAGAAACTAAAATGCAACAACAACAAAAAAACAACGCAATGCACGCTGATGGCATTTTGATTCTGCATGTTTCCTCGTCATCGTCGCGTCGTCGTCGTCGTCCTCGTAGTTGGTCGTCCTGTTTTTATTTTAACTTTTGTAACTTGTGATTTTATTGTGCCTTTGCTGCACGACTGAAGACACAACATCAACGAATGAGATGATTTTATGTGGAATGATGATGTGCCACATTTTCGAGACAGTCAGCTATCAGGGAGCTTATGAGCTTATATAATGTAGATAGATATTAGATAGGTATATCTCTATAGTCCTTTATATGCCATTGAGCTTTAGATAATTTTGTTGTGATTTTACATAAAATGTTAAAAATGATACTAGATACATTTTTATGGGATTTTCTTTTCATCAATATTATAAGACTGAAAAATACAGTGACGGTGGAAATAATTCGTACAGAAATATTCACTACAATCAAAGAGCTGTAAGAGTTGTTTTGAAAATCTGGATTATCTATCATCTGGTAGTCTTTTCATTTTTGTAATCGTTTTTTTCAGACATGTGGTTTTCAAACCGGCAATACTTTTTTCGAAATCGTCTTTTTGACAGCTGTCACTCAGATTGATTTTGTACATTTTCTAATGAATAGACTTATTTTTCAACAACGTAACGATATTTATTACAAATAAATATAATGGTTTCAATAAATGAATGAAACTTTTGGTGAGCGCATTATCTTGCGTCGTGTCGGGTCCTTCAAGATCGTGCATTTAACACCGCTGGACTGTGAGAACGCTTGTCTCGTCTTGTCTTGCAGTCAGTTCATTTTTCGTTTTACCATTCACAAACTAATCGTTTTTTTTCAGATGTGTGGTTTTCAATCTGGCAATACTTTTTTCGAAATTGGCCTTTTTGACAGCTGTCACTTTATTTATTCTCAGTTTGATTATATATTTTGTAATGAATACAAGTTTTTAAAAATACGTTTGCATATCGTTCAAATTTATTATTATTCGAGCCAATTGCGGCAATGGCAAATTAGGCTTATTAAAAAATTCCATTGATTGTCATCTTAATTTTATTGTTTTTTTTTTAACTTTTAACTAAAAACGTTTATAACTAAATAAATTTTAAAATCGGAGTCAATTATTTTGTTAGTATTGAAATTTTGTGTAAATTGTATTGCCTATATTTTTCTACGCCTATAAATGGTTTTATTTTTTACAATAAGTTTAAAATTATTAAACAATAAAAAATTACTAGTATAAAAGCAATATACAGTTAAAAAAATAAACCTTAGGCAGTTTTCAACTCAAACATTTTTAGTTTTTAGTTGAAAATAAGCGTGTTATTTAACAAAATCTTAAGTTTTTAATAAGCTGGTTATTTAATTCACTATTTTCTCTAAGATGACAGATGACATTTTATGCAAACTGTCAAAAATTTCTCTAATTTTGTGCTTGGAATATAAATTCTAACTCAAGTTTTTGGTTTATATGAATTTTAGAGTTAAAATGTTGATTAATTTTGGTATCCTTAAAGAATCTGTTCGGCAGAAACAATAGAACTTTCTGAAAATCAAAAATGTCATATTTGTTTATGTTTTATGTGTCTATCAACATTTTACTCATTCTTTAATGACGGTTAACAAAATGACAGCTATCAAACTACAAATCACGTTGGGTTAACATGTGAATGTCACGGAATAAATTATATATTTTTCTTTTTGTGGTTCTATGCAAAATCGTTTTCAAAATTCAAATTCAAAGAATGTTTTCTTAAGAAGTGTGAAAATGTAAAACACTAAAAATCTAATGGCTGAGTTCACAATTTCAGACCATCAATAATTAATAAAACATATATTTCTGGGAACGTACCATGTTTTGGTGTTAATTTAAAATGGAAAAATATCAGATTTTTTGGAGGTTTTTATAACAAACAACATTGCATTTTTTTTATTTTTTTAATAAAATTTGACAGTTCTGAAAATGACATTTCTAAGAGCTCCAAGTTACGTTGGTTACACATGTTAACGTCACCTAAGAAATTAAATAGTTTTCGTAAGAACGATTTTTATCACTAACTATTTTTTACGTAAAAGAACAAACGTTGACAGTATATACAAACTTTTTTGAAATGTAAACAAACTCAAACTGTCAACTCTAATTTCAATAGTTGATTCAAATTTGAAATAGAGCATTTTTAAAAATTCCGAAATTGACAAAATATATAATTTTGGGAACGTAGCATGTTTTGGTGTTAATTTAAAATGGTTAAATGTCATATTTTTTGGAGGTTTTTATGTCCATCAACATTATAATATTTTTTTTATTTTTTATTAAAATTTGACAGTTCTGAAAATGACATGTGTAAGAGCTCCATGTTACGTTATTTAAACATATTGACGTCACCTTATAAATTAAATAGTTTTCTTTCTGTGGTACAGTAGGAGCAATTCTTATGATTAACGATTTTTACGTAACAGAAAAAACGTTGACAGTATTTACAAACTTTTTTGAAATGTAAACAAACGAGTATGTAAACAAACGAGTATGTAAACAAACGAGTGGAGAAGTGCGTTTCGTCGCACCTGTTTGTCTACTCTAATTTCAATAGTTGCTTCAAATTTCGAATAGAGTACTTTTTCTAAATTCATTTTTGATTGTACGTATTTTTTACTGACACATATCAAAACACATATTTCGTTATGACATTTTCAATGAATGCCCTATTTTGTTGGATTTCGTGAGTAAAATTTATCTGCGAAGTTTGCAGTTGAAGTAAAAAATTAAAGTTCGTAGATGCCAGTAATCTGGTGATTTTAAAAAGCTCTAAAAATTCTGAATTTTCCGCTTAAAATTTTGCATAAACTCGAAAGAAGCATCCGAACGAGAAGATTGAGGAGGGTCTCTGTTTAGGTTAGCGATACAAACGACCGAAGTTAAACAAAGATATTAAGGGTAACAAAAGTCTCTTCTTGCTCTTGGACATATCCCTTTTACAAAAAATAACTGAAACAAAGACTTGTTACTGAAGGATGTATCCACTTTAAAGCAGTTATGGCTGAATCACAAACACGCTTTAGCTTCGGCTTCACCTGACGTTCACGAGTTCAGCCATAGGAATTTAATGCATTCTATCACAATGGAGCTTCGACCTCACGTTTCGTTTGACAATCGTTACGAAAAGAACGTAATGTGACTCCAAACGGAAGCTCTAGTTAAATTGTCTTACAGTTGTAAAAAAATGTCAACAAAAAAAATATTTGGTCCGACAGTTGCAGGATTCTGAGCTAGTTTTTGACAATTTTAATATGATAGAAATGTCAAAATTGATAATTATGTAATCGATGCGAATATCTCCCGCGAGTATGTAACAAGTCCTTCAATTGCCTGTTGCGTCATTTAGTTTCCCTCTATTTGTCAAACATATTCCCAACTACAACCTTGTTCGAAATGGATTCTGAGCTAGTTTTTGACATTTTTAATATGATAGAAATGTCAAAATTGACAATTATGTAATCGATGCGAATATCTTCCGTGGTGTATATAACAAATCCTCCAACTGCCTGTTGCATCGTTCTGTGTCCCTCTATTTGTCAAACATATTCCCGATTGCGGCCTTGTTCGAAATTGATTCTGAGCTAGTTTTTGACATTTTTAATATGATAGAAATGTCCAAATTGACAATTATGTAATCGATGGGAATATCTCCCTGGAGTATGTAACAAGTCCTTCAATTGCCTGTTGCGTCATTTTGTTTCCCTCTATTTGTCAAACATATTCCCCACTACGGTCTTGTTCGAAATTGATTCTGAGGCAGTTTTTGACATTTTTAATATGATAGAAATGTCAAAATTGACAATTATGTAATCGATGCGAATATCTCCCGCGAGTATATGTAACAAGTCCTCCAACTGCCTGTTGCATCATTCTGTTTCCCTCGTTTTGTCAAACATATTCCCAACTACAACCTTGTTCGAAATGGATTCTGAGCTAGTTTTTGACATTTTTAATATGATAGAAATGTCAAAATTGACAATTATGTAATCGATGCGAATATCTTCCGTGGTGTATATAACAAGTCCTCCAACTGCCTGTTGCATCATTCTGTTTCCCTCTTTTTGTCAAACATATTCCCGACTACGGCCTTGTTCGAAATTGATTCTGAGCTAGTTTTTGTCATTTTTAAGATAATAGAAATGTCAAAATTGACAATTATGTAATCGATGCGAATATCTTCAGCGAGTATGTAACAAGTCCTCCAATTGCCTGTTGCGTCATTTTGTTTCCCTCTTTTTGTCTAAAATATTCCCGACTACGGCCTTGTTCAAAATTGATTTTAAGCTAGTTTCTTGACATTTTTAATATGATAGAAATGTCAAAATTGCCAATTATGTAATCGATGCGAATATCTCCCGCGAGTATATAACAAGTCCTTCAATTGCCTGTTGCGTCATTTTGTTTCCCTCTATTTGTCAAACATATTCCCCACTACGGTCTTGTTCGAAATTGATTCTGAGGCAGTTTTTGACATTTTTAATATGATAGAAATGTCAAAGTTGACAATTATGTAATCGATGAGAATATCTACCGCCAGGATACAACAAGCCCTTCAACTGCCTGTTGAATCGTTTTGTTTCCCTCTTTTTGTCAAACATATTCCCGACTAAGGCCTTTTTCGAAATTAATTCTGAGCTAGTTTTTGGCATTTTTAATATGATAGAAATGTCAAAATTGAAAATTATGTAATCAATGCGAATATCTCCCGCCAGGATATTACAAGCCCTTCAACTGCCTGTTGAATCGTTCTGTTTCCCTCTTTTTGTCAAACATATTTCCGACTAAGGCCTTTTTCGAAATTAATTCTGAGCTAGTTTTTGACATTCTTTATATGATAGAAATGTCAAAATTGACAATTATGTTATCGATGCGAATATCTCCCTCGAGTATGTAACAAGTCCTTCAATTAACTGTTGCTTCATTTTGTTTCCCTCTTTTTGTCAAACATATTCCCGACTACGGCCTTGTTCGAAATTGATTCTGAGCTATTTTTTGACATTTTTGATATGACAGAAATGTCAAAGTTTACAATTATGTAATCGATGCGAATATCTTCATTTTGTTTCCCTCTGTTTGTCAAACATATTCCCGACTGCGGCCTTGTTCGAAATTGATTCTGAAATAGTTTTTGACATTTTTAATATAATAGAAATTTAAAAATTGACAATTATGTAATCCATGCGAATATCTTCCGCGAGTTTGTAACAAGTCCTTCAATTGCCTGTTGCTTCATTCTGTTTCCCTCTTTTTGTCAAAAATATTCCCGACTACGGCCTTGTGCGGCACAAACAACAACCCCACCATTTCCACACACAATCAAAAGTACCAGATAATAAATTCTATAACTAAAAACTTTCCATCACCACTGTGTCCGCCTCGTCATTATTTATCTCCGTATATTCAAGCATTTCGCCCATAAAGAAAAATAAAACGAAACAAAATTTTGAAAAAAAAAAAAACGAGAACGAAAAACCCATAAGCATATAAATTGTTATCATATTTATGCATTTCTATGATAAATGAGAGACGAATAGAGAGAAGGACATGACTGGGAAGAGTGGCGGCGTGGCGCGGCTGACGGGTGCTGGGTCTCTGGCGGATGGGGGCTGGGTATAGAGGTTAAAAAGGACATTCCGCTATATTTTATTCTCTTATCACTTTGCACCAAATGAATTTTTGGTTCGTTGTCGTTGTTGGTTGGTTCGTAGGTATAAGGAAGGTGGTAGATGATGGGTGGTGGTGCTGGTTCTGGTGAGCGGTATGCGGTGAGGCAAGGACGACAAGAGTTGGTAGATATATATGTTTTATGCGGGGAGATATACTCTCACTCTTTCATTGTGATATCATCCTGCCAGCCAGCCGAGTTATTCAACCAGGCAAACAGGCAGGAAGACAGAAAGGCGCAAGGAGGCAAGGAAGTCTCCCTATACCCTATGATGATAGAAGGAGGGGACTGAGTGAGAACGAAAGACGCTTATCTATTCCCATCAATCAGGAAGTGAGATAAGATTTTAAATGAAGGGTGCACCAATACACTTTTGAAATTCCATCCTGATGGTGTCCTTGCAGCCGGCTTTCTGCTAAGAAGATAACACACACTTTCTCAGAATTCGTTGTCGACACACATACACAAACACACCCACAGTCTCACTTTCAGTCATCGGGTCTATAAGTGTATGAACGTGTATACAGAGTTTTCATTGTCAATTTGTGGGTGGAAGCAGGTGGCAGCAGGATCAGGATGTAGTAGCATGAGTGTAGTAGTTTCCTCTCTCTCACTGACTATAGTCCTGTGTGTTCCTCATCGCTATCTTGTGCTGTGCTGCTTGCTGCTGTGTGGTGCTTTGCTTATCTCGTCCTTGCCATGCCATTGCCATAGATATACAGCTCCGATATAAGAGTTTTCCCGATGACTATAAAGGATAATAAAAGGAGTTTTTCATGAGCCACCCATAGTCCGTACCCAGTACCCAGAGACATGAGAGGGTTGGTGAGAGGTACGTTACGTACCACCGGAAGAGAAAGAGAGCCGAAGCGATGAAGAATGATGATGGGCTAGTGGTGGTGCTGTATGGTGGGTGGTGGGTATAGCAATGGCGAGCGGGTGGGTGTATAAAGTATAGAGGAAGGAGGTGTGGTGGGTTTTTTGATAGATAAAACGAAATGTTGCTGGGTTTTTGGTTTGCTGTCTGATAACCGTTTATATTCACTTTTTAGCTTTCGTTTGAATCGAGGATAAGGCATCCAAGGACGAAAGGGTGGAAGTGGAGGCATCAGCAGAAGGATTTTGGGGTTTGCTTGGCTCACTGATGGCTACATGCACGGCTAGTTGCTTGCTAGAGAACTGGTTGCGGTCGGGTATGCTACCTACCTACTGCTGCTATCCGAGACTGGCTTCTCGAATACTGATGGTTTTGTGTGTCAACTAGTTATGCAGGCATTACCCTCCACCATCTCTTTCACTGTCTCTTGGTCCTGTATTGTTGTTTTGTGTATAGAATGTCATGTGTCTCTGTTTTATAGATATGTATATGTATTTAGGCAGGATAACTGCATACACATGAAGTGTAGTGTAGTGTAGTCGTAGTCTCGTTTCGAGAATCTGTAATCTCTTTTTGTCCATGAAAACACAGTTGTGGCAGCAGGAGTGGCACAATTTTCCATATATACATTTTGAACATATCTCTTTTTATAGACGAACGGCACAAGTTTGATAAAGGACGAGGCGAAGTCGATGGTAGTGGTGGTGGAGGTGGTTGTGGTAGATGGGGTGAGAAATATCACTTTTTGATTTATCAGTGCCTTCGTAGACGAAAATTATTATCAGCGAAATGGAAATTAATGTTTGTTTCCAGTATCTTTTAGGGTTTTTATTGCCAGCAGGACCTCTCTCTAGTTTTCCTTTATTCTCTCTCTTTCTCTTTCTCTCTCATCTTAGCTCTCACTCCCACTCTTTTGGTAGATATATTTTTTGTTTTTTAATCTGTCTTTCGCATTCGCCCATCATCTATCCATTCATTTATATGGGTGGGCCGAGTGTAGAAGAGAAGAGGATTATTTGTGTGATGGTTTGTGTGGTTGTGGATGTAGTTTGTTGGTTTTAAGTTATGGTTCTTTTTTTTGTAGTTTTAGGTTGGAATAAGGTGATTCCGGGTGATTGATGTGATATGATGGGACATAATAAGATTTAGAAATAATATTTGACCTCATTATAAAATAGAAGGATTTTTTTTTGGGGAAGGGGGAGGGTTGGTCTTCTGAGGATTAGGATTATGAACATTTCGGAACTCAGCTCGGTATTTGTGGTTCTTGCTGCGAGGTCTTACATGATCCTTATTGGAGAGTTTTAAGCAGTTCTCGTTTAAGAGGTGTAAAAATAATGAATTCGGGTAGAATCAGTTTAATTTTTGAGAAAGTTTTTTGATTTAAGGGTAGATTCTGAGCCTATTTTTTTGCCGTATTATGTGAAGCTGTGGCTTTAGATCCACTATCGACGAAATATTTACATTACAGTTAGGTTAGGTTATAGTGGCTGTCCAAGGTGGAAACGGACAAACTTAGGCCAGTTTAATGGCCCATTGTTATACCACATGAATCTTGAGGCTTCCTCCTAAGCTCAATGGAACCAGTTTGAGTCCCTTACGAAACGTGAGAGGCTGATCATGCTGATATGATTTAGATCGTTTAGATCGTTAATGAAGAATTCTCTTAGGTAATTCTTGCTTTTTCGAGCCAGAGCAGGACATGTGCAGAGAAAATCTGTTTCTTCCTCTTCCTCGTCCATACAGCTTCTGCAAAAGTCATTTGAGAATAGGCCTAGTCTTGTTGCGTGCTTTCCTGTTAGACAGTGTCGGGTTTTGACACCTATTATCGAGCTTATACGCGATCTGCTCAGAGAGAGCAAGCACCTTGAACGTTTTAAATCCAGTGTTGGCCAGATGTTTTTTGTGGCTTGACACTTGGTGATGTTGTTTCACCTGGTGCCTGTCCTCCTCACAGCGCCTTGCATTAACAGCAGTTTACAAGTAGCGATTGGGATGCCAGTACTTGCCAAACGTATGGGCTGTACTGTACCGTTCCTGGCGAGTTCATCTGCCTTACAGTTACCTGGAATGTCTCTATGGCCCGGCACCCAGCAAAGGTGAATATTAAACTGTTGCGCCATCTCCATTCGAGATGATCGACAGTTATGGACTGTTATAGAGTTTTCAGATACAGAGTCCAGAGATTTGAAAGCGGCCTGGCTATCAAGAAAATACGGATATCAGATGTTGATATCACGTTTGCTTTAAGCCAGGACAAGACTTTCTTTATCGCCAAAAAATCCGCTGGGACACGCTTCAATGATTGGGAAGGCGGAATGAGGGACTTAATTTCAGACGTTCAGAGTACACATCTCCACGAACCCCTTCTTTGGTTTTTGAGCCATCTGTGTAAAAATGGATTGACTCATCTTCCAAGAATGTCCTATCCTCCCAAAAAGATCTGAAAGGTATAGGAATCTGGAAGTTTCTGTCGAATTGCAGTTGGGGGATGGTGTAGTCTGTGTGCTTTGGAATTGATTCTAAATGCCTAAGAATTACGGAGTGGCCAATGTTGTTGTTAGTCCATTGCGACGAAGCTTTGAGGCGAATAGCAGAGCTTGCAGCTATATGTTTGCTAAATATGTCAAGAGGTGTTAGGTAGAGTAAGGTATTCAGTGCCGCAGATGGGGTCGTGCGAAGCGATCCGCTTATACATGGACTTTATTTAGCTTATTCCTGTTTATACCTTTCTCTAAAGCAGTCCACCACACTGCCATACCGTACATTAAAATCTTTCTGATTACCGATGTGTATAGCCAATGCGTGATTCTGGGTTGTAAGCCCCATTTATTACCAATAGCTTTTTTGCAAGAAAAGAGAGCTACAGTAGCTTTTTTGACTCTTTCCTGTAGCTATAGCAACGTCGTCCGCATAGGCTATCACTCAGAAGCCCTCCGCATCCAGACTAGTTAGGATTTCATTCACCACTAGGTTCCAGAAGAAAGGGGATAGAACACCACCTTGCGGTGTCCCTCTAATAACCAATTGTCTACCAGAAGAGTTGTCCGGTTTTGAGTTAATTATTCAGCTTGTAAGCATTAAATGAATTAACTCCCGAAGTGAACTCTCTACATTTAGAGATGTTAGTGCAGATGTGATTGAAGATGTGTCTACGTTGTTAAAGGCACCTTCGATACATTACGGTAGATCTTGGGGAAATTCCAGGAACTTCAAATCGTTATTTACCATCCATTAAAAGCCACGTATGACATCTATAAAGAAGAATTTTACTTTACATCTTTAGTTTTGGAACCCCTTTTAAACTTGTACACTTGTGCAAAATGACGCTGGAGAGTGCAAGTTACTCTATCAAGGTCGGAAAAGATCTCACTGATGGCTATATATTGACATAATTGAAGTGTCAAATCATGTTGTCAGTGACGCATTTGAGAATTGTGACGGAAGCGGAGAATACATCCACTGGTGATCTCATGGTTTATCTCACCGAACAGTGAAACAAATCTTTACATCCTTTTGGAGAAAGTAAGATTATTGGACTTTATATTTCAAAAGCATTTGATAGAGTTTGGCATCAAGCTTTCTTATCGAAAATGCGTGCATTTGGTATTGATGAATCATTTCTTCGTTGGGTTAGAAATTATCTTTCGGACCGTTCAATTCAAGTGGTATTGGACGGGTTCAAATCTGATATTCACAAAATCAACGATGGTGTGCCTCAGGGCTCCGTTTTGTCTCCGACGCTCTTCCTTATTTGTATAAATGATCTATTTTCTGAAACTTCTAACCCATTAAATTGTTTCGAGGATGACATTGCCCTCAGCTTTTCATCTTCGTTTTTAGACTCTCATCCTTGTCCATTGGATGTGGAACTTCAACAGCAGTATAATAAGCTCATTAAATTCCGATCTCGACACCATTGTACAATGGATAATCAAAAACCGTTTAGAATTTAATGCTTCGAAAACTCAATGCTGTCTCCTGTCGTTAAAGCGTTACCCACCCTCGATGCCGCTATCCATGAGCGGCACTTGCATTCAGGAAACTAATCAACTTTCAGTGCTCGGTATTTGTATGACAGATCTTTTCTTATGGAATGATCACACATTCGATATTGCCAAAAACGCTGCTAGGTGCTTAGGATTTCTCCGACGTATCTAGAAATTTTTCACTTTATTCGTCCAAAACTTGAATATAACTGGCGTATTTGAGCAGGTTCCCCTAAAACAAGTTTACGTGTTTTGGACAGGATCCAAAAAAGAGCTTTGAAAATGATAGGCGATAAAACTATAACCGAAACAGCACTTCACTTAAAACCGCCTCAATGTTTCATGCCTTTCGTTGTTCTCCCGATATTTTTATAAACAGTGTTCTGTCGAATTGGTAATTTGCACCCCCCCCCCCTAAAAATAATTCAGCTATAACACTCGTACTTCTACGAATGCAGTTTAATCTTGAACTCAATTTCAGAAGTACTGTCAAACATAGAGATTCTTTTTTTAACCGCACATGGAGAATGTGGACTGCTTTACCCAGCTCTGCTATTTCCTATCATTTTAATATTTAGAACTTTAAGACCAATGTGCATCGGTATCTCCTCTTTAATCCTTCCCTATTTTCCTAAAACTCGCACTGTTTTTAAACTTTAAACATGCTAAGGGTATTAATAACCCCTTGAGTGCCCGTTGATTATAAAGAAGAAAAAAAAGATGGTGTCAATAAAAAAGAACATTGAACAACGACGTCTTTTACAAAACGCCACCCTTGACAGCTATAACTTTGAGTTAGTTGAAGACCTTGTCTACCTAGACAGACAATAGAAGACTATCATCATCCCGGTTCTCAAATATTTCGCTAAGGCTTGGAGCTTTTCGAGGCAAGATGTGAACGTCTAAGGATGATTTGAAAGAAAAATTCTTCGGATGAGATGTAGAGGAAAAATACAAAGCACTAAATTAGTCAAAAGAAAATAAGTCCAATAACTTAGATGGCTGCGTCATGAAGAGTTAATTGAAATGAACGCTCCAGCCCGCGGAAAGTGTTTGAATCCAATCCCCAGGGACGGCGCGGTAGAAAAAGACCGTACCAGTGGGAGAGGACCTCAAATAATTTGGTGTGCGAAATTGGAGACAGCTGGCTAGGGATCAAGCTGGCTGGAGACGAATGTTGGTGGAGGTCTAGATCAGTCCCGTATTGTAGCGCCACCTTAACTAACTACTTGGTTAGTAGCGGCACATTAAAGTCTAAACGCATACATTTGTATCAAAAGATGTTTTATTATATTTTAAGGCACAAAAAAAACAATATCTCTAAATATTAGAACTTTGGAGATTTGTATTATTTTTGTGTGTGTGATAGGTATATAAGCTATTGAAGAATTTGTTTTTTTCTTAAGAACCAATACTCACCCGATGTGTACAAAAAAGGCAATATCTCAATTGCCCCCTATTGTTTTTTAAGGTAATTTAAGCTGTCATGGACCATTAAGAGACCTTAAAGTACGGATGTTAAAAAAATCATCAAATATACACATGACGTACGGAAATATGCAATATCTCCATAAGTTCTTAGGTGATTCTAAATACAAATAAACATAAATGCCTCATAGAAAGCAATTCTATTCACACAAAGGTGTAATATCTCTTATTATTTATATACTCTACACAGTGTTTTATTTGTTATAAGTTTGGGAGGTATTAGTTATTGGGGATATATTTAAGACTCTGCAACACCAACTAACATATAAATATGGAGCTTTCGGAGACAGTCACCCAATGCCATTGAAAAACTGCAATATCTTCAATCATAAACAAGTGCCTTAATCAATTGATGAGATATTAGCTAAAAACGAGATATTAGGTATACTGTGTACAACAAGCATATAAATATGGAGCTTTCAGAGACAGTTATCTAATGCATTCTGAAAAAAATGGAATATCTTCAATCATAAACAAGTGCCTTAATCAAATGAAGAGATATTACTTAAAAAAATGAGATATTAGTTACATTGTGCACAATATCTCCCAAAAACTGTAAATCCTTAATATTGACTTTATTAAAGAGAAGGTTCTCATGCAAAATATTAATTTTTGAAAGTTTTCACACATTTTAAACTAATACTTGCTTTGGAAAGTTTATCTTTTAGAAAATTCTTAAATTAATTCATATACCAATCGTCGTTTTTATAGAATTTCAAAATACAGTCATGTATAATAATAAAGTCGCCTTTTATATGAAGAAACAAATAAAAACAAATACACATAAATCCGCGAGCTTAAATACAAATCCATGTACCTATAACTTCAAACTTGAATGAATTCTTATACGATTAACATCGTTAAAAAGTGAATTTGTCTAGAAAAAGAACATCAAGAATGGAGTTTTATATATTACAAGAAGGTAAACTCGCGTAGGTACACTGCAAGAACATAAAAGCACAAGGATTTTCCTATCATCTATATACGTATAATAGTTTTTTTTTTTTGGGGCTACGTGTATCTAACTAACGGATTTCGAGTAGTTTTAAGTTATTCTCTACAAATAGAGTAGACACCTACCCAAAAAACATGAAGTAATATTTACCCATGTTCAGCGGCATGTGTGATTCCAAGTTCACACCATCATACATTTAGAATGGCCTTCTGCCAATTTTAAGTGTCTGGCACAATATCCCCTTAATGGCTGAATCACAAACACGCTTCAGCTTCGGCTTCGGCTTCGTCTGCGTTATGGTGGGCCTGCTTTGAGGTTGCTTTGAATGACATTTCTGTTATATCATCCCTCCAAAGAGCAAATATTTTGTTTGTTGGAATTTTGTACAGCAGTTGAGCTGTCAGACAAAGCAAATGTTTAGATAATTGAACTAGAGCTTCCGTTTGGAGTCACATTACGTTCTTTTCTTTACGATTGTCAAACAAAACGTGAGGTCGAAGCTCCATTGTGATAGCATGCAATGAATTCCCATGACTGAACACGTAAACGTCAGTTGAACCCGAAGCTGAAGCTTGTTTTTGATTCAGCCATAATTGTCTGCGCGAAAGTATACGGGTCTAGAGTATTATAAATTTCGCGTAAACCATCGGGTCTTTTCTCACCATTTTTTTTTTTTGATAAATGTCATGGGATCCCATCTAAGAGAGTGCTCTCTCCAAGTTTTAGAGTTCGGCCGGTTTGGGCTGGGGACTTTACTCGCGATCTTTTTATAATTCTTCGTTTTACTTTCAGACCATTTGGAATTGACAGGAAAAGAGCTGCACTCAACCATCAAGCCAAGGTTGGTGTTCAAATCAACAATGAATGTACATATATATGCGTGTTATATTCGACAATGGCATTCACCCCAGCGAAAAAGCCAAGTGTTGTAGTTAGACCGTGACAGAATACCAACAGGAAAGTAAACGTCAGAGTAGGAAGGTAGATATGCCGTTGCCGCATGGATGAGAGAAGTTCACTATTTTGACTGGCACTTTTTAGAAAGTTATGAGAGAGTGTGGTCGAAAAAAGTGATAACGAAAATTTAGAAAAAGCTAAAGAATTTTGAGTTGTGATTGACCAAATTGTGATTAGTGGAAATATAGTTTTCCGACGGCAGTTTTTGCAATGAAGGAATTAAGTTACATTAACTTTCCCAACGTTTCGGCAGGAATTGCTGCCTTCTCAGTTAATAAAGTTCCCCTGAATTCCTCTCATTTTCTGACTACGCATTTTGATAGACGAGACTCAGATGAAGCTGCGGCAACGGTTTCTTAACGGTTCTATGTAGATAAAGAGGCTGTTCAAATGTTACCACCAGGCATTTTTGGTCAAATTTGGAACACAAACTGCCAGCATAGTGCAATGCAGTGTAAAGTGTATTATATTAGGACGGTGGAGGGTTCATGAACGGAAGAGGAATGATTTTAGTTTTTGCACTTAACAAGCGTGTTGTTATTTCGTTCATGTATTCTTTTCATTCTGGAACGTAGAAAATTCCAATAAACTTGATGCCAACCAAGGAGTGTATTATGGTTTTGGCTGTAACATTTCTTCGTAACACGTATTCACATTCTCAAAAACTAAAATTTTTAATCCGCCATCTGTTTTCTGAAATGTTCCCAAAGGAAGTACTCCAAATTATCCAGTTTTCTGAAATGTTCCCAAAGGAAGTACTCCAAATTATCCAGTTTTCTGAAATGTTCCCAAAGGAAGTACTCCAAATTATCCAGTTGATTTAGCACAAGGTAGTTTTGGTCAGCTTTTGCCTTCGTGTGCCGGTTTCTTTTCCTACGGAAGTAGATGCAGCGATGCATCTTATTCCGCCCAAAGAATGTAATATATTTAGTTAATCTAACATTCGGACATTAAAGTCTGCATTTCAAATACAAATTGGTTAAATGAACCGCTGGAATCTATTCGCATATGTGGCAAATAGCTGATATTTTCATCAACTAAGATTCATAAAGTAAAGAACAAAACCCTAAGCTTGATTTAAAGGCTTACTAACTTCTTAGAACCAAGCTTTCTGTATATAAATAAGGCAAGGCTGCTTAGTATTGGAGACATGAATGATCTAGGACGCATAACTGATATAATGCTATGCCCTATTGCGATACATTTCCTTTTTCTAATTTTAAATGTGGGTTTTCTTTAGTATACGTTTTTAAAACGTGTTTAGGGTTTTAAGTAAACACAATCGTCATCAACGTTTTTCAAGAAATCATCACATGTTTTCCTTACATGCCTATAGAGTTATTTTACAAACTAAAACAAGTACAAAAAAATTAATATCATATTTCCTTAGGAAATTTAATAAGCTTTAATTTTGTGGGACAAAGTTTTTTGATACGAAAAATAGTTTTCGAGATAGACGTGAAAAACTGAAACAATCTCCACGTTTCTCTTAACTGCCGCTAGAGCTCACATCGACTTTTTTTTGGGTCATCACCAGACATCTCTTAGTAAGTGTGCCAAGTTTCAAAACTGTTGGTTTTTTTTTTTTGAGGTGAGAACCTTTATTTACTGGACTAGAACACAAAAAAAAGCTGTAATTTCCTTTTTCTAACAAAAAATAATTACTGGCGCCCACTTTAATTGCGGAACACCCTATCATAAAATTTGTATCTATTCATTTTTTAAATAACATCGTTTTATTAATTTGATCTATCAAACCCCACTGGTAACTGAACCTACCCCATTGCTGAGCTAATCAGGTGGCAGCACTTTTTATGTGCTACCTGTTGCGGAATTTTGAACGCGCCCACTACCAATCTGACAGTTGTCATTTAAAACATTCTTTCTTTCGTAACGCAACACACTTCGTTTCCGTTTAATATATTTTTTCGAATTAATATATTTTTTAGTAATTATTGTGTTTTTGCGGATAGTTGTTCCGCCAACCTATTCTCCATCGCCTATAAAACAATTTTAAATAGCAATCAAAAATGTATCAATTGTTTTGTAGAAATACAGTCGACTCCCTCTAAGTCGAAATCCCTCTAAGTAGAAATTCCCTCTAACTCGAATAAATTCTTTAGATTCTTGGACTATTTCCAATCCCTTTAAGTCGAATGCCACTTTTGAAAAAAAAAAAAAAATAATACAATTCATGTACAACAGAGCTGCTGTAGTTGTATTCTGACGCGTCATGTTACATGGTAGTTAACAGAAAGAATGTGGTAACTTTTTTTAAACAGATTTGCTATCAGCTTTTAGATACCTACGTACATACGTTAAGTTGCAATAGAAAATTAAAACACAAAATTTAACTTTTGAAGGGCTTCATTGTTAGGTTTGTGGGTACTGCATTCTTTATGAGAGGGAGTTTCTTATTTTTTACAAATGATAACCAATTTTTCACACTATCATCGATATGGACTGAAAGAGAAAAATTAAGGATTCGGGATGGTTGTGTTAATATCAGATTAAGCGGCACAAAGCTTGTGAGTATGAAAGTGTTGACAAAGCTGTTTTCAAATGGTTCGAAAGTATGCGGGGCAATTCATTACCAGTTAGCGGTCCAATCTTAAAAAAACAAGCGCTGGAATCTGCAGACAGCTTAGGTTTTCCTAAGGCAAGCGATGGTTGGCTGACCAGATTTAAAAGCAGACATAGTATCCTTGGAAAAGTTTTGTCTGGTGAAAGTGCTTTTGTTGATAAGACTAAGGTCGATGAATGGAAATAACAGATCCCAGAGGTTGGCAGAGAATTCAAACAGATTGGCATTTTTAATGTTGATGAAACGGGATTGTTTTTCAAATTATTGCCGACACGTAGCTTGGCTTTTAAAGGAGAAAAATGTTTTGGAGGGAAACACAGTAAAGAAAGAGTGACATGCCTTGTGGGATCCAACATGACTAGATCGGAAAAGCTTAAGCTTTAAATAATCGGAAAGAGCAAAAATCCTCGCTGTTTTAATAAAATTAAATCTCTGCCGGTTGATTATGTAGCCAACTAACGCAAATCAAATCGACAGGATCTGGAACAGGAGGAATTGGAGGGATTATGTAGAAGTCGATGACGGTATTGTTGCCACAGAAATACCTGAACGCCAATCAATTCTGGAATCATAAATCATGCTACTGCTGCTAACAATGATGATAGTGGCGCTGAAGATGATGAAGTCAAATTCGAAACAATAAATCTCGAAGTGCCAGAAAAGAATGAAATCGATAATGCAATTGAAACATTGCAAACTGCGATTGAAATGACAGAAAATGTGAGGTTTAACACTGCCTTTTCAAAATAGAGTAATTTTTAAACAAGTGAACACTTCAGCCACTTTGATGCATCAATCAAAAACTACAATTTTTTTTAATTAATTTTGTTGAAACAGAAATTTGACAAGGTGCCATAAAAGCTAGAAGCTTCTGTTTATCTATTTATTTGTTGTTATCTTTTTTTATATTCAATAAATGCTTTTAAGCAAAAAACCTATTCATCTCTCTAACTCGAATTTTTCAAAAACTCCCTCTAAGTCGAACTAATTTTGACATCCCGTGAAAATTCGACTTAGAAGGAGTCGACTGTATTAACATTTTTGGAACTAAAAGAACGCACAAACGTTAACTAATATCGTATTTTCAATTCTAAGTTTAGAAGTTTTTTGTTAGCTTAAAAGTAAAGAAACTATTTCTCAGTCAAAGGAATAAAGATTTTAGAAAAAAAGGTTATTTGTAATCCTTGAAAAATTAGAGTCAATCACCATGTGGTATACATTTTTAACTTCCCATGGGAAGTTATTGCAATGGGTCTAATTCGTCAAATTGAAAATTTTGACATTTATCTACTTTTCAAGGTCCCTAGAGTCTGTACGTGTGTGTGTACGTACGTTCGTGAGTACGTGCAAAAAGGGCTCACAAGAAACCCTTAATATCTTGCAAACCAATGACGCTAGAGGCTTGAATTAAATTTTATATTATATATTGTAACGTGATACCCAAACAAAATATTTTTGGAAAAAAAATCCAATCAACAGTTTTTTTATAAATCCAAAAAAATTGTATAATAATATTTGTTACCTCGAAAATTTTACGAATAAAAATGATTTCATCTCCAAAACAATTTTTTGCAACGAAAAATAACGTTTGTAACATCTGGTAAAATTTTGAGACAAATCAAATTGACAATTTTTTTTATTAAAAATAGCACTTAAAAAAACATTACTCAAAGTTTGTAAAAATTGAATTTCGACTCAATTATATTTTTAAAAACTTTTTATTATAGCTTCGAACTAGTTTTAACTTATAAGAAATATTGTTTTCAACGTTCGGAAAAATGTTGAGAAAAATCGAACTGACAGTTTTTTTACAAAAAATAAAAACCTAAACAATAAAAATAATAAAAGTTGGTAAAAATTGATTTTCGACTCAAATACTTTTTTAAAAACTTGAGATTATGGCTTCAAACTTATTTTGTCTTATAAGAAATATTGTTTTCAACATTATGTAAAATTTTGAGAAAAATCGAATTGACAGTTTTTTTTTACAAAGAATAACTCAACTGACAACTTTTTTAACCCAACACGAAAACCTTTTAAGGAATACAAATCGACAGACATATAAACACAAAACTTAAAACTAGAATGAATGGACTAATATTACACTTTCCTAATGAATGGTGAAACATTTGTTTAAATAATTTGTATAACTAACAACAACTTTTGGTTCTTACCGTCAGCCATCAAAATATAATCCATTTTCATCTCAGTTGCACTTACCTGAAAATAAAAAGACAAATACAATGTTTTAAATCAAGTTCAAAAATAATTTTATTTATTTAGATTTGTTTCTAACTTATTTTATGATTTTGTTTTAAATTTTAAGCATTTATTGATTTTTGAAAAACATTTTAGATTCTTGCATACATTTTAATTAATTCCATTGTTTATAAAAAAATTATCTTTTATAACCTTTTTTGTCACACTTTTATTTCTTAAAATGATTAAGTTTAAAAGTTATACATTTTTGGAAAGTAAGAACAAGTTATTCATTAAATAAAAAACAAATTGCACAAAAGATATTGATTTGATTTGAATAGCTTACTAATTAAATATACAATTAAAACAAATTAACTGCATACTAAAGTTTAAATAACAATTAAAACGAAACTTTTTTTTAATTATTGAATCTGTTTTTTATTTATTAATTTTAGAACCAGTTTAACAAAAAAACACAACAAAAATTAATAAGATTTTTTTTTTAAGAAATATCATTTGCACTTCTGATCTCTTCAATTAACTCAAACCAACTGCTTAAGTATAAAATATGTAATATTTTATTAATTTGTCCATCTTAAAAAAAACACAGACATTTTGGAATTTGATTTTGTTTTTCATATAATCAGATACTTATTTTTTTTCTTTTTATATAAATTTAATCAGCGAAATAATAATATTTATAAATGACAATTAATTATACTTGGAATCACTTTACAGTCGTATCATCGAAACGGAACAGGTAATTATTGAAGATCCCCGACCATGAATCAAGTCTCAAAGTTTGACAGCCGATAAGTCTTATCGTAAATTTTTTAAAAGTGTATTAAGCTCGAATTTGTTTTTTTTTTTTGACGTTTTTTGGCTTTTTTTTCTTCTCTTTAAAGTTTCCGTTCAAGATTGCTTTTGTTTTGTGTTTAATCAGAAAAATAAATCCTGTTTCTTCAATTATATCGAATTTTTTGTTTTAAGAGCAATTGTGACATTCATCTTGATAAGGAAATTCATATAAGTGAAATACAGGGTGGTGTGAATTATTTTTTCAGTTAATTTTTAATATAACGAAGTTAATTTTTATAGCAAGTCGATAACTATTTTCTAAACATAAACCTTAAATTTAACCAAAGTACAAATAACTCCAACGTTCTTTCCTGTGTTCTTTCTTGGAATCTTTAACTATTTATTTATGTTTAGATCACCTTGTTTATCCTTTAGTTTTCGGTAAAGTAAGAAGAAATTTCATAAAATTTATTTACAAAAATGTATTGTTTATAAAATAAAGCTTTGAAATAATGTTGGACAGGGTGATCTAAATCAAATAAATTTTTTTTTTGACAGATGTCAAAATCTTTACATGATTCCAGTAATTATAGAAGTGCTTTGAGCCAACATCGAGGCAATTATTCGCTTATAAACCCATTTTAATCTTAAATAATAAATTTAAAGAGCATTCTTTACCCTTAAATGAAGAAGGATCTATTTAAGGCTAAATGTTAGAAGAGCAATAAATTACATTCAAAACAGACGAAAATTAAGCAAACATTTGCTGTGAATCCAAAAATAGGAGTTTAATGTGGTGTTTTATAAGGTCCGCCATCTAACGTGTTTATTTTCAACTAGTGATTATTTCGTGAATGGTAACACTTAGCTCATGTCTGATTTGACAGATAATTAGTTTTGTCCTTCCGCTGACAAATACGGTTGTTATACGCTTCAACAACGCTGGACAACGCTTAGAGAGAATTTAAGTTTTGAACGCACACTTTCATTAATAAATCGAACTGTCATTGTTAATCAATTTATAAAAACCAACATTTTTATCAGGGTGACGTATACGAACAAGCAACCTCCTTTAACTCCAATTTTCAGTCGTAAAATACAAACAAATTGAATGCAAAAATTTGAGTCTACAAATTCGTTGTGTAATGTTGACGAAGTGTCAAAAATATTTAGTACTGTTCAGGTGTTTGTAGCAAACGATTCAAAAGAGTCAATTCTATGGTATTTTACAAAATTGGGCATAGCTAGGACCACATTACAGCGTATTTCTAGTAAGGATCTTAGTGTTTAACCATACAAGATCAAGCTGACTCAAGAAGAACCCATTGGACCATTTGAAGTGACGTTTGTTCTCAAATTGGACACTCACGTTTACTTATAATTTTTTGTTCTATACGACTCGCGTACCGAAAAGTTACGCTGTAATAATTTGCTCAACAAATAATTTTAAAGTTTTATAAACGTCATTAAGTATTTAGTTGCAAATGAATTTTTTCGCCATTTAAAACTGTCAAGTCAAACTTTTTTTGTTGACATTTCGGTAATTATTAGTACTTTAAAACCGAACTAACAGCTTACTGCATTTTACCGCCCTTAATTCATGTGTCAGATTATTTTTTTACAAATTTAGACAGCAAACATTTGCTGTGGGTTCTAGCGAATTCAAAAATAGGAGTTTAATGTGGTGTTTTATAAGGGCCGCCATCTAACGTGTTTTGTTTCAACTAGTGATTACTTAGTGAATGGTAACACTTAGCTCATGTCTGATTTGACAGATAATTAGTTTTATCCTTCCGCTGAACAAATATGGTTGTGTAAATCTTCAACAACGCTGGAAACAACGCTTAGAGAGGATGCCGATTTTGCCAAAAAAAATCATCTTTTCAGGTGAAGCTCATTTTGATCTTGCAGAATATCTATACAACAAAAATTGTCGCATTTAGCGCTCGGAAAACCTGTACGCATACATTGAAAAGCCGATACACCCAAAACGAGTCGCTGTTTGGTGCGGATTTTGGTTTAGAGGCATTATTGGGCCATTTTTTTCGAAAATGAGCAAGGAGTGTCCGTTACAGTCAATACCGATAGTTTTCGGGCGATGTGGAGTTAATTTTTGTTCAGAAAAAGAAGTGGACGATATTGGCAACATTTGGTTTCAACAGAACGGCGCTGCCACACAGCCGAAGCTACACTCTATATTTTTATAGCGATTTCAAAAATTAAAAGAAGTAATTTAGCGAACCCTTTAGCTGCTAAGATGGCAGAAAGTATTCAAAAATAACATTAAGAATATTTTGACAGCCTCTGGCAATGTAATGAATGCATTCAGTGATACGGATGGGAATTTTTAATAATCAAAATATTTGTTAGGTGGTGTTCACATTTAACCATCGATTTGTGTTTTATTTGAAGAATCTTTTTCGCGTCCTAACATCAAACAACAGTCATTTATAAATATAATTAGCTGGAGCAACAGTCCGTTGAGGGGGAGGAGGGGACCTACAGTTTTATGCCGAATCCGAACGGGTAATTTGAGAAACCACATTTCATGACAATAATTACTCTTGGAGAATTTGTCAATTCTTCGCAAGAGGCAGTACTCGTGAAAAAACTTTAGATGGCATAGGCAGTGACCCAAGACCTCTCGCATGACAGTCCAACGCACTAACCATTATGCCACGGGTATTACAGTCAGTTAGGTAATCGAGAAATATTCAATTTTACCATGAAGCTGTCAAAATGTGACAGTACCACACTGATAATCGACTAAGTTCTAAATTTACCTTTTACTCTAAATGAAATTGAAATCGTTTTAAAATATTAATTGGACTTCTGAAATTTACTTTAATTGTTAAAAATTTTAGAATTATCCTGCTCAGGATTTTAATGTTGGTGATTTGAATTCAACAAGGGGAAATCTTTCAAACACAGTATAGTTGATTCGGAGGAAATACAGCTCAAACTGTTTATGTAATGCGTTTGATGAGATGAAAACTTGCAGTTTCTCTTTATATTTGAAAGAAGCCACCAAATTTATTCTGCATGTTCTTTCAAAAACTTGTAGGACACATTCAAAAAATATATGGAATGGAAACTGTCATGCAGCTAGCTGTCATGTGCATCAACATAAAGAATACTAATATTTTATATTGATTTTACTGAAAATAAAACCATACGAAATTATACAGATTTTGACAACCATCAGTTAGCTGTTATCATTTAACTTGAAGTGATTTTGAAAAGTAAAAGAAATGAAATCCATCAAATGCTAGAACCCAGAAATCAATCACTTAATTTTTGAATTCAAATTTATATTTCATTTCACTTGATCTTGTTTTTCTTATATCTCATCCTTTCACATGCTCCACTAATTTTAAAACAATAAAAAAGTTTGTTTCACTTGATAGTTTGAACAATTAAGAAAGAGCGAGATAAAGTAGTGTGACGTCCATGAAAAGAGTCTAGTCTTCAACTGTCAAACTGTTTGTCTACTGCAAATGCATGTAAAGTTGTCACCCTGTCACATTGAAAAACGATCTCTCCGTCTTTCTTTCATAAGGTAAAACTGTTAAATTCTTAAATGTCAAAAATTCCAAACTTAAAGACAGCTGTCAACTTGTATTATATTCAATTTATATTAAGTTTTTGAGACATTTCTAAAAATTAAATCAAAACGTCAAAAATGCCAAACTTAAAGACAGCTGTCAACTTGTATTATATTCGATTTATTTTAAGTTTTTGAGACATTTCTAAAAATTAAATCAAAACGTCAAAAATGCCAAACTTAAAGACAGATGTCATTTTGTACTATATTCGATTTATTTTAAGTTTTAGAGACATTTCTAAAGATTAAATCAAAATGTATCGATTCTGTGTCTATAAATAAAAGACGTTTCCAAGTAGTACTCTATTTTTTGATTGTTAATATCACTTTCGAAAGCAATAAAATTAAAATAGATTAAAGTAAAAAATGAAATTAGAGGGTGTCCAGTCCATTTTTTTTGACAGGTACATTTACTTCACGATTTTTTTTTCAAGTTTTCTACCAAATCCTTGGAGACTCACCCTGTATGTGATATGAAAATATTTCCTTGACATTTTGTCAACCATTAAAAAATATCAACAACTCATTTATTGCTTTTTTTTTGAAAAATTCTTTGCCATATCACTTTTTAGAGAGGTTTGTGGATAAAAAACCAAAAATAAAAATCATCTCTTCTTATCCGCGCACAAATGGAATCTCTTTGCGCGCATACTACTTCAACAAAACTTCCAGCAAAGAGTCATCACCATCATCAGGGAATAAGTGCAAGAAAAGACAACGATCCTTTCGTATAGGATATAGCCAGCGGCAGTGGCAGCGGCGCGGCGCTGGGGGGAGCAGCGCGGCCGTGGCGGTGATGGTGACGGTGGCAGTGGCGGTGGTGGCGGCGCCGGCCGGCCGTGACAACTTTGTCGGTCTATATATACAGACACACATGCAAAATAGGCTCTCTGGCTCCATTTTATATTTTGTTAAGAGCGCGACTGATAACGCTAAGTAATGTCAGCGATTGTCTTCCGTGATAACGGTCGCTACGTAAAAATATCTATATATAAAATAAAAGTTACATACATAATGCTCGAACTCGAACCCACAGCTCACTGAGTGCAATCGCCCCTCTCCCTCTATCTCTCACTCCACCTTCCGCTCACTCTGTCTATATTCACGCTTGTTTTGTTGTTGTTTTTGGTTAGACTGTTGCATCCGAATCCGAATCCGAAAGATATCGGAAATATTTTTCTCGTCTCCCATTTCGACTTTAACCCGCCGAGAAGCCGATAATTATTTATGGGACGGTGAATCATTTCGTTGTTGATGTTTTTGTTGTTGTAGTCGTTGTAGACAAGCAATATTCCTCCTCAGGTCTCCAGGTTTATGGTGAGGTGATATCGAGAACGAGATGAACATTTCGTTTACCATTTCTTAATTTTGTGAGTTGTTTTCGAAGCCATAAATGGGTGTGCTTTGGTGATTTTTATTGAAATTGAGATTTACATTTAATTTTGTTTGGTTACTGGTTTTATTGCTATAAATTATTATGGCAAGATATTATAGTTAGACGTTTACATTTTTGATGAGTGTATTTAGCTTGATTAGGAATTGTTTTTGATGGATGTAGTTGATTGAAAGAAGATGGCTGAATGTCATCTGTCATTACGTTCTCGATCTGTCATTTGGAACTTTAAGACAAGACTGTTATAAAAGATCTACCAATGACATCTGGCTGTCAAAGTTTTCTATAATAATTTCTATTTTATCATACGTCTTCATCTTGACAAATGTTTGAAAATTATGTTAAATTATTATTCCGGATGAGTTGTTGATACGCAAAAGAGAATTTTGGCGGAAAGTAAGTCGTTGTTTTGGAAAAGTTTTTACGTGAGTTTACGTAACGTAACGACACCGTATTGTTTAAAATGTTAATTAAGCGCCAGCTTATTTTGCGGTTGGATATAAGTCTTAATTTGTAAAAGAATAATCTGGCATATGAATTGAGGGCGGTAAACATGGAGAAAGCTGTTAGTTGGCTTATTGTAATGACAATTTTTATCTAAATGAAAATGTCAACAAAAAAAGTTTGACTTGACAGTTTTAAATTGGCGACAAAATTCATGTGCAACTAAATTCTTAATGATGTTTATAAAATGTTAAAACTATTTGTTTAGCAAAATTATTACAGCGTAACTTTTCGGTACGCGAGTGGTATAGAACAAAGAATTATAAGTAAACGTTGTCCAATTAAAGAACAAACGTCATTTCAAATGTTCCAATGGGCTTTTCTTGATTCAGCTTGATTTTGTATGGTTCAAAACCAAGATCCTTACTAAAAATACGCTGTAATGTGGTCTAAGCGATGCCCAATTTTTGAAAATTCCATGGAATTGACTCTTTTGGATCGTTTTCAGCAGACGGACGCCTGTACTGTAGTGATATTTTTGACACATCACACTACAAATGTGTAGACTCAAATTTTTGAACTAAATTTGTTTGTATTTTACGCCCGAAAATTGGAGTTAACGAAGGTTGCTTGTACGTATACGTCACCCTGATAAAAATGTTGATATTGTTCAATTGATTTACAATGACAGTTCAAAAGGGTGCGTTCAAAACTTAAATTCAGATTTGTCAAGTTTTTATAAGATAATCCGATTAATAGTTTTTCTGTTTGATATAATTATTTATGGCATGTCGACATCACAGTTTCATAGTTTTTCTCGAAATATTGAAAATGACATCGTTACGAAAAGTCATTAGGCAAAAGCAATCTGAACGTACTTTTTGTGGTCAGAGCTCAGCAACGTCGATTTATTAATGAAAGCGTGCGTTCAAAACTTAAATCCAGATTTGTCAAGCTTCTATAAGATAATCCGATACAAAGTTTTTCTGTTTGATATAATTATTTATGGCATGTCGACATCACAGTTTCATAGGTTTTTTTGAAATATTGAAAATGACATTGTCAAGAATAGTGATCAGGCTAAAGCAATCTTGTACTTTTTGTTATCGGTGCTCAGCAACGTCAATTTATTAATGAAAGGGTGCGTTCAAAACTTAAATTCAGATTTGTCAAGTTTCTATAAGATAATCCGATAAAAAGTTTTTCTGTTTGATATAATTATTTATGGCATGTCGACATCAAAGTTTCATAGCTTTTTTCGAAATATTGAAAATGGCATTGTCAAGAATAGTGATCAGGCTAAAGCAATCTTAACGTACTTTTTGTGGTCAGAGCTCAGCAACGTCGATTTATTAACGAAAGGGTGCGTTCAAAACTTAAATTCAAATTTGTCAAGTTTCTATAAGATAATCCGATACAAAGTTTTTCTGTTGGATATAATTATTTATGGCATGTCGACATCACAGTTTCATAGCTTTTTTCGAAATATTGAAAATGACATTGACCAGGCTAAAGCACTCTTGTACTTTTTGTTATCAGTGCTCAGCAACGTCGATTTATTAATGAAAGGGTGCGTTCAAAACTTAAATTCAGATTTGTCAAGTTTTTATAAGATAATCCGATTAATAGTTTTTCTGTTTGATATAATTATTTATGGCATGTCGACATCACAGTTTCATAGCTTTTCTCGAAATATTGAAAATGACATCGTTACGAAAAGTTATCAGGCAAAAGCAATCTGAACGTACTTTTTGTGGTCAGAACTCTGCAACATCGACTTATTAATGAAAGGATGTGTTCAAAAATTAAATTCAGATTTGTCAAGTTTCTATAAAATAATCCGATACAAAGTTTTACTGCTTGATATAATTATTTATGGCATGTCGACATCACAGTTTCATAGGTTTTTTCGAAATATTGAAAATGACATTGATCAGGATAAAGCAATCTTAACGTACTTTTTGTGTTCAAAGCTCTGCAACAACGATTTATTAATGAAAGGGTGCGTTCAAAACTTAAATTCAGATTTGTCAAGTTTCTTCAACATCGATTTATTGATGAAAGGGTGCGTTCAAAACTTAAATTTAGATTTGTCAAGTTTCTATAAGTTTTTCATTTTGATATAATTATGGCATGTCGACATCACAGTTCCATAGCTTTTTTTTGAAATATTGAAAATGACATTGTCAAGAATAGTCACCAGGTTAAAGCAATTTTAACGTACTTTTTGTGGTCAGTGCTCAGCAACGTCGATCTATTAAGGAAAGGGTGCGTTCAAAACTTAAATTCAGATTTGTCAATTTTCTATAAGATAATCCGATACAAAGTTTTTCTGTTTGATATAATTATTTATGGCATGTCGACATCACAGTTCCATTGCTTTTTTCGAAATATTGAAAATGACATTGTTACGAAAAGTCATCAGTCAAAAGCAATCTTAAAGTACTTTTTGTGGTCAGAGCTCAGCAACGTCGATACTCGTATTTTCAAACTTAAGTTTGAATAAAATGAGGCTAAATGGCATAAAAGTGACAATGAAGTTACGCTGAATATGGTGCTAAGGAAATTGACAGCTGACTTCACATAAATGGACATTTATCGATTTTTTGCTTTTTTGAGTTGAAGAATGTCAAAGAAAATATTGCAAATTTCTTAAGTTTAGTGTCATTTTTGAATTAAACAGGGGCTGAGGGTCTTAAACCCCTTCTGAATGAAATTGTTTATGTCTTGAAGTATAATGAAAGTATTTATGTCTTACTGGATAATTAGGCTGTAAATGTTCTTTTTGATCCAACTTTTCTGAAGATTAAATATCAAGACCAGCTCTAAAGTTGCATCACTGCACCGAGTAAAAACATATTGCTCGGGTTTGATTTTATTTTAATAGGGTCGCCATTCGAACTTTATATAACCGAGAATGTGCATTGATGTGTGAACTTAAAAGAACCGATAGTATTGTACAATTTTAAATGATTTTTCGCAATGAAATAAATAAAAAACAATATTAACAAAATATACAAAACGTTGTCCACTGTCCAGTCCAGTATTGAAAATATAGATGCAGTTAACGTAGGTATTCCCCCATCAACAACAAAGGGAACAACAACGGTTAAATAATAAAAAACGAATTATGAAATCGTTGATTTTTTAGGAGCTCGAAGAAAAAAACAACAAAGGGTGAGAAATTGAGGTGCCACCGCACGTGCATCCATGCAACCATCATCATGGACTTAACGACAACGACGACGACGACTGTAGAGGTGGCGGGCGTCGGCCGATGAGAATGACGATGACGACGGACGATGATGATGCTGTTGATGCGCCAACAATGATGACGCCTGCTGCCGCCATCGCCACTACCACCGCCAATTCGACGTTGGGAATTATTATGATGCTCCTGTATGGTGTTGTCCACACTGATCCTGGTGCTGATTTCGAACCATCATCATCGTCGCGTCGTCCGTCGGTGGGTCGTCACAATACCACATCAAACCAAAACCAAGGAGACCTTTGAAGCATCGCAGCGAAAAAATATAAATAAAAATATATGCACACAAATGGAGCACAGCGAGGAGTTAGGGTCCTGCTCCTGGCCGTGGTCCTGCTGCGCGCTTAAATGTCCATTAAAAATGCGACCAAGGTTGTTTTCCGACTGCATTCTGGGATGAAATTTCAATTTCAGATCCGCGGAACACAAAAAGCTTCAATGTTTTTTTGAATATTTTTTCAGTTTTTTTTTTTGCATTTTGTTTAACTTGCAACAGAAGTCTATGAGATGCGACGCGACGTTAAAAAAGAAGAATCAACGGTGTTTTTTTTTCCCTGACACAATGAAGTCCAAGCAGACATCATCGCACTTGTGTTTTTATTGTTGATTTTTTTGTTTTTATTTTTTTTTTATTGTGAAACCTTCATCAGATTCTATTAATAAACAAAAAATATTTGATTGCGTTTGGTTTATTAATTATCGATTCAATTATTGTTTGTATTGGCTGACACCTGAAGCGGTTGCAATTTGTAAAATGTCCAATGGAGGAGCATTCCGATTGCAAAAATATCCTGAATGTAGAGTACAATACACTTACAACGCAGAGCGTAATGAAAAGTTGATAAAGAAAAAATAATTAATAAAATTTATAATTATTTTGATATATCTGATTTTTATTTTTGCAAAAGGAAAACTTTTTGTAGGAGAATGGCCTGAGATGATACGAATTCGATGGCGGGTTTAAAAACGGACTGATTGGTCTTTAAGTAGTATTCACATGAGCGCGACCAACGAACGACGAATGAATTAAAAAATGTGAGTTTATAAACGTTTGAAGACATATTTCCACACAAATTCTTAACAAAACGATAGCAATATAATTTCTATTTGATTTCTGATGCATACTTTTACTTTTCAATATCATATATTAAACAATTTAAGAAAACAAATATATTCGTCGCGAAAGAATTGTGGTTGATACGAACTGTCAAAATTTATTCGCGTTCCACATTATCCACACTCGCAGCGAATAAAATAATCGCGCGTACTTAAGTGCCTTGCACATGAGAGCAAACAACGAATGGACGAACAATGATTTTACACATTTCAAAAAGCCAATTTCAAACAAAAACACATTTAAATTATAAGAAACCAATTGACACTTATGTTAGGATAATACAATTTGTATTTTGTTCTCTAAAACAAGACAATTTTGTAAAAACAATTTGGTAGTAACGAATTGCAGTGCGGTTGCTACGAACTGTCAAAATCTATTCGCGTTCCACATACCATCCACACTGCAACGAATAAATTGTTCGCGCTCAACTTAACCTCAAATTTATACCACTTTTGCTTTGTTTGTTGAAAAAGGGTAATTATAAATTGACAATTCGTCGCTGTCTGCGAATAGAAATAAAGCTCATGTGCAAGAAAAGTCAAAATATGCGAACATCCACAGTTCGCAGGTCGTAGCTCATGAAACAATCATTCTTGTTTTGGTTTCGGTGGTGAATGGTGTTTGGCTCCTTGTCAAACTTCATTCGCGACGAATTAAAAACTCCCATGTAAAAGAAATGTCAAAATCGACGAATACTCGTTGATTCGTTGGTCGTGCTCATGTGAATAGTGCTTTAAGGTATGTTTATAAGTTATTTCGAAATTGTTTAATTAGATACTTTATGCATCACGTACCGGAAACCGTCTATATTTTGACATTTTGCTGTATTTTTACAGGCACTGAGTTTAAATTACTTAACCACAACCACGCGTTAGGTCGATCGTGCTTTTGACAAGCCACTACTGGATTAAAACATTTTGGAGATGTTAAGTTCTTTTGAGTTTTCGTAAACCACAAGTTTTATATAAAACCTCTCGAAAACTGGTAGTAATTGAAAGTTGAACTAAACAAACAGACCTTTCGAAACATTCAGCGGTCAAATTAATGTAAAGAAAACAGCTGATGGCTGCTGTCAAAGCAAATGTTTTATTTTGAAATAAGTTTGGTCGTGGTAAATAATATTATTTATACAATTTCCTTACAAAATAAGAATTATTTCTTTTTGTTTTTTATTTAGAGAATATGGAAGAGAAAAAAAAAAAAGGAAACCTTCGTAATGACGTTTCCAAGGGATGCGTCTTCGAACTCGTCGCCACAAATATGTTCGAGGCTTTCGCTTACTACTTGGAGCAAGACTTTCCGGTAGCTCTGTTCAATCACAAGGATTTGGGAGATATGAGAAAGGCGATAAGTTAATTTGTGGAGAAGAATAAGTATGAAAGAAAATTTCTGGTAGAGGCTAAGACGCAACGGGCTAGGAAAATTTGCGCCAAAATAGTGAATAAAAACACAACAGTGGGCTATCAAAACTTGATGAACAGCCTGCTAACATCAAGAAGATCCTCAGTGCATTGGACAAACCAGGCGAGTCCTCAAAGGAAGATGCCAAAGAAATTGTGGTGGAGAAATTGCAGACCATCATAACAGCTTCAGTGATCGTTTTGGATGAGTGTGATTTTGGTACGAATATGGAACTAGGAATTGACCTTTTCTGCTCCAGCCATAAGGACCTACATGAAATCACTCAGAATCTTCTCAACCCCGCCTATAAGTTGCTCGGACAGCCACAATATATGGCAATTCTGAAGGCACATTTGACCAACAAAAGCAATAGTCATAAGCTCACTATTTTGGATTTGTCGTGAGCCATTCCACCCGTCCCCAGAACTTTAGTAAAAAACCCTTTTTTCAGACGAGCTAGTGTTACGTTAAAATCAATTTGATTTGGTTAGAATTAATTTCATTTTCACAAATAACTTGAGAGGAACAAAACTTTTTACTCACAAATTTTGTCATCAATACAAAATTTGACAAACAAATTTGGTAAACAAGTTTAAATATCAAATGAAAACGTATAAATGTTCAGTGTGAGCGATTTTCGGGTTTTCGAAAACATTTTGCCGAAAACCCGGTTTTGGGTTTGGTGTGAAAAGGCTATTATTTCCTAGTTGCCGTTGTCGATTACCGTAGATTGCTAGCTTGAATTTTGAAATTGTCAAACACGTTTTTCCTAAACTTACCATTAAAATACTATAAATTATGATTTTGAATGCTTTCCGAACCTTTAGACTAAAACTGAAGACATAGGGTCACATTCATAGTTCCTTGATAAGTTCAGATTTTGTCTTTGCTAAATTAAACTTCAGTTTATATTCAAAAACTATTTAAACCCATTTTAGAACGATAATCTGGAGTCTAAAAATGAACACGACGGAACCTATGTTTAAGCTGTTTCTAAATCTATTAAACGTCAAAAATAAACAAACGGATTGAGTAAATTACGTAACGAGACATTTTATTTGAAAATTTAAGAACAAAAATTAAAATGTCAAATGCTGGATGTTGGAATGCTACCAACTGAAGAAAAGCGACCAACTGCTTAACCCGATTGGACGCCTTTGAAATAGATAAAGACGATGTGTATGGAAGGTATCGATTCGAGAAAAAAAGACTGTCAAGTTTATGGTTGACCTTCAAAATATTATAGATCGATCCAAATTCAAAGAAATGTTTCCTAATAACTGCGTGCCTTCAAGTCTTGAAACCACCAGTCACTTCATAAAATTTGTCAACTTACATTAAACAAAATAGTTTAAAGGATTTCAAAGATTTTCGCTCTCTAGCTAACTTAATTTAGTTTGTAACCCTCTGCAAGCCATTTTGTAAAGGTGTAAGTGAAATTTTTCAAAATTGATTAGATATAGAAAATTCAAATGTTTAAAAATATTGAATTTAGGAGACATCACGTAACTTTCATTATTAATTTGATTCTTGTTGTTGAAAAATAGGGAAAAAACGCAACAAAGCAAACTGGGTTTCTGTTTTTTTTTTAATATTCTTGTGTCACAATTCAAGAAGTCAAAAAAGTTAAGTTAAAATTTTTTTTTTAATTTACAGTTAAAACTAACTGTAAATGAACAGACAAATTTGTCGGTGTTTTGATATTTAAATGTGTCATAAGTAGCCGTGAGATCGTTTCAAAAACGAGTACAACAAGGTCATTTTCTGTTTTCATTTTTAGCCATAAAAAACATCACGAAAGAGAGTATCTGTTTTTTTTAATAATAAACGGGCACACAAGGGGTTATTAATACCCTTAACATGTTTAAAGTTTAAACGCAGTGCGAGCGTTAGGAAAATAGGGAAGGATTAAAGCGGAGATACCGATGCACATTGGTCTTAAAGTTTTGAATATCAAAATGATAGGGAAAAACAGAGCTGGGTAAAGCATTCCACATTCACGATGTGCGGTTAAGAAAAGAATCTCTATACTTGACAGTACGTCCGAAATTGAGCTCAAGGTTAAACTGATGTGCATTCCTAGAAATAGGAGTATTACCGCTGAATTGCGGCGGTGTTCAAGTGACGTAATTGTTTCGGTTATAGTTCTATCGCCTATCTTTTTAATAGTTTTTTTTTGGATCCTGTCCAAAATACTTAAAATTGTTTTAGAGGCACCTGTCCAAATATGCGAGTTATATATTCAAGTTTTAGACGAATGAAGGCTGTGATATTCATACCGAGTACTGAAAGTTGATTAGTTTCCTGGATGCAAGTGCCGCTCATGGATAGCGGCATCGGGGGTGGGTTACTGTCATCAGCGAAACAATTTAATACTTAGCTTCATACAAAAAGTTAAAAACCCTTCATCTTCTAATTAGATTAAGACTTTAACGGTACGGTAACGTGAAATATAAGGTGTATGAAAATACTCCACAATGGATTTAAGACCTTTAAGATGATGAAATTCGTGAAATTCGTGAAGTTTTTAAGAACGAACAGTCGGAAATTTACAGATTGGTCATACAGATTTTTATGAAAAAATACGGTGCGTAGAAATAAATACATTTTCAATTAGTTTCCTTTTAAAAAATAGTCAAGTAAAAAAAATCATTTCAATTCAATAATATTAAAAAACTGTTTAGTTATGAAGAAAACTGTAACTGTGGTCTACTATAGTAAGCCACGCGTGCACTGCAGTGTTAAAAAAACATTTCAATATTTGTAGATAGATTCCGAAGGCTATTATGAGTGACAACCTTCGGTTTTTAATAATAGCGATGCGATTTAAAGCAAAGTAGTAGAAGGCGCAGTAACATTGATGTCATAATGATTTAATAAGTACTTTGACAGATAATAAGCCTAAAATGTATGAAACTTATATTTCCGCGTTTTACACTTTAAACAAATTTCGTGTTTCCTTGTTCTGTCAACTTGATTTAAGGCGAGTTAAGTGTCAAAATAGTTACTGAAAAAATATCTATATTTCAAATAAAAATGACATTAATTTGTAAGTGTTCAATGTTCATTTAAGGTCTGTACACATCGAAGAAAAATTTCAGGAAACACTGTTTGAAAAACGTTTCTGAAATGTTTACCATTTGTTTTCAAATTTATTTTTTCAGAAATGTTGGTTTAAATTTAAAGATTTTCTTCAAAACATGTAAGAGCACAACTTACTAAATTATCAGCTATTCTCTTACAGTCGAAAAAATTGAACGTTGTTCGAAAAAATACGTCTGGAAATTATTTTGAAGTCCGACTAAAAGAGTGTGTTCAAGATTATTAAATATTTTACAATTTACCGTCTTACAATAAGTTGTTGGAGAAATTTTCTCACAATTAATAAAAATAATACATCTCTGCTGTAAAGTATTATAAACATGTTTGTTATTGACAGATCTGACAATAGTGTTAATTTATTTAGATCTAAGTCAATGAACCACCTTGATGTAATCTAAAAGCTCTTGATTCTTCCACAATAATTCCGGAATAATTCCAAGAAAGCCAGGAAGGCCTGCAACACCCATATTCGAAAGACCAAATTTTAACATGACCAAAAATTACGGCAATGTTCCAAAGGCAGTAAAAATTTTTGATCATTCGTAAAAAAACATGAGGAATTCTTCCTTTTCCTTAGTTCCCACGCTCGTTGTTAATGATACTCCATTTGTTAGCTATCTTGAGAAAGCTTATATTTTTGCTAGGTAGTTCGCCGCTAATTCAACGCTGCCAGTGAGTGTTATGATTCCGCTTGTCCCTGAGATCGTTAGTGATTCCATGAGACCTTTTTTCGCACTCGTACTGTGGCGAGAGTCCTAAAAGATCTTAACATACACTAATCCGTTGGTTCGGATGGTATCCCCGCTATTGTTCTGAAGATGTGTTCTTCAACGCTGGCAAAACCACTGCGTAAGCTTTTTCATCTGTCGTATTCCTCAGGTCTCGTTCCAAACGGATGGAAAACCGCAATTGTCCAGCCTATTCCCGAATCTTCCTCACCGTCTAATTACCGACCGATTGCACTTACTTTACTTTTTTTTCAAGGTCATGTAAACCCTGATTAATTATCAGCTCAAGAAATATCTCGAAGATCGAAAGCTTTCGTAGCAATAGGTCCACTTCTGATCGCATGGTTCATCTCACCGGACAGTGGAGCAAATCTTTACATTATTTTGGAGAAAGTAAGATTATTGCACCTGATATTTCAAAAGCATTTGATAGGGTTTGGCATCAGGCTCTCTTATCGAAAATGCGTGCTCTTGGTTTTCATGAATCCCTCCTTCATTGGATTAGTAATTACCTTCCGAATCGTTCAATACAAGTTTTATTAGATGGATTCAAGTCTGCAAACCACATAATAAATGCTGGTGTGCCCCAGGGCTCTGTTTTATCTCCAACACTTTTTCTCATTTTTATTAATGATCTCCTGTCTGCTACTTCTAATCCAATATATTGTTTCGCTGACGATATAACTCTTGGCTTTTCATATTCACATTCCTCTTCTTGGATGTGGAACAGCAACGACAAACTATGATAAGCTCAATAAATTCCGACCTAAACAGCATTGTACAATGAGGAATAAGAAACCGCGTGGAATTTAATGCTTCGAAAACCCAATGCTGTCTTGTATCGTAAAAGCGAAATATACCCCCCTGCCATTATCCATAGATTGCATCAAGGAGACTGAAAATCTCAATATTCTCGGTTTGTGTATCACCAATCATCTCTTGTGGAACGAGCTGTGTTCAAGAATGCCGCAAGATGTTTGGGTTTTCTCCCCCTCTGATTATATTATTTACAAGACTTATATACGCCCAAAGCTTGAGTATAACTCCCATAACTGGGCTAGTGCTCCTGCAAGTTATTTAAGCCTCTTGGACAGTATTGAACGTAATGCATTTAGATTGATTGGTGATATTACCATCATAAGATCATTTACGTCACTTGAACATCATCGAAATGGTTCTTGTCTCACCCTTTTTTACCGTTATTTTAGCGGCTATTTTAGAGAAATAGCCAGTTGCATTCCTTACCTTAAACAATTCAACCGTAATACTCGCTCTTCTAGAAATGCTCATCAATTTACCCTCGAGCACAACTTCGGTCGAACTGTCAAGTACAGAGATTTGTTCTTTAGCCGTACTACGCGAATGTGGAATGCCTTACCACACTCTGTCTTTCCCAACCATTGCAATATTCAGGAATTCGAAATCAATGAACACCGACGCCTGCTTTTAACCCCTCTCTCTCTTTCCTAGTGATCAAACTTATTATTAAAAAAAAAACTATTACACTACATTCTTACAGCAGTTTCCCAAAATTTTACCTCAAATTTGAAAGTATTTTCACCTTGACTCATCTCAGCCACACATCAAAAATGTAAAAGATTATCTCAAATCTGTTTTCAATCTAATTTTGATTTTCAAAACTTTAAAATCAATGTACATAGTTTTAAAGGGTCTTAAAGTGAGCAAATTATAATTTCATAAGATAAACGGTTAAAAGTACTTAAAGGCGCAAGTGTGACATTTTTATCAACTTCTGTAAATATCTAAGCCCCACCCATGCTATTGATCAATCAATTATCTTAATGTTATCCATACATTACCCCAAAGGTACCAAAGACTTTTCTGTCCAACTTTTTGATCTAAAGTTTCCACTTTCTAAGGTGGCGTTGTATATTCTAATTTATGTAAATATAAAAATTTTATTAGTTTACTTTATTTCGATTTGCTTAAACACCAAGATTCAGAATCTTAATATAGTTTAAATCTAACTTTGTACGTTATAAAAATATTTACCTAACTTATTTTAATAGATGACCACTGTATAATTGCCAACTCTTACCAACTTTTGGAACTTTCTTATAATCCATATCCATTGTTTTCTAATTCGTTTATATATCTAAAAAATAATAGTAAATTCTAATCCTATAAATATTCAACCGTGCTTATAAATTATACAAATCAAAATATCATCGGAGAGCTTGCAAAGTTTTAAAGCATTTTAATGTCAACCGTCCATAAATGATTTGAAGATAAATTTATGTGATTTTTTCGAATACGTGTGTATTTTTAAGTGGATTTTGATTTTTATTTCTGATGATCAATTTATTAAAATCAAAAACCAGTTTTAAATTCACATTTACATCGTCGTCGTTTCTATATCGATATCTTTCTATACTCAACACACAAAATTAGTTTTTTGTGAATAATTTCTGCGGTATCAATATAAATTGGATTCAAAAAAGTTTTTTTTTTTGCATTTATCTAACATCGCAATTATTTATTTTTGAAAAGTTTTGAAAAAAAAAGAATCATAAAAAAAGAAAACATGAGGATTTCAATCGATTTGGATATTTAATTAGAATGGTTTTCGTTGTTCTTTTAGAGATTTTGAAATGAGATATCGAAAAAACGGGCATACTGTGTTGTGTTTAAGCAATTCAATATTATGGCGATGATGAAAAATGGAAGTTTTGTTTAGCTAAAATAATATCAAAAAATAAATTACTATCTCGTCAGGGTGTTTTTTTTTTAATCGGTTTAATTTATGTTTTGAGTTTTTTTTATTTCAGTTCATGGAACATTGTAGCCAACATAATTATGTATTTCTCTTATAATTAATTGGAATAATTTAATATGGGCAAATTATGTGAATCTGGATAGTGGAAAGGTTAATAATTTATTGTGAATTTAGAATTTAGATTTAGCAATACCCATGTGTGAAAAAAGCTAAACAATGTTAAAAAATCAATTTCCTTTTCATTCAAATCTGTCAAAACCCTGATTTCGATTGCATTGGGGAAAAGATTGATTTTGTTTTTGATCAAAAGTCTAATCCAGCCGTCAGTTTGTTATTAGTTTCTTTTCACGGAAATGAAAATCAGTTCAAAGACTTTCATGAAACTTTGTGTTAAAATGACAATAGGAGTGTTTTTATTTGTTTTTGAAAATCCATCGGCAGTAAAGTTGGAATTTATATCAATTACAAATACTATTTACTGAGTAGAACCAGTGCGGATAAAATACCAGTGTTTTGTTGGAAAATCTATCAATAGTATAGTAGGATTTTACACGAAATAAAAAAACAATATCCGCAGTATGAATACTACCGATGAAAGTTAAAGTAGAATCTTACTAGTCTACCGTCAACCAGATTGACCCTATTGCGATCGACGCCAGACGCGCTACCAGCATTACGGATGTGCGAACTATCCGAGGAGCTTACATCGACTCGGACCACTACCTCGTTGTAGCCAAGGTAGCACTTCGGATTTTCAGACCCAAGGCAAAACAGGGAGGTGCTGGGAGAAAGTACAACGTCGAACGGCTACAATCGCCAGAGATCGCCAAATCCTTTTCCGACCGAGTTACAAGTAACCTCTCTCGAAGTTCTCTGCCGCCAACACAATGTATCGAAAACCAGTGACAACAGTGCCAAGATGCAATCAGAGAAGCCGCCTCTGATGTGCTGGGTTTCAAACAGCCACCAACAAAGAACCCCTGGTTTGATGAGGAATGTCGGCAGGCAAATGCAGAAAAAAACCAGGCTCGCAAAGCGGCGCTACATAAAAGGACGAGAGCTGCTCGTGAGCTCTATGAGCAGAAGAGGCGAGAGGAACACCGACTTCTCAGATGGAAAAAGAGAGAAAAAGCGTGCGTTGAGAGGTATAAAAGCAGGAATGAGGTTCGAAAGTTTTATGAACAGGTGAAACGAAATTCACAGGTACATAACCTAGAACCGAAGGCTCCAAAGACGAAAGTGGAAACATCATAGTGGAACCGCAGTCAATGCTGAGGATATGGAAGGACCACTTCTGCAGACTGTATAACGGCGATGACGAACTGAATTCAGGCAGGATGATCCATTCAACATAGACGACGAAAGCCAACAATCCCGTCCTCCCGACTTAGACGAAGTAAAGATTGCCATATCTAAGCTGAAGTCTAATAAAGCCGCTGGAGCGGATGGCTTTAATGCCGAGCTCTTTAAAGCAGCTGGAGATAAGTTGGTTAGGAACATGCACCAACTTATCTGTAAGATATGGTCGGAAGAAAGCAAGCCCGATGAATGGAACCTCAGTATTGTTTGCCCGATCCTGAAAAAAAGGAGACCCTCTAAGCTGCACCAACTATAGAGGAATAAGTCTACTTAACATCGCCTATAAAATCTTCTCTGCCGTAATATGTGAACGTCTAAAGCCCATCGTCAACAACCTGATAGGTCCTTATCAGTGTGGTTTTAGACCAGGAAAGTCCACAGTCGATCAAATATTCACATTACGGCAGATCCTGGAAAAAACCCAACAACACCAAATCGACACCCATCATCTTTTCATCGATTTCAAAGCCGCATATGACAGCATATACAGGGACGACCTGTATAGAGCCATGTCTAGTTTTGGCATCCCTGCCAAACTCGTCCGTTTGTTCAGGATGACCATGGAGAATTTACGCTGCTCCATAAAGCTTGGAAACAACTTAACAGAACCTTCAAAAAAGGTTTTAGACAAGGTGATGCGCTGTCATGCGATTTTTTTAACATCGTGCTTGAAAGAATAGTGCAGAGCTCACACGTCAACACTAGATGCACTATCTTTCAAAAGTGTGTCCAATTACTAGCCTATGCTGATGACATTGACATAATGGGAAGAACTCAGCGTGATGTCAATGGGGCTTTTTTGAATATTGAGGCAGAGCGGCAATATTCATGGGTTTAACGGTTAATGAGGGCAAAACAAAGTACATGCTGTCGTCTAGAAAGGACATACATCACCGACGTCTTGGTCAAAACGTCACAATCGACAGACGTAACTTTGAGGTAGTCAAGGACTTCGTCTACCTAGGCTCCGCTCTAAATGCAGAAAACAACACAAGATCAAACGCACAATAACTCTTGCTAACCGCTGTTTCTTTAGACTAAGAAAGCAATTGAGTGGTAAAGTTCTCTCTCGAGGGACCAAATTGTTGCTATATAAGACCCTTATCATTCCCGTCCTGCAAATTTACGGTGCAGAAGCATGGACTATGACAAAAGCGGATGAAAGCCCCTTGGGTCGGTTCGAGAGAAAAGTGATTCGTGTGATCTACGGTCCCGTGTGCATCGAAGTAAAGTGGAGGAGAAGATGGAACGACGAGCTGTACGGGCTGTACAGCGACGTAGACTTAGCCAGAAGGGTAAAAGTCCAACGACTAAGATGGCTGGGTCACGTAGAGCGCATGGAAACCAATGCTCCGGCCCGGAAAGTCTTCGAATCCGTACCCAAAGAACAGCGCAGTAGAGGAATACCGCGGATCAGGTTGCGCGCACAAGTGGAAGGTGACCTCACCCAACTTGGAGCGCGAAACTGGAGACATCTAGCTAGGGACCGAAAGATGGAGAAGTTTGTTGGGTGAGGCCCTAGTTCACAAAGGACTGTAACGCCACCTTAAGTAAGTAAGTAAGGTGGGTTTTTGACATTTATACGAGTTTGTGTTCATTGAGTAGTTGTCCGTTTGGAATCATGTGTTTTCCATTGGGGAAAATCAATCTGTTACTGTTGATATAAGTAAGTTCTGTTAATAAAAATGGGCTTATTTTTCAAGAGAAAACAATTGAAAATGTAATTAAGTTATGCTATGTTTTTAGCAAAGGTTTATATCAGTCTACGAACAAACCCCCTTCTTGAAGTTTTTATTTTATGTTAAATTGTTTGGTTATAACTTTGAAATCGACCATCAACATCTCAGTTTCCATTTCTTCTTGCAAATTATCAATTTTATTAGTTTTAGTTAGTTTTTTTTTCTAAAGTTAATTGTAACTTTCGATTTTCACAAAACTTTTTTCTATTTTTGTTTTTTTTATATTATTATTCTGACAGGTCTACTTTCGGTCGTGCCAATTTTTAAATACATAAATCTGGCTACTGCCGATGCGTTTTATTGGGAATTTTCTACTATAATATTTCTAGAATGCCAAAAAAACACGGGTATTATGGTACAGTGAATTCCTACTGCAGATAGAAATTTGACTTTTGTTTATTCGAGTATCGAAATCAATTGTCGATATTAAAGCTCTATGGATGTGTTCAAAGAGTAGTGTCTAACATACAAAACACTATGATGTCATTTTTAAACTCAAGATGAATTCTGATATATCCATGGAACTTCTTTTCAGTTTGTTTGCTAATTTAATTATTTGTGTGTTTTTCAATGAGTTGAGTATTTAACCTTTTTTTGTTGGTCCGTTGGGAACTAAGGCCAAGTGACTTACAACTTTCATGACTGAAAAACAAACACGCTTCAGCTTTGGCTTCGTCCGCGTTACGTTGGGCCTGTTTCGAGGTTACTTTAAATGACACTTCCAATATGACATTTCTAAAATGGCACTTCTGTCAAGAAGCTATTATTTTGTTCTCAAAAAAAAAAATATGAGTTTTGAAATCGAAAAAATTAAATTTATCGCGGACGTTGAGCTGTCAGACAAAGCAAATGTTCAGAAAATTTGAATTAGAGCTTCCGTTTGGAGTCACATTACGTTACATTACGTTCATTTCCTTACGATTGTCAAACGAAACATGAGGTCGAAGCTCCATTCTGATAGCATGCATTGAATTCCTGTGGTTGAACTCTAAACGCCCGGCGAAGCCGAAGCTGAAGCGTTTTTGTGATTCAGCCATTAAAGATTTTTCTTTGCTTCGAAGTTCCAGGATTTGCAAAAGAAAACAACATTGTTTTCCAATGATAAATGCTTGACAATATGAAGTTAAACAAAATCTTCATATTTTGTTCAACTTTCTTTCTATATGTTTTGACATCAATTTCAATTTTCATAAATAATAATTGAAGGACTAAACTTTGGCTTACAAATTTAGCAGCAATACAATATTTGACAGTCCATATTGCAAGAATTTAAATGTTAAACGAAAAGTGTTAATGATGTTCAGCCGAACGATTTCTGAGTTTTCGAAAACTTTTTGCCAAAAACTCGGTTTTGGGTTTGGTGTGAAATGGCTATAAGTCAATTAGATTGTGTGAGTACTGTTGTCAGGGATAGAGGGGACCTACAGTTTTAAGCCGAATCCAAGCGGCTAATTTAAGAGAGCATTTTTCACGACAAGAATTTGTCAATTTCTCGCAAGATGCAGTACCCGTGAAAAAAAATGTACATGGCACAGGCAAGGATCGAACCCAAGGCCTCTGGCATGACAGTCTAACCATCATGCCACAGGTACTACGGTTTTCAAAATTGCTTAGTATAAAATCGATCTTTGTGTTCTTTACGTGTGTTGTAATCTTTTTCATAAAAAAATTTAAATCCATTGTTTTTCAGTTTTCACTTCATTAAATTCCAATTCAAAAACAAATTTAACATACATTTCGTTAAATTTTGTTTAAAATAGTTTTGACAAATTATATTCAACTGTATCATGTTGCTATACTTTAGCTTAAATCCCAAACAAAATGGCGTCTTTTGACAGCTGTATATATTATATAGTATTCAGATAATCGAAAAAAAAACTCATATTTGTCTTGTATAATCTCAAATGTCAAAACGCTATTTAGGAGGGTTTATATTAAGGCATTTTGTTAATATTTGAGAGCATTCCTGTCAAAAGATGACATTAAACTCTGTTTTATAAAATGCACAATTGGAGTTAATGAAAAATAGACTTAATGAAGTATTTCAATACATTTAAAAGTACATATTAGGTTTTTCAGTAAGAGCTTTCATTTTGGTATTAAAAAAGGGGAAGATGAAAAAATGCTGCTATAACAATTGAAAACGATGTCAAACAAATGGCTGTCGTTAGTAGCAAATTACCGAATTTCATCTTGAATCGATTATTGTACATTTGGCATGGATATTTTTAAAGGCGGTCTTAACTGTCACCATTTTCGTGGTGAATTTTAACAATTTAAACACGTTGTTGAAGATTTACTTGTCAAACGTCATAAAATGACAGCTTCAAAAGTTTCTCAATAAAAAAGCATATTCCGTCATATTTGAAGTTGATAAAAATGTGGAAAATGCAATTTGACATTCCTTCATTTTCTTGAGAACATACATCTGTCAAAAGTTAATCAAATTAAAAAATGTTTTTTGATAAAAAAATATGAAATCTCTCAATGGTTTTCCTATGCAATTGTATTTAATCAGCCGACGACGCGATGCCAATGACGTAACGCAAGAATTGAATGTCAACACTTGACGTATGTGTTCTATTGGTTAAATCAGATTTTCATTAAGTAGATAACACATTTTTAATGGAAGCGAATGGAAAACCACTTTAAATTTGATTTATTTCTTTAGTTGTGTATTAAATAATAATTATTTTATGTTTGTGGTATTATTTCCTACATTTAGGTTTTAAATCTGATGCAAAAATGTATATCTACAAATTTGATTTTAAATCAAAAATAAATTTAATTACTATGTACAAAATGGATTTCATTGGAATTTAACAAAAATTTTACCTTCAAATCAGATTCAGAGAAATTGATGACTGTCATTTGTGTCCATTCATTTAATTTATAAATGAAGGCTAAACTTTTTTTTAGGAATTGTCTTTAACCATTGCATCATGTAAATCCCGACGCGTAATGTAAAATTTGTTAGAAATTCAGTTTTTATCAGATACGAAAAACTTCCACTAACTTTCGGTATTTCCATGAATATAATTTCATTTGGTAATTGAATTACAGAAAATACGGGTAGTCTCATTTCTAATCCATTTTTTTTTAAGTGCTTCGTTTTTTGGTCACAGAAAATTTGACTTTTTTCCATGATGGTCGTAAACATAAACATATTAAATTGAATTTATACCACAAACAAACATTTTAAATATCCATGAAATCTGCAATATGATTAGCGAAATATTATTAAATGCTGATGTGTGCGTATAATGCTATATAATCTGAAGGCCGGAACACAAGAGAGCTGCACTTGCTGTCAAAAATAAAGTTTTATGCAACATTTTCTCAAAAATCCAAAACATTAGGTCCATGAATAATGAAAGTCCAGCAACAATTCGATGCGGTGTATTAACTTGTTTTGACAGATATTGTTGTTGTTTTTATTAAGTTATGTGGTGAGGATTTGAAATCTTCTTAATTGAGGTGATGTCACACTTTTATGTTTTTTTTGTTTGTGACCAATTTGTTCTTATAAGCATCAAAAAACATACATACACTTTTTCAATCAAAATCAATTCGTGGTGAATTTACTTCAGCAGTGGTGAATTGACTACAGTAGTGGTAAATTCTTATTAGCGGTGGGGAATAGATATTAGCTTGTGGGCAAACCACAATGACAGATTGGTTTCCGGTCTTTATATAGAGTGTCTTTGATTTTAACCGCATTTGGAGTGATGATGCCTCTGTGGCCGTATTTATGTATTCAAGATCAAATGTTGGCTTTGAAATGCTGGAAATCTGGAGATTGTGTAATTTATGCTTTAAGGCCCCTTATGTACGTGAAATTGCAAATTCAACTAAAAGTTCCTTCTAAATCTGTATAAGGGCACTATTACACTATTTTGCTAAAACCATATTTTCACAACGTTAAGGCCTTATAATTAAATAGCATAAAGGTTTGTGCCTGATCATGTAACTTTACTCAACACTGAATTAAAGGTTCTTATCTTTTTTATGGAGTTTAAACAAACAGTGCCACATGACCTTAAAACTCGGGTAATATGTGAGTTTTGACGTTTATTGACTATAATTTTTTTTAAATGAGCCAATTCAATGTCAATCATAGAACAACATGTTTCTTTGGCCATCAACCAAACAAACTCCTATCTCGATTCGTTGAATTAGTGTCAGTTGAGAGCTGTCAAAATGACTGTCAAAGAAAACAAGGTTTCTTCAAATTTAAAATTAACAATATCTTTAGCTGTCGAGTGTCGTAAACTGTTGTGGACAAAAACATTGAACGAATTTATTTCTAATTCAACAATTCTCCAATTACAAAATATTTATGAACTGGTCTAAAATTGATCAGGGGCCTGTTTCTACACAACTTCATCAACTAAATCATACAACAAAATCCTATACAACTACAACTTGAAGTGTTTTATGTTGCCGCTGGATAATATGCTTATTTTGACAGCTGTCACTTTTAAAGATGTCATCTATTGACATTTAACTGAGAAAATCAACTTTATAAACATTAACAAAATGTTTTGTATTGCTTGAAAAGTATTTTACTGTTAAAACGACTGAATTTAAATTTTATGCGTTAGGCCAGTTTAATAATATGTCAATTCCAAACATTTTCAGTTCTCTGTCAAATTGAAAAATCTAAGGAAAACATCTCTTTGAATTCTGTTTAAATAAAACCACTAGATATACCAGTTCTCTATAACCAGCGCGTTAATATGGCGTCTTGAAAAACTACTCTTTCCCAATAGCTCTTATCTTGGCTATAGGAAAAAAAGCTACGCCCCATTAAAGTGCAGAGATAAAAACCATGGATAGCAATCAAAGTAAATTAAAAAAGAAGCAAAAATATAACAATTTATAGTACCTCTCACATACAATTGCAAAAAATACACCATTACTACTTTAAATATGTGAAAACCCCATAATATGAGAATATAGAGTATTTCACCCGCCCGCCAATCAAAAAACCAGAACAGATAAATCGATGCGAATTCCAGTAAAAAGCGCGTTATCGCATTTTGCATGCAAAAATAAAAAATAATACAAAAATAAAAACCCTCAACGAAAGGAGCTCTTCGCCATCGTCATCTCCATCTTGCTTTGTACGTCCATAAGGCTGATGATGGGGCAAAAGGGTCGAGATCGGGAGAAGAAAAACGTCGAGAGCGACATAAAGTGTCCTTAAAAAGCCATTGCTTTAAGCTGAGTGTAGGCGGTCCACATTGCATCACATACACTGAAACACACAAATACGACGACGAACGACGAAGACACACAATGCCACTGCCACACAATAAATCATCCAAGGATACCCCCATTCCATGAGTTTGCTTCAACCAACGACGATGACGATGACGACGGAGAGTGCCACCAGAAGAAGCACTAAAGATGCACAAAAGTGCAAGAAATGCATCCATGCACTTCATTTACTTGCCATGCATTTACCTTATCTGCTCCGAACCACCATCAACATCACCACCACCATCATCGTCATCATCATCATCATCAGCAGCAGCAGAAGAGGCAGCAGTCTGCACCACTACCACTTCATTGGACAAGTGCCTAATGTACCCCCATAAAGCCAGAGTGGGTCCCAACCCAATCCCCCTACACAGGCCGTCCTCACTTGATATGAGACTAGCGAAGCGACATGACACATGCAAACTGCATCCAGTTCAAATTCATGTGCGAAAGATACAAAACACGAAGCAGCAGCAAACATCGTCAGGAGCTGCCTTGAAACTAAAACTGAAACAGAAACAGTACGCTAACGCTCAGCTCTCGGAAGTATCTGCATCTCAAGTTCTGAACTGAAATTGCATAGAAAACTGGATACTGGAAAACCAAAAAGAGCAAGAACCCAACAACAAACGAATCGTTTAACCAGACAAAAGCAACTTCCCAGGCTTCGGCTTTGGATTCAGCTTTAGATTCAGCTTCAGCACCGGCATCGTCATCTTCATCGTCAACGGCATGGATTGCATTAGTCGTGCCTCGTGCATATCTGCATGGCCCGCGGAGGGCTTCATCCCAGTTACCGGCATCGGTACTGGTACTGGCAACTAGCAGTGTATCTTATAGATACAACTACGTGATGTATCTGCGGTGTCTTGCTCTTTCGCGCGAGCAGCAAGCCTGTCGACGACGACGAGTCGAGACGAGACGGCAACGATGAACGACGAGAACGACAAAGTCGTCGTAATCAGTTGGAAACGTAGTACGTTAACCGCCGCACGAACAAAATAAGTCGCTGATTGGCCTGGAATATTGGTATGGCGCCGCCCATATCTGCTTTTTATTCGAACAAAAAAAGAACTCAAAAAGAGTTATCGTCATTTTATCTCTGCAAGTTGTGTCTCCCCCCACACACATATTCTTCAATGGCACCACACCACATACTACATACCACATACCATACACAACTCACCACACACATGCTTTATGTGTATTATGATGATGGTGAGCCTTAGCTCAAGCTGGCGCGGCGCGGCGGTGGAGCATTGTGTTGTGGGGCCAGGGAGGGTCAAAAAGTGACATTAGAGGCGTTTGGCTGTCAATAAAAGCCGTCGGTCGGTATTAGAAATTGTTTTTGTGTTTCTATAAACAATTCTATGCATATGTACAACGGCGGCGGTGTATTACTTGCAACACCAACATTAACAACAACAGCAGGTTTGATTGATAACAAAATGGAGAATATTTATCTTCTTTATATATAAAATGGATGTGGAATAAATAGGTGCAGTTTGATGGATCTATTTGACAGATGTCAACATTTATTTAGATTTAGTTTGAAACGATTTAAAAGGATTTAGCAAAGTTGAAATAAAGTTTTTGAACCACCTAACAGAAAGGCGGAAGAGATAACCTATAAAATGTTATAAACTCGTATTGAATGGGGGTAAAATTTTATTTATATCAAATTGAACAGTTAGCTTTCGATAATTCCATCAATGAGATGACCTTATAGCACAGAACAAAGCCAATCAAACATACAAAAAGGGTGTAATAGGGATCCTTAAAATAGTTTGGTATTTAGGAAATATTTTGCTATTATTATTTTTTAGGCTTTTTATGTTTAAAGGTTAAACTTGTTTTTTTTAACAAAATACATCCTTTTAGGCAAATTAGATTGAAACCTGATAGAAAAGTCTTTAATACAGACATATGTATGTGGTTTTACGTCAAGGGGCGTGGTTCCTTTGTTTTTGTAAAAAATTATAAATGTCAAAAATATATTGTTTCTCATTTTTAAATTCTCTTTTCAAAAATAATTCTAAAAGGAATTTTAAACGAATTTCACCTATGAAAAGATGAAGTGATTTTTTTGACAATTCTATCCTTGTCATTTCAAATATTTTTTTTAGACGTAAACGCCATTCCAAATAAAATATGAATTTAAACAAGATGTGAGGTATTTCATGTAAAAACCTGGACCGTCAGCCAGTGACCTGGTCTTCTTGCAGGTTTAACGAAAGTGGGCGAAAGGATTCCATACTAACGAACTGTGTGACAGTTGGTCTACATATTGGCCTCATCATATCTTCAAAGGCATGAAGACGATACCCATGCCCAACAATGTGTGTAGGAAAGTCATACCAACTCTAAATTAGTATGGCCGAAGGCCCATCATAAAGTATTACCGATAGAAAATCACTCCAAGAATATTTTAATAACTTTCATTTTAATTATAGGCTTTGCTTATGACTTCCTTCAAGACGACATAAGTAGTTTTTCCTCAACCGAAATCGAGTGCGTGATTTTTCAGAAAGTCTTGGCTAGAATGGGTTGGAAGGTGAATTGTTAAACTCATTCACTGAGCTACTGGGTGATCGCATCACCTCTTTAAAGAGATTGCGTGCGATGATATATACCTGGCTTCTCGATCGCAATCCCCATTCTTATGGATGGAGGAAGTTGCGGGACCGAAACAGATCGATCACCACGCATAAGATCCGAGAGGATTGCCTGAGGGCAAGTAGCCATAAGGGTCAAGCTCGCCATAATGATGGCACTTTTTGGTCCCAAAGCTAAAAATCTAACGAAAAATTGTGTAAAATTTTTGTATGATAGTTTTATTGTAAGTTTTATTGAGTTGAAGATTTTGATTTGCTGTGAAGAAGTATTGGGTTGAGAAAGAACTACTAGCGTTTTCTTTGTTCTCTAAGAATACTGCTTTTTTTTGTGTCCTTTCCTTTGTCTCTAATTCGTCCTTTTGACCTTCGAGTCGAAATATCAATTTCCCGACATTGCGGGACAAGTTTTTTCCTTTATCGGTTTTATTATTGTATTCATAATTTTTCTTTTTGTTTGCAAAACATTTTTCGAAAATTGACCTTCTGTCAATCTCAATAATTTAATTTGTATCTTTCTCTTTTATAAAAGATCCTGGTTTTTAATCCCAGCTTCGGCCAAGGTTTGGAAAATAAAACCTTTCTTTTATTTCGTAACTTGATTTGAAGACTAAATTTTCAGCTCTTGGTTTTGGTAAACTTCCATTAAAAAGTTTCCTGGCGCCCATGGTAATCAATACGACTTGGTGAAATTCACCCCTTCGTATTTCGATATCATTTCGATATCAATTTTATTTTAATTTTATTGGTCAACTCGATTAATAAAATATTGACCTGATCGAAACATCTCCTTAAGCTGAGCTACCGTGCTGGCAATACTTTTATTGCTACCTGTGGTGAATTCTTTCACCTGTTTGTCATATCGACTGACGTTTCTCGTAAAGTGTCACAATAACTTTCGCGGCACATAGGCGTAGTGTAATTTCGATTTTAAGAAAATTAAAAATTCAATCAATTTTTAGGCATGTTTGGATGCTCGTTTTCTAATAAAAGGTAATTAGCAATTTACTTGTAAGCAACAATTTTAAATTTTGGACTTCCTTAGTAAATAGTTAAATATTTAGTAAATTGCTAATTAGTTAATTGTTAAACCCATACAAAAAATTGTTTTGAAATTTCGCGCCAAAATTTTTAAGGTTTCGGTTAAAATGATATAATAATTGTTAAAAAATAATTACAATTAAAATGTGTCTGGACGCGTTCACCAAAATCAAATTACATCTAGTAAATAAATAGGTTTTAAATAAAGGGTGTCCCAAAATTAACGCAAGATTTGAATTTGCCGCCATTTGTGCAGTGAAGTGTTGGCAACCCTGAAAAAAAACCATTTTACAGCTAACAGGATAGGGTTATTAAAAATGGAGCGTTACACGATAGAACAACGTGTCTTCATTATTAAATAATATTTCAAAAATAGTGAAAGCTTGGCGGCTGTACTTCGAAAATTTTATACAAAATATGGTCGGAATAGTGTTTCAACTTCGTCAACTGTGAAGAGATTAATTGAAAATTCATGGAGACTGGATCTGTTGGAGACGCCAAACACACTGGTCGTCCAAAAACAAGCCGTTCAAATGTGAATGTCGAAGCAGTGCGTGAGAGTGTTGCTGACAATCCAGGAACCTCAATTCGAGGTCGTGGACAAGAATTGCAAATTTCAAGAACCTCTCTACAGCGTATACTCACCAAAGACCTGTGTCTTCATGCTTACAAAATTCAATTAACACAACAATTGAAGCCTAATGACCATGGACAGAGAAGAGAGTTCGTTGAATGGATTATTGAACATTAACAAATGGACCTGATTTTTCGAGCAAAATCAGCCTAAGCGATGAAGCACATTTTCATCTTGATGGCTTTGTCAATCGCCAAAATTGCCGCATTGATTGTCGAAAAACAAATGCATCCACAACGATTGACTGTATGGTGTGGATTTTGGGCTGGAGGCATAATTGGGCCATATTTTTTTGACAAGCAGTGACTGTTACTGGTGCTCGATATCGCGACATGATTACACAGTTCTTTTTGCCAAAATTGGATGATATTGATGTGTCCAATATGTGGTTTCAACAAGACGGTGCCACATGTCATACAGCCCGTGAAACAATTCAATTACTGCATGAGACATACTCTCTCGTTTCGGTGATCAAAATTGGCCTCCTAGATCGTGTGATTTAACACCATTGGACTCCTTTTTTGGGGTTATTTGAAATCACAAGTCTATGTCAACAAGCCCACAACCACCCGTGCATTAGAGGAGGAGATTCAACGCTGCATCAACGAAATTCAGCCACATTTATGCAGAATGGTCATGGAAAATTTCAACAAAAGAGTGCGCATGTGCATGAAAAGCCGTGGAGGCCATTTGTCCGATGTGTTATTCCATACATAACCCTATCCTATGTACTTTACGAGTCAATAAAAATATAACTATCAAAAGACTAAAAACGGCGTTTTCTATTTAATTCAAATCTTGCATTAATTTTGGGACACCCTTTATAACCCTGAACTAAATCTTGCTGTATACAAATAAAAGGTGTTTTTTTTAGAGGTTTAGAACTTTGATAAAGAATAAAACAAAGATGATTTTCTTGCTTGACATGAAATTTACTTTATTCGAAAATTAGTTTTATATTTTAAATAATGATTTCTGACATTATGACCATCACTTTTAAAAAAATTGTGTATGACTTTTTTCAAGGTAAAGGTTTTGAGTACAGCCGTTTTTTTTTAGTTTTTTCTTAAGACTTAAAATAACAGTGATTCCCAATTAAATTTATTGGTCAAAAATCGAAAATTGGAATTTATTCAAAAACGAACCGTGAGATTTGTATTAAATTTCCTCAAATATTTTTATTCTTAACTTAGCTACTTTCAATGACAAACAAATGTTTTTGTATTTCTCCAGAAGGGCACCCCCATAAAAACGTAAATTTGTTTTTAAATTTTCTCGAGAACTACACTGTCTTAATAATTTTTGATGGTCAAAAATACCAAATTTTACTTGTTTGACGCTACTTTTCTGGACAATGCTTGCCTTTATTCTCGCAACCTTAGATACCCTCCTGAGTACTCACAACCACTGCCACCAACCTTCACACCGAAGCCAACAGTTGTAGCATTGTAGCTGCTTCTGGGTATTAAAGATGCTTCACGGGGAATAGATCTATCGCAAATATTCAATAATTTAATGCACATTTCATTTAAACTTTTTCAATAAACAATAATTCTTTAACCTGGTAGAATAAATTTTTAATATTATTCGGTGTTAAATTCCAAAATAGTTGCAACGAACTTAAACTTTAACGCAAATAAACCACAGCGAAAACAAAATTAATGAAAAAATAAATTACAAAGTCAATGTTGCCACTTTGACATTTGCAAAAATATTTAGGTATGTTTGTTTTGTTTGCTCTACAATCTGTCATTATTTAGATGTGTCCATGTTTTTTTTTAATAAAATGGTTTAAGCATGATACTAGTTAGCAAAACAATAAAAAGTGTTTAAAATTAGTGAAAAGTTAGTAGATTACTATGTATATAGTAAATTGTTAACTAGTATCGTGCTAAGGTCTTAATAATAGGTTGTTTAAAATTTTGGGCCAATATTTTTACTGAAATTTAAAAAATTCAAGAAAAAAACACTAACGATTTTTGAAAAAAAAAAAAATAATTAATGTAATAAAATATAAGAGTTATAAACAGAGTCTTTGAATACAGAAGCATAATACATAATTCATTTTTACTAATTCATTCTTAAAACTGTCTTTAAGCTGGCTTCATATGAACACTCTAAGTTAAATTATAACATTTGATACTCTATTCCTGTTGCAAAGTCAAACCAAACTAAAAATAAATCACTTGACAGCTGAAAAGGCCTCCAGAATAGTATTGCCAAATTAAAATTCCACAATTCTAAAAAAAAACACCCCCTATAAACTTACTTTTCGATGCCAGAAAACTGACAGAAAAAAAATTGATTTAAGTCTTGTTTTAATCCTTTTGGATCAACTTTCCATTACCACAGCATGAATTTCGACGCGGTTTTTTTTTTCTTTTTGAAAGATATGTGCAAATAATTAATAACTAGAGCAATTTTAGAGCGAGAAAACATTTATTTCTATTTTAAATGAACACCTTTCACATTTTCACATGCAAAACACTCGAAAATGGTTGATTTTGACATTTCTTCCCTGTTTTTCGTTCAGTGCTGCCATACTTGCTTTTTTTTGTTAGCGATATCTTTGATTTTAGTGATCAAATGCAAAAAAGTACTTTGCAAATACCCAAACTCGTACCCATCACAAATTCTATAGTAACCCCAACAGGGGGGTTGCAGGGGGCAGCTTGCCTCCCCTCTTATATACCTAGCTGTTGGCACACCGTGCTATCAATTTAAAAAAACTTGTTTTAGCCTTAAAAAATGAATTACAAAAAAGTAGGGTTAAGTCGGAAAAAGAAAATATTTTTTTCTATGACTTTAAGGTGTTTCCCCGCCTTTATATTTAAAACATGTTCTATTACCCAACTGTAAACAAAAATCAGAAGAAAATGTGTGCTGCGCTAATGGAAAGTCCCTCCATCCTTTTTGTTTATATCTCGAATTATAATAAATAAAGAAGGTGAACGAGTTGAAGAAAAGTAACGAAGTGCATTCAGTCTGTATTTGTTCAACCATAATTTAATTTGAAAAAAAAAACGAAATTAGACAAAAGAGTAAAAATTCAGAGAATCATAAGAATAATTTCAAAAACTTCACTTCACCTTCGACCACCTACTTATAAATTTTAAATGTATTGTATTTGTCGTAAGAAGTGTTTAGGATTTAATTTAAGCTTAAGTTTTAAGCTTTTTTCGAAGTTCATCTTTGCTGGAACATATTCAATTAATTACCAACTAATTATTTTAATTTTGAATCTTAAAAGAAGTTTTCACGAATTTACCACGGTTTTGAAAAATCTATCAAAGCTGCACCGATTCCGAAGAATTTTACTGGGGTAAAATTTTAATTTTGGTATTATTGAAAATCGATGTTTCTAAAGAGAATTCAACAGACATAAAGTTTGAAATGCAACATTAAAACACTAGATTTTACTCACTTTCTCAAAAAACTTTTATCTACAAAGCTTTAAACGATATTGTTAACGTGTAGTGATAAGTTTATTAATAACATAAAACTTCTTATTATAAGCGACCAAATTGAATATAGAAAAGATGAAAACAAAACAAAATGTAGCCTCTACAATTTTTGTCTGATTTTGATAAAAAAAACTACTCAATTCATTTAGTACAAAAAAACAAACATTTGAGTTAAAGACAATTGAATTAAATTAAATGGTTTTTGGAATACAATTATTATTTATTTTTCATTATCTTCAACATTTTTTTCAAATTTGCTACGTTTTTTTTAAGCATTGGCAGCCCTGGTTCGTATATAAATTAGGAAATCAATTATTATCTTCTTATCTTCTCTGTAATTTAAAAGTTCTTTCGCTCATGTACTTGAACAAACTCATTAAAAATTTCAAATACAAATAAATATATTTTCCCAATTACAGTTACAAGTCACAAAAATATCCACAGAAGGAATACTACCGATAAAAGTCAAAGTAGAATCTTACTACGGATGGGGTTTTGACATTTATGCGAGTGACGCATTGATCTTATATGATTTCGTTCTCAAATGTTGGTACGATTGATATTGCATATGTAACTCGATGGATGCGTTCGTTGAGTAGTTAAGCATTTGCAATCATGTGTTTTCCATTGGGGAAAAAAATCAATCTGTTACTGTTGATATTATTTCGTTTTGTTAGTGAAAATGGACTAACTGATTAATTAAGTTTTGCTATGTTTCCAACAAAGATTTGTCTCAGTTTAGATTAAATTAATTTTTTGGGTGCTTTCACCACACAAGAAGATAAACGATTAAGTTTGACAGCACTTTCCAAAATTCAAATGGTGTTTCGATGTTTCCTATGAAGTGCAAGTGAGATAGTTTGATTCGTGTTAAGCAATGAAGAACGTCCTCCTTGTGCAATTTTTAACTTCCCATAGGAAGTTATTGTAATGGGTCAGATTTGTCAAATTTTCAAGGTTCCTAGAGTCGAAATAAAAGATTTTTAGAAAGATGTCTATGCGTGCGTGTGCACGTAAGTTAGCAACGTTTTTTTCGTTGTCCATAGCTCAACAACCAGAAGAGATATCGCCTTCAAATAAATGTTGTTATCTGATAAGGCAGAAAGATGCAAAAAGGTCTCTCAAGAAAATTGCGAGAGTGGTTTAAAAAAAAGGTGAATATTTCGGTTAAAACGCTAAAGAAAAAAATCTAATTAACGGTGTTTTTTTATAAATCCATAAAACTAAAGGAAAACAAATTTGTCGCCTCAAAAATTTTACGAATACAAAGTAATTTTATCTTCAAAACAATTTTGTGCCACGAAAAATAAAGTTTTTAAAATCTAGTAAAATTTTGAGAAGAATCGAATTGACAGTTTTTTTACAAAAAATAAAAAACTTAACCAAAAAAAATGTTGGTAAAAATTGATTTTCGACTCAAATATCTTTTAAAAACTTTGAGATATTGGTTTGAAACTAATTTTATTTTATAAGAAATATTGTTTTCAACATTCAACAATAAAAAATCGAATTGACAGTTTTTTTACAAAAAATAAAACTCTAAAAAAAAACAATAATAAAACTTGGTAAAAATTTATTTTCGACTCAAATAGCTTTTCAAAAATTGAAAATATTGGCTTCAAACTTATTTTATTTCACAGAAAATATTGTTTTCGATATTCAGTAATTTTTATATAAAAATCCAACCGTCCGTTTTTTCATACAAAATAAAATCTACAAAAAATAGTACGTAAATTTGGTAAAAATTGATACGAGTACATGCAGACAAACTTTTAAGCAAGACAAATCGACTAACGGGATGGGAAGTTATCAGTGTGGGTAAAACAAAACTTTATTCTTTTGTACACAAATATGCAAATAGACAGACCTTAATGCATTATCTGTAAAACAAACTCCTTCACACAGGTTTGTCTTCACAAATTTCGACTCGACTCCGATCCCTGGCCGTAATAGAGTCGAATCAAGCTCATTTCAACTCGGTTCAGATATATAAAGAATTGGGGCGGGCTTTAAGCTCGCTTCAACACCACATCTAAATGTAGTAGTCTACGAACAAATCCCTTTCTTGAAGTTTTAATTTTATGTCAAATTGTTTCGTTAAAGCTTTGAAATCGACCGCCAACATCTCAATTTTCAGATGTTTTCTTACCATATCTTCTTGAAAATTATAAATTTTATTAGTTTTAGTTAGTTTTTTTTCTGAAGTTAATTTTAACTTTCGATTTTCACAAAACTTTCTTCAATTTTTTTTAAATTATTATTGTGACAGGTCTACTTTCAGTTGTACCAATTTTTAAATACAAAAATCTGGCTACTGCTGATGGGTTTTCTTGGGAATTGTCTACTATACTATTTATAGAATGCCCAAAAAAAACTGGTAATTACAAGTAATTTAATTTTAATTTTTTCAATTATAATTATGTGTAATTGTAATGAAAAAATGTCAATTACTAATTTATCATTAGTTGTAATTGAAAGGAAAGTTGAAATTAATAACGAAAAGTGATCAATTTTTCAAAACAAAAAAATATAATCCTCTATCTACAGAAAAACTAACATTTTTGTGTAATACTGACTATAGAAGAAGATCTCACAAGGAAGTTCTTGGAGCATTGTAAAACTTTTCTTCGTGCAAATCGGTATCTGATGTGAGGAATATTTCTTTCCTCACATCTCCTTTAGAAATTTAAGCCTCTGAACACACAAATCAACCTTAACACCGCCAAAAACCAGCTCCGGTCAGACGGTTGACAACTAAATCGACAAAAACACGATTTCAATCCACTGATACATGATTCCTCAACACGGTCAAACACCACCTACAACATTTTAACGCAAAGCAAACAAATAAACAAAAAAGCTGAACTACAGAAAACAACTGTTGAGTCTTGACCATCATCATCATCATCACAGCTCAACTATATAAGAAATCCATGCTGTAATTATTCGAATTACCATTAAAGTTCATTTGGGGGAATTCAATTCAAGCTCTCGTCCAATCTTTGGTGGCAAAAGACGACGACGAAAACAGCGACGACGGATGACGCGACGAACGAAAGACTTCGGCAAGGACCATGCTGATGCGATGGATGGAGGTTTATATAGAAGCCCAAGGCACCAACAGCATCACTTATAGTAGCCAGCAACAGTGCTACCGGTTGCCAGAAGTTGCCACAAAAAAAAACTTTAAGTAGAACCCCATACTCCAAGGAGGGGTGACAAAGGAGCTGAATGAACATTCCTCCAGCGTGTAGCTGTGGTCAAATGTGTCGTGTTTGCATCACTTATCATTCCTTTGATTCTGTGCCCGGTCGTCGTCGTCTTCCTCGTCGTTTTCCGTAGGTTGGTGGCTGCGGGATTCTTTTTTCCGATGGGAGAGTTTGTGTCTTTGGGAAAGAGAGATTCCCTTTTCTTTATATTTTTTTGGTTTGGTTTGCTGTGTTGATGCGAAGAAAACTCCAACAGATGGAAACGGACTGATTTCATGGAAAAAGGAGTGTTTTCGCCTCCTGATGGCTTACCCACCGAAACTGATGAATTTAAATAGTCCACGTTGATGCGGTGAATGTGATATCTCAACGGGCAGTGTAAGTATCCACTCCTGGCAGTGTAAATATGCATCATCCTGGCAAACGATTAAGACCTTTTATGTACCATCATCAAGTGGAGGAGTGAGCTTCTATTACGGATACCTAGTTTCACTCGGTTTCTACTCCACTTGAGACTCTGTGGTGGTGTCCAACAAGCTCTTTACTGCGGTCACTATCTTTTTAAGGAGACTCCAAAGAGGCACCTTTCCATATGTATATATACGACTTTAAGTATAGTCTTATATAAAGTGTTAGTGATGAACAACCTGTTCAACTTGTAGAATCGGGTTTTGGGAAGAGTTCTGATGGTATTCTGGTGTTCTTATTCCCATTGGCGGAGGAAGATTAAAGATTTCGCACAACAAATATCCGTTCTAGGACGTTTCTCTTTTCGTTTTTTTTTTTCTTCTTGCGAGCGAGAGATCCTCATCAACCATTCCGTGCTCATAGCTTAATTTAGAAGCAAAAGTCTCCAGGACAGGACGGAAAGGCTATGACTATGAGTGATGGTGATTGCAAGACAACACGAATAAAGGACACTGTCCGGTCCGATGGAAATCATTAATAACTCGCGCGCATTATGTCGTAATGCGAAGCTGGTTCCGTCTTCCTCCGAATACCTCGTTCTTTTATTATACTCCTCAGCCTCGTTCGTAGTTCGCAGCACAGTAGATCAACAAAAAAAAGGATACAAACAAAAAAGAAAAAAACAGGGACTCAAAGGATGGAAGGAACATCCATAATCGGATTTTGTCAGAATGTTGCAATTCCTCATCGAGTCAATTTCCTGGCATGTGACAATGTTGCTTGGTAACTGATTTTCTTATCTGCGTGTGTATCGCGAATAGAGAATCCTTGTTTTTTTCTTTCTTTTAAACTTATTCCTTTTTTTAAGTTCATTTTTCTTACGTTACGGCTAGAAAATAAATCGGCTTTTGAGGTGATTCGCCAAGGAGCATTAATTATTATCAGTATCACTAAGAATTTATGATTTTTTTAGTTTGTTAAACAAATAAAAAAGAAAGTCATATTTATTTTCGAAACAAAAGAATTGCAACAAAGTCTTGGATGTTTTTAGCAGAAGATGAGAATTATTTGACAAATAAAAATTGTAACTGTCAGAATTGTAAATAAGTTATTAAGTTCTAAGTAATAGAAAACTCTTAAGTTCTTAAATAGACTCCCCCGTACACTACGGGTCAGTTGGTTAGATATATTTGATTTAAGTTTTGAAATTCCTAACTGGCCTTTTAGGAATAATAGATACAAAAATGTGCCTAAGCCCAGTTCATTGCAAGCATGTTTTAAAATAACAATTCAAGTGTTTTCAAGGTTTGATGTATGCAAAGCTTCGTTTGCATTTAAGGTATTACAGTAAGCCTTTTAACTGAGTTCACCGTAAAAACGAATAACCATATTCTGGGTAAAGCTAATTGACTTATAGCCTTTTTACACCAAACCCAAAACCGAGTTTTCGGTTTGAACATTTACATGTTTCGTTTGACATTTCAATTCTTGCAATATCGACTGGACAAAATATAAAGATTTTGTTCAACTTCATTCGGTTTCCCCTGACGTTTACGAGTTTAGTCATAGGAATTCAATGCATGCTATCACAATGAAGCTTTAACCTCACGTTACGTTTGACAATCGTAAGAAAAAGAACGTAATGTAACGTAATGTGACTCCAAACGGAAGTTCTAGTTCAAATTTGCTGAACATTTGCTTTGTCTGAGAGCTCAACAGCTGTAAAAAAATGTCAACAAACAAAATACATTTGCTTTGGGAGGGATTCAAATTGGTTATTATAGGCTGTGTAAGCTACTTCCGTGATAAATTTAATTTGTTTCTATTTCAAAACTCATATTTTTTACTGCATGAAAAATCAAAACAAACTTTTGAGAAAAAATAACTGTTGCTAATGACAATGGTGGCATTTAAGAAATGTCAAATTGGAAATGTCATTCAAAGCAACCTCGAAGCAGGTCCATCGTAACGCAGACGAAGTCGAAGCGTGTTTTGCGTGTGCTGCAGCTTGAGTCGACTTGAGTTGTGGACTAACATTTAAAACACCTAATAGAAATATTTCCTTTGACAGCAGCTGTCAGCTGTTTTATTTAAATTTGATTGTACAGTATAGTACATCTTTTAATCGATACCAGTTTTTGAAATGTTTTACGAATAAGTATGGGAAAATTTGAGCTTTCGATGAGGGTTTTCGGTTACAACCAGTTTTTGGGTCATGGTACCACACCTATTAAAAAGAACTATTTTGTTCATGATCGAGTAATTTCATAAAAAAAATAGAACACATTTCAGAACAACAACTAAAACTTTTTTAAAAGTAAACCAAATTAGGTGGACCAAAAATTGGGTGTGGTGAAATCAAAAACATGTCTGATATTCATGGCACATAGGAAAAGGGGTAAGTTTGAAAGATATTAAAAGCGTTACAATTGTAATGGGTACAAATTGTCGGCGTACTGTATTCCGAAAAAAATTATTTTTTGGCAGAGTCAAAAAGTTGAATATGACAAACAAATTATTTTATGATGATAATATGTTTTCCGTCAAAACACTGTAAGACTTGTTTTTTCAAATAACATTTTTAACTTCCCATGGAAAGTTATTGTAATGGGTATGATTTGTCAAATTGAAACTTTTGACAGTTCTCGACGTTTCAAGGTCCCTAAAGTCGAAATAAAAATAGTGCGTGAGCGTGTCCGTACGTTCGTACGCCCGTACGTTCGAGACGTTTTATTCGTCGTTCTCAAAAACCAGAAGAGATATCGACTTCAAATAAATTTTGTTATACAGATAATAATGCAGAAAGATGCAGAAAGGGCTCTGAAGAAAATCGCGTAGGTGGTTTTTTACCATAAAAAAATAAATTTGGTGGCGCAACAGTCCGTTTGAGAACTAGGGCCTAGTGACTGACAACTCTCAACCTTTTAAGAATAATTCAACTGACGACTTTTTTAACCCAACACAAAAACCTACGAACTTTTAAAAAAGACAAATCGACAGACGGGTTGGGAAATTATCAGTGTGGGTCGCATTCCAACCTCTTTTTTTCAAACAGAATATAAAAATATAAATTTAATTAAATTTTTTGACTAAATGTGACGAATATTTTCGCAAAACTTACCAATATTTTAAAAAATTAGTGCTATAATCAGAAATGCAACTATGATTAAAACAATAACAAGATGTCCAATTTTTATTTTTGAAATTGAATATTTTTAATAATACAGTCAAACTTCTACATAACGAAAATCTCTCTATTACGAATTGATTTTGAGTACACATCTTTTTGGTTACTTTTTTTTAGCGTGCTTTGATCTGGTGGAAAACAGCAAAGAGAGAATTATTGTCTTTGTAGCAAGCAATATGATTGGGTCGAAAAAGCTTAAATTTCTTGTTGTGGGGAAGGCCAAAAATCGAAGATGTTTTAAGGAAATACAATTTGTGGATGTAGATTATAAGTTAAACAAAAAAGCATGGATGACAAGTGAAATTTTTACAAAATGGCTTTTAAAGTTGGACTACAAATTCTTTGTCGCAAAAGAGGAAGGTTCTTTTTTGTTAATAAATGCACGGCGCATCATAAGAATGTAAAAGATAAATTGAAAAACATTGACCTTGCCTATTTTATTCCCAACATGACTTCTTTACTTCAGCTAATGGACATACTGAAAACGTATTTTGACTAACATATTGACACAAACGGACGAGAGCAAACCTGTTTCGGTCATAGACTTGCTACAAGCCGTTCGAAATCTAAGCAAAGTATGGAATGTAAAATGGAAGAATATTATAAAAACTCAAATCACTTAAAGCTTTAAATAAAAGTAAAAACAAAAAATGTCTGTTTTACGAATTTTCTATACAAGGAAATAATTTTCTGCTCCCGCGCAAAATCGCTATACGGAAGTTTGACTGTAATTTAAAGCAAAATTGTGAAAAATGTAGGGAAATTCAACATACAACTAATTTTTAATTAAGTATGTAATATTGAATTTGTTTTTGTGTTTTTCATTTAAAAAAAAAGGTTTCGTTCCTAGATTATGGTCTAAGCAAAATGGTTCTTCAAGTGCAACAGATGGCGCTTTGGTCGACAGACGATAATGTTAATTGTTAACATTGACGTTTTGAAACAAAAAATAATAAAGCTTATTTTTATTTTCGTCTAATTTAATAACTTAGCAAAGTCAGCTTACAAAAAATAAACAAAATGAAGTAAGATATTAAAATGATATATTACTATTTTCATATAATTGTGAATGAATAAACAGAAGGGGACCTAAATGGTTGCCTTGAGGAACCACGCAGATATTGTTGAAAGGCTTGCAAGGGAAGATCTATACTTTTAAGGTAAAGAATACATTTATTGTAGAACATACATATAATGAAAAAGGATCGTCAAATCGAGAAACACCATTTTTTTAGTATTTTCAAGTTCTCGAATTACTACGTATATAAAAACGTTTAATAGTTGGAAAAATCTAACTTCACCTCTTCAGTATTCAGTATTTGGCAGCAAAATTTTATGAAAATAAGGAACACATGATGATTTTCGCTATTAAGAATACGGAAGTGAACTCAACATTTTGGAAAAACTATTTTCAAAACAAGTTTGGAAAATTTAAAAAAAACTGAATTATTGGAAATTCGGAACTACTACGCAATTTTTTCTCAAAGAAGAAAGAAATATACGATATAAATGAAATTTTAATAAGTTATAAACTTGTTGGTAAATTATTCCTGGTTTATCAACAATTAATTTATATTCTTTTTCGTTAAAAAAAAACTGATGATGGAAAATTCAAACTTGCCTTAATTCTATAACAAACACTACGGGTATAGAAATGATTTCAAATTTTAAACCACTTCTCAACATCTTGTTTGTTTAATTTTAAGGAAAATTACTTTGTTTTGCTTTCAAAGAAAGTCTTGAACAATTTCTAATAATTGTGTTTTTGTAAAATCTATCGTCCACCATTCCATTTTCAGCTACTGTCTTTAGCTATATAATCAAATCCCAATATAAAACTCTCTAATTTCAAACCATCAAACAAATGATTTTTTCAGCTTAAACGCTATAAACCTCCCTCTCATTTTTCATAACAACTCATTGTATCCGAGGTCACGTCCACCTTCCTCAAGTTAATGCACTCGCCTAGTAATCCCTCACCAACAACGTTAGTCTAAGCCTTATAGCTTTAGCCTCGCAGCTTTACCATCACCATCAACATCAGCGCCAAAGAATCCGCCTTTATTCTTATCGAAAATTGCAATAAATATTAACCAATAACAACACTGATCAATCAGAGCAAATAATAAGCATGTATAACACTTTCACACTATTTTCGTTTCCGAAACCCTTCTCTCTGAGTCTGACTCTGGAACTCGGTGATGTTTGAGAATTCAAAATGAATCAGAAGAAAGAAAAAAATCATATCACGAATCAATTTCCCGCCTTTCATCTTCTCCCCCGGGACAACCTGGATACAAAAAAGTACAGAAAATACGAACAAAACAAAAATCTGCCCAAAAGAATCGCACAAACCGCGAAGATAACGCTAAGAAAATTCACAGGCAATTTGTAAATTCCTTAGAAAATATAAACAGATAACAAATTAGCAGTCAGTGTTTATGGAGGCCAAGCCACCACACCACGTTCAGGAAGAATCCAGAGGACAACATCGATGCCAATACCAATGCAAGAGAGCAGATCCCACAGAAGAGTAACGCACCACAAAAGGAGGTTCATCTTAAACCAGCATCGACCACCACTAGCACTGCGACAGCACCACCATATTCCAGAAGACTCCTGTGGCACCGCACACTTTTCTCAACCTCAACCAAAGATAAATAAAACCTAATAAATAAAATATCGAAGCCCTGAGCTTCTCCGTGTGGATGAAGACTAAGACGGAGACGAAGAAGAAGAGTTCGCGTACAGCCGCAGTAAAACAAAGGACCCAGATGAGCATAATCACCATCAATCGAGCAAAGCTGGTTGGGATCGGATTCGGGATGGGGATGAGAAGAAAAGCACAAAAATAAGCCCACAGAAATGAAACGAACAAACACCAGAATGAGCGGGACCATAATGCCAAATTCAAAATCCCAAATCTCCAACGCTCAATGCTGGAGCTGGATCCCGAACGCTCGATGCAGCTCTGCGACGACGAAGACTCCCCGAATCACGATGGCAGATTGTTCACTTGATTTCGGGAGTTCTTCTTTTTTGTGGTGGTCGTTTTGCATTGTAACACTTTCACGGCTCGTTGAGTCCGAGATGAGTTTGTTGAGGATGATGCTGCTGGCTGGCAGTTTACACACGTATCGCCAGGCCTAAGCAGGGCTCTAAGACCGCGCCAAGATCCAACTCACAAGATAGTGCTGGTACTGTGCACGCGATTCTCCCGAATGCAATAACAACATCAACAAGCAACGAAGAGACGATTCGAGAAACAAATCGAATCGGGCGCGATCTTCCCAACTCGAAGAATAAGTAGAGAAGAAAAGAACTAACTACCTCACCTATGGATCACCACCATCATCCACATCGCCATCATCCGCATCACCATCATCATCATCGGACTAAACATGCAGCAGCATCAACAGCAGCAGGAGCAGCAGAACCACTGCAACAGCATCAACATTCGCACCAAAAAGTTTCATCCTAGGAGCGCACTTTCACACTGTTCTACTGCTTGATGCCAATGTACCTTCATTTTATATATACCTACAACTTTTGGTTGGAAGCCCCTTACTGCAATCGGAACCAATCGAAAATGAGTCTAAATCGAAAATTAAAGTCAAGAAGGAGGCTTCCTCCTCGAAAGGGGATTACAGCTTGGTGATCGCTTTGCCACTCACTATGTGCTCCAGATTGAATTGGTTTTAATGGTAAGGCCAGAGCTATACACTGACTCCAAACGGCCACTAAGATGGAGATGGGCAAAATGTTGAGGTTTTAATGGCGGCAATGAGGTGAGCTGGTCGCAGATTGATTTATCAGCGATCCTATGGAGTTCATGGTTTATTTGACAGCGGAATGACTACGGTCTTTGGTGTATATCAACATCGTCATCGTTTGTGTAAATTGGATAGCCTGGCTCCGCTTGCCTTAGACATAACCGTGGTCAATGAGGGCTTCAAAAATAATTAAATTAATTCGAATGTGAAAAGATGATGAAGTATATGAAAGGCTCGAGCTTGAGAGGATATTGATTAATATTGTTTAGGTATTCAGAGTCTTTCTCCTAAGCAATCATCATTAGTCATAGTCATAATGGTCATTCGTTTCTAGTGTCTAGAAAAAGAATGCAAATAATGATTCGTTTTCGTTTGTTATCGGATGACATTAGATTATGTTTTATTGGTAAAGATCAAATGACAAACTGTATCACAGAAGCTCGTTATGTAAAAGTGATGACTTTTCGAGTTATTTTGAAGGTTCTGAAGACCTAATGGCTGAATCACAAACACGCTTCAGCTTTGTCTTCGTCTGCGTTACGGTGGGCCTGCTTCGAGGTTGCTTTGAATGACATTTCTATTATTTCATCCCTCTAAAAGAGCAAATATTTTGTTTGTTGACAGTTTTTTACAGCTGTTGAGCTGTCAGACAAAGCAATTGTTCAAATAATTGAACTAGAGCTTCCGTTTGGAGTCACATTACGTTCTTTTCCTTACGATTGTCAAATGAAACGTGACGTCGAAGCTCCATTGTGATAGCATGCATTGAATTTCTATGGCTGAACTCGTAAACGTCAGGTGAAGCCGAAGCTGAAGAGTGTTTATGATTCAGCCATTAGGGATTTGGAATCTGATTGACCAGTTTTATTCGAAAATTGACTGGAAAATAAGTTGATTTTAAAGGATATTTTTACTACTTCTTCTGTCAAAATGTCAGCTGACGATATTTCTTTATTCAGCTTGACACCATTTTATAATCCTAGCCAACTGTCACTCTCTGTGTATGCATTGACTTCTATATAATAATATGCGAGTTTTCCGAGACCCAGATGCGACAATTTTGATTGTTAATATAGGTAACACCTTTTGCTTCTGAGAACTGTAAGGTGACGAAAATCATGAGTTTTGTTTACTAAGATACCATTTCCACGAACATTTAACACAACACACGGTGGGTGTTTCAATTCGGCGACTTCTTGACCCAACCTGCACTGTTTGAAATACACTTTGCAAATAAGTTTTCAAGTTGTTCCCAAAATTGTTCGAGTTATTTCGTTATGAAGAAGTATGATTCTTTCTGTCAAAATTTCAAGAAACAACTGTCAGCGTCAAAATCACCATGAGAATTGAAAATAATCTTTTAATTTTTTTTTATCAGCTGTGGAAGGGAATTGTATAATTTACATCCATATATCAAAATAGGAATAAATAAAGTCTTGACAAGCAGCATGTAAGTGCAACTGGTTCGAAATGCTGTAGCGTCGCGTATAGCTATCTCATTGTAACAAACTGTCAAACTCAATCCGCGTTTTCAACTATTAAAATATTCACAAGCCGCGCGCCGCCGCCGGCCGTCTTAACGTTAAAATTTCATCCTAGTCTTTGTTGTGCATCTTTAATGACAAATGACAAAAAACAAGCTATAGTGAAAGACATGTCATGATGTGAACAGTCCCTTAGAGTTTAAACAAGACAGCTGCATGTTTGTTTCAATTCATCTCCATGAAGTTTGACTATGGTGTGAACTTCATTCATAGGTCTAATGGCTGAAACACAAACACGCCTCAGCCTCGGCTTCCTCTGCGTTACGTTGGGCCTACTTCGAGGTTGCTTTGAATGACACTTCCAATATGACATTTCTAAAATTGCACTTCTGTCATTAGCAGTTGTTATTTTTTCTCAAAATAAAAAAAAAATGAGTTTTGAAATCGAAAAAATCGAAGTAGCTTACACAGCCTATAATAACCACTGGGAAACCCTTCAGAAGCAAATGTTTTTTGAAAATGAACTACGGCTTCCGTTTCGAGTCACATTACGTTATTTCCTAACGATTGTGAAATGAAACGTTACGTCGAAGCTTCATTGTGATAGCTTGCATTGAATTCCTACGGCTGAACTCGTAAACGTCAGGCAAAGCCGAAGATGAATCGTGTTTGTGTTTCAGCCATAAGAGTTTTTAAGCAACGCTGTGTCAATTTAGTTTGTATTGACTTATGTGTCATAAACGTAAGAACTCCTTTAAGAACTGGAACAATTGTTTTGTGTCAAACATGTTATCTCTGTCAATCGCATTATCTTGCGAACTTTGTATATTTTAATTAACAAAACAAACTTATTCAAGGTATCCGATTACGGTTATACCACGCAAATTGTATTTTCGATTACGTTGTCAAAGTGACAGCTCTAACTACCTTAAGAGTAATTGAAACATGGTTATACAAATACACACGTAGTCTTTCCGTTTGGAGTTTATATACATACATAGGTGTGTGAAATGTATCGCAGATCTTAAAACTTTACAGTCTATTGAGTTTTGAGTTCCGTAACCATAATTAAAATGTAACTTCAAAACCATATACTGGATACTGAGACTGAGTGTTGCTCGATCGTGAGTTCGACTGACACGCTTTGAGGGATTAACCCTCGCACCTTACGCCCCAGCATCAAGTCTTCGTCGTCGTCGTGCCAATCATTTTTGCAGCCCGCTAAAGCTTATATCCATCGACAAACGTGCGATTGAGAAATCCACAAACCGACAACCTCTATACTTCGTCCGGGTGATTTGCCACAACAAATTGTTGCTCCAAGAGCACAAAACTCAAATCCAATAACGAGAACGACAAGCGCTGCAAAAAAAAAATAAAAGGAAGGCAAACCTTACCTTATACCTTACCTATGTACCTTTCACAGAATGACCCCGTTGAACCGACACGCTCGCAGTAATAACGAAAATATTTAAGGCTACGAAAATTAACACCTTCGAGTGTGCACATTGTCTTTGGGTACACATGGGCCAATGGAGTATCAACAACAATGCATTCTGAGAAGATCTCTGGGTGATTATGGAGTCCTGGGTTGGTGCTCTGTGCTATGCTGGCTGAAACTCTGAGAGGTCTTAAAGACTAAATGGCAACGTCCTTCTCCTCGATGCGGCTCGATGCCTCGTCATCATCGGTCGTCGTTGGTCTTCAGCGCAACGCGACGCGGCAGCCTGGTGTGGTGTGGAAGGGTTATGGAAGTTTGTTCAGCATAACCAAACAGTTTGTTCGGCATCGATGACGACAACAACAATAAGAACGACGACGAACGGTGTCGCGGTGAGATATCGTTTCAAGAGTAGGTACCTCGTACTACCTCTACCTCTCAAAATCAGTACAATATACTTAGGTACTTATTCCCTGCCCAGGTGGGAGGCTTAAAGGCTGTGAGGCTGCTGCTGCTGCGGCCAATTGTCGAACAAATAGTTCGCGGATTAGCAACACAAATTCGTCCGGCTCTATCGCATTGCAGTGGAACTGGTATGGATGTCGATGATGGTGATGATGATGATGATGGCGGCGATGACGATGATGATGATGATGGTCGTTCGTTCGATGGTGATAATGTTGGACCTGGTATAAACCCATAATACCCTTCCAGGGCAGCAATGAACATTGAACACTGCTGTGGAGGCTCCTGCTCCTGCTCCTACTGCTGCTGCTTCTACAGACAGCTATGCTGCTGTTGGCTGTTGTTGTTGCTGTGTTACTGCACCGCACGGCGAATAATGGGAATTAGACACGATTCGTGATTTATGAGGTGCGAATTGCACCGAAAACAATTTCGCTATTATTGATGGTGATAAGTGTGTCCGGGTTTTAAGGGGGCTCTCTTTTGCTCCGGATTGTTATAAAGGAATGAACTTATGTTCATCTGCGATATGCAGCGATGCTGATTTTTTTTTTATATTTAGTTTTTTATTTTATAAAATTATAACAATTGTTTTTTTTGTTGTTGTTACCTTTTTATGAATATCGTGAATTTCTGTAAAAGTGTAAATTAATCACGAATAAAATAGCTACGATGTTTTGCAATGAAAAACTATTTAAATTGGAGTTTTGATAATCGAACGACAAAAGTAAAGGTGAGTTCACATTCTCTGATTTGAATTTAATTTGGCAATTAAAGTATAGTTAATTATTTTGTTTTTAAAATATTTGGGAGCGTTCTTGTCTCTTTAGCGGATTGCACAATAGAATGTTCTCGTTTTTATTAACTTAACTTAGCGGTGAATTTTTTAAGTGGATACACTCATTGGCATTTGTCAAACACATGAAAATCTACAAAAACTAGCTAGAAGGTAAAACATCTGTCAGTGACTTCACGACATTTAATTATAGAGTTGTACTTAATTCAACTTTTGTTTGTGTATGTTTTTGTGTTTGACATATTTGTATTGACAACCTTAAGTTTTATAATATTTCATCAACACACGTTTTTCAGAGAATGGTTACACTGGCAATTATTTACTGTAAAAACAGTACTGTCACTTTTAATAGGTTTGTTTATCCAGCAAAATGCACGTGTAGATTACTGTTGTCAAACGTCGCATATCAAAAAGAGGGAAAAAATAAATTTTTCACAAATAAAATTAAAGGAATAATATTAAAAGTGCAACAAGACAGTATTTTATTAAATTATTATTATTTTTTTTGTTAGATTAATATTTCCACTTGGGTACTTTCCCTCAAATTAAACTGATGCCTCGAGAACAGTGAATCAATAGAGATTCTTGCATAATTCAAAATTGTAACTTTGCAGTATTTATAAATTTAACTTAATACATTTATCGAATAATGACATTAACTAATTTTGACAGTTTTCACAAAACTGCACTAGATCAAAAGGTAGTGCCAAAAATTCAGAACCAGAGTCAAATAGTACTTTTTTCTGTCTAGATATTTCCAATGCATCTGGTTGAACAAAGCTAATGTTCCATTTATATAAACCTTAGCTGTCACCTGTCGAATTATGGTAGTGTTTATTTATGAAAGCTCATGCTATAATTACAGTAATAATTTATGACAATTTTTTTTTCTAGTACATTTGCTAAACTACGATAATAGAATTATAGAGAATTTACATTAATAAAAGGTGATTTTTTAGCTATTATCTTTTTGGCAACACTACTGGTTTAAACAGCTGAAACACGTTTCGTGTTTTGTTTCTATAATTTAACGCTTGCAAATTATTGAATGTAATTATCGAAATACGTGCTCTTTTAAGAAAGTTCATGGCGCACTTCTTCCATTTAATTGTATTCAGCGACGAAGCTCATTTTTAGCTCAATGGGTACTTTAATAAGCAGAATTGTCGATTTTGGAGTGAGTAGAGTGTGGAGCCAGAAGCCTTGCAAGAACTACTAATGCTTCCAGAAAAAGTCACAGTTTGGTGTGGTTTATGGGCTGGTGGCATCATTGGACCGTACTTCTTCAAAGATGATGCGAATTGTAACGTAACCGAGAATGGTGAGCGCTATCGTGAGATGATGTTCCTCCTTTGTTTGCCCGAAATGCAAGAGCTTGAATTCCATTACATGTGTTTTCAACAAGACGGTGATACATACCACACAGCAAGCGCAATAATGGACTTATTGAGAGACAAGTTCGGTAAACATTGTATTTCACGTTCGGGACCGGACAATTGGCCACCTGGATCTTGTGATTTAAGGCCTTTAGACTATTTTTCGTGTGGCTATGTTAAAGCTCATGTCCATATAGACAAGGCCGCGTCAATTGACGCATTGGAAGACAACATTGACCATCGTGAGATAATAGCCGAAATGTTTAAAAGAGTATGCCAAAATTAGACGAAGAGGATGGACCATTCGAGGCGTAGTCAAGGTCTACATTTGCATAAAATAATCTTCAAAAATTAAAATATATGGACCGTACTATCGATTTAAATAAAGTCTCCATGCATTGTTGTGAGTCTTATGTGTTTTTTTTTTTGAAAAACTTTCCCGTAGCTTTTAAAAAAATTACCCTTTAAAAAAAAAAGGTATATTCAAACGATAATTTTTCCAAATACAAACTGTCTCTTTAGAAACAAAGATGGCAAGATTCAATAACAAAAAGATTTGAAACGAAATGTAGTCCGACTCCTAATAACTAGCTGTAAAAAAGGGTCGTATTTGCGAAAGTACAAATTGAAAAAAGAATGTACACATCTTTGACACAATCAAGAATATTCTAAGGTTAGTTGGCTTCGATTGATGATAACAATTTTTAAATGTCAAAAATGTGATATGCATATATTTTGAATGTTTAACAAAAATTCTAAATCCGTCTGAAAATATGTTTGGGAATTAAGTTTTTGAATATTGAAAATTTGCCAGCTTTTCTAGTTGCAGCTTTGTCTTTGATGTATTAAGCCTTTTCAGTAATCGGTATTTGGAACGCAAAAAACGGCCCAACAACTGACATTTGCGTTAACGGTTACAGTTAGAATTTTTCGTTGTGACGAACTTAATTTTAAAGTGCGAAATTTTGTTAATTATTTTATGAAAAAACACAAATAGAATCAGTCAAGAGGGTTTTCGTATAAAACACCGTCGTCTATGTATCGATATATTCAAGTCGAAAATCGGTTTTTACTAATTTCGTGTATTTTTTTTCGTAGATTTTGTCAATGTTACCAAATTTTGAAAACAATGTATTTCTATAAAATAAAATATCACCAATCCAGTATCTTTTATTGGTTAGGTATAGGTTTTCATTTTATTTTAGACAACCGTCACTTCGTTTTTTCTTAAAATTGTAAAAGTTGTCAAAAACGTTATTTTTTGATCCATACAATTATTTTGAAGGAAACTAATTTTTTTCGCAGAATATTCGAGTGTTATTGGTTCGAGATATATTTTGGGTCAACTAAATTATTCTTTCGAATATTTTGTCTGTCGGGTATATAAGACGTTTCAAGATCCCTACAGTCTGATTCCAAAGTCTTTAGAAGTCGATATCTGTCAAGTACAGAAACGACGAGAAATTTCAAAATTTTCAATTCCACAAATCGAACCAATTCCAATAACTTTCTATATTAAGGCTATATTTTAAAAAAAGACAGCTTTTATTTATGTACATAAATACAAAATATTTCAAAATACCGCTTTTCGTGATATTTTTTTCTAAAACGTGTTTCCAATCTTTTTGTGACATTTTAGTATAAAATTTATTGAAATTTCACCCAAATCCTTTTTAATTTTGTTATACAATTTCAAAATAAATGGCAATACATTTCTGTTGTTGATAAACTTTCTCCAGTAATTTGCTAATTATCACATGATTTTATTAAAACTGACAACTCGCCATTTCTTAATTTGTTGAATTTTTTGCACTTTTTTATTTGACAAATCGATTTAGTTGCTATTTTTTCGAGAAATTTAATTGTTTCGTGTATTGTCTTCATACCATATTCAATTAAAATACTTATAGAACACATGATGTGTCTCACATGAATCTTAAAGAAAGGCTGAACCATTTATGAATAAGCGGTTTTTAACAGAAAATTGCAAAACGGTTTAAAGTTAATTTTTGTTCTAGTAAGAAATTCGTCCTTTAAAGAAGGCCACATCAAATAACGGGTTATCCATTTTGGGTTTTCAAAAGTATAGGTCTGGAATTCGACATCTGTCAAACTAAGATGTTAAACCAATTTTTTTAGCCAGTTGAAAGTCTGATATTTACGAAAATGGATCGCACAGTGCGTAAAAATTGTTAAAACGTAAAAATTGCAATTGGCAAAATTGTGAATAAATTTGAAGAGACTGGTTTGGTTACAGATATTGTAAGGCCTGTAAATCATCGTTTCGCTCGTAAAACTGAAAATACCGCTGCTAAACAAAATTTTCTTCAGCCACGAAGCACATTTCTTAATCGGTGTTTATGTTTATAAACAAAATTGAAATTGTCGTATTTAGAGTTCTGAGAATCCCCAAGTAATTGAAGTGAGGCCATTACATCCACAAAAAGTCACTGTTTGGTGAGGTCTTTGGTCCATAGATATGATTGGACCTTACTTCTTCGAAAACAACGATGGAACGATTGTCACTTTCAATTCGGAACATTATAGACACACGATAACCGACTTTTTTTGTTTGCTATTGAAGAATACAAATTGGAGAATTTGTGGTTTCAACAAGACGGTGCCACATGCCACACAACTGAAGCGAATATGTCTTGATTGCAAGAGACACGTAATTTTTCGTCGTGGCGACATCAACTGGCTACCAAGATTATGTGATTTGACACCTTTGGACTTTTTGTTGTGGGGCTACGCGAAATTCTGTGTTTAAGCAGGTAATCTTTTGACACTTCAGCACTTAAAACTAACATTAATCAAGTTATGGCTGAGATACCGCCCAATATGTGTCAAAAAGTGGTCGAAAATTACATTAAAAGAATCGATGCTTGCTTGCTTTAAATGTTTACATATTGGATGAATACAATTAATTTGAGAGATAACAAAAACCGAACATCAATTTTTACCACATTTACGTACTTTTTTTTTGTAGGACTGTTAAATTTTTATGGAAAAAAACTTCTGAATATCGTAAACAATGTTTTCTGTAAAATGAAAAAAAAATTGAAGACAATATTTCTAACTTTTGGATAACTATTTCGAATGTAAATTTTTAGCAAGCTTGAGTAAAATTTTTTTAAGTTTATATTTTTTTGTAAAAAAACCGTCAATTCGATTTTTCTCAAAATTTTACTTAATGTTGACAACAATTTTTTTTAAAAGATAAAAGAAGTTTAAAGCCAATATCTTCAAAAATTTGAAAAGATATTTGAGTCAAAAATATTTTTTTAACAATTTTCATTAATTTTTGTAGGTTTTTATTTTTTATTAAAAAAAAGTATCAAATCGATTTTTCTCAAAATTTTACCAAATGTTGAAAACAATATTTTCAATAAGATAAAATTTGTTAAAAGCCAATATCTTAAAGTTTTGAAGAGATATTTGAGTCAAAAAACAATTTTTACCAACTTTCGTTAATATTTTTTAGGTTTATAATTTTTTGTAAAAAAAAAAACAAAAAAAAATTTTTGTTTTAAAAAAAAAAACTGTCAATTCGATTTTATTCAAAATTTTTCAGCATATTGAAAATAATATTTTTTATAAGTTAAAATTAGTTGAAAGCCATAAGCTCAAGTTTTTGAAAAGATATTTGAGTCGAAAATCAATTTTTACGAACTTTTAGAATTGCGTTTTGTTAGGTTTTTATTTTTTGTTAAAAAAAACTTTCAATTCGATTTTTAAAAAAATTTATGGAATGTACAAAGCAAAGTTTCTAAAAATTAGATTTAAGCCAAAATCTTAAAGTTTTCAAGATTTTTAATTCGAAAATCAATATTTACCAACTTTTATAAATTTTTTTTGTTGGTTTTTATTTTTTGTAAAAAAAACTATTAATCCGATTTTTCTCAAATTTTCAGTTTTTTGATTTATAAAAAAATGGTTAATTGGATTTTTTTACACAAACATATTTTTTTTGGTATCACGTTACAATATATAATATTAAATTTAAATCAAGTCTCTAGAGTTATTAGTTCGTGAGATATTTAGGGTTATCCAAAATGTTCACCTTTTTTTTAAACTTTTTTAAACTGCTATGGTAAAAAAAACCCAATTTTCAATGAGAGCCCTTTCAATTTTCTTGAGAGCCGTTTCTGCATCTTTCTGCAATATTATCTGTATAACAAAATGTATTTGAAGTCGATATCTCTTTTGGTTTTTGAGCTATGGACGACGAAAAAAACGTCGCGAGCGTAGCAGGTAGGTACTTATTCGATGAGAAATGTTTTCTCGCGCCAATCGAATGTACCGAATTTCGTAGTGCGGTTCCGATTTGTTTGATCGGTGGTCGATGATAAATGGATTTTGTGGCCCGCACTCTATGGTTTGCATTTGTCTTTATTTAAGAGTGCAATAATTATTTAAGCCCAGTCGTTCATTGTAAGAAGCAACACGATTTCGTTTCTCTATCAAATACCTATAATTCAAAATGTTGAAGCGAGTAACTCGACAAGATTCCGATTGTCCTATCTTTGGAGCAACGTGACTTATAAATAAAATAGTGTTACCGACAATTGCTGAAGTTATAAACCACATAATTTTTGCGAGAAATGAACAAAAAATAAAAATAATGGAAAGCAGCCATCTATCGCACAAATATTTGAAACCCTAGGACTTGACATTATTGAAGAACCCAAAATCGAAACAAAATGAAAACTATAAAAACAACTTACAAGACCGGAAGAATAAATCTCTTACTAAATTATTTGATATTTGTTCGTGCAAGTGCGTAAATTTAAATAACTGTTTGTAGAAGAGATAAGAAAGTTCCTCTACTAGAAAGATCTTTTCTTTTAGATCAAAGAAATGACAGAAAAATTTCTATAGGCGGGTTGGACCTTTTGGAAACTAAAGGACAAAAGTTTGAGAAAAAAAAAATCAAGTCAGAAGGATGACTCACAGCCAAGTACTTTTTCAAAATGCCATGAAATAAGTGTAAGAAATCGGTTATGTCTTCCAAATTTGCCAAGAGTTTGTGATCAATACGGCTTTTCGGATCGATCAGAAGCAGCAGTTGCGAGTGCAGTCTTACAAAATGTTGGCTTGGTAACCACACGAAATATCGAAAACGTCATAGATAGAAGTAAAGACTGTCTTTCGAACATTGAAAGCATTTATTTCGATGGAAGAAAAGACAGGACATTGGTTTGTAAAAAACGAGGTCAACGACTTTACAGAGTGACTAAAGTAATGGAACATATTTCACTAATAACGGAGGAGGGTTCAAACTATCAAGGACATCTTACCATATTTTCGGGAAAAGGCAAAACTATAGCGGATTCTATTAACTCCTTTCTTGCGGACCGAGAACTGGATTTAAGTAAACTGTCTGTTGTTGGTTGGGACGGTACTACTACAAATACTGGTTGGAAAAGTGGGGTTATCCGGCTAATGGAGTTGAAGCTGGGGAGACCACTGCCAACATATGCCAACTACATGCTAATGAATTGCCTCTGCGTGATTTATTTATTAAATTGGATGGAGCTACATTAGGACCTGAAATCTATACAAGACACATTGGAAAGGCTCTAGAAAATTGTTGTTACTTTCCTGTTATTGAGTTTTTACCAATCCCAGGGAACCTACCTGCTTTGTCAAAAGAAATCCAAGATACTTTAAGTACGGATCAAAAATATTTGTTTCAAATATGTGACGCTATAAGTAAAGGATCCTGTCCTAGAAATTTCTCCAACAAAAACCCAGGAAAAATGGCACACTCTAGGTGGTTGACAGCTGCCAATAGAATTCTAAGGCTTTATGTTGCCACATCTAATCCGAGTGCAAACTTAAAAATACTTGCAGAATACATTGTAAAGGTGAATGGCCCAGTTTGGTTCAGTGTGAAAAAAGACAGTTCTTTCCTAAATGGTCCAAGAAACGTTTTCGAATTAGTAAATCTGTCGAAATGCTTCAATTCGAGCGTAAGAGAAATAATTGACCTCGTCATTCAGCGCAATTCTTATTTTGCACATCCGGAGAACATATTAATGGCTTTGTGATGAAAGACCTACCACTGGGGTTTAGAATAATTATCCAAGCTAAAAGAGCAGGAAGTTCAATTCAAAAGTCAGATTTGAAATAAGCACTAAAATTGTTTATTCCGAATTTATTTACTTAACGAAAAATTTGTTTTTTAATGAAAAACTTCATTGACGAATGAACAAATATTTATTGAATTAACGAATTTTCTTCTTTGAAAAATTCATCAAATGATTTATAAAATTAAAAAAACTGAATAATTTACAGAAACGTTAAATATTCAAAGAAAGTCACCCTCCAAAAAATCCGGAAAGCATTATTTTCCTGTAACTATTTGACCGTGCGTAGTTTAACTTCATCGAAAAGGGGATATCAACCCTTTTTCTATACCAATCAATTTCCCCAGACTGTCTGTATGTCTCTTGAGTTCATAATTCAATCAGTCTTCCAAAGTAATGCACTTAAAATGCAATACCTAAACTCACATGCCACAAACTTCTTTAATAATATGCATACAATGTTAGATAAGTCTTGATGTCCATTATTCCTTCTTTTTTATAATGTTTATAAAATAGAAAAGAAAATATTATCATATCAAACAGACGCCAGACATCTGGTGCCACACGTTTTAAGGGAAATGTGATCCTATCGGTTATAGATAGATCTTTATCAATAAAAATCCCTTATCAGTGTTCCGCATCAATGAGTCACGTCATTCAGTCAGTTATAATAATAAAACTTCGACTTCGATTTCAAACCCTAAACAAGAAACCAACAAAAAAAACAACCTATGGCTCATTAAAGTAACAAATTCCTCGCAGATAACTCAACTTGAGTTTAGATATAAATTATTTTAGTGCACGAAGAACAAGTATGATATGAATACTCAGACTCACTCGTAGCTTGGAGGAAATGAAACCATATAATAACCGCCGCCGCTGAACGCCGCCGCCGCCGACCGACCGTATAAGAGAGCTGAACGCCTTTTATTGCACTTAGAACAGGCCATTACGACGATTGTGATGCTACCTGGCGACAACGATTTACATTAAGGAATCATCAAGGACAGCTCATTCGGAAAGGATTGCTTGTTCTTTATTATTTTTGTTCAGTTTTTTGGTTTGGGTGTTTTGTTGTTGTATTTTTTGAAGTCAATGCATGAGCAGGAGTATCGCAGCAACATTATATTCGAGTATAGAGACAGACACACACTCCATTATCTTGACTATACCACCACACCACGACCAGCGCAGCGCCAAGCACAATGGCGAGAGATGAGGGAACCAGCAAGAATAGCAACCAGCACAGCACTTGCCAGACACTGAGAGATAATTTTGGAAGATTAGCTGAGTGCAGCACCAGAGATAAGCGTTCCATTCCGCCTATCATAACGAAAACCAAATATCTCGACTTGTGGCTGTTTCTTGTGTGCCTCGCTCGCTCCGCTCCAACTGAATCTGGCTATGGCTCTGACTCTAGGTTTTGGGTTGGGATTGGATTTGGGAATGGGTTTGGTTCTTCCATCTCGCTTGGTGCGAGCGCAGCACACACATGTGTGTCCTGGACCAGATTTGGAGCAGAATCGCTGAGTCGCAGAGTCAGAGAGTAGAGTCGAGTTGAATCGGATCGAGTCGACTGTGGAGTCGAGTCGAGCCAAGCGGGAGGGTGGAAAAAGCGAAACTCTGATAAGCAGGCATCACTGCGTGGTTTGGGGATAGATGCGATGATGGTGGAGCTGGCAGGGTAAGTGGTTGCCATGTGTAATCTCTCGGGTCAGGATGATGATGGAGGTGCACAGGACAGAGTACTGCTTGCTGAAGCTGATGCTGCCGCTGCTGCAGCAAACAGTTTAACACACACAAAAAAAAGGAAGAAGATACAACCAACTGAAGGTGAACCGAAACAAACGAAATTATGGGGAAAAAATCACTTTATCTTTGCTGCTGGTAGAGATGCATGCATGCATTTGCCACTATTATAGCATCTCGCGACGACGAGCGTTCTTCACAAATACTCATAGATAACATCCATATGCACTGCACAGCGACAAGGACAGGGACAGAACATCCATATCCAGGAACCAGGAGCATCGCATCAACGCAATACTTCGTTACTCGGGAACACCACCATCATAAAGCGAAGGTGTTGCCATAGTGTTCGTGTGATGATGATATGGTGCTGGTATAATGGTGGTACTCCTGCTGCATCATCAGCAATTGAAGGCGGATAATGTGTGCATCTGCATATTATAGTTTTGCAATCTAAAGAGAACTTTATGCAACATTTACAACAACTGTACTGCTACAGCGCCATATCAGTCCTTCCAGCTGAAAATTCGATGATAATATTTTATCAATTTTTATATTAAAGGGTTTTCTAATAAGACATTTTATTGTAAAAAACCGCTATTTATCCAGCTGTCAGTTTTGAAGCTGTCATCTTTTGACAGTTGATAAGTAAAAAGCACTCCGTTACTAAAAATGGAACGTTTTTCTCGAACTAGGATCTTGTTATTTAGTACCTATGGTCAACAATGTTCTTAACTGGATTCAATAGTCTAACGGCTTCTTACCCACTTCCTGCTGAAAATTCGATGATAATATTTAATCCTTATTCCTATTGAAGGGTTTACTAATAAGATGTTTTATTTTGAATGCCAGCTATTTGTCAAGCTGCCAGGTTGAAAGCTGTCATATTTTGACAGTTGACAAGTAAAAACTACTCCATTACTAAAAAACTATTTTTTTGAATTAGGATCTTGCTATTTAACACCTCTTCGCCTTTTTCTTTTGGTGGTACAAAAGAAAAGGTGTACGCCAATGTTCTTAACTGGATTAAATACTTTAAAGCAGTACCCACATGAACGCGCCCAACGAACGACGAATGAATCACAAAATGTGAGTTTATTGACGTTTGAAGACATATTTTCACACAAATTCTTAACAAAACGATAGCAATGTAGTTTCTATTTGATTTATGATGCATACTTTTACTTTTCAATAACATATATTAATAAATTTAAGAAAACAAATTTATTCGTTGCGAAAAAAATTGTAGTTGATACGAACTGTCAAACTTTATTCGCGTTCCACATTATCCACACTCGCAACGAATATAATAATCGTGCGTACTTAACCTAAAAAAATCATTCTTGTTTTGGTTTCGGTGGTGAATGGTATTCGTAAAGCTTCTTCCGCATTTTCTCAATCGTTTTTTTTTCCAAAAGAAAACACCAAAAAAAAACGATTGTCAAAATCAAACTTTATTCGCGACGAATTAAAAACTCTCATGTGAAAGAAATGTCAAAATCGATGAATATTCGTTCATTCGTTGGTCGTTGGTCGTGCTCATGTGAATAGTGCTTAAAAATAGAATTCATGAACTATGCAAGACACACGGTCGCAAATGTCAAAATTTGATCATGGACAATTCCATAAAAAGAATACGGGGCGGCGCGGCGGTGGCGCTGCAACCGCAGCCGTTACGGCCATTTGACTAATATGGTTCTGAATTGTTAATAAAATGACATTTTTTCTTCTTTTCAATTAAATAAACATTCATTGATATCTTAACAATTACTCATTTATTTTTGCCATTGCCGCACATGTTCCGAATTTCGATCGAAAGTGAAATATAATCACTTTTCCATTTCACGTAAAATGAAATTGCATTCGATCGATTTCGAAAACTTCGAAATTGCTTCTAACTGTCAGAACTGACTGATCATCCATTTTTGTTTTGTTTCTGAAGTAAAATTGTTGCTGTTTTGAAGATGGATGCAATATAATTGGCAATCTTAAGTAAAAAAAGTAGGCGGAATTCAAAAAAAAAAAAAAACAAGAAGACTTATTTTGAGAGAAAAATCAAATATATTATATTTACCTGACACAATGTAAGTGTATGGAAATTATTTAGAATTGTTCTGATAAATAAAGTAAATTCTTGATTTCCCCTTTTAAGCTTTCATTATAATTTCATATTAAGCAAAGACGCTTCTTTATACTTTCTAAGGGAAATAGAACCTTTTATAATACCTTCATCCATTCCTTCAATTCAAAAACTTACTGCAACTCTCCGATTCCTAGCAGAAGGAAGCTATCAAGGATCAATGCACAAAATGATCACATCCATTTGCATTTTCGAAAATCCAATTCAAAATAACGAACTTTCAAATTCACTTTCGCAAAGTGTATTCACAATAAGTGAAATGCAGAACATTTATGGCTGAAACACATACACGCTTCAGCTTCGGCTTCGTCTGCGTTACGTTAGACCTGCTTCGAGGTTGCTTTGAAAGACATTTCTATTATTTTATCCCTCCAAAGAGCAAATATTTTGTTTGTTGACATTTTTTTACAGCTGATGAGCTGTCAGACAAAGCAAATGTTCAGATAATTGAACTAGAGCTTCTGTTTGGAGTCACATTACGTTACATTACGTTATTTTCCTTACGATTGTCAAACGAAACGTGAGGTCGAAGCTTCATTGTGATAGCATGCATTGAATTCCTATGGCTGAACTCGTAAACGTCAGACGAAGCCGAAGCTGAAGCGTGTTTGTGATTCAGCCATTAACTTTGTTACAAACTGGTCTAACGATTTTTATCAAATTTGAATTCCATTATCCTTAACTCACCGAAATGCATAAAAATACAATTTTATGTATCATGTCACTTACCTGAAAGAAAAAGATAATTATATATTAAAGAAAATCAAAAACAAACAAGTTATTTAGCAAATTTACGATGTTAAAAAAAGGAATGAATCAAAATCGTTAAAAAAAAATAACTAAAAAAATACCAAAATATTAAAATTAATTTACCAAAACTTAACTTCTACAAAAAAGTCAATGTTAAAACTTTTTTTTATTTGATTAAATAAATAACATTTTAAATGCTTTTCACGCCAAACCCAAAAACCGGTTTTCGCGAAATTATCGGTTTTAAACCGAAAACTCAAGTTTTCCCATACATTATTCTTAATGTACAAGTTTTCGTAAACCGCAAATTTCATTTAAACCTGTCGAAAACTAGTAACAATTCAAAGATAAACTAAACAAACAAACCTTTTGAAACATTCAGCGCTCAATTAAATACAAACAAAACAGCTGATGGCGGCTGTCAAAAGAAATATTTCACTTTGAAATTGTTGAATTTTTGTCCACAACGGCAGAGGTTTCAATTTAATGAAAATAGTGTAATTAATTTGTTCAGCTATTTTTTTGTATTAAAATGCATTTTATTTAAACAAATAATAAAATTGAAGGTCTAAACTTACAAAATGTGTATGGCACCTAATGTTCCAAAATTTGAAATGTCAAACAAAAACGTGTGAATGTATTTTGCAAAAAAAATCAGTATTGGGTTTGGTGTGAAAATGCCATTAGATAATTTACGGGTTTTCCAGTAGGGACTTGTCAACTTTGAATTTAATTTTTGAACGCGCCCTTTCAATAACCATCGAACTGTCAGTTTACTCAGAAACTCAACATTTTTATAATGAAACACCAACGTCCACAAATTAAAAAAAAAAAATCTACGAAAAAATTGGAGTCACTGATCTGTCTTAGCTCTCGCTCTTATAGCCAGGAAATAAAAAGTTTAGTACAAAAATGTCGGCCTACATATTCGTTGATTGACGTTGTCGAGTCAGTGAAACGATGTTTTGAAAATATCGTTGATCTTTAGGCGTCCGTAGCAAATGAAGCATATAAGTCAATTCCTCGTCGTTTTCAATAATTAGGCAAAGCTCAAGTTGACTTAAGAGTTGAAGCCTAAGGACCACAAGCCAAAGAGCACACCTCTGTCTATGCAAATAATATAAGGCACCTCAAGGTTCCAATCTTGGTCCCCTTTTATAAATTATATAAAAAGTAGATTTGAACAGGTGAAGACACATTTTATTATAGCAACATTTTAAAATATTAAATACCTAGATGCATTTCTATAAAGATTAACAAATCTTTCCGGCTGTCTTTAAATCATTATCAAAAACGATAAAAGCTTAAAATAGTCTTCTTTTAATAGATAACAATCCGTTTTATTTGGATATTTTTTTCTTTTCATATTAAAGTTTTTTCTGGTTTTATTACTTCTGCGTTTTTATTGTTGCGATATTATTATTTTCTTAGCTCTCTCATTTTTATGTATAAACTCTTTTTCCTCCCTCTCTGCGCGTACTTTTATATTATGGTACTTACACACTTTGTGTTTCGCTTGTCCTTTAATGGCTGAGTATTTCGAACAAACAACACACACACAAGAACTTTATGTATATATTTTTCATATCATAATGGAAATAGAGACTGAAAGGCTGGCATTTAGATAAGAAAATGATCACTGAGTTTAGTGCTTGCCGCATCGCCGCCGTTCATCTCTTCTCTTCTTCCTTTTCCTCATTTAAATCTATATAGATTCTTTACAAAATGACTAACTCGCACAAAGTAAAATGTTTGTGGTTGGTTCGGTACCTTAAGTTAAAGAAAAAGAGGATATCGGATGCAGCGCCAGCCAGCGGCTGATTTGTTTGGTGATGGCGCTTATCCTGTTGCACATTATGTTAATATCGGTTTAGTGGTTGTCAAGTGTCACAACGAACCAGTATGAAAACTTTGGCGGAGTGCGCAAGCGAAACAGAATTAATGAGTGCTGTACACGTTAAGGAATGTGTTAACAAAGTGAGGGTAAAAAAGGTACCATTTCATCCATTTGACAGATTTGCATGATTTAGAAAAAGACGGATATATTTGTGTTGTATGGACTATTGACAAAACTGTCAAACTAAACAAACTAAACATGTCAGTTGGGGAAAGTCTAGAAAGTCACACAAGACGCCAAACCTAAAACTAACAAACGTTTACACTTGGACTCCTTAAAATCGACCTATTAAATTAATCTTTTACTTGCTTTGATTAATTCCCAACATAATTCCTCTTGTTTTGTTATAAATCAAGTAAAGTCCAAAAGAAGAGGCACCCATATGTCTCAACTCTTGGTGGTCTTCTATATATTTTCTTTTAATTTGTGCCGCACCGGCACACGGCCGCCACACCAATTACATTATACAACAAATTATAGCGGTAGGCAATAACAACATTTAACGACTCAAAAACACCCATCAACAGCTTGACCGACAAACGAGGAGTGAATTCCATGTTTGACCAAATAGCGCCGCTCCGGCCGCCGCACCACTACCAGCCATCGAGCAAGCCAGACAGCAGCGCCATCGACAGCGCCATTGCTTTGTGCCACTGCCACCATACCACCATAACCATCACTACTTTACCTTCCGCAGCGCCACGCCGCGTCAGTGTTGGATGGTTGTCGGTTAACGTGTTTGGTCTTTGTTATGGGTTGTGGTGTATTTAGTTTGAGTTTAATGCCGCACTCTGTCAAAAGAAAAACGCTTCACACACAAACCAACTGAACTGGGAAAAAGGAAGATTGGTCAATGGATGGAGGATAGCAGAAGTTAGTATGGGAAGGGCGAAAGGACAGGAAGAAGTATAAAGCGCGGGGAACAACAATAAACACGTTAATGATGTTACTTTGTGTGTGTCAATAAAATGTTTCATCACCAAAAGTTGTGTACGCGGTTCGACAACAAACGTCAGTGTGCGAAGACAGAGGATGATAATGTAGTCTCCCTCCGCTCCGGTTTTGGTGGTAAGTAGCGTCGCAGTGGCGCGACGAGGCAACACACTTGTCAGTCGATTCAGTGCAAGGTCCAAGCTATAAATGTGTTCAGCTCAGTGGATGGCTGTATAGTGCGCCGGAATATAAAGGTAAGGTGTTTGGATTGAGAGGATTTGTAGTGTTCTCCGAACCGCTGCCCGTCTCGTGCCGTTCAAACCAGAGCCCATCAGCTTCCATATAATGCGGTGTCGAAGGAACAAAAGGAATGCGATGATTTCATTGACCACAATAATGTGATGACACTTGGAATGGGTTTAACCCATAATGTGGCATTTATACGGTGTTTAACGAGAAATGTATTGGACATTCATAGGTAGGTTAGGTACCTACCTGTGGCATGGTCTGTATAGCTAATTGATCAATTAGTGTGCGGTAAGAAATTACATATATCTGCCTACATACTTTTGTAATGTTTTGAAGAGAGCAAACGATACTAATGTAGATACTGTGGAGGAGAAGAGACAAACGATGAATATTTATGCAATGACATTTCCGTCAAACAAATTTAAGATGGGGGACTTTCGGTTTAAATAATTGCAAGTGTCTTTACTCTTCAAAAGTCGCAATAGCTGTCAAAATAAAAATGATATTTAACTTCAAAACTTTGAAAAAAAAAATGCAAATGAAATTAACTTGACTAAGCTGCAACTGTAATCACATCGGCCACAGATAAATAAGTGTAAAGTTTCTTTACTCTGCAAAAGTCGCAATAGCTGTCAAAATATAAATGATATTTAACTTTAATATACTTTAAAAAAAAAAATGCAAATCAATTTAACTTGACGAAGCTGCAACTGTCATGACATCGGCCACAGATAAATAAGTGCAAAGTGTCGTTACTCTCCAAAAGTCGCAATAGCTGTCAAAATATAAATGATATTTATCTTCAAAACTTTTTAAAAAAATGCAAACGAAATGAACTTAACGAAGCTGCAACTGTCATCACATCGGCCACAGATAAATAAGTGCAAAGTTTCCTTACTTTTCAAAAGTCGCAATAGCTGTCAAAATATAAATGATATTTAACTTCAAAACTTAAAAAAAAATGCAAATGAAGTGAACTTAACGAAGCTGCAACTGTCATCACATCGGCCACAGATAAATAAGTGCAAAGTTTCCTTACTTTTCAAAAGTCGCAATAGCTCTCAAAATATAAATGATATTTAACTTTAATATACTTTTAAAAAAAAGGCAAATGAAATGAACTTAACGAAGCTGCAACTGTCATCACATCGGCCACAGATACTATCAATTTATATTACACCTACAGATTTGAATACTACAAACTTTAAATGAAATCTTACAGGTTTTGGGTTGCAATTCAGTCAGTAACATATGATTTATGAATGGTCTGAAACTTTGACATTTCATTAACATTCCTATATTTGAGTTTTGTACTTATTTCGAGTTTGACAGCTGCTTGTAGCATTTTTTCCGTCAAATGGAAACACCCCCCAATGGCTGAAAATGATTACAAAACCCAATTAAGGTTTTCATTTATTAGGTTATAAGTATTTGTTGTCCATGTTGCAAAAGTCAAAACATAAATTCAATTGGCAACAAAGAAATATTTCTCCCATTCCCAGGAATATATTTTGTTTGTAAATTTATCTCGCCTCTGCATGGTTCAGTGATTACAAAAAAAAAGAAAACAAAAACCTCGCATTAAAAATTCAAATCCATAAGAAAAAAGATCCCACTTTAACTCCAACCGATAAGCTATCACACATTCTCGGAACAGTCATCCATCAAGAAATATATTTTTTCTAGATAAGCCAAGAGTAGAAAGCGAAGTACAGCTCTGCGATGTGATTGTGTCCCATAAGCTAAAGATACTTACGATAAGTGAGAAAAAAAAGAACACTCCCCAGTGAAAAAATCAAAAAAAAAAAAAAAAAAACACAAGAAAAAGAACTCCAAGGTTCCGTTCAAACGAAGCAAAATCGCATCCGTCGCTATTTTGAGATAAACCTGACGAAGGCCAAGGGTTAAAGTGTCAAAACAAAGATTGCATCGAGGACATCTAAGATTAATATAATATGATTGTAGGTTTTTGTTTCTGTGTTTGTTCTTTTTTATCAATCTTTTGTCCATCAGTTTAGGTCTCCTTTTTTAGAAATTATAAGAAAAACAAAACAAAAACGCCTCTCAACAACAATCACAGTCATCCCATTACTTAATCGAACACTTAATGCAGTGCAAAGTGATAAATAACACGGAACATCCATAATTAAGTTCGAAAATTACAAATGTCCAACATTTCCTTTCGCGAAAATTACTGGGTGGTGCACGCACCACGCCACAACACACCACATCACGACAAACAGGGCAACACCATAATCATTAAAAACATGGCCTCTTGGCTCGTTTGGGTTTGATTCCGCAACCACCGCTGCTCCGAACGTCGCAGAGCCGATTCAATCCGCGTCGCCGCAAAGACGTAACGTTCAAGAAATGGCTTGTTCAACGATTCGTGTTGTGGAAACAGCAGCTAAGAACATTGGAGAACATAAATTTCTACACAAACGAGCAGAAGCAGAGCACAGCAACATGAACGAAATACCGTACTGTGTGCTGGATGCCCAACATGATTACCAAGTTGGTTCATTATTCTTTGTCCAGCTGACAGATCGTCAATTTGTTAGATTTCTATTTTAATATTTAACTTTTTTCATAAGTCAGTCGACCTAAAACAAATGCCAAACTCTGTTTTTCTTTTACAAAAAGCGAACTTAAGGCTAAATCACAAACACGCTTCAGCTTCGGCTTCGTCTGCGTTATGGTGGGCTTTCTTCGAGGTTGCTTTGAATGACATTTCTATTATTTCATCCCTCTAAAGAGCAAATATTTTGTTTGTTGACATTTTTTTACAGCTGTTGAGCTGTCAGACGAAGCAAATGTTCAGATAATAGAACTAGAGCTTCCGTTTGGAGTCACATAACGTTACATTACGTTCATTTCCTTACGATTGTCAAACGAAACGTGAGGTCGGAGCTCCATTGTGATAGCATGCATTGAATTCCTATGGCTGAACTCGTAAACGTCAGGCGAAGCCGAAGCTGAAGCGTGTTTGTGTTTCAGCCATTAAGATCAATAATGACAAATTAATGTTTATTCTAGCTAAATCTATAAACCGAGTTGATGATCACACATTTTTGACAGCTCGGTTGGCAACCACGACTCCCTGAACGCAGCCGTTTAGCGATGATGGAACTACACTGGTGCTGCTGCGCCACTTGAGTCGCGCCGGGAGGCACAGTAATTAAAATGTAAATATCCCATTTCCAATTCCACACTTCACGTCCAGTCTACACGATGAAGCACCAACAGCAACAGAAAATTGATTCGACTCAACCAGCAGAGCAGAAGCAAAAAGCTGCAGGAGATTCACTTGTTCGTTTATAATTTCCCTAAAAGTGTGTGTTTTGTGTAAAACATGTTTAAAGGACAAACAACAACGCAAACATAATAATACAAAAACGTTGACCGATCGGCCCCAACGAACATGGCACGCATAATGGACTTATGGAAAGAATTTTGTTTAAAATTTGAAATATGTGCAAGTTAAATCTTTTGCACGGGTTTATGTATATGACAACAGCAAGAACAAAAAGTTCCAGTTAAGAATCGAGCTGAAAGAAATAATGCCAAGCACGCATGTTCAACACTTATTTACTGCGCGAGAGAGGGAAAAACGAATGCACACGCGTCAAGTTTCTTTGTCGTAATGCATTTTTTTTTTGGTTTGATGTAAGCGAACTAATTTAAACATGGTTGAGTCGAGTGGGTGATATTTGTCGCTGGCACTGAGTGTGTTGTCACGTGTTTAATAAGGTGTATGTTGTATGTTTACGTGATGATTATAAGGTGCTACAAAAATGTTGTTTATGTCCAAACGAATGAGTAAATAGGTTCAAATAGGATAGGTATATTTTAGGTCTGAATAAAGTAACTCTCAATCATTCATATAAACTCTACTATGCCAAAATGACTACACACAATTTGTGAACTAGTGTTGGCACCACTAAAAAAAACCAAATCGGTTGACAGCTGGCATGGCAGTTGAGCTTTATGGCTGAATTACATACACGCTTCAGCTTCGGCTTCACCTGACGTTTACTAGTTCAGCCATAGGAATTCAATGCATGCTATCTCAATGGAGCTTCGACCTCATGTTTCGTTTGACAATCGTAAATAAATGAACGTAATGTGACTCCAAACTGAAGTTCTAGTTCAATTATCTGAACATTTGCTTTGTCTGACAGCTCAACAGCTGTAAAAAAATGTCAAGAAACAAAATATTTGCTCTTGGGAGGGATGAAATAATAGAAATGTCATTCAAAGCAACCACGAAGCAGGCCCAACGTAATGCAGACGAAGCCGAAGCTGAAGCGTGTTTGTGATTCAGCCATTAGTAAAACTCGAGAATCGTCCTAGAGAACATTGCAAAATAAAAGACAATTTGACAGCTAAGTCCCCACCTACACTACACCATCAGCTGTCAAATTAAAATCCTGCTCTATTTTTGAGACCGATAACTTTTACTTCAGGTTCGAATAATAGATCATTTTCCAGCAACAATGACATGTCACAATTTGGCTAATAGTCACCCTAGAATTATACTTTAACTTTTATTTAAAAAACTTCACCGCACAAAACTTCACACAATCTGTCAAACGAAACTTTTTCAGATTAAAGTTAATTTTGAAAAGATAATTATTATCGCAACCCAATAAAACATAAACTCAAGCAAAAGTACACCCCTTAAAAAGCTTATATTGTGTCAAAACACCACACATGCTTTTGTAACCAAGCTATGAACATACTTGAAATCAAAATTCTTATCGTTAAGATATCAAATTTCTTAAATTCGAATTTAATCATCATTTAATTAAAACAGAAATAAAATCAATTTAAAAAATCGGATTCTAATAAAAGATCGTGCTTGTTGCGCTATCACCAAACGGTACAGAACAAACACATACTTCAATAAAATCACTCAAATGTTCATTTCATATCTTTTATAAAACAACAACGTGATTTTAGACAATAAAATTAAACAATTTATCGCTCATTCTTATCTATGACGAATAAGAATTAACAAAAAAAAAGAAAAGATTAATATAATATGAAAAGAAACATATAATTGCTATTGTTGTCAGATAAGCCCCCGACCAAGCGCAAATGAGAAGTGAATTCTATGTACAACAACAATAATAATGACTGTTATTATTTTTCCATTACACAAGATGGATGACAGGAGCACTTAAACTTTAACGGCCATTTTTTTTTTTTTTTCGGAAAGTTTCTTTTGATCGAAACTTCTGTTGAATCTTTGAACTACGATAGTCTCAGTTTCAGTATTGATACCGTGTTTTTGATTGATCTAGGTCTAATATACATTTTATTGGAATTGTCTGAAGATCTTATATTCGATAAGTCCAAGATTGATATAGTGTATAGATAGATTAAAATTTTAGACTATGTGTACTAGTATTGTTTGTGATTAGGGCAGACAAGTCTTTTGATTTTGATCCGCTATGTAGGTATACGTAGATAGAAGACAAGACAAGATCGATCGCTTTTGTAATTCTTTCACTGACCTACTTTTTAACCCTTTTTTAAAAACAGGTTCAGAAATTGTAACACAGAAATAAAAAGAAGCCGAACATTTTAAACTGTTAGTTAAACTATTTTAGGAGAAGAACATGACGTACAACAAAACCTCATTTATACTCTGCATATAAAGTAAATGTTGGATTGAGATTGGATTCAGATTTTTGATGACTTGAGTTGAGAAGCTGACAGCACACATTCAAATTAATAATGTTGAATAAGCACGAACAAAACTTTTAATACCATATCTACATATATTTTTATAAGTACAGTTTCTTAAGAAGTTTCTGTCAAATTGACTTTCAAACTGGTTTTTAGACAACATAAAAAAAAACATGACAAACTCATTGATAATCTGTCATCGATGCAAAATGTCAAAGTTATAAGGTCTGTGTTGATAGTTAAAATTTGTGTACGAGTCTTCAGGACGTCAAAAACGTCAATGTGAATATTATTTCCGAGTCCCAGTGGAGAGTTTTTGGGGGCAGCAAACGATAGAGGGGGGGAGAGGTGTTTCCACTAAAACACCTCTTCTTATCCAGACGGCAGCGGACGAATTCCCGAGATGGAATCAACGGTGGCGTCTACAGTTCCAGTAAGGTTGAACTACTTAGTGAACACCTTATAGGGCTTCTACGTCTTATTCAGAGCCCAGGCCTATAAGGAACGGTTTTATCCGGCTCCCTGTCCTTGGAGTTATACTTAGGATGTGGCCCTCGAGGTTGGGGGTTGTGCCATCGGGGTGACTTCCTGTACACGTAAAAATACATTAGTTGCGAAGCACCAAGAAGCCTCGGATACGGACGGATTCACTTTTGACAACCCACGCAAACGAAATAAGCACAACGAACTTCGGATCTGTACGTAGAATGTTAGGTCCCTTAATTGGCCACGTGCAGCCGAACAATTAGCGGAAGCTCTAAACTGCTGCAAGGCAGATATAACCGCCATCCAAGAAGTGCGATGGGATGGACCGGGCAAACGCAAACTAAAAGACTGCGATTTATACTACGGCGACTGCTACCGAGAACAAAGAGAGTGTTTATTTGGGTGTGGATAAGTTGTTGGAACTAGACTCAGGCAAATCACGACAATCCGCATCAAGGCTAAATTCGCCAACATAAGCCTAATATGCGCGCATGCCCCAACATAGGCGAAAGATAAAGGCACCAAAGACATATTCTTCGAGCTCTTGGACAAGACATATGAGTAGGACCCTGGCTGTGACATTAAAATTGTCTTAGGAGATTTTAAGGCCAAGCTAGGAAGAGAAGACATCTATGGTGGCACAATCGGGAGATACAGCCTGCACGACACCACCTCCGGCAACGGATTCAGGCTGATCGATTTCTCTGCGGGGCGAGACTTTCTGGAGCTAGTACGCAGTTCATCTCAATATAAACAAGGGAAAATGGAAATCTCTTGATCAATCAACTGTCAACCAGATTGACCACATTGCGAGGTAGGGATATGCCGGTCAAAGCCAAAACAAAGAAGTACTGTGAGAAGTTTGGACGTTAGACGGCTACAATCGCAAGAGACTGCCATATCCTTTTCCGATCGAGTCTCTAGCAACCACTTAAGGAGTCCTATGCTGCCTGCATTAAGCATGGAAAACCAGTGGCAACATTGCCTTGCAGCCATGAGATATGCCGCCTCTGAATTGCTGGGTTTTACACGGCCACCACATCGAAACCCCTGGTTTGACGACGAATGCCGGCAAGCGCACGCAGAGAAACAACAGGCACACAAAACGGCGCTGCACAGGAGGACCAGAGATGCTTTCGAGCTCTACGAGCAGAAGAGGAGAGAGGAACACCGGCTTCTTAGATTTAAAAAAAGAGAGCATAAGAAGCGCGCCATTAAGGAGATAGAAGGATGTCACAACAGGAATGAGGTTCGTATATTTTACCATAAGGTAACAAAATCTCCCAAGGGTACAAGCCACGAACCGAAGCCTGTAAGGACGATCAGGAGAACATCGTAGTGGAACCGCAGTCTATGTTGAGAATATGGAAAGACCACTTCTCCAAATTATATAACGGCGATGACGAACCGACTTCCGCTGTACGGGATATAGAACCACTCAACCTCGGCAACGCCTACCCGACCTTGACAAAGTGAACATAGCTATATCTAAACTTGAGTCAAACAAAGCTGCTGGAGCTGACGGCATCGCTGCCGAACTATTCAAATCAGCAGGCGATGACTTGGTAGGGAGCATGCAATAACTCATCTGCAAAACGTGGTCAGAAGAAAGCATGCGTGGAATCTCAGCATATTGCGCCCGATACATAAGAAAGGAGACCCTCTAAACTGCGCCAACTACAGAGGCATCAGTCTCCTTAACATTGCGTATAAGATCCTCTCTGCCGTATTATGTGAACGTCTGAAGCCATTCGTCAACAACCTGATTGGTCCTTATCAGTGTGGCTTCAGACCAGGAAAGTCCACTATCGACCAAGTATTCTCACTCCGGCAGATCTTGTAAAAAACCCAGGAGCTTCAAATCGATACCCATCATCTCTTTATCGATTTTAAAGCCGCGTATGAAAGCATCTATAGGGAAGAGCTCTAGAGAGCAATGTCTAGTTTTGGCATCCCTGTCAAACTTATCCGTTTATGCAGAATGACGATGGAAAATGCACGCTGCTCTATCAAGGTCGGAAAAGATCTCATCGATGCATTTGATGTCAAAAAAGGTTTTAGACAAGGCGATGCACTGTCATGCGACGTCTTCAACATCGTTCTGGAAGAATTGTGCAAAACTCAACCGTCAACACTAGAGGCACAATCTTCCAAAGGTCCACCTTGGAAGATCAAAGCGTGATGTCAGTGGAGCGTTCTTGAGCATTGCGACTGAAGCGAAGAAGATCGGTTTGGTGGTCAATGAGGCCAAGACCAAGTATATGCTGTCATCAAAAAAGGACATTGAACAACGACGTCTTGGACAAAACGTCACCATGGACAGCTATAACTTTGAAATAGTTAAGGACTTTGTCTACCTACGCACCGCTATTAACACAGAAAACGACACCAGCGCTGAAATCAAACAAAGAATAACTCTTGCAAATCGTTGCTCCTTTGGACTTAAAAGGCAATTGAGAAGTAAAGTCCTCTCTCAAGCGTCTAAAATCACCATCTATAAGACACTCATCATCCCGGTTCTCATTTATGGCGCTGAGGCCTGGATCCTGTCAAAGAAAGATGAGAGCGTCTTAGGATCCTTCAAAAAAAAAAATTCTTCATGTGCTTTTCGGTCCCGCATAGATGGAGAATGGAGGAGAAGATATAACGACGGGCTGTACGGGCGGCACTGACCTAGTTAACAGAATTAAAGTCCAACGGCTTAGATGGCTAGGTCATGTAGAGCGAATGGACATCAACGCTCCAGCACGGAAGGTCTTCGAATCCAATCCCGAGGGACGGCGCAGTAGAGGAAGACCGCGACACAGGTGAAGACCTCAACCATCTTGGCGTACGAAACTGGAGACAGCTAGCTAGGGACCGAGCTGGCTGAAGACGCATGTTGGTTGAGGCCCAGGTCCGCCCCAGACTGTAGCGGCACCTTAGGTAAGTAAGTAAGTATGATATGATTTCGGTAGAAAATATTGACAATTTTCAGCAAATGTTGGGCCAAAAGTAAATTAACAATGACAGTTTGATGATTATTCAAAAGGTGCGTTCCCAAATACAATTATCACAATTGTAAGATATTTGACAGAAAGTACACTTAAAAAGTTTTGAATTTAATTTCTTGTAATTTAAACTTACTCAACTTTTCTTGGATTCAACAAACACATTTAGAAATACTCAAAAAATATGATTTTCAGCTTTCACAAATCAATCAAACGTCAAATATGAAGCTTAGGAAGGATCTTTACAAAACCAACGATAAGCAACAAAAGATCAACAGCAAAAAAAATATCAACTCAAGATAAGATTGAAATATAAATAAATGAACGATGGCTTCATCTTTTAATTACAATTATTGAAATGAAAAGTAAAATCACTTCCATCAATCTGCACTCCACTCGCAGTCAGCAGCAGCTTATCAGTCTTTGAATATGAGTTCATCATTAGAGGTCCTCTTATCTTTTCCCGGGCATCTTTTTTCTTTTCGAATTTAGTTGATCCTCTTGTGCTCCGAAGACGAAGAATCACCAGCTCCTCCATCGCGCAGACATCTCTTGGAACAACAATCCTCTAATCTTTCTTTAGTTGATGATCATGATGGAGAAGAGGGAATTAAAATTTGAAAAAATCTGTTTTCATCTTTGAATTTAATTTTATCAGCAAGACTGTTCTGATTATACTCCTCGGAGATCTGAGAGCTCAGATGGATGGAAGTTGAATATAGAGATAGAGACAGCTTGGTCACTGTATAGATTCATGGTTTTGGATTGGTGGCCAATGATCTTGATAACGTAGGCATATTGTTGAATTATAAATAAATTTAAATTTTATTCTTCATCATCATCATAATAATAATCATCATTTGGCATCTCGATCGATAACAAATTCAAAAGTTCAAATTATTCCATTCGTAAATCGTAATAGACAACAGATATTTCTGCTTCTAAATTTCGGTCTATATCGAAGGCGTAGCGTATTCGAATACAATAACCAAACCATAAGAACCGGACGCGATATGATGGCGATTACAAAACCAACAGAAATAGATGGCTGATACTTTTTGTATGGAAATGGACTATACTCCATACAAATCTGGCAAAGATCAAATTGGAAATGTTCGACAAGCGAGATAAGGGAATCAGCAACGAGTCTGATGGGGCACGAAGCCGAGGCGGGGGCATGATTTTGAAGAATTTATACCTATCTATCGGAAATTCCTTTTTGTTTGCGCAATGTGTAAAGCACCTTAAATCTTTTCGTATATAGTGAAGTCTTTTTGTTTTGCTTTTGTTTTATGTCTCATGAATGTTAATGGAACAAATGTTTTTGTTTTTTTGGTTCATTTTGTTGGATAACTTTATTCGCGCACACTAATTTATGCGATAGATAAATTGGTTATAAGGGGCGTTAATGGAATGAAATAATTCAAGTTGTTGTTTTATCGTGATTGCGATGTCATTGACGATACACCCTTTAACAACTTTTTCAAGGTTTAGTGTTTTTTTTTCGGGTAGGAATGTTGTAACACATCACTGAGAAGGTTTTAAATTTAAAAAATATTTTGACAGTTGGAGGAATACTCTTAAACCAAAATAGAAGTGTCAAATCTATAATTGCAGACAATGATGACTTTTGACAGTTTTCCTTAGTTTTTTGTTTTTCCCTGTCAGAAATTGATCCGATGCAAGTTGCAGTTTTAAGCCATTGTTTGATATTATAAAAAAACTTAACGAAAATATGTTTATCTTAAGGCGGCATTCACATTCGACTGTTAGGCGCAAGTTTTAGCTATCATTGAAATCGATCCGGATAAATGTTTGAATCGATATTTGACTATGTTTCCCTTTGATTAGAAATGAAAATTATATACTGATCGATCGGAAATCACCCGAAGAATTTTTATTGAGCATTTGTTATTCTCTAAAAATTTTTTTTTTCTATTTTTGGACGGAATTTCCTTTTCCTGAACAGCTGATACTTTTATGTTCAAAAGTGAAACGAACCGTTTCACTGATTTATGTTCCAATTTCACACAATTCCAATGACAGATTTCTATCAGTAAATGTTTTTCGGTGGATTTCAATCAGGAAACTTTGTTCAATGACAGAAACTTTTAATGATAGCTATAAACGACCTGTCAAAAAAATTTCAATGTTTGTTTTCAATGATGAAAACAAATTGGCGTTTATCTTTTTGAGTTTAGAGCTGAGCACTGAGCAGAGTCTGAGCGAACAAAGTATAGTAGAGTAGAGTTCTGAGTTCTCAAGTCAATTCCGTTCACAACAGTTGTCTTGTACGTTGTCAAGATGGAGATCAGCTAAGGACAGGTTGAATTTCTGAAGTTTCCTACTCCTTAATAGTAGCAAGCTTTAGCAATGCGATTTGACCATAGATACGGGGTCCCTAATTTCAGTGGTGGTGTGAGCGTCTTACATAATCAGTGCCGAAGAATGAAAGGCTGGGGGGCAAACCAGTCGCTAACGAGCTCATTCGGATGCCTTGGCAGGGTCCGTCTTATCCGATCCGGTATATCGGCTCTGCCGGGGCTAACCTCTTTTTTCCGACCTACTCGTGGGACCAAAATACAAAAAATTAAAAACAAAATGGACGAAATAGACAAGACGAACGTAGAACCCTCCACAGACTTGGAGGATGAACTCTTGGCCTCCAGCCAGGAGACTTTGAAGGGGAGCACATTTAGCGCTGGTAGTTCCAGCACTTGTGAGCAACCCAAAACCACAGAAAGTATAGGCAGTGCTATACTTCCTAAACCGTATACAAAACCGAAACCCTCGAGTAGTAGTGCAACTCGGGGAACCAAAAAACAATCAGAAGGCGCTCTTCTCAGGAACCGCTTCAAATCGGACTCTCACATTCTTGCCAAGATTGCCAAAAATGAAGAGACCGGAGTGATTCATGAGAAGGACGCCCAAGATAAAATAAAGTAGCAGAAGGTTGTTGATGAATACAACAATCTTGTGGCCAGCCGAGAAAAGGCCGTTAAGCGAAACAGATCTCAGGTAGAGATCTGCACGTCTCAGAAAAAGAGCAAGCTTGACGACCGGACAAAGCCAGTGAAAGCACCATCTTCTGGAGCAGCGCAACTGCGTACTCTTAGTGAGGTTGTCAGGGATGACCTCCACGTAGCAGTTGTGGATGAGCTCTCCACAAACAGCAAAGGTCTGCTGAAAGCGTGGAACTCTATCGAGGGCAAGCTCTCTGAGATGGTGTTTTCATACACTATAACAAACAGTGAGGGCCCCTACCCTAGTTTTGATTCTGGCGAGATGCTCAGGGGGATAGGGTAATTAAGTGTGCGGACAGGTTTTCTAGGGATTTTCTTAGTGAAAGCATTGCTAAGGTTAGCAATGAATGGGAGGGCTTGAAGGCTCGCATTTGGTTGCCGCTCATGAGCATAAAGCCAAGCGGACAGGTCCTGATCCGCGGTCTTCAGATGCAAAATCCGCTGGTCCCCAAGCACGATTGGGCTTTAGTTAAAGCAGCAGAACCGCAGAAGACCAGCGCCTCTTACCTTCTGAGGATTAGCGAGGAGAGTCTAGGGGCTCTCAAAAAAGCCGAATACAAACTTGGTTTTGGCATAAGGAATGCCAAAATTAAAATTCTGCAGAGTCAGGGAACAGAAACCGACAAAGCTGATGACAACGTCGAGGATGACGATGTTATAAGTGGAGTCGAGATCCCCAGCGAGTTGCCGGGCCCCAGCTCTGCATCTAAAAATAATTAAAAAACGCGCTGAAAGTCATCCAGATTAATCTGAAGCACTCTAAGTGAGCTTCAGATAATCTGAGAGTTTTTCTTAGGGAGGGAAACTTCGACATTGGCGTTATCCAACAACCGTGGAATCGGCCTCAATGTGCGAGGCCTCCAAGACAACCAATACGACCTCTTTTATAAAACCGATGATCAAGACCAAGGTAATCCCAGAACTTGTATTTTAGCTAAGAAACATTTAAAAGGTTTTTTATGTCCAAATTTTAGCACTCCCGATCTGACAGTTGTCAGATTTGACGACAAGAATACACAGGGTTTGCTGATGGCCTCTTTTTACTCTGCCCATTATGCACCATCACCTCCGGAGGAGGTGTATAAATCATAACCGAAGCTAACATCAAAAAGGCAAACCTTCTGATCGGAGGCAACGCAAATGCTCTCCAGCCGAATCTCTTGAGCTACTGATGAAGACGCACTTTCCGGGTTGCGAGAGTGATAACCCCGAATCGCTTGAAACCACAGAGCTAAACGTAGCTCATATGGAGCAAGTCAATTCCGTTATAACCAGAGAAAATATTTTGTGGGCGATTAATACTTTTTTCCCATATAAATCCCCAGGCATGGATGGTATACTGCCAGTTATGCTTCAAAAGTTGCATTATGTGGCAGCTCCATGGCTGGAACAAATTTTCAAAGGATGTCTCCTTCTCAAACATGTGCCCATGTCGTGGAGACAGGTCAAAGTAGTTTTTATCCCGAAAGTGGGTAGGCGACGTCACGAATCCGCGAAAGATTTCAGACCAATAAGCTTAACATCTTTTGTGCTTAAAACCTTGGAGCGCATTCTTGATTACCATATTAGAGAAATCCTAGTTGGACGACCTCTGCTTATCTGAAGGGCAAATCTACGGAGACTGCCCTCCATGAGGTAGTGCGTACTGTAGAACAAACAATCCATTATAAAGAATTTACTCTTGCCACCTTCCTAGACATAGAAGGTGCTTTTAACAACGTCCTTACAGAATCCATAGAAGAATCGCTCGTTAAGTTCGGTGAAGAAGACTTCATTCGAGAATGGATTATATCCATGCTCAGTGGTAGGAAGATTCGAGCCTCTCTAGGGAATACAATCGCAGCAAAATACGTGAGTACGGGAACATCCCAGGGTGGTGTTCTTTCGCCTCTTCTATGGCTTCTAGTCATGGATACAATTCTCGTTAAATTAGAGAGATGTGGAGTGAAGGCGGTAGCCTACGCGGATGATTTGGTGCTATTGGTGTCAGGAAAGTACACCTCTGTGATTAGTGAAATCACGGAGTCAGCTTTGAAGAAAGTTAGCAACTGGGCCACGAGTTGTGGGCTAGGAGCTAGGACCGCCCTTCACGCTACCTCGACTCAACGGTCAAATCCTATCATTGTCTTCCAGTGCAAAATATTTGGGAGTTATACTCGACCCTAAACTAAACTGCAAACTAAATATTGAAGTACGGGTTAAGAGGGCCTGTGTTGCCTTCTACGCCTGCAGCAAAACTTTCGGCAAAAAGTGGGGACTTCAGTCGAAGATGATTTTATGGACGTACACAACCGTAGAACGCCCTATCTTAACGATTGTGTTATGGCCTGCTCTTAGCAAAGCCTATAATATAAATAAGCTAAAGAAGGTTCAGAGAACAGCTTGGGTGGGCACCACAGGGGCCATGCGTACTTGCCCAACGGACGCCTTAAACGTTATTTTGGATCTTCTACCAATGGACCTTTTTATTAAATACATAGTTTCCTGCAGTGCTATTAGGCTGAAGGAATCAAATAGCTGGTTGTCAAAATTTTATGGTCACAGCAACACTACGAAATTAATTCCCTCAGATATTATCTCGGTAGACACTGACTACTGCACTCCTACTTTGAACCTTAGTAAGAGTTTTAAGGTTATTTTCCCATCCAGAGAAGATTGGGCGGATGACATCGTGTCGATAGGTTTCGACACAACCATCTTTACCATCCAAAGATGGAGTGCGGAGTTGGTTCTGGGATCTTTTCTGAGTCCTTAAATGTAGCTAAATCCTTTAGGCTTCCTGAATTTGCTAGCGTTTTTCAGGCTGAACTGGCAATAAGGGAGGCATGTAAGATACTTAAACAAAACCCAAACCAAAACCGAAATGTGGCTATCTTAACAGGCAGTCAGGCAGCTGTCAAAGCCATTAACTCGGCCATATCCTCATCTAAATTGGTCCAGCAATATCGCGATGAGCTTGCGAGCCTGAATATTATCCTCGGTGTCACCCTGATCTGGGTTCCGGGCCATAGTGGTATCGTGGGAAATGAACGGGCTGACGAGCTAGCCAGGCAAGAATCGGCCCTTCATAGCTCACTTGCGGAAATGGTTAACATTACTCTTGGTGCTATGAAGGGTAAATTCTATCTTCCAAACTGAATCAAACCGAAGCAAGGTGGAGCAATTTACCCAACTGCATTATATCTAGGAAGATATGGCCCACCTATAACAAAACCCGTACAAACGATCTTCTATGCAGGCCAAGGCAAGACATAGCCAGGATTGTTGCGGTTTGTACCGGGCATTAGCATATAGGAATTCATGCAGAGAAGTTGGGTATCTCTTACAACACCTTTTGCCGTAGCTGTAGTGACCAAAGAGAAAGTGAAACCATAATCCATTAAAGCATTCTTTCAAGAACTCGATGAGCTATCTGAAAAAAAGATTAGAGACCTAATCTTTTTTCCCAATGCGACAAAATGGCTCTAACATAATCGCTATGAAGCTTCTCTATTAATCTATCCCTTTCAATTAAAGGTCAAACGAGGTTTTGGTATCAAAACGGCGCACTACAGCGCTAATTGGATCTCAGGCTAGGTTTCCTTGAGATCGCCATTTCTACCTACCTACCTAGAGTTCTGAGCAGAGTATCTACGTTCAGAGTTCTCTGATTTAATTATGAAACAACTTGAGCACTAAACTATCATGATTTAAATGTCGCGTGTGTCCGCCATTTTTATTGTTTTGACGATGTTTTTTTTTAATTAACAAGCTTTCAAATATCAAATTGTTTGTGTTCAGTATTTTACTCCGTTTACTTTGTTATTTTATTCTGAGCTCACAGAGCGCTCTCTGAACATGTTCAGAGCTAAAAAAGAAACACGAATTTCAAGGTCTAAACGATCAGAGCTAAGAACAAACACAATTATTTTTTTGACAGTTCGAGCTCTGCTCTGAACTAAAAAAGAAAAACGCCAAATGATAGCTTTAACTAGCGCCTTAAGAGGAAATTAATTTGACACTTCATCAATGTATTTCGTCCTTACTTCAAAATAGACCTCAAAAGATTACAATATGAAGACGTTCAAAGGAATTCCATACTACGAGTATAACAGAAACGTCAGCAGTCGATTTAACAAGGCGTTTACTTAAATGTCTGTTAAGGTTGTCAAAATTTTAGCAGAAATTGTGTGAGTCAATTTGTTTACATTTTTTTGCCCTACACTAAATTTATTTTGTATTCACCAAATTGGATTTGTTTTCCAATTTTTCTGACACAACAAATTTTCAAATGTAAAAATATTAAATATGCACTAATTCAATTTTAAGAAAACAACTAAACAGAGCATTAAGAAATTTCGACCTTTTAATATTTATATGAAATATTTTGACGTTTCATTACTGCTATGGCGTATTCAATGCTTAATTAAGTTGAAACCAACTTCAAACTCTTTTCAAACTCAATATAAACAATTAGGTAATGACTTTATATCAAATTTTTTTTTGTGGTCAATAATTGAGAGTTATGATGTGCACTTTTTAATGTCAGGGATGGCTGTTGACAGTTTCGATAAGAATTGCATTTTAATTTATGTTCACTCAGTTTTATGGAAAACATATTAAGACAACTTATTTTCTGTCAAAAGTTCTAGCAGTTGCAACTTTATTTTTGCAGTCTTTTACCTTATCTGTCAAAAATAACTTTAAACTTTAGGTGGTAGAAATTGGAATGTTTAGTTATAATCATTATTTGTTTAATTTGCTATAATTTAACAAAAATACTAATTGAATTTTAAATTTTTTTTTTATAATCAGCTTTTTTTTACCGTGGTCTTTATCAATTACTTTTGAACTGTCATCTACACGCATATGTAAATATATTTCATTGTAGATATCTACAAAATGCTTTTAGCCTAAGTTCTAAGATAATGAAGAAGGCAAAACAAAAAAAAACTATGCTTCTCAAGACAACAGCACATTATCACTTAACTTAGGTGTAGGTACCAATAGTTTATCTCCCTTTGTGGAATGTCACTCATTACATGAGTCATCCTTCCGCCCACCTTCTGTTGTGGTAAAGAGGGACTGCGCCAGTGCCGGTGCTTGTGCTATACACACAATGCATAGCTTAAGACCCGTGAGCCTTGAGTGCCAGGCCAGCCAGTACCTGATGGTTCTCGGTGCAGTGTGCATATTCACCGGAATTTCTACAATCAATCCTGAGTTTGCATGTGATTGGCATTATGGCTATGGCTGCGGATGGCTGGCTGGCCCGTGTTACTTAGTAAGTTTTCTTATGTTGTATCTTTTTGATTCCTTAACATGTATAAAGTAGATATGTTTTTGACTTTTTTCCTCTTTTGAGTGTTCTTCATTTGTATTTTTAAGCAGAAAAATTCCATAAGATAACAACCGCAGACAAACTGTCCGTCCGAACAGACAGACACACAAACAAAGATATTTATCAGGATTTTCATATAAATTCCCTTAAAACTCATATCACTAATATCTCACATCCAACAAGCAGAGATGTCTTTCACGAAAATTTTAATTTCGACAAAGTAAAGAGTACTTTTGATGTATGAATGAATGGAATATAGATTTGACAGCTGAATATAGGGTTGACAGATGAAGCTACACAGTCAAATGAAGTTTCCGACAAAATCCAATGGATTTCTAGATATAAAAACTATAGCGTTGACAGATGAAACTAAACAAGCAAATGATGCTCCTTAAGTCAAGAGATATTTTTGACCATCCTTATAATTTCGTAGGAAGGAAGTTTTTGAAGGAAAAGAAAAAGATCCGTTTATTTCCTTATGGTTCGCAGACTTTTATCAAAATTGTGTATTTTAAGAATGTGAAAAGTACTTCCAAATCCAATACATTCACAAATTTTAACTTTGACAGCCCTGTTCCTTACTTTTGAAGTTAAGTTGAAAAATCATTCGCGTTGTGCTTGTGCATTCAACTTTAAATTTAGTTTTGGCGGCCGCCGCATCGCAGCGCAGTGTGCAAGATATCATCAACCACATCAGCATCATCATCGTCATCCTTCTGCTGTCTGTCCGTTCTTCTGTCTATTCGCGTCGTCGCGCCTTTGTCTATCGTCTACGCTGTCGTCCATTTTTTGTTGTTATTGTTGTCTTCTGACAGTTGGTGGTTGAGATTTTGTGTGCAACACTGTTGGCCTGTTATTTTGATTGTGATTATTTTGTTTCGCATAAAAAACAAAAAGAAAACATGAGTACACAGTACACACATTTGCTTATGGTTTACTTCGAAGCTTTTGAATTATTGTTTTTTTATTCTCTGTGTTATTATGTTTTGTTGTTTTACTGTAGGCTTATCACTATCAGTTTTCATATTTCTTAAAGTAATTGCAGCTGGTATTGTTACCATGTTCTTTTTTTTTGTATTCCCACAAAAATTTGTGACCGGATATTCATATCGTTACATCAGTTATAGAAAATGAGTCATTGGGGTTTTTTAGGCTTTTTTTATAAAATACATTTTGATTCACTCAAACTTTGAAAACTAGAAGATGATATAAAGTTTTTTTTTAAAAGTGTCCTTAACGTTGGTAACCCCTGAAAATGACAGCTGACAGATATACAAAATTGCACAAAATATCATGAATGAATGACATGTGATGTGATGTTCAAATGGTAGACGTGTACATTCAAACGTACACAGGTTTTTCTCAAAACCAACTTCTGTCTATCAACTCCTACTCTCACCTCCCCGTGCTCTCTCACTCTCACCAACGGGAGCCTAGTACCTCAACTGGAGATTGGGTTCCAACTCCAGTGGAAAGTTTTTGGGGGCAGCAAACGAGAGAGGGGGGAGAGATGTTTCCACTAAGGCACCTCTCCTTATCCAGACGGCAGCGGAGGAATTCGAGAGATGAAATCAACGGTGGCGTCTACAGTTCTAGTAAGGCTGAACTACTTAGTGAACACCTTGGAAGCCCAGGCCTATAATAAGCGGTTTATCCGGCTCCCCATCCTTGGAGTTATACTTAGGATCTGGCCTTCCAGGTTGGGGTTTGTGCCGTCAGGGTGACTTCCTGGCCACGTAAAAACATCGTAGTTGCGAAGCACCAACAAGCCTCGGATACGGACGGACTTACTGTTGACAACCTACGCAAACGAAATAAGCGAGACGTTATGGTAGCCAGCAAGCGTTTTCCACACCTCAACATCTACAAAGGAACTTGGAGTTCTCCAGATCAATCTAACGTCAACTAGATTGACCATATTACGATCGATGTGTTTTGCTTCCAGCATCATGGATGTCCGAACTTTCCAAAGAGCTAACATCGACTCGGACCACTACCTCTTTGTAGCCAAGGTAGCACTTCAGATTTCCAGACCCAAGGCAAGACAGGGAGGTGCTGGGAGAAGATACAACGTCGAACGGCTACAATCGCCAGAGATCGCCAAATCCTTTTCCGACCGAGTTACAAGTAACCTCTCTCGAAGTTCTCTGCCGCCAACACAATGTATCGAAAACCAGTGGCAATATTGCCAAGACGCAATCAGAGAAGCCGCCACTGATGTGCTGGGTTTCAAACAGCCACCATCAGGGAACCCCTGGTTTGATGAAGAATGTCGGCAGGCAGGCAAGCACCAGGCACACAAAGCGGCGCTGTATAAAAGGACGAGAGCTGCTCATGAGCTCTATGAGCAGAAGAGGCGAGAGGAACCCCAACTTCTCAGAAGGAAAAAGAGACGGCATTAGAAGCGTGCGGTCGAAGATGTTGAAAGGTTTAAAAGCAGGAATGAAGTTCGAAAGTTTTACGTACAGGTGAAACGAAATTCCCAGGTACATAAACCTAGAACCGAAGGCTGCAAAGACGAAAGTGGAAACATCATAGTGAAACCGCAGTCAATGCTGAGGATATGGAAGGACCACTTCTGCAGACTGTATAACGGCGACGACGAACTGAATTCCGCTGTCAAGCAGGATGATCCATTCAATATAGACGACTAAAGCCAACAATGCTGTCATCCCGACTTAGACGAAGTTAAGATTGCCATATCTAAGCTGAAGTCTAATTTCGCCGCTTGAGCGGATGGCTTTAAATCCGAGCTCTTTAAAGCAGCTGGAGATAAGTTGGTTAGGAGCATGCACCAACTTATCTGTAAGGTATGGTCGGAAGAAAGCATAACCGATGAATGGAACCTCAGTATCTCAGCAGACCCTCTAAACTGCACCAACTATAGACGAATCAGTCTGCTTAACATCGCCTATAAAATCTTCTCTGCCGTAATATGTGCACGTCTAAATCCCATCGTCAACAACCTGATAGCTGCTTATCAGTGTGGTTTTAGACCGGGAAAGTCCACAATCGATCCATTACGGCAGATCCTGGAAAAAAACTCAAGAACTCAACACCCACTATTTTTGTATCGATTTCAAGGCCGCATATGACAGCATCTACAGGGACGAGCTGTATAGAGCCATGTCTAGTTTTGACATCCCTGCCAAACTCGTCAATTTTGTGCAGGATTACCATGGAGAATTCACGCTGCTCCAACGCTGAAACAACTTAATAGAATCTTTCGATGTCAAAAAAGGTTTTAGACAAGGTGATGCGCTGTCATGGAATTTTTTAACATCGTGCTTGAAAGAATAGTGCAGAGCTCACACGCCAACACCAGAGGCGCTTTCTTTCAAAAGTCTGTCCAATTACTGGCATATGCTGATGACATTGACATAATCGGAAGGACTCAGCGTGATGTCAATGGGGCTTTTGTGAGTATTGAGGCAGATGCGGAAAAAATGGGTTTAACGGTTAATGAGGGCAAAACAAAGTACATGATGTCGTCAAGAAAAGTCATAGAACACCGACGTCTTGGTCAAAACGTCACCATCGACAGACATAACTTTGAGGTAGTCAAGGACTTCGTCGACCTAGGCTCCGCTGTAAACGCAGAAAACAACACCAGCGCTGAGATCAAAAGCAGAATAACTCCTGCTAACCGCTGTTTCTTTGGACTAAGAAAGCAATTGAGTGGTAAAGTTCTCTCTCGAGGGACCAAAGTGTCGCTATATAAGACCCTTATCATCCCCGTTTTGCTGTACGGTGCAGAAGCAAGGCCTATGACAAAAGCGGATGAAAGCACCTTGGGTCGCTTCGAGAGAAAAGTTCTTCGTGTGATCTACGGTCCGTATTTATCGAAGGGGAGTGGAGGAGGAGATGGAACGACGAGCTGTACAACGACGTAGACTTAACCAGAAGGTTAAAAGTCCAAAGACTAAGATGGCTGGGTCACGTAGAGCGCATGGAAACCAATGCTCCGGCCCGGAAAGTCTTCGAAACCACATCAGGTGGCGCGCACAAGTGGAAAGTAACCTCACCCAACCTGTAGCGCGAAACTGGATGGACGGACACAGTAGCTCTATGTAGCTCGGATAATTTGAAGTCTCGATTTATTCGAGAAAATATGCGTCAAGACAAGATGTAATGTTCATCTTCTGATGAGCCCAACCATTACATGTTAACAGTCAAACATTTCATCTTTAGATGAAGAAATTTGTTGGGTGAGGCCCTAGTTCACACAGGACTGTAGCGCCACCTTAAGTAAGTACTCCTAAGTAAATAAGAATGACATGTGAGCTAACAAACACAAGCAATCCAGTTAAAAAACAACATGACAGTTCATTATTTTTACTGTCACTTTGGGTAAATTTTGAATTTATTTATTTAATCCTCTAATTTAACCGGTTTAAAAATATACCTATATTGTTTTCTGTTTCTCTGTTCGAAACTGCAATGGATCTTAATCTTTTATGATTTAAACATTTTCCAGATAGATTTTAACTCAAAAAAGACCCAACCTAAAAATTGAAAGACAATAAACAAACATAAACTATAAACAATCATATCTTTATTAATTTATACATGTTTATTATTACTCCGTATTTCCATTATAAAATGACAACATCTCATCTAAAAAAAAAAGAACCAGAACCCAATAATCATATTAAACCTATAAAAATTATTCAAATTCGTTTAAATAGCTCACGACACTTCGATAGTCATTTTGAAATATACACCTCAAGCGATGTATCAATTTACTTATATGAAATTATAATGAAAAAAAAAACAAACGTCAAACAACAAATGACTTAAGACTAAACACAACTGGCGCCATCAAGATCCCCCAAAAAGAAACAATTTTAAAATCTAAAAACCTAAACCATCACCGACTTTGATTACCAGTAGTGATAGCTTTTTTACTTATATGGACTTTTGTATGTGCCTCTCGTTTCCTCTTATTGAAATATTTTATTAATTTATAACCGCCACGCAATTGTATAATTATCATATTTAACTGAAGAAAAACAAAATAAATAGAAAAGAAAATAAAAGACAACACAGGGAGGACAAGGAAATGAAGAATGTCCATGTTCGATGTCCACAACTCCAAGAGCTCTTCTTACTTTTTATATGGGATGTGTTGCCAGAGTATTATATGGCTTGGGGTTTGTGTACACTTTGCCTTATCAAACAAATGATTGATGCTAATTTCAACAAAAGGTACGATAACAGCGCCTCGCCGCGGCAATAGTAATATTTTTCCTTTCACTTAACTGATAAACACTGGCGGGCGGTCGGGTCGGTGTTGGTAGTGATGGCGATGGCGGCGACAGAGGTTAACTAGGTAAGGTATACCCTATACAACATACTTGGCTAGGACCGAGCCCAACCCATCAGCCAAACCAAGTACATGCGATAGGGAAGCATCTGGTAGCAGGAGAATGTAAAGTGGAGACAAAGAATACAAATATTAAGGCGCCACCGCATCGGTTCGTAGTTCAAAATAAAAAAATTAAAAGTTGACTCTGGCGGGCTTAACACGAAACATGTTACCAATGTCACACTATACTTAACACAATGTTGCCACTTTGTTTACCCACCTTTAAAATTTACGCTGAATGGTGGTCGGGCATTCGATGGTCTTTTTTTCATCTTCTTCTTTCTCAATTTCTGTTTATTTATAAATATGTCAAGTGCTTTTGTTGTTGGACGAGTGATAATTATTGCAATTAAGTAAATAAAACCAGTTAATCACACAATATAAAATTATTATCATTGGAATGAGTGATAAATCAAGTTCCTCGGATAGGTAGGTAGGTATAATTATTATCTGAAGAGGTTTGACTGCTGGCGGTTTAGGTTTTGCTGTTGTATAAGTACCTTTAAATTGACAAGGTGCGTTGAGTGATGGGGGATAAAGAGGAGGTTTGTAGTGATGGCGACGACGAACCGACAATCAAATCACATACCCGGACTTACAACTTATACAAAGTCTTATCTGATTTTGATTTTTGTTTTATTTAATCTATCTTCGGTTTTTATAAGACATCAAAAAATGTACCGCTAAGAGATAGTTGATTTTGACAACATTTTATAATCATTCTGATAAGAAAAAAAAATATATTAATGTAGATAGACACTTGTAATTAGTGATATAGTGAAATTGAGTTGTCGGCCCTCAGCTACTTATATTTGAACACAATCAACCTCAAGCCAAAAGTTTGAGAGAATTTAACTTGTCTCATTTTTTGGTAGCAAATTCAAATTCGTTCTGAAAATATATTCCGATGAATGCGTTGCTAATGGATTCGGAGCGAGTTTGTGACATTTTTGGTATGATAGAAATGTCAAAATTGACATTTCCTCTGTCTTAGGTCGTATCGTATGATAATTATCATTTGCCAAATTATTAAGTATTGTGCTTGACTTTTTTGGTGAAGCAAGTTTAAATTGCAGATGTTGAAAAAATTTTGAGAGTTACAAAAAAGAAATAGGCTGAATAAGAACAAAATATACTGCAATATGTCATTCCAAGGTCATCTTCATCTTTTTTTCGATAATTGGAACTCTCTAAATACTAAAACAATTATGACATTACCTTTGAATTATGTGAGCTGTCAAAAACAACACATAATTAAAATTAAGGCTATAGTATTGTATACTTTTAGGCTCACATCACACCTGGCTTAGTGTGTACAAGATAAAGGCCTTTTTTTCAGTTTTGACGTTTGACCCTCGTGTTCTTTGTAAAAATCTACAACTTTTATTTAACCGTCGCGTTCTATTTTTAATTGATAACCTTGATCTCGTTCTGTTTAAAAAACATCGTATAAAATAAAAGATAGGAAAACTGATTGTTAAAATTGTTTTTTAATGAATCGAGCCTTAAACTAGCAACTGCACATTTCTGACGTTTATAGGCGGAAGAAATTGGAAGTCTTAGTCTAGTAAAATTTCATTTTGCTTCCCGTTGCTTAAATGTTGGATCATATCAGAGAAATGGGAAATTTTTTAGATCTGACAATATAGTAAAACACTTATGACATTACCTTGGAATTATGTGAGCTGTCAAAAACGACACATAATTACAATAAAGGCTATAGTATTGCATACCTTTAGGTTCACATCACATGTGGCTTAGTGTTTAGCAGATAAAGGACTTTATTCAGTTTTGACGTTTGATCGTCACGTTTCTTGTAAAAATCTACAAATTTAATTTAACTTCCATTTTTTATTGATGGCCTTGTTCGCGTTCTGTTTAAACAACATCGTATAAAATAAAAGATAGGAAAAGTGATTGTTAAAATTGTTTCACATCGGATCGGACCTTAAACAGCAATTGCACATTTCTGACGTTTATATGAGGAAGAAACTGGAAGCTTTAGCTGAGGTAAATTTCATTTTTGCTTCCCGTTTCTTAAATGTTGGATCATATCAGAGGAATGTGAAATTTGTATAACTGACAAAATAACTAAAACTAAACAACACATAATTAAAATAAAGGCTATAGTATTGTATACCTTTAGGCTCACATCACATCTGGCTTAGGCCTTTTTTCAGTTTTGTCGTTTTACCGTCGCGTTCTTTGTAAAAATCTACAACTTTAATTTAACTTCCATTTTTAATTGATGGCCTTGATCGCGTTCTGTTTTAACAACATTGTATAAAATTCTATAGAAGAAAGTAAGGGATTGTCAAAATTGTTTCTCATTGGATCGGACCTTAAACTAACATCACATTTCTGACGTTTATAGGAGGAAGAAATTGGTAGTCTTAGTTGAGTAAAATTTCATTTTTGCTTCCCGTTTCTTAAATGTTGGATCATATCAGAGAATAGGAAATTTTCAGAACTGACAAAATAGTAAAACACTTATGACATTACCTTTGAATTAGTTGAACTGTCAAAAAGAACACATAATTTAAATGAAGGCTATAGTATTGTATACCTTTAGGCTCACATCACATCTGGCTTAGTGTGAAGCAGATAAAGGCCTTTTTTAGTTTTGACGTTTGACCGTCAAGTTTCTTGTAAAAATCTACAAATTTAATTTAACCGTCGCGTTCTATTTTTAATTGATGGCCTTGATCGCGTTCTGTTTAAACAACATCGTATAAAATTTTGTAGAAGATAGGAAAATTGATTGTTAAAATTGTTTCCCATCGGATTGGGCTTTAAACTAGCAACAGTACATTTCTGACGTTTATGCGAGGGAGAAATTGGAAGTCTTAGTTGAGTAAAATTTCACGTTTGCTTCTCGTTTCTTATGTTACTAAAAACTTGATTTAAACGAATGCTTGGATCATATCAGAGGAAATTAGGAACTTATCTACATATATGTTTAATGTCAAACACGAATACATTTGTAATATTCATGCGAAAAATATAAAATAATAGGTCCGTTCGCGTACCCTCTTAAAACAGTTAAATTTTACGAAAAAAATACGAAATTTACCCAAATCCTCTTCCCGTACTCAAAAGTTTCGTAGTTTTTCGTAAAAGAGAGCGCTCACGGGAGAGTAAAATATTTCCCCAACATACGAATTTTAGCCCAAGAAATTTCTTTCGCCTGATTTGTGAAAAGTGTCAAATATGATAGAAATTCAAATAAATTAAATAATTTGTTGTTGTTGTTTTAATTTATCCATTAAAAAAAATCAGTTCGCTTACGTTTTTGTAGTTTTTTTCTTTTTGAGAGAGAATTTTACCCCCACTCTTTAAAATATCTCTCTTTACGAATTTTAGTGCAGAAAGTACGCGAACAGACCTTATAATTATTTTTTTTACAAATTTGAATCCAACTATCAAACTGAGAGGGTTTTGTTAAAACTAATTTCTATATTGAAATAAAGCAACATTTTTTTAGAAAAGCATATCTTTTATTATTATATAAATTTACTCAAAGCGTTTTACTAAAACGTGTTCTTCTTTTCGATTTATAAAAAAAACAATGTCCTATCTATATCCGCTCAGTTAAGTTAGATGCAGTTCAAAATACTTATTCCAGAAAAAGAGTTGTTTGTTTTCATGCCAAAGTCCATTATCCAAGGTGGAAATATAATGAGAATATTAAGGTTTATACATAATTAATATTTAGCTTCTTATAATATGTTATTTGTTTTGACATTTACATTTTGACATTTTTGTAGGATATTCAAACAAAAGGATATTGTGTTTACTGTGATACATTTCCATATTTCATTTATCTTTATTGTGGAACTTTGTTCTTAAATTTAGCTCCTAAATTAGGAGCCATTATTCCACTCCCGTCAAATTTGACAGTTGACAAAGAATTTCTGCTATGTAACTTTTTTCTAAAATTTTGTTTTTAAATAAGGAGCCATTGGTCGCATTCAACTAGCTTTGTGAATGCAAAATTACACTACAAAGCTAGTCAATCTGGAACTGTCATATTATTGACAAATGCAAATATATAAAATAAGAAACATTTTTGATTTGATAACTTTAACTAATCTTTTGTGGTTTTAAATTCAATACAATCAAATTTAAGACACAATTTGAATGATTTATATTTGTATTTAAGTACTGAACGATTTTTTTAATTTTTAAATTCGTGTGTCTTTACCGAGCAGCTGATTCTGAAACGTCAAAATCATTATCTACTAACTTTTTAGCCGAATTTTGTACACTATGTCGGAGGAGAAATTTATACTTCTTTTGTAGTTATATTTAGCCAATCAGAATCCCTTGACTACGTAGCCAATAGCTTTGTGAATGCGACCATTATTCAACTCCAATAAAATTTGACAGCTGACAAAGAGTTTCTGCTTACGACATTTGCTTTTTCCCATAATTATGAATAAATTATTTATCAAAGGATTTAATTGCTGATATTTAAACTAATTTACAAGAAGAGATATAAGGCTGTTTGCAAAATGTCAAAATTTTAAAGAATTCGCACAGACAACTTATTTTAATACATTTTGTTTTCTAAATGTTCCAATCTATAGATTATTCCAAAAATTTACTAGGAACTAACTTCAAGTGGTTGTCATTTTAACCCAAACACCACCAACATTTCTGTAGCTCGAGCGGAAAAATAGTGAAACTTTTGACACTTGAATCATGTGTTTATTTTTGTCTGTCAATTTCTTGTGAGATTTGTAAAATTATGCCTCAAATTACATTCATGTAAGTTCTGTTCCATTTTAGTTAAGAGATGTTGGCTTATAACAAAAATTTTTACTTGCTAAATGTCAAATTTGACGTTTAAAATAAGAATCAATCAAAAATACTGGAAAGTTGACTGGAATGTACAGTTGTGTTCAAAAAAATAGGAGTGCCTGTTCTTTTTAGATTAAATCGTGACTCAAAAGTTGTATAATTTTTTTAAATTTATTTTTTTCTTTTGTACAAAATAGGTTATCCAGTCTTTTATTATTATGCTTAAAGACTACTTTGTTTAAAACAAATAAGGTAGTAAACACATGAATTTTATCAAAATAAAGCCAAAACGAATTGTTCAAAATAATAGGAGTAAATATTCAATATTAAGATTTTTTGTCAGTATTTTGTGGAAAATCGTTGCATATCTGCGTGGCATAGAGTTCACAAGGGCCTGACAACGCTCAACTGGAATTTGGTTCCATGTTTCCTCGACTGCGTCCCACAACTGCCTCGAATTAAAGGGTCTTCGTCGAGAAACACCCTTTTTTACATCTGCCCATAAATTTTCTATGGGATTGAGGTCAGGCGACTGAGCTGGCCAGTCCATGACCTCAACCCCATTGACTCGAAACCATTCCTTGGCAGACTTACTGGTGTGTTTCGGGTCGTTGTCTTGTTGAAATACCCATTTAACCGGCATATTCCAACTCGTATAAGGCAGCATCACACTGGAAATTATATCCACATAAACGCGCTGGTCCATCGTGCCAATGATTTGATGTATGGGGCCAACACCAACATATGAGAAACTGCCCCATGCCATCACTTTAGCACCTCCATGCTCTACCGTTTTAATGGTGTACCGAGGCTTAAACTCGGAATTTTCTGGACGTCAGACGTATTGCTTAGAGTCAGTTCCACCGAATAAAACAATTTTGGTCCCTTCAGTCCACAAAATGTTTCGCCATTTCTCTGCAGGCCAATTAGCATGGCTACTTGCTAATTTCAAACGAGCAGCTACATGTTTTTTTGTAAGCATCGGCACTTTTCGTGGACTGCGAGCGGAAAGATTGTGTTGCAACAATCGCCTTCTTATTGTTACGCTACTTACTGCCAGTCCTAGATCTTCCTGGATCATCTTAGAGGACGCAAAAGGATCCTTTCGGCTGTATCGAACAATACGACGATCGTCATTTTCACTCGTTTCTCGTTTCCGTCCCCGGGTTTCGACTTTTTTTTCATATTTTACAGCATTGGCAATCATTTGGTCAGAGAACACCAACATCAACTTTATATCCTTATAAGTTTTTCCTTCATTTCGCAACTTTTTTATGATTTTCCGTTTTTCGTCGGTGCAGTGCTTTCCTCGGCCCACTAAATAAACAAACTTGTTTAGATATTCGATATTCCAACTATTTAATATTTCTATTTTAATTTAGTTACTTACTATTTAATTTTTTTTTACCTGCAATATTGCTCACACTCCTATTATTTTGAATAGCCTGATTGAGAGTAAAGATCATTTGATCTCTGGCAAACCAGTTCATTGTTTTATCATCTTTAATGTCCCGTTATACTTACCGGTAGAGAAATGGGCTGATTACCAGTATATACATGGTAAAAAAAACACTTGAGCAAATTTTGTAAAAGCACTCCTATTATTTTGAACACAGCTGTGTACCAAGAAAAAGTTCTCTTAATTTGAGTGAAATGTTCTTGTGTCAAAATAACATCTGGTGATCAAATTTGTATTCAACTGAAAGCTGAACTTTATAACAATATTTGGTTTAAAAGGAATTGGAATTAAAAGATTTCAGATCATTGAAACAAGCCTCTTTTTCTATAAGAAACTTATTCGTTCCTTAATTAGCGAATGGTGAGTTTTAAATCAACAATATTTAAAAAAAATACTAAAAAACTATCTTAAATCGCTCTAAAACTTTGATGACCAGCAATTAAAAAGTTTTTATTGACTTTCTCTTTAAACAGTAGACCTATCCATAAAAAATACAATCATACAAATTTCGCACAAATCGACCTTAAATCTCGAAATACAAGAAATCAATATTAACATATCTCAGATCTTTAACCTTTTTTTTTTGTTTTAATGTCTCACTCCTACGTGTGGATAAAACTCTTTTTTCAGTGAACGTTCTCAATAAATTATGCGAAAATGTTTGATTATAAAAATTTAAAACATACATATACAAAAATCTACAGCCGTAGGCTTTTTTTTAAATCCTATTTCCTATATTCAAAAACTAAACAGAAACTGATAAAAATCTATTACGTTTGTGTAATTTATTAGCTAGCCTAATGATATGGTGATTTGAACTTAAGTCATTAAGATAAGCCTCAAGTGAAATTATTATTATCGTAGGCAGGTTATACTTCTATATTTGAATTTAAAATCAAATCAATTCCATTGGATTTGATTCAAAATACGGAGACAAATCTTACATAAATATTTAAGTATCCGCATGTTTGTTGTGTTGGATTGAAAACATGTCACGAATCAAATCGAAAGTTAAAAGATTCGCATTCGATAGCGACAGATCGATCTTTCTATAGACGAACATTCAAACAACAACAACAACTATAAGACTCTTATCGAGATATGAATCAGGAGAATATTATTTACAATCATTAACTTCTTAATAAGTTAATTACAATTTTCAATTAAAAACAAGAAATAACAAACAAAACAATCAACAAAATCCACAAGAAGACAAGATCAAAGTTGCTAATTGAAGCCAACAGCTTCCAAATGAGACTTATCAGTGCGTCAAAACCTGGGCGCTGCGCTTTGCTATCTTTAAAACTTATCTGCAAACCAATAAATCTTAGTCAATCGCTGTCGATATCGCCAGCAAATTCTGATTCTGAAAAAGGCAATCAACAACAAAAATTGATTATACCTATACCTAAGCGCGAATCACGAAAAGAGAACGTTCCAAGTTTCAAGCCCCGACGCGACGACCACGACGATGATAGATGCTGGAGCGACAAAACATCATGATCAGCATCAGAGTACTATTCATACAAAAGCCGTGTCTCTGATGGTTTCTGGGATTAGATGAAACGTGTGTACAGACAAAAACAAACCTTCCAATCATCATCTTTGTGATTTCAAAACCTAGCCAGGGCACAGAATATCTCCGATAGAGATAAAGATCTCTCAAGGTCTGTGAGGCTAGAAGTGAGAAACGCAAGCTCTGAGTTTGTCATCTCTGGCTGTTTCCACTGTTTAAGAATAGGAAAAACCTACAATGTATTCGGACTCAGAGGGAACCTTTTTTCACATCAGAACTTGCACGGAGCCGGACTTGTATACCTTTGAATATTCATCTATGTGTAAAGTTTGTTGCGGCATAACAGTAACAGATTTTGTAATTTTATTTTCAGAAATCAAATCGATTACATCGTTCGTTGATTATAATCAATTGGATTACAACACAACAAAAATATCAAAGGCAGACGACTGAGCGGAAGACGACAACGGACGAAACGACGCAACGACAGGGCAAAGTCGGAGCCCAGCGTTGGAATCAGTAGAACTACCATCAACAGCAGCAGCGTTAGCAGCAAACAGCACACACAGCTTAAACGCAGAGATAAGCCATCTTTATTGCTCCGGTTGTTAATTTCTACTTGACTTGGCTAAAACTCAATTAAAATCGAAGGTATATTTTAATTTGATTGGGGCGTCGCGTCGTTATTTGATTTGATTTGATTTTGTTTTTTTTTCAATTTTATTTGCGTATCGGGGGCAGGGGGAATTTTTACAATCTTAAAGCTATAAGTTCAAAAGGTGGAAATCAAGTATTTGAATATGTAGCTCTGTTTATATGATGATTGATTCGTATCGCTATCAAGTATTATTATTATTTTTATAGTAGTTGACCATGAAAACGAAAGCTGAAGCTGACCTTGTACAATTGTACCAAAATAGGAGTATTTATAAAGTTGAATAACTTATTTATAATATCTGTGGTTTAATGTTTACTCAAAATAAAAAACAAAACAAGTTTATTTTATCTTTTATTTAAAAATAGAAGAAAAGTTGTCGCGTTCTAAAGCTGGGGATACTTTGTTTTTCATATTATGTCACTTTGGTAAAATTATTTCTTGACAATCATTTGTTTATGTCATTGATATTCATGCAGTTAAGCTGAAGCTTTCACTTAATGGCTGAATCACAAACACGCTCCAGCTTCGGCTTCACCTGACGTTTACGAGTTCAGGCATAGGAATTCAATGCATGCTATCACAATGGAGGTTCGACCTCACGTTTCGTTTGACAATCGTAAGGAAAAGAACGTAATGTAGCGTAATGTGACTCCAAACGGAAGTCACTTGCTTTGTCTGACAGCTCAACAGCTATAAAAAAAAATGTCAACAAACAAAATATTTGCTCTTTGGAGGGATGAAATAATAGAAATGTCATTCAAAGCAACCGAAGCTAAAGCGTGTTTGTGATTCAGCCATAAACTTCATGTTTATACTATCTTCTAAATATCTATCACTAACGATCAAAAACGAGATCTGCTAAATATTTTTAGGCCCAAGTAATTCCAAGTATAAGCACAACAAACAGTGTAAGAAGAGCCATTAGTCTGTGTTTGAAGAAATTTCATGTTTTTTTGACATTTGTTTGACACTAGCAAAAATAGTGTGGATGAGCTTTAAATGAGATGGGAAAATTTCAAAAGTCAGTTGATTGAAATTCGAATTCATAAGATAGAGAGAAAAGATCAAATTGCCGAAGCTACTCATTTATGCATTATAGGAAATTCGAGAAATTCAGATGTGAAGATTATAGTAAGAACGAAAATAATGCCTGGATACAAGAGCGCAAAAAGGAATTAATTCCCAAAAGAAAACGGATGATTTTTAGAAAAAAGGAAAGGGATTGAAAAAAATGCCAAGTGTCGCCTTTTTCCCCATTTGCAGATATGAGTTTTGCGTTAAAAATCATGTTTCTTTCTCAAAACGTTCTCCTTCTGTCAGTCATTTTCAGTTCTTTTACCGGCGAGGTAGAAAGTATACAACAAATTTCCTTTTGTTTTGCTCGTGCTGTTTCAATTTGTTTCTTTTTTTAATTCAGTAGAAAAACAAAACAATTATTTAAGGCGCCAGTTATAGCTATTATTGGTTTTCATCATTGAAAACAAACATTGGAATTTTCTTGACAGGTCGTTTACAGCTATCATTAAAAATTTCTGTCATTGAACAAAATTTTCTGATTGAAATCCACCGATAAACTTTTACTGACAGAAATCGGTCATTGGAATTGTGTGGAATTGGAACACAAATCAGTGGAACGATTCGTTTCACTTTTGAACACAAAAGTATCAGCTGTTCAGAAAAATGAATTTCCTTCCGAAAAATAGAAAAATACTTTTTAGAGGAAAACAAATGCGCAATTACACTTTTTTTCCCTTAAAAAATTCTTTGGGTGATATCCGATCGATCGATTACTTTCGTCAGTAAATATAACCTGGCCCCAAAACGTATTTTCTTTCCCTAGGTGTGTTATTAGTCTTTCCAATGAATGGCTTTTTCCGGCACACTCTACCATTACACCATTTCTGATTAAAAGGTTTCTAATTGTTTGGGGTGAGATACCAATTCCATCACTAGCTTTTAACTTTCCTGCTAAAACTGGGGCACTTTGCTTGGGATCCTTTGCTATACTCCTCAACAATCTTCTCTCAATACGATGATCAATCTTTTTTGGACCGCCTGATCTTGGTTTGCAATTGTTATATTAAATTTTTTTTGTCCAATTGTACAATGTCCAATTTCATTTCCTTGACTGAAAAGGAAGTATTTTAGCTGAAATATTATTTAGAATACAAAAACTTACTAAAGAAACAAAAAAAAGTGATCAAGAATCATTCAACGCCAATTATACCAAAACAAACATTCGAAAATAAAAAGCTTTCCCATAGGGACGGGTTGATTTTGACAGCTCGTGGTGGCTATATTGTTTTCTTTACTTTCTGTCGAATATCTTCCTTTTTTTAATCAGCCACTAAAGTTACAACGATGCACGCATTGTGCCCTTTTTATCGGGTCCTCTAAGTCGACAATTCAACGTTTGGTGGTTCATTGAGCCATTAGTTCCATTTTTGCATGAATATGGGTACGTGAATAAGGGAAAATTCTCGGATTTGGAACGACACTAATCCATGCGTGATTTTCAAGGTGCCAAGGCATCCAAATATAGTTACTGTTTGGCTTGGATTTTCGGTCGGTTGCGTCATCGGTCCGTACTTCTTCAAAATTACTGTGTAGGCCATCACCGTCAACGGGGATCTTTGGAACTTCCTTGTTCCAATTCTATGTGAATAAGCCGCAAACTACCGTGATATTCAATGACAACAAAACCGATGCTAGCGGTCAAGTTCAGTCTGATTTATGTGTCAAAGTCATAGAAAATTGCACCTTTCCAATACACGCTACTGCATTTCACACTTAATGTCACTGACAGGGTTGTCAAAAAATGATGTAACCTTGTTTTATAAACTTTACATAGGAAGTTATTGTAATGTCGAATTTTCAAATTTTGTCGAAGATTTAAGGTCCCTAGAATCTAAATAAATGATTTTTAGCGGGATGTTTTTTTGGTCGTCCATATTTCAAGAATCAGTAGAGATATCGACTTCAAATAAACTTTGTTATAGAAATAATAACACAGAAAGATGGTTAACCCAAAATATCTCACGAAAAAATAACGCTAACATTACTAAAAGTTTGCAAAAATGGATTTCGACTTCAATTAATTTCTAAAAATTAAAGACATTGCGTTACATGCAAAAAGATGAGTTCAAGCTCTTTACTCACTTTTCTGAAAACTTTCTTAGAGTGGTATGCAAAATACAGATGCCGAGATCGATCTTAAGCTGTGAGTTCGAACTCAAAGTGTTGAGATCGATCTTTCGACTAAAGCTCTATGTGAGAAAGTTGTAGTTTTGATATGCAAAAATATGAGCAAACGCTCGATTGCATGAGATCGATCTCAAAAATTGTTGAGGTTGGGTGTTGTCTTACTAAGTCGATAAGACTCTATCAAAATGGACGAGTTTCTGAATAATTTATAGATCAAGTGCAACAGGGCTGCAATTATTGACAGATGAGTTTTTGGATCCAACCCTGAAAACACGAGGTGGTGATTTGACTCATCAAGAAAAAATGAGGATTTTTCTACGTTATGTAGGAGATCCTGGATTTCAAAGTGGTTTTGGTAAAGACATTGGTGTCAATCAATCACCAATATCTAGGGTGGCAAGTCGCAAGTCGCATATGATTGGATCATATTCCCACACACTTCTGAACAAATAGAAGAAGTGCAAAGGTTAAGGAGCAGTAAGTATGAGTTTCCTTACGCCATTGGTACTCTGGATTGTATACATGTGCGGCGTATAAGGAAACCACTCTATCACCACGAAAAAAACGACAACCGCAACGCGGATGAAAAAAGCATCAAAATAAGCTTTTCTTTTTCCCAGTCTTTAAGAATTATTTTTTTTTTTCGTTCTTTGAAAATCTACTTTGCTTTTAAAGCGGACCTTCATATTTGACACTTTTTTGTATTTTTTGTTTTCACTTAAGTCCTCATCAAATTTGTTTTTAAATGCTTCTATGGTTTTAAGAATAGCATAGCATCTCTTTTTCTTGCCTTTAAAACTGGTAACTGCGACTTCTAAAGTAAAACTTTATTTAGTTCCAGTTACTAGAAATTCACAACTTCTATTTTTCTTCTTGACTCGAGTGACCGCACAGAAATTGCTGTTTTAACTACTTCAAGTGCATACAAAGAGCTTTGAGATCGTTCTAATTTCACTGAGTCAGAACTGAGAACATACAAAAATGAGTCCGAGTCGGAGTCTGCTTGATCGATCTCACATGCGATTTCTGACTCTAGGAACATTCTCATCTTTTATCATATAACCCATTGTTTTTAAACTAATTTCATCTTATAGAAAATATTGTTTACGATAATAAGTAAATTTTAATTAAAAAACCCGGCAGTCATTTTTTCATAAAAAATAAAATCTATCAAAAGTAGTACGCAAAATCGGTAAAAATTGATGCTCGGTTCTTGATATCTCGTGAATAAATGCTGGTTTTGACTTCAATATCAAACCATTCTGTGCTAAATTTTATTAGAAAAATTCAATCTGTTTTTGTTTATAAATAAGATATAAAAACAATAACAATAGATTTCTGTAGTATTTCAAAATACGGAAAATATTGTTGGTAATTTGTATTTCTCTTAGAATAATTCAACTGACAACTTATTTAATAAAATACGAAAACCTACAAATCTTCTAAGCAAGACAAATCGACAGACGGGATGGAAAGTTATCAGTGTGGGTCGCATCACAGCCTCTTTATCAATTTTAAAATCAATTCGACTTTACTGGAAAATCCTTTATTTATGCCTCCCTTCGTCACATGACTGTGAACAAAAGTGCACTAGGACTAGGACCTGGAAGATTTTGGGCGCACGCTACTCAAGGATTAACCGTTGTATCGATTTCATTCGCATAACTTGATACACTTACACACTTAAACCTTAAAACCCTATCTTAAAAAAAATTAAAAAATTGGCCAAACTGCCAGAAATACACAAAATAAAACTACTCACTCAGTTGAATAAATAAATTGCAAATTATACCGCCAAACACCTAAAATAAAAAATGCACTTCCTTATTAACACAACGGATACGGACCGCTAGACTCGATCCAATAATTGTCTGAAACAAATTTAATTAAACTCAAATTTTAAAAACTAAATCACTACAAACTTAAGACCTAATTTTTCTTAAAAATTTAACTTTAATGCACATTCATTATTTTAACCCTTCTCTTTTACTTCACAATTAAAATATACGCGTTGAAACAGATTATCTATTTTGTCGACACGATCCAATCACCAAAGAGACCGATTTCAAATTTTAAAATATAACCGCCATTCTACCAACCAACCAACACAGACCACTTGAAAAACAACCGACCGAGTGTACACGACCGTGGGTAAGGAAAATAAAGCAATTTATTAGGATTCACATTTTTCGAAAGAAAACACTTAACTTGGAAAATAACTGATATTTTTTTAAATAAACTTAAACTTTATTATTTAGTTAATACTTTGCTTAGCTTTTTACCACCGCACATTGAAATTAGGTATTTTAATTTATTTTTAATTCGAGACGATCGCGAGCACAAGAATTTAACAAACTGCTACTGTTTAACTGTTCTGCCGATTACCATAGAAAAATAACAAAAAGAAGGCTGACTTTCTGAATGCAAATTAAATGGTGTCATGGCAATGGCGGTTTATATGCATTTGATGCATTGTACCAGAGATTGTGCATTTTAGGGATGGTAAACTATGAAATGACGGGGATTTTGGGTTGAAATGCATGGATTTTAGAATTTTCGATTGAAGGTGAACTAATACCCTGATTACAAGAGTGGATTAAGAAATCGAAAGATGAATGGTAGATTGAATTAAAATAGAATCATAGTAACATCGTTTGTACAAAATATTTTATAGAAATGACGATGGGATAACTTTATAGTATTGTCTTTTGTTTTGATTAATATTGTTTTGCAATAAACCAAATTGTTTTTCAATTAACTTCGAAGAGTTTGCAATCAGTAAATGAAGCTTAAGCTGTTTTTCAAGAAAATCGAAACGTTGACCCAATTAAGTGTGTCAATTGGATTTTTTTATAACTTTACCGAAGTAAAAAGAATTTATAATATAAATAAATATTTTTCTTACAAAATTGAATAGACGTCAAAAACGTTATTTAATTTGAAGAATTTTTCAGTAAATGTCAGATTAGGGTCAGTAACTATCTTTTTCCAGGAAATGGCAAATCCTCCATGACTCACTCTTGCCATGCTTTTCAAATTAACCGTTTGGGTTCGGCATACAAATTGTAGTCGCTTCCATTCCTGACGTTCTTAGCACATAAAGACAATAGTTGAGAGTTTAAAGTCACTAGGCCTTGGTTTTCCACTAGTTGTTGAGTCTCAAAACATCCCTTCAAAACTGATTACTGGCGTGACGACTACTCCAAGGACGAGGAAGACTTACTCATAGTTCGTAATAACGTTTCCAAGGGATGCGTCTTCGAACTCGTCGCCACAAATATGTTCGATGCTTCCGCTTACTACCTGGAGAAAGACTTTCTGGTAACTCCGTTCAATTACAAGGGTTTGGGAGATATGAGAAAGTCGATAAGTTTATTTGTGGAGGAGAATAAGTATAAAAGAAAATTTATGACGTCGCAGCGGACTAGGAAAATTTGGGCCAAAACATTCCACAATGTGGGAATCGTTGTTTCAGTGAATGAATCTTGATGAACAGCCTGCTGACATCAAAAAGATCTTCAGTGCATTGGACAAACCAAGCGAGTTCTCAAAGGTAGAAGCCAAAGAAATAGTGATGGAGAAATTGCAGACCATCGTAACAGCTTCAGTGATCGTTTTGAATGAGTGTGATTTTGGTACGAATCTGGAACTAGGAATTGACCTTTTCTGCTCCGGCCATAAGGACCTACACCAAATCGTTCAGAATCTTCTCAATCCCGCCTATAAGTTGCTTGGATGGCCACAATATATGGCGATTCTGAAGGCACATTCGGCCAACAGAAGCAATAGTCATAAGCTCAGTATTTTGGATTGAATTTGTCGTGAGCCTATTTCAACCGTCCCCAGAACGACAGTGACGTTAAAATCAATTTGAATTGGTTCATTTTATTTACACAAATAATTTGAGAAAAACAAAACTTTTTACTCAATATATTTTTCCATCAATACAAAATTTGACAGCCGGTGTTAAACAAATTTAAATGTCAAATAAAAACGTGTTTGGTGTAAACGATTTTCGGGTTTTCGAAAACATTTTGCCGAAAACCCGGTTTTGGGTTTGGTCTGAAAAGGCAATACCTTTAGTTACTATTTGACATTTTTTAGGTTTTATAACAATTTTTTTAAACTTTATCTAAATTTTCTTTTGATTGTGTGGTTTATGCAACTTTGGTGAAATTAAAAAATTCAAAATGTCAAAATATACGTACATGGCTGGTTATTCTGATTTTTAAGCAGTTCAACGGAAGATTTCTTTTAAATTAATCAAAAACCAAGCTTTCATAATATTAAGGGAGATGTCAAAAAAAGATCTGCGAATTTAGCACTACGATTATTTTATTAACATCTTTCGTATAGTTATTGTCGAATCACAATTTTTTGATGATTCAAGCAAACAAACCTTTTCAAAATTCAGAAGTAAATGTATGTTTCCATCAGATTTGAGTTAAGTTAATAGTTTGTACGCTTGCAAATTTAAATTTGTATCAAGTTTTGATATTGCAAGCCTCTTTTTGACTTTTAAATGTCAAACTAATTTATTTTTATCCGTATTTTAAAGAAGATTATCAGAATTTGATTAATGATTCAAACAAACAAACCTTTTTAAAACTCAGAAGTAAATCTATGTTTCCACCAGATTTGAGGTTATCTATTGGTTTGTACACTAGAAAATTTAAATTTGTATCAAGTTTTGACATTACAAGCCTCTTGTTGACGTTTAAATGTCAAAAATATTTATTTTTTACCCGTAATTTACCGAGAATTTGTATCGGCACCATAAGGTGATAAATTATCCCACTCATTTATTTATACCATAGAGATAGCAAACTTTACTTGTCATTTATTTCTTAATGGTGAAACTCATATAAATTGCGTTTAGCACACAAGTTTTTAAATAGATTTTGTTAAAATTTAAACATACAGAATCCGTTTTTTTGATGGTATGACAAGTCTAGTAGGTTTAAAGTAAACTTGGGGTAGTTTTATGATAAATTTATCTAAGAAGTATATTAGAAGGTCAGTATTGGTGGGATAATTTCAATATTAAAAAATTAGCTTAAGCATTTAATGAAATAAGAAATCCAGCATGCTTCACAAAACAGTTTCTACGTCCCACCACCTTTAAGTTTGTATTTGTCTTACGTCAGCTTCATATGTGAATGTCAAACTAGAAATTTGTTCATACTATTTATGAAGATTTTTTTTTAATACATTTTCTAATGCAAAATTTAACTTAACTTAAATATAATAAGAAAAATATGACATTTCATGATTTTGACGTTTATACTTTCTTGTATCATTTTAAATGTGTAAAATTTCTGACTGGCTTTTTGAAAGAACTCTCGGATCCTGCATAGCATTTAAATTCAAACAAACCCAATTCAGTTCTGATATACTCGAACATATTCGTGCAGACTTCAAAGAACTTTGCCGCGTTTTTTGTCTGCTTAAACTTTCGCAACAATAACCCATGCACTCAAAAATGGCTTCATTTTCAGAAGGTGGAACTGCCGTTCTGAAACCTTGATAGCACTTCCATAACGTGTTCCAGGTCATTACTGTTTGTTTTAAACCTAATTGACATTCTGGTTGTTATCAACTGTCAGCTGTCAACAATCAATTTACACCCTACATTTTGTACCTAATTCACACGTAGAAATTATCCTCTCAGATAAACTTAATTCAAAAATTAAATTTTATCTCTCTTCTCCCAAATTACACTAGTGTGTTTTTGTAATCACTTAAGTTGAAAAAAAAGTTTGTTAGTTATCGTTAGTTATTCAAAATTAGTCACTCCCTACATTATAATCGGATATCATTATAGAAAACTAAGCAACAGAAAAAAACACCTCCCATCCAATACTCAACATTTGAATGAAATGTTTATCAAATAACGTTATTTTTTCCCCAAATGATAAGGAATATAATAGAAGAAAACAAGACAAAAAAATATAACAACAAAAAATCACACCGTAGAGTCTCATTTTGTTTATAGTGCGCAATGACGCCCCACAAAGGCGTGAATTTGAGCTAAACTATTTGACATGTTAGCTGCACATGCAAATGTTTTTTTTTTAAGTTTTCTTTTGTTTCATTGTCTGATTGTTTGGACGACAAAAACAACAAACAAAAAAGCAAAAAAAAACTTTAACGTAAGTTTACTTATCGGGTTTTGACATACAAACTGATATAATTATACAAAATGTAGCGTTCTTTTTTTAGAGTTCACTTTTTGTTTGTTACCTTTGGCGTTTCGTTTATCCATCAAAGAAATAAACATTTTGACATTAGCGTTAGACGTTTAAACTGTATGACGTACACTGTCCCGAATGTAGGCAGCCCCTTAAACTCCTGTAGTTGAATTTAGTGGCATTTAGCTCTAAGCTGACTCGTATACACTTCGTTTTGTGTGTTTAATTTGCATAACTTTCGATAATTGAAATTAATTAGTGATAGGGGAACGAAGGTAGAATGTTTGTTTAGTTTTTTTTTTGTTTTTAACTCTAGCTAAACAACTGCTGGTTCATGCGGTGCGACAAGCAGGTTAATATACTTGTATTATTATGTTTTCTTTTGTATAGTGGAATATGCAGGTATGAGGTGTACATAGGTATAGTTTAATGGACTGATAAAAAACTATCGCTGATATTGCAAAGTTACCACAAACTTGGAAATATAAATTGTAATTACAAAATAAATAAAAAAAGAAACACAAAAAAGATAAGAGGGCAATTACATAGGAAGGTATTATGCTGATTCCAGGTTCATAAAATGAAATAAAAATAAATTAAAATAGTCGTCTGGGTCGCAAGTATGGTGTACACAATTTTTCCTACCAACATAAATGGCTCGAGGGTTTTTACCTAAACATATTTTGAAAGGACAACATTTTTGAAGAAATAAAAATTATCGAAATACCTTCGCCTATTAGGGTGGACCAAAAAGAACAAATACATATTTGAGCATGAACAAAATGAAGTTTTATATTTGTCATTTTCAGATTCTATATAGTCTGACATCTAATTGACAATTTTCTTGGATGTTGACTGAAAGAGCTTTTGCATCGAATACACCTTTTTCTTTAAGCTATTGTTTAATGATAAATTAACAACCGCTGTAGCACAAGCTGTCACAAACATCGATAATATGGTAGCGAAAGCTGAACGAACCCAATTGGTCGGTCTCTTACAAGTTTTGAACTTATCCACAGAAATGTCAAAATGTAACGGCAAAACGACTAGAAAAGAATGCATTATTTTCTCCTGACGCAATTAAACGAACCTATTGTCATATTGATTACCGCAACTGTCATATTGACTACCGCAATTGTCTAATTGTCTACCGCAGTTTGATTACCGTACTTTTCATATTGACTGCACAATTGTCATATACCCAGTTTGATTAACGGAGTTTTAATTTATTTCAACTTAAGTTGTAATATTGACTGCCGCAGTTGTTCTACCGGCTACCGCAGTTGTCATATTGCATTTGTCAAATTGACTGGCGCGATAGTCATATTAATTACCGGAGTTTCAATTTCTGTCAACCAAAAATGTAATGTTGGTCACCGCAGTTGTCATATTTACTAGCGTACTTGTCATATTGACTGCGCAACTGTCATATTGACAACCGCCGTTTTAATTACCGGAGTTTTAATTTATTTCAACTAAAGTTTTATTAATGGCTGCCGCAGTTGTCCTACCGGCTACCACAGTTGTCATATTGAATTTGTCAAATTGACTGGTGCGATAGTCATTTTAATTACCGGAGTTTCAATTTCTTTCAACCAAAAATGTAATATTGGTTACCGCAGTTGTCATATTGACTACCATACTTGTCATATTGACTGCGCAACTGTCATATTGACAAACGCAGTTTCATTACCGGAGTTTCAATTTCTGTCAACCAAAGATGTAATACTGTCTACCGTAGTTGTCATATTGACTACCAAATTGTAAACAATTTCGGTACCCAAATTTGACCACCGAAAATTGTCCTACTGACTACCGCTATCGTTGGCTGAAACTTAACTATTTAAGAGTGTATTTTAATACCAAAATAGTCAAGAGGATGACTTAAAAATAAAATTTGGGCAGTTTATGTTTCTAAGAATTTTCTAAATCCGATTGACAGAGCAGAAGAATGAAATATAAACACTATTCACTTTTCATTCTCACTTAAAGCAATCAAATTAGTTTTGCACTTCTTTTCTCCTTTTAGAATTTTGCGCTGGAGAATTCTTGAAAAATCAAATCATAAAACTTCTATTCTCAGATTTTTGACAACAAAGAGAGAGAGAGAGAGAGAAATGTTGTTTAGATTTCTAAGAATATAGAAATCTCTAGGATCTTTGAAATATAAACTGACTTATTCAATATTTTTGACGTTTTTAAATGTCATGTTTTAAATGTCATCTTAAACCTTCATTTTAAGAGAAATCATCTTGGAATGAAAAACAGATGAACATTTAATGATGCAATCCAAAATGTATACCTTTGGTTTAAAATTAATGTATAATTTATTGATTTGCAGAAAACTTAAATTTAAATAGTGGCTATGTTCATGAATGGTACAATCGTAATATAAGCCACGAAAAAGACATTTAGGTGAAGAATAAAATTTAAATTGATTTTATTATGGAGAAATGTGGAAATTTTAAGAATAGCTTAAGAATAACAGCAACCAATTTGTATTATTTTTTTTCTTATACAAACGTCAGATGATACTCAATATTCAATACTACACTTTTATGTTGAAACAAATTTTACAAACAATGAAAGCTTTTTGAAAACGTATATGAATTAGATTCCATGTGAACTGTCAAACCTTAATTTATAACCTTGAGGGGTTGAACGCATTTTTTTTAAATTGAACTTCCCCATTCGACAGTGCGGAGTCACAAAATTGCAATTAAAGTGCTGTTCGAAAAGTTGAACCATTTCGCTATTGCTTTTTGACATTTGTGTGGGTTTCTATTTGTTTGACAGCAATATGCTAGCAATAACGCAATAAATATTATCTGACAAAGCGTCAACTGTCTCGGGATTATTTCTTCTTAGGGAAGTAACTTCCCATAACCCCACAAAAAAAAGTCCATTGGTGTTAAATCAAAAAATCTTAAAGGCCAATCCACAGTCAATAGACGTGTGATATAATGCGCTCACCAAAAATGTTTTTCAATAAATTGATTGTTTCGATACGTCGAGCAAATCGAACTATAATGTTGGTATAATTTGTACGATTTGAAAACGTTGTTCAAACGTTATTCTATTCGTTATGAAGTGGCAAACCAATCTGAGTATAAATCAAGTGACAGCTGTCAAATAAACCAACTCCCTTAATATATCCTTAAAAATATGTTTGATATCCTTAGTTCCATTTAAAAAACTGGCATAACATTTTCAAAACATTCTGTTCTGTATCTGTAATAATGCTTTTCGAAATAAATTGTTAAATTTTAAAATGATTACAAAATAATTATCGGAAATCACATGCAATGTTATTTTATTATCAATTATCGAAGTAATTACGTGAGTTTTAGGCCCAACTTAAAACCCATGATATCAGCTCAAAAATAAAAACAAAATATTGCACTTTTCTTTTCGTTTTAAATTCTATACAAATTATCTTCACGTTTTTTTTTTTTTTTGTTATTCTTTGTCATGAGTTTATTTATAATCTTCATTTTCAATTTCAGGAAATGACTTTTTCTCATCCGGATGTTGATAAAAATGTCTTCATTTATATAGCTACCTGACTTAATGTGCAATAAAAGACGAAAAAAAAGAAAAAGTAATTTAAAACAATTTACCAGACGAGACACAAAAATTCGTCACACACAATATACAATATGTCTTACTTATGTTCTAAATGGAATTCAAAACAAAAATATACAAAACAGACCCTTACTAATTAGCTGTAGGCCGGCCGCAAGCTATCAACCGGTGGCTTCACACCGGGTTGAGTTATTTTCTAATTGATGTTGCTACTCCTACTTCATCTACTGACTTTTTATACCTACAACCATATTTTTTTATTTTTGTAAGTATGTATTTTAAAATTCATTGAGAAAATACATTTTTGTTTAGCAGTTTGAGTTCAACTTCTTAGACAGAGGCGATCTTTTTTGGGACATAGCTCAGCAGGGGTCGTAAGGTCACTGATTTGTTTTGTCGAACCTTTTTCAACCATAAATACAAACTATAAAGGGCCAATAAAATTTAATAGGTCGTATAGTTCAGGTACATGGACAAAGAAGATACTTCCTTCCTGTTTCATCTCCTGTCATGTATATTGTTTTGTATTGTATTTTATAGACATATTTTATTGAGGATGACCAATTTCCTAATTGCCATCAGAATAAGAACGGAATCTGCAATAATTTGCACCTAGCTGTCATTAAGATCGAAATTTATATTTAACCACAATTAAATTCGAAATCGAAACACCAAGTTCAAATAGGTTTCAATTTCCAAATTTTTTGGCAAATAAGTTGAATGGTCTTTTTGGGTTGATTTTTTAAAAAATATTTCACATAAAAACAATCAAAATATAATGAAGACGTGTCTTTTTAAGACATCTATTAAAAAATTCACGTTTTGTGGAAAACATGCCTAGAAAGAAAATCCTAAATTGATTTTATATAAAGACGACTCTTGGATTCAGATTTTTTCGCCCAATTTTCGACTCGATTCAGTTTCTTAAGATCGATCATATTGAATCAATCTCATTTCAACTTGACAGCTTTCAAAGATTTAAAGCGAGTTTGAAGGTTTCAGATCTCACCTTTTATAAATAATCATTTTGAACGAAATTAAGTAAATGTTAAATCGAGGCTTTAAGAGAAAAGGTTACTATTTTGAATTTCAATTTATTGCTGCAGCCGGAGTTATTAACTTATTTCGTATGCTTAATTTTTAAAGGAAGTATGAAATTTCTAATGAAATGTAGGCTTTTCCTACAGGAAAACACCCATTGGGTAGCTGTCACTTTTTTAGCTGTCATCGCAACGACGACGTATTGACATTAGAAACTTTCACAACAAACAATGCTAAAATAGTTTCCTGACTGTCTCGCAGAGGTGGTTACGATTTGCAGCGGAGATCTTGTGATTTAGTAGTTTTAGATTTTTTTTGTATGTGCCACATAAAATACTATATGGTCTGTGCTAAGGCTCTACAATCGATTCAACGTATTAAGAACGAAATTCTTGACATGAGCTCTCAAATATGCGTGAATATGGAAAAACTTATGAAATGTATATTTTGCTACGAAATTTTTAACGAAATAAGGAGTTTGACGATAAAATATTTCATTTCTAATATCCCGCTACTTACGGAACTGTCACTTTTAAGCTGTAATTTTTTGACGTTTGAAAGGTAAGGACTCCATGCTTAAATAACACAATTGAATTTTTAAATTCACAACGAAAATTGCGAATTTTTTTTTTTTTTTTTTTTTTTGAAGTCATAATTTGCAGTTATGGTAGTACCCGTGGCATGATGGTTAGTGCGTTGGACTGTCATGCAAGGGGTCTTGGGTTCAATCCCTGCCTGTGCCACCTTAATTAAAAAAAAAATAATGTTCGCGGGTACTGCCTCTTGCGAGGAATTGACAAATCCTTCAAGAGTAATTCTTGTCATGAAAAAGTGCTTTCTCAAACTAGCCGTTCGGATTCGGCATTAAACTGTAGGTCCCTTCCATTCCTGACAACAGTACTCGCACACAGGAATGGTTGAGAGTTGTAAGTCACTAGGCCCTGGTTCACAACGGACTGTTGCGCCACCCCATTTGATTTGAATTTGCAGTTATGAGAAAAAAGTTTCCTTACTGCAATCGTAGCCTTAGCGATTGGAAATAGCATACCTCTTTTTTTAAAAAGAAACTACGGATACAGTAATCAATATGTACCATTTGCAAACTGTGCTAAAATGGTCCGTTCATAAATTATTTTATTAATAAAAATAAATGCCATTTATTTTATAAATGGAAAAAAATTGACATTTAGTTTAAGGGTCTGTTCAAATCAAGAATGAGAAAAAGAAATTTAGAATTGATAAATAGTAGATTAATAGACACGAAATATATTTGATTGCAATACAATTAAATATATTTTGCGCATATACATTTCAATATTGTTTGTATAGAAAAAGTGCAGAATTAAGTAGTATTCACATGAGCGCGAACAACGAACGACGAATGAATTACAAAATGTGAGTTTATATACGTTTGAAAACATATTCCCACACAAATTCTAAACAAAACTATAACAATATTAGTTTCTATTTGATTTATGATGTATACTTTTACTTTTCAATATCATATATTAATAAATTTAAGAAAACAAATTTATTCGTCGCGAAAAAAATTTTAGTTGATACGAACTGTCAAACTTTATTCGCGTTCCACATTATCCATACTCGCAATAATCGCGCGTTCTTAACCTAAAAAATCATTCTTGTTTTGGTTTCGGCGGTGAATGGTGTTTGGCTGTGGTTCCTTGTCAAACTTCATTTTCAACGAATCAAAAAATCTCATGTGAAAGAAATGTCAAAATTGACGAATATTCATTCATTTGTTGGTCGTTGGCGGTACTCATGTGAATAGTGCTTTACTGTCAGATCAGAATATACAGTGAATCAAAACAAAAAAGTTGTTCTGTCAATTTAATTGTGTTTAAATGCAATTGAAAAATGCAACAAATAAAGTCCATTTTATAAAACCAAACAAAATTGTACATTTCAAAAATTCAATTAAAAAAGGACAACATTTATAAAAACTAACTGGTTTAGAACTTGGTAGACATTCGGCATTTGCAACCTCTTTGACGTTGAAAGAATATTTTTCTTCGTTCCATCTGGCGTAATTTCAAGCCATATCCTCTGTATAGCATTTTTAGATCTGGACTTTGAGGCAGATAAGGGAGTATTTTACTAACGTTATAATTAACAACCATTCTTTAACTGTCAAAGAGGCACGCTTTGGGTCATTGTCATGAACGAAACTAAAATTATCTCCAAGGTCCAAATTTGATTATGGAATTATAAAACTCTATCGTCTTTTTAAAAATGTAGACTTTGACATATTTTAAGAGTTTTTTGACATTTATGGCGGATGAATGTGGTTTGTGTGGATGAATTTGGAAAATCGTATTCCTATTAAGGTCTTCCGCTTTCTTCACTACCGACATTTTGGGAATACTTTAACTTATACTTTGTATAATTCTTACTATATAATTTGTATGGGTTTGTCACATCCTCTTGATTTTTGTTTGTATGAATAAATGACACACAGAATTGTGGAATGTGAGTTTTTCACATGAATTGCAGGAATTTGTCGTAAACTTTTCTTTTCTCCCCACAACTTAACAACAAATTTCATATCAAAAGAAGTTTTGTTTGTTTCCCTTTTTAAATTAGTTTTATAATTTTTTTTGACAGCAAAGAACAAATTAAACCTTTCTGGATAACGGTACTTTACAGTGCTGTAACTACATAGTGTACAAGTTTTTTTGGGGATTTAAAAAATTGACTTAATAAAATATTTCTGTCATTAAAATGTAAGATCGTATGTGGTTTTAGCTGTTTACCATTTTCTTATATATTTTCTCTATAAACAATTTTTTCTTGTTTGCCTTCGTTGATAAATCTTTTAAAACACAAATAGTGTGACCTTTCGTAAAATATCTTAAAATTAATTGGTAGTGTTTCGCAAAATATAAATCAACTAAAGCATCTTGCACATGATCTACCAACTGCGAATTGTGGATGTTCGCATATTTTGACTTTTCTTTCACATGAGCTTTATTTCTATTCGCAGACAGCGACGAATTGTCAATTTATAACTACCCTTTTCAACAAACAAAATAAGAGTTGTATAATTTTGAGGTTAAGTTGAGCGCGAACAATTTATTCGTTGCAGTGTGGATAGTATTTGGAACGCGAATAGAGGTTGACAGTTCGTAGCAACTACACTCGTTACTACCAAATTGTTTTTACAAAATTGTCTTGTTTTACAGAACAAAATGCAAATTTTATTATCCTAAAAATTAGTGTCAATTGGTTTCTTATAGTTTTTGAAATGTGTAAAATCACGTTTGTTCGGCTATTCGTTCATTTGTTGTTCGCTCTCATGTGCAAGGCACACTAATAGGAATATCCATATATTTTAACTGTCAGATAATACTAAGAAATGATTTTAGTAAAAAATCTTAAGTTGATTTTATATTCGATATTAAAAAGTAAAATCGCTTATGTCAACTTAAGATATTTTTACAAATTCTCATTTGATATATTGACTAAAGGTGTTTTATAAAAAATGTATAAATATAAAAAAGAACACAAAAAAAAACACAATAACGGTTTAAACGACCTAGGAAAATCCTGCTAAAGTTTTTTTGGAAAAAGCGCTTGAGTCAGGAAAACATTAAAAAATGTACACTTATCAAGATATCGTTCTTAAACAAACAAAGATTGCAAGTTAAAAATCCACTTTCGGAAAAACTATAAAAATAGACTTTTACCTTTCAAACACAAAATTTATTTAAAAAATGTAGGATTGTAGGTATTTTATTTTATATGGTTTTCAGGAAGTATTTCATTTTGGAAAAATGAATGCCACTTTTAAACAAAAATTAACTTATCAATTTATTTAAAAACATTTTCATACTCGCAAAGCAATATGGCAAATTATTTCTGTTGCCCAAAAGTTCAATAGTTGTTGTGGCCGCAGCTTTTAGGTTAGCCTTCTGAATTTCAAGAATTTCAAAGACATTGTGAACGTCAACCTACCAACCTCACTTTCTGTCTCTTTTAATATAATGTGTCACTTAAGAAAGAAATCACAATTATTAGCTCATAAACTTTTCAGTGAGGGCTAAAAAAGATAAAAGAACAGAAAAAAAACAATAAAAACTTTGAAACCAAAGATTTTTATCAAAACTTTTGTCGCCTTTTTGTTTTATATTTTCAACAACAATTGCGCGCCAACCGGTCACATTCCATAGTTATTGCTGATATTTGGTTGTGGTGACTCTACAATCTATCGGACCTCGGATGTGGTGTCACGTCACGTCACGTCATTGTGAATAAAACTTCCTAGTAATGAGTATTGAGTACTCTACACTTCTCGTGAGTCGTAAGTATTCCAAAAACAGTTGAACAAGACTCCTCAAGTAGATAGACAAATGGGTATCACCAAGCAATCGACAGTGGGAGTGGTGTTTCTTGGTCACCTATCACCTTACCTTTTATTTCTGAACCACAAATGAATAAAACAAAATAAAAACCTAAGCCTCTAATCGTACTTGCCTACGTCGCGTCGTTCGTCTATGGATATGCGTCCATGTGACAAATTCATAGTTTCAGTCACAGCAACAGCAAACTGACACCAGACATCACAAATTCATTTGTTATGTTTTTTGCCCAGTTACCGTTATACATAATTGCATTGAATTTATTATCGTGTCTGTCAGATTGATTTGACATAACGATTAATTGGATATTGGATTTGGTGTTCCTATCGTGTGTTTGATTTAAGGGGGAGGTAGGAGTTAGCTTTTGTTTAGTGGGAGCGGGAACGGCAGCCAAATAGACATATTTTAATTAATGTTTATTTTAATAATAGATAAGTGAGGGTTGTTTCTCATTTCTGGCTCTTTTTTTGTTTTTAATGTTGTTTTGATTTTCTATCTAATTTTTCCAATTTATTTATTTAATAATTCATAGAACTTGTGTACATACTTTTGAGTAATGGTTTCGGATTTGACTGCTTCCTTCTGGACATTATTGCCTCACTTCTTCTCAGGATGGATTCCTCCAGTCTACATGTAAAAAAGAGTTGTAATGTCCTTGATTCGTCAGTGTATCGAATTTGAATCTAATCCAATTTTATTTTCAAATAAATCCACAAAAACAGACAGAAAATGCCGGGTGCAAAACAAATAAACACTTTTTTTAAGAAGTTGGATTCACGTCAACGAAGAATTCCTTTCAATTTGAATTTATTCTTCTTTTTTTAAAACAAAACACCAAAAAACATTAACAAACAAAAATAAACACTTCGAATTTTTTGCTAAGAACACCTTAAAAGCAAAAAGGTTGTTTTAGGAAGTTTTCCATTTAAGGAATTCCATTTAAATATTTTTATTTCTAATTTTGCATTTATCTTAAAATTCAATCAATTCCAATTCCAAAAATAAAAAAAAAAACACAATCGTAAAAACGTTGAAAGTATAATTGGTCTTATTGGGAATATTTTATTATTATTGTGAACTAAATAAGATTTCGCCCACTTCGGTTAACAAAACGAACCACGACGGACGACAAAATTCTCACGACTGCGGCAATTCGAAAAAATCCAATCCAATGATAGCGATTTTGAGTGAAATTATTTAACGTCATTTTGCTGGCAGGGAATCTATGGGAATTTGGAACGAACCACTAAGGGAATTTTTGTTGTTTTTTAGTTTGACAGATGACAGACAATGTTTTGAGTGAGAATGATTTGGAATTGAAAACACAAACAACAATGGCAGGTATTTGTATTTTGTTGTGATAACAATCAAAACAAAAAATTTTACCGACTTTTTTTTAGCACACACACGACAAATAAATTGGGAAATATCGATGAGAAAATTGGGTAATTAAATAATTTGTTGAAAATTATCACTTGAGAATACTTTGGGTAATATTTTTTAATTCAGTAATAATTGTAGATATTTATGTTTATTATGTATTTTGATTCAAAGTTGTAAAAAGTTTTAATGTTGATTTTTTTGCAAGGCAGACAAACCGACGGCTGATTGTAGCAGGAAAACAAAAAGAAAAACAAAATTCACCGAAGAAAACGTCAAACAGTATGCAGTGAAGTTGGTGTGGGTTTGAAGAAAGACGAATGGAAACAAGGTAATAGATTTCTGTGTACATTTATTGACTAACGTTGCGAAAAGTTGACTGATAAGAAAACTTACTTTTTGAATTTTAATTTTGTGGAAAATCATTTATTTGTATGGATAACTTACTTAAAATGTGAAAGAAGATGAAGAAAATATTACAAGTCGTGGTTTGAAGTCTTTTTGATAAATAGTGATTTATCAAAAAGAAAATTTAAATTTCCGAAGTTAACGACTTATCTGTATGTTTGACGTTTGAGAGCTACTGTAGTGTAGTGTACAATTATTATTTTGTACTAGAAGAGTAAAGAATGCATTAAAGTTCAAGCGAATTTCAGTAGATGGCGCTATTGTTAAGTCGTTATTTTTTAAAAACAAGCATTTAATGAATTGATAATTGCTTCTTTTTTTATTTTAACAAACTTGAGCTGTAGTGGTAGGTTCATGAATGTTAAAATGCAGCAGGTATTCAAAATTTGTGTTCATAAATGTAAATACACCGCATTACTGCAGTCGGAAACTCTGTTCAAAAAAGCAGTCTGACAGCTGAAATGCGATCAAACCTGCAGTCATTTTATTTCTATTGCCGCTCTGCAGGAAAATGTCAGAACAAGATGAGTATTGAATTTTTATTAATTTTTTGGAAAAAAATAAAACGATTTGTTATTAATAAGTTGAAAAGAAATATTTATACTTCATAAAAATGAATGCATGAATGAATTTGTTTCATTGAAAACATTTCAAATAAGTCCTAATAAAACATTTGACATTTTAAAAGAATTTTGTTTAAAAACCAAAACTCGCGTACTCAAACAAATAACTTAATTATTTCTGTCATACTTTCTTATGTGCGCCTACTTTGATGACATTTATGAACTCGTTTTTGATATTGTATATTTTCCGCATTCTTCCAATAGGTTTTCTGTTCATAAATGCATTGCAGGAATTTTGGCGGCATGGCTTGTGCAACTAGTTGCATTTTTAAACTCACCCGTAATGTTTAGAATTTAGTAAGTCTTAGGCTTAAACAGCTGCAAATGTCAAAAACAAAAACTGTTAATTTTTCAGCTCAGACCAAGGGTAGAAAGAATGTCAAATAAAACGATTTTTTGTTACTGAAAGAGGTTTTTAACATTACGAAATGATTTTTTATTTTGTTATTTCTAAGCATGTACAAAAATCACTCCGAAAGCTTAATTTATAAAGTTTAAAATATGTTTTAACGCTGTTTAATAATATATTGATTATTAACTCTACCCCGGGGAAAGTTCGGGATGGGCTACAGCGTTTTAAAAGTGAAATACTGTTTGTACTTTAGTAAAAATCTGACGTTTACTTACTTATCTATATGAAAATTATGTTTTTCTAGACGTGTAGCTTTCAAGAAGAAATAAAACGCATGTAATTTTTTGCTTTATTATAAAGATAAGGGTAAGATAAGTACTCCAATAAATTCCTACCGAGGGTTTCAAATTTTGAGCACTTTTTGACCGTATGTCAGCTACTTCTGACAGCTGACACTTTTATTTTCAATTCATTATGCTTGTATTCAATCGTCTTAAGTAAGGAAAATCTCGAAGTATGCAGTGTTATCGTGGTAATGAAAGATGGTTTTCACTTTAAGGACTATTCACATGAAATCGACAAACGAATAAATGAATATTCGTATTTTATGACGTTTCTTTCACATGGTTTTTTATTTGGCATTACAGATGCACAACAAGGACAAGAATAAAAATTCTAGGTTTAAGGCCCTTGCACATGAGAGCGAACAACGATTGTGCTAACAAACGTCATTTTAGACGTTTAAAAAAAAATTTCAAACAAAAACGCATTTAATATAATTTAAACCAATTAATACTTATGTAAGGATAATAAAAATTGCATTTTGTTCTCTGAAACAAGACAATTTTTTAAAAACAATTTGGTAGTAACGAATTGCAGTGTGGTTGCTACGAACTGTCAAACTCTATTCACGTTGCACATACAATCCACACTGCAACAAATAAATTGTTCACGCTCAACTTGAACTAAAAACTATACCACTCTTGTTTTGTTTGTTGAAAAGGTTATTTATAAATTGACAATTCGTCGCTGTCTGCGAATAGAAATAAAGCTCATGTGAAAGAAAAGTCAAAATATGCGAATATCTACAGTTCGCAGTTCGCAGCTCATGTGCAAGATGCTTTAAGCATTATTCACATGAACACGATCAACGAATGAACGAATATTCGTCGATTTCGACATTTCTTTCACATGACAGTTTTTAATTCGTCGATTTTTGTAGGTTAAGTACGAGTGTGGATAATGTGGAACGCGAATAAAGTTTGACAGTTCGTAACAACTACATTTTTTTTTGCGACGAATAAATTTGTATTCTTAAATTAAGAAAAGAAACTATATTGCTATCGTTTTGTTAAGAATTTGTGTGGAAATATGGCTTCAAACTTATATAAACTCACATTTTGTTCGTCATTCGACGTTCGTTAGTCGCGCTCATGGAAATGCTGCTTTAAACGTTGTACACGCAGTTTTTTGACCATTGGCAAGTCGCTGTACAGCTAGTATAACTCCTGATTAAATCTTCTCCGACAGATGTTACTTGTGAATCGACTCTTTTTGATGACAGTCAATACTTCGTTTTGTCCTCAATAATGTCAAGACCCATTTTCTTCCCCTCAGACTGGACATTAGAGAAAGCACTCGTCACTGCTCGTTTGGTTCTTCCCATAATGTCGATGTCATCTGCATATGCAAGATATTGTGCGGATTTTTGAAAGATGGTGCCACTTGTACATGACAGCCACTACATGACAGCTCATTGCGTTGTTGAAGTCCTCTGGTGGTTTCGAAGGTTTCGGTCGTGTCTCTTCCAATTTTGACGCAGTAACGAGCATTTTCCAGCGTCATCCTGATAAGTCGTATCAGTTTGGTAGGGATACCAAAACTCAACATGGCACGGTATAGTTCGTTCCTGTCTACACTGTCATAAGGTGCTTTAAAATCGATGAAAAGATGGTGATTTTTGATGTTATGTTCTTGGGCTTTTTCCAGGATTTAGCGTAAAGTGAAAATTTGGTCGATGGTAGATTTTCCAGGCCTAAAGCCACACTGGTAAGGGCCAATTAGTTCGTCAGTAAATGGCTTCAAGCGTTCACATAATACGCTGGACAAGATCTTGTACGCGATGTTTAAAAGGCTAATGCCTCTGTAGTTGGCGCAGAGAAGGCGGTAACCTTTTTTATGGATCTCACAGATAGTGCTTAATTTCCACTCGTCGTGCATGCTTTCTTCGGACAAAATTTTAGTAACTATCTGTTGCATGCTTAAAAAGCTCCGCTTGCAGACCGTCATCACCGGCCGCTTTGTTCAACTATTCAGAGGTTTGGCTCCTTTAAAAAAAGTGAACAGTTTAGTTTCTCCACGTTTCACAACAAAAAACTGAGATCATTGACATATCTATTTGACATTTTATAAAGATATATTTTGACAGTTGGAAAACAAAATTGTTCTTTTTAAGATCCAGATCGAAATATGAACATGAACATAACGTCAACTTCTTGTTGATCCGAAAGTAGTATGTGCGTCTAGAACACAGAGTGCATTCTTTTGACACTTCTTAGTTAAAAAGAGAAAGAAGTGAGACAGATATATTTGTATTAGAAATAAGTGATCAATTTAAAGATAAGTTGAATGTATCGATGAGGTGTCAAACGAAAACTTAGTTCATGGTTGTTAAAACTCTTCTTCTCTTTAATGGAATTTTTGTAATTATTCTCAAAAAAGTCGCATTATTCTATCATTATAAACGTTAACGTGCATAATAAATTTTCAGCACCGCGGAATTTATGCAGACATTCAAAAAATGCATATGTAACGCAGAAATCCTTTTGTTTTATTATACCCAAAGCAGCATTTGTCCGTAAGAAAGAATACGAATATATCCTTTTTGCCACAATTCTCCATTAAAATTCGCTCAAGAATGAAAAAATTGTAATTAAGGAAATTAAATGCAAAAGAGGAAGGAATATATTCTTTATTTATACCACCCGCATGAATATACATTGCATATGTATATTGTATATAAAACCTTGGTAAGAATATTTTTATTTCGACCACATAAATATTATTTTACTGGACATTTGGAAATTATATATGGATAGAAAAAAAGTGGAATTTTATAGAACGAAAGGTTAGCAATACCACCGCATCACCGTATTCTGTATACGCGCATAGATTTTCCATATCCTGACAGTTACGGAAATAAAGTCTCCGGTAGAGAAAAAGGTTTATAAGTACGTATGTACCTTCGGCCAAACCAAAACTAATCCTTTTGAAATGTATGTATACGATATTCGTGTTTGGAATATATTTCTATTTTATTTAAAAGGAAGAATATACATATCCTGCTGCTGCGGCTGCATCCACTCCAAATAGACGATAAATTCCAATATAGGCAAAGGACTATACGACGTGTTATTGTGGTCGAATAAAAAATAAGTTATGTCACTGATATTTGGCTTACCTTTGCAAAATAATAATAAATTAGGAAGACTTCTGGTTCGCAAGGAATACCTGATGATGTTTCCTCTTTTATAGCATCAAATAGATTAAGAGAATTTCTTGAATTTCAAGAACTTTAAGTTTTTCAGAATTGAATAATAAAGTCTATCGTTTAATTACCAAACAAATAAGGACCACCCTAATCAAATTATTTCGGTGCTCAAACCTTTAACGTATAAAAGATCAACGAACTCCCAACCTTATTGACCATGTGGTTATCAAGACCAGGAGTACTTTCAGTCATTTATGCAGATATTCCTTATAAATCCTTAAAAAAATCTTAAATTCTAAAATAACACTAAACTTGGAGAAGTTTTAAGAGAGGACTCAGGCATTTAAACTGAGATCTTAAGTAAGTTGATAGACAGAATACATAAGCCTTAATTTTTTCACTTGTATATATTTTGTTGAATGATGCAAGTCTTTTGAGATATTTCTTCATTTTTTTAATTTACAAATTTTGGATTAAATTTGTATCTTAAAATGATGGTCGTTTAAAACCAAAACGTATATTTTTAGCTTTTTGCGCAGTTTTTTCTTTAACCAAATTTGCAGTGAGATGATCTCATAAAAGGCTTGTCTGTTAGTAATGTCTGATTTGGGCCATAGTCTTTTGATATAAAATAAGGTGTAAATGTGTCTAAATTTCTGAACGGATCCATAATGGCTGAGACACATATGTCTGAAACACAAACACGCTTCAGCTTCGGCTTCGCCTGACGTTTACGAGTTCTACCATAGGATTTCAATGCATGCTAACGCAATGAAGCTTCGACCTTACGTTTCATTTGACAATCGCAAGAAAATAACGTAATGTAACATAATGTGACTCCAAACAGAAGCTCTAGTTCAAATTTGCTGAATATTTGCTTTGTCTGACAGCTCAACTGCTGTAAAAAAATGTCAACAAACAAAATATTTGCCCTTTGGAGGGATGTAATAACAGAAATGTCATTCAAAGCAACCTCGAAGCAGTCCCACCGTAACGTAGACGAAGTTTTACATGTCATTTGAGAACACTCTTTTTTTCGGTGTAAAGTTGGCCATATACACGATCGAGTAAGGTTTCAAGACATTTTAGGAATTCGAGGAATAGGATATAAATACAACAATTGATAATCCAAATTAGGTCTAAATGGCTCAGCTGAGTACAATCACACGAGACATTTTGGCACTGTTGTTTAGCTACCTTTTAATTGTTATTTTTCCTGCTTACAGATCATAATATTGGACGACTTATTTTGAAGTCAGAACATTTTATTTTGCCAAATGGCTGCGTTCAGTCTCGTGTTGGATAGGGTATCTTGGATAGGTGGATTTTTAGATACCTTGTTGAACGAGTTGGATAGCTGTCAAAAAATAAACACAACTTTCAGGTGTTCACAAAAAGCAGAGAAACATTTAAGCTTTGAAGTCAAAATTGTTGTAAGATAGAACATATAATGGATAATTCAACTGACCTAGCAAATTGGTCGTCTACAAAACAAGATCAAAATAAACCAATTTTGAAGTTTAAAAAAATAGATCATAATAACGTTCTAAAATTAGGAGGCAAATAGCCTCTTCATCGTCTAAAAATACAAAAAGCTTCTTTAAATACAAAAAGCTAAAATCAATTTTCAAGTTTCTTAAAATTCAACCATGTGTTGAATCAGCTGTTAGAAATTCTTGAACACCTTTGGATTCCTTTTTGATGTCAGCTGTTTTTGATCAGCTATTATTTTACACGTAAAACACTTACAAAAAGGTATTCGGATACCCTATCTGACTGAGATTGAACGCAGCCAATGATATTATTTTGTTTGATTTTCAAATGTCTACCTCATTTTCCTTTCTTTTTTAACCATCAAGTGGAAACGAGATGGAATGAGAACACAATGATGAAATGTCAAAATGAATCGTCTAAAAATAGTTGAATATCGAAACCATCTTTAATTTCTCGAAATGTCACATTTAATTTGTGTGTTCAGTGTGAAGTTCATTTACAAAAATTTGACACTGTTAGAGTTAAGGAATAGAATTTACAAGAGACAGAAAACCACAGAGATTCTAAGCAAGGGAACAGATCTATTATTAAAACACATCTGTTCAAAGTCATTTCTTAGCCAAATTTCTCATTTTTGCTGTCAAATTTTGAGGTCAAAATACAGGATTTACTTGGTTAATTTTTGTTAAAGCCAATTCTCTGGGGTCTCTTTTTTCATTCACAATAATTAATTTTATGACGTTTGTTCTTCCAGACAAATCAACATCAAATAACACACTTTCTATTCCAAAATTTCATTATGTAAACTGTAAATATATGTATGTATGTACATATGTATGTAGATAAATACAAGAGTATCTTATGTTTGTTATTTGTTTTGTCTGTCAAATGAGACGTTTTGTTTGTTGTATGTGTATATATATAAATAAGAACTGACAGATAAAACATAGAAAATAAATAAATTAAGAAAAAAAGAACAATAGAATTAAGTTTTGTTTTGTTTTTATTTTTTTTTTCAATTTTTGAAACTTAAAACAATAAATGAATCCATATTGATTTGCATATGCAAAATAAAAATACAGGTTTTACCATCAGAAATACGTGACTAAACAGAGTTGTGAAACTGTAAATAATATAAATATGGGTGATGACTATTATAAAACTGGTACTTCTTTATGTTTCTGGGCAATTTCCGTTGTTTATTTTCCTCCTATTTACATATAACTACTTGTGAATAATTGAAACTTAGAACAATTAATAAATTATAATAAATGTCAGAACTTCCATTATTTCAAAGCTTTTTCTTAAGGTGTATACATGATTTAGTATGGCAAAAATAAAGATTTGTAAAACAAAAACATTTGCTCGGAAACAAATCGAGTTTCTGTTCAAAAATAATGTCATAATGTGAACGTGCCTCAATTTTTAAAAATGGTGTCAGCTACCATTTTCATATATTACTCAATTACTGCATTTATGTACATGTGATTTTAAAGAAACTTCTTGCTCTTAGATTCTTTGTAAACTTGAATCCAGTCGAAATTGGTTTGACTTAACTCGATCGCAGTTGAAAATCATTTTGCGAGGAAATCCTTTTTATTCTTTTTTTTCTATAAGAAATGAATGCAATGGAAATATATTATGGTCTACAGTTCAGTTCAACTCAATTCAAATAAAAAAATTAACGATTGCAGCGCTATATCCTTTTCATGAAATTTGACATGACTTTTTCGAACATATGCGGCTGAATGGCGTTGATAACTTCACGAACTTCATCTTTCTTGAAATAATTATGCAGCATTGGTTTAGTCCTTTTTTAATCTCAAAGCTGTCATGTTGAAAATAAACGTCGTCCACATTTCGCAGTATTGTTTATCTGTCAATTGTTGAAATGTGACAGCCTCAAAAGTGAAACGGACTATTTAAAATGCCTATATTTGTCTTAATTGAACAAGTAACAACAAGATCGGGATTTAACATTAGTGTCTTGTTACACTTTCTTACTCAATTACAGTATCATCAAAAATCTGTCTTCTCCTAGAATTTACTACTCCACTTTAAGCTTTTTATCTGTCACTTAAAGTCAAATTATATAGCTTAACACGGCGCTAGAATATTTTTTTGACTTCCGCAGGAAGTCATACAAACAGAGATGAAATTGTTCGATCTTGAGCTATCAGCTGATTTGTTGTTTTTCTAGTTTTTGGAAAAGTCGTGCAACTTCCGGAAAAGTCAAGTCTCTTAGACAAAGGCAGCTTGTCCAACAACTCTTTTCTTGTTTAAGTCTGAACTAAAAACTATCATCCGTTTTCTAAGAAATAAAGACGCTTAATTGAATTCGCCAGTAGCAAATAATTAAGAATATAAATCACCCTTCAACATCACAATTAAATCTTGGGGGAATATTATACTTTCATTCGTCAATTCAGAGTTGGAAAAAATTGTTTCGATACTCTCTTAACCTTAGTGCCCTGGTTGTCCTTTGCTGGCTTCGAATAAGATCCTTTGTAAGTGTAACCTTTTAACGATTTTGTTTAACCTTGATGTTTAAATATTGTAGACACGTGAGCTCCTAAGAGAGCAATAGCATGTTACAGACGGTTTTTTCTTTAATACATGCACATATGTCTATCTCAACTTCTCATTTGAAACCTATAACCGCGGAATAAAAACCATAATATGTCTTTGAGGTTTTTGCAGACATTCAAGGTTCTTGGTTAATTGGGGAGCGTGTTTTCACTTAGGATTTTCTTCTTCAGGGGTTTCACCTAAAGGCTGATAAAAACAAAATGAATGCTTTTAACTTATAAAATCCCAGCCTTATTTCTTTTTGAAAGAGTCCTCTGTGGTTTGAATAATATAAACTATAAGCTTGACTACTAAATTCTTTTACTACTTGGAACTTTCTGTTTAAATCGCTTACTTCATTAAAAGAACCTAAAATAACAAGAAACATATGGTAAATCTCGGTATGCAAGATATGTCATTATACATTTCTAAGAATCAACATCTGCATGTCTTCTATAAATATGAATTTTTTGCAAATACATTTTGTATCCTGAAAATATTATGCATGACTTCAATATCAACCGGAAAATAAAATATGGTCTAACTAGTTTACATAACACATCACATCCTTTTTTTCTGTGCCAAATGATGCTAACAATACCCCAAGCATCTATATTTAAATCTCCACCTCCATTATTCTTGAAATCCATAATGACGTATACCAATTACCACCCTCATACCATTGACGTACTTACAATCCATGTTATGACGTACTGCGCAGTTATGAAAAATAGATACATATCTGCCTCTACTCTACACCTTACCTAACCCAAACTTCATTCATGATGTTCCTCCGCAAAATGTTTGTATCCCAAAAAATGTGAACCTACGTCCATGTCCTACGGAGAATCCCATTTACTATTTTCATTCACGTACACACTCTCACTCTCTGGCATCACCCACTCAATTGGATTTTCTTTTATTTTTAAAGTTCAACCAACCAACAACCATTCAACCGCAACCTACATTATAACAATACACTTTGACATTTTAAAATCCTCACAAATCCGTCATCCGAATTCCTAGTTTTGACAGTAGGTAGATTTAATAATAATAATTTGCCTTCATTTTTTCGTTACTGAACTTTGAAATATTTTCCAAAGTTCATGTTTGTTTATGTGGATTTGTGGACCTAAATATAACCCCAGGGTCTATAAGCTATTCGATTACCAAGGTCAGACATTATAAAAAAAAGACACAGAAATTAAATAATAATATAATCCAAAAACAAATAAAATACAAAAAACAAACTAACATTTATTTTATTTTAAGACGCAAATAAATATAATAATAATAAACAATGCAAGATGTCAAAAAACCTACGCGTTCAGTGTGCTGGTTAATGTGTCTGAATATGAACTTTGATCTTTGAACACACCCAACAACAAAAACAAAATATATTAATATAAAAATGTCTGTACAATAAAAAACATCAACCAACAAAAAAGTGATGGATACAAATTTATAAAACTAACAATATTTTTTTGAGATAATATTTAAATTTTTTTTTTAAATTTTATCTGAATCTTCCGACTTTCAGTCTGTGTTCTTGAAAAAAAAGATACACAACAACAGGAATAATGAACTGTGTAGATAAAAAGAGAAAAGTATGCCATGTCATAAAAAGAAGCAGAGTTACCATATGTCATACATTTTTTATAACTGATGGGAAATACCCTAAAAATAAAGTTTTGTTAGTTAATTTGATGATGTTTAAATGTAAACGCGGGTTTAGCGAAAAAGTTCAACCACCTATCTCTTAAAAGTTTTGATTGAATTTTTCACTTTGGATGTGATGCTGTTTGTTATTTAAAATCTTGTCAACTGGTATCTGTCAATCATTCTGATGTGCAGTTCAATGTTAGTGGTTCTAAATTATAACCGTATTTCGAGAAAAAAAAATTAAATATACATAATTGTCTGTGAGGATTAGAAAAGGAGATAACCTTGAATACTTATTGTTGAGATTTTCAATTCGATGTTTTAATATCTTGGTCGAAATCGTAGGAAACATGACTTTCGATAAATTGGTTGCACTTCTCATCATCGATGTTTCGATTCCACAGAAGACAGTTGATTTGACATTTATCGTCAATTTTAATTTATGGACTTTGACATTACATGACTTTTGAGAAGATTAATTCATTTTATACTTAAATTAGTCTCGACGCTACTAATTTTTCATCAAATATAATGGCGCAAAATTTTAAACGATTTTGTAAAATATGTTAAAGTCATTTTTAGCAATTTACTAAGCTTTTTATTTTCTCACTATCTCTTGACAATTTGTTATAGTTGAAATCACAAAATTCTTACTTTAACTTTTTGAAATTTACTAAGTCCCTATGACATATCTACAGCTAATCTTATAAGAGCAATGGATTAATGGTCTACAGTTCAGAATTCCCATGGATAGCTCTGTTTATTTTCACGAACTGTCACTTTTTAGACATGTTCTGATTCCAGTTTTTTAATAAAATGGAATAAGCAATTAACTAGTTAGAAAAACGAATACAAATTTTGGAGTCGCTTTATAAATTGCAAAATATTTATATATGTATATAATATAATAAAAAAAACAATAGGTTCCTTAAAATTTTATGTCAGTATTCCTCCCAGGAATTGGAAGAAAAAAATTGTATTGTCTCTTTTTTATTTTCAAGTTAGAGTGCGATTAAATGATGAGAAAACAAAACAAGTTCCACTGAATGTCTTTCCAAATAAAGTTTCTTATTTGACTGATTTGACGTAGAATTCGAAGAGTTTCAACTTGGTGCGTACCGATATTTTGCCAGAGTTCCACACAGAAGAAAGGATTCCAAATGCACTACGGGCTTTGTTTATTCTACTGTTAACATCCAGGTCCGTTCCGCCATCGAGAGCTATAAAACTTCACAGATAATTAAACTGCTCGACCTCCTCTATGGTGTTAATCCTTAAGTCAGCCACCTCTCCATTCAATTGCAGCGAATGACACATGTGATTTAAGCCTGCCGTGTTGTTTGCCATGAGACATATATCGTCAGCATAATCAAACAGACTCCATTGGATACCGTGTCTTTCATTTGTACCCACCGTGGCAGTCATCACATCGTCACTCGCCAGCAAAAACAGAATCGGTGACAAGACATCTCCTTGTCTCACTCCTTGACGCACATCGAAGGAGTCGGAAAGCTGTCCATTGTGCAACACAAAATATACCTTGCGTTGTTGTACGATTCATTAATAACAGCGACAATTTTCTCAGGGATTCCTCGCGCAAAAAGCGATCTCCAGATGCATTCACTATTGACCCAATAAAACGCCTTCTCAAAATCTACAAACATTAGGTACTCAGATGATTGTTCGACTATGATTCGCAAGGTGTTGATGTGGTCGACGCACTATCGGCCACTGCGAAACCCCACTTAATGCCTATTGAGGGTAGACTCGATCCTGGACTTAATCCTCTCGAATAATAGTTGCCATTAACTTCGGAAAAACGGACATTCCCTTGGGTAAGTTTCACTCTCCCAGACAGCCTGCACGAATTTAAGCAAAATACGGGAAGCGTCTGCTTTTAGGAATTTTGCGGAAATACCATCAAGCCCAGCTTCTTTGTTTTTTTTTAGTTTAGAAGATGTATCGCATTATTTATCTCTGCACTTGTTGGGGGACTGGTGTATACCCCTAGAAGATCTGCCAATGTTGTTCAATTGTGGATTTAATTCTGCATTGTGGACATCATTTAGCAGCGCACAAAAGTGCTCCTTCCATCTTTGTAGCTGATCTTCTATGGGCACTAAAAGGTTGCCGTTCATATCTAACACGGCATGGTTAGTGTTAGTGCTGCTACGCTGTCCAACAATGTCCTTAGTGATTTTATACAGCTCCCTTGCGTCGATTCTTCCTGCAACATGTTCCGCATTTTCCGCAAGTTTTTCCACCCTTGTCCTATTGTCACGTCTCACACACCGCTGCACTGCCTTATGAGATGCTGTATACTCGCTTCGTAGAATTAATTTTTGCATCACTTTCTAAATTAATTCTAATTTTAATTGTTCTTCGATTTCTGATTTTGTCCCAGGTGTCTTGGGATATCCAGAAATCTCTAGCTCTTGTCTGTCTGGGTATAGTTTCAGTTCCAGCTTCCATGTAAGTGCTCTTAATTTGGCCCCACGAAGCATCTACCGATAAGCCAGTTAGGATCATTTAGAACGCTTGTGTTGAATCTTGGTCTCCTTGTCTCCTCTGAGCGACGCTGTACATCAGCTGTTCGTAAGCGAAGCAAATCCAGTAGCAAGTGATGGTCACTACCTGCATCAGCCTTTCTTTCGTTACAAATATCGCACATTGACTTCCTCCATTTTTTGCTGTATAATGAAGTGATCGATTTGATTTTAGGTTCGACCATCAAGAGATTCCCAAGTGATTTTGTGGCAGGTCTTGTGCGGATATAGAGAACCCCAATCACAAGTTGACGAGCGTTGCGGAAGTCGACAAGCACATTACCATTTTCGTTACGTTGACCTGAGCCACGCTTACCCGTAACTCGTTCGAGGCCTACGTTATCAGAACCAATTTTGGCATTAAAGCCCCCCATGATGATTATGATACCACCCCCTGGATCACTGTTGCACACCGAATTCAGATGAGTATAAAAAGAGGTCTTATCGTTCGCTAAAGCCTCATTCGTTGGAGCGTAGCATTGAAATTTGACAGTTCTTATATAAATTTACACTTGAAGAACATAAAATTCGAATCGTGTTCCATGCGCCACGAAAAAAATAATGTTTGAAGTAAATCTGCATTTTCCCATAGAAAATAAATCAGTCAGATCAGAAATCTCGGAGATCTAAGAAAAATAAATTGTTCTGTCATTTGTAATTTATAACTTCTTTAAATTGAAAATTTAAAGCTTCGGAAACTTAATTTATTTCAATGTTCAAGAGCAACAACTTATAGTGTTAAGCTGATGGGTTATAATTTTTGAAAGTATGATAAAATATTTACAACAACAGAAAATAAAAAACTAAACTTTATAATAAAGATAAGGGTTTATTTATTTTGTTTTTAGTTTTTTTTAAATTAAATGTTAAAGTCTTATGCCCGATTTCATAAACAACTTTTATACATTTAACAGGATTTTAAACTGTAAAATGGGATATTTTGGTTTTGCCAAACATTTTTAAAGTAAACAAGCTTTTAAACACCTTTTAAAACTTAATGCCCATTTTTGGCCCATTAAATTTTAAAAGTGTCATTAAAAAATTAATATGGCAGACTGACAGCTGATGTTTTTCTTTCCCACTATTTATAATATTTTATTTATGATTTTAATTTTTAGTTAGAATATTAGATTGGTCATCTTCGTTTGATGAAGAAGAACATCATATATGTATGTAGTTATTTGCCGTTCAAGACACACGATTACTCAAACGGTTGTTTTTGATTTGTTTACTCTGTTGTATTTTGAGATTCTTGTCATTTATTTCAACATAATAATGCTTTCTCATTTTTTCTTACACAATTCGCTTAATAGAAAGAAAAAAGGGATTTTATTTTTACAAAAATATTCCTGAAATTTCACACTTTTAAGCTTGGTGAAACTGAAAAAATTTAAAGGCCTGATAAAATTTAAAAAGCTCTAAGATAAAAGTGCTTTTAGTGTTTGTTTATGAAATCGGACATTAACATTATAAATGGCAAACCAAACCGAGTATAAAGAGTATAAATCAAGTGACAGCTGTCAAAAAAACCAACTCCGAAAAAAAGAACTTTCAGATTAAATACCACAGTTAAACCCCCGATATATTCACTACCACATATTTAAACATCATTCTGTTTCATTTTTTATTTTCAGTGGAATCCGCAGAAAATCCTTTTTAGCATGATTAAAAAAGGTTGTGGTCACCCATATTCATTAATCCAATTATATCCTTGGTGAATAATTTAGTACACATCGCTCTGGTCACCCCAAACCAATTAACTCAAACCTAAACAAAAAACAAACAGAGTACGAGCCTTCTGTACCATTACCATCTATAATTTAAGTGACAGCAGCGGAAACACGGTTAGGTGAGTTTGATTTTCACTAGGGCGTATACGTAACCTTTTTTTCTTCATATTTTCTGTTTTGTTTTTCCCTGTTATTTTTATTCAACTTTTGAAGCCGTATCGCATTTGAATATATATGAAGTGCAGGAAAAAAAAGGTCAAAGCACGTTGGACTCATCATCGATCCAATCCTCCAATTCAACTCCCACTCCACTCCTACTCCACTATACTAAAAAAAAAAACAAAAATCTATGTTCACAGCAGGCAGCAGGTTATAGCTCGCTGAGCTCTGGTGAAGCCCAATGACGTCATCTCCATTGTTTTGAAAATTGTCGGGTTTTCGTTTTGTTCACCAGACGCGATGATGTCATGAGCCCATGAAGCTACCTTCTTTTTTTAATATGGATCCATTGTTTCAGCGCGAAAATACGTACATACATATCCAAACGGACAAAAACAAAATGTATGATTACACAAAACATTTGTATTTGTGTATGTGATACATGTAATACTATGTGTGTGTGTGATAGTGATGGGAGAGGTGGGTTGGGTATACGGTTCTGCGGTATGATATAGAGCCGGAATAGGTAGGTTAGGTATGTTGGTAGGTATGTTTGATTGCTTTATGACTGTGAGTCTCAGCTCTCAGCCTGACCCAATAAAAAGATATTTTTGCTAAAAATAGCCGCTGCCACTTTCTATACATGAATTTTACTTCATACCTACATTCTTTTTGCTTTTCGGTGATGATTCTTATAAAAATATGCGCATTAAACTACATTTTTGGATGTAGGTAGGAATTTCTGAAGTTTCTGAGTAAACGTTATGAGTCTGCGAATGTTACACAAAATGTTGAGGTTCGGTTGAATATTGCATTTGTTGATTCTCTTTTACTGATGTTTTCTCTCAAATACGAATGTTTGGCGTGTATAGAAGAGTCATACGTTCGTAATATATTGACTTTTATTTCTATACATATAAATTTTTTAGGTCACCCGGATATTGTATTGTTTTGGTCTACTATTTTTGTTTGTTTGTTTTTATGCTTTTTTTAGGGCAGACAAGGGCGTTCTTTACCTGGTTGCAGACTGGACAGTATATATTTTTTTTGTTGATAAGGTTTCATTTTAAGGGGTGAATGACAAGAGAATGCGAGATAAAAAAATAACGATTTTTATAGACATTTTTTAGATAAGGGAAAATGACAGTAAATTACAAACAGTATGTGAACAGAGTGTTAACCTTCAAATTAAAGCTAAATTTATTGTTGAAGGATTATATTAGCAAATTAAAAAGGTCTTTTACACCAATATGGGGTTCTCTTGTTCTTTATATTTTATATTTTTAAGTTTTTCAGTAAGAAGTTAAAGAAGTTAATTCAATTTAAACTTGATTTGGTTCACCAATATTTTGAAATAATAGTGAATTAAGTGAACGCACCTATTTTAGGTTTGTTCGAGTAAAATAATTGTATGTCAAAAGGACTATTTACATGAGAGTGGCCAACAATCGACGACATTTCTTTTACATGGCTTGTTCTTATTCGTCATTAAAGATGCACAAAGACAACTTAGAATTAAATTTTTGGGTTAAAGAGCCCTCGAACATTTTATTCTTTGAAGTGTGGATCGTATGTGGAACGCGAATTGAGTTTGACAGTTGTACAAATAGAATAACGAATTTCCTTTTTTTATTTCTCTTGTCCTAGCATTGAAAAAGCTGATTTAATTAGTTTAAATTCAACCTAAGCTGTATGTCTACCTTTTTGTTTACAATTTGCACAGAACTAAGGTTTAAAAATTGTTTAAAATCACAACAATTTATTCATTCGTCGATCGTTAGTAAATCTCATGTGAATAGTCCTTAACTTATGACTCATTGGTTTTATAATTTAATGGCGTGTTGACACTTAATAGTATTGTTTCCAATAAGACACCAAAACTACTTTTATTAATTTTGTAAATATTGTACTAATAAGTTCGTTTTTTTGGTATTCCATATAGTAGTAGTAAGTAGTAAAAATGTAATTTTATTTATCAGATTAATTGTTCATTGTTTTCGTTTTAATTTCACAGTTATAGCATTGGTTTTTGCCGTCAGCCATAAGAAAGAATATAATCTAAACAAGTTGTATTAAGTTAATTGACTAAATAAATTGTATCAAGATTAATAAGGTTCGTTTTGTAGGGTGGATTTCAGGTGCGTTCAGGATTTGGTATCGGTATTTTAACGCTGTTTTGATGTAACTGCTCAACACGTTCCACTCCTGTCCATTTAGGATTCCTTTGGCTTCATCTAAAGTTAAGACGCTTTTTCCCCAGTGTCCTCTTCTGATTGCAGCAAGAATAAGGAACATTGCTAGGAAGTGCAGTACGTCTTCTCTAACCCTGTGGTTGCATAATGTACACTCTGTGTTTTTATCTGCACAATTTGGTCGGTAATCCAGATGTAGTAACTCTCTTCTCGTTTTAAAGATAGTAGAGGTTGTCTCCAACGGTTCGCGGTCATCGAAATAGTTGCTGGCGTGAAGGTTGGCCGCAGACCTTTGTACATACTTCGCGTGTTGCTTCGTTCTGCCATCTCGGTGAACTTACAGACATTGTCTTCTTCAATCCTTGCGAGCAGTGTATCGAAGCTACAGTGCCAAGTATCGGTCCCACTTTCTAGCAATTCAATCAATATTATGTGACTGCTCTAGAAGCATCACTCTCTAAAAAACTGCGATTTTCGGTTAAGAAGATGCCGTGCAATGATCCTAGGTAGACGATGACTTGGCAGAGCCAAGTGTAAAGATGTACAGCGGAGAAAGTCCAATTTCCAGATGTCTGTAGCATGTAGTTAGGGGTGTTTTCTGGAAGCCAGAATATTTTTTTGATGAAGTATCTCAAAAGCTTTTCTACTTGGTTATATTGATGAAATCCCCACACCTGGGCAGCGTAGCACATTATCGATCAAAGAGCTTTTATTTGGCACATTTTCTCATTTCCACTTTTCATTTCTTGCGAATCAGCCTGTACCATTTGTAAAGATCATGAAAACATCTGGAAATTGAGATTCTATAAAAAAAAGTTAATTTAACAATTACTTCAAGCAGGTTAGTTCGTAGACTACTATCTTAAAATATGGTGTTGAAGCGAACTTAAAGCTCGCCTTAATTCTTCACATACCTGAATCGAGTTGAAATGAGCTTGATTCGACTCGATTCCGGTCGTGGATCGGAGTTTTTATGGGCAGAGTAAAAAGAGGTCAACAGCAAACCTTGTGTATTCTTATCTTCAAATCTGACAACTGTCAGATCGGGAGTGCTAAAATTTGGACATAAAAACCATTTAAATGTTTCTTAGCTAGAATACAAGTTCTAGGATTACCTTGGCCTTGATCTGCGGTTTTATAAAAAAGGTCGTATTGGTTTTCTTGGAGGCCTCGCACCTTGAGGCCGTTTATCCATGGTTCTTGGATAACGCCAATGTCGAAGTTTTCTTTCCTAATTAAAACTCGCAGATTATCTGAAGCACACTTAGAGTGGATGACCTTCAACGCGTTTTTTAATTATTTTTAGCTGCAGAGCTGGGGCCCGGCAACTCGCTGGGGATCTCGACTCCGCTTATAACATAATTTTGGCATTCCTTATGCCAAAACTAAGTTTGTACTTGGCCTTTTCTAGAGCCCCTAGACTCTCCTCGCTAATCCTCAGAAGGTAAGAAGTGCTGGTCTTCTGCGGTTCTTCTGCCTTAACTACAGCCCAATCGTGCAGATCAGGTCCTGTCCGCTTGGCTTTATGCTCATGAGTGGCAACCAAATGCGAGCCTTCTGTTGTCTAGGGATGTCCTTAGCTGGGATAAGCTTGAGCTTCAAGCCCTCCCAGTCATTGCTAACCTTAGCAATGCTTTCACTAAGGAAATCCCTAGAAAACCTGTCCGCACACTTAATTACCCTATACCCCCTGAGCATCTCGCCAAAATCGAAACTAGGGTAGAGGCCCTCACTGTTTGATATAGTGTATGAAAACACCATCTTAGAGAGCTTGCCCTCGATAGAGTTCCACACGTTCAGCAGACCTTTGCTGTTTGTGGAGAGCTCATTCACAACTGATATGTGGAGGTCATCCCTGACAACCTCACTAAGAGTACGCAGTTGCGCTGCTCCAGAAGATGGTGCTTTCACTGGCTTGGCCGATCGTCAAGCTTGCTCTTTTTCTGAGACGTGCAGATCTCTACCTAAAATCTGTTTTGCTTAACGGCCTTTTTTCGGCTGGCCAGAAGGTTGTTGTATTCATCAACAACATTCTGATACTTTATTTTATCTTGGGCGTCCCTCTCATGAATCACTCCGGTCTCTTAATTTTTGGCAATCTTGGTAAGAATGTGAAAGTCCGTTTTAAATCGGTTCCTGAGAAGAGCGCCTTCCGATGGTTTTTCGGTTCCTCAAGTTGCACTGCTACTCGAGGGTTTCGATTTTGTAAACGGTTTAGGAAGTATAGGAGTGCTATGAATAGCATTGCCTAAATACTTCCCGTGGTTTTGGGTTGCTCACAAGTGCTTGAACTACCAGCGCTAAATGATCTTCCCTTCAAGGTCTCCTGGCTGGAGGCCAAGAGTTCATCCTCCAAGTCTGTGGATGGTTCTACGTTTACCATGTCTAGTTCGTCCATTTTGTTAAAGTTTTTTGAATGTTGGTATATATCGGGCCAAGGCATCCAAATGAACTCCTTAGCGACTGGTTTGCCCCCCAGCCTTTCATTCTTCGGCACGGATTATGTAAGACGCTTACACCCCCTCTGAAATTAGGGACCCCGTATCTATGGTCAAATTGCATTGCTAAGGCTTGCTACTATTAAGGAGTAGGAAACTTCAGCAATTCAACCTGACCTTAGCTGATCCCCATCTTGACAACGTGCAAGACAACTGTGGTGATCATTACCGCCTGGCACCCACTGGAAGGGTTTGAAACGAGGATTTTAGCCGGGCATTGTCGGTATGTAACCACTTATAATTTAAAGTATGACATACAAATATTATGACGAATACTTTGAGGTGTGTTCAGAAACTTGAAATTGAAATTGACAGTTGGCACCATTTTAAAAAGTTATACATCTTTTTCGGAGCAATATAAACTTAAATCTATCCAAATTGTGTTAAAGGGATGCAACGTCATTTTGACAGTTAAAGTTTTTAAAGACATTATTGACTTTAGTTAACTAATCCAGATAATTATCTTAATCGCTCTTCTATCTACGTATCTGAGTTGATAGGGAAACACAATGCGACCGAAGCTTCCAGAATATTTCTTGAATGCATTTTCTTTAGCTTTTATATGTATGTAAGACCTACAAGGGTCTTATATAGGAAAACCTGCAAATGTGCACGTATTTCGTATGAATAAATTCTTCAGTGTATATCTTATCAAGCCTCAATGCCAAATTCAAACTCATTGTAGTATTTTGAACGATTGATTGACCTTAACCTAACTTCAAAAACAAATATACAAAACCTTCAATGATTACATTTTTGTGAACTTAACTTGATTTTAAATTTACTCTTTGGAACTAATTTTAGATTTTAGATTTTTCATAAAACAACGACATCATCTATCACGCAATTAATATGTCTCAAAGGCCGGTATTTTCGATGATAAGGAAATGCTAAAATTCTACACTTTATCGATTGGAGCCGCTTATAATGGCGTTACTTAATTTGACACCATCAACAACAATAATTAAAAAAATAAATAAACAGTAGCTGATAAGAAACTTCACCATTTGTTTATTTATGTAGTTCTAATCAAAGTAAACAAAGTTTGAACAAGATTAAAAAAAAAACTAGAATTCGCTGGAATTTATTATTATTTATTTATAACAACAATTATTGTAGTTTATTGATCGGACGGAAATCCTTATTTTATTTTACTATACCCTTCTAGACGAAATCAAATTAATGGCGCTGATAATTTAGTAGATATCCATTATGGTCATTTATTTTATCTCTTTATATAAAAACAATACATTTTTATAAATTTATATCAAAATAAATAAACTACAAGATATCAGAAAAGATAAAACACGTGATATCGAAAATAATGACGAAAGAAACAAGGCCTATGTCAACAGAAACATTTTTGAGAGACGGAAAAAAATAAATTGTTAAGTGAATTTAAGTTTTTTAATTTATCATCAAAAAAGATAAAAATAACTTTTTTTATTGCACTTTGCATGCAGCTGAAGCATGATCACCATCGCCAGTCTTATTAATTTTTGATAAGTATAATTTACAGTTGTTTTCGTGTTTGAAAAAATTTTAAATAAAATTGAAATTGTCATCATAATCACGACAGATAAATCGTTATATAATTTCAACTTTATAAATTATAACCCCTAACTAAAGTATTCGGAATTGAAATGTCAAATCTGTTGTTTTTTTAGGACTGTTCCTTTAACCAAATAAGTCAGAATCGAAATGTCAATTCTGTTGTTTCTTTAGGACTGTTTCTCTAACCAAATAAGTCGAAATCGCAATGTCAATTCTGTTGTTTTTTTTAGGACTGTTCGAATCATATTTTACAATGTTAATACAAAAACAACATGTCACTTTTGTTTTGCATCAGGATTAACTTAAATTTAAAATTTATATTCTTTTTTAGAAAAAGGACCGAGAAAATGCCAACATCTGATGAATCGAAAAACTAAAAATCCAGTACGAGTAATTCCTGTCTTGTGCTTTTCAAAGTCAGCTATTCCGTTTTGGCATAAAAGTGTAGGTCCCTTTCATGACTCACACACAGGAATTGTTGAGATTTGTGAGTCACTAAGCCTTAGTTCTCAATCGGACTGTCATGCAACTTAATTAATATATTGAACAAACAGAGGGCGTTTTTTAAAACGTTCGGTTTTCGAGAAGAAATAAAACCGATAAAATGTAATGCTATGGCTTAGAATTATTCTTTATTATAAATATAAATGGCCGCCGCAACTGGCTCGAATTACATTCTTCCAAAAGGCCAAAAAAGCCACTATTTGTAAATATTGTTTGGAAATAAATCTATTTATTATAAAATGACAAACGACTAATGTCAAAAAGACCAGCTCCAAAAAAATAAATGTCAGATTCAAAACATTACATCTAAGGAAAACACCCTATACAAGTTGTATGTTCTCAAAATTTAAATGTTATTTATACTTTTATTACCGTTATTTCTTTTTCAGTACGATGACGTTTTGGTTATGACAGTAAAATTATGTTTCAGTACGATAATGTTTTGGTTATGACAGTAAAATTACGTTTCAAGGGGACATTTATTTTGAGTTATGCTTTCGTTCGAAAAAGATGCGTCTTTGTCATTACCGCATTCACCACTTTTATGAGTTTATATGATTGAAAGCAGTAGGAACTTAGTTGTGCAAAAGTTGGTGAAATGCATATAAGTTGTTAACACCGACAAATTATTTTACAACAAAACTTGTAGGAGTATTTCGAATACAATTGATGTTATTTTGACTTGTATTTCTATCTACATACGTACGTAGATTAGGTTAACGTGGCTGCGTATTTAGAACCCACACATTTAGGCCAAAAGGAAAAGGCTCATTATGATACCACATGAATCTAGAGAATTACTTCTTACTAGTCAAACCATTTTGAGCTTTTTATAAAGCGAAGAAGATATTTGATATCCTTTTTAGCTAGTTCACTGGGTTTATCAAAAGAGTAGTCTCCCAGATGAAGTTTGCGTCTTAGTGAAAGAGCAGGGCAAGTGCAGAGAAGATGAGAGATTCTTTCCTCTTCTTCTTCGTCCATACAGCTCCTGTAGAAGTCATTTGAGGCTACACCAAGTAGTATTGCGTGTCTGCCTATAAGACAGTGTCCCGTAAGAACACCTATTAGAGAGCTAATATGAAGTCTGCTTTGAGATGACAAGTCTTTAGAGCGCTTTAGGTCCAGTGAAGGCCATATGAGCTTTGTGGGTGCTCACGTTGGTAAATTGAGCCACCTAGGGTTTGTTATCGCAAAAGCTGTTTCTTTTAGCAGAAGTTTACATGAAGCTATCGGTATACCTATCTTCTCCCTTTCAGGTGAAATAGGAGTGGTGGTTCCCTTTTTAGCGAGTTCAATTTCCTGTGATGTCTCCGTGGCCCGGCACGGCACCCAACAGAGGTGAATGTTAAATTGTTGCGCCATCTCCATAAGAGACGATCGACAATCGAGGGCCGTTTGAGATTTGGTTGGGACACCGTCAAGAGTTTTAATAGCAGCCTGACTGTCAGAAAAGATGCGGATATCAGAAATTGATATCACGTTTTCTCATAGTCAGCAGAGAACCTCTTTGATCTCTAAAATTTCCGCTTGGAAGACGCTACAATGAATAGGGAGGCAGAATGAGATGCTTGTATTAAGCTTTTCTGAGTACACACCACTACCAACGCCCTCATTTGTGTTGGGTCCATCTGTATAAAAATGAATGCTTTTGTTATCCAGGAGCTTTTTGTCTTCCCATTCATCTCTGGATGGAATGGATACCTGGAAGTTTTTTTCCAAATAGGGGTTTAGGAATAGTTTAGTCTATGTACTTTGGTATAAAATGATGGAGTGACCCTCATTGTTGTTGGTCCATTGAGATAAGGCGTTGAGTCTTATAGCTGTACTCGCTGCCACTTGTTTACTGAAGATGTCGAGGGGTATCAGATAGAGGAGAGTGTCTAACGCTGAGTGTTGTTCTCAATGCCCCGCTTATGCAGAGACAAGCAGTGCGTTGGACTCTGCTGAGTTTGTCGTAGTAGGTGACTTTCTCCAGTGAAGTCTACCATACTGCAACCCCGTACATAAGTATTTGTCAGATGACCGATGTGTATAGCCAGTTCAAAACACCATTTGTTTCCTATGGCTTTCTTGCAAAGAAAAAGAGCTACTGTAGCTTTTTTAACTCTTTCCTGAATATTAGATTTCCAACTTAATTCTTTGTCCAATATCAGACCAAGATATTTGGCTTCATTGGTAAAAATTAGTGGAACACCTTTTATTGAAGGAGGTACAATTACTGGGATCTTGTATTTCCGTGTAAGATGGACGAGATCTGTTTTTTGAGGATTAATATTAAGTCCGCAGTTATCAGCCCATCTAGTAAGCATATTGAGTGCGCTTTGGAGGTGGTCTCTCAGAGTATTAGGATGTTCTCCTGTGACGGCGATAGCAACATCATCAGCATACGCAACCACTCTGTAGCCTTCCCTCTCAAGAGATATTAGTAGTTCGTTAACCACTATGTTCCACAGAAGACGGAACAGAACACCACCTTGCTGAGTGCCTCTACTGACAGACCTTTTTGTGCAAAAATCCCCAACTTAGAGTTGATGATCCTGCTTTTTAGCATTAGATTAATCAACTCACAGATTGAGTATTCGACGTTTAGGGTCGTCATAGCAGAAGTTATAGCGGATGTGTTAACGTTGTTTAAAGCTCCCTCAATATCCAGGAAGTCCACCATAGTATATTCCTTTTGCTCTAGGGAGTATTCGATAGTTCTTACCAGAGTGTGCAAGGCTATTTCTACCGATTTCCCTTTGCAGTAAGCTTGCTGAGACATTGATAATCTGAAGCAGGTTTAGCGTTTCTTTCCAAGAGTATGCCATGTACCATCTGAGTTTTTAAGTTGGATTTGTCGAGAGAATCTTCCTTATCCTTGATCTTGAATCTTCCGAGGATTCTTCTATTGAGCTACGGAAGGATCTGATAAGGATATTAGGATCTTTTGGCTATTCTCAATTCTAGTTTATACTTTTTGAGGGATTCTTTATTGGAGGCTCAATCTTGGGAATGTCTAGTCTTTTTTGCTCGATTGAAAAGCCTTCTACAACCTTTCCTTAGTATTTCTAGTTTAGCAGCCCACCAATATGGTTTCTTCATTCAACACACTTTAGTGGGGGCAGGCTTTATTGAGGTCTGCTGTAAGCTCATCGACTTTTTGATCAAGTTCAAGAGCGCACAAGGGCGGATCAGAAAGTTATAGTTTAATCAGACTTTTCAGAGTCGCCCTATATTTTCGACAATCTGTTTTCTTATAATTCCGTAATTGGATCGGTTTTGGAGACTCTTAAATTAGTGTGAATTGGATGTATCTATGATCATTGGCGTCGCAACCGATAATCAGGTTGGTTTTACGACTTGTTGATTCAGCGACGGTCTTCTCCATAATGGTACCAGGCAGTGGACCTTGGTGGTCGTCGTCCAAATACACTGATACCAGCCAGTTGGTATGCTTGTCTATTACCATACTTGCTGTAGTGACGTCTTTATCAATGAAATTAGGGAGGACCTTGGGTTACCTTTTCCTGGTACATATATTGCGTAGTAGCCTGGAGTACGCAATCCTCGAACCAGGGATTTCACAATCCAGAGCTCTTGGATGAGAACGATATCTTCCCCAGTTTTTGACAGGCGGGTAGAAGGGAGGCATTTTGGCTACAAATATTCAGATCAATATCCACCATATGTACGTAAAAAAAGGCAAATAATAATTGACTTTTGTCTCCATTTGCAAGAAATAAAACACAGCCGTATGCAAAAATGATAGCACCGCCATTTGCAAAAATGCTGACACCGCCATTTGTAAAAATTATGACATCGCCATTATTATGACACCGCCATTTGCAAAACTGATGGAACCACAATTTCAAAAAAAGAATTGCATCTTACTGTCAACTTTGTCGGACTCATATGTCAAAATTATTTGCAAAGAAATAATCTATTTTCACGTTGAGATCATGTGTTTACCTAACACCTTATAGTAAAGCCGCAAAACCTCTTTTAGTCGCCTTCATTCAAAAAAGAAAAACCGGAAACCGATTTAGGTAATACACTAACTACATCATCAAAAATGCCCCACATTATACAAAACATTCAAAAAATAGTCTGTAGCTGTATATCGATTATAATATTATTTATGTAGGTGGTGGTTTTTGTCTATTTAAAAACAAAAAGCAAACTTAACAACAACAACTAAAATACAACTATTTTGGTCGACAAACGATAATAATAATTAATGAATGGCAAACGCGGTTAAACACCTCAATTCAATGACGCCAGTTTTTGTTTTATATACATACGAGCATACACGTATCTATATCATTGCCATCGCTTGCCGTTGCTTTTGCCGCCATTGCCATCATTTTTATAGGAATATACACATACAATTAATTGAACATGTGCTCTACGAATGACCATTGAGAGGTTTATATTTACGTGAGCAGTTGGTTGTGGTGCAAATAATAATCACAAAGCTAGCGGCTGCTAGCCTTAAATAAAAAAGATATATTTGGTTCTGTTTTCATCAGCAACGAGTCATGTGAGAGTCCAACCAGTACCTAGTGTCAGATCAAATCGATCAAATCTTAAAAATTTTTATTTAGAAGTGTCACCGAAATATCTTTTTATATCTTGCACTTTCTTATGTCAAAGAAGTTTTTTATTTAAAGACCTATTGGTCTCCTATTTGATTTGACAATGTAACTGATTAATTGCCCGAGCCTCTTTTTGACAATTAAATGCAACAACTGTCACCTTGACAGCGATTAGACTTCAATCATTCTCTTGTTGACTTTTTTTTTGGATTTGAGTTTAGATTTGGACACGACCTGTTTTCTGGTTTTTCGCTGATTATCTTATTGTGAAAACAACAATTCTCCGCGGGTCCAAAGTTATTCGCATGCCAGATGCGCGCCACATCTCCCCGCATCATACAATCGACGCGTAGCTCGTCGTCGGCTAAGATTGTAAATTGTATTTATATGTTTGTTTTTGTTTTTTTTTTTATATTATTGAACACGTTTTGTTTTTGTCGAATGCCGTGATTATTTTATTACTCGGTACGCCCCTATCACGTTCAAGAAACGTGATCGATCTCAATGAAAGTGTATGCGTGTGCGGTAGGCGGTTAGCGGCTGGCGGCAGGTTTGACGCGAACGAACCGAACGGTTTAACTTGGTAGAAAATAAAATAAAAACAAACAAATATTTGCACCACAGGCCCACTATTTTTATAATTTAGCTGTTTTTGTGATGTGTGGCCGAGTACGTACTTTACTTATTGTTAGACGGAATAAGCTAGCTATAGGTCGGTGATTATGGATTAAGTTGTTTGTTTTATTTTATTTGTATAATTTGTTTAATTTTATCAAGAAATATTGGGCATGTTTTAATTTTGTGCACATCGCATGGAAAAGTTTTGGGAAGAATAATATGTTAGATAATGATCTATGAGATATTGCGTATGTAGCTGTAGATAGGTTTGGGTTTGAAAACTTTTAGAAACTGATCTTGTTGATTTTAAGATTTTTGTTTTTTGAAATGTACGAAGTCATTGTTCATCCGTGCATTTTTTATTGACGTGATACATGAGATTACGTGATGGATATCGAATCAAACAGTTTGCGTTAGCGCGTATTTGACGTATTGAATAAAAACTAACACCTGCATTCTCCGTCAAACAAAAGAACAGAGGAGTGTTAATAAATCCTCAATTATGTTTTTTATAATCATTGCAGTTGACATTTAGTAATGAGCTTGGCTCCTAATCAAAACGAAACAAACAGGACTACAATTCAAATTTTATCGCTCAAAACTTCTTTTGAGTCAAGATAGATGTAAACATCACCTTATAGCAAGATGTGATTTCACCATTAGACCTTGATCACAATAGACTCATTTTGACGTTTCATCATTTTATCTTGCTTCCACTTGATGGCTTCAAAAAATATAACGAAGTAAAGCAGACATATTTCATTTTTTAAAACAAAATTATTAGAAGCGATATAAATTGTTGAAACGTAAAAATGTGTCACTCTTTTCTCTATATGTATCCCTATTTAACCATCAAGCGGAAGCGATATAAAATAATGATAGACGTCAAATATACTTGTATAAAAAAGAGTCACAATGTGGATATCGTTTTTCAATTATCTACATATGTACGTCAGAATGAAAATAAATGACAGCTGAGCAAAGTTAATGTTGGAAATTGGAACAAAGTTAATGTTAGAAATAATGTTGGAAATTGGAACAAAGTTAATGTTAGAAATTTGGCTAATTAACTGTCAATGTTGTGCATGTTGTATAAATTTGTCTTAGGCCATCCTTTAAGATTAAAAAGCAAATATTTTAGTATTTGTTTTAGATGGAAAACAATTTATTGCGTTTAAAACTTTGTATATTCAACATAAACAACATACATACATCCATACGTAAATACAATGAATACAAAATTTAATGTTTCCTATAGTCAGGTGCACATTTATTATACACACGACAAACAAAGCTAATTTAAACTTCTTTATGTTCTCTCAATGAAACTAAAAGAGATCAATGAATTATATTTTTTTTGGCAATGACCCATATTATTTAATTTTACCAAATTACGTCAAAATTTATTTATTTTTTATTTGTTCTCAACAAAAGGATTTAATAAAACATATTTTTAAGTTATGTACAAATCTATAAATAGATATATTTATATAAACAAAGAAATAGTGTGGTGAAATATGTTAAACAACAATTGTGACTAAAAACAACATAAAAATATAAAAAAGGCCACGTGACTATACAAAACAATGGAAATCTATGTTCACGTGAACATTGGGTGTACACTGGTCACTTGATTAGTTTTAAGTTTAGAAAATATTCAAACAATTGTCATCGGGGAATTGAACTTTTATAAAAGGTATTTGTTTATTTTTATATAAAGATTGCGCATGCAATTTATGTAAAGAAATGTGGCAATGACGAGAGTAATAATTTTGTCAATGAACAAAATCATGCATTTAGTTTTATTTACGAACATAGCCTAATATTGTTAGTGACGTTTATTTGATTAAATTTGGTTTTGAAATCATTTCACCATGTGAGTTAAAATTGATATATCGATTGTGATCTATTCATTTTGCATGCACTGGGTTAGGTATGTTCGCGTGAATTTAGAACCCGATTAGATACATAAACTATTTTGACAAGTTAATCTGTCAAACTTTGACATTTGTGGTGGACTTCAAACTGCGTTATTCTTGTGATTTCAAAATCAGAAGAGATGGATTGTGTATGTTGTTTTTTTGACATTTAATAAGGATTGTTTAGAAATTGAAGCATTTTACACAAACAGACAAATAAATTGTAAATATCACTCAAAAACAAATTCTGTAGCCCTTTTGATAAAATAAAATTAAAAAAGAAAACAAAAACATTTCACATCTTTGTAGTAAGTACAAAACGTTTTCAAAACAAACATTGTTTTTTATTTTTTGTCGTTCTTCCATATTTATTCAGTAAAATTGATAACCTTACAGTGAACTGTAGAATATTGTTGCTAATTTTAATAAATTATTATCATGTCCTGTTCCGCCAGAGCACCACTCGCATGGCAGGTGATTATCGATGTATGTATACTTGCTGGAATTTTATGACTCAATTTATTAAATCGTATAATAATTTAGTTATAAAGATTAAAATAGCTTACAAATACAAACAATACATCATTTAAATGTCAAAAAAAAACAGAGATCAAACATCAAGTTAAAATTCGAACAGTGATAATTTTATAATAATGAGTCATTTATGAATAAATTGAAAATGAAAGCAAAATATTAAAAGAAACATAAAATATGAAGGATCGAATTGCTCAAGGTAATCATACTAAAGCCAATCCTGGAATTCATCTTCTGTCAAATTTGTCAGCAGTGTTGACAACCTTATATTTCAAAAAATATATAACAAACGTCATTTCTTTGGAGCAATTAAAGAATGAAGACGAATCTTTATCTTTATCATTGTAATTTATTTTTAACCATTGATTTATGAATGTGATAACGATAAGATAAAATCAAAATATTTAAATGATATAAAATGATAATAAAGATGCGTGATGATGATTACTCGTGCCATTTTTTATTTTTTTGTTAAATTATCTGCTGATAAATATAAAGATAATAAAGTGGAAATAGGTGTGTGCAGCCTTTATAATTTCATATAGGAATTAGTTGGCATACAAATTAAATTATATTGTAGACAACCAAAAGTTTGACGATTAATTAAAAGCAATATAATATCGGAGAGGGACAAAAGCTAAAAACAAACAAAACATAACAAATACCATAATTAATGCTAAATGTCAAAATATTTAGAGAACACCAAATACTTAGGTGACACATGATTTTTCAATTCATCAGTTGAATAAAACACACAGAGAATTTGGTCAGTGTATTTAAATCCAGGGTGGATTGGCGAAGGTGATTGTCACATTTTTTATTGTCAAATGTGACAGTTACTCTGTGTAAGGTAATTTAACGCAATTTAATGTGATTAAACAATTTCCAATAAAATGTTTCAAAATAATTGTATATTTTCAAGTGGGTCCAATATAATGCATTGACGTAAAAAACCAAATTGACGTAAGCTTTTCGGTCTCAAGAATGTTTTTTTTAAAGAAAAATAGTAAAATACCTAAACGCCTGATATGTCTATGCATATTCCTACATTAACGTCAAATTTACTCATGGCTTTTGTTAATCACCTTACTTCGATCAAGTTGGTTGATTTTGATTGTTATTTATCAAAACTCACCACAACCGAATCCACCTCAGATTTATCGACTAATCGAATTCCTACAAAAAATTAACATTTGATGTCTTCTTCCTTTTATTATTTCTTATGAAAGTATGTATGTAAATATATTTAAATTTTCTTTTTTTTTTTAAGAGGGAATCTGTCAAAAACTGACAGCCAATATAGTGAATAACAGTTGCCATTAAAGCTTTGAATTTTGTTCCATTGGCTGCGTTCAATCTAGTGTTGGATTGGGTATCTTGAATAGGTGGATTTTTAGATACCTTGTTGAACGAGTTGGATAGCTGTATTGAGATAGCTGTCAAAAAATAAAAACAACTTCCAGCTGTTCACAAAAAGCAGAGAAACATTTAAGCTTTGGAGTCAGAATTATTGTAAGATAAAACATTTAATGGATAATTCAACTGATTCGTCGGACGATGATTAATTGATAGGTGCATAACAATTTAATAAATAAGAGAAAACCTTCTAAAATTCGGAGGCAAGAAGCTTCATCATTGTTTTTTATGCACAGAACATTCTTAAATACAACTTCAACTAACATTTTCTATCCTTTTGTTAACCAACAAATACAAAAAGTTGAAATCAAGTTTCTTGAAATTCAACCATGTGTTGAGTCAGCTGGTCTGTCAGATTCCTTTTTTGACATCTCAAATGTTTTTGATCAGCTGTTATTTTACAAGTAAAATATTGACAAAAAGGTATCTTGATACCATATCTTTCTGTGATTGAACGCAGCCATTGAGTACCTTTAAGCTGTCAAATTATTATTTTTTCACTTACTTCAGACTCCACTATGATAACCTTTGAACTGAATCTGATTCCGACATATTTACATGAAGATTTAAAAGATCGGATCAAATAAATAAACTGGTCTCGGATTTCCAAGAGTAAAGTGAAAAAGGTGGAGTTTGATTATCAACTTTAATTTTTTGTTTGTTTTTACCAATGTTTGAAATATTTTTTTTTTGACACCTAAAAAGTCCTTATAATCATAAAAAAAATAATTCAGATTTAACAAATATTTAAAAATTGTATGCAATTCACTGCATGACACAGCCTATAAAAGCTTATTACTAATTATTTTGATGCTGCCTTCGTAAAATCAAAACATACTATTGATATACAAACTAATGAAATGTATGGTAACTCCGCTCAAATAATTTGCTTGTGTAACAGGTGTTTTTTTTTAGTACTCCAAGTTTTCAAAACTATTTTAAATGGTTGTCATTTTGGCAAATGTCAATTCATTACTTTTATTATTAGTTTGGTTTGTATGTTGAGACACTGTTACCTTGAATTGGCCTCCAAGAACTTGCTTGAATATTTTCTGCAGGAATATATCAATTGTTTATGCTGGATTAGCCCAAAATTATTGATCACTTAACAAATAACATTGTCCGTGTTTTTTTCCGATAAACTGTCACAAATATGGGAAAAAGTGATCACCCAGATTAGTCTTAAAAACCTTGCTTATGAGAGTGGAGAACGAATGAAAGAATGGACACATGTCAAAAAGTTAATTTCAAACAAAAACACATTTTAATTATCGAAACCAATTGACACTTCTGTTAGGATAATAAAATTAGCATTTTGTTCTCTAAAACAAGAAAAAATTGTAAAAACAATTTGGTAGCAACGAATTGCAGTGTGGTTGCTACGAACTGTCAAACTCTATTCGCATTCCACATACCATCCACACTGCAACGAATAAATTGTTCGCTCGCTACATAACGTCAAAATTATACCACTCTTGTATTTTTTTGTGTGAAAGATCATGGCTGAGTAAAACATGGAGAAATGGGTGATTCAATTCGTCGCTGTCTGCGAATAGGAATAAAGCAGTATTTACATGAGCACGACAGCACGACCAACGAACGACGAATTAATTACAAAATGTGAGTTTATTTTCGTTTGAAGACATATTTCCACACAAATTCTTTACAAAACGATAGCAATATAGTTTCTATTTGATTTATGATGGATACTTTAACTTTTCAATATCATATATTAATAAATTTAAGAAAACAAATTTATTCGCAGCGAAAAAAATTGTAGTTAATACGAACTGTCAAACATTATTTGCGTTCCACATTATCCACGCTCGCAAACAAATAAAATAATCGTGCGTACTTAACCTAAAAAAATCATTCTTGTTTTGATTCATTCGCGACGAATTAAAAACTCTCATGTGAAAGAAATGTCAAAATCGACGAATATTTGTTCATTGGTTGGTCGTTGGTGGTGCTCATGTGAATAGTGCTTAAAGCCCATGTAAGAAAATTCAAAATATGCGAACATCCACAGTTCGTAGCTCATGTGCAAAATGCTTTAGTCCGAAACAGCCTTCGCTGTCATACGCCAAAGATTGTCTTTCGAATGAAGTTTAAATTTCATGTCAATTTAAAAAAAATCCTATTTTTTTTTTAAATTCTAGTTATATTTCGTACCTATAAATTATCTATTTCCTGGAAGCCTTGCCAGATAAACAAAAATTCTTTCAAGAAATGTAATTTTTTTCTAGAAATAACAACCCCAATAAGCCACGTGCACACCACCCAGGAGTTTGACATTTAGAATTCCCACAAACGACAACTACCTACATAAATAAATTGTTTGATCAAAGAAAGCCATAAGGAGGTAGGTACCTACCTTGAAGTTTTGTTAACCTACCCACGTGATACAATGAACGTAGTATGAGCTTTTGCCATATTACAAAAATATGTATGTATTATTGCGATTAATGGCATAAGTCCTACGCCACAAGGTGGCATCTTTATTCTACTCAATATTATGTAGAATGAATTCCCTTACCATCCAAACGGAAAAAGATATCTGTTAGCAGAAAATTTTCCACTTTTTCCCCCATTTTTGAATTCGGGTTTTCAAGTAAAAAGCCGTTCTACGTGCAAAACCACCCACTTGAACTTTTTCAGTCGTTTTAAGATTCTGCAAAGGAAAGAAAAATACCACCCAACAACAACAACAAAATAAGAAAACAAGAAATTTCATTGCTGTTCCTTGTTGTTTGTCGTCAATAAATAACCTTTATTCTCAACAACACTCAACTTTTCAAAAATACAAAATACCGACTTACGTGATGTAGAAAATACGAAATAAACACCGGCCACCACCCCAATACTATACACACCCACAAAATTTCAAGCCATTACAACAGTCACAGCTCACCACAGGCCTTGTGGAATATTTTCTCTTCTCTATCTCTGTCTCTGTTGCTTACTTACTGCTTTTATTTTCATTATTTCAAATTCAAAGAAATGAGAAAATGCGCCAAAAGTAACATCACAAAAATTCAAAACACAAGCAAAAACAAAAAAACACGCAAACACACAAACTATCACCATCATCATCGCTATATTCGAGAATATTTTGTATGCCATGCCACCCAACAACAACACTGAAATTGACCCTTGAACAGTTGGCTCGAAACAGCTCGGTGTTCACGTGAACACTTTGCGATAAGCATGAGGTCAACGCGTGAACAGCAAGCGGCGCCTTGACTTCTGATTGGCCACAACGAACGAGCCCCCAGTTTTTATTTTTATTTCTCTCTCTGTGTTGTGTATCTCTCTTTACTTTGGCGCGCTCTGGCTATGGCTGTGGTGGCTGCTAAAGCTGATGGCGTAAAAACAACAAAAGGAACCCATAAATAGAGAGAGAGGATGGGAATTAGGTAAGACGAGACAGAGGCAGAGGAAGAGTATAAGTTTGATATGAATCAGACTGGTTTATTTTGATTTGTTTTTTTTTTTCTTTTTGATTCAAAAGGTTTAAATAGATGAATGGGAAGGGGTCTTGGAAGGGATGGATGGAAGTAGTCATCATCATCAATTCGACAAAAATATGTGCAACGTAATAAGAAATACAAATAAAGAATTTTATAAGCCAACACATTTACAATTCGTATGTAGATACATTTATGTAGCAGTAGCTGTAGCCTGAAATTCTAAAGCCTCTAGCTCGTCTGGATTCCGATCAACTAGTGAGCGCATGAACAGCAACCCAATTCCCATGAAAGTGTGCTAAAGGTTCTTCTTTCTCGATTGTCGATTCCATGTCGATGGAAACGTTTTCGTCGTCGTCGTCGTCGTTGTCGCCTTGTCGGTCTTCGATGTCGTTGGCGGCGTTGTAGGTCGGTTGGAGGAGTTAGATTAGGGGGATTCATGACAACAACGACAGTCTTTAGCTTGTAGGTATAAAGTTCCTAACAGGGCAAGTGTACTCTGTAATGTAATGGAATGTTTATGAGGATATAATGTCCATTGAATATATTCATCGTACCTCTATACTCATACTCTAAGGGAATTTTTCTTAGAGTGAGCTAAAAAAAAACATTATGATATTATAAAGGCAAGAATAACCTTAAATTTCAATACAGGGTGTTAGAGAGTTGCTAGTTGTACACATTTTTGTTTTGTTTTATGTTCAATTTATAGATTAACATTTAGCTTAACAGGCGCCCAACGAGCGGCTTAATCGTTAAAAAAAAAACATTAAATTCAATATCGTTATTTTTTTAAATGGACTGATTGGCAACCAAAGTAAGGAATGATGGAACTTTGACTTATAGGCGCCCAACGCAAGGCTTATCCCTAAAAAAACAATCAGTTTAAAACAAAATTTCCATTCCATAAAGTGATTGGCGCCCAACGTGGGGCTAACTCAATACCTGGGAGTCATTTTAAGTATAGAAGGAACCTACAATTTTATAGAAGAAATATTTCATCTTCGAAAAATCTTCAGTTAAAATTTTGGTAAATTAGTTGCCCAACATAAGACTGAACCATCATTATTAAGTTTAGTTTAAAATTAGGGCGAGTACCCGTAGCATGATGGTTAGTGCGTTGGACTGTCATGCAAGGGGTCTGGGTTCAATCCCTGCCTGTGCCACCTTAATTTAAAAAAATAATTTTCGCGGGTACTGCCTCTTGCGAGGAATTGACAAATCCTTCAAGAGTAATTCTTGTCATGAAAAAGTGCTTTCTCAAAACTAGCCGTTCGGATTCGGCCCAAAATTGTAGGTCCCTTCCATTCCTGACAACAGTACTCGCACACAGGAATGGTTGAGAGTTGTAAGTCACTAGGCCCTGGTTCACAACGGACTGTTGCGCCACCCCATTTGATTTTTTTGATTTAAAATTAGGGCCCAATAAAAAACATCCAACGTGCGGCTTAATCTTTTTAAAAAAGTACCAATTCAAAACGCGGGACTAAACAAATTGGGCCTTACCAATAATCAAATTTAGTGACGAATTAAATATTTAAGTGGACTCTAAAAAATGGACCATACCAATAATCAATTTAATACCAAGCTTAACACTAAACGTCACTATAATTTTGAGAGTAGAGGAACGCGTGTTTTCGTGATTAAGTGTAAACGTCATGTTTGTGCAGTCATTCTGACAGTTGGTAGCAAAAGAATTTTTTCGTATGTTTCTTTTATCTGTTGCAAATTTATTTTTGGCCGTGACCGTGACCGCTCATAAAAATTAACAAAACTAAAAGAAGGTAATTAAAATAAACAAATAGATTAATTTCATTTTATTTAAATATAAAAATAACATTTCAATTTATTTCAGAGTAAATTGTTATTTCAATGGCAACAAAGCGAAGTCGGTCCGTTAACTGGACACCAGCAATGAAGGAGTTGCTGGTTGAAAGAGTGAAGCCGTTTTCTATGACAATGTAAGTGTAAGCTCAACGATGCATTCAGGAAATGTTCAATGCCACTGGCTATTGCTTTACAGCCAATTAAATCTTAAAAAGGGCTCAGTTCAAAACTCAATTACGATTAAGTAAACTGGTTCGCGTTCAACGTGAGAGATAAATAAATTAGGCTCAATTAGGTACCCAACGTAGATTGTATCATCATTATCTAGATTAGGTTGAAATTGGTCACTGATTAAACTCCCAGACAATAATTCGATTGAATGGACTTATTGGCGCCCAACTTGAGGGTTGATAGAACTTTGCTTAATAAACATCCATTGTAAATAAATTGGGTTGCGCAACTGTCTGGAGAATTTGTCAATTCTTCACAAGAGGCGGTACCCGTGAAAAGACTTTAGATGGCACAGGCAGGGATCGAAACTAAGACCTCTGGCATGACAGTCCAACGCACTAACCATCATGCCACAAGTACTACTAAATAGGCGTCCAACGCGGGCTTAAAATGCCCAGGTTAAAGAGGAATTCCTATTAAAAGAACTGATTGGCTCCGAAAGTAACAACTAACTGAAACTGAATGCTCCAAAGTAAGACTGAACCAACATAATCAACTATAGTTTTAAATTGGTCTCTGAATAAATTTTAAGATGAGCCTCTAACTTGAGGAATAACACAGCCAAATAGACTCCCAATGTTCGACTAAATCTTCATAAAACCGTTTAAAAATGTCAAAAATTAATATACATTGGCTCCCAACGTGAGGAATAATTAAACTTGGCATTAAAGTTGCCAAATCTGGGGCTTCATCTATTTAAAATAAAACCTTAGTTTAAACTGGAATTGGGTTGAATACAACGTAGGACTAAACTATCATAAAGCAGTTTAGTTTAAAATTGGTATCTGATAAGATTTTCAGACAAGCACCTTATGGGAATGATGCAGTCCAACGTTCTACTTAAACTTCATAAGAATTCTGAAAATGGCGCCCAACGTGAGAGAACTTTGCTTAATTTAAAAAAAAAACTGTCAGTTTAAATTTGAAATTCAGTTAAATGAACTGAGGAATAACTCAATTTACCTTCATTTTTTGTCCATAACGTAGGACTAGACCATCATAATTGCGATAAATTTGAAATTCTTTAACGTTAGGCAAAAGTCAGAAACTAGTTTACACAGACTCAATGAATTTAAGGCCTTAATATTAAAACAAATATTAATTTTAAGACTATATTAATATAGCAGTTCACGGCTTGATTTCTTATCATTAAAGTAAGGCGACAAAAAAAGGCCGTTTGACAAAATCAAAAACATACAAATTTTTCACTTAAGACATTTTTCCTAAAGTCAAAACATTGATATCCGATTAAACTTTCACGTGAGCTTCCACGATTAATGGCTGAAACAGCTTCGGCTTCGTCTGCGTTACGTTGGGCCTGTTTCGAAGTTGCTTTTTCTGTCTAATTATGACACTCCAATGGCACTTCTGTCATTAGCAGCCGTTATTTTTTCTCAAACAAATAAAAAAACATGACTTTTCAGATCGAAAAAAATTTAATTTATCGCGCAAGTAGCTTACACAGCCTATAATAACCAATGGGAATCCCTCCGGCAGCAAATTTATTTTGTTTGTTGACTTTTTTACAGCTGTTGAGCTGTCAGACAAAGCAAATGTTCAAGAAATTTTAACTAGAGCTTACGTTTGGAGTCACATTACGTAAAATTATGTTATTTCCTTACGATTGTCAAATGAAACGGGAGGTCGAAGCTTCATTGTGTTGAATTCCTATGGCTAAGCTCGTAAACGTCGGGCGAAGCCGAAGCTGAAGCGTGTTTGTGATTCTGCCACAAATGGTGCCCAACATCAAACCAAATCGTAAAAAAATACGCTCAATTCAAAATTGAACTTTTTTGAATTCGTGTCAATGGCGCCCAACGTGAGACATAGTTGTATTTAACATAAAAGGCGCCCAACGTGAGACTTAGACACATAATTCACGATTGAATCAAATTGCTCCTTCAAAAGCTTATTTCTCTTTAGTATTTATTATTTTATTCACGATATAAATTTTTTACTTTTATCTCTCGCAACAACCGTCCTTGATGTACTGTACAACTACAAACTATACAATTTAAATTGTAATTCAATAAATAACCTTCATTTAAAACAAGAAGCACAACACAGTACACACCCTATATGTTTACACCACTGTGTTTTCTGTTGTCCCCCATTCTTCCTAAAAATATCATCATAACCTCTTCTTTATTTTTAAATTTGTTTCTACTATAGTTAGGTACAGAGGGTACACAAAACGCAGCCCAAGCGAACATACAAATATCAAGGGGCATGGCACCTAAGAAGCACCAGAACAGAACCAGAGTCATAGAGCCAAAGACACGAAGCACACGGGTGACGAGCAATGACGACAACGTCAAAACACACACACACTATTTTATCTCTTGTGTATATATTTTTCTTTTTTTAGTGTATAGGTATGTATCTGTCTGTATACATTTTAGATTCATTTCATGTTGTTTTTTTTTTCTTTTTGTTTCTTCCTGAATAGCACTCCCCGATTGACTGACTCAACAAGCTAACAACACGAAATGCGAATCTGCAAACTGTTTCATTCGTTTAGTGAATTCCAAACGGGAAGGTTCGTTATTTCTCTACAAGTCTACAAGTCCTTAAAAGTAAAAGAAGAAGAAGTTTTTATTAAAAGTGAAAAAATAAAATACAACTTTTGTGAAGAGCAAAATAAATAAGAAGTGAGAAAATATAAGTGATAAAAAGAAAAGAACAGTGAATTTCTGATTATAGAAAAAAAAAGTAACACAAATAAGTGAAAAAACTATTTTAACATTAAAACAAATTTTAAATAATAATAAAAAAGGAAATATACAAAATGGATATTCCAATTTTACCATCACCTCCTGCAACACCACCGTTATGTGAATTTAAAAATGTAAGTTTAGTAAAAAAATTAAAATTTTCAAAATATTTCAAACGGAATTTTCAAGTGAAAGTTAATTTTTAAAAAATGTTTTATGTTTTTTTTTTCTTTCAAAAATAATAACATTGATGTTTCACATGTGAAAAGTGATTAAAAAAATTATAATCATATTACAAAATTGTTTAAAAATAAATAAATTTATTCAAAAAAAAAACCAATGCAATAAAACTTAAAAATAAAACTATAAATTAACACCCAATATAATATAACGAAGGCAGCTCACAAAAATCGCTTTAACCCACATCGTGTGTTTCCCCCCTTAAAGACAATAAAAAAAAAACTTCATATATACGCAGTGTGGCGCATTCACTATTTCACTTGCTCCGATTGAATTTCTAAAAACAAAACACAACCATTTCGGTTACACTCCCAGTTCACTGAACGATCACGCAGTGCCCGTTCATGTATCAGCTGGTGTTCACGTGAACACGGCATGGCATAGCATGGATTTGGTTGTGGCTGGCTGACGCGATGGCATGGCATAGCATGGCATGGCGATGGCATTCATCCGGCCTAGCCTGGGGTATTACGTTTGTTTGACGCGTCTCACGTACTCAGCAAGTGATGAGATTGAGAGGGAAACAAAAATAGTAGGAAAAAAAAATAAAAACAACACAAGCTTGTGTTGTGTTGTTTTTTTATAATATAATGTGGAGGTCGCGCGTGTATACATAATGTGGGGAGGTTGAAAAGAGGCCCGATGAGTGAGTGCACCCACCCCTTTTTTTCCGTGGTTTTGTGTGTCGATTAATGAAATCGATGTTTTAATTTTATTTTGAGTACGGAAAACCCTACTTGAGAGTGAAATATTAATTTTGTTTTTAGATACATACTACATGACTCTTCTAAACACTCACCTCTTAAAGGTGCCTTGCCTACATTATCATTATCTAGTTGGAAAATGAAAAGGTGGTGTAGGCACTAGGCAAGGCAGACTCATTCCCTTCTGGATTTTGACATTCCATTTCCAGTTAGGAATTGAAGAATAGGTACCTATTCAACCTTGGGCTATCTTATAATATGTACATATGTGCTGGAAAGGGAAATGGTGAATATAGGGGGGGGGGGGGTGAATTTATATTTGGATATTTCCAGGACCTTTTTGCACACAAATGCTATGTATGTATGTTGTAGACTTATACTCGACTCGTAGGTACGTAGGTCGACGCGTCGTTGTCGTTGTCGGTAAGGATGGTTGATGACGTAGTTTTCAATTCTTCATTTGACATTTAGGTTATCGAATTTTATAACTTGGTGAATTGAAATACCCACACAATGTGTTTTATGTGTAAGTAGGTAGAGAATTTCTTTTCAATTATTACGCAGCTACAGGTTGTAGGTAGGTACTTACGATACGAACATTCCTAACTGTATATATACCTACGATGATAAAAGTATGACACCTTCATGTGGGCGACCTTTGTTTAAAGAGACTTTAGGAAAAAACTTTGACGTAGGTAGTTATATGTTAGATGTATACATGTATCTGGAACAAGTTGCATGACTTTTAGCAACATTATGGTGGGAATGGGTGTTAAAGGAATTTTTTTCTTTTTTAAATTGAATACAGAAAGAAATAAAAAATTTATTGTGAATAGGTTAAGGGTAATTTAAAGTAGGTAAATAATTCACAATAATTGATTTAAAATTTGTTTTTTTTTTATAACAAAAGTTATAAATATATTGAAGTATGATGATTCACTTGAAAGTGCAATTGTTCTTCTTTACCTCTACACATTTTGAAAACTATTGTGCACACTTTTAAAACTAAATTTGTGTAGAAAACAAAAGAAAATTTTAGTGTCACATCGAACAAAAGTATACAGAGCTGATAAATGGCACGAGTTTGTCATCGTCATTTGGCTTTGCCTCTTTTTCAAATTGCTTTTACAATTTTTTTGCTCATAGGTGTTCGTTTGTTTTGTAACTTCATTATTTCTACATCCATTAATTTCAATTTAATTTAGAGAAAGAAAACAATATGGTGGATGCACCGGAAGTGTCATCGATATGATCTTCTAAATTCATGATGCATTCACAATAGGTGTTTTTTTTTAAATTTATTCTTTATTTATCTAAAAAAAATATAAAATTATGACACGAGTAATTGTTACGTTGTACGTTGTCAGAAGACACATCGAATTCTTACGAAATAAAATATGAAAAACTTTTAAAAGTTGAAAAAGACTGATTCACCATAATTACAAGATCACAATAATCTTGAATATGATAAAATATAAAATCCTTCATAACACTCTGATCACATCGAAAAAGAAAAACTTAATATCGATTTAAAATTGCATCAGATTTATTTAACATTGGCATTAAAAATTCATCAATCAAGAATAAAATCTTTGATTATTTTTTTCAAGTTTTAACAACTTTTTGATTATGAATTAAGGCGCGGCCATGTATCGTTTAAGTATTTAACAACAAACTACTTTTTGATAAGTTTTTTTTCATCTTTTAACAACATACACAATTCTATAAAACGCAAAAAAGTTTTTTTTTTGTGCCATTGGTTCATTTGATAATCAAAAATAGATTTCGCTTTCGATAATTTAGATTTCAATGTTAAATAAAAAAAAAAAATATATTGGGAGACAAATTGGCACCAAAACATTCTCTTATTTGTCTATTTTTAAAAACCTAACAAATCAATTTGAGAATTCCGTTGAAGATTTGATACGATTTTATTTTATATACTTATTGCTTAAAATGAACTTAAACTAATCAATTATTTTATTTTTATTTTTGATTTATTTTTAGGTTGACAAGAAAATTGGTAATGCCTTTTTGAAGGTAAAGCTTGAGTCTCAGATGTCTTCAACACGTCCAGGTTTTGTTATTCCCCAAACATCTGACAATGCCTCATTGTTGAAGGTTAAGCTTGAGTCTCAAATGTCATTGCGTCCAGGTTTTGTGACACCTCAACCATCTGACAATGAGGATTATGACACTGATATTCCACCATGCAAGAAACAGAGACTGGATGTTAATGTTGAATCAAAGCCATTTCAATCAAAAGAATTTTGTGGAATTCCACCAACTTTGGTGCTAACTCCACCACCAGAAGTAAATTTTGATATGTTGGTTCCTGTGCAGCCACGTGCTAGTGTCATAATGCATGTCAATCGGTCTGGAGTGTGTTCGTCGTTGGAAGGATCAGGTGCAGGTGCAGAATCATCACCATCTGCATCAGAGAGCTCAAATAACTCAGAGCCTGAATATGATTCAGTGAATATTGTTAGAAAGTTAAAATTCAAAATGGGACGCAATACGATGTGTAATGAAACGCCAAAAATTGAGAAAACTGAAGTTCCAGAAAATGTAGAATACCCAGTGCAAAATTCACCAATGCCAGTAGTACAACATCTTCAGGTGCCACAACCAGCTTCATCTCCAAGACCGCAACAACAACAACAACAGGAACAACAGCAAACAAGATCACAGTATCAAGTTATAGCACCTAAAAATATATACATTACCACAGCTGGTCCAGCGGCGGCAATTCCTCCACATCAAACCCAACCAGCACTCATCCCAACTCATCTACTTCTATTCAATCCTACCAATGGCATGTTCCAGAACATCCAGCCCGCACCCCTGCCAAAACCACAACTGACAACAGTACCTACACCTCCATCGGCAGTCCCCGAAAGGAGACGTGTGTACGAGTGTCAGCATTCAAACTGTGGCAAGAACTATTTCAAGTCAAGCCATTTGAAAGCCCATCAGCGCGTCCATACCGGCGAACGGCCTTTCATCTGCAAATGGGAGAACTGTGACAAACGCTTCTCACGTTCCGATGAGCTGTCACGTCACAAACGCACCCACACCGGCGAAAAGAAATTCGTCTGCGGGGTCTGTCAAAAGAAGTTCATGCGAAGTGACCATCTGTCAAAGCATGTCAAACGTCATGGCAAGGATAAGACACAGCAAAATGGATCCGTTGTGACAGTGGCAACTGCTGCAGCAGGTGTCAATCACAATCAAATAGTCCACCTGCGCCCCATCATTCCAGCACCAGTTCATGTACAAATTTGCACGAATAGCAACAGCAGCATTAGCAGCAGCAGCAGTAGCAGCAACTGCAGTACAATTAGCAGTGATTTTCAGTCCGAGTTCCAATTGATGAACTAAGCTGATGATGACTTGAGCCTCGTTCAAGGAGAGTCCGGCGAGGCTTTTGTGCTCTCTTTAAAATGCTATACGCTATCCGCTAAACGCTGCGTTATAAATGTATATTTATTTATCTCTTTCATTCCAATCAATCTGTTGGGATTTTGTTGATCTATATAATTTTTTTTGGAAAACAAAAACAATGAGCGTTTATTCCTTTGAAATTGAATTGAAATTCAATAACAAAATTGATTAATTTTGTTTATAATTTAATTTAATTGAATTGAATTTAATTAAAATTTTATTTTTTTGCATTTCATTTCTTTGTACAATCTAAATCGAATTTAGTGTACCTACTGGAATCTAGAATCAAACAAAAAAACAAAATCTTAAGATCTTTGTAAATCTGTGATATTTAAGTTTTTTTTTCATAAAACAAAACAAATTTATTTATTTAAAAAAACAAAAAACATTAAACAAAACTTAAAAAAAAACTGTGTATAAAATTATGTATATGTCGTATGAAAAAGAAGAAAATATGAAAACAAAAATATATGAGTTTTCAGAAATTAAAAAAAAACTATACAAAACAACAATAAAACTATATATTTTCAAAATATCTTAATTTATGAGTGTTTTTATTTGAAAATGGATTTATTTTTAATTTCACATCGGTTGATGTTGACATGACAAATGGATGCAGCAAGGGCAACAAAATTCCAATTTAACATTTTGCGCATTTCCTTTCTGTACAACTTTACATAATTTGTGGTTTAATATCTGTATTGACGGAACTGATACTGTTTTAAAAGCTGTGGATTAAGAATTGGAAACAAAAAAGCACTTTTAATTTCTATTCGGTACAAGACCGAATCAAGAAATATTGCACCTTCATTATGTTGAGCGAATCAATCGTTAAGCGCAAAGAGAACGTTTTTGAAAAAACTCGTGTCGCCATTTCCAACTTAAATACAGGTTTCTTAACAAAAGTTTGGCAAAGAAATGTCATTCTGTTTAATGTTGAAGTTCATTTTTCTAAATTTAACACAATCTTCGAAACTTTCTCTTTTAATTGGATGTTTTATTCGCTATTAAAAACGGGGGCCTTAATCTTCCAATATGTCACTATAATTTGACACCCAGCTGTTTAACAAGACCTCATTTAGAAGAATAATAAAGAGTTTTCCTAATATGAAGTTATATATGTTTTTAAATACTTAGTTTATTTTATCATTATAAAATTGTACTGATTTTTATATGTTTGATGTATTGAAAATAAATATTATTACTGTTCAGAATCTTAAAACATCTCTAACCATTGTTAACTGTTATGGTTTCTAAACGTTAAGATTTTTACATAACAATTGATTGTAACAATGGCTGCGTTGAACGAGTTGGATAGTTGTATTGAGATAGCTGTCAAAAAATAAAAACAACTTTCAGCTGTAAACAAAAAGCAGAGAAACATTTAAGCTTCGGAGTCAAAATTCGCATTCACAAAGCTAGTGGATAGCTTAGTTAGTTAGATTTAGCCAATCAGAATCCCTTGACTACGTAGCCACTAGCTTTGTGAATGCGACCATTCTTGGATACCTTAGGATTCCTTTTTTGACATCTCAGCTGTTTTTGGTTAGCTATTATTTTACACGTAAAACACTAACAAAAAGGTATCCGGATACCCTATCTGTCTGAGATTGAACGCAGCCAATATGTCTTCTTAACATCGTTCCTAAACTCATTGCTGAATTGTCAAATGGTTACGATTAACAATACACGACTGTTGAACTGTCAAAGTGAAAGATTTGATTATAGACAAATATTCAACTATCACGAATTCCATCTGAGTAGAAAAGTTTTACGAATCATGACAGTTTTTGCTTTTCATCCTTTTATTAAAAACAAAACATCATTTGATTCAGAAAATGTTGCTTTAAATTTCTCAGGGTAGTTTGACAGATCTACAATTTCTAACAATTGTCTTTTTTTAATAATTGTAGTAAATCCCAACAATTCGTAACAATGGCATTTGAATTTTTTTTTGACACGACAATAAAGGAAACCAATGGGCAGGTTGAAATGACATAAGAGATTTGCAAGTTTCTAGTATTGGCCAGATTCCAAAAATTGCCTTCCCATCTACTCATGATGGCAACAAAATTGTATTGCTTTTTACTGATTGCAGATTAAAATACAAGAGGAGAGAGAAAGTGCAGATTCCTTTTGTTTAAATGTTTACTGATGTATTTTACTGATATTCCCTTATGTTGTCTGAACCTGTCCAATTGTTCGAAAAAGAACAGACAACTGCTATTTCCAGCTGTTATCTTTTGACATTTGACAAGTGAAAGCCAAGTTCGCAGTTTTCCTAGAAAATTTATCTGACCATATAATTTCTCGAAAAGTTAAAATAGTTGGTCTCCAAGCTCTTGTGAATTAACAAATTGATCCAGAACCTTAAGATATTAATGGGCAGGTTCAGGCGAAACAAGGGACTTAAAGTAAGTAAGTTTCTAGCATCTGATTGTCCAGCTGCCAAAAAATTGCCTTCCAATTAAGGCAACTTTGTTGGAAAGTTAGTCAAGAAAAATCTACCTAACTATCAAGTTAAGTCAACTCATGTCAAAATGACAGGTGATCATGTTTTTTCATTTAACTGAAAGCTGAACTTTATTACTCTATTATTTATTCATTTTCTGTACAACTTCATTTAATCCTTTCTGTAAAATGATTCCTTGTCAATTTTGAAAAGAAATAACTAATATTTCTTTACAATACAATATATAAAACGTGATGGAGTTGTAGCTTGCCTGAGATGTGTTTTGTAGACAATAATTTTGTTGGTACTTTTTGTACTATGAACTTAAAGTAAAGTTCTGAATTTAAAAATTCATGACACTTGAAAAATTAACTAGATGTTTTGGTCGAAATTTACGTTCAGAGAATGAAGTTGACTGCAAATGAAGTCCCTTGTTTTGCCTGAACCTGCCCAATCTTGAAGTTATCAATGACAAACCGCTGGTCATGGAACATGTCATGAAAAGGATGTGGTGGTGTCGCCATTAGGCTTATTTGTCTAATTGGAATTAACCTACGTTCCGATTTACAGTGAAATAAACATCCATTGCTTTCTCTTAAGAAATTATATTTTCCTTTAATACTAAAATGAAAGCCAAATTAAAAACTTTCCAATATTTTTATTGGTAAAACATATACGTTTTTTATTTTAATCTGCTAACTTATTTGGAAAATGAAACTTCAATTTTGATCTGTCGTTTTTTATTTCGAATTTAAAAAACAATCAATAATTTCCGTTAAGCACAAATTAATTTCGTTTGTTGTGTTCCATTCGCTATGAAAAAAAAAATATTTTTCAGATAAAAAGATCAATTTATATTCAAAAAATGATCTGTCAAATAAAACGATAGCTAAATCTTTAGGGTAAAAAGTGACAGCAAACAAATTAAAACAATATATCTTTTATTTATATCGCCAAAACGTCAATAAGTTTTTTTTTGAATTTCTTTGGCCATAATTTATTAATTTACATGTTTTCTATTTAAATTAATGATTTTTTATTTACAGTTTTTCAATAATACAATTTCCAATCATTTTAATGAGTGTATGGTCTGTTTTGAAAATATAGAAATTTGACAGCTAATTCCCTTACTTTTTTTGACATCTAAATTTCCAATGGAAAACTTTCTAAACATAACAATTTGAATAATAAATTAAACCTTTATTGAGTCAACATTTCATAAAGCATACTAAAACTATCAATATTAACTTTCACATTTTGTTTAGGACGACAAGCCATTCGTACTGACATCTCCCAAGAGTTTAGAATATGCGTAACAGAATACAATTTTGGTAATTTTAAAATATAATCAGATAAATAATTTTTTACAGATGTCAGAAATGATGTAATTGAATAATCGTGTTGCATAACTATACACGTTGGCGAACAGTACGGATATTTATCTGAAATAAAAAAGTTTAATAACTTTTTGAAAAAATCCAATAAAATGCACAGGCTTAGAAGAGAAAGTTTTTAGTGAATAAAATTTCCCTCGTTATTGTTCCCAACTTAAAATTTTAAAATACCAGGACTTTCCTAATTTCCTATTAAGTTTAAAGCTTTAATTTTGACATATTTAAATTGTTTTTGTAGAATAATAATTTCTTAACATCAAATAATTTAAACGAAAAGTTGTGTGAATATTCACAATGACAGGTTTTGATTATAGGAAAATCCCGAGGGAAATTTTATTCAGGATTCATAGGGCCGGTTCAGGCGACATAAGGGACTTGAAAGTAAATCAAGGTTCTGGTTTCTGATTGGCAAGTTGCCACAAAATTACCTTCCAATTAAGGCAACTTTAATGGAAAGCTAACTGGAATGTAAGTTAAGAAAAATCTCCCTTACTATCAAGTCCATTCAGCTTATGTCAAAATGACAGTAAACCATGTTTTTTTCATTCAACTGAAAGTTGAACTTTATTTTTCCATAATTTTTTTTTATTTTCTGACCAACTTTATTTAATGTTTTGTGGAAAAGGGTTCCTTGTCAAATTTGAAAAGAAATAAGTAATATATAATACAAAACACAAATGTTGATTGACATGTAGCTTGCCTGGGGAGTGTTTTGTAGACAATATTGTTTTTTGATAGTTTTTGTACGAAGGTAGAAGTTAGTGAAGTAAAGTTCTGAGTTTGAAATTTATGACACTTGAAAAAGTAACTAGCTGCCTTGCTTAAAATTTGCGTTCATAGAATGCAGTTGAGTTCAAAGTCCCTTATGTTGTCTGAACCTGCTTTGTATTTAAACGTCAAAAACTTGTATATTTAATATGTATATTTTTACCTGACACATCAATGTAAATTGGAGGAACACAGGGTAATAGATCATCTTCCAAAACACACATTAGTCGAATTATTGACTTATTAATTCTCGTCGGATCTAAAGTAAGTTTAAATTTCCCATTCAATCCAGCAATTTCCCCTTGCAGTGCATGTGGAATCTCTTCCACTTTGTCCAAGTCCTTTTGTCGACATAATTGATACTTATTTGGAACTTTAATATCATTAACAAAAACATAATTCCGTTTGGTACGAAAAGTTCTTCGTATTGTGTGATTGCCAAGTGGATTGTTTTGAAGGACTTTTTCGATTTTCAAATATGACACCTCGAAGAAATTTTTAATTTGCTATAAGAAAATAATATTTTTACTTATTAAAAATAAAATTAAATATGAAAGATTTAATTATACTTTGGGATAAAATTTAGATGCAAAATCAAGAACATTGTCGTATCTTCTGAGTGATTCCAATGTTTCATTTCTGTTTTGTTCATGTATGAGTTTCAATATTTTGTCCATTAGTGGAGCATCTTATAGTTAAAAATATATTTTAATATTTTTAAGTGTTTAATTAATGCAATTGTTTATTATACATACTTTGGGGAGAAGCTTCCTTCAGTTCTTGAATATCGAAAATAAATTTTCCCATTTGTTGATACTGTTGCATCAGACGTCTATCGGGAGACGAATTGAAACGGAGCCTTTGATGGGCAATTTGGTTCACATTTGTAGCTTGTTTCAGAATTAGAATACCTTAATGTTCGACAAAAAAGAATATATTTTTTCCATTAAATTATCAGCTTCGAGTTACAGTTTTTGAACAACTAAACTTTTACTTTTCATTTAATAATACTTACCATACATTACTTCATGAAATTCGGCATGGACGTCAGGTAAATAATTCGTGACATCAAACATCTCATCAGGTCTTCGAAATGCCAATTCCGACATGATTTTTTTTTTGTTTTTAATAAATAAGGAAAATAATAAAATAATTTGTATTTGTTTTTAATAAATACGGAAAAACAATAACTCCACGAAAATTTAGATGAGTTGAGTATGTCAAGTATTTTACAAAACCTATTGCAATTTTGTGTCAGACAGTTCTTAAGAAAATGCCTATTTTTTTAGCTTAATTATGAACAGTTACTTATTAGATTTTGCTGTTGGTTTTTTTTTGTTGAAGAAACAACGAAAGCTTTTATGTCGACATTATGAGAACAGGGTCGGATTTGCCGTATTCTGGTATCTGATCCGATCGGATCTTTATATATTTGATAGGGTTTTAAAATAAGAGGTCAAAGTCAACTTTTTATTCAGTTGTCATCTTGTGACATTTGACAAGTAAAAATAAGGACATTGGGCAGGTTCAGGCGAACTAAAGGACTTGGAAGTTAGGCAAGTTTCTAGTATCTGATTGGCTAGCTGCCAAAAAATTACCTTCCAATTAAGGCAACTTTATTAACTTTAAGCTGACTCGAAAGTTAGTCAAGAAAAAGGGGCAGGTTCAGACAACATAAGGGACTTGGAAGTTAGGCAAATTTCTAGTATCTGATTAGCCAGCTGCCAAAAAATTATATTCCAATTAATGCAACTTTAAGTTGAAAGTTGACTGGAAAGTTAGTTAAAAAAAATTTCCCTAACTATCAAGTCAAGTCTACTTCTATCAAAATGACAGTTGATAATGTGTTTTTATTTAACTGAAAGCTGAACTTTATTGCTATGATTTATTTATTTTCTGCACAACTTTATTTAATGGTTTCTGTAAAAGGCTTTCTTGTCAATTTGGGAAAGAAATAACTAATATCGTGGTGGACTTGTAGATTGCCTAGGGAGTGTTTTGAAGACAGTGATTTTATTGGTACTTTTTGTACTATGAACTTAAAGTAGAGATTTGCGAAGTAAAGTTCTGAATTTTAAATTTATTACGCTTTAAAAACTAACTAGTTGTTTTAAAGTAGAGATTTGCGAAGCAAAGTTCTGAATTTGAAATTCATTACGGTTGGAAAACTAACTAGTTGCCTTGTTCAAAATTTACTTTTAAAGATTGAAGCTGACTGCAAATGAAGTCCCTTATGTTGGCTGAATCTGCTCAATCTCTCTTACTATTAAGTCAAGTCTGCTTATGTCAAAATGACAGGTAATCGGGTTTTTCCATTGAACTGAAAGATGAACTTTATTACTTTATGATTTATTTCTTTTCTGACCAATTTTATTTATTGTTTTGTCTAAAAAGGCCCCTTATCAAATTGGAAAAAAAAGTTAGTTATACATATTTACAGTACAAAATAAAAATGTTGATGAACTTGAGCTTGCCTGAGGAGTGTTTTGTGGACAATATTTATTTTGGTAGTTTTTGTACGATGAACTGAAGGTAGAAATTACTAAAGTTAAGTTCTGAGTTTGAAATTTATGACACTAAAAAACTAACTAGCTGCCTTAGTCAAAATTTGCGTTCAAAGAATGCAGTTGACTGCAAATGAAGTCCCTTACGATTTCTGAAACGTGCTCATTGCTAAAAATGGAACGATACACACTTCAGCTAGGCGTTGACATTGGGCAGATTTAGATTTCTAGTATCTGATTGGCCTAAGCCACCTGCCCAAAAAATTGCTTTCCAATTAAGGCAACTTTATTTGAAAGTTGATTGGAAAGTTAGTCAAGATAAACCTTCCTCTCTATCAAGTTAAGTCTACTTACGTCAAAATGTTTTTATTCAACTGAAAGCTGAACTTCACATTTTTTGATTTATTTATTTTGTACATCATTTTATTTAAAGTCTTGTGTAAAAGGGTTCTTTTCATATTGAAAAAGAAATAGGGTTGTTTTCTTTACAATGCAAAATAGACTTTTAGCTTGCTTGAGGAGTTTATTTTGTAGACAATAATGTTTTAGACACTTTTTGTACGATGTATTTTAGATCGAGGCAAGTGAAGAAATTAATGAAATCTGAAAAATTAATTAGCTTTAAGTACTTTGGTCGAATTTTGCGTTCACAAAATGCATTGGACGTTGCCTGAACTTGCCCAATCATAAAAGATGATTTATCTGTCAAATTCTCAATTCCAAAAATTAAAACAATTGTTTTAACAACTTTATATAGAAAATTGAATCTGCCTTATGGCACAAAGATGCAGATAAGGCTCTCAAGAAAATTGCGTTTGATGTTTTTTACCAAAGCAGTTTCAAAAAAGGGCAAGTTTTGGTTAATTTTTAATATCTTACGAACTAAAAACGCTAAAGACTTGAATTAAATCTTATATAATATGTTGTAACGTGATACCAAACAAGTACATTTTTTGAAAATAATCCAATTAACAATTTTTTTATAAATCAAAAAAACTGAACAAGAAAAAATTGTCACCTCAAATATTTTACGAGTACAAAATGATTTTATCTCCAAAAGAATTTTGTGCAACGAAAAATAAAGTTTTTAACATCTGATAAAATTTTATGAGAAATCGAATTGACAGTTTAAAAAAAATAAAAATCTAAAAACCATTACTCAAAGTTGGTAAACATTGAATTTCGACTCAAATATCTGGAATCGAACTAATTTTTACTTATAAAAAATGTTGTTTTCAATATTCGGAAAAATTTTGAGAAAAATCAATTTGACAGTTTTTTGAAAAAAAAAACAAACAAATTAATAAAAGTTGGTAAAAATTGATTTCCGACTTAACTATCTTTTCAAAACTTTGAAATATTGGCTTTTAACTACTTTTTTCTTTATAAAAAATATTGTTGTCAACATTTAGTAACATTTTGAGAAGAATTGAATTGACATTTTGTCTTATAAAAAATAAAAACCTAAACAAAACAATTAATAAAAGTTGGTAAAAATTGATTTTCGACTCAAATATCTTTTCAAAACTTCGAGATTATGGCTTTCAACTCATTTTTTCGTATCAGAAATATTGTTTTCAACATTCGGAAAAAATTTTGAGAAAAATCAAATTGACAGTTTCTTGACAAAAAATAAAAACATGAAAAAAAAAAACAATAATGGTAAAGGCTGATCCCAATTTAAGTGCTCCTAAAATAGCTACTGACATTCAAGCAAATGATGGAATATCGCTTAACCCTCAACGTGTTCGGAACTTACTCCATTCAAAGGGATACAATACGGTACAAAAAAAAACCCTATATTTCAAAAGCAAACGTTTCAAAACGCTTGAGCTATGCGAATGCATACGTTTCGAAACCAGATGATTTTTGGAAGAATGTGTTATTCCTTGACGAGAGCAAGTTTAAAGCATTAGATGTGAAGAATTTTCAATCAACGGTGAAACATGGAGTCGGAAATGTTATGGTCTGGGGAGCTATGGGGTCCAATGGTGTGGAAAATTTAGTTTTTATAGAAACAACCATGGATACAAACAAATATTTACAAATTTTAAATGTAAATTTGAAAGCCAGTGCTTTGTAAATTGACCTTAAAGGCGCCTTTTTACTTGTGCAAGACAACGATCCTAAACATTCATCAAAGATAGTAAAGGAGTGACTTCTCTATAATGTTAAATCGCAATTGCCTCATCCTCTCCAATCCCCAGACCTTAACCCTTTTTCAACTTTTGTCACTCGTTTTGTTGTCGTGTGTAAACGTCAAGTGCTTTGAACGCTTTCATTCAGCATTCTGAAAGACGAAAGGAAACGACGACAATGAAACAAAACGACGGTATCTCTCTTTTAAAAATTTGCTACTTGTTAAATAATTTATTTAATGGAATTTATTAGTACTTTATTTGCGATAAATAAAAACAAAATATTTGTTCACATTTTCAGTTGAAATTAACAAATCAGAATCAGTTCCAGGCCCTCGACGAGCTAATGGAGAGCAACGAGCAGTTGGCTAGGGGATTTTTGAAAGGAATTTTTGGCAAAAGGTTTAAATCGCTTATTTCATTAATGTAAAAAATATTTTAATGTTTGCTTTAATCAGGTTGTTCTGACTTTAAGTTCAAAGTGAAGAAGAAAATAATAAACAATTCAAAAGAAATAAAAGCAACTGGAGGAGGTATTTCTTTCTCCGCAATTGAAATTAGCCCGCAGCATGGCCCTTATTTCACTTGAATTCCATAATCATGACTCGTTCCTGTATGTCTTGCAGCAATGTATCGAATGCGCATTTTATGATCGCAAACCTCGGTATTGAAATAAAAAAATAATTACCAACAAAAATAAGCAAAATACTCACTAACATCGCATTGATGCTATAGAAACCTTTTTCTGTTATAGTAAAAGTGTTAGTATTATTTTTTGAGCATGAAAATTCCACACATTAAATATCGCCAGGATCCTCTCTTATTAAGGAAGCAAAGCTTAACTTCAGATTTGTTCGCATCTGTCACTTGAAATCGAATTCATTTGTGGCAAATATGAACTTCCATGACGTTTATGGTTTCTTTAAAGAATTTGCTAACTGTTGGTTGAGCTATTCCCAAATTCAAATCGTTGCCAGCGCCGTGTTGGAAACTTCCGACCGCTAGAATTCTTAAGGTGACTGTGAGCCTCAATATGATTGGAATCGATAATGAACGTTGCCGATTCGGTACCCCTGTATTTATTTCATCCAACACAAATCGAAATGCTTCTTTGGACAATCAATCTGTTAAAGGGTACAAAAGTTTCAATACAATTCAATATAAAAAGTGAACTCACTTTGAATCAGGCAAATGGATTTGAGGTTTGTCTTATCTGCTTTCTTTTTATAATTAATTGTCCTTTTTCAAAACTCCGCACTCCATCTTTTTAATCATCATCATCACTATCGCTCATCGTTTTTTAATACATTTCTACACTTATCATTTTAATTACTTATTTATTTACCAATAATTAAATAAAACCGCATTTGTTAAACATTAAACAATGATTTTTTATTTAGACTTTAATTTTAAAAATCTGCTACAAATTCGTCGCGTCGAATCACTTACATATGGAATGCCACTTAAAAAACGACACGACAGAGAAAACGAGAGTCGTCGAAAAAACAAGACGACATCCGAAATAGGCATGATTGTCTGAACCTTCCCTTTGACTTGATAAACCTCGCTTTCAAATCAAATCAAATAAAAAAAAACGCCAATAATTATTAAGGTTTCCAAATACACTCTAATTTATTGAATTTTCGACTTAAAATTAATTTATTAAAAATTGTTTTATCCATAATGCCCTTGTATATATATTCATTTCTATACATACATATTAATATTTGTTATATAATTTATTTCAAAATAAAAAATAGAGTTTAAATATTCTATTTATGTACTCTTAACTATTGGTCTATATTTAAGTCTACATTCCAAATAAAGAAGTAAAATCATTAATAGCAACAGCATTTGGAGAACACGCCTGACGCACTGACATCTCCCAAGTGTCCAATAGATGCGACAAAGAATAACACTTTGGTAGCTTGGCAATTCTTGCCATGAGTGCATTTTGAACGGCCAATAAAAATGGAGTTGCTGAGTACTCTTGTTCTGTGAGAGAGCAGTTTGGTGATGTGAATGGATATTCCTCTGCAAAAAATAAAATAAAAAAAATTAAATGATAATCAAAGCTTTTGTTTAAAAAAATAGAAAAACAATAATGTTATCGAAAGGAAACAAACCTGGAATATTAACACTAACTGGTGGAACACATGGTAAACGTTTATCATCTAAACAACAAATCAATTTAATTGTTTTGTTATTATTCTGAGAAGACGTGTCTAGAGAAACTTTAAACTTCTGATCCAAACGTGCGATTTCACCTTGCAAAACGTGAGGAATATCTTGTGGCGTTTCCTCGTGCTGGAGACGAGCCTGTTTAGCTGGGGTTGGAGCACTGATATCGGTGCCAAAGAGTAGCTCTAAACTGGGCTTGAAAGTTCGTTGCATTGTGTGATTGACAATAGGACTTTGGAGAGTTGTATTTATGACATCCACAAGTGGATTTGTAGATTTCTATAAATGAGGAAAAGAATATGTTATAGATTTTTATTTTAAGCAATATTTTTTTCTTAACATACCCCAAATTGTGTTCCATAAGAGGAAACAATGTCCATTCTCTCTAAAGCGATTTCACACTTCTCAAGGGTTTCGAGAGGAACTCTTTGGGATGGATTACAAAGAATTTCCAGCAGCTTACTCATTTTTGTAATCTTTTCAACATCTGCAAAGATTCGAGAGGATTATGAAAATCAAATTTTTTAAGTTCAATTCCATGAGAGGTTTTACTTACCGTCGTTTCCTATTTTGGCAACCATTCGCTTTAAAGGTTCAATGTATTTGGTCAATTGTTTGTATTTTTCTCGATAGAGAATGTCTTCCTGGGAGTTGTATGGACTGGTCGCTGAAACTTGTCCAGGAGTGTTTAAAGGAGCATTTGGATTTGGGGATTGACGAATGGCTATTGTTTAAAAAACAAAAAAATTGAATTAGATGAAGAACGTAGCAAAATATTGGACATTTTTGAACTTACATCGTGGATTGTTACTCATCAAAGTGGACATTTGTGGAGATGATGAGGGCACCAATGCAGGACTTGGGATCATCTGCGGATTGGGTAGGATAGACTGCTGCTGTTGCTGTTGTTGTTGCTGCTGCTGTTGCTGCTGTTGTTGTTGCTGCTGCTGTTGTTGTTGCTGCTGCTGTTGCTGCTGTTGTTGCTGCTGCTGTTGTTGTTGCTGCTGCTGCTGTTGCTGCTGCTGTTGTTGTTGCTGCTGTTGTTGTTGCTGTTGCTGCTGTTGTTGTTGTTGAGCCTGTTGCTGCTGAGCTTGTTGCTGTGCGGCAGCCTGCTGCTGCTGCTGTTGCAATTGCTGCTGCTGCAATTGTTGTTGCGTTTGTGGAATTTGCTGACCCATACCAGCGGGCGAAGCAACCGTAGGACTTGGACTCTGACGCAAGAACTGTGTCTGTCCAACATTACGGTTTCCAGGGAACATTGCACCACCCTGATTGATGGGCATGTTTTGTTTCTGTTGCATGTTTGGCATATTGATGATTTGATTGATATTTCCTAGAGACAAAGAATTGATATTAACAACTGATTTGTCTCTATTGACTTTACAACAACTTACCTCCTTGTCCAGGATTTTGAGGCATTCCAACTTGTGGTCCAGCATTGACACTATTCGGGTGCATTTGCCCCTGTTGCGGCATATTTGGCATATTCTGTCCGGCGTTCATTTGATTGTGCATTGCCTGATTGACAGCTTGTGGTCCAACATTCATCGGTGCGTTGTTGTTCATTCGTGTCATCATCTGATTCAATTGCGGATGATTCAGACCAATCTGGAATTTGTACAAGAAAATCCAATTGAAGAAAATATTTTGATGAAAAACCACTCAAGTGTCTAACTTACATTTATTTGATTTTGATTCATTGAATTCATTGGCATTTGAGGGACATTCATGGAGCCCATTGGTTGACCTTGCATATTTGCATTGATTTGCATCTGATTGCCTCCCATTTGGTTCATTTGTCCAGGCATTCCCATTTGATTCATTTGCTGGGGTTGATTGCCCATCATGTTGAGATTTACATTGCCCATGTTATTTCCCATTTGAGGGACCATGCTATTGGGACCGGCGTTACCTTGAGGGCCATTCGGACCCATCGGCACGTTCATTTGATTGCGGATGCCTGGCATATTCTGCATTTGCTGACCAGGTCGTTGCTAAAATTGAAACCAGTTAAATGTAAATTTGCTATTACTGTACCTCGGAAATTTCTCTTTCTTACCTGATTCAGACTCTGTAGAAGATTTGATGCAGCTGCATTCACACCGACAACAGCACCAGGTGCTATTTGATTCGGTTGACCACCTCCCATTGGGCCCATCTGGGTATTTCGATTACCCTGAGTTGCGAGGTTCTGTAGTGCATTGAGTGGATCTTGCATCACATTAGAATTACCCATATCAGCATTGGGTGGTTGTTGTGGTTTCCCCGCTGTGCTACCTTTAGAAAGACCAGAAAAAACAAAATCAATAAAATTAAAAGAACAATTGATTTAAATTGGAAATTTCTTCACTTACTTCGGCTAACCATTTCTTTGAAATGCATAAATAACTTAGCAACCAAACCAAGATATTCATCCTTGTTGCGGGCTTTCTTATAGATATGATTCTCCATTACGGTGGCATTTTTCGAAGGATCAGATCCAGTGGTCTGAAGCATTTCATTGCTGCAATGAAATCAAATGAAAAAGATCATAAAAACTTTCTTGATTTTTTAACTTCATTTAAATTGATTAAAAACAAACACTTACATTTTAAAAACAACACTTTGCCGAAATTTAGGACTTTGCCAATCTTCTGTTGACATTTTTATTTAGTTTTTATATTTTAACTGGGAGGAAATAAAGGTAAATAATTGAAACAACTTTTTCTAGTTGCAGTGAGAAACTCAAAACTCAATTTAACAACCAAGACATTTTATATCAACATAAAACGAAATGTCAAATATTTACCAGTGATGCCAACAAGCTCTAAGATATGTTATTAGGATTAAGTGGTAACCAGAATTTAGGTGTGTTACACGAACAAACGATTTAGTTTTATAACCCTTAGATCAGAGGTATAGATTTTGTTTTTAATTTCTACCTGGATTTATTTTATTAACTTAATGATTGACTTTTATGAATGCAGGTAGATTGCTGATTGCTCTTAGAAATTTTAAGCTGTTTTCATATTAAATATTAAACTGAGTTTGTAATACGTGACTATTTGAATTTATCATAAATCGCATTTTATTATCCAAATAACCTTTTGGGTTAATTTATTATAAGAATATTGGTTTTTATCTCGGTTGATTACAAAATCTGATGGATGATTTATTTTATAAATGGTAATGTAGTGTGAACTGTAGTTTAAATGAAAGAGACATACAATATTTGAAGAGGTAAACAAATATACGGACAAAATAAGATAACTTTTATATACTTTAATCTTGAATTCGCATCTCTTCAAATATTAAAAAATGTATATTTAAATAAATGTCTAATAGCTGTGTTTAATCATCACCAAAGGCACATATTGGTCATCAAAGATGTCTATCTTTTTTCAACTTCCCTTTCAACTACATCTCACACTACCTTACCATTCGAAACACAAAATAGCCATCTACATGTCATTATGAAAACTATTTCTAAAGGTTTTTAAATTGACTCAGATAGAAACACAACAAGCATAACAAATTGTTGTTGTATAACATGTTAATAGATGACGCAAATGGATTAATTTCTAATAAATACACAGCTAATAGCTAAATATATGAACATAGAGTATTTTTTCAGTGCTATTTACATTAAGACCAATTTAAATCAGTTTTTATGAAAGTAAATATCTCTGTTTTGAATTTGAAACAGTGCTTTTATAGATGTTTTGTAAAATAGAGAAATAGATAAAAAACGAAAACATTATTCATAACTTTTGTGTGCAAAAGGATTTTTAAAAGAATATTTAATACCAATAGCCACGATGATATGACGTCAATATTTAACTTTAAAGTTTCTTGACCAATTGTACAATTAAACAAATAATCAGTGATAAAGCAACTTTGGGGCGCCTTCCTATAACCCTAGCACGAATTTCCTTCTGATTTTTTTTTTTACAGTTAGATAGGGGTGTCAATAGAACATGTTTTAAATATTAATGCAAGAAATCACCTTTAAGTCATAGAAACATTTTTTTTTCTTTTTAGGACTTAACGCTACTTTTTTTGTATTTCATTTTTGAGCCTAAAAATAGTTTTTTTTTTGAATTGATAACAAGGCGGCGTACTAACAGCTAGGTATGTAAGGGGGTCATACTACTTGGGACCACTATAGGATTTGCTGTGGGTGCGAATTTGGGTATATGCAAAGTACTTCTTGCATTTGAGCACTAAAATCAATAAAATACCCAAAAAAAATCCAGTGTGGCAACACTGAATAAAAAGCATGGAAGAAATGTCATGTTTTTTAAAATTAATTTAAAATAGAAATAAGTGTTTCCTCGCTCTAAAATTATTATAGTTATTATTTTTTTGCACATATCTATCAAGTAAAAAAACCGCGAGTCGAAATTCGTGCTGTGGTAGTGGAAAGTTGAGCCGCAACTTTAAACAAAAATTAAATCCTTTAGTATTTGTAAAATTCTCTTTGAATTTAATTATCAATAATATTGTTTCCTTATTTATTCAAATGTGTTGAGAGTTAAATATTGGAAAAGTTAAATGCAAAAAGTTCTATATGTAGTTACCCCTTTATAAAATATACGTCAAATAAAATTTCTTTTAAGAACGCGCGCTTTTGTAAGCAAATGAAGAGAACTGGCAGCATTTCTTAACGGTTTCTGTTTTGTTTATATGTAATTTTATTTTTATATTTATTCGTTTGGTGGATGTAATATTGTAACTTTTTTCTGTTGAATTTGTTTATTTTGAATAATCAAAAGCTATTTTATTATAAACATATACTTTTTTAAATATAATATATTTGGTAAGTTCCAAGATAATACTTAATTTTATTTTATCTTCAAAAGAAACATTAGTGGTCTCTATTGAACTTTTTAGTACATTTAACAAAGTACCTTCAGGGACAGATATGTAAATCTTTAACCATTTTGTCTTAATGAATTTTATACGTTTACATATGCCCTGTAATTACCAGAGAGAAAAAAACATAAAATTAGGATGTGAGGTGTATATTTATGGCCGAAAAGCATATCACTCGGATCTCTGGATCAATTGTAGTCCCCACGGTATGATCTTGATAAGGGTAGATGAAACAAGGAGAAGGTTTAAGGTTGGTGGCGCCTTAAAGAACCATCACGCATTTTAGGAGAATTTCATAAATGCTTAGTGGCGACGGCGAGAATGATACGTTGCAAAGGTCGTGGGGAAAATTATTATCTTATTAGTATCTTTTGCCGTCTTCTCTTTTTACACCAACCATATAAATCAAGAGCTGATATGTTTTCTGTTTCCTTGTGGCCTTTTGGATGCCAATCTTATGCAAATTTGAGATGTGCTTAGGTGAAAAAAATATTTTTTTTTCCTTTTTAAATATTTGTCCATGGGTTTTTGGAAACCCAATAATTTTGAGGGCTAAAAGGGCATGAGTGCGATAAATGGGGCTTCAAAATTTGATAAGAGTTTTTGTAAAAGGGTTAAAAACAAGTATATTTTTGTATAGCAGAAGGAAATCTATCTGGCCCCTTTTAGCATGTAAGGGCAGCCTTCATACAAAATTAATGCAATTGAAGAAAAAAATATTAAAAAACAACTGGAATACTTAAAATAAAGAACTATACTTACTGTTTTTACTTATGTTGAACCAAAAAAAAAAAAAAAACAAATGTCTTGTAATTAATAGAAAATCTCTTGACCTTTCTTATTTTCCATCGAACGTTCTGAGCAATGCTCCAATAGAATATGTGGTTACAGCAAAGAATTTTGGCGTGACTTTTAATCGTCTCTTGACTTGGGATGATCATATTAATGGACTCGTTGGTAAGTTTTACGGAGGACTTTGTATGTTATGGGTTACACAATCTTTCACTCCGTTAAAAATGCGTTTGCTTCTCGCTAAAACCTTGGTAATTCCTTTCCTGGTTAATGGTTGTGAAGTATATTGTAACTCCAGTTTCACGAGCAGCAAAAACTGAATATAGCCTTCAACTCAATCGTTCGTTATGTTTTTGGATTACATAGATATGATTGGATATATGATTTTGCCTCTCGAAGAATATATAGAACATCGTAGTTTGATTTTGCTTTCCGACATACTTATAGCACGCTAACCACAATATTATTTTGACAGAGTAAAAAGGGCGACTTCAAGCAGATCTCACCAGCTAATTATTCCTTCTTACTTACTTAGGTCCTCATACCTGTTAAGTCCGTTGAGGACAACTTAAGTGGCATAGGTCTCCACTAAGCCTACGCCATCTTGTACGGTTTCCGGAGATGTGTTGCAGCTCCCTCTAACTCTTTCCTAGTGTCGCTGATTCCGCCTCGACTGTCCTGCGCCATGTGCTTCTCGGTCGTCCAGCTCTTCTTTCTTCTTGTGTGAGCGGATTTCACTGCATTGCTTGGGCTGCAATGCAATCGTTACCTTTTCGAAACGTATTTCCAATCCATTGCCACTTACTTCTTCGTATTATACATTCTATAGGTTCCTGACCTGTCCTTCTATGAAGGACCTCATTTGAAATACGGTTTGGCCAGAAAATCCTTAGGATGTTACGAAGACATCTATTTACGAAGGTTTGAAGCTTTCTTGTTATGGCTGAAGTAACCTTCCAAGTGCTGCACCCATAAAGAAGCACAGATTCGACATTTGTGTAGCTTTGTTTTAAGCTGATAGAGTTATTCCTCCAAATTTTTAACAGCATACCGAACGCCGCTTTTACTTTGCCAATGCGGCAGATGACGTCTTGTTCGGTTCCGCCTTCGTTGGAAACGATGCTTCCAAGGTATTGGAAGCTCTCCACTTTTTCCACTGGTTGCGAGAAAATATTTATTTGAGAGGATGGTCAAACAAAAATTAAAGAAAGAAAACTTTAGACCAATTTTGTTTTGTGAAACCAAGAAACTTTTTGTATCGTTTAAATAGAAGTAGGATGTAACGATTAATGTTTTAAACAAAATAACTGCTTTTTCTCTTCTTTGAATCCTTGTTGTCATTCTGCTCCTCTCGTTTTAGATCTTGTCTATATTTTAAACGCATGCAAGCATCTAACAAAACCTGTTATCTAATTTTAATTAAAAGTCGTACTTTGGTACAAAATACTAGGTAAACTTACTGATAAAGGGTAAGGTAATTTGAAAGTAATGTCGGTTATGGGATGCCCTATAGGCCGCGAGGCCCATACTTATGTTGAGAAACGTGATGAAAAGCGAACCTCACGTTCTGGGTGGCGCGTAAGTGATGCCGTTAAACAAGCTAGAGTTTATTCAAGAGCTGAGAAATCAGCTTTGAAAGAGTTTCAAGAAGAAGAGGAAGGAATACTCTACGATTGAAAGGTAAGTTGATATTCTCATTGTTAAGAGGACTTAAAACTTTAAACGAGATTTTCTCAAAACTGTGTTTTTCAAACTTTCCTCAATCGTATCTCGGCTTGTAAACGGCTTGACCGAATGACCTGAAATTTGATGGGTTGGATTCAGCACATGTAAACGCAAGGAATGAACTATCGACAAGCAAAAATTCCAAAAATTTCGATTTTTTTATAGCAAAAAAACAAAAACAAAAAAAACAAATGTCTCCCAAAAATCCAATCTTTGGGAGCTCCAACGAGCACCAATGAATTCACAATTATTGATGGTTTAGCTTCTTGTGGACTTGTTCAATTTAATGGGGTTGCCAATCAATACAACAAATATTTGGACCTAATATTTTTCTCCGACACGATAAATACTGACGTAGCTGTATCCCCAGCCGATGTTAAACTAGTAGAAGAAGACCGTCACCATTCAGCTTTAAATATATCACTGAATATAAATGTGTGCAATATCCCTAATACATCAAATGAAAAACTTAAATTCAATTTTAAAAAATGTAACTTTAATGAACTAACTAACTTATTGTGTAATGTTGATGACATGTGTCTAAATTTGTATAGTATTATTTTTAACTGTTTTTATGAAACTACGCCATTACGGAAATCTCGCTATAAATCTAAAACTCCACCATGGTTTGACACTCAATTAAAAAACTTAAAAAATTAAAGAAATAAGGTATGGCTAAAATTTAGTAAAACTAGAGCAGAAGAAGACTTCAGGATTTACTCCGAACTTAAAAATATTTTCATTGACTACTCCAATATTCTATACTCTGACTTTATTATAAAAATTGAAAATGAATTGAAACAGACCTTAAAAAAACTTCTGGGATTTCGTGAAAAGTAAGGGAAAAACTGACGGTTACCCAAACTATATGTCTTTTAATAACACAACAAGTCATGACTCCCAAATAATTTAAAATATGTTTGCTAATTTCTTCAAAGATGCTTTCGACGTGCCTCCTTCTTTTCAAATTCCCGATTCGTTCTTTCCAGCCCAAAATTATCCCTACCTTAACTCACTTGACTTGACAATATGTGAGGATTCAATTGTTCGTTGTGTCTCAGAACTTGATGAGTACCATCATGTGTTTTAAAAAAATGTGTGTCTCATTTATCGTACCATCTGTTTGTTTTGTTCAATGAATCTCTTTGAAGCTCAGTTTTCCCACTATTATGGAAAAGTGCATTTATAACTCCGATTCATAAAAAAGGGTCTAAGAATGATATAACAAATTACCGGCCGATTGCCAAACTTTCCGTTATTCCCAAACTATTTGAGTCCATTATCTGTAAGATGTTATCCTTTAATTGTAATTCAATTGTATGTGAAAATCAACATGGTTTCGTCTAGAATAAATCAACAATTACAAACCTACTTCACTTTACTTTTTTCTACCTTGAGTCCTTCGAAGATCGTAAGCAAGTAGATTGCGTATTCACAGATTTCAGCAAAGCCTTTGACAAATTGTGTCACAAGACTTTAGTCCATAAACTTAAGGCCTTAGGGTTTAACCACAAATTCTTGACGTGGATCTCGTCTTATCTTAAGAACAGAAATTATAGCGTTATATTCAGAAATGAATTCTCCTACCAATTTTACGTCAACTCTGGTGTTCCACAGGGTAGCCTATTATTTATCTAAATGACATAACATCCGTTATAAAAAACTCCTTCGTTTTAATATACGCTGATGACATTAAAATTTTCAAATCTATTAGTTCAATTAATGACTGCTCACAGCTTCAAGAAGATCTTCATAGTTTTAGGGAATGGTGCAATACAAACCGGCTTTTATTGAATATTGACAAATGTAAAACTATATGTTTTACACGCAAAAAAACAATTATAGATTATAACTATTTATTAGATTCTTCCTCCCTTTGTAAGCTTTCCGTTTTCTCTGATTTAGGTGTTAGTCTTGACAGTAAATTAACGTTCTGTGACCATTATAACTTTATAGTTAAAAAAGCTAACAAAATTCTAGGTTTTATTAAACGTTTTTCTCGTGACTTTCGTGAACCCTACGTCTTAAAACTTCTTTATGTATCATTTGTCAGGCTGTGTACGGCTGTGTTATATGGGCACCATACTATTCAGTCCATATTGACAGACTTGAAAGTATCCAAAAAAGATTTATGCGTTTTTGTCTTCGTTTTCTTCCGTTTTCCCAAATATTCACACCACCTCCTTATTCTCAGAGACTTTTGCTAATAAACCTCTCTACACTTTCACAACATAGACAATATTTCCAATTTTGTTTTATTTAAAAATTAATAAATGGTTCTATTATATCCGCAACAGCTCTGAATCGTCTAAATTTTAGCTATAGTCAAACTAGCATAAGAAGACAGATACCTCTATGTCCGATCTTTAGCAGAACTAACTATGGTATGAATAGCCCTTTAAATCAATTGATTTCAGTCTTTAATAAATTTTATAATTTAATTTCATCTGTTAATGACAATGTTAAAAGTAAACAATTTAAAGAAAGCTTTTTTAATATGTTATAGTATTTATTTATTTTTATGTTAATTAAAATTTTAAATTAAAAATTATGTAAATAGCTATAAGTTTATATTAACGTTAGATAATTAACGGATTAAATAAATAAATGATAGTTCATTCCAAGCGTGTAGGCTCATAGATTAAAACGCCATTTACTTTTTTTGTTTTAGAATCGTGGAGGAAGTGTGAGCCCATTTTTTCGAGGTGGAGTTGTTCACACCTGTGTAACTCGTGTTCTTTACAATAATTTTAATTCAAATATTATATTTATACTGTCGAACTATGTTAATAAATGATAATAAACTTAATAAAGTTGTATCTGGTCGGGAAAAAAAATTCTTAACATACAGGCCGTCACATGGGATGACCCCTTTAACGGTTTTTGAAAACTCTGTGTCATTTCCTTTTTTCTTAAGTTAAAAATTTCACAAAAACATGTTTCTTTGGACTTTAAAATTCAGCTGTTCAACTATTAAATCAAACTTTCACTTTAAGTCAATGTTCGATTCAAAATAAATAATGAATAAAAAAAAACAACTCATAACTATTAAACTTTTACTGCTTTAGCATGGAAGAAATATGGCAATGTCGACATCATCTCAATAGTTAGATCGTCTTTATTTACGCTATCTCCTTAGTATATGTTTTTAGGAAAGAATATACTTCACACATCTTCTAAGCCAGTTAGTCTTCACTCAAGCAAGCTAGGTGACCTATAGACTATAGGGTGATAGTGTGCAGTTCATGATTTTAACGTCTCCTTACTTGGCATTCCTCAAATAGTTGTTTATTGCTAAAATAATTTTATAATTATATTTGTATTAAGTTGTTATTTGTATTGTATATTCAAATATGTACATACATATCATGTAATATTAAGAATATGTATAAAAAAGAAGTTTTACAATTGAAACTCTATTAACAGGGATGGTAGAAATCAAAAATCCCGGATAATAGAACTTTTTTTTTCTCAAGCAAAATAAAGCAGAATTTTATTTAACTTTATTTTTATTTAAAAAAAAAAAAAAACGAAAACAAATTTAAATTAATTCATAAAACTTAACAATTCATTCAGTATATATTATTGTTTGTACATACATACATTACAAAATCACAACAATGATTATTAGGAACTTCAAGAAAAACATTTTTTTAAAAAGTTAAAAAGTTGTTGTATTGTTGTTTGTCGTTGTGAATTTCACGTTGTTTTTCTTTCAGTAAATCAACCTTAATGCGGTGAATTTTCTTCATATACTTTTGTGTTATTCCAATTCGATTCTTCTAAAAAACTCAAAAGTGTAGAACATGCCTTAATCGCATCAACCATTGGAATTTTTGAAATTTCTACATCATCGGATTTTTCAGAAAGGACTTCCAGCTCGTTTTCAAGAGGGTTATTTATCATCTCCATAATTTCGTTCTCTGATAAAACAGCAAATGGTGAAGCATTTGCATCTGAGTGCACCCAATTTCTTATTGCATTGACATCAAAATCCTCCGCGACTTCAATAATTTTTGAAATCACGTCAATGGCATCTTGTTCTGAGGAAGTTTAGAAATGTCGATGATGTAAAAACTAAAATTTGTTGATTTCGATAAAACTTACCTTCTCCTTCATTTTCGGGACAAAGTAAATTGTGGCAAACATTTTTCAGAACATCGGTGGTAACGAAATTCCAGGACTTAGAAACTCCCCATAAAGCATTATTGATGTTAAATGAGTTGAACAAATGTATCCTGTTTTCTGAACTTCCGACTAATCTTCTTTCAATAATTTCACTTAAAACTTCGAATCACGCCTTGGTTGAATCAGAGAAGTCAGTTTGGTGGAAAGTACCTCACTAGTATATTTGCGGCTTTAAAATCATTAACGTCTTGGTATCCAAGAGCAATAAAACTTTGGAGTTCTTTTCAAGGTTGTTTTATCCCGATGCTCTTTAACTTCTGGGACAAAGTTTTTATTAAACCAATCAAGGAACAATTTTTGGGTTACCCAAACTAGCTTGTAGGCTTTGTAGATAACTGGAAGCTCTCCATCATTCATGCTATGAACTTTCCAGATTTGTTGATAGAATTTCACAATTAGTGACGAACGAAACAAAATACACTGTAAAAAATTCTTACGAATTTGTTGACAAAGTGAAAAATGTTAAATTACAAAGTAATGATGTATTGGTCTCGTTTGATGTTATTTCATTATTTACTAACATCCCAGTACAATTGGCTATTAATATTATTAAAAAGAAATGGGATACGATTAGCAGACATAGGTACTAAAATCAGCCAAACTAAATTTGTTGAAATCATGGATTTTTGCTTAAAAGACAACAACTATTTGCAGTTTAAGGACATTATCTACAAACAAATTTTTGGAATGCCAATGGGTAACCCTCTTTCGCCCACTATTGCTGATTTGGTAATGGACCATTTAATGCAAAGCCAAATTTTATAGTGAAATATGTTGACATATTTGCGGTTATGGACAAATATAAAGTCACAGACTTATTATTGATCCTGAACGGATTCCACTCCAAACTACAGTTCACTGTTGAAAACGAAAATAACAGTTCTATATCGTTCCTAGATGTCAAAATCCACCGTATGGACACTCAATTGTCGTTTGATTGGTTTCAAAAACCAACAGCATCAGGACGTCTGATCAACTTCCGGTCCAACCAAGCCAAACACATAATCTTTAACACAGCTTCCAATTTAATTAACAAAGTTTTCACGTTAAGTGACGAAAGATTCCACCATTCAAATACCATCAAAGTGACCAAAATTTTAAGCGACAACGGTTTCCCGCCAGCAATTATTCGTGGCTTTATTTTACAACAACAATGTAGACGCGCTAAACAACAAAGTGAGGATAACAACAAAGGATACTTCAAAAGCATTGTTTACGTTCAAAAACTGGCTGAGAGTTTTAAGCAAGTTGTCACCAAAAACATCCAAGATGTCCGATTGGCTTTCAAATCTAACCAGACTATTAGACACCTTTTCACCAAATTAAAGACCAAAATAGACAGAGATAAACGCACTGACCTCATTTATAAAATAAACTGCAAAGGTAAACCTAACGAAACATGTAACCTTTGCTACATCGGAACCACCAAACAATTCTTGCGCCAAAAATTGTCCAACCACAAATCTGACATCAAAAACAATAACCTGGCTAAAACCGCATTGGCGGCCCATTCAATAGACAAAGGTCATTCTCCGGATTTCGATAGTGTTAAAGTTCTTCAAAAGGAAAAACATACCTCTAAGCGATATACGCTCGAAACGCTCCACATCCTGAACAACAACAAAAAATTTGAATCGCAAGCAAGACACACAGAGTATATCATCTGTATACTGCTCACTTGTTTCCTCATAAGAGTTTTCTCTTTGTTTTTTGTAGTTATAGACTGAACTTCTTAATTAGAAGTTTTTTTTTACACTGTTTTAAAATTTAATTGTTAAACTGTAAGTTTTTTCTTATTCTTGTTGTCGACAATATTGTACTATCAGTCTTATTTAAAAACGCTGTATAGAGCCTACATAAAGTTATGTTATCTCTATAATGCCTCTAAACGCAAAAATGCTATTTATAAAACTTATACAAGGTTGCATAGTCCCATAATAAGCTAAACGCGTTTTGAGGTTGAATAGAGCCTACATAAGGAAATTATTGTTATTATTATTTCGTAAATGTCATTTTGATTTCTCTCCTCTCTTTTTGAAATTAAAATAAAAACAATAATGCCTCTCGAGTTTAGCTCGTGAGCCGAAGAAACGAAGAATCTAAAAAAAATATAGATTTTCGAAAGAGAATATCATACAAATAATTGGAATTATTTTGTTATATTTTAGTTGTTATGACAACTAGTAGATTTTATAGTACTTTTGGCACTTTTTTTGATATAAGCATTGTATAACTAAAATTTATAGCAGATTTTTTTAATAAATAGGAATTTTTGCAACGTTACATAGAGCCTACATAAATCCTTATTCACTGTATAACTATTCATCTGTTTAGCGAATTCTATTAAATAAGACTGTATGTGTTTTATATTTCATGTGTAATAAAGTTCCCCTGAGGAAGGCAGCTAATGCTAATGTAACAACCTTGTTTCATTGCAACGATCAAAGTGACCAAAAAAGCCGAAGGAAAACCTAATTTTTCCAATACACATAAGTATATATTCATTGGTCAATACATTATCTTTTAACATCATTTTTTAAAGCTCTTGGGCGAGCTCTTTTGCTAATAACCATCAACTTGCATTTATGAGTTCCTGAAGCATTACAATAAACCAGTACAGTGAGTCGTTCCTTCGATTCCTTATGTCCTTCAACTGAACGCTAGTCGTTGCATGCCATAGTGTTTTGGGGCAAACATTTCCAAAAAAGGCTGCTTTTATCGGCATTGTAAATTTTCTCATTTCTTAAATTCTCTGTTTGAATGAGTTCAGACAATTGATCTTTATTTTTTCCCCTATCGCTTTAAATCCATGAATTCAATGGCGGTTTTTGAATTATCCGAGCCATCCTTCAGTGCATACCCAGTCAAAGCTATGTTTAGATTTTCATGAAAAAATTTAGCTTTCTCCACTGTAATTTGCCTAAAATTGCAACTCCTCGAAATCGTTCCTGGCGAAACCATTCATATGTTACTGCGTCCACTTTGGGATTTTCAGCTTTTTTGAGAGTTTTGAAGCTGTCTGCAAAAAATTTGAAAATCTTGTCTTTATTTTTTAGAATATCAAACACTGTTTGGGTGCCGATTTTGTGTGCCATTTTTAATGGCACACTACTTTTACGATGTTCGTTTATCAAATCAACTATTCCCTTAATCGAATCAAAGATAATCGAGTTTCTACTGTATTTTAATAGGATCGGTTAAGTCGTTTCGATTATCTTTTTTTTCCAATGTCAAATGTTTATATACACCATACAATTCATCTTGTTGATATATTATTATACATTTAAAAACCAATGTTCCTGTGCCTTAATACGACTCAGCTAAAAGCATTTTATGTATAAATCAAAGGCAAATCTTCCTTGCTTGCCATATGCGTGTTAATAAACATTAAATTTTACCTTGCAACATCAAAATGTCATAGGTATGCCAATATCACATCATTTAAAATATGTAGCCTTGTCGCAACACTTTTAATGAACGTCATGTTTTTTTTTGTTGAATTTTCTCCTTGAAGCTTCATTTTGTTTACATAAATTATAATCATTTTTGCAACTTCCATGATAAATATGTTAGATCCTTGTGTCCTACTTAAAATATTGCCTTTAAAAGCCAACAAAATAAACAAGACAGTTTTCAACACAAAGGGTTTTACTTTATTTGTTTAGTTTCATTTTGTTGATAAAAAGAAGTGCATTAGAAATGTTGTTTAATTCTTAAGAATAACAGTCGTACACATATTTGGATAAAAGTTGAATGATAGTTTATTCATTTTCATTTGATATAATGTGAATTTCAATCGAAAGTTATCAATACAAAGTTAAATGGCTCGAATAGATGGAAACATATAATAACTTTGAATCATAACACAACACAAACAAAACAAGCCACAGGTTTAATCAATATCGAATTTAATGATGCAATGCAAACGTTAAGTTATTATGGTAGGTTTATCTACCATGATTTAGTGCTGCCAAGTTTAAGTTCCAAATTGAACGAAGCTTTCGGGAGATTTGTTTATCACGAAGTTTAAAAACGTAGTTTAAATAATATATATATTTTTTTATTGGATTCTTAATGTACTTTTATAAAGCTGTTTCCAAACGGACAATATTTAAAGTACCACAGAGTATTTATTAATCAAAACCTAATTGTTGGCAGACGAAACTTTGGGTCCAAAAACGAGCGTATCAGATTTCATAGGTATTACAAAATTAACAATAATTGGATAATGCTTTAAAATATATGATCTGTTCCAAAACGAATTTAATTTTTTTTTCGGCACCGTATTTTCTAAACATGGTCTTTTTGATTTGAGACTTGAAACATTTAAGACAAGTTATAAAAAAATAATGATGTAGGAACAAAATCTTGAGTGAAATGGGTCTTTTAAGTACTTACAGACTGAACTGAACATTTTAGTTTTTAACAGTTCTCGTTTAAGCAATAAAGCCGACTCTAATTAAAGCAGTTTCTTATTTCAAAAGTATTGCTTAAACATATTCAGTCGGTTTATTTAGACAGTTGTCCTAATTTACCTAATGCTACAAACATAAACTCTTCAAATACTCCTATTAATATAGGCAAGTTAAGTTTTTCCACTTCTGAGATTGAGTTAGCGTTGTCTAAGCTTAAGGGTGATAAGCGATGTGACGGATTGACGGAATTTCATCAATCATTTTACGAATGTGTGCGAATGCATTGGCTGTTCCTTTAAAAATTATTTTAAATCGTTCACTTGCAAAAAGACGAGTTTCTAAATACTCGGAAACGTTCAACAATCACACCTATTTACAAATCAGGTGGTACTCGAGATGTTTCAAACTATCGTCCAATTTGTAAAATTGCTACGATTCCCGAATTTTTTGAAAAGTTAGTCTATCACAAATTAACTCCTTCTCTTAAAGCAATGATTTCACCATACCAATATGGTTTTGTACCTGGTAGATGCACTGCAATAACCTCACTTTTTTAGTAATTTAGTCTTGAATGCACTTGAGAAACGTTATCAGTATATGATGTTGTCAATAGTGACTTTTCTAAAGCTTTTGACAGAGTCAATCATGATGCTTTACTTATGAAGATAAATAAAGTAGGTTTTTTCTCAAACTTTTTAAAATAGCTAAATTCATACTTTAGGGATCGTATACAGTACGTTCGTATAAATAACATTATTCATGCAACGGTATATGTTACGTCGGGTGTCCCGCAAGGAAGCCGTCTTGGTCCTCTTCTTTTTGTTGTTTATAACGACATTCTTGATATGTTTTTAAATTCAAAGTGCTTGAACTACGCAGATGATTTTGTATAAATTCTGAACATGATTGTTTTCTGCTGCAACAAGATCTTGATCTTTTATCGGACTGGTGTTTAGCTAACTGTTTACATTTGAACATTTCCAAATGCCAAAGCCTAACGTTTGCTCGAAACCGTCGTCCAATTAATTTAACTATAAAATCAATCATATGCCATTGTCCGTTATAACCTTTAAAAAAGATCTTGGTGTTATTTTTTATCAAAAACTTGACTTTGTAAAGCATAAAGCATTTTTAGTTGCTAAAGGCAGTTCAATGTTAGGTTTCATATTGCGAAACTCAAACGTGATTTCCGATCCACACACCTTGTTTATATTTCGCGTTTGCAAAAAGTCTAATCTTGAATACTGCAGTGTAATCTGGAATCCTTCATATTTTTTTCATTCATTTAGAATCGAAAAGATCCAAAAACCATTTACGAGAGTTGCACTGAAAAGACTTCAATGGGACAAAGATCTTCCTACCTGTGAAACGAGGTGTAAACTACTCGGTATTTTGCCTCTTAACATTCGTAAAAAGTATACAGAGGTTGTTGATTGTTCACAAATTTTAGCTCTAATTGAGTTTAATGTTCCTGCGGGATTGCTTCGAAACCAACGGTTTTTAAATGTTCCATATCATAAGACTGTGTATGCTTCCAATGAACCAATATCCAGGTGTTTAAGAGAAATAAATACTGTTTGCAACATGATTGATTTCAATGTTAATAGATATTTATTTAAATCAACTTTATTGTTAATTCTAAATAACTTTGCTGGTGGTAATGTTTAAAATTTTAAATTGTATGTATTATATTATCTAGTAATCACTAAAATACCTATTGTAACTTTTTTTGATGAACAAACTAAACTAAACTTTTCTTAATTTTAAACACTTTGAACAACTCTCCCCGGTCTGCGGCTTAATTCTAGAAGTTCCATTTTGTAAATTCTATTTTTTTGTGTGGTTTGTTCAAATGTTCTAAATTGCTTGGTATCGTATTAAAAAATCGTGTGTTATTTTATCGTGATAATAGTTACTTAGTGAATGCACCACAAATTCAAGCCAAGACAGCTTTAGTGATTGTTGTTTTACAAGCTCAAAATCGTCTTCTCGTCTTCAAAAAAAAAACATTTTTCTTTAATTTTGTTTATGAAATAAAAATATCTGGATAAAGTATACTTTAAAAACGATAAAGAAGCATTTTATTGCCCTATAAGTCAGGCGAGTCAACCTTTATTCAAAAACTCAATTCAAATTTCGACTTCGAATTTAAAATGATTTTAAGTACGTTTTTGGAACAGTTTAAAATGATTCTTAATGCGTACTACATATTACTTTTATTTAACACATTTTTCGAAAGTTGAAAAATGTATACATTTGCTAAAAATATTTGCTTTCATAAAAACTTTTAAAAAATGATTTATGTAGATTTTTAGATTTTAGATTAAGATTGATTTTATTTAAACATACATTTTTAACAATAATTTGGTCAATACAATCAATATGATGCATGACATTGCCGTCTGCCTGATTGACAACTAAAAGTATAGCTTTATATAGACTAAAAAAAGAAAGTACAGTTTAAGATTAAAACGCTTCATTTAAAATTTGATGTCTACATTTAAGTGCTGTTTTGCAATATGCGGTTAACTTTGTGACTTATTTCCTGTAGAAGGCTTATGAATTAAGTATTTGAAATAAAGTCACTGCCTAGGATATGTCTTCTTATTAATCTCAGTATCGCACATCGCATAACAAAATGAAAAACATCCACGCGCTCATTCAAGTTGCACATGTTGCATAAAATCCATAAGTCATTGCGGTGAGGAATGTTGTTCAAATTAAGGAGATCTCCTCTTAGGCGGAACATTCACGAAATTGGTTCGATGGTATATTTGTTATGGAAGTAGTTTCATTCCCGGAGATCGTAGTCTAGTCTACTATAAATCATGCGTTGTAGTGAGCTTTTGGTTTGCTCAGTGTATTGTTCTCTTGAGGCTTCACCCAGACGAGCCATTAGGCGATATAAAGTTGGTTTCTAAGAGGCAAGGTTACTGCAGCTTAGGTCAACATCCACCTGCTCGGCAAGATCTATCCAGTTTTTAAACCATCTACTTCGGGATTGGATTGTTTGAAGAACTACTCTCTTTGGGAGACGATAACTTGGAATATCTAGAACTTTGTCATGTTTTATGTATGTATGACTCCTTCAAAAAGCAAATTAGTTCAAAAGCATTATTTATCATCTTTGTACTTTTTGCAAACATTTTTGAATGCAACAATGCTTTTAAATTTTGCACTAGAGTATAATCTTATCGAAAGTTTATGATAGTACTGAGAGAAGTAGTTCCATTTAATAACCATGAACTTATAAAGTGAGAAACGAGAACAATTTAGTTTACCCTAGAACTTTTCCATAGATTAAATTTCAGCTCATTAATTTGTGTCATAAATGTACACGCTCATAAAAAACCACGCGACGCAACTTAGCGCATTATGGAATATTTTTAGCAGAAGTTATGTACATACTTGAGCTTTGAAGAAAGTCTCTAGATTCATAGGTTTTTGATTTGACCAATTTTAAGAAAGTGAATAATAAAAAATGTATGTTTTAACTTTTTTAAATACTAATATTTTTTGTATTTCGAATTGCAACTAAAAATGTAGCATAACTTTCATCCAAACAAAATTATTTATTCCAAAATTTGTAGTTTCAACTTCCCAGTAACCGTGGCATGATTTTTGGTGCGGGGGACTGTCATGCGAGAGGTCTTGGGTTCGATCCCTGCCTGTGCCACCTAAAATTATTCACGGGTACTGCCTCTTGCGAGGAATTGACAAATTCTCCAAAAGTAATTCTTGTCATGAAAAGTGCTTTCACAAATTAGGCGTCTGGATTCGGCATATAACCTGTATGTCCCCTCCATCCCTGCAACAACAACAGGAATGGTTAAGAGTTGTAAGTCACTAGGCCCTGGTTCTCTACGGACTGTTGTGCTACCTAATTTATTTATTTTAACTTCCCATAAGAAGTAATTGTAATCCATACGAATAAAAAATGTTGACTTTTCTCGACGTTTTAAGGTCCCTAGAATATAAAAAGAAAGGCGTGTACCATCAACTGAACGCTCCGAGCGCTCAACTTTTTTTTAAGTGAGACAAAAAATCTCAGCTGAGCACTGAGAATTTTTGCGGAGATTTCTGAGACAAAAAATTCATGGATTCATTTCTCAATTTGCTTGCTCACCCAAAACAGCTGTTCATTTGTCATTTGTCTGGTTTGGCGCCTAATTTAAATAATTTTTAAGAAAAGAAATAAAATTTAAACATTTTTATAAATTAATTAACATGAGTGAAGAAGTTCAGCAAATTTTTGAGGTCGACCGCGACGGGGTGCAATATCTTTTGATCGATACAGCCGAAAGTATAGATGTATTGAGAACTGGTAAGTATAACTAGAACTACCGAAAAGCAAATGTTTTTATTTTAACTAACTATCTATCTAATACTTTTTTCTGTCTATTTAAGACCCCGTAAGACTACATCGGCTGGAGGAAGAACGCATTCAAATTTTAAAGAAAGCTGCAGAAAGAGATGAGAAAAAAATTGCTTTACAAGAGGAAAAATTAAAGAAAATCTCGATATATTTGTTAAATTGAGGGAGCGGGAAATCAAGATCGAAACGATTTACTTCGCCAAATCTTACAAAAAAATTAAAAATAAGATATATTATAAAAAAAGCTATAAATTAAGCTAATTACCTTAAGAGCTAAGAACCTGAAATGTCTGGTCATGGTCAATATACTTACTGTTCCTTTTATTCATTTTGCCTTAATTGTATCTTAAGTTTTTTTTATTACCTATAATGAAAAACTACAATTGACAACATATGTTTTTGACAGCTTATGTTTGTACGGAGATTCTTGTCCCACAAAACGATTCTGCCTCCGTCAATCTGACATTGAGCGCTCACTGAGCGCTCAGTTGATGGTACACGCCTAATGGTTTTTTGAAAGATGTCTGTGTGTGCGTACTTTTTGAAAGCTTTCTTCATCGGCTATATCCAAAAAGAAGCATAAAAGGCCTTACAAAAGTTGAGTGTTTTTTTGTAGCATAGCAATTTAAAAAAAAAAAAAACAAATGATCCTATGAATTCTTGAATCAATAAACCTAGCGACTTCAATTAAATGTTGTATTATACATTTTTACGTGATACCAAATAATTAACCAAAAATTTATAAATCAAAATAACTGAGCAAAATAATTGTTTTTAAATAACAAAACATAATTTTTGACATCGGTTAATTTTTTTTTTTAAATTTGAAGTGACAGTTTTTTTTACAAAAACTAAAAATTTAAAAAAATACTTCTAAAAGTTAGTGAAATATATTTGATAGTTTTTTCTTATTAAAATGTGTAAAATGTACTGCACAAAATCTGAAAAACTGATTGTTACTATTTATAGTATCTCGAAAATAAACGAAAGGAAAGATATGAAAATTATTTCATTTGTAATTTACTTAGAAAAATCCAATTGGCTTTTTTAACGAGAAATAAAAACTTTGAAAGAATTGTTTATTTCACTCAAATATCTCGCAAAAAAAGATATTAAAATTATTATATGTTGTTATCAACTTTTGGTTAGTTTTTTTTATAAAAATCCAATTGACAACTTTTTTACAAAACGCGGAAACCCTAAAAAACAAACCAAATCTGATGTACAATGGTTCTCAACTAAAGTATTATGAGAGCAAAGAATGATATTCACTTCAAATTGTTTCATCTTGCGCAAAATTATGTTATTAATATTTTGTTCAACTTTTAGAAATAAAATATAAGCAGACGGTTACAAATGGGAAGTGTGGGTTGAATCCCAGCCTCTTTTTATATTTGAGATTGCGACAGAAACTATAATTCTCGTCCGACGAGGCTTGTGATAGAACCGAGTTAAAAAAAGTATTGCTTTCTTTCCAAACAAAAATGTTTTAAGTAAATTAAATTTGTATTAAATAAAATATGAATTGGAATTCATGTACATATGTTCTTATCTGTGGTTTAATTTGCAAAGTCATCCGAGTTGGAATCCAATCAGAATTTGTGCTAAGAAAGTATTATAACTTATCTCTACTTATCTGTGATTGCATTTCTGAAATTTTGGTCTAAGTGTAGGCTATTTCAGCAAATTGTTTTCTTTTATTTAAATTAAAGAACTTATGTCATCGAATCGAATGCAATAAATTTCATCTTTTTTTTATTTTTAAAATGCGAGGTCAAGCTCAAAAGCGAAAAAGCAAAATGCAAATGCCACATACAAAAACATTACGTATTCGCCGCAGTGTTTCAATTTAATTACTTATCTTAAAAAATGCTTTTTCATGCAACAATTTTAAGAATCTTTAATATAATAATTAAAGACTTATCGAAAATATACTAATAAATATTTCAAAATGGGCCTAAGCCATTTAAAACTGTAATAAAGCAAATTAAGTTAATTAATTTAAACACCCAATTCTTGTAAGCTGAAAACAGTTTAAAATAATTTGTAACCAATAGATCAGTAAAGTGACTATTTTGCTAGACTAATGCAACTTGATCTTATTGTAATATATGAATAACAATCCTAATTACCAAACACTTGAAACTCAAATTAAATACTCATTAAAAGTATTTAAAAAATGTTCAGTTTCTGTGTCTCTAAAGTCGTTTACAAACTGCACAATGCCTTAAAATTCTAAAGACATGTAAGTATTTAAAATTTTGAAATCCATATGAAAAAAACTAACTATTTTATCCAAAAGCTTAAATGTTGGCATCACTTCGAAGTTTACAAATCAGCTGGTGTCACAACACAACAAAAACTCACCCTTTGGAATAGAAAAATAAAGCAGAAAAAAAAGTACAGAAAAGAAAAGAAAACATGTCAAAAAATAACATATCTAGCACACAGCACCTTTGCATTTGCACCACTCGCACTTGCACGAACCTACGAATATCAAAACCCAACGACGACGACGACAAGTATCGCGACAACAACCACGACGACGATGAAAACGTTGAAAACGAATACAAAACACCAGTATACCACACAACACAACCAAGGATGATATAGCAAGCAGCCAGAGAACAGCAACACCAAAGCAGTAGTCAGTGAGCCAACTAGCATATCCACCATTCGTCACAGTACTCATCAAATCGTCGTACACCTTTTCGTTCGTGTGTTTCGCTGACACGTCTAGAATTTTTCGTTCTCTCCCCCTAAACAGCTAAACAGCTAAAAAAAAATAATAACCCCTCAAATTCAAAACGACGACTTCAAATTACAATCGGTAAGTTTCCAAAAAATATTCAAATTACATCTTAAAATCAGTTTCCATGTCCACAATTCCATTGCAAAAACTAAAACTCGAAAAAATAACAATATTCTTCAAGCTGTTTCTTTTTTTTTCTCATGTGAAATATGTTTCGTGTTTACCCAAAGTGGGGAGCCACCACTGCACCACTAGAGCTTGCTGCTTACTTGAAAAAAAAGCTAGAAATCGTTTTATTTTTTTCTTCTATTTGTGTGTCATGCACACACAAGTTGCTATGGTCACCCGAGGGCAAAGGCGCTAGCAATAATAATAATAATAAAATAATCGCATTTATAGATAGATAACTCGGGTGCGCTCTCTCGCAACCAAAACAAATCCTCTAAAATTAGAACAAAACGGTTTTTTTTCTTTTTGGATTTCAATTCAATTCATGCTCTCACATTCATAACATACCGCCGCAATCACCCTTCGTGTAATCGTAGTAATTCGTATCAGTCTCGTATCAGTATGCTATTTGGGCTAATTTTGATAATGTTTTTGTTTTGAATTGTTTCCTATTTGTGTTTTGTGTCTTTTTTTTTTTAGATTCCAAGCAGAAGATTGTTATTTTAAATCAGATGAACGGCTCTGAACGATAATGGATCCTAACTATGCAAGTGCTGGCGGAGGTGGTGGTGGTGGTGTTAGTGTTGGTGTTGGGATTGCAGGAGTAGGAGGAGGAGGAAGTGCAACACCAGCGGCAGCGGCAGTTGCAGCAAGTGGTGGAAGATATAACGCTGCTTTTTACAAGGATCCACTTGTCAGTTGTCAGAGGAGTGCTCCAACTCCGTACAGCTCATATGATCCATATGGAAGCAGTGCTGGTAAGGTATCTAGTGCATATCCGTATGATGCCGAGGCAGAATTCAAAGAGCGAACTGGTATGGGAAAGACGAAGATATTGGCGGGAAATACAGTTGCTGCGAATAGTGCGAAAATTCAACACCATCAGTTGGCGTATAATCAGAACAGCTGTTATGGTGGCAGTTATAGTCAAGGCAACATACCTGAAAGTTCAAACTACTATGGATATTCCTACGAACAGCAACAACAAAATCATCCTTATGCCCAGCATCAGCAGCAGCAACAACAACAACAACAACAACAACAACAGTACCACCACCAAAGTCAACTTCAACAACAGTACAAATATAATAAACTAGTTGCTGCCCAACACCAACAACAACATCAGCAGCAGCAGCAACACCACCAGCATCAGCATCAACATCAGCATCAGCATCTCCAGCAACAGCAACAGAAAATTTCACAACCAGAATATGGATACACTTCTTATCACCATCCCTATTATCATCCTCATTATCATCATCCTTCTTCGTCCACCCAAAAGGGCGTTTCAGTGATGAAAACATTACCAGATGCTAGCAGCTCTATGCCATATGTTAACAGTAAAATGATGACTGCTCGTGCGCCTCAATATCCATCTAGCTACACCTCCTCCTACCAACACCACCACCACCACCCACAAAGCAGTTACCCGCCAGTTGTCACAGCAGGACACCAGCATACATATCAAAGCCAAAGTGTCTGCGACGACAGCCGATGGATGTGGAATAGCAGTGGTGTTAGCGACTATCCTAATAGTAGCTGTCGAAGTGCTACTTATTCGGGTTATGTTAATGGCTCTGGGGTAACAGCAAAACAGCAACACAACTCATTGTGGCCGCCACATTCAATGCCAATTCAATATCAATCTACAGGATATCCCGCTGCTGCTTCTTCTGCTGCTGCTGGGGTTATGGCTCCAAATCAAAGTTGTTGCCCGCCTCCGCCGCTAACGGCGCAAAGTTCAACAACCACATATTATCCGCAACAATACGTCAAATATCCGATGCATCAGTCTGCAGCAGATTACAACAATGATCTCTATGGAAACCCTTCTCAAAGTAATTCAGCGGCATCAACAGCGGCAGCTGCTTCAGGAAAAGTATACACTGATCTCAGTGGAAACTCATATCAGGGGGGGATTAATAGCCCCATTTCCTACCACCACCATCAACAACAGCAACAAGCAACGGGTGAATACAGTACGTCACCTTCATCCTCACTCGATTACAGTTGTTCAAGGTACTTACAGCAGCAGCAACAGCAGCAACATCAACATCAGCATCAGCAGCAACAACAAACCGAATCACCCTCCTCTCTCTCATCAACATCCTCCTCAACATCCTCGTACAATCATCATTACTACCATCCCTATTCGACATATTCAAATGTCGAAGCCCACCAAGAGACGTATCAGCAACAAGTTGACACCAAAATCAAAAGTCAAAGTCTAAGGGATTTCCTTACGTCATGGAATGAAGACGAAGATGAAATGGGCGCCACCACCGAGGGGGGTCCCTATATAGAACAGTTGCATTTAACTTCGGATCATTTTGCTCAAGAAAACAACAACAACAACAACATGGGGAATGCTGCTCCAATTATGGAGAATCACCTTCAATTCAAAGGATCTTTTTCATCCTCATCCAGACCAAAGATCCACGTCGGCATAACTGTGGACAGTACTGTCGAATCGGATCAGTACATTAATTTGCCCGATATTATAATTGATATTGAAAAATCTAACAAAGATATAATTAGCCTACCAGCAGAAGATTGTCTCGTAGCTAATATTCCCGTTATGGAAAAAGATGGTATTTTCATAAAAGAAGAAAAAAAAGAACACATGCCAAATATTAAGGACGAAGAAGAAGAAGACGAAATCATCGTCGACAAAGAGAAATATCCAAAGAAACTACAAAATCATGTCCAAAGAGAAAAGAAGTCACTGCGAAAGAAGAAAAAATGTCAAACGTCAAAAATTCTCCGAACAAAACAACGTCTTACTATACACCATCATCGGCAACAAACAAAAATGTTAAAAGTATTCCGGAGAAAAAAGTTAATTTGTCGTCGTGTTAAATTTGAATCACCACCCACCGCCTCTTGTAGTGTTGTCATTTCACAGCAATATCATAATCCTAAATCTCTTAAGTGTCTCTGTGTGTCGTTGATAAATTCGGAAAAATTTCGTAAACGCATTCTTGGAACTTATAGTGAAATCGATAGTTTTTTAAAGCACAACAACAATAAAAATAAAAATTTAATAATAAGTAAAACAATTACTAACAAACCTAACACAACCACCGACCGCGACGTCGACGACGATGACACCGTCGAAAATGGAGATAATATTGATGCTGCAGCAATTGTATCTAAACCATCATCATTACTACCGTCGTCGTTGTCGTCACCATCGTCGTTATCAACATCAATATTATCCTCCTCTAACTCAACCTCCTCCTCCGTCATACCAAAGCTAAGTGACCTTTGTAAGAATGCCTTAAATAGTTCCTTCGATCGCGATGTATTAGTTATTAATTTAGATGAAATATTAGATAGTGATAATTTATTTGTTGTTCAATGTGATATCAATGAAAATATATTAGAAAATTTTATAGAGCAAACAGAAACAGAACAACTACAACAACAACAGCAAGAAGAAAATACTAACAGCAGGAGAAACAGTAACAATAACAACAACAACAGCAAAACGAGCATCAATCAAGAAGCAAGAGAAGAAGAAGAAGAAGAAGATCTGGTAGGAATATTAAATGATAACAATAATAATTATAACAACAGTGGTAGTGGCAGTAATAGCAGAGATATATTCACTCCAGTTCCAACCGATATTGAGCGGTTGAAACGGTGTAGCTCAGTAACTGAGGTGAGTAATTTGCCGCTTGACAATTCAGTCGAGCATGACGATTTTATTTTAACTTCTATTAATAATCCACTCGTACTACAACCGCCCCTAACTCCACCATCTAAACCATCTTCACAATCCTCACCAGTAGCAGCGCCAGCGCTTATCGCGGCCACTGCAACTGATGGCTCTATATCGTGCCCAGAAACGTTATTGTGTGCTGATGATGTTGATGGTCGTGGTCATGATCGTCATCATCATCATAGTCATAGTTCATCTTCGTCGTTGATTGAACAAAATTGTTGTTTAACACAACAACAAATCTCAGTTAGTTGCCTTAGCCACAATAATAACAACAAAAACAATGAAATTCAAAATCAAAATGACGAAAATGACAACAATCAACAATTACACGAAATGTTAATGTTGTCCGGAATTGTACAACAACACGATATAAAAATAATAAATAATAATAAAGATAGTAAAACTTTCTTGCCACCAACCTCAGCTATACGAGTAGATAAAACTACAGCTAAAGCTAGAGCTATAGCAACTGCAGCTATAGCCGCATTTGATGATGATAATGATAATGATGATGATGATATTAGTAGTGCATTATTGTTGTTAGATTCGTCGAAAGTTGTGACCACACCATCAATACACCACGAAGAGATTGTACCTGATAATTTAAAAAAGTTTCAAAACGAAAAGTTTTTAAAGTATTTACACGCAAAATACGTGCAGGGTAATTTATCTGAATTCTATCATGCGAATCGAATTATAAAAAAATATAAAAAGCGTATAATTAAGAAATTATTAAATATTGTCCGATGATGGGATTGAGATCGAATTTAAAGTTTTTTTTTTATTTTTTGTTATGGAACAATTTATGATAGTGAATTTTGGGAGGGTCGGATGTTTTGGTTAGTGGTTATAATACGGTGGTCGGTGTTCATTATTCGGTGCGAGGCGAGCTGGTTAAATATTTTTTGTTTATTTTGTTGTATTGCCAAATAGATCATTTATTTTTGTGCCCAAGTGAGTGATATTTCTTTTTCTTTTTTTGTTGTGTCCACGTTTTGTGTTTTTGTTTGATTCTGTTTAATTTCTCTATGAATCATTTTTGAAATATTAGTTTTGTTCTGCTTTGGATTTTAATCAAATATTACTGCTGTTCACTCAGGAGTGAAGATTTTCGATACTTCGGACACAATTGAATAATGAGTGATTTAAAAAAAAACTCCTACGAAAGTCATCAAGGCTTTTTACTTTAATTGTTTTAATTTCTGACATATACATAGGTACACATTAAAATACCCACTAATTAAAAATCAATTTCTTTGTCGTTGGTTTTTCAAAGTTCGAGTTCATAAATTATAATTTTAATAGTTCACTGACATTCAGTTGAGTAGAAAAATTGCGTTCTATGTCTCTTGAAATAATTTAATATACCTACTGAATTAATAATTTTGAATTTAAACAAAATTTTTGCATAATATGTAAATAAATTGTTTTTACTTTTATAATAACATAATGAAATTTCTGTTAGTGGTATTGTAACATTGCATTAGTGAACAAACGTGGATGATTTTAAAAGTGTTTCATAGTAATGAAAACATGTGAAGGAATTCAAAAAAGTTAAAAATCTGTGATCTGATGTTTTCTTTCAGTGTGGAATTAATTCATATTTTGTATACACAAAGAGGAAAACATTTTTTTATATTTTTTCAATTAAACACGTTAGGGCACTATATCTGTGATTATAATAGGTAACAATCTTCTTTGATAATGAAATTGAAAAAAAAAAAAATAATTCAATGTAACTTATAACGGGTGTACATTGTATATATTTCATAACCTGATGTTCAAGTTTAAAAATAAAAGAAGAAACATATCTTTATCACTACACGTGTTTACAAATCAATTTTTGAAAAGCAAAACAAAATCATCTATTCTAGTGCATTCTTTAAAAAATAAAAGAAGTGATTTAATTTTATCTTAAGTTTGAAATCGTTGTTGGCACAGGTTCCTGAAAATAAACCATCGTTTTTAAGTTTTAGTGAGAAGTTGCATTACAACTTACTTTTGAATTAAACATTTTTTTTGCTTACAAATTTAAAAAAATCACACAAAGTGTTGGATCCAAGAAGTCAATTAACCAACTAGACAAATAAATTTAACCACCCATGTCAATTTTTCTCTGAACACGAAACATAAGATTTTTTTTTTTATGATAAAGACATCATGAAGCGGCTGGCAATGGCGGCGGCAAACAAAATACTTCAGAATTAATTCAATTATTTTTTAATTCTCTTCAAATCAAACTGTTAATTAATGTTTCAAAAACAATGTTTACCAACAGATAACTTCAAAGAATTTATGAATATTAGACACAGCGGCCGCCGCTCTGCACCGTTTGATAGTTTTTGTGAATTGTAGTGTGTGTTGTGAAAGATTTGGCAGAAAATCTTCAGATAAATATTTTGAACCTGGTGTTCATCTTTAAGACTTTACCAAATAAGTGCACAAAATACTACAGTTCAACATAAGTTCATGTTAAAATGGTAAAATTGGATTTAGAAAAAAAATGGATGTCTTTTGGGCGAAGGGAAAATACGTACATTGGGCAGGTTCAGGCGACTTGAATGTAAGTCAAGTCTCTAGTATCTGATTGGCCAGCTGCCAAAAAAATGTTTTCCAGTTAAAGCCTAGTACACTGCTGATGCGAAACGAAATTTGCCATACAAAAATGACATGACGAAATCATAAACGAAAGATTTCGCTGTGCTTTTCGTTTTTCAGTACGCTGGTGAACGACGCAATTTGTCATTTTAGTGGATAGATGTACTAGATTTTTTAGTACAATTCTCCACTTGCCCGGCATATTAATTGCTTGCGAAATTTTGACGTTTAATTTTTTTATTTAAAAAAAAAAATTGTTTACATAGTTTTGATTAAAAATTTAAAAAAAAATTGGATTTTTCTGATGTGTTCCAACAATAATTTCTGAGTCGGAAACTCAGGAAGTTGAAAAATGTATTGTTGATGTACAGCATCATCATCTTTCTTTTCGTTATCATCGATAAAAACACAAATGCAGAGGTGATTATTGTTGTTAACATTAAATCGTCTACGTCTTCATTATTATTTTGAAAATTCATTTTAATAATTTAATAGATTCGATTTGAACTAGAACAAAACTTGTTCACTTTTGTTTACAGCAGCAATTGTTTTTGACAGCTGACAGAACTCTCCACAAATATTTTTCCGCTGTTGTTTTTGTTTTCATTTTGCTCTGCACTTGGAGACCGTCGAAAAAATTCGTTTCACTTCAACACAACAAACGTACTAGGCTTTAGGCAACTTTATTGAAAAGTAAGTCAAGAAAAATTCCCGTAACTATCAAGTCAAGTCAACTTATTTCAAAATGACAACTGATCATGTTCTTTCATTCAAGTGAAAGCTGAGCTTTACTACTCTATAATTTATTTATTTTTTGCACATTTTCATTTAATGTTTTCTGTACAATTTTTCCTTCTTAATTTAAAAACGAAATAAGTATTATTTGTTTACAATACAAAAGACAAATCGTATTCGACTTGTAGCTTGTCTGATGAGTATTTTTTAGACAATAATGTGTTTGATAGTTCTTGTGCTATGAACTTAAAGTAAACATTTGTGAAGTAAAGTTCTGAATTTCAAATTCATGACACTTGGAACACTAACTAGTTGCCCTGGTCGAAATTTACGTTCCAAGAATGAAGTTGACTGCAAATGCAAATGAAGTCCCTTGTGTTGCCTGAACCTGCCCATTATTTGTCGATTGAACTAGTTTTGCTGAGCTGTCAAATGTTGGTTAATTTTTTGTTTTGATTTTGCTTAGTGAGCTTAAGTGGTCAATTATATCAATCATTTAAACAAATCGGGAAAAATGTTTGAATACACATTGTACTCTGTTTCGTTTTGATTAGGTTATGAGTGAAGGATTTCTGTAAAAAAAAAAATAATTTTGTTGGAACATTTTTAAATATCTCTGTCAAAAAAATCCAATGATTGGTTGAAATGATACTAACCAATGAAAATGATAGCATACAGCTGCGGTAAAAATAATAGCACTATTGTGAATGTCTTTGAAAAATAAAGTTAATTCTAATAAATAAAGAAACATTTTGAATGTGTCATAGAATGAAATAAGGAAAACCCATCATATTACAAAAAGAAATCATTTTTTTATTTAACAATTTAAGAAAATAGAGTTCATTTTTTTACCACCACTGCTTGTTATACAAATTAAACCTAAAAAAATATTAAAAATTTAATTTTTTTATAAAAATTATTTATCTTAAACAAGTGTCCATTTCACTTATATTTAGTTGAATAGCCTTTGTTAGCTATAACGGATTCACATCGCCTGGTCATGGAATTGATCAAGCCTTAGCACCCTTGGACTGAAATACTCTCCCAAGACATCTTAACTGCATCCCAGAGTGACTGATTGCTCGTTGGCTTAATTTGGGAGACAGATTTCTTCACGTCAGTCCATACATTTTCAATGGGATTTAGGGCAGGCGATTGCGCTGGCCATTCCATTACTTTAATTAAGTTGTCCGCAAACCATTTTTGTGCCTTTCTGCTGGTTTGTTTGGGATCGTTATCCTGTTGGAGGACCCACAAGAGCGGCATTTTCTCATCTGTATTAGGAAGCATAACATTTTGGAGAATGTCAACATAAACATGTTGATCCATAAGTGTCTTTATCCAATGTATGGGCCCAACTCCATTGTATGAAAAAGATGCCCATACCATTTTGCTTGCTCCCCCTGCTTTACAACTTTAGTTGTGAATTGGGGGTTATATTCCGCTTTGGCAGGTCTTGTCACATACGAACGAGACCCCTTGCCTCCAAACATACGATTTTACTCTCGTCCGACCATAAAATGTTGCGCCATTTCTCAGTTGGCGAATTTAAATTAAAATTTAAACGATTTTTCGTACGTTTTGCAGTCAAAAGAGGGACTTTTCGAGGACTGCATGCCTTTAAATTGTTTTCCCTCAATCTAAGGCGAACAGTTTCCACGCATGCTGTTATATTTAATTTCTTTTTCAGCTCAGTTGCAGGCTTGAAGGATTTTTATGTCTTTCTCAAACAAGGCGGCTGATGGCATTAGTTGTCATTGCAGGTTTTCGTCCACGAGTTTTAGCTTTCGGAGCATATATTATTGCGTTCCTTATCATTTTTTTGGAGCACCCCACTAAACGCCGATCTTCACTGTAGGATTTACCTTCTGCAATAAGTTTTTGGATGAAAGCTCGTTTCTCGTAGGTGCAGTGTTTTCCGCGACCCATTTTAGTTTTTTTTTTTTGTTTTTAACTAAATTTTGATTTTGAAATGGGCAGAAATCAATAACACAATCAAATTTTGACATTTAATATCCTTACCTTGAAAAATAATAATGAAAAAAGTATTTTTCTTGCGGAAACTCCAATCGCTGCTATTTTTATATGGCCGCATAGAAAAAAAAACCGTTATCATTTTAAAGACAGAGTTGCACAAGAGAGAGAGATAACACTTCAAGCAATAATATATTTCAGTAAAGGCCATAAATATTTTGCTGTAATTTTTTTTAATGCTTGAAATAAAACTTTGACTAGTGGTGCTATTTTTTACATTTGAAGGACATTTTTTTAAAATTACAATTGATTATCACAAACATCATACAGGGACCCCCACGACTAATCGGATATAGAAAAGAAAAATTTTCGCAGTGCAATTTCTCTAAGAAAATGTATAGGGGTGTTAAAATTATACATCAAATTTTATCATAAGGGAACTCATATTTATTTTAAATAAACAAAAACAACATTTTAAATTATTATTCAAAACAAGGAAACTAAATACTAAAACAACTCCATAATTTCATGTCTTACAAATAATCGGACACATTGCATTTAGTATTTGTATCGTATCCCTTTGATTTAATTACCGCCTCAAGGCGTCAAGAAATTTTACCTTATTCCAGAATGATGTATCCTAAGTTAAATGTTCCCTACCACATTTGTCTTTCTTTTCTATTTTTTTCAGTTATGAATGCCTTTTTTTTTAGCCACGTGGCCATTCAGATCTTGTTTTCGCAGTACTCTTCGGATCGTTTCGTTGCTCACTTCCTTATTCCTGGTCTCCTTCGAAAATACCTAGAAACTCCGAGGATAAGAAAATTTTCCTTCACTTGCCGAACAAGTAGCTTTTCTTCGTACATATCCAACTTTTTCCCTTGTCCTTTCCTGCAGACATTAAGGATCCCACCTTCATTTTTGAAACGTGAAATTATGTCCTGAACTGTTGAATGGGTCTGTTGGACAATTTTGACTATTTTTCGAACTGATTTTCCATCCTGACCAATTTTCGCTGTTTACCTTTCGTTTTAAGGTTTAGAGGAAAACTTAAAAAAACAAAAACGAACTGAATATGAATCGCAATAGAACATTTCCTAAAGCATATCATAAAGTATTGTACTGTAAAAAGTACTGTTACTGAGCACTCTACAGTGCACCACGTGTCCGATTATGTGTGGGAGACGGAATATTACAGTTGTTTTAGCTTTTATTCTACATTTTTTTGTTTATTAATTCTTAATAAGATTTTATTAATACAAAATAAACTTTAGGGTTTATATTTAATAAATCAGAGGTAAATTTCTACACCCTCCATACATTTAAATAGATAAATTGCACCGTTAAAATGTTTCTTTTCTGTGTCTAATTAGTGGTGAGGGTCACTGTACATACATAATTCAAATTTACAGATACAAATGTTATTATTTTGGTGAAATGAGAAAAAAAAAACGGTGAAACAAAGTTATTAGTTTTATTTTTGACATAAAAGAATTAGCTGTTCAGTAAAATGAATTAACGTCAAGAAAATAAAACAAAACTATGGAACAAAACTTTTTTTTCTCAAAAGAGAATCTTTGAGTGCATTTTAATCGATCAGTATTTAATCTACATTTCTAATCCAAAAGTAACACTGTCAAATATCAATTGCAAATATTAAGCGCCCTTAAAGTTCGTTTTAAGGTTAAATTAAGAGCAACTAGTTTTCATCGATTTTCATCATCGGTATTTTGTATGACAGTTTGGTTAAGCTTTCAGTGAAAATTTATATAATTGGATAAATATTTCCCAATTGCAATAAAACATTTCCTGATTAGAATCTATCATTTGAGGTTAGAGTTGATCATTGAATATAAAACTGACAGGTGGGAATACAAATTCGGATTTGAAAATTTGTTGTTATATCAAGAATCAATTTTTCCAATGGAACGTGAAAAAGAGCAAGATAACTCCAAAAGTAATGTTTAGTAATTTGGATCAACATGTTCGAAAAAAAACGTGTGTGCCACGTCAGGAATTAGGAATTTGATTCAGTGAGAAAAAACTTAGGCATTTTTCAACAAAATTTGATTGGTTCTTAATATATCACGTATAAACTCTTTAAATGTGAATTCTTTCACACTTTATAGAATTTTAAAGACTAATATTTATAAATGTTTTTCGTTTATGGTCTTAGCTAATACTGGTAGTCAACAAAAAGAACGATTCATTTCATCCTAACCACTCAGTACGTACTAATTCTTTAATTTTCTAGAAATTCAAATTGCTCAGCCATGATAAATTCTGATCAAATCCAAATGAATCGGATTATCAACAAATCGGGTCTCCAAATAATCCGAAAAAATCCAATCACATATGTTGCAGTGCATCGCCTTTTTCCAAAACTGTGTAAGTCCTTAAAACAAAAAATACGGCCATATTATTTAGTTTCTTTGAAACTAATTTTACAGCCAAACTAGTTTACTCGTAAAAGGGTTTTTGAGGTTTAAGTTTTTCACAAAATTGATTTTTATGTCAATAACTTTTAGTTATTATTTAAAAATTGTTTTGATTTTATTACCTCCTAAATTTAAAACTCAAAAACTTTTTTGAACTGGTTCTGTCGTTAAATTAGCTTTTAGGAAAGAGAAACCCAATAACATAATAATTACACTGACAAAACAATATTTTTTAAAAGATTAAGTTGTTCTGAATTCGATTCTCGCCTTAAAATTTGTATATTACATCAAGTTTTTAAAATATTCAACTTTAAAAATAATGAAGACAACAAAAAACTAACACATGATTTTGCAAAGTTCAAATCATTGTCTTTTACATGCAACTTAAACCATTTTAGAAGCTTACTTAGTTTCTAGAAATTCTCATTAGGTTTTAGTCTTTTTTCGACTCTCAATGAGATCTTGCGAAAACATAAAACCGAATGCTTTTATAGTTTGGAGTTAATTTTAACTCTCGTATCTCCTCAATTTTTTAAAAATATTTTTCAAAAAACTTGGAACTAAAGTTGTTTAGACAACAGATTAGTTACAAGAAAAAAAACTTAATTTCAAACCGTTTTGCCTTTCTCTGTTGAAAACCGTTTTTGCACAAATGGTTAAGAGTTTCTTAAGGGTTTTTTTAAGACAATTAAAAACTAATAACTTATGAAGATTTTTCGAAAGCAACTGAATATTGAAGAAATTGATCGTAAATTTGGAAAATCATTACGAATTTTTCTACAAAAAAAGATACTTCATGAATTTAGTTAACCTCAAAAAGCCTTATGTATGTGTTTTTTTTAGAATTTTAAAAAGTAAACCTCTCAAAAAGCTTGAGTGATAGAGGTTTTTTCAAGTCGGATTTGAATCGAGGCCATCGAACCTCATTGAAAAAGTGCAATTTAATGGAAGAACAACAAAACCTTGTCGAACAGTGTTATCGATAATTTATCCTATTTTCAAATGAATTAAAGTAAAAAGAGTTTTAAAATTGCAAGTTTTTTAAAAAATCATAAGCTTTATAAAAGTTTTTAAAAGACAAAATAATGTAGGTACTTTTGGTAGCATAACACTTTTTAATTAGGTTGGTTTTAGAAATTTCAGATTAAAAATGAATCTTAATTACTGCACAATAAAATTTTCTTACATAAGGTCATTCATTTTTTGGTTTCGAAAGTAATAAAAAACACACATACAGTGAATCACAAAATTGATCACGCTTTTCTATAAAAAATAAAAATACTTTGTTTCAAGTCTAAAAAGTAAATGAAGAACTTCAAATATCTTATAAATATTTTGTTTCAAATATTATAAATCTTAATATAAACTTAAATAATTGCATTTTCTGTTTCAAAATATCAAATATAAACAACAAAAGAAATGTTCAAAGCTTGATCGATTTTAAGTGTTTTCTTTTTCAAAGGCGTTAGATAGTTAATATTTTATGTTTCCCCCTTTAGCATCAATTACCGCTTGTATTCGATTGGGCATACTGTCAACCAAATTCTTACATATCTCTGGTCTTAAATTTTCCCACGCTGTTTTTATTTTTGGCCAGAGTTCGGGACCTTTTTAACACACCCCACAAGTGTTCGATGAGGTAAAAATCTGGGATTGCGGTGGCCATGTCAACATTTTAGAGGTTTAACGTGACGAGTTTGTAACTTTTCTCCGGGTGTTTTCCATACCAATTCTCTTCCATCCAAGTCCAAACGGTTAATTTTACTCACATCCGACCAAACCACTCTCGCCCGTTGTCCAAGAAGAATATTTTCTTGCGATTTCCAACCTCAATTTTTGGTTTCGTTTAGTTAGAAGTTGTTTTTTACTTTGGCTCTTCCTCTTAAACCAGCGGATCTTAGTGTCCTGCGAGTTGTTTTTTCGACCGGAGACAAGATTCGCTTTCGCCCAGCTTTGTTCTTGCAGGGTAAATTTTCAACGTTTTGCCGAATTTTACTGATTGAGCCTAGTGAGCCGTAAATTCAGCAATTTTCCCTTGTGGTACTTCTTTTCTCAAAAATTTTTTAACCTGCATTTTTTTGGGTTATTTTTATTGGTTTATTGATTGATCCCATTATAAGAAATCTGAATCAACAAAATATAAAATTTCCACTTCATTAATTAACAAAACTAAGTACTGAATGTTAAAGAGCTCTTACTTCACTTTTTTTTATTAAATTTTTTTTATTAAATAAGAAATGGAGTCTTTACGATCTAACTCTCAAAAACGATCACGATGTAACTGCGAATGCAGTCATATAGTAAAACTTACTTTTGAGTAGAGGAGAATAAAAACCGTTATAAACTGTTAGGAGAGAAAATTATGTAAGGAATAAAATACCTTAAAATAAAAAAACAATTAAAATGAGAGCAATTAAAGAGAATTTGTATTTTGTTTATGATAAGTGTGACCAATTTTGTGATTCACTGTATATGTTTAATACACATTTTTATTTTACTATAAAGTTTGGTCCTTGTCATTTTGCGTCTAAAACAATATCATTAAAATGATGGCCGGTACAAGATGCGTACCACACAATTTTGTTGAGGCATTTTTTAGCCACTTTTTCGCACATTTCAACTGGTATTTCGGCCATAACTTGTGCTGTGTTGCTCCAAACTTCAAAATTTTACTAATTTACCGTCTTACGAAATCATTAACTACTATTCCATCACCACTTTTATAGCAAGTGTTAAAAATTTTAAAGCGTTTTACATGACAAAGTTTATATGATAAGTTTGACAGATGTGAAATATCAGAGCTGCCAACTTAAAACCATGGAATTTATAACCTTTTTCTTAGAGATATCGAACCATTTATAAATTTTCTTTTTAATTTGTTTCAACGTTTTTAATATTCCGTGAGATAGTGTAAAACTGTTTGTACTTAAAATATTTAGTTCAAAAATTTGATTTAACGAAAGGTGGTTAGATTGTAGGAGTTAATAAAATGTTTCTTGTTTTCTTTTTAATACATTTTCATTCATATTTTATGAAAACAAAAAAAAACTCGTTGGACTTTTGTACCCTTTAAGTGGAAGTTTTAGTGTGACCCAGTCGTGCATTTAATTATATGTACATATATTATCAGTAAAGTATATTTATAATTTTTTTTATTATAAAAATTCCACTCCTGTTTTTATTTTTGTTTGCAAGTTCTTCACATGTTTTATTTTATTTTTATTGTTTACTTTTTGTTAAATCAAATTTCTTATCTTCTTAAGACACCTTTAATATTTTAAAATTCCTTATAACTTACCTATCTGTTGTTGGATATTTGAGATGTTATGACTTGGAACAAAAAAAAATCAAATTCAAAATTCATTCATGATGGTGAAATAAAACTGCAAACAAAACACATCGTGATACACTACACTACTCATGTAGGCATAAGGCATCTATAATTTTCTTATTTGGTGTTTTTTTTTAAACTTCTAGACAAACCCTCGTGGTTTTGTTTTTAAATATTTTGAAAATTGTTTGAAGAGATTTTTTTGTAGTTTTTTTTTATTTGCTTCGCGTGTATACTTGATTCTTGGTTTAGGAATTAAGTCATCATTGCAACAGGTAGAACATTTATTATATTTGTTTGTTTTTATTTGCAATGAAAATCTATCTTAGAAGCTTTGGATAAAAAGGGGTCACAACTTAGATGGAACTTTTTTTTAAAGTTTGAATTCAAAGTGAGAATTTCGTATGGGAGTCGGTTTGGTTGAAAACGGCAATGTTGATGGAATAGAATCATTTAAAGACCTTGCTGGAAAAAAACGTTTGTTTTTTTTTCGTATTTAAATTTATCTTTATGATTTGGTGATCCATAAAAAAAAACCCGGAAAACTGTTATACAAAATAGCAAACACAGATATTAAGTCGTAAAGCCTTTATATAAACCTAATAATAAAATGATGATTTCTTAAATTTCTTCAAACAAATTCTGACTTTGTACTTCGTTGTCTAAAAAAATCTTAAGACAAAAATAAATTAGACAAAATTTTGCAATTCAATAGTGTACGCCCTATCGTCTGGTAACTGTAACGTCTTTGCTGTCATTTTTTTTGTTTTGACATAAATAGAAGTCAACTTGATTAATGTCAAATTTTACTTCGATGCCTTCTGGACTCTTCTAAAAGTGCTTTTTGAGAAAAGTGCCTTTTTATTTGTAATCAGAATTGAAACCAGAAGCCCTTACGCATTTACTAAATTAAACGTCAAATTTGACAGTTGTCATTTTTATATCATGATTTTGTGAAGTGATTTTCTTTCAACAAACTTTATTTTTAATTTTGAAATGGATAACTTTGAAAACATACTCAAACAATGTTCACTTTTAAGGTGACTCAGGTAATAATTTAAAAGCGACAATAAAGTGAGGCGGTCATTTTTAATTTTAAAAGTGTTATATTGGCTGCGTTCAATATCAGACCTATAGAGTATCCGGACACCTTTCTGTTAGTCACCCTTATTAAAGGCTGAAAAAGCGTATCATAGCTCCGTTCGTATCGAAAAATTCTGCTACGAAATTCGGAGTTCTGAAAAGTGGTATCACTAGCCCCGAATGAATAGTAAGTTTGACAGATTTTCTACGAGCAGATTTTTTTGTAGGCGCTATTCAAAACTAGACACAACAGTTTTGTCTACCAAAGTGAATGGATACAAATTGACAAAAATGTAAGTTCAATTACAAAATTAGTGTGAAAAATATATATAGACCCTGATTACACGGGATGTTTTTTCATTCGTTTTCGTCTTTCGTCTTTTTGACAGGTACCTACCCTCGTGATTACACCTTTCCTTTTTTCGTTTCTTTCGTTATTCCTATTTTTGACGTTTCTGAAAAAACTGTGGAGGAAGAATTTAATTTTGTTTCGTTGTCTGGGGCAGCAATAATTAATTATAATTGGATTTCTGTGGCAATAATTTAGTGAAAAATAAAACAAATTTATGGAATAATTTGTATTGATTTTTTATTAATTTTTGTTCAGCTTGTTATACAAATTGAGCCAACTTTGAAACAGCGTTAATAATACTTCCGTTTGAGTTTTTGTCCACTTTTCTTAAATCGTTTAAATAAATAATTAAATTTACATTATTTCACGTTTATATTTGCCTTTACTACACCGTACTCTGAAAAACTGAACTTATATCTGTAAATTATGCATTTTTTTTTATTGGTTGTCAAAGCATAAACGTCAAAGTTCAACCAAAAAAAGTCCATACATTTTCAGGACTCTTTTCACGACTTCTTTCCCCCTACGTTTCTACACCCCTCACCCGATCTGTCAAAAAGACGAAAGAGGAAACAACCGAAAAAACATCTCGTGTAATCGGGCACATATTTATATTAAGTCACGTTTAGCTTCAAGTTTTTCAGCGTCAGTCATTTCCAGTTTAATCCATACTGGACACAGTTTTCTTTCCAAAATTTTTAACACAGTTTTCAGGTTTGCAGAAAACGTAGACTGTGACATTCCAATCTAGAAGTCTTTTCCTACGCCGCATTGTTACCCTCCTTCTGCCAGGAATCTGTCATCTGAGCACAGCTGCTAGTCTACTGATAAGTGTGATTGAAAATGAGAATACACTCGGGTCCAGTTCTTGATCCAACTCCTTCAATAAGTATTTAAATGCTGCTTTGTTAACTCTATAGTTTTTTTGTTCTGAATCTGGATATGGACCACATGTATATAGTTTAAGAAGATGGATTTAAATTTTACTTACATTTTGTCATCATTGTCAAATGGATTAAATGCATCCCTTAAAATTTTCCTTTGTATTTTTAATCCTCGTTTTCGTTTCAAATTTTCTTCATTTATTGCAAAAGTAGCGATTGCAAATGGATCCATTTTAAAAAATACGCAAACAGTAAGATCCAAGATTAAATTTCAATTTAGATCTTCACATTTTGACGTTTACCAGCTGATTCCGCAAGTCCGAATAAATGGTTTCTGTGTGGCAATGCTTTTTCACATTTCGTTCGGGGCCTATGATATGAATTTGTTCGTATTCGTAGAGGAACGAAACGTTCGGAACTTTGCTACGAGGGAGCTGAGTGTTTTATGCGTAAAAGCACAGCTGATCAAAGAAAACTGAAATGTCAAAAAAGGAATCCAAAAATTTATGGACAGAATAGCAGATTTAACGTATGGATTTTGAAGAAACAGAATAATTTAATTTCTTTTTTTGGAAAAATCCGGCGAAGCATTCAAATTCTGCGTTGAAAATTTTGTTTTGCAATAGTTTTTAACCCCGAAATCTCAAAGTTTGCCTGCTTTTTGTGAATAGCTGAAACATTTGTTTTTATTTATTTGACAGATATCTCAACTTAGGTATCCATTCCGTTCATCAAGCTATCTTAAGATCCATCTCTCCAGGTAGCCAATCCAACACAACATTGAACTCATCAATTAAATTAAATGTCAAACTTGACTGACAGTTGTTATTTTGTATGTCATTATTCTGTGAAGTAACTTACACGATGTTCACTTTTAAGGTGTACTTTATACCTAAAAAGCGACATTTTTATTTAAAAAAAAGTCATTTTGAACATGATAAATGTCAAAATGAGACCCTTGGTAAGAGTGAAATGTCAAACACGTCTTTGTTTTTTTGTTTTAAAGTTCAGAATCAAAAAAGTATTCTAATAGAATTCTAGTTTCTAGTTAGATTTCGGATTGTAAAATTTAAAACGACATAACAATTTTGACAGTTGGGAGTTATAGATTTAGATAAATGTCATGACAATTTATAATGGCGGATGTTAAAATCATTTCGATATAATCTTTCAAAAATCAAACAACAACAACAACGATATCCATGTTAACAAATGCAATTTTGTGCCCTATATCTTAATAACTGCTTTATAAATTATGTCATTATTTTTATCTTTATTAAAGATAAAAAAGTAAACAATCTTTTGTATGAAATACAAAAAAATAACAAACGTCACTTCGTTCTGTTGTAGCGTTAATAAAATTGTTGTACTTGTTTTGATGACTTGATAATTTGTTGTTTGTCTATTTACCTAATTTTTTGTTTACTATTTACATTAAAATATAAATTGATATATTACTTAGTTTCATATAATAATGAGTGTAAAATATGAAATTGGATTAAAGGAATATAGAGATACATTATGTGTGTGCTTAAGCTACTTGTGGGTCATTAAGTATTCAGAAGTAATTCAATTAGGATAGCAACTAAAATTCTTCAGATGGAAATTAGATTTCATTTTGGATAAGTAGATTACCAAATAATATAGTTATTTGTTTATTGTGGCATTTTTCGCATTTTGTAGAGTGATCGATTGTTAATAAAAAATTTAAACTAAATTAAAAGTGCTTTTTGAAGGCAAATGTATTGTTTTTAGTTTTTAATCTTACAAATGCATTTCTGTTTGCATTAGTTCTTTATATTTTTTTGATCTTGAATAAATAATTTGTATTGTACAATGAACATGTCTAAATACTATGAGTGATTATCTAATTGTTTTACTTTTACCGGCACAACTCGATGTTCTTCAACCTAAGAAAAAAAAAGAAAGAAAGTTATCAGTGACACTATTGTTCGTTAGCAATTATTTTAATTAAATATTGTGGTATAGGGTTTTAAGAGGGTTTATTTTAATATTAACAAACAGAAATCAATAGAAAACGATAATAATTTTATTAATTACTAAAGCATTGGTATAGAACTTATATTCCACTTAGCCCCAACCAAAAATAATTCTAAATATGTTAAATCACAAACACTAAGTGACCAGTTGTGACACATCTCCGAGAAATACCACTGTCAAGTGTCAAAATATGACAGCTATTCAAATAAAAGGCAATTAAAAAATTTAATTAATAAATCCTTATAAATTTGGTCCCTTGGTTGGTCAATTTTTTGACACAAATGAGGTATGTAGATCTGTAGCTACTTTTTGCAAACGTCAAAATTCATTTACAAGAAATAACACTGTCAAGTGTCAAAAGATGACAGCTGTTTAAATAAAAGGCAATTGAAAAAATTGAATATCTTACTGGAAAACTCTTAACTTAAATCCCTATAAAGTTGCTCCCTTGGTTGGTCAATTTTTTGACACAAATGAGGTATGTAGATCTATAGCTACTTTTTGCAAACGTCAAAATTAATTTACAATCCAAATGGGATTTTCCATTGCTAAATTTGAATTTCAATGTAACCAAAAAATTCATGGCGAGAAATAACACTGTCAAGCGTCAAAAGATGACAGCTGTTCAAATAAAAGGCAATTGAAAAAATTGAATTTGTTACTGGAAAATGCCAAACTTAAATCCATATAAAGTTGGTCAATTTTTGACACAAATGAGGTATGTAGATCTATAACTACTTTTTGCAAACGTCAAAATTAATTTACAATATAAATGGGATTTCCCATTGGTAAATTTAGAATTCAATGTAACCAAAAAATTCATGGCGAGAAATAACATTGTCAAGTGTCAAAAGATGACAGCTGTTCAAATGAAAGACAATTAAAAAATTAAATTTGTGACTGGAAAACGCTTAACTTAAATCCTTATAAAGTTGGTCCCTTGGTTGGTCAATTTTTTGACACAAATGAGGTATGTAGATCTATAGCTACTTTTTGCAAACGTCAAAATTAATTTATAATTCAAATGGGATTTTCCATTGGCAAATTTGGATTTCAATGTAACCAAAAACTCATGGCGAGAAATAACACTGTCAAGTGTCAAAAGATGACAGCTGTTTAAATAAAAGGCAATTGAAAAAATTGAATATCTTACTGGAAAACTCTTAACTTAAATCCCTATAAAGTTGCTCCCTTGGTTGGTCAATTTTTTGACACAAATGAGGTATGTTGATCTATAACTAGTTTTTGGAAACGTCAAAATTAATCTACAATCGAAATCTGATTTTCTATTGGTAAATTTGGATTTCAATGTAACCAAAAAATTCATGGCAAATGGAAAAGATTGACAATTATTTATGTGAATGCACTTATGAAAATTTCATTCAAATCTGTTTGCTTGATGCAATTCAGAAGATTAATTATATCAACTATAATTATTTGAAAATCTCTGTCTGTTTGATGGTAGGGACTTTTGTTTTTTACCTCGCATTGAGCAGATTTTATGCAAAGATATAAAAAGACATAAATAAATATATAGATATAAGTTTTTGACAGCTCAGTTCCAATTGACAGATGAAAATATGCATATATGAAAATGGTAGCAAACACATTTTTGATTTAAATTTGACATTCCATATCGATTTTTTCCTCTCATAGAACGATTGCTTGCAAAATATGTGTGCTTTAACGTGTCTGAGCTAAAGATCAGTTTTTGACAGATCAATTTAAAAAAAACGCATTGGCTGCGTTCAATCTCGTGTTGGATAGGGTATCTTGGATAGGTGGATTTTTTAGATACCTTGTTGAACGAGTTGGATAGCTGTGTTGATATAGCTGTCAAAAAATAAAAACAACTTTCATCTGTTCACAATTCGTCATCTTAAGTTTACTTTCAAAATAAGTTGAACCATCAAAAGGACTAACAAAGCAAAATATAGCAAAATATGAGTGCTTTAACGTGTGTGAGCTACAGATCAGTTTTTGACAGCTCAGTTGAAAAAAAAACCCATTGGCTGCGTTCAATCTCGTATTGGATAGGGTATCTTGGATATGTGGATTTTTAGATACCTTGTTGAACGAGTAGGATAGCTGTATTGATATAGATGTCAAAAAATAAAAACAACTTTCAGCTGTTCACAAAGCAGAGAAACATTTAAGCTTCGAAGTCAAAATTGTTGTAAGATAAAACATTTAATGGATAAAGGATAAAAAACAAAACGAGAACAAAATAAGCCAATTTTGAAGTTTACACAAATAGATCACAATTACCTTCTGAAATTCGGAGGCAAATAGCTTCTTCATCGTCTATTAGGTACAAAACATCCTCAAATAACACTTCAACTAACATTTTTGTATCCTTTCGTTTACCAACAAATAAAAAGGCTGAAATCAATTTTCAAGTTTTTTTTCATGTGTTAAATCAGCTGTTCTGTCAGATACCTACATACCCCATAAATTCTTAGATACCTTTGGATTATTTTTTTTGACATCTCAGCTGTTCTGATCCGAACGTAGAACAACAACTAAAAGGTATCCGGATACCCTATCTGTCTGAGATTGAACGCAACCATTAAAAGAATTGCCCTAAATCTTTTGAACTCCATCAAATTGAAATAAAAAATATCACAAACCGCATCAACCAAACTGTCAGATGAAAATGTTAACGGTAACAAAAATAATAAATTGGTTTGGGTTCTTGGCTAAATTCAGGTTTCCGTCAAAAATTGATTTATTTTGTCGAACATAAAACACGATTTGAACTAATTTTTTTTTGTGTCATTGTATGAGTGTAGCTATACGTGTGAACGATTGTGCAAGAGCTGTCAAATTACAAACTAAATATTTTTGTTTAAAAATCTGCCGATTTGATCTTAAATCAAAAATAAATCAATTTATTTTGCCCCATGGAATGCAAAAACACGGGGAAATTTGTATTTTGACAGATATAGATAAAATATAAATTGATTTATTTTGCCCAATGAAAAACAGTTTAATTTGTTTTATGAAAGTCCCCATTCGGGGAAGGATTGGGTAGGTTGGTGAGGATTTAAGTTAAGGATGTCTGTCTGAACCATTCTCTTAAAATTTCAGAATGTCTATAGGAAGCAAGGACGAGACGTGTCGTTATACAGGTAGTCGACTAGGCTTAGGCATTCGCAAACAAAGTGAAAGGTATCTTCCTCTATCTCCTTGTTTATAAAATTAGAACTTTTCAGTTAAACATTCCATCATAAGGGAACAGAAAAATGTCCCTCTCTTAACGTACCTATAATACACAACTTGTACACTGCGCGTCATTAGGTTAGCACACACTCTCGCGTAACTGATTCCAACCAAACTAAATGAGCTAAGATTTTTATATTATTTTTTATTTATGGCTGATGCAATTTTTAGTTAAATAAAACAAACATTTTTGTTTTCCCATTTTTTAATATTGTTTTAATTTTTTTTTTGAAAATAACAATTAAATTTGAGGCATCAGGTTAGCACATATCACCTTTTTTCATTTTTTTAAAAGCTTTTAAGCTTTGAACTTATTTCTTAACTTATACATTTAGTAATTAAAACATTGTTTAATAAATTTAATAGTGTGTATAGATCCTCTCTTGTTGACAATGACCTCATAGATTCGATTGGGAAGCGACTCGTACAATTTTTCAATATAATCCAAGGAAATGAATGACTAACAGCGTTTAATGCCTTCGATATGTTCTGGTTTGTTGGAATATTGTTTCCTAGACTCATAAACTTTACGAGCAAGCAACCCCCACACGTATATTATATCTATTATATTTATGTCTGGTTAGTAAGGCGGCCACTGAATTAAACTTACATTTTGTCCCTCAATCCATGTCTTAACGACCCGGGATGTGTGAGTCGGAGCGTTGACGTGTTGAAAATGCCATGGTAAGTTCCCAAACAAATTTTTGAAATAGGGAAGAGCATTTTCAAGTACGTTTTTGTAAGTGCTTCCATTCATATTTGCTGTCAAAAACTGTAAGTCGCACGTACCATAGTAGGAGATGGCTCCCCAAACCATCACACCCCCACCTGACTATGAAGGCGATCCAACTGGTGTCCCTCCTTGCGAAAATCGTGAAAGTAAAAAAATTTCTTTTCATCAGAAAAGACAACGTAGCGCCAATCAGAACTCCATGACTTGTGCACTCGTGCAAAATCCAATCGCATTGCCTTTCGAGCCACGTTAAGTGGGGTTTTCTTTTTCAGTTTAAGTCGTTTTAAGTGTGGAGCATTCCTTATTACTCTTAGGATTGTTGATAAACTCGCTTGAACACCTACATTTGCTCTGATCTTTACTGCCGAGTTGTGAGAGTTGGATGCTTCTCTTAAAATTGCTCTCTTATCAGTCTTAGAAATCACTCTATTATTACCTTTCTTTATTATTATTATTCTTTATTATTTTTTCCATATCCTGACTTATTACTCAAGAATGCGGATATTATTTTTCGACTTCTACCGATTTTTTTCGATATTGCACTTATTGACAGCTTTGAATCCTTGTAGGCTTCAATTTTAGCTTTCTCTTGCACATTTAACGATTTTCCCCTACCCATATTAATTTTAATACACCACTTAAGCAGCAACAAAAATGCGGTTAGCCTACGCGTTTAACTCTTGAAGATAAACTAAAAACAATTTGCATGTGCTAACCTGATGACACAAAAATAAAGGTCACTTTTCTACAAAAAATAACATAAACAGTAAAAACCGTATAACGGGACCGTTCCATTGCATGTTCTCTTTGCCAGTGAGAGAGTAAACAAAGATAAGAAAAATAGGATACACAATGTGAACTGCATGTTGAAAACAACGATGACGATGACCAGATCAGTTCTATTAAGCTTATGGGGGGTGTGCTAACCTGATGACGAGCAGTGTATATCTACATTTTTCGTTATTTCAATCAAATATAATTTCAAAAATGAGCGATCTTCACTTCCAAAAGGTGTTGTTTTATTATTAAACTTCAAAGTTTCAAATGAGTAATGAAACAAATTAATATTCTCAAATTTAATATTTATACTTATTCTGCCCTTGATGACCATCATATTTGTTTTTATACTTTGTATTAATTTTTAATGTAATTCAAATGGCAACCACTTCAATTAGAATACAATTCTTAAATAGTCCAAGCGCATTTTTCTACAATGGTAATTGAATCTTGACTAAGTAACTTAACAGAAATTTAAAACTTAAAACCATCATCGTCATCCTCAACTACACTCAACTACAAGTTTAAAAATTCAAGAATAATTTAACACTAGCGTTGTGCATACCTTCGGCTACGAGTCGAGTAAGTTGTAAACAAATAGTTAATACATTGTATAGTTCCCGTGCGTCGTACGGTGGGGCAGAATGCCCTAAAACGTGGCATCAAATCAAGAAGGTTGAATTTTTGCACAATTACTTCTGACCCCAAGCAAAAGATATTTTTAAATCTGTGTCCTATCCACGCCCACTGAAAAGCCCCCTACTCTTAAATGTGCCAATTTGTATTTTTCGACTTAAAGAATTTTTTGCTTAAGAACTTGTGCATCTCTAAAAAAAAGAAGAAACAAAGTAATAACGTTTAAAGGGGATTGCTCATTTTATAACGAACATCTGGCCCGGAGTGTACACCAAAGAATTTGGTATCAAATTATAGGTTGTTCTTAGCCGGATATATTTGCAAAAATATTTTGCCGATAACTCATGGGAGATTCGAGATATTTGAGATTGAAGTTCGAAATGTGGAACCATTAAAAATCAGCACTTTTTCGACATAAATGCTAATATCTTTGCATACAGAAAAGCTAGGAAAATGAAAAAGTTATATACAAATATCTATCAAAGGAAACTAACATTAGATTTCTAAGATTTATATATTTTGAGTTATTTTTAATCAAACATTTGAATAACAGCATTTTTTAGGCAAACTTTTGTACAATAATATCTTTTAAAATGCAATGATGACATTTATTTTCTTTGGCACCAATAAGTAGCTTAGTTCACAACCCTTATTTTTAGAACAAAATATATCCGGCTTAGAACAATCTTAAATTTGATACCAAATTCAATGCTTCTTTGGGTAAAGATTGCAATTTTTTTTGCAGTTTTTGCTTGAAAGTAATAATTGGATATCTTCGTTTGTTTTTTCATGGCTGGATTTTCTTGAGAAGTTCTCACGGAAATTTTTGAAATATTTGTTTCGTGTTTCATGCGCTTCCTTCGAAAGTTGTCCGATAGGCAAAAGTGCAGATGATATAATTTCTGCGACAAGAATAAAATATTTATGTAGAGTTGGAGGCATACGATACCAGAGATATTTATTGAAGAAGTACCTCGCTGTGTCAAATGCAAAATCCCTGTACTTTTCAACATCAATCTCATATCCACTGGAAACAACGATCATACATAATTGTGTGCATTCTTTTTATGAGTTCCATGTCTAATTTAGTTATTTCGACTGAAAGTTCAGCCTAGCTGTCTTCCCGTCATTTGTGTTACTAAATCCCGGCTTTGGTTTATCTTCAACGTTCAACGTTCTCGGAACTCCCTTTGAATTCGACCTTATTTGCTGCCACGACTTCTTTGTCACCTCCACGAGCTTGACATTTTAAATGGGTAATTTGTACGCTAGATGTACAAGGCATTCGAACATTTGTATTCAACCGTGCAGAATAGACATTCTAAAAGAAAGGTGCTCTGTTTTTAATGGACGTCATATCATATCATTGACATTGTTAAAAGTCTTTCAAAGTCGCGCCACACAAATAGCATTTATGTGTTAATGTGGTCTCGGTTAAAGCATTTTAAATCTTACCATCTATCATTGAAAAAATTAATGAGTGCTGAACCTTGACACACCTATTACCGACGAACATGGACGTTTGTTGAAGGTTTTGGATCTCTGCATCCACTCGAGGTTTTTTTCGGATTTTGAAACATTAGTTCACTCTTTAGTGTATTCAATTTTTAGGCGTCTGCAATATTTTGTCGAAGCTGAACGAGGGTTTTGCCAGACACCACTTACTAGGTGAATGGGGGACTTACCAGGTTATAAAAACAGAAGAATCGTCTGCTTCTGGACCATGAAAAACTTGTTTATATGAGCTATGACTCTAGCTTCAATCGAAACCCCACTTCGATATTAAATAACATTTTTCAAGCTCTTACTTCGGCACATGTGGCTGTGATTTTCGCCGCATTTCTGTACAAGCTTTTTTTTGCATTTTGCATAATTGTGTAAGATGGACATTTTTCTGGGGCACTCATAGTGATAGTTGTGCTGCAACTAATACCGCCAAAGCGTCTTCTCCCGTCATACAACTTCTCTCGTTCGACTGCGATTTTTCAAAAACTCGCCTGTATTTTTCGGCCCGTAGTAGGGCTTACACTCACTTCTTTTAAAAGTTTTGAGACTTGGATCAGTCTGGAAGCTCGTAGACTTATTTGGGTAGCATAACTCAAGACACCAAGGGGTACAGAATCTTTTAAGTCGAGGGCTTTTTCCCTTTTGGATCTTTGGGAAGAATTTTCAAACTCTACAGAAAGTTAGAAATATGTTTAGCCAATTTTCAATAGTTTTTAAAAAAACTTTCCTCGATCCTGCAAGCTTTAACCCAGCGTGTTTTAAAATCCACCTTGAAATGCGAAAATATATTCGTCAAAATCTTAATCTAGCTTTGCACATTGCTACATACCCGATGTTCCATACTAATATTTCAAAATAGTTTAAAGATAAAAAAAAGCCTCAATGCAAACATGAAAAAACACTATTTTTTTCAAGCTTCAATTAAGCTGCGATGTGATGAATAAGAGATATCTAAAAAATATTACTTGATCGAAAAATATAAAAATAAATTGAGGATATTTTAAATTTTCATTTTTGAATTATTGCCAGCTTTTGGGTCGTTTTGCCCCAATGTGCATCGTGGGCATATAAGGTTAATGACGTGAACACGTTTTTAACATAACGTGCCAAAAGTTCAGCATTATTATTATTAGCTATTAAAATATTTAACAAATCAAATAGTTACCTACTTTGTTTTGTTTTTGAAACGCGAATTGTCATTTAGCATTTAAATCTGAGCTAAGCCAAACAGTTATTATAACATATTCATTGAAATTGGATAAGTCAATTCAATTTCAAGACTTTTTTGATAGTTATTTTGTTTACATAACAATAAATAAACGATGTGTGTGTCTGTGTAGTAATAATATTTCTTGTAACAATTTTGGAATAAAATAATCGAGGCCAAATAAATGACCTCGTGAAGGCAAAATATTGTTCTTAATTTTTGGCGTTATGTTACATAGTCCAAGGAGAATTGTTAGATTCCATTTAGAGGGTCAAATTTTTGAAGTGGAATTATACGTGATGTTATAATATTTTAAATTGGTAAATTTAGATCTTAATCAAAAAAAAGTTGATTTTTTTTTACCAATGGAACAGGATTGGTTTTAGTTCTTTTCACTTAAATGTTTGTTTATGTTTGATGCAGAAGAAGAAAATTAACTTATTTAATTGCTGGCAAAAACATTTAGCATTTTAAAAACATGTAACTAATGTTTGTTTTAATTTTTTCAAATGTGCTGTCAAACTTATGGGGTTTTCATAGGTGAATGCAGATTTCCTCCAAAATTTGATTTTTTTTGTGACGCGTGGAACACGATTGGAATTGTTTTCTTTTTTCTTGTAATCATTGTATCAGAGTCACTTTGTGAAGGTGTTAATGAGTGCGTTAGAGCTGTCAAATTCCCTACCAAACGTTTTCTAAAAATTGAATTAGTATCGATGCAAAGAAGGGTAAGTCTGCCGAAAATCAAAAATTAATCATTTAGCCCCATAGAATGCAAAAGAATGGGAAATTTGTGTTTTGGCAGATACAGTGTATCAAAGTGAAATTGTACGTGATGTTATAACGTGTTAAATTAGTAAATTTAGATTTTAATAACAAAAAGTAGATTTTTTTTTACCAATGGAACAGGATTGGTTTTAGTTCTTTTCAATTAAATTGTTGTGTATGCTTGATGCAGAAGAAGAAAATTAACTTATTTAATTGCTGGCAAAAACATTTAGGATTTTAAGAACATGTTACTAATTTTTGTTGTAATTTTCTCAAATGTCCTGTCAAACTTATGGGGTTTTCCATAGGTAAATGCAGATTTCATTCAAAATTTGATTTTTTTCGTGACGCGTGGAACACGATTGAAATTGTTTTCTTTTTTTTTTGTTATCATTGTATCAGTGTCACTTTGTGAAGGGGTTAATGAGTGCGGTAGAGCTGTCAAATTCCCAGCCAAACGTTTTCTAAAAATTGATTTAGTATCGATGCAAAGAAGGATAAATCTACCGAAAAATCCAGATCTACAGATTTGATCTTAAATCAAAAATTAATCATTTTATTTAGCTCCATAGAATGCGAAAGAATGGGGAATTTGTGTTTTGGCAGATACAGTGTATTGAAGTGGAATTGTACGTGATGTTATAACATGTTAAATTGGTAAATTTAAAAAGAATGTTAGCTTACAATTAGTACATTGTTGCATAACCATTGTTTTTTATTACTGCTTCGCATCTACATGGCATCGAGTCCACTAAAACCTGACACCTCTTGATTGGTATTGCGTTCCACGAATAACGCACTGCTTCCCACAATTCTTTCTGAACTTGAACTGCGTTCTTAACATCCCGCCACAAATTTTCGATGGGGTTAAGGTCGGAGGATTGAGCGGGCCACTCCATAACGGATAACTTCTTCTGCTCAAATCATAATTTTGCCGTATGCTTTTGGTCATAGCCTTGTTGGTACAATCAAACTAATGGCATTTCCTCTTCAGCACAGGGTAACATAACCTCCTCTTAAATTTTCACATACTTGGTTGCATCTCTTATACTCCCGATGGGATTATTAGGCCCGACCTCGTAATATGAAAAGTAAGCCCATATCATAATTTGCCCTCCACCATGCTTCACTGTTTTAATAGTGTACCGTGGATCGTATGCTTCATTTTAGGGTCTTCGCACATGTTCTTGACGACCCTTGGACCCACAAAGGACGACTTTGCTTCCACCGCTCCATAGAACATTCTTCCATTTCTCTTTTGCCCAATCACTATGTGCTTTAACAAACTCCATTATCTTTGCCACATACCTTTTCGTCAAGAATGGTACCTTGCGTTTACTTCGGGCTGGTAACTTCGCTTATAAAAGACGTCTTCGTATTGTGAAAGCGCTAACAGACAGTTGAAGTCTATTTCTTATTTTCCTAGAGACCTAGAGCATATGGAGGAGTTCTGTTTTGCTAACTGAACAATTTTTCTGTCAGTTCTTTCAGTAGTCATCCTTTTTGGGCCTCACGTTTTCGGTTTATTTTGCAATATTAAGACGTTACTGACCATTTTTGCTGAGCAGCCTAGGATGCCTGGAATATTTTGGTAGGTTTTTCCCTCCAACCGCAGTTTTTGAATAAGTTTTCGAATTGTTTCGGTGCAGTGTCTTGACCGTCCCATTGTTTATTTTTGAGCCAATATTTTTTAATTTTTTATATACTAGTATGTTAAAAATATTTAAAACTTTAAACGGTAAAATATTTACTTACCGAAAATTAAAAAAAAAATGAATTTTTAACCTTTTTAATTATAAAATCAAAAGCACTGTTATTTTTATTTAAAATAATTGACAAGCTAATAAAATCTAAATAGCACTGCTATTTTTATGAACACAACTGTTTTTTGAAAAGTTCCTCAGATTGCTCCAGAAAAAAACATCCCTTAACCAGAGCCGAGCTCCTCCTTGCTTCATGGTGGAAAGTGTATTTTCTGGTTCAAAATTCGTGTACCTATTGGGTGCCTATCAGGCACTCACCAGTTAAGATGACTTTTTTGAAAATTCAAGTCTGGTTAAATGCTTTATTTCTTAGTTGGAAAGGCTATCTGGTACACCGTTTCTAGTTTATCTTATTCTACGATGCTTAATGGCTGAATCACAAACACGCTTCAGCTTCGGCTTCGTCTACGGTGGTCTTGCTTCGAGGTTGCTTTGAATGGCATTTCTATTATATCATCCCTCCAAAGAGCAAATATTTTGTTTGTTCACAATTTGTTTACAGCTGTTGAGCTGCCAGACAAAGCAAATATTCAATTCAGCAAATTGAAACTAGAGCTTCCGTTTGGAGTCACATTACGTTCTTTTCCTTCCGATTGTCAAACGAAACATGAGGTCGAAGCTCTATTGTGATAGCATGCATTGAACTCCTATGGCTGAACTAGTAAACGTCAGGCGAAGCCGAATCTGAAGCGTTTTTGTTTTTCAGCTATAAGAGCGAGAACTGGCTGTTTTTCCTTCTGTACTTCTTTATACATTTATAATAAGATTGTTCAGGCACTTAGTTAATGATGTGACATGAAAATATTAATAATTTTCTAAATCGAACAAACCAAAAAATAAAAATTATATTGCCGTCACTGGACGCAAGTTTTGAATAAAGGAAAAAAGAACTAGGGTCTTTGACAGATGGAAAAGGAAAAAAGAACTTATTTTGCCCAAAGCGCTTTTGACAGATTTCATTAAAAAAAAAATTGATTTATTTAAAGTAAGTGTCGTTTTGTTGGTTAAAAAGTTTTAAATGGCTCTAAGAACTTTTATATTTATGAACGCATGAGAAAATTGTTTCTTTAAAATAAATCAATGCAAATTAAATATTCACCAAAATACAACCCAAATACAAGGAATTAATAGAGATTGACGTTGATACATAATTACTGTTGATTCTTGTAATGTTGATTTTTGTTTAAACTATTTAAAATGTAAATGTAAACCATTTACACTATATTCCACATTATTAACATACATACATAATTACACGTCGTCGACGACGTCGTGACTTAAATTCAATGTTCTGAAACGTGACATAGATGTTTACTTTTATGTCACACTTTATCTATACCAAACCAACCCACCAACCAACGAACCATCAGGTTTATTAAACTCATTTAAATTGGAATATTGAAGTTGCTAATTACATATCCAAATATATTCCTTAACTTCCTTTAAAGTTTGAGGTATACTCGTACTCGTATATTTAATGGGGGACAATGATGAGGATCAACAAATAAAAATAAGAACACAAATAAAATGCAATTCTGAAGAATCAATGTCAACAAAGTCGTATCATAAGTGCATTTTTTCTTCTAAGGGAGGATAAATTGTTATTTGTATTTGATTTTTAAATAAAGCGAAAAAAAAATAGAATAAACTTACAGTATGTTTGTTAGTAATGTTAATTTACATTTAAGATTATTCCAAGAACGGCTACTGACTTCGATTTTTTAAGATACTTTGACCTTTAAAGTGTATCGTGACGTGTTTATGAGTTTATAATAAAAAAACCTATCATTTAAAATCATTTTCCGACTGCCTGTTAAATAAAGTTAAATTATTTTCAATATTCGATGAAACTAAAAGAGAACAAAATTCGAAAATGTTTTCCACGAAGAAATAAGGAAAAATATAACGTCTAGTATTTAAAACGTACTCGAGACGCGTTCCATCTTCAATCTAAGCGAAAACTTCTTTTTCATAACAATAAAAAAAATAAGAATAAACTAATTAAAAAAAAAGTGGTCTAACAAATTTACAGATCTCTTCTTTTTTTATATAAAAGTTATGTCATTATGTGCGCTATTAGTCTAATGTACTTTTAAGTCCAAATACAATTCAACGTCAATTTTTCTAGATATTTACCTCTCCTTGTCAAATGACATCAACACAATTTTCATCTGTCAATTTAATAGAAATCATTTGTAGTTTTTTTAATTGTTTTTTTTTTTTTCTTTAAAAGCGAATCGAGTGAAAACAAATTTGAATTGGAGTTTTCCATGGGTAAAATATATCATTTTACTTTTTATCTAGATCTGTCAAAACATAAATTTCCCCTCTTTGTGGATTCTATTATTGAAGCAAAATAATTTTAATTTTAGTTCAAATCTACAGATCTGGATCTCCTTGCACTAATACTAACATAATTATTAGAAAAATGTTTAAATGGAAATTTGACACAATTTTCATCTGTCAATTTAATTGATATGGTTTGTAGTTTTTTCAATCAATTTTTTTTTCTTTGATAGCGAATTGAGTGAAAACAAATTTCAATTGGGGTAATTGGGGTTTTCCATGGATAAAATAAAATCAATTTATTTTTGATCTAAATCTGTCAAAACATAAATTCCCTTGTTTGTGCATTCTATTGGGCAAAATCAATTGGTTTTAGATGAAATCTTCAGATTTGGATTTCCTTGCACTAATACTAACATAATTATTAGAAACATAGTTAAACGGAAATTTGACAGCTATACCGCTATAATGCGTACACGAAGTTACACTCAACAATGAAAAAAAAAAAACAAAATAATTCCAATCGTGATGCAAGAAAAAAAAACGATTTTGTTCGGAAATCTTAATTTATTCATGGAAAACCTTAATTGAATGTTTGACAGATACACGAAGATTTATTCCACCGACAGGGAAGAAGGTCAAAGTCATAACAAAAAAGTATTTGTTCTTAATGAAGTTAAAATTTACCAACGGAAAGACTTTTTGAATTGTTATAATATCAGAAAAACATTTGATTTCGAAAACGTACATAAAACCAACTTCAATATGACTTCACATAAATATATTTAATATCACAAATACATTGGATTTCGAAAACGTACATAAAACCAACGTCAATTTGACTTCACATAAAACCAAAGTCAATTTGATTGTCATATTTTACCACAAATATTGATATCGTCAAATAGTTGGCAATTTCTTAGATCTTATTCTCAGAAATATAAACGAAAATTCTCATACAAATTTCACACTTTTGCTGTCAGAAATCTGAGAAAAGAATTTTTATGATTCCATTTATCAAAAATTCAAGAAAAAAGAAAAGAAATACAAATCTAATTTGATTGATAGGAGAAAATGAATACTGAATTGTGTGCATATTTCATTATCTTGCTCTGTCAAACCGTCGGAGAAAACTCTCAGAAATCTTAGAAGTACAAACTGGCCAAATATGCCTGTACAAGATCTGTTTGCTTAAAATTCCTTGCAGACTCATTTGACGTCTACGATTTTAACGTCATTTCGTTTGTTTTTAACATTTAGAAATCCAGTGAAAATGATTTTTTCGAACAGAACGACATTAGTACTACTTTATTGAAAACATTTGTTTGTTCGAATTTTTTAAATGGAATCTAAGTTTATCACAGAGATCATTTTTTTTAAAATTTGTTTAATGTCAGATATACATTCGATTTTTTAATGTCAAAATTACATTCGTTTTAGAAAAAGTCAAACCCACGTCAATTTGATAGTCATATTTTAAGGTAAATATTGACATCGTCAAATAGTATGCCTGTATACGTCTGTATAGATCTGTTTGCTTATATTCAATTTCCATGCAAAATCATTTGACGTTTACCATTTTTTTCGTCCTTCAGAATTCCGACGAAAATTGTTATCGAACAGAACGCCATTGGCTGCTTTCAATCTCGTGTTTAAAAGGGTATACGGGATGTAGGTGAATTTTTAGATTCCTTATAGCTGCCAAAAAGCAACTTTCAGCTATTCACAAAAAGCAGACAAATATTTAGACTTCTAGGTCAAATATTATTTTTAAATATGGTTTTCTATGTATAATTTCATTAATTCACTGAATTATTATCAAAAACATAGGCATTTGAAATCCATTTTCAATTAGCTGTCAGTTATTCACTGTACCAGAAATTCTTGGATAGCTTTTAATTGCTTTTTTGACATTTCAAAAAAATTATATCCGGATTCTTTGTCTGGCTGAGAGAGAACGCAGCAATTAGTAAAACCAACTTTATCGAACACAATTATTTTGTTTTTTAGTTGACATTTACAAACTTGACTTTTACGGTTCGTCAGTTTAAGAGACTTTATTTTTGAACTTTCAACTATACCGAACAATTTGAAAAAAAAGAAAGAAATAGTTTTCAAGTTATTTCAGAAAATATCTTCCCATGTTTAATTTTCGGAATCTTAATATTTTCGATCTTTAGAAGCAATAACACTTTTTTTTAACTCTGCATTTTCCGTAACAGACTAAATATAACCATTTTTACCAGACCCTTTTTTTAATTTTCTCCATCTTATTCTTTATCGTGGCGTGCAGAAGAAATAAAGAGTAAGGGCGGCGATTTTGAAATCTCTTGGCGATCTGCACACACATTCGACTGCTTTAGAGATTTCTTGTCGCACAGTGTGACACGAATTTTTCATGAGGAACTAAATTTGTACCCATACAAATTGGCAGTGGTGAAACAACTTAATCCACGCGATTATGTTGCACGAAAAAATGCACGTGAAGCCTTCCTCGAAAACCTGACAAAGGACGCTCTTGTTTTCTTTACTGACGAGGCACATTTCCATATTTCGGGATGTGTGAACAAACAAAAGTATGTAAGTTGTAGTAGCGAGTGTGATAACCTTTCGCTTTTAGAGAGAACTAGTTTTAAAGTAACTTCCTGCTAAATTTTATTTCATTCTTTCAATATAACGGCTATTAGCTGGTTTTTATTACTTATTTTTGATTCTCGGACCTTTCTTCCTAAATAATCCCAAAGATACTCAATAGGATTAGGGTCTGTGGATTGGGGAGGATGAGACAATTGCGATTTAACATTATAGAGAAGCCACTCCTTTACTATTCTTGATGAATGTTTAGAATTGTTGTCTTGCACAAGTAAAAAGTCGTCTTTAAGGCCAATTTTTAAAGCGCTGGCTTTCAAATTTTCTTTTAAAATTTGTAAATATTTGTTTTTATCCATTAATGTTTCTATTAAAACTAAATTTCCCACACCATTGGACCCCATAGCTCCCCAGACCATAACATTTCTGCTTCCATGTTGCACCGTTAATTGCAAATTCTTCACATCTAATGCTGTGTTTGGTTTCCTCCACACAAATCTTCGAGTTCAAGCGTTTTGAAACGTTTTCTTTTGAAATATAGATTTTTTTTTGTACCGTATGACCATTATATCCATTTGAATGCAGAAAGTTCCGAACAGTTTGTGGGTTAAGCGATATTCCACCATTTGCTTGAATGTCAGCAGCTATTTAAGGAGCACTTAACTTGGGATCAGTCTTTACCATTCTTTCAATTTTTCGTTCTATATGAGCTTCTAGTATTTTTTTCGACCTCTTCCTGGGGCCACTTTAAAGCTTTTATTTTTCACGTAATTTTTGAATACATATTGAACTGTAGACCGTGGTCTACCAATAATTGACGATATCTGAGCATAACTTTTTCCGTCGTTTCTTAGTTTAAAAATCAGTTGTCTTACTTCAAGAGGTACTTTTTTATGAGAATCCTCCTTTTCAAAATAAACTTCACAGAATAAAAAGAAAAAAAACGATTGAAAAGATCAATACACCACGGCATACTGAGCCTAAATCTCTTAAAATCATTACAGTAAACAATTTACATTTTAAAAAGAACCGTTATTTCCATTTTGTTAGAGAAGAGAGCAGTGTACGAACATTTGTTTGATGTAGGAGCAAGCTTTTGACATTCCTGGCAAAATTCTACTGACGGTAAAAAAAACCATGAGGCAAAGCTCGAACATTTTGTTGCATTTCCTATTATACATTATAATTTTATCAAATAAAGTCAGATTTGTGGTAGGAATTTTATAGTGTAAGGGAAACCCATTTATTTTCAATTGTTGTACAATTTCAAATTCCAACTATCTCAGTCCATTGATGAGAACGGTTCAAAGCTTCGAGATGTCGTTTTTAAAACCAAATAAAGTAAAACTTTAAATGTACTTCTATACACAGAAAAAAAACAATTAAATCAATATTGTCAATACTTTTTGTGTTATGATTTTTTAAAATAAGAAAGTAACCACGAAGTACCGGTAGCGTGATGACTTGCCTAACTTTTATCACGAGTACTGCTATCAAAATTTGAATAAAATCCAGTTAAAGAAAGAGCTCCAAAGAGAACCGTTTGGCAGTACGAGAAAGCCAAATGGGACGATGTCAATAATTTCTTCAGGATCAGGAATGGAAAAGTTTATCCCGGATAGGGTTAAAAGTATTAAACCCAACGTTAAATCATGGTTCGATTCAAACTGCAAAGAGGTTATCAAGGAGAAAGAGGTGAGCTTCCGGTGTTTTAAAGAAAAAGTTTAAGCAAGCCATTAAGGCATGCAACGCGTATATTCGAAGGACCGAATTTTTACATGACCAAAAATTACGGCGAAAAATATTGCAATGTCCCAAAGGCAGAAAGAATTTTTGGTAATTTGTAAAAAACATGAGGAATTCTTCCTCTTCCTCGGTTCCTACGCTGTTTTCAATGACACTCCATTAGTTAGCTCTATTGATAAAGCCAACTTATTTGTAAGGCAGTTCACCGAAAATTCCACCTTACCAGATGGTGTCATGACTTCCCCAGTTCTTGAACTCGTAAATGATTCTATGGGACCAATCTTTTTTCGTACTCGAACTGTGGCGAGTGTTCTTAAAGATCTGAGCATTCATAAATCCGCTGACCCAGATGGTATCCCCGCTATTATTCTGAAGAGGTTGTCTTCCACGCTAGTTAGCTGCGTAAGCTTTTCCATATATCCTAATCTTCTGGGCTCGTTCCGAGTAGTTGGAAAACTGCATTTGTTCAGCCAATCCCAAAAAAAGTAGAATCATCTTCTCCCACAAATTACCGACCGATAGCACTAACGTCCCTTCTTTCTAAGGTCATGGAAACGCTGAATAATTATCAGCTTAAGAAATATCTATGCAGCACCCGTGGCATGATGGTTAGTGCGATGGACTGTCATGCGAAAGGTCTTGGGTTCGATCACTGCCTATGTCACCTAAAGTTTTTTCACGGGTACTGCCTCTTGCGAGGAATTGACAAATCCTCCAAGAGTAATTCTTCTCATGAAAAGTGCTTTCTCAAATTAGCTTCGGATTCGGCATATAAACTGTAGGTCTAACTGTAGGACAACATTACTCGCACACAGGAATGGTTGAGAGTTGTAATCACTAGGCCCTGGTTCTCCATGGACTGTTGCGCCACCTAATTAATTTTTAAGTAAACACGCCCTACTCTGTATAAACATTTAAATTAGGTTTTCGTTCCGTTTATTTTAATTTTAACGTCTACCTCTGTCAAATCACTCTAAAAATAGTAAACTTAACCGCGCTTTTTACTATAAAACTGTGCCCTGTATCTTGTGTCCTGAGCGCCGTTTCAATAAAACAACAATCGTAATAATGTTCCATATCTAATTTTGTATTTTTTGTTCGTGTTTAAATTCGCCAAACTTAACTTAACCGCTAAATAATAATAATTTCTGACGTAGTGACACGCAAGCCTATAGTTTTTTTTCTACTGCTTCACAAACTTGACGTTGGCATTGAAAATATTGAACATACATATGAACAAATATCGAACAACATTTTATATTGAATGACAAACCTTATCGATTTTAATTTTTAATGTTTACAAAACTTTTCAAGCACCTCTACCACCGTTGTTGTTTTTATCTTTACTTCTTGAAAAATATGATATTATGTTTTGAAATGAGAAATCAGTTATTATCAATTAATTATCTTGATCATTAACAAACTAACAAAACAAAAACAAAATGTAGAAAAAATTGCTCAATTTGGTATTATATAAGTCGTAATATTAATTTGCTGGTGAATCTCTTATATAATTGTCATTTAATATTTCAACCACATTTGAATAAGTTGTATTTTACGGTATATGTTATTTTTTCCTCTGGCATTTGAAAACTTTTAAAATGTGTTAAATTTAAACAAAAAAAAAACTAAATTTTAAACTAAGAACTATAATGTAAACAAAATTAATGTATTTTTAAAATAATTATTATTTACTTACTGATTGAACATCCTACCAAAACTTTTAAACCAAAAAAAAAGAACTATATATACAAAATAATATTATAATAAATTTAAACCTATACAATTTAAATAAATTTAATTCGTTTGTGGTGTTTTTTTTTATAGACAAATTGTTATGTTCCAAACTTAATTCTTTTAGTCATAATTGGAGAACATATATTTATAGTTAAAATAGTCAAAATATTTATAGATAAATAATTGTAAAAAAAAACACATTAAATATCCCACTTTTACATATTTTTAAGCAAACAAACTTGTCTCATAGAAAATAATAATAAATAAGAACAAAGAGATATAACTGAGTGTTTTTATTTTTAAAAAATGCACCGAGTGCAATTATTTAAACATAGATGTTGTATTTTTGCAGGCTGATTTTTTTTTTAATTTTTAAGAACACTTTACATTCAAAAAAATAAAAAAAAAACAAAAAAAATATTAAACATCCTTCATATAAATTTAAAAAAAAAAAACAAAAATTAAGTAAAAAAAAAATGGCATCTATGTATACAAAACACATACACCTAACACACTTGATATTTATAATTATATATTTTATAAAATATATATTAAAACAAAAAAAAAAGTATTTTTAAAATTTAAAACTAATTGTGGATAATTGTTATGAATAAGAACAAAAAATAAAACAAATATTTTACAAAACAATTTTAAAAAAATTATACACATTCATACAAACAAAAATGGGAAGGTTTTAAAGTCGCATTCAAAACATTTTTAAAAACAAATATATGTGTACACATTTGTAATAAAAAAAATATGTCTGATTGTTAACATACATACATATATATAATTATTATAAAAATAAAACAAAAAAGACAAATTTTACTTTATATACATTCCAAAAGTAGAAATGGACCAAATCTGTTATTAACTTTTATTATTGTGTAATAAATATACTGATGATTTAATAATGATTTTTTTGAAAATCTAATCTTAAAAAAACAAATATATATATTAAAATATAAGTTAGTTGTATTTTTTATTAAATTGTACTAAATGTTGGAAGTTTGTTGTTTGAAAATTTTAAGTTATTTATCTTTTTTTCTCAAACAATTTAAGAAAAGAAAATTATATACGTATGCAAAATGTGTGTGCTGTTAGTGTAAAACGGATGTGGTGTTAAGATGCATAAACAATATTGAAATAGGAAAATTATATTATATAGGAAATAATAATGTTTAATTAATTTTTTAGTGAAGGATTTTCTTTTGTTTTTTAAATGTTAAATGTTTTTTTTTCGTTTTATTTATAAAATAAATATTTTTAAGAAAATTATTATGAGAAAAATAAAATAATAGTTTATTGTTGTTGTGCAAAGTTAATTTAATTTATTTTAATTATTATTATGTTTTGTTTATAATTTTCTTATAAATAAACGTACTGTCAATGTTATAAAAAATATGTGTTGTTGTTTCTTATTTAAAAAGTGACTGCTATCAAAATTTGAACAAAACTGCACGTCCACCTACAGGGTTGGGCATACAAAACCTGACACATTTTAAGGACCCCTGGCCCGCCCTACCGAGACGTGAGATATTCATGGTTCCGAAAACGGAAAGTAGACGGTTGAAAGTTTATCATTTTTTAAGTTGTTCAGTGTTAACGTGGAGTAGTGGACTGCTCCGCAGCGTGCGTTCGTCCGTCGTTAGAAAAGAAGTCCTCTCCGTTCGGCCGTAAAATATTCTCAAGCGTTAAAAATTTATCGCCGATTTTTCAATAGGATGTTGAAAGCTCAAGAACTCTTACCGACCGATTATTTGGCGAGGTTACAGTTTGCTAGGCAAATGACAGAAGTTAGCCAGCAAAGAAATTCCACGTGAGTTCCTAATGATTAGGGATGAGGCGCATTTTTATTTGAATGAAACCGTTAATAAACAGAATTGTCGATATTACGCTGTCCAAAATCCGTAGAACATCGTTGCTAAACCCCTACATTCCCAACGTCTGGTGCGGAGTTGTAGAGTAGGGGATAGGTGGCCCCTACTTCTTCACCGAAACCGTGAATACATAGCGCTATGTCGAGATGCTACGGTCGTTGTTGGTACCACAGCTGAAGCGGAGACATAGGTAAACTGAATTGTATTTTTTTCCAACAAAATGGTGCCACCTGCCATACCCCACGAGTTACGTTGGACTTCCTTCGCAAGCACTTCGCCGACGAGTTTCAGTGGCCGCCGCGTTCGTCAGATTTATCCGTCTGTGACTACTTTTTGTGGGGTTATCTGAAGCAACGTGTCTACATCAATAAACCACACACCTTGGACCAACTTATAACGAATATTGAGACCGAAATCGGGAATATATCGCAATTTTGCAAAAAAAAAATCGAAAAACGGCTCGAAAATTGTATTGAACGAAATGGTCATCAACTGAACGATGCGATTTAAAAAAAAATTAAGATTAAAAACCTTCAACTGTTTACTTTTATTTGCTTCAAACCTCGACCTCGTAATGTTTTGATGCGCTTAAGCTAGGGGTCCCTAAAATGTGTCAGGTTTTTATGCCCAACCCTTTAGTTAAAGAAAGAGCTCCAAAGAGAACCGTTCTGCAGTACGAGAAAGTCAACTGGAGCGGTTTCAATAATTTCTTCAAGATCTTTAACTGGTCGCTATGCTTCCTCGGTAGCGACGTAGGCTCCAGTGCAGATATGATTTCTAGTATGATTCATCTGGGAATGGAAACGTTTATTCCGGGGGTAAAAGTATTAAACCCAAGGTTCAATCATGGTTCGATTCGAGCTGCAAATTAGTTATCAAGGAGAAAGAGGTGAGCTTCCGGTGTTTTAAAGCCAACCCAACTGAGAAAAACCGGAAAAAGTTTAAGCAAGCCAGGAAGGCCTGCAACGCCTATTTTCGAAGGACCAAATTTTAAATTACATCGAAAAATACTGCAATGTCCCAAAGGCAGTAAGAATTGTTGGTCATTTGTAAAAAACATGAGGAATTCCTCCTCTTTCTCGGTTCCTACGCTTGTTGTCAATGACACTCCTTTAGTTAGCTCTATTGATAAAGCCAACTTGTTTGCAAGGCAGTTCGCTGAAAATTCTTCTAGGCTCGTTCCGAGTAGTTGGAAAACTGCATTTCTTCTTCTCCCACAAATTACCGACCGATAGCACTAACGTCCCTTCTTTCTAAGGTCATGGAAACGCTGATTAATTATCAGCTTAAGAAACATCTTGAGGAACGCAAGCTTCTTAATGACCGGCTATACTGCTTTCGTAGCAATAGGTCCACTGGTGATCTCATGGATCATCTCACCGAACAGTGCAACAAATCTTTACATCCTTTTGGAGAAAGTAAGATTATTGCACTTGATATTTCAAAGGCATTCGATAAAGTCTGGCATCTTGATCTCTTATCGAAAATGCGTGCTTTCGGAATCGAAAGCACTTCGTTGGATTAGAAATTTTCTTTCGAACCGTCCAATACAAGTTGTTTTGGACGTATTCAAGTCATAAAATAAATGCTGGTGTGCCCCAGGGCTCTGTTCTATCTGCAACACTCTTATTCATTTTTATTAATGATCTCCTGGCTGCAACATTTAATACAATACATTGTTTCGCTGACGATAGCACTCTTAGCTTTTCATATTCGTTTCCAGACTCACAACCCTCCTCTTCGGATGTGGAACTGCAATTCCAAAATATGGTTAGTTCATTAAATTCCAACCTACACAGCATTATACAATACGGATTAAAAAATCGCGTGGAATTTAATGCTTCCAAAACCTAATGTATCGTTAAAGCGAGATAAACCCTCTTTGCCACTTGCATCAACGAAACGGAAAATCTTGATATCCTCGAAACCACCTTTTGTGGAGCGATCACATACGCCATGTCGCCAATAATGCCTTAAGATGTCTGGGTTTCTTGAGACGTTTCAAGAAATTTTTCTCTCCGTCTGATCTGGCTAGAATCTACAAAACCCATTTGAGTCCGAAACTTAAATATAACTCTCATCTCTGGGCTGGTGTTGCAATAAAAAAACAGCTTTTAAAATGATTGGTGACATCGTTTATGTACGTCACTCGAACATCACCCTTTTTTACCGTTATTTTAGTGAAATAGTCAGTTGCATTCCTTCCCTTAAACAATTTAACCGTAATACCCGCGCTTCTAGGAATGCTCATCAGAATACCCTTGCGCCCAACTTCGGCCGTTGTATGAAGTTATATATGGACGTTGACAAATCTAGCTCGCAATATTTGATAGGTAAGAAAATATGATTGAAAACTTTAACAGTGAGCACTTCGTCAAAAACGTATTGAAACCAAAAATTAAAAAAAAAACATCCAAAAGGGATTTTGTATAATTTAAAACCATAATTTATTCAATAAAGGGAATTTAATGACAAATCAAACCAGAGAAAATATTCAATTTTTTTATTGACAGAATGTCAGAAATAATTTTCAAAAATTCCTACCTGGTACTATGAAAATAGTGAATTTTTTTATTTAAAAACGTGATCTAAGGCCTTAAAACTCAAATATACATAAATGTTCACCGAGTTCTAAACAAATTATTGAAAGTGAACAAATGTTCAAGTTCAAATAATTTTAAAACTGAGTTTGCAAAGATTAACCTAGAGTTATAAGATCGAGTTTTAAATCTTTGTAAAGGATTTGGCTGTTGTGGTATAATTTATTTTGCCAAATTTGAGTTCCTCAGAAATGCACTGTTTGTTAGAAACCGTGTCAACCGTTCCAGGTTCTGGTTATTCCAGGTATGCTAAAAGTAAGTAAGGTGAGCAGATGAATGTTTTAGTTATGTAACCAGGAACCTAATTCACCAAACACTATTCAATTTGCGAAAAAATAATATTCCAAAGTCGAAAGACTTTCACTTTTCAGTTTTTCAGACGTTATTTAAAAAGTGATTTTTCGAATACTTTATAAAATCACATTAATAAACCACCACTTCTTTCATTTAGATATCCTTCAAAAGCCTTATATAAGCGTTTTTCGAGCATCAAGTGATACAATTTTGTATCACTTACCTGATTAAAAATTAAGTTGGATTTGAATTAAGACCATCAAAACAAATTAAAAAGTGCAATTCTATTGCCTCGAAGAAAACCTTGGCCACAAGTGTAATCAACCTTCAATTCCACACCTAAAGTTTTTTCAAATTAATTTCTTAATTAAATACATATTTTTTGCACACCAGCATTTTCGAATAATGATCGTATTATTTTTGAACCATATTAGTCCTTTTTCAATTGTAAACGTTTGCCATACAATATTTTTAATTAATTTTCAAAAGTGTTCGAAAAAAATGATTGTTCAGAATTTCAACAAGCTCTGATTTAGAGAGATACAGCTGATGCTATTAGCACAACTTAAAGCCCAGTTTTGGTAAAGATTTGTAGGTTTATTTCATATTAAAAAAAAAAAAAAGAAAATTTGTTCACATCGCTTCGAATGGCGCTACAAATTCAATTATAAAGCGTTTATATGAAGGCAAAGTTTCTCTCAAGGTTAAATAATAATAAATATATTTTTAACTAATTTCATTTTGATATTAATTTATTATTACGAAAAAAATTACTAAATTTTAAAGTTACTTTTTCAAAAAAATTGTTTTTTTTTTTTTGTTGTTGTTTGCTTTTAATTTAACATGACGCTCTCTCTCTTTCTCTCTGTCTCTTTATCATCCACGTTTTTCATTCGTATTTTTCAAATAATCTCTTTTTTAAATCTGGCGGATAAGTAACATAAATGTAATGTTCGTTATGAGCTAAATCATTTTGAATATCTGTCGACGATGGTGGTCGCATTGATGTCGACGACGACATATCTGAGGAATATTTTCCACCAATTGTTGTATCACAGTCAACCATTGTAACGGCTGTTGATGGAAGTCTAGTTGTGACTTCTCGACGTTCATATATTTCTTGTTGCGGATGATGTGTCAAATGGTGTGAAACAACTGGTGGCGGACCAGCCATATAACGCGGACTGCTATGGTGTTGTTGTGGTGCATAATGATGGTAATCATAACGATGCACATTGTTGCTGCTGATTGTCATTTCTTCAGAGCTACAAAAATACAAAAAGGGTTTGAAAAAATAAACTTACATTTTAGGAGGTAAAATAAAAACATACTCAAAAAGTATCCAAATGATATAGTAACAAAAACAAATTCCCAGAGAAAGTACCATTACAAGGATGAGAATAAGACCCCAAGGGAATGCTCTTGGTTCGAGTGGTCCATCCTCCCAGTATCGATCACAGGACAAATACCAGCAAACAGCTTTATTCATCTCCTCTGTAATAAGAATTAAAAAAAAAGAAGTTAACTTTTTATACCTCTCTATCATTTTATGTTAAGCTCTAACCTTCCATCTCTTTGAATGCATGGTCTGTCATTTGGAGTAATAGACCAGCTATGCAACTCCTCAACAAGTATTCACACTTTGATTTTAGTTTGCTTAGGTCCTCTGTACGACAATTGGCTCGAACTTTCTGAATATTTACTGTACTCCCATTAGTTGTTTTATTATTGGTCTCTTCGGATGTATTCGATTGTACTAAAGGATCAATTTTCATTGATGAATGATTGGCGGACGAAGACGATGACGACGACGAAGAAGACGATGATGATGATGATGACGATGAAGATGAAGATTTTTTCGAATCATCTATATTTTCCTCAGGAATTGGTTCTAGAATAAAATTTGTAAAAAGGGTAAGTTTGAAAGCAAACACATAAACTATTAATAATTATTTATATTACCTTTAACAGGCTCCTTACTTATATCTTTAAATTTACTTTGGCTACTTTTATCCGGACATAGTTGGCGATTTTGGACTTTTGAAGCTCTTGTTGCTCCAAGTGCAGAAGATCTGAAAATAAAGGAACTTAATATCTCACAGTGTCTAAAAAGTTTAACACATCCGAACTGGGAGCTATCATTAATTAAATGTCTCTTTTGGAATGCAAATACTTTTCTCGTAAAGGCCCCAGAATTTCAGAGGAAATTTTATTGATGATGATAAGCCCCATAAGATTTTCTACTAAATGCACATTTAGAATTAAGTTACCTTAGTGGAATCAAACTCAGGTAAGCAGCATTAGCTTTTGCTAGGGCTGAACTTTGTCCCAAAGAATTACCCCATACTTCAATGTCAGTTACAATATGAGTGTCTCCGCCTGTAAGACTGGCTTCTTCCGATTGAAAAACTTCGCAACGCATAATATCGCAGAAATCAGCAAAACATACAGCATCTTCGGCCTGCAAATAAAAACAACAAAGGGATGTCGGTTAAACAAGTAATGTACATTTTTGAATTTTTATTTTATTAATATTATATTCATAACTCTCTCTCTACTTAAAGCATGTCAATGAAACTCACTGGAACTTCTTTAAAGTATTTATCACGAAAAGAAACAAAAAATACTGTTGAACTAAGTGGTTAATGTTGGAATGATTGAAATGTTTGTTGAATGGATGATTTAATGGGAAATCATAGTGAAACTCCGACAGTTCCTTTTGCAAATATTATTATTATTAAAATCTTAATTTTTTAACAATATTTATGTACTTAACGATAAGGAATAAGGACTTGGCAATCCTGTCTTCTGCCTAATTTGACACTCTATTATGAAATACAAAATAAACAGAAATAAATAAACTAAATAATTAATTAATAATAAACTAAATTTATTAAATTATTGAAAATAAAATAAAATATTATACAATTTTAATTACGGTTTGAGAAAGTAAAAGCTTGGGGGCTATTCAAAAAATATCGAAATAAAAACAATTTAATTCTCTTCAAAAAAAACAATGCAAAATTTCAAAGAGAAAAGCAAAGAATTTGATTAATTTTACCTCATCTATTGATCCTAACTCATCTCCAACTAAAATCTGGCATCACATTCGTTGTTTAACTGGTGAGTACACTAAACATAATATTAAAGTCATTAAAACCACCACAGGTTCTATTTCCAACCCCACCGACATCAGTAACCACTTTGTACTTACTTGGTCAAACTAAGCCAAGGATGAAAATTTTCATACTGACTACATCTCACAAAAAGACCGCTGTCTTCTTTTCTCTATAGATAATAGCTCTATTTTTTCTTCGGCAAAATTAGTAGAAAATAGGATTTCACTCCTTGAATTCGAAAGTTGTCTACACAAACTTAAAGGTAAAACACCCAGCAGAGACAGGATATCAAATCCCATTTTGAAAAATTTTCCGGCAACTGCAAAACTAAGGCTCATACAACTGTATAATAATATGGTGGATGCCTAAACCAAAGAAAAACATAAACAACGTTAACGGTTTTAGACCTATTTCCCTCATACTATGCGTTGCTAAAGTTCTTGAAAAAATTGTAGCCAAACGTTTGCTTTGGCTAATCAATTCTAAAAATCTGATAAAACCAAATCAAGTAGCTTTTCAATCCAACAAAGTATGCACAGATGCACTAGTTCACTTAAACTTTTACATGTCTAACGCTCTCTTTAGATTTTGAAAATGCGTTTGATAGAACAGGTATTCACCTCTTACTCAAGAAACTTATTACTTGGGGCATCGGCCCGAAAATGTTTAACTTTATTAAAGCCTTTCTTACCAACAGAAAAATAAGTGTTAAAACACAACACTATTTTTCACCATTTTACGCCTTGTCAAATGGAATTCCTCAAGGACCTCCACTATCTATGGTGTTATTTATTATTGCCTTTGAAGACTTAAATTCTATTATTGCAAATCACAAACAAATTGAACACACCGCTCACGCTGAAGACTTTTATATTCTGACTCCACCTACTATCATGTTACTACTAACAAACGTTCTCAATGATATTCTTGCCTGGTCATCTCGATCTGGAGCTAGACTATCATTGAACAAATTTAATACTTTACATAGATATTTGCCGTAAAACGTCATGCAATAATATTTCTTTTTCTGTAAACAATGTAAATATTAATAATGTCAATAGTTTAAGTATCTTAGGCTTATCTTTCAATAATAGATATAATTGGAAAACTCACTGTTTGGAGTTGAAAAAAAGCTTAACTAAAAGAACTAATATTATTAATTATTTAGCAAGCAAAAAATGTAATGTTCATGTAAATACATTTTGTAATATAAGTAGATGTTTAATTTTAAGCAAGATTGACTAAGGGCTCTTTATTTATGGAAATTTTAAACCACCCTATCACCAAAGTGTACGGAGGAGCCTAAATGCACTCCCAACAAGCACCATACAAAATATAATTGTTGAAGCTGGTATGCCCACTTTAGAGGAAAGAACTACATCTACAAAAGCAAAACTCTTTATCAAACTCGCTTTCCCAAATGGCTCTATTATTAAAAAAGGTTTTAATTCTACAATCAAATTAAAAACACCAAAACGGATACCGTCAGCAATATCCATTGCAATAACCAAAGCAAAAGAACTAGGCATGCCAGTCAAGCAAATTAATAAATATGTATATGCCACATTTTCCCCCATGGAATATGCAACCTAAATCTTTCATCATGAATTTGTCAAATCTCAACGAAAATAACATATATATAAAAAGGTATTTTTCCGGACCTTATTAAGTGTCATCAGAATTTTAAAAAAAATGGATGGAACTTCCTTTTCTCAGATGATTCAAAAACTGCAACAAACACGTCTTTTGCTTCTGTGAACGAAGATGGTTCTTTGATTTGTGTTGGTATACCTACTCAATCGACCAGTTTACATTTTTACTGCCGAGGGTTTTGCCGTTCTGAAAACCATAACAACATGCATCTCTCACAACAAAAAGTTTGTTATATCTTCAGACAGCCTATAAGTCATAAAAGCTGTAAAAAATCCTGATCACAATACTGTCATAACTAACAAGATCCGAGGGTACCTAGCCATATGGGTATAAAAGGTAATGAGCTGGCAGATTGCTCAGGCCAATCATGACATGACCCTGGCTACCTACCACCAAACTCGATCTATTACGCTACATACAAAATAAGCTTGAACTTAAAGCTTATCCGACTGGAGAGACTACATTATTCAACAATCAACACGGATAGACTTAAACCTATCTTTCCTGTCACCACATCAAAAGCTATGAACACGACTTTCATTAGACTTCGGCTTGGTCATACAGTCAGTCACCAGTCCGTTTTGTAACGCTCGCATCGACATCATTCATAATTTGAACAACTGCCGAGCTACACCAACGAATATAAACGCTACACCAAATTTTTCCGTCTACGAAGCTCTACAACGCCCTAGTTAAGAAAACATTCAAAATATACATAATTTGTTCATTAAATTGAAAATTGACATTTAACTTTAAAATAACTAACATTTAAGTTTACCTTAGAGCCGAAAGTCTTGTAACTTGTGCTCGTTTTTTGTATATTAGCATTATAATTGTAATTATGTATATGTTAATAAATTATTATAATAATATTAATAAGTTGATCTATGACACAGTGAATTTTACAATTCGAAAATGATTTAAAACTTAGTTTAGGTTAGGTTAAAGTGACTGTCTGTGATGGAGTAGGACACACTTAAGCCAGTTTAACGGTTAAATGTGATATTAAATTAATCTTTAGTCTTTCTTCTAAGCTCAATAGAACTAGTTTGAGTCAATTACGAAAGGGGCAAGACTGTAAATTTGTATACGATTGAGATCGTTATATAAGAATTCTGCTTGGTTATTTTTGCGTTTTCGAGCAAGAGCAGGACATGTATAGAAGAGGTGAAGAAGTGTTTCCTCCTCTTCCTCATCAATACAGCTTCTGCAAAAGTCATTTGAGTGCCATGCTTTTTATTAGACACTGCCCAATTATGACACTGATTATCGAACTTGCATATATGCGAAGTTTTAGCAGTAAGATTGGTAAACATAAGATGCCATTCATCCACATTAAGACTCCATTAAGTTTAGGTTAGTATCATGGGAGATAGCTAGCTAATTCCATTCCTTGTAAGGAAAGGCATAAGATTGATAGCTTAACCATGAACGATTTATTTCATCACTCTTATTATGTAGGCGTAGTTAATGTTGATATTGTGAGTCAGACTTTACGTAGTTAACATAATTCGGTATGAAGTTTGGTAACCCAAATAAGAGTTTTAAAAAATGACTTTGAAGTCTTGAAAACTCCTCGAGAGGCAAATATTGTAAAATCTGTGTCCCAGAGAACTAGCATGTAGAACAAGTAGCTCAAAACATGCGGTATTTGGACACTAGATCATTTTTGGTATTTTCAAAAAAAACTTTGGCCATATCAAATTTAAAGCTAACTTTGTTTTTTTTTTGCTTTTTTGTTTGGCGTGCTCCGAAAAGTTCAAATTATGCAATATATATTTAAACTTTTGCATTAACTCAATACACACATTTTTGAGCGACCAATATTATCTTCGGGAAGTCTTCTTCTTGACGTGTTTCAAAAATCATTATTTTCTTTTTGTATTTAATGCAAGCCCCATGTCTTGCAAAAGAAATTTGGTTTGTTAATTTGTAGCTGCAAAGTGAACGGATTGTCTTTGTCAGCTAGTAAAGCAAAGCTATCTCCTTCAAGTACATCACAGATATCGTCAATAAACAAAGCAAACATAATTGGGCTTAAAATGCAGCCCTGGGGAACCCCAGCTGTCGTTTCAAACCAGTCTGAAAATTCTGATTTTTTGTTTGTTTTTATAAGCATTCCACATTCTGGATGTGCGGTTAAAAAAAGAATCTCTGTACGTCCGAAATTGAGCTCAAGGTTAAACTGATATGCATTAGTAGAAGTACGAGTATTACGGTTAAATTGTTTGAGGGGGGGGGGGGGGGGGGGGGAATGCAACTTGCTGATTCTTCATAACACTGTTTATAAAAATATCGGTAGAACAATAAAAGGCATGGTAGATTGCGGCGTAATTGTTTCGATCATAGTTCTATTGCTCTTTTTTGGATCCTGTCCAAAATACTTAAACTTGTTTTAGGGACACTTGCCCAAATATGCGAGTTATATTCAAGTTTTGGATGAATGAAGGCGACACAAGGGACTTGAAAGTTAAGCAAGTTTCTAGTATCTGATTGGCCAGCTGCCAACAAATTACCTTCCAATTAAGGCAACTTTAATGAAAAGTTAAATGGAAAGTTAGTAAAAAAAATCTCCCCAACTATCAAGTCAAGTCTACGTTTGTCAAAATGACAGTTGATCATGTTTTTTCGTTAAACTGAAAGCTGAACTTTATAACTTTTTAATTTATTTATTTTCTGCACAACTTCATTCAATTTGAAAAAAAAATAACTCATATTTCCATACAATACAAAATACAAATTGTGATGGACTCTCAGCTTGCATCAGAGGTGTTTTGTAAACAATAATGTTTTTGGTAGTTTTTATACTATGAACTTGAAGTAGAGGTTTGTGAAGTAAAGTTCCAAATTTGAAATTCATGACATTTGGAAAACTAACTAGTTGCCTTGGTCAAAATTCACGTTCAAAGAATGAAGTTGACTGCAAATGATGTACCTTGTGTTGTCTGAACCTGTCCCCTGCCTGTTAAAATTGTCAGAAACTGCTTTGAAGTCTACAAAACAAGCGTATACTTTATTGTTTTTTTCAATAAGCTTCCTGGCAATACTAGTCAATTCAAAGATATAATCCATAGTTGCGAATCCCGACTGAAATCCTTCTTGAAACTTGCTAAGAAGATTAGTATTTCCATTCTACTTGGTTAGCCTTTTGCAAATATTAACACGAACAGGAGCAGAAGCATTCCAAATTCATTAAATAAAATGTTGTTTTATTTGTTAGAGCCTCTTGAGAGAAACATGAGATATACATTTCAATATAAACCTATACAAGATTTGAATACACAATACACATATAAATCCAATAACCATGAATGAATAAATTAATATTTTACAAACTCATCTAACACACACACACACCTAAGTCCTACATAAAAACAGACATAAAAAGGACTCACCTCATTAAGGACAGATCTGTGCCGCGTCTCGAAATGTATATCGACATATCTTTCTTGATAAAAACTTTTGCCGCACAACCGACACGTCCATTGAGTCGGTCGATCACGTTTCTTTGCATCCTGTCGCGGTCCAAATACGTCCCTAAATGGATGTAAAGGACACTCTAAAGGCAATTTTACCTAAAACGAATTAAAAAACACCGTAAATTCCAATGTCGTCCCTTCGAATGTGGATGTAAAACCTTGAGCGCAATAAATTTATCTTACCTGATACTTATCCAGGATTGGTGTCCATTTGGAGCGTATAATCTTACGTACTAGCCGACTGTTATCTTTGGAGCAAAGAAGTTTTATCACATTCGAATGAGGCCATGGTATTAGTAATAAAATGTAAATTAGGGTAATCTGAAAAAAAATTTCAATTTTAAGAATTATGAGCAATCTTATACGAAATATTAGTTTAATGATTACACACGCCCCCCCCCCACACTTATAGAATGCCCTTTAAAAAACTAGTTAATTATTGGTTACTTATATATTTAAAAAAAAAAAAACAATAATCCAATACAACAGTCAACAGAATCCCCAAAAATAGATCATAAAATTTGAAAAATCAATAAATGAGACTCTTTTGGAATTTTTTCCATCGCACTGCCGTAGAATTTTTCTTTTTCGTTAGACTTACCTCAAAATTTATAAATTTGGGCGACATTCATAATACAACTGGTGTACGCTTGTTTTTCGAATTGTTCCTCGTGTTTTTCGAATAGGAACTGTTAAATAAAATAAAAATTCCGACCTAAAAACGTGTGCACTTGAAAGTATATTGTTTTAATATTTGAAGGGTGTCTTATTTTTTCAATTTTTATATATTTCTTTTCTTTTTGCGTTGACTGATTTGAAACAGGATGTGGTGTGAACAGTGTATGGAGGATAATTTGGAGTGACTCAAAAATAGGACTTTTTTGAGTGCATGCGAATGATGATATATTTTTGTGACAGCTTTCAAAGGGTATTTTTGTTTGCTTTTCATTTGACATTCTGTCCTTTTTTTGTGGGCTATGGTGGGTGGGTGGTGCTGGTGAGAATAGAAGAAAGGAAGTAGATGAAATGTCATGTACCTTGTACAATAAAGGATAACGTTTTTATCATGACTGACTTAGTCCTTCGTATATTGTTTGGTTTTTGGATAGGATAATTTTCAAAAATATTTTTACTTGCGCATGTAAACCTACCATAATATTATAGGGTACATTATTGGAAATGTCAGGAAATAGCTAAATTCAATTAAGCATAGGCACACCATATAAAGACCGGAAACCAATCTGTCATTCCGGTTTGCCTTCAAGCTGAAACGTCAATTTTCACGCACCCTTAAGTCCAACATCAATATGGTGTTTCTATGCAATTAAGCTGCAATTCCAAATTTATTTCTTTGATTGGAGAAAAATATTCCATTAGAAAGTCGTCAGCAACTACTGAAAGTATATTTTAAAAAACACCTGCAGCAAAATAGTTAAAAACAAAACACACGACTATGTCGCCCGAACTGGATCCTGTATTCAAAGAGTCTGTTTTTAAGTAGTCATATATCTATGAAGTGTATCCTCTTGGAAGTTAAATTAAGAAATACAATTTTTAAGAAAAGTTGAACATAAATCAATTGGTTCGTTTTTGAGAAAGTTCGGTTTTTCAATTTTTAACCAAATTCTTTTTTTTTGTATTTTTGTGTTTTTTTCTTTTAAAGATAAAAGATACAAAAAAAGAATTAGAACATAAACTTTTTGAGGTTGCCAATTAGAAAAATTAAGATTTTACCTACATTTTTCGAATCATTTAAGTTTCAAGAGGTTAAGAAACGTCTTTTAATTAAGTCTCTACTTTGCTTTGTTTATTTTACTGTTATGCTACATGTAACAGTTGAGGTAATTATCATTTTTCGTAGTTTCTTGTAAATGAAAGTTCATTTTTAAACGTTTAGTGCGGATTATTGTGAAAATGAACACAAATTTGTAAAAATATCGTGAATAGCGCTATTTTTTTTCTAACAAACGTGGTGAATCATCTCGCGAAATATCCAAACTATTACAAATTTCAAAAACTTCTATGCTTAACATAAGAAAAAACGAAAACATCGATGTACCATCAATAAAAAAAGAATGGAAAGGGAGTTGAGAAGTTGTGAATCCAAAACACCTAAGCAGGCAGCCACAAACATAGACAAGTCAGTTAGTAAATGGTCTGCACGCCAGGCACTCAAACGAATTAGATTAGCCGCTAAAGAGAAACCAAAGAAGCCTCTGCTTTCAGCGAAAAATATTAAGGCCAGGTTAGCTTTTGCTAAAATCACAGACAATGGGCCAATGGACCATAGACCAATGGAAAAAGGTAATTTGGTCCGACGAGACGAAGGTCAATAAAATAGGAACGGAAGAAAGAGCTTTTTATTGGTCACGTCCTGGAGAAGGACTTCAACATCATCAAGTTCAGAAGACCGAGAAACATGGACGAGGCTCGATAATGGCTTGGGGCTGTTTCTCTTGGAACTCTGTCGGACCCTTAGTAATATTCGAGGGTATCATGAACAAAGAAAATTATTTGGATATTTTCAAGACAAATTTACCATCTTTAACTGCATCAATGGGCTACAATGGGTGGGAAATAACTTTTCAGCAGGACGGAGACCCCAAAAACACTTCGAAAATTGTCACAGAATGGTTGAGAAACAGGTTATGGTGATGACGTGGCCAGCACAAAGCCCTGACCTCAATACAATTGAAAATTTGTGGTCAATTTCTAAACGACGGCTGGGGCAGTACCAAAATCACCCATCGAATATTCAGGAGCTTTGGCAACGATTTGAGTTGGAATTGAGTCATATTCCAGAAGAATTTCTTCATAATTTGGTTGAAAGTATGTCTAAGCGTTGCTCACAACTAATAAAAAACAAGGGACTATGAACTAAACACTAAAAGAAAAAAAATTGAAAGGTGCATAATTTGACAAGTCGACAAAAAAATTATTTTTGTTTTGTAAAATATACCCTTTTTTGAAAAAAATATCGTATATAATAAACGTAAAATTCATAATAATAAAAAATAAAAATATTTGAATTTTATTTCAAATGCTTAGTTTTAGTAAATTATTCAAATAATTTAAAACATTTGACCACTTTTGCTCGTTACTGTATATGTATATGCAAAATATTTTTTTGAATGTTTCTTTTTTTTTTTAATATACATTGAAAATATATTCATGTTCAAATAACAGCTTTCAAGGAAGGTGTTTTAATATCAAGGGAGGTCTGGAGTTTTCAAAGGAGGTCTAGAAAAATCAAGGGAGGTCTGGAAAAATCAAGGAAGGTATGGAAATATCAAGGCAGGTCTGGAGATTTCAATAAGAATACATTTTTAACATGTAAAAAGTGAATATTTTGTAGCTACATTATGTATCCATGTACATACATTTTTACATTTGGAAAGAACTTGATATCATATAAGATGAAAAATTTAGTCTAACTAAGTCTCCTATTGAATCGTAAAAATATAAAACAGACAAATTAAACGAAATATCAATACAACCTAATTTAAATAAATTTACAATTAGAAAAATAAAAGCAAAAAAAACAAATGTCAATTTTTTGGATTTTAAATTCGGCTTTACAAAAGTAAATGCATTGTCGAAAATATCCTTTGCCGTCCGTATTCTATACAAATACGACGGCCCAATGTTTTTTCCAAGGGAGTCATTCCGTTAAACGATTATCGTCAGACGATAGCGTTTTGACGAAAGTCTCACTTCACGTAAGCCGATAATTGTCAAAGATAGTGTTTCACGATAGCTAAATACATACATAGATAAGTATCGTCTGTCATTAATATCCAAATATGAATTAAGCAAATTGAATTCAAAATGTTTCGGCACAATTTAGTTTGGTTAAATAAAAGCGAAAAGAAAACTTATACAAGTTAAATTAATACAGTAACGAAAGCAACTAAGAAATAAATCAGACCCTCTATCATTTCCAACCAATATGGAAGCATTCATCCATACAGTGAGTGTCATTAATATTCGGTTTTTATTCTTAATCATACTTTTGGTGTTTTTTCGTAGTAAGAGTTGAATTTAGGTTTATTATTTTATAAATTAGTATATTATTCCCTAAATATTTTAATTAACAAAATTTTGCAACGCAAAAAGGACACATGTAAGCGCTTCATTAATATTCGGTTTTTTGTTTTCATGGCTGAGTTTGACATTTGCTCCGATTAACAGTTTGTCTATTCAAGAGTACCGTTAAGATAAAATGTAGTCTAGAACTAGAAGCATAGACAAACCATATATGGTTTGTCTATGACTAGAAGTTTGCATACATTATTTTTAAAACGGTTTAGTGTAAGATCGTTTGGTCTTATTTAAAAAGTTAATCATAGGGCGCAAAGAAAAAAATGCAAGCCTTGATGAAAAGATACAAAAAAAACTTGTTGATATTTTAGACATGAAGCCAAACACTGTCGGGGATATTGTGCGGAAATATAAAAGAGAAGGAGTTGTCGAACCAAAGAAGCAGATGGGTCTATACAAAAAGTTAACAACGGAAGAAGAACGGCTTATAGTAAGAAAAATTAAAGCAAATCCTCGTTTAAGTGCACCAACAATTGTACAAGAAGTGTTAATGGAATGCAAAAAGAAAATATCTGCATCAACGGTACACCGAAGCATAAAGACAATGGTCGTGTTGCCCGAAAAAAGCCACTTATCAATATGTGCACCATTCGAGTCAAATTTGCGAGGGAACACAAAAATAAGGATGCAACTTTTTGGGATGATGTAATATTTGCTGACGAGAATAAGTACAACCTCTTTGGATCGGATGGAAGAGTTACGGTGTGGAGCAGGAACGCAAAGCGGGCACATCATAGTTTAGGGTGCATTTCAGCAAGAGGCATGGGAAATTTGGAATGGCTTCTGTATAACTCTCACATAGGTATTCAAACACTTCCCCAATTTCCAGACCTTAACCCAATCGAGAATTTGTGGGATGAATTGAACCGTCGAGTTCGCGAAAACACTGTCTCTTCAATAAGTGCACTAAAGCAATGGCTTTAAGAAGAATGAAAAAAAATAGACATTGAATACCTTCAAACAATTATAAAAAATATGCAAAAGTGACTGGACGGAGATTTATCTAATCAAGGGTATCTAACAAAATATTAAATTCAATGGTAAGAAAAATTAATTAAAAAGTTAATATACAAATGTTAAAAAAAAACGAATATTAATGAAGTGTTACTTTTTGAGTTGTCGTATAAGATAATTTAAACAAATGGATCTGTTCGACGTTTGCGAATTTCAAAAGAAACCTTTTAAATGATACTGGAAAGAATACCTTTCTTGTAACTATTGAGTCTTTGTATGGCGCAGAGTACCAATGGTTGACACGCAACGATCTTGCACAACGTACATCATCCCAAATTGTGTTAGGAACCAACTAAATATCAATAAACTTAATGATAATCGCTAGTTTTTCCTTTTAAGTCTCATTTTAAAATGACATGTTTTTTAATTCGTTGCTCGCTATTACGAGAACCTTAAAAAAACACGTAATCACTGTTCTTCATTTCAAAATAAAAACAAGTTCATCTTAATCAATATTTATCAAATCACGCCCCCAAAAATGTCATGTGTCGTGTACAATGCGACTGAATGGCAAAGAAAAAACCTCTTCTTAAAAAAAAAGAGTTTAATCATTGAAACAGGATTAAATGTATACTCAGTCATTTTAACCATGTCTTGTTTTAATTGTAAGTCAATAATAATTAAATCCAGGAATTTACTAGATTTGTGTATTTGTTTTGTTTTAATTTTTTTTTTCTCTATATAAATACAAAATTATATAGCACACAAAATAATAAACTTAAACAACTACATAAATAACTCCTTTCTGACATAATCGCATTATTCAAAATTCAACTGCTGGCAAAGGTGCATTTGAATATGAGGCCCTTGGAAAATTATACAATAATTCTTTTTTGCAGGCAACACCACGTGCATGTGTGTTATAAATTATAACCTCCTTTGATTTAATTTATTAAACTCTAAATCCTTAATTTACAAATTAAAACAAAAATCTCAGCTCATTCTAAAGTCCATTGTATATTCGGTCTATCGAAGATTGATCCAAAATCTTTTTAATAGCTAAAAAGGGAAGAGAAAATGTTAAAATATTTTCAAAAACACTCAAGCCGCTTGCTGCTTACCTTCTTTATCGCTTTCTGATAAGTCCTTCTTGGGGAATTCTACGTCGAAGGTTATGTACAAGTTGCCATGCAGGTTGTTGTTTTCATAGTTTGGCATTCCCTCGCCCTTCTTGCGAATGCGAGCACCTGGCCAGGTCACTTTGTCTCGTGTCACAGAGACTTTGTGTCCATCCAAGTGGGGAATATCAAGGCTAAAGCCTACAAGAGCGTCCTGAAAGAAAAATCAATTCGCTTTGAGATACTGAAACAGGACTTCAAAAAACATTGATCTAACCTGTAAACTGATTGTGACATTGGTGTATAAATCATCACCCTTGCGTTGGAATCTCTCGTGGGGCATTTGTTGGATGACAACTATCAGATCGCCAGGCTCACCATCCAAATGAGGCTCACCCTCGGCCACGAAGCGTGTCTCCTGTCCGTCAACCATACCCGACTCCACCTCTATCTCCAGAGTTCGTTCCTCGTTGACCAACTTAACGTTGGGACACTCATCACAAATGGTCTGTTGCATCATCTGGAATCGCCCTGGACCCATGTTTCGAGTGACCATTTCCTGTCGACAGTTGCACTTTCTCGTTCCAGACGCTGGTTTCAGCACAGGCTTATTGCGAACGATCTCCACGAAGTTGCCCGAATACAACTCCTCCAGAGTGACCATCATTTTCATGACAATATTCGCTCCGCGAGGAGTGTCATGCTGTTGGGAATCACCATTGCCGAAATGGAAGCCAAAATCACCGAAGAAATTAGCAAAAGGATCCGAACTGTCCATCATGCCGTCCTTCTTCAGACACTCCTCGCCACATCGATCGTAGGTTTTGCGCTTCTCCGGGTCCGATAGAACTTCATAGGCAGCGCCGAGATCTTGGAATTTTGTCGATGCATCGGGATCGTCCTTGTTCTTATCGGGATGCAATTCTTTGGCTTGTTTGCGATATGCTTTCTTAATTTCATTTGTGGTGGCGGATTTTTTAACATTTAAAATGCGATAGAAATCCCGACCGGCCAAGGTACCCACGGCACAGAAGATTAATTGAATTGCGATTGCGAGATATACGGCGCGCATATTGACTTGATTCTTTTGTGAGTTAGTTTGGATTAATACAATTAGTTTAAATTATCTATTTACAGACGAAATTGTTTACGCTATCAGATTTTAATTCATTTTTCTTTAATAACTTTTCGTTTTTCTCTCTCCGAACGAAGAATTTTGCAGTTTAGTCTTTTGTGGGTTGAGTATGCGTGGTGTGATATGATTGGTTAAAATAAACGTCAAAAGTGACACGATTCTATTTTTTTTATTAGCAAAGAATAGTGGGATATGTTCGTGGAATTGATAAAATTGGGAATTTTCGGAACACAGGGTGATAAGTAGGAAAATATAATTTAAAGTCAGTTGTACAAATGTGGTTTGAAGTTTTGTCTACGGTTGTACAAATTTAATTTTATAATTTCAAAGGGTAAACATTTAACTGATGTTAATCGCTGTTAATTATCTAATTCAAAAACGGTTAACAATTTAATAATCTTGGCTTAGCTTAGAATAATCATCTATGTGTCAAATGGTCAGTTGTACAATATGTTACAATACATGTTTTTAACTGATTTTGACGAACTTCAAATGGATGAATTTAGGCGATATTAAAAAGTGAAAAAAAAACGCATAAGGTAGTGACATTTATCTCTGAAAAAGCGTACGAAAATTATCTTAAGTACTTAGATATATTCCATAATCTGTCAAAAAACATGTGTTCAATGAACTCAATTGAACTTGAATTAAGTTAAGCCTCTTTGTATCACTCAAATTCATTGGATTTTCAATTATGAGGAAGTTTAAAAGCAAAAAAATCAAATGGGGTGGCGCAACAGTCCGTTGTGAAATAGGGCCTAGTGACTTATAACTCTCAACCATTCCTGTGTGCGAGTACTGTTGTCAGGAATGGAAGTTTAAAAGAGCCAACATTATAATCAGCCAAGCTGAATCATACGTGATACGGTTTCACTTAGTTAACGGTCGCGGGTGCCCAGTTTTGCATTTACTTTGACCTATAATTTTGTACCAATTCTATACTCTAGAATAATTTTTCCTTCATACTTTCTAGTCAATTTTAAATCATTATCACTATTATCTATAAATGCCCAACTGTCAGAAGTTATTTTTTATTTTGATATGTTTTTAATTAGTTGTACCCGTGGCATGATGGTTAGTGCGTTGGACTGTCATGCGAGAGGTCTTGGGTTCGATCCCTGCCTATGCCATCTAAAGTTTCTTTCATGGGTACTGCCTCTTGCGAGGAATTGACAAATTCTCCAAGAGTAATTCTTGTCATGAAAAGTGCTTCTCAAATTTGCCGTTCGGATTCGGCTTAAAATTGTAGGTCCCTTCCATCCTTTACAACAGTACTCGTACACAGGAATGGTTGAGAGTTGTCAGTCACTAGGCCCAAGTTCTCAAACGGACTGTTGCGCCACCCAATTTATTTATTTTTATTTTATATGTTTTTAATTCCATAAATTCAGATGTATCGCACATTTTGAAACAGGACATGTACACAGAAGACGAGAGATTGTCTCCTCCTCCTCCACGCCCATGCAACTCCTACCAAAATCATTTGCAGTTGCTCCAAGTCGAATAGCATGCCTTCCTATCAAGCAGTGCCCAGGCAGGACACCAATAACGTAGCTAATGTGCAATCTACTCAGAGAGATTAATTGTTTTGAGCGCCTGGCGATAAGATTAGGCCAAATTAGTTTAGTCGCTAAAACAGGTAATGGTGTTATTCCACCTGAAGTTTGTTTTCTCTATGGTATCTTGCTTTAGCACGAGTTTACATGTAGCTCAGGGGATACTAGCTCTATAATTTTATTCAGAGCTAGTTAAGTCTCAGCTAAACAAAAAAAAACATCTTTTTCAACAAAAAAAAAACAAAACGCACTTTATATCATTGCTTATGAACATGTAGCACTTAAAAGCTTGACTACATTAAGCACCTTTTTGTAACAGCTATCACTCCAAGCAAAAAATGAAAAATTAAAAATCTTGCTGAAAATACTATCTCTCCATACAAATCGTTGGGCGAACTTCCTATTAGCATATCACTCGTGAAATTCTGATTTCTTTTACAGTTTCTTGGGGTCTCCATTGAACATTTCCGATGACAGGACTATCAGCCTGAGCCAATTTAACATCCAGTCCGGTCATCGCAGTTTGGATTTTTAGAGCGGATCGAGCGTGGTAAGGGTCTATTTTCCACAGTCTTCTTGCCATTCAAATTTCATTTTGTTTAAACTGTCGTCGAGAATATTAAGTAAGTGAAATTAATTAAAAAGAGTGAAATATATTGAATTTCTTATATTGTTGTTGTTTACTACATATTACATACCTGTTTCCGTTACAATGAAAGATTGGCGACTTACCATCAGTGACACGATGAATTTGATAAATATAAATGTTTGTGGAACTTCAAAAGCAATTTACACAATAGGATCGTTCTGAGAAGAAAAGCTTTGGAAGAAACAGCAGAGCATTTTCATAAGAACCCAGCTGATATAAAGAAAAAACTGAAGTACCTACGAGCAATGAAAAAAATGTGACATTTGAGGTTGCCCATGGCACGACATAATATGCCCAGTGAAAAAAAAGACTGGATTGTTGATGAGATTGCGTAAGAGAAGTTGGATTGGATTTTGCTCTTGTGGAGGATTAGATTAGGAGTAAATAGTCTCAATGAAATAATTTTAATATATTACGGCTAGGAAACTCCGCTAAATAATAAAAAAGTTTCTTTTCAACCTTTTTTTTTAATTTTTTGCCACCTTTATTATTTTCTTTATTCAAAGAAACTTTGGGGCCCAATCCGCCGATTGACAAGATTTAAACTCCTTTTTTCGCCTAGTATCTTGCTTGTAACTCTTTGGTTTGCTAAGAGTATGTGTAGGCGCAAAGCAGAAGCATATAGCTGTGTTTTTTTTTTTATATCCAATGACTTATACATGTTACTCTTCGAAAAATAAAAATATGTAGAGCCAAGACCAAAAACCAGCACGCATACATTGAACAGCCGATCCACCCAAAACGAGTCACTGTTTGGTGTGGATTTTGGTCTAGAGGCATAATGGCCGTTACAGTCAATGGCGATCGTTATCTAGCTACGTTGAACTAATATTTGTTCACAAATGGAGTAGGAGGATATTGGCATCATTTGGTTTCAACAGAAAAGCGCTACATGCTACACAGCCGAAGGTACACACTCGATGTTTTTATAGCATTTAAAAAAAAAAAGTTATTTGGCAGACCCTTTATTTGTTTCCTCGCTCTAAAATTGCGATAGTAACACGCATATATATGAAATAAAAAAAATACGTGTGAGAATTCATACTTCCGTAGAACAAAGTTGAGTCAAAGAAAATTTTCCAAAATATCCCTTAAGCTTTTCCTTAAATAGCAGAACAAATAAAATGAATGAAGATAAAAATCAGATCAAGTCTGAACTGAACCTTTTACCATCACCCACCGTCACAGTGTTTGCGCACCTTAAAATGTCCCTACCCCAACAAAAAGGAATTTTTGTTTTTGCAAATGCAAATTCTTTTCACCAACAACAACTGTCAAACATCATCAGACAAATAAAAAAAAAAGAAACGGGGCGCTTGCCTATGCGGTGAACTTTTATTTTTTCACGATAAAAACCACAAAAATTCTTTTACAAATTCAATAGTGTTAACCCAAAACCATAGTAAATACTCCTCTTAAAAGAAGAGTCATTCAACATCTTCTTCCAATTACTTTAATATCAAATTTAATCCTCCAAATCTGCAAAAGTTAAAATTCCATTTGCAGCAAAGATTTGTCCCATAGCCAAATGTGTTATGTTAATAGCGTTTCTATCTGTTTTACTATTATTAAAAAATACTTTTAGTTTTTATTTTAACAAAAAAGAACAACAACATCATCCGGAGAATTCATCCAAGAACCAAGAAGTCACTAAGCCAATAGATAATAAAATGAGCAACTTCCTAACAAAATCCAGCAGCGACATCCTTTCGTCGAATGTTATGTGAGTTCAACAACGAAGAAATGAAGAGAAAAAAAAAGACGAAAGAAAAGACCGGGTGGAACACCTTTAATTTTTTTGCATCACTTTTTTTTTACCTCATTCCAGTGTATTTAAGTCGGGCGACAAACAGCATTGCTATGAGATCAACGAACCGAACGTGACTATTGTCGGAAGCGCCGGCAGTCATGACCATGGCAGTTCGAAAGTGAAACTTAAAAACATAGTCGACTACAAATGGGAGACAAAGAATTATCCAGGTCACTTAATAGCGGTTCATATTGATGGCAAACACATAGCCTACGTTATCAATGGTAAAAAAAAGGCGATTCAATGATTTGGACATTATTTCTATTAAAAAAAATGTTTCTAATTATTTGCAGTTAATAACAAAATCTCAAGAACTGAAGGTATGGTTCGAGTGGTAAATGCGACTTCGGGACTTCGAGCACTGATCAAGGGAATGTCCGGCGAAGTGTTGGATCTGCAATTTGCTCACATCGAGAACGAACGAATATTGGCGTCGATCGATGCATGTTCGTTGTATGTCCATAAAATCGATATGATCAGTGAGACATTGGTGTGCAATCTACTGATCAAGATCGAAGATCCTCTGACTAATTACACTCCAAAGTATGACAAAATCTCATGGTGCCCGTATGTGGATTGTTCGAGCGATGACGACGAAGAGAGCAATCAGTTGATTGTGTGGGCCAGAGGCAGCATTTATCAGTGTTTCAATGTGAACACCATCAATGTCAACTATGGGGTGAGTTGATGCACAATTGATAGAAATTTTTCTTTTCTTGTGAACCTAACACTCGAATCAGAATCTTGTTCTTGGTCCTTTTCGTTTTTTATTTAATTACATACATAGTTTTTCCTTAAAAAAACTAAAAAATTGACGAAGTTAAAAAAAGAACCATAGTATTTATATTTTAATTTCATTGTTGGGCCATTTATTGTATTAAATTATTAGTCATGCTTAACTGTGTAAGAAAACGTTTTTCTTAGGATATTAATGTAAGGTAAAAAATGTTGCAAACTGTGAACAGAGCCGGACAAAGACGTGCAATTGCACAGGGCGCAAAATTCTGGAGCCGCATTACCAGGAGCAAAAAAAGTAATTTGATCTTGCGCAAACAAATGTGTACCACTATTTGCCATTTTTTCAACCACAAACATTCTTAAAATAATCCCAAAAAAACATCCATCTCCACTGTCCTAAGTTATCTCTTGTGCACCTAATAATATAACTTTCATTCTTGCATTCAATGAAAATTTAACTCAACATATCGCATAACTAAAAATCCTACCTACCTAACTTCCAAATATTTCACCCTGTTCGTTCAAGAGAAAAAATCTCAACACAAAAAAGTTCCATGCCACCTCATATGTGCAAGATTTATTTCATGCACACTGGGTCCCAAAATTAATATAGAGAGTAGGTTAGGTAAGGTTGAAGTGGCAGCGGATTTAGAATCCACACACGTAAGCCAAAAGAAAAGGCCCATTGTGATACCACCTGAATCTAAAGAATTACTTCTTACAAGTCTAACCATTTTAAGCTTTTTATGAAGCGAAGAAGATATTGGTTATCCTTTTTAGCTAGTTCACTGGGATTATCTAAAGGGTAGTCTCCAAGATGAAGTCAGCGTCTTAGTGAAAGAGCATGGCAAGTGTAGATAAGGTGAGAGATTGTTTCCTCTTCTTCCTCGTCCATTCAGCTCCTATAGAAGTCATTTGAGGCTACACCAAGTTGTATTGCGTGTCTGCCTAAAAGACAGTGTCCGATAAGGACACCTATTAGGGAGCTAATATGAAGTCTGCTTTGAGATAACAAGTCTTTAAACCGCTTTAGGCCCAGTGAAGGCCATATGAGTTTTGTGGCTGCGCATGTTGGTAAATTGTGCCACCTAGAGTTTGCTATCGCAAAAGTTGTTTCTTTTAGCATAAGTTTACATGTAGCTATCGGTTAACCTATCTCCTCCCCTTCATTTGAAATAGGTATGACGGTTCCATTTTTAGCGAGTTCATCGGCTCTACAATGTCCTGTGATGTTTTTAATCGTTATAAATAGTATACAAATTCATTATTGGAGAAATCCTAGTTGGACGACCTCTCGAATGCTCTCAGCATGCTTATCTTAAGGGCAAATCTACGGAGACTGCCCTCCATAAGATAGTGCGAACTGTAGAACAAACAATCCATTATAAAGAATTTACTCTTGCCACCTTCCTAGACATAGAAGGTGCTTTTAACAACGTCCTTACCGAATCCATAGAAGAATCGCTCGTTAAGTTCGGTGTAGAAGACTTCATTGGAGAATTGATTATTTCCATGCTCAGTGGTAGGAAGATTCGAGCCACTCTAGGCAATAGAATCGCAACAAAACACGTGAGTAGGGGAACACCCCAGGGTGGTGTCCTTTCGCCTCTTCTATGGCTCTTGGTCATGGATACAATTATCGTTAAATTAGAGAGATGTGGAGTGAAGGCGGTAGCCTACGCGGATGATTTGGTGCTATTGGTGTCAGGAAAGTACACCTCTGTGATTAGTGAAATCACGGAGTCAGTTGTGGACTAGGATTTAACCAAAGTAAAACTGAACTGTTGATCTTTACCACCAAAACTAAAGTACCGCCCTTCACGCAACCTCGACTCAACGGTCAAATCCTATCAGTGTCAGTGTGTGTACACAGCCGTAGTACGTCCAATCTTAACATATGGGTCGATTGTGTGGTGGCCTGCTCTTAGCAAAGCCTATAATATTGATAACCTAAAGAAGGTTCAGAGAACAGCTTGCGTGGGCTCCACAGGGGCCATGCGTACTTGCCCAACGGACGTCTTAAACGTATTTTGGATCTTCTACCAATCGACCTTTTTATTAAATACATAGTTTCCTGCAGCGCTATTAGGCTGAAGGAATCAAACAGCTAGTTGTCAAAACCTTATGGTAACAGCAACACAACAGAATTGATTCGCTCAGATATTATCTCGCTAGAAACTGACCACTGCAATCCTACTTTAAGCCTTAGTAAGGGTTTTAAGGTTATTTTCCCATCCAGAGAAGATTGGGAGGATGACGTCGTGTCGATAGGTTTCGACACAACCATCTTTACTGACGGCTCAAAGATGGAGTGCGGAGTTGGTTCCGGGATCTTTTCTGAATCCCTAAATGTAGGTAAATCCTTTAGGCTTCCTGACTTTGCTAGCGTTTTTCAGGCTGAACTGCTGGCAATAAGGGAGGCATGTAAGATACTTAAACAAAGCCTAAACCAAAACCCAAAAGTGGCTATCTTTACAGACAGTCAGGCAGCTGTCAAAGCCATTAACTCGGCCACATGCTCATCTAAATTGGTCCAGCAATGTCGCGTTGAACTTGCGAGCCTGAATATTAACCTCGGTGTCACCCTGATGGGTTTCGGGCCATAGTGGTATCGTGGGAAATGAACGGGCTGACGAGCTAGCCCAGGCAAGGATCGGCCCTTCATAGCTCACTTGCGGAAATGGTTAACATTCCTCTTGGTGCTTTGAAGGGTTAAACCTTTCCTATCTAGCAAACTGAATCAAACCGAAAGTGGAGCAATTTACCCAACTGCATTATACCTAGGAAGATATGGCCCACCTATAATAAAACCCGTACAAACGATCTTCTATGCAGGCCAAGGCAAGATATAGCCAGGATTGTTTCGGTTTGTACCGGACATTGGCCTATAGGAGTTCATGCAGAGAAGTTGGGTATCTCTTACAACACCTTTTGCCGTAGCTGTAGTGACCAAATAGAAAGTGAAACCATAATCCATTTCCTCTGCAAATGTCCTGCTTTGGCAAATACTAGAATGAAATACTTTGGAAAAGCATTCTTTCACGAACTTGATGAGCTATCTGAGACAAAGATTAGAGACCTAATCTTTTTTCTCAATGTGACAAAATGGCTCTAACATAATCGCTATAAAGCTTCTCTATAAATCTTTCCCTTTCTATCACAGGTCAAACGAGTTTTTGGTATCAAAACGACGCACTACAGCACTAATTGGATCTCAGGCTAGGTTGCCTTGAGATCGCCATTTCTACCTACCTACCTACCCTACAAATTAGATATATGTATAAAATTACGATCTTGACAAGAATTTTTCGATTTCGTGTTTTGCCTTGACAGCATCACGTTTCTCCCTTATTGATCTTGGCAAGGCATTTCAAAGCCCAGCTATTAAGGGTATGTCTCCCGCAGAAGCGAACTCAGAACTCATGTAAATGAATTTGAATGTATTAGTGAAAGATCGTTACTCTCTTCATTATCAAATTCAAAATTTGAATTTCCAATTACTCTATATTTGCCTCTTGATCTTTTTTGTCTCTCAGAGCGAGGGATATATTTCCGCACAAGCAGCCAATCAAAGAAATAAGAAATAGAACAACGTTGCATGATAAACCGGTTTTTTTTGGTATGTCTAGTTAGGTAGATTTGTTGTTGTCTTTTGCATATGGTTCGAATTTTATAAAGCAAGTGGGTATTTTGCTATCGAAGGAGATGTTTTTTTCTTGAATTTCATTTTTGGTCGACATTTTCTAATTATTGAAAATATCTATTTTATTTTAATATTTTTTAACTTCCCATTGGAAGATATTGTAATGGGTCCGATTTATCAAATTGAAAATTTTGACATTTCTCGAGGGTTCAAGGTCCCTAGAGTCGAAATAAAAGGTTTTTAGAAAGATGTCTGTGCGTGCGTGTGTACGTACGTTCGTAAGCCCGTACTTTCGCGACGTTTTTTTCGTCGTCCATAGCTCAAGAACCAGAAGAGATATCGACTTCAAATAAATTTTGTTATACAGATAATAAGGCAGAAAGATGCAGAAAGGGCTCTCAAGAATATTGCGTAGGTGGTTTTTTTTACCATAGCAGTTTGAAAAAAAGGTTAAAATTTTGGTTAACCCTAAATATCTTACGAACCAAAAACGCTAGAGACCTGAATTAAATTTTATATAATATATTGTAACGTGATATCAACCAAGTATATTTTTTGAAAAAAAATCCATTTAACGGTTTTTTTTATAAATCAAAAAAACTGAAAAAAAATGTGTCACCTACCAAATTTAACCTTTTTTTATTTCACCAAAAATATTGTTTTCGATTTTTAGTGATTTTTATATAAAAATCCAACAGTCCGTTTTTACATACAAAATAAAATCTACGCAAATTTGGTAAAAATTGATACAAGACAAACTTTTAAGCAAGACAAATCGACAGACGGGATGGGACTTTATCAGTGTGGGTAGCATTACAGCCTCTTTTTTAAGAATTTTTTTCGTGGCAAGTGGTTATTTTAACGTACATACAGATGTATTACACAATATTCAATGAAATAACGATCAAACCATGATAAGTGACAGCGAAATTCCATCAAGTAGGTAGGTGTATTACATACGCGTTGAAAAAAAAGAACATACATACCTACATAGCTATCTTCCTTATTTTATTTAACTTCTGCCTTTTCTTTTATCTAAGGAAAAAAACTGTCAATGAGATTTTCTTCAAATTTCTATCAAATGTTGATAATAATATTTCATATAAGATAAAATTAGTTTGAAGCCAATATTTCAAATTTTTGAAAAGATATTTGAGGTGAAAATCAATTTTTACCAACTTTTGTTAATTTTTTTTTTAGGTTTTTAATTTTTTGTACAAAAACTATCAATTTGATTTTGTTCAAAATTTGACTGAATGTTGAAAATAATAGTTCTTATAAGATAAAATTAGTTTGAAGCCTAAATTTCAACTTTTTGAGAAGATATTTGAATCGATATTCTATTTTTACCAACTTTGAGTAAAGTTTTTTTAGATTTTTATTTTGTATAAAAAAAACTGTCAATTCGATTTTTCGCAAAATTTTATCAAATTTCAAAAACATTATTTTTCATTGCACAAAATTGTTTTGGAGATGAAATCATATTTAAGTCGACAAATTTTGGAGGTGACACATTTTTTTTTCAGTTTTTTTGATTTATAAAAAAAACGATTTTTTTCAAAAAATATACTTCTTTGAGATCACGTTACAATATATTATATAAAATTTAATTCAAGTCTCTAGCGTTTTTGGTTCGTAAGATATTTAGGGTTAACCAAAATTTTCACCTTTTTTTCAAACTGCTATGGTAAAAAAACCATCGACGCAATATTCTTGAGAGCCCTTTCTGCATCTTTCTGCCTTATTATCTGTATAACAAAATTTATTTGAAGTCGATATCTCGACGACGAAAAAAACGTCGCGAACGTACGGACGTACGGACGTATGAACGTACGTACACACGCACGCACAGACATCTTTCTAAAAATCTTTTATTTCGACTCTAGGGACCTTGAAACGTCGAGAAATGTCAAAATTTTCAATTTGACAAATCGGACCCATTATAATAACTTCGTATGGGAAGTTAAAAAAATGCAATACCCAGAAGTGATAGTACGCAAAAAAAATCAAGAAAACAAAATATATGACAGCGAATTCACGATACCTACAATACCTCTTTACCCTTTTTTATACCTACACTACAATGTGCAACCACAAAACTTGCCGAAAGTTCAACCAAAAATCAAATTCTGCGTATACGATTGACTACGTAACACCAAATCACGAGTCCATGACCTTACATCATACCACATACTAGAAATAAAAAAATATTTCTAAGAAAAGTCTTTTTTTTGTTGTATTTTCTGTTATTGTATACCGCAAGCAAAACAAAGAATACAAAAACTAAATGAGCCATGAGACCAACAACAAAAAAATCTAAGAGAGGATGGGCGGGCGAAATTCTTTTGCAAAGAATTCTCTTCCTGAGCGCTGAGATGCAGTGGCATTCTTGGGAACTGGAAACTTCATTGTGTGCGTTTAGAAAGAAATTTGTTGTTAAAAAATGCAAAATAGACCTCTTTTATAAAAATTTAATTAAATAAACAGTAGACGCAAGAACTTTTTACTTTTTTAAATAGAATAAACAAAATGCCAAAAAAAAATAAAAAAAATATTTTGCAATTATATAAACTCCCAATCCCTCACAATTGCACCACAAATGTTGTTATATTGAAATGCATTTTTAATTATGTTGCGACAAATATTTTTTTTTTTCAAAATCGATAGTAAGAGTAATATATATGGTCCTTTTTTTTAAAAAAAAAATTAAAACTAAAAAAAAAAAAATCAGCTCGCCCCATGAATTCGCAAAAAATATTGGAAAAAAAAGAACGCATTTTGGATTTTTTGTCTAAAAAAGTTACTATAACTATTTTTAAAAAAAAAATTTAAACGCAAATATCTGAACATATATTTAGAATTTGAAAAAAAGTTAAATTGACTTAGCTAGCTGTTATACTTTGGAAGTTTTATCAAATATTGCACCTATGCCACAATGCAAATTTGCCCTATTTTTCATAGTTTTCTACAATTTTTCTTGGAATAAATAAATAAATTAAAAAAAAAAAGAAAATCGATACTATTTATAAAAATTTATTGTTTTTTGGAAAAAAATATAAAAAAAATAAAAAATTATATTTTACACACTGCCCCATTGATTTTCGCAAGTAACTACCTGAATTTAATGATTTTTTAGTGATTCTAGTGCTGTTAAGGAACAAACAATTTTTTTAAATTTTGTATTCCTTTATTTATATTTAGCCCAATATATTTTCAATCAAAACCCGTTTATTTCGTTTAAATATTTAAAAAAATGTGAACGCTACAAAGCTAAGCGCAAAGCACCAATCAATTTTTTTGCATGCGACATGCCCTTAACATAAAATTGACGGTTAGAAGTAAGAGAAGAATAACGTGGGCTGATAAGTTGTAATGATCTGACAGATGAAGTCCGTCGTATTCTGTCGAAGAGATAGCGAGGTGTCTGTGAAAGTAGGATATCAGAAAGCAAGGACAACGTCCGAAAATTGAGCATGTTTTCAAATGATATGTTTAGGATATGATTTGAAATTTCTGAGATGTGATCATATCCTCGAAGTCCAAAAATAGTATTGTTGAATGCGACTGTAAGTTTGCGTTTACTTTGGTAACTACAAGAAGAAAAAAATCGCATCAATAAGTTAGAATTGGTATTATTAAGGTTTTGGCAAGTAAAAGACGCATTTTTATGGGAGTATAATGCTGGGCGGCAAAAAATTGACGCAGGGCTTCATAAGTCTTACCAACTATAATGTTAATGTGGTTGTCCCATGTTAAAAAAAAAGATTACAAATTATTCCTATTTTTTGAGCCGTCTCAACGAATTTTATCATAACAATACGAGGAAAGTAAGACAGATCAAGAGGTGTTAGGGATTTTAGATTTAGACATTTAGTCTTTGAAGCGCTTTTGCTGTGGACCAACTCTAAATCCTTTCAATATCCTTATTTAATCATTCAATGTAGTGTTCAATTAAACCGAGGGGACAATTGAAGTATAGCTGCACATCATCGGCGTACAAAGCTAAGGAACAAAATTTCATTGAGTTTGGTATTGAATTAATGTACATTGAAAACAACAATGGACCAAGAATGGAGCCTTGAAGAACACCATTTAAATTCGGTAGGAAATTTGATAGCGACCCATTTATTTCCACAGCTTGTGATCTACCTGTAAGGTATGACAAAATTAAGTTTGCTGACGCAGAAGAAAAATTAAATTCATTAATAAGTCTTCAATAACATTGATTAGGGCAGTGATACAACTATGTTTCTTCCGGAAACCAGATTGCATAGGAGTAATTAGATTGTTGGCATTCAGAAAATTATTTAATTGTTTTCGAATGAGTCTTTCAAAGACTTTAGAGAAAAAGGACAAAATAGCAATTGGGCTGAAATCTATCCCTTTGGAATTTTTTGGTATGGGAAAGATTTTTGCTAGCTTCCATTGCATAGGATAGTGACCAGACATGACGATGAAGTTAAAAATATGGGTTAAGTATGGTAGAAGAATGTGCAGTAACATTTTGAGAAATGATGGATGCATGTATATCGTCAATGCCAACAGCTTTTGATTTACTCGTATTTGAGAAATTTGATTGAACAACATCAGCAGAGTCGTCGGAGGATAAACCGGAACCAGAGATGGTAATTGTTTCTATTGACGCAGGCCCAGCAACTTCGTGGTAATGAGAATTTGAAGAACTTGAGGTTTCAACAAAAGAACTAACAAATCTTTCGTTCAGCATATTTTTATCTATTTCAAAGCTGATGCACAATTTACTATTGCATAAACCAAAGTTTCACAGACTTGCCTATAATTTTCGAACTCCTTGCGAATGGCTTAGTTAATTTGAAAAACTACGCCTTTTGGCATTTCTTATTTTGGTCCCCACTTTGTTACGTAGCGAGCAATAAGTGCGCTTTAGTTCTAATATTCGATATCGTAACCAAGCCTTATGTCCAAGATAGCGCTTTATCATAAGGGAACGGGTATACAACGTTAATCAAGGTTGATTTGCCGCTTCTATGACTTTTGATCGTACCTGAACAAAGTTATCATACAACCTCTTAACATTTTTGTTGAGAAAATCGATCGAATCCATGCGCTCTACGTGATCCAGCCATCTTAGTACCCTTCTGACTAAGTCTACGTCGCTGTACAGCCCGTACAGCTCGTCGTTCTATCTTCTCCTCACCTCATCTTCGATGCATACGGGACCGTAAATCACATGAAGAACTTTTCTCTCGAACGGACCCAAGGTGCTTTCATCCGCTTTTGTTATAGTCCATGCTTCTGCACAGTATAGCAGGACAGGGGATGATAAGGGTCTTATATTGCGACACTTTGGTCCCTCGAGAGAGGACTTTACCACTCAATTGCTTTCTTACCCCAAAGAAACAGCGGTTAGCAAGAGTTATTCGGCGTTTGATCTCAGCGCAGGTGTTGTTTTCAGCGTTTACAGCGGAGTTTACAAAGTTACGTCTGTCGATGGTGACGTTTTGACCAAGGCGTCGGTGTTGTATGTCCTTTCTTGACGAAATCATGTACTTTGTTTTGCCCTCATTAACCGTTAAACCCATTGTTGCCGTCTCTGCCTCAATACTCACAAAAGTCCCATTGACATCATGCTGAGTTCTTCCGATTATGTCAATGTCATCAGCATATGCTAGTAATTGGACAGACTTTTGAAAAATAGTGCCTCTATTGTTGACGTGCGAGCTCTGCACCATTCTTTCAAGCACGATGTTAAAAAATCACATGACAGCGCATCAACTTGTCTAAAACCTTTTTTGACATCGAAAGGTTCTGTTAAGTTGTTTCCAACCTTTATTGAGCAGCTTGAATTCTCCATGGTCATCCTGCACAAACTAGACATGGCTCTATACAGCTCGTCCCTGTAGATGCTGTCATATGTGGCCTTGAAATCGATGAAAAGATGGTGGTTGTCATTTTGGTGTTCTTGTGTTTTTTTCCAGGATCTGCCGAAGTGTGAATATTTGATCGACTAAGGACTTCCCTAGTCTAAAACCACACTGATAAGGACCTATCAGCTTATTCATTTATCTATTTATTCATTTATTCATCGTATTTTTATTCAAAACAGTGAAAGTATTTACGTACTTTGATAATATTACTTTAATGTATAAATTATGTTTATAAGACTCAAACATGCTAGAATAATTACTGACCTCTGCAAATTTCTACTGGATTGATTTATCAACACATTTTCTATCAAAAACTTTCTTATAAAATTAAAATAAATTATTTTGAATCTTTACAAATATAAATATTATAATGTTGCAATTACCCCTTTTTTACAGCAGATTGGCAAATTTTGTCCCACAGACATAGCCACTGGTTATCTTAAATTCTACGAACCTACTTTAGTTATAACATGGGTAGCCCTATCACCCGATGGTACAACTCTAGGCGTTGGCGGTGAAGATGGTATTATTCGTTTCTATCAGGTAAATGAGACATCCAAACTGTGTGCCAACACTTTTAATTGATTTAGATTTGGTCGCAGGTGTATTTTCACGAAAAAGAACCAAGATGTTTGCATCAATGGAAACCTCATGGTGGCAAACCGATTTCATCGTTTTTCTTTTTGGATAATTTAACAAAAACATCATCAGAGTAAGTCTTAAGCTTACATTTGTAATCGGAATTTTTTTTTTTGATTAAAATATTTAACTTAGTTCATATTGGAAATATGCCCTAACTGGTGCCGATGACAATACAGAGTTCAAGATTTGGGACTGCGGTTCGTGGGAGTGTTTGCAAACAATCAACATTAAGACAAGCGAAGATAAAAAGCTGAAATTCATCGCTGAGATCGATAGAACCTCGTCGTATTTAGTTATATCAAATTTAGATACTCGTGTCATGTATGTCCTGCAGATTATAACCGCTCCCGACGGTACACCTTCCTTGGATATGAATGCAACAACAACTGGAGGTGGTGTTGTTGGTTCAGCTAACAACTCGATCATAGTGACCAACAATGACCAAGTTAAGAAAAAGACCTTCGGAGTGTGTGTGAAGAGTGTTTCGGAGTTTCCCCTATCATCACCGATTCTCAGTTTTTCAATTGTTGATGCTGCCGTTCGTCGTTACAAATGCGCAAATGACAATTATTTAGTCGATGAAATGGATGACTACGATGAGGAGACAAATTCTATTTATTGTGTTGTTGTTCGAATGTTTATTGTGCAACCGAAAAGCGTACAAGAATGTCATATTCTCTATCAGCCAACTGTGGACGAGAATACCGATGTAAAAAGCAGTATTTCCAATGATAGTACAAAGGAATTTATAGAAAATTCAAGTGAAAAATCAAATGATAAGGACTTGGATAATGTGGCTGTGCAGCAAGCAATTAGTGTTGGTGGCGGTGGTGGTGGTGTAGTAAAAAGCGAGAAAGGACCGTTGGAGGCACTTTTCGATCGTGTATCATCATCATCTACTGCTCAGGCAAATGTGGTTGGCGTTGACAAGACTGATTCTCCAAACCCGTCACCACATTTGTCAACTAGTAGTCATAAGAGTTTTACACAGGTTAATTTGATGACACCAGATGCATTTAGTTCATCATCAACTGGTAAGTGTGTGTGTGTGTTTTTTTTAATTTACAGAAGAATTTAGAAAAGGTCTTTTAAAGGTCATTCTTGAATTTTAGAAGATTTAAAAAGTTTATCTAGTCTATCAAAATTTAACAATGACTTTTGAAGAATTTTTCAAAATTACGTTATAGGTCTCTAATTATTCTCGGAACTTTTGTTGTTGAAAATAGGGATATGGTAGGTCATTACAATCGTCTTTTTCTGGTTATGCTTGTTTTAATGAAATAAGAGACGGATGTCTTGTCATGAAAATCAATTTTATTACCTTGTTTTTTGACAAGACGCAGTTGAATCCTCAAGCAAGAAAAAATATTGTTAAGTATTTAAAATTGTCTACGTACATTCTCAGACCTACTTAACCCGAGTTTCGTATCTATTTCTTAGCGCCATTGTGTAGAGTTTGCGGAGAAACTACTTACAGTTCTTTCCCAAATTCCCTTGTTTATCGATCGTCTGCTCCTCGGTCTTGGTAATACTTACTTAAGGTAGCGCTCTACTACGTGGAATACCAGGGTCTCAACTAACATGCATCTAGCCAGATCGTTCCCAAGCTGTCTCCAATTTCATACGCCAAGTTGGTTAAGATCCTCTCCCACCTACGTCTGTCAACTCAGTCGCGGTCTTCCTCTACTGCGCCGTCCCTCGGGATTGGATTGGAATAACTCCCGGGCTGATGTCCATTCTCTCTACATGACCCACCCACCTAAGTCGTTTAGCTTTTATTCTTTTGACTTGTTCAGTGTTTAGCCTGTAAAATGCGTTTCGCATCTTCTCATTCACTCTCCATATATATTTTTCTCTCATAGCATTTTAAGACGGTCTCAACTGCTTTGATCCAAACCTCAGCCCTATATATGAAATCCGGGCGAATGAGTGACTTAGTTGCTTGAGAGAGGAGTTTACTACTCAACTGTCTTTTGAGTCCAAAGAAGCAGCGATTCGCAAGAATTATTCTCCGTTTGATGTCAGCGCTGGTTTCGTTGTCTGAATTCATAGCGGTTCCTCGGTAGGCAAAGTCCTTAACTACCTCAAAGTTATACTGTCCATTATGAAGTTTTGTCCAAGACGGCGTCGTTCAATGTCCTTTCTTGATAACAGCATATATACTTTGTCTAGACCTCATTGACCACTAAACCCATCTTCTCCGCTTGGACGCCTGTTTTAAACAATTCTTTCATCTCTTTCCGACTTCACTCAGGACTTTAAACTCTTCTGAATAATACCTCTGTCTAAGATTTGAAATTTGTGACTTGAATAGGAAAAATTATGCCCCAATACACTTATAATATTATATTTGCTGATTCCTTCGTTAAGTTGTGTCCTTTACTTTAATTTACATTTTTATTATTTAATGTTTAAAAATCAGAATTAAAGTTAATTTAATTTCTTTAACTGTGTCCAAAAAAAAAACCTAAATAGGAAAGAAAAGTCCGGAAATTGTAAGCTCTGAAGTTTTAAATACAATTCTTATGTTGGCAAGTGTAACAGGATCAAATACATCTGCCAATAAACCTGACAACATGAACTTATTGAATTTAAGAAATAATAAAATTATAGAAGATCAAGAACAACAAAAAATAAAGCAGTCTATGGAAACTCACAAGAAGTTCATGGGTAAGTTTTGTGTGTTATGTTTTTTTGTTTGTTTTATAAACCCTGTGTAGCTTTCCCAATACATTATTTTGTTTCTTGTTGCTTCTTTGAATTGCATTTTTTCCCTTTTTCTGATATTGTGTGACCTTATGGGCAATTTTATCTATTTAAAGGATTTTTTGTTCAAGCATGTTAAGGTTTTTATCCTATTAGCTTTTGAATTCAATGTACCTTCATTTTTTCTTAAAAACAATCTTTGAATTAAAATAATATATTTATTTGCAGCAATTGAAAATAGTTCAAATCGCAATAACATAGATAATCTAACAAGTGGAAATTCCAGTCCCAGTCGTGAAGTTCAAGAAATTATGTCACTACAGGATTACGATTGTCGAAAGAGTTCATATAGTGGTGATGAAACAGATCAAGGCAAACCTAAAAATGGGCCTTCTACGAAAATTATCAATAAATTGCCTGAAAATCAAAATGGTATAAACATTTTAGTAACAAAAAAATAACAACAATATTAATGCAATTAATTGTTATAAACAAATAGAAACATTTACAGAAACTGAAAAGAAGATTCCACCTCCAACAGCGACAATCATGACTAGCATATGGCCAAAAGTGCCAGATGTTCGCACAGTTAAGAAACACTCGACTGAACTTCAAAATTCCGAAAACCTCATAACAACTTCAGAGCCAAACAACGATTTGAGCGATATCAATATGAAAATGAGTAAAATTTTAGGTAAAACAATTATAAGTTACTTATCAACTCCCAATAAAAAAAAATACTACAAATATTTTTACATTCAAAAAACAGATTTAGTTCAAAAGCAATCGGTTCAAATCAAAGTTCTTCAAAACGAAATCACCGAACTGAAAGAAGGCAATATCCAAAACTCCTTCAAAGATATGAAAGACTTTTCGTTTAAAGTTGAAATGCAACTATCCAAACTAATGGAATCATATTTAAAACGCTACGAGAACGAACACAAAAAGAAACTAAGTGCGTTCCTAGCTGGCAGGTTAGTGTTATTTGTTATTTTGTATTGATTAAGTAAAGTAAAGCTTTATTGTATATTTTTTGTTTTAAAGGGAAGCTCAAAATCGTGAACTTCGTGATACATTTGTGCAGCTTATTAACCAATTTACACTCACCCGCTTGACCGAAGTGATTTCCAAAGTAATCACTATTGAAATTCAAAGACAAATAATGCCTATGTTATCTGCAAAGATTGATGGACTGCAACAACAAATTCAAATGGACGTAGCCAATAAGTTGGCTGCTTTCGATATGATGCTGAAGGATAATATAGCTCATGTGTGTAAGAGTAAGGTAGGTTTGAATAAGTAGATTGCTAAGTAGTTTGCATAAAAGTTATACATTTCTTTTTTATCTGATTTGTTTAGAATATCATTGATGCATTTGGAAAATCTGTATTAGTTGGAGTTCAGGGAAGTCTTCAGAGTGCTTTTGTTGAATCTATGTCAAGTACATTAATACCGGCGTATGAAAAATCCTCACAAAATATGTTCAAACAATTGCACGAAGCTTTCTCTGTGGGTATTAAAGAATGTAAGTTTCTATTCAAGACAGAAATAAAATAATGAGATAACTAATAATTTTGTTTACTTCCCTTTCATTATAGTTATGGAGCAATTTGATAATTATTTATCACATCTTCAACCAATGCAAGACTCAACTGAAGAGATTTTAAATAAATTCTCAGGATTTAGACAACATTTGGATTCGATATTAATAAAACATCGAAATACTGTACAAGAATCGATGTTGGATACGAAAAAAGACGTTAAACATATGGAAATAATGTTAACGAGACAAATAGCAGAAGTTGTGCGAAGTGAAGTAAGAACATTTTTGTTTGTGTTTGTTGTTTTTTTTTCTTTTTCCTGATAGATAGATAGATTACGCAGAATGTTTTGAAATAATCCAGCGGGTAATTCGCTTTTTGCTAATATGATACCACATTGTGATACCACATGAATCTTGAGGCTTCCTCCTAAACTCAATGAAACCAGTTTGAGTCCCTTACGAAACGTGAAACGAATCGTTAAAGAAGAATTCTCCTAGGTAACTTGATTTTTGGAGCCAGAGCAGGGCATGTACAGAGAAGATGAAGAACTGTTTCCTCCTCTTCCTCGTCCATACATTTATGGCAAAAGTCATTTGAGAATACGTCTAGTCGCGTGGCGTGCTTTCTATTAGACAGTGACCAGTTATGACACCTATTATCGAGCTTATATGCTAGAGATAGCAAGCACCTTGAACGTTTTAAATCCAGTGTTGGCTAGATGTTTTTTGTGACTTGATACGTGGTGATGTTGTTCCACCTGGTACTTGCCCTCCTCACAGCGTCTTGCATTAGCAACAGTTTACAATTAGCGATTGGTATACCATTGTGTGCCAAACGTGATAGGATGGGCTGCACTGTACCGTTCCTGGCGAGTTCATTTGCCTTACAGTTACCTGGAATGTCTCTATGGCCCGGCACCCAGCAAAGGTGAATATTCAACGTTTGTGCCATCTCCATTAGAGATGATCGACAATTTTGGACTTTTATAGAGTTTGTAGAGACAGAGTCCAGTAATTTGATAGCAGATTAACTATCTAAAAAAAAATACGGATATCAGATGTTGATATCACGTTTTCTTTAAGCCAAGACAAGACTTCCTTTATGGCCAAAAGTTCCGCCTGGAAAACGCTACAATGTTTGGGAAGGTGGAATGAGAGACTTAATTTCAGTGGTTCAGAGTATACACCTCCACCAACCCTTTCTTTTGTTTTTAAATCATCTGTATAAAAATGGATTGGCTCATCTTCCAGGAATGTCCTATCCTCCCAGAAAGATCTGGAAGGTATAGAAATCTAGAAGTTTCTGGCGAATTGCAGTTGGGGTATGGTGTAGTCTGTGTGCTTTGGATTTGATTCTACCTAAGTCCACTGCGACGAAGCTTTGAGGCGAATAGCAGAGCTTGCAGTTGGGGTATGGTGTAGTCTGTGTGCTTTGGATTTGATTCTACCTAAGTCCACTGCGACGAAGCTTTGAGGCGAATAGCAGAGCTTGCAGCTATTCGTTTGCTAAAAATGTCAAGAGGTGTTAGGTAGAGTAAGGTGTCCAGTGCCGCAGATGGGGTCGTGCGAAGCGATCCGCTTATACATAGGCAAGCTGAACGTTGGACTTTATTTAGCTTATTCCTGTTAATACCTTTCTCTAAAGCAGTTCACCATTCTGCCACACTGTACATTAAAATCGGTCTGATTACCGATGTGTATAGCCAATGCGTGATTCTGGGTTGTAAGCCCCATTTATTACCAATAGCTTTTTTGCAAGAAAAGAGAGCTACAGTAGCTTTTTTTACTCTTTCCAGTACGTTAGGTTTCCAAAAGACCCAGGTATTTAGCCTCGTCTGAGAATTTTAATTGGATTCCTTTAATAAAGGTAGGGTTGGCAAATGGAATTTTGTATCTCCTCGAAAATAAGACCAAATCGGTTTTGTGTGGTTTAACACCCAGTCCACATTGATCAGCCCAAAGTATTAGACTGTCTATGGCATTTTGTAAGAGTTCTTTTAACGTGTTAAGATGCTTTCCTAAAACTGCTATAGCTGCTAGTCAGCATTAAATAAATCAACTCCCGAAGCGAAATCTCTACATTTAGAGATGTTAGTGCAGAAGTGTCCACGTTGTTAAAGACACCTTCAATGTCAAGGAAAGCAACCATAGTCAACTCCCGAAGCGAAATCTCTACATTTAGATATGTTAGTGCAGAAGTGTCCACGTTGTTAAAGACACCTTCAATGTCAAGGAAAGCAACCATAGTGAACTTTTTATGATGGAAGAAATATTCGACGGCACGTACTAAGGTGTGTAACGCTGTTTCCACCGATTTACCTTTACAGTAGGCCCTTACTGGTCCTTAAAGGGATATCAATCAATCTTTCCAAGGCCTTAAGAAGGAATGATGATAGGCTTATAGGTCGTAGATCTTTAGGATTGACTTGCGAGCATTTACCTGCTTTGGGTATAAAAACAACTTTAACTTCTATGCCGAGGAAATATGGGCCAGGTAAAGACAGCTGGTAAAAATTGCCCCAAGGATTGGTGCGATTATGTCAGAAGTCTTTTGTAGCTCGGCTGGTATAATTCCATCTGGTCCTGCAGATTTAAATGGTTTGAACCTGTTGAGAGCTCATTGTAGCTTGTCCCTTGTGATCAGAGCTTGTGGATATGTTGTATTGGAACTTGAACGTATATGATTGTTGCAAGTTTCCGTAAGTGTTTTAGTTTGTCCAGGAGCCGTCTGCATTTTTAAAGCAGCCTGAAGGCTTCAGAAGTTTCGCTCCCAATAATTAGGCGGATCCTTCGCCTAACATTCAATTTAGTATCCAGTATTCAATTTTTGTTTAACAAATTACTTTTTGTAGTCCTGTTTCCTTTAAATTTGTCAATACTTACACATATAAGTTTTCTTCTCTGTCCTCAAAACAATTTAGTGTATTTTTGAATTCATTTTGACATTTTATTTAAATTTTTCTTAATAGGTACGCAAAGGCTTTGAATCTCAGACTGCAGCCCTACGCTCACAAGCCACAACACCGGCTCCATCAATCTATGACATTAAAGATCAAATAAAACTCCTTCTTAGCACAGGTCAAATAAATAAAGCTTTTCATCAAGCCCTTCTAGCCAACGATCTATCCCTGGTAGAATTTACACTCCAGCGAGCCGATCACAATGCAGTATTTCATCCTTGTTGTCTCGAGCAAAAGGTTTTACTTTCTCTCATTCAACAAATTTCAGCTGATATGAGTAATCACAATGAAGTCAAGCAAAAGTAAGTTTCTACCTATAAATGTCTGTTGTTTGTTTATTACTTCATTTACACTTGTTTTTTTTTGTATTTTTTTTTGTATAGTTATTTAGCGGATGCAATTTTAAGCATAAATCCAAATGATCCAATCACAAGAGAACATGCCCCTAAAGTAATGCAAGAGCTATATCGTAATTGCCAAGCATTCCTATTAACTCAAACCAAGAACCCTCAATGTAGTAATGTTCGTATGCTTATGAAGGCAATTCAGGGATTAAGCACAGAGAAATCCTACTGATAGCGAAAAATTGAAATATTATATTTTACTATTTTTATTTTTTTTTTTAAATTAAAATTGACGAAGAATAATTATTATTTTCCATTTATCATTTTCTTTCATTAGTTTTTTCTTTTAATCATGTACTTGACCAATTATCTTTTTGTGTATTGTTTTGTTAACTTTTATTTTTCTTTTCTTTTTCGTCAAAATCAAATTTAGTTACTTTTTTCCATTTTAACTGTGAACAAACGAGACGTATTGTCTAAAAAAATATTTAAGCATTGTTGTGCTGAATCAAAAATAATAATTATAAAAAAAAAAGAAAACAAAAAGTTATTAACTTGCGAATAAAAGTTTTGTAATGTAGCCACTTTAAGCAATTGAAAAAAAAAATAAATAAACTTTGTAAAATGTAAAAATAACATTAAAAAAGAAACAAAAAAATATATTAATTTGTTTTTATTTTGAAAGTTCTTTTATCGCACTGAAGTGCCAAAAGTGTTCTTATGGTCTGTCTTTATAGGATTTGCAAGGTCCAGCAGCGCGATATGATAGATTCAAATGGGGTGTCGGGCGAATTGGGGAAAACCGCATTATTATGAGTAGTTACGTGATGCTATTTCAGCAATAAAACTTTCATTGAAACACAGAGACGATCATGTAAATATTGTCCGCCACGCTTGTGTTCCAAAGTTTGATACGATTATGAAGTGGGAGAACAGCTTTACAGAACTGGTTCTTATACACCTGGAACTGCGCGAGGAGGTGATCGAACGGTAAGGATTCCATAAAATATTGAAACGGGCCTGATTATGAGGTTCGCGGAGGATTGTTTTCAATTCGACTCAAATCGTATTTCCTTATTAACGAATTCGGGGCGAAGCGAAAATAGTTCTTCCTATATTCCAGTGGTTTGACACCTTTGGTTTGACTTTTTCTTCCTGTATTCCAATGATTTGTCACTTGATTTGACAGCTTTCCACAAATTTTGTTTTGTTTTCATTAAATTTGTGGTGAATTTTCAATGAATAATATTAAATTTAAACATTTTACATTTTATTGTGGATAAATTATAAAAAATTTAAAAAAACTTACATTTTTATATAACTACAATCAAGAAGGAATCCACAAAATCGAACAGTGAATACTTAATAATAAACACTTGTTTAAGGAATCTTACAGAAAACTATAGAGGCATATCTATTCTCAACTATTTAAGAAAAATCTTAAACTCTATTCTAACGAGATGGATAGAAACAAAAAACCGCTTAAGTATCTTCCAAGCTGGGTTTCGATCCGGTTTCTCAACGGTAGACCAAATTTTTGCACTAACAAGCATAGTAAGACAACATTTGGAGAAAAAGAAAAAGCTTTACAGCTGCTTCATGACTTCAAATCTGCATTTGATACAGTCAATCGACAAGCATTGATTTACAAAGTATCTTCTTTTGGCCTTTCGAACAAATGTTTACTTTTTTATTCTAACTATAGGTGTATTGCTGACCTATAACATAAACTGAAAACCAGGGAGGCCAAGCTGGCCCTAAACCATGATATGGCTCAATTTTGTTAACGACCAACTTATCGACGTGCTTGGACTGTCATGTGAGAGGTCTTGGGTTCGATCCCTGCCTTTGCCATCTAAAGTTTTTTTCACGGGTACTGCCTCTTGTGAGGAATTGACAAATTCTCCAAGAGTAATTCTTGTCATGAAAAGTGCTTTCTCAAATTTGCCGTTCGGATTCGGCCTAATACTGTAGGTCCCTTCTGCTGCAGGAGTTGATATAGTACTCTCCTTAAGGGAAAACAATGTAGAGGAATGGCAAAATATGTTCGCGGTTTTGATAGCTAATTATGAAAGATAGCTAATTTATGAAAAACTTTATTTAGAACACCTGCAAAGTGCATCCTCATCGGCAAGCAGAAACATATACAAGCGTTTAAACCATCAATTGTCATCAACTTTAAACTATTTTTATACAGAAATGACTCCGGAAGCTATCGGCACCATTTTTTAAGCTAGAGCCGAGATCCTTAATCTCAACTTTGTCCCCTATAGATCGGACCTCTTTCAAATTTGCACTCTCTGCAATAGAAGAGATTTGGAGTATATATGTAAACCATTTCATAGCAGTTCGTCCAATATTACAAGAAATACGACGGCTATATTTCCAAGTGATTTTTTTGTCTATGGACCAACTTATTGACATTCTTAACGGGCTGAGTGGTTTGACGAATTTTGCAATGTCATGTATTCAGTTATTGCGATTGAGAATTGCCGTGATTTGAAACACAAAAGATATTAATGTAATATGAAGAGAAGTACAATTTTTTTTTATTTTTTCAGCTTGAATTTAGGCTTAATATTAATTTTCATAAATTCCATAAATATACAATTTTTGAGTGATTTTAAACACAAAGTGCGAATGTTGTCAAAAACTATTTCTATATGATAGGGCAAGCTTACAGAATTTGTACACTTTCGACCAACCCTCAGCACCATTTAATAACCCATACAATCATTCCATAGATATTATGCTTTCTTCAAAAAAACAATTTTCTTATTTCCTGCGAAATAGGACACACAGCAATGAAATTATGGACATTTTCTAGTTCTCTTCTATTGCATAGATGGCATATTTCCTGCCGATCCCATCTATAATGTGGGATAAAGTTTAAATTCAATAATTCAACTCTTGCTTTGAAGATGAGACTTGTTTTTTCGACAGAGAAATTTAAGTTGAAATATCGTACATTTGACTGAAATCGATGGTTGAGGTTTCGATAAATTGTTCTGGCTATGGTGGTTGAAGCTTTGCTAAGATGCTGGTTAAAATGTTTTCATCTATTTTCGCAATGAGAAGTGAAAATTGATCAATTCACTCTTAAATGTTGTTTTCTGAAAACGAGAATGTGCAGTTGTATGTATTAGCCAGTTCTTTCCACTCTTTAAAATGTGATGTATTCGATCGTAGTGCTTTAGTCATTATTTGTTTATGTAGATTTGAATCATTTCTACCCATAATTTAAATACAGTAATATGCGTTTTGTTTAAGACTTTTTATAAAAATTGGGGGTAGTCCTGACTCTACATGAAGATTCGTTTGAAATTTTTTTTTGATTTATCTCAAACTCTTCGAATTGAGTAAAACCAAATGCTTTGCTACCATATAGCATACATGAATTGATGGTTGCATTGAATACTTTGAATTTCGTGGCATTGCAAACATTTATATTTCCGAAGAATTTCGGCCACATTAAGTTGAGTGCTTGTTTAGCTTCGCTGCTTTTTTCTTTTGCATGTTTTAAGAAGTTTAAATTGTATGTTAATAAAACACCTAGATATTTGAATTCATTTACTATTTCGAGACTTCCTCTGGTCTTCTTCTGCTCAATCGTTTTTCAAAAATCATAACCTTTGTTCGTTTGTATGTTGATAAAAAGATTCCTCGTGTTGCAGTACGCTACTAGTTTGTTTATTTATTGCTGTAGTGTGTAGAGATTTTCAGCTAATGTTAAACTATTTTTAACTGAAATGCCTATCAGGTAGACGGCAACAACACCATGTCCTTATATTCTTAGCTTAAAATTAATGTAGGGCCCTATTATGACTCGCGAGTCGCAAGAAACATTTAATAAATGTGACTATTTAGTATTACCGTTTGCGAATCGCCTAGTTGACATTCGCCTAAAATGTCAACAAAATAGCGAATTTAAATATCGCTCTATTACCAATAGCGAACGGCCGCTTTTATCTGTCAGAATCGGTCGAACTGTAATTCTTCGTGACTTGAAGAAATTTACTGTTAAATTTGAAATCGGTGGTTGTTTGTTTGTTTTATTTTGTTTTGAGAATAATTTTGGAAAATAAAGTAAAATGAGTGGCACTGGAAGTAGAAAAAGGTAATGAATGCTTAAAATTAATGAATGCTTAACAATTGCAAAAATAATAAAGAATTTTATTTGTATACCTAGCATAAAAAGAACCAACTCCAACCAATTTTCAAAGCTGGTTGAAATTATGGAGGCAAACCCCGAAATTGCGAAAGTTATAGGATCTTTCGGATCTTCAAAAAAAACCAAGCAGAATATTGGGATAGGTTTGCCATTGATCTCAACTCCCTAGGGCCTCCTTTACGCGAGGGAAAAGAGTGGCATAAGGTATGTTAACAAAAAAAAATCAGAAAAGCATTTAATAATATTGTTCATAAATGTAGGTTGACTACAAACTAAAATTAAAAAAGAAAATCGCAGACAACAAGAAGGATGTAGTTGCAACTGGTGGAGGACTTTATGGGCAGCTTTCTCTATCTCCTTTGGAGCACGCAGTGGACGATCTACTCAGCCTTCAATAGGCTGTGAATCCTTCAGGAAATACTTTTGGAATACGTGTTCTTGAAGCGTTCAAGATATAACATTGCCATCAGATATATCATTACAACCTGGAACATGTCATCGCAAGAGAAACGTCGAGAATGATCGAATTAAAATAATCAACAAACAAAAGAAGACGCAAGAGGAAATTCTTGAGACGCAAAAAAAAAATTCTCGCTGCTTCAGACTCCGCACAAAAGTCGTTTTCGGAGATTGCTCGATATTCTAGGAAGAATTACGACCTTAGTAAAGAACATGTCGACTTGTTAAAAGCCAAAGAAAGAAGGAAGGAAAAGGAGAACCTGGAAAAAACAAACGACATAAGGATCTGCTGGATGTGAAATTAAAAAAATTGGAATATCACTTACAATCTTACAAAGATTAATAGTGAATTTAAAGTTTTGTGTGTGGATTATTATTTTTTATTTTATTTTTTGAAATTAAATTTTTATTTTTACTTATTTCTTTATTTTGTAAGTTATTTCTAAGTATTTTAAAACCAAACTAGACAGTTAAAATTAAATACATAATGTACATACTTAAATAAAAAATATACTTTAAAAAAGAAAAATAGGTATCTTTTGAATGATAGTTGTTATAAACTATAAGGCAGACAACATTTCATTTCTTATTCTGTTGCCTTCTGAAGTTATGTTCACCATATCTAACTCAATTGGTTCATATCCATTCTCTATATGTATGTTTGCTTCTTCTATTATCTCAGGATCTAGAATGTTGTATTTGCGACTATTGACTATTTTGATAGCTTTTTTTGGACTGTAGTGCAATTTGCGCTCGTTCAGGACTGACCTGAATCTGCTTTTTAAAATTCCAATTGTCCTTTCAACAATATTCCTTGCCTTTGCATGTTTTTTATTATTATTCCCTAGGGTCAGAGTTGGCGTTTCTAAACGGAGTTATAGGTAAGGCTGCAGAGGATACCCAGAATCCCCTAGTATTTAAAAAAAAAAATTGTTCTTAAAAATAGCCCATTCACTTCTTTACCTACGAATGGAATATATTCGCACCTAGATATCTTGACCGCTCTCCATTCAACCACCAGCTTTCCAAAAGATCCATTAATTCACTATGATTCCACACAAAAGAGTCATGTGTTTAACCTGGATATCTGGAATCAATAAATCTTATAAGTCCATTATTGTCACGGGCCTTGAAATGAAAAAAGTTTGAGTGAAATAATAAGAATCAATCTCTATGTATCTAACTAACCACCATAGCATTCAAACTATAAAATCCTTTTCTGTTTAAAAATTGATGTTGTAGCTGAACAGGAGCGATTATTCCAATGTGAGTCCCATCTACACAGCCCACTATTCCTGGTAATCTGGCTCTTTCAAAAAAGTAATTTCTTGCTTCTTGTTTTTCAGAGGTAGACATGTCTGCCTTTATCCACACAGGACAAATTTTCACTTCAAGTAAATCAAGCACTTCACTTAAAACTACTTAAACTTTAGATTGCGTGGGACCCAGCTCAAAGTCACTTCAACACCATTCTGGTAGCTTCCACTGCCGAGAAAACGCAACGCACATGCAATTTTTATATATGGTGGAATTGCAGAACTTCGAGTAGTTTTAAATCCTGGTGTAATGATGTTTAAAATATAACCAAATGCATGGTTATTAACGCGAAAATATGACACGAACCTATAAAAAGAACAATTGAATTAAACTGAAATAGAATTCACGATTTTATTCTTACAAATTATCTGGAAGTTAAAGTGGGTTGGAGTTGTCCCTTAAACTTCTTCGTAATCTACACACCAATACTTTCTCCCCTCTTTCGTTTTCATCTTCATCTTCAAAAAATAAATCAACACTGCTTATCATAGGTATTTTGTTTTATTTACCTTACTTTTTTTCCAAATTGTAAACAATGTACCATCAACAATAATTTTCAGTATTTGACGTTTCACCGAGTCATGACGTTACATATTTCACTTCTTAAAGTATTGTTTTCAAAAGCGAACGTTGAAGTTTGCCTTTCATAATACCACGCCTTAGGCAATTCGCCAAATCGTTCGACTTGAGTCGAACGTTCGACTCGTGAGTCATAATAGGGCCCGTAATGTTATTATCGAAATAAAGAATTTATTCTAATCTTGTAGAATCGAGATTATGGTAAATAGAAATTACCCATCGTATCGGTATAAAACAAAGTTCAAGGATTTTGATAGGAGAATGCCTAAATTCTTGAACATTAAGCAGAGCTTAGTAAGGTATATCACATTATCGCAGTACTGCTAAAGAACTAAAATCTGTACTTAACAGAGTGGCAGAATTTGGGCTCATGAGTAAACTGATGAGAATTCTTAAAAACTCGTTTATTAATATAATTAGGCCTAAATTGGAATTATATTCCTCTGTAGAAAAAGAAGAATTTAAAAAAAAAACGAGGCTTAAGTAGAATACTGATAAATAAACATGTGTTTCCGCAAATGGTTTATCGAGAAAGTCTCTAAAACTATGTAATTTTATATTGGCACAGACTATGAAAGTCTTAGTGTGTCAGTAGAAGAACACTCAAAGCTAGGTTAGGTTAGGTTAACGTGGCTGCGGATTTAGAATCCACACACTTAGGCCAAGAGAAAGGCCCATTGTGATACCACATGAATCTAGAGAATTACTTCTAACTAGTAGAACCATTTTGAGCTTTTTATAAAGCAAAGAAGATATTTAATATCCTTTTTAGCTAGTTCGCTGGGATTATCAAAAGAGTAGTCCCTCAGATGAAGTTTGCGTCTAAGTGAAAGAGCAGGACAAGTGAATAAGAGATGAGAGATTGTTTCCTCTTCTTCTTCGTCCATGCAGCTCCTACAGAAGTCATTTGAGGCTACGCCAAGTCGTATTGCGTGTCTGCCTATAAGACAGTGTAATGTAAGGACACCTATTAGGGAGCTAATATGAAGTCTGCTTTAAGATAACAAGTCTTTAGAGCGCTTTAGGTCCAGTGAAGGCCATATGAGTTTTGTGGCTGCGCATGTTGGTAAGCTGTGCCACCTAGAATTTGCTGTTTCTTTTAGCATAAGTTTACATGTAGCTATCGGTAAACCTATCTTCTCCCTTTCAGGTGAAATAGGTTTGACGGTTCCATTTTTAGCGAAATATTATGCTCTCTTCAAAAAAACAATTTTCTTATTTCCTGCGAAATAGGACACACAGCAATGAAATTATGGTCATTTTCTAGTTCTCTTCTATTGCATAGATGGCATATTTCCTGCCGATCCCATCTATGTGGGATAAAGTTTAAATTCAATAATTCAACTCTTGCTTTGAAGATGAGACTTATTTTTTCGACAGAGAGATTATCTAGTTCAGCAGCCCACCAATATGGTTTCTTCTTTCCTCGCACTGTGGTGAGGGGGCAGGCAGTTTCCATGGCTTTATTGAGGGCTGCTGTAAGTTCATCGACCTTTTGATCGAGTTCAAGAGCGCACAAGGGCGGATCCGAATGTTCTGGTTTAATCAGATTTTTCAGAGTCGCCCTATATTGGAATCGGATTGGATCGGTTTTGGGGTACCTTCAATGAGTGCGAATTGGATGTATCTATGATCGGAGAACGAGTTCTCCTTTGATACTCTCCAATTCAATATTTTATTTGAGAGATTTAACGAGACAAGAGTTAGATCTAAAACTTCTTGTCAAAGCCAACTTCTGTTAAAGGTTTTCCTCTCTATTGCTCCCCTAAAAATAAATGATCTGTAAAAGTTATGAACAAAGAATTGGGGGTACTTCTATATCGTGCTATTTTTCGTTTTGTATATCTTTTGTTTTGATATAATTGTTCAAAACCTGTAAATTTAATTAAAAATACAAGCAACATGTTTGTTTTAAATAAACAAATTATTATTATTGTATATTCTATTATATTGTTGTTTAAATACAATAAGTTGTTTAAAAAAAGACTCGAGCATATTAGCAAAACAAATACTTTAACTTACTTGACTTGAATCTAACTCTATAATTGTGGTACATACAAAGTTTCACTTAGTATTATTATGCGTTACATATTTGTTTTTAGGTTTTATTATTGTTAAGTTAACTCTGGTTACTTTTTGTTCGCAACATTTTATTAATTAAAGTTCCTTACTATATTTGTTTTATTCTTATAATTATATTAAATATTTCGGTTGTTTCTTTACATAAAGTATTTTTTGCTTATAATAGAAACACATAACCGTTAATAATTTGTAGTTCTTGAGAATAAAGTATAAGTGTCTTAACTAAATATTTATATATATTTTTCTATAATTTAATTAAATTAAATCTACATATTTATCTAAAACAATATCACAATTCTAAAGGAAATTTATTAACATTAAGGAAAATTTTAATAGAAATTCATTTAAATAATTTTTCTATGTACAATTAACTAATTTTTTTTTTCTTATTTTTTATGTAAATATAATAAAATAAATTATGTTTTTTTTTTTAAAGAGAGTTTCGACAGTTTTGATTTGGCCATTTAATTCTATTTTTGTTGTTAATTATATTATGTATAAATTTGGCTATGCATATAAAGATTATAGAGGAGACAAAATATATTCTTGTAGTTTAAATAAATTTATATTTTTATTGCAATTCCGTATAAAATATTTGGCAAGAACATTACAAACATTTTCTAAAAAAACATATTCGATCAACGTAATAATGATAAATAACTTTAGAGTTTATAATTAATTGTTTAGAAAACGCAAATTATATAGATTTGTTTGGCTTAAAGTGTTTATATAAAAATTGAAAAGAATTGAAGCTATCAATAAGTAAGATCATAATGATTTCTATGGTACAAAAAAAAAACAAAAATTATTAAATCATTCATTTGCGACCTTCAGTTTCCTGCAGTGCTATTAGGCTGAAGGAATCAAACAGCTGGTTGTCAAAACCTTATGGTCACAGCAACACAACGAAATTGATTCTCTCAGATATTATCTCGGTAGACACTGACTTCTTCTGCACTCCTACTTTGAGCCTTAGTAAGGGTTTAAAGGTTATTGGGAGGATGACATCGTGTCGATAGGTTTCGACACAACTATCTTTACTGACGGCTCAAAGAGGGAGTGCGGAGTTGGTTCTGGAATCTTTTCTGAGTCCCTAAATGTAGCTAAATCCTTTAGGCTTCCTGACTTTGCTAGCGTTTTTCAGGCTGAACTGCTGGCAATAAGGGAGGCATGTAACATACTTAAACAAAGCCCAAACCTAAACCGAAATTCGGCTATTTTTACTGACAGTCATCCAGTTGTCAAAGCCATTAAGTCGGCCACATCTTCATCTAAATTGGTCCAGCAATGTCGCGATGAGCTTGCGAGCTTGAATATTAACCTCGGTGTCACCATGATCTGGGTTCCGGGCCATAGTGGTATCGTGGGAAATGAACGGGCTGACGAGCTAGCCAGGCAAGGATCGGCCCTTCATATCTCACTTGCGGAAATGGTTAACATTCCTCTTGGTGCTATGAAGGGTAAAATCTTTTCTATCTACCAAACTGAATTAAACCGAAGGTGGAGCAAACGATCTTCTATGCAGGCCAAGGCAAGTCATAGCCAGGATTGTTGCGGTTTGTACCGGACATTGGTCTATAGGAGTTCATGCAGAGAAGTTGGGTATCTCTGACAACACCTTTTCCCGTAGTTGTAAAGTCAAACGATAATCCATTTCCTCTGCAAATGTCCTGCTTTGGCAAACAGTAGAATGAAATACTTTGGAAAAGCATTCTTTCACGAACTTGATGAGCTATCTGAGACAAAGATTAGAGATCTCATCTTTTTTCTCAATGTGACAAAATGGCTCTAACATAATTGCTATAAAGCTAAATCTTTCCCTTTCTATCACCGGTCAAACGAGTTTTTGGTATCAAAACGGCGCACTACAGCGCTAATTGGATATCAGGCTAGGTTGCCTTGAGATCGCCATTTCTACCTCCCTACCTGCCACCTTCAGATTTGTATGTTAAGATCGAAAGGCAAAAGTTAAAAAAAAATGCAGTATCTTGGAAAACATCTGCATAGAGTTTAAAACTTCTATCAAAGCTAGTATTTTGGAGTAGGTATATAAAGAGAGCACTAGTAAAGTGCTTATAAAAATTGCCTTCACATGAATAATGAAGTTTCTCCAAAGAGAAACCACCCCTTTATACAAAATATCTTTTATTTTATGTAGACTCAAGAGCTTCCCAATTAGAGGTTACATATTCATCTTGAATAGCATGCTATCTATTCAGCTGTCATATTTTGACATTTGACTAGTAAAAATTACGGCTAAAGTCTGAACTTAAAATTAATCGATCAACAGTTTAACAGCATTATTGGAATTGTTAAAATTTACTACAAAAATGGTGAACATTTTGCAGCTCCAGTTCCCAGTCCATAGTTTTAGAAGAAAAGTAAACACAGAAATCATGTGATTTAGCGCCCCTGTTTTTAAGACCTTTTAAATATCAAATTAAAAAATAATTTAGTTTTAATTTAAATGTGTCAAAATACCACTTTTTTCATTCGTCTTGTCATTGGGTAAAATCAATTAATTAGTTTTAAATTATGTATAATTAAAATCTGCTGTTTGGTTTTTCATTGGTAATTGAATCAAAAGCTTGATTTTTTTTCATGGCCAATAGAACACAATTGAAATTCTTTCGGATCGATTTTGTTTTAACTTGATGCAAAGAGCAAATAATTGGTCGCATTCACAAAGCTAGTGACTACATAGTCAAGGGATTCTGATTGGGTAAATCTAACTACAAAAGTAGTTGAATTTTCCCCTCCGACGTAGCGTTCACACTGGTTTTGACGTTTCACAATCAGCTGCTCGGTAAGGACACAAGAATTAAAAATGAAATGAATCTTTCGGAATTTAAATACAAAAATAAATTAATCATATTATATCTTCTATTTGGTTTAATTGAATTTAAAAAGAATAAAAAAACTATTTAAAATTCTGAAAACACAAATGTTTCTTATTTTATTATATTTGTATTTGTCATTAAAATGACAGTTCCGGATTGACTAGCTTTCTAGGGTAATTTTCCATTCACAAAGCTAGTTGCCTTTCAAATAGAGGTGTTGATAGATAATCAAATGTCATTTCCAATAAATTGATAGCAGACAACATCTTGAAAGAAGAAAACATTAAATGAAATTGTGCAACAAATAAATAAATTATAAAGTAGTAAAGCTCAGTTTTCACTTAAATGAAAAAACATGATCAGTTGTCATTTTGGAATAAGATGACTTGACTTAATGTTTAGGGCGATTTTTCTTGACTAACTTTCCAGTCAACTTTCCAACAAAGTTGCCTTAATTGGAAGGCATTTTTTGGCAGCTGGCCAATCAGATACCAGAAACTTGCCTAACTTTCAAGTCCCTTATGTCGTCTGGACAAGCTCATTATCTTTTTTGAAGCATAAGTTTTGACACAAATTAAGCTTGATAGACTATGGTGGACAGGTGTGGTTACGAAACTGATGGATGGCAATGACACCAGATCGGGATAGGTGAACTGAATTGTTTTGTTTAAGGCTTGATCCCGTTTATTACTCAGATTTGAAAATGCTTTTTATTTGTATTTGTTTACCTGTCAACTCGAGGTCACTTCCGCAGACAGTTTTTAGCTGTCAGACTCTCTTTTCATTTATAAAACAAATCAAGCCAAGACTTATTTTTTACCGAAACTTTTTTGTCTTAAAATTTTTAACTTAAAAACAAACATGGTCAGACTTCCGAATCACTTATATATGTAAATTGGTATACGCTTATCTTAATTTTTTTTAAATTGTTTATAACCTTAACTAATTTTTAATTTGTATATTATTACCTTATATACCAACAATGCCTTATCTATGACAATAGCAAAACATCTTAAGTGTATAGTCGTCTATGCAATAACTTTGACTGCCGTACATATTGATGCGACTAATGGTCCCCGTGAGGTGTGTTGTGTACGAAGACATTCGGACGGTTGACTCGAACTCCCCAAGACCCGGTTTCGTTTGAACACGAACCGTAATATCAATAAGATAATCCGTGGTGACTTCTTTCAGGATTTTCTGATTCGAAGCACCGATAATTGCTTCTGCAATCGAATTTAGATAAAGCATACGACACTGTGGATAGGGTTTAAGTTTGTCATTTATCAGTTTGACAATGTACCGAGCTGCGCGTTGCACCCGAGCGTCATTGGTGAGAAGAGTTTGTTTCTGATGACAGGTACACCAATGGGAGGCAATGCCAGCGTTTTCGCAGGTTCTTGTTACTGGCACCGGCAGGAACAAGCTGATCCCTCGAGGAATCGTGTCGGATTCCTTGAGTTCCGATGCTCTAAGTTCGAGCATGTTTGACTCCAAACTTGACAAATCGAGGAGGTCAAGGAAGGTGGCATGCAAGTCGTAGTGAGTTGTTAGTTTCTTGGCGTTTTCACGTAAATTTCCCACCGCCAATGGGTATCGCTGAGCAAACCAATCTGGAAAGATGCTCACCAGCAGAGGTTGTCGTTCCTCCATCATACCTTGGTAGGTTTTTCGGAATGATCCCCAACGCAGGCCGTGATCGCTCATTAAAAAGACAATCGTGCGGTCTAAGACACCTGACATGCGTAACTCATCGAAGAGCTCAACAACGTCCTCGTCCAACAAGTATGGCATATTAAAGAAATCGTGCGTCAATGAAGCCATCCAGAAGAACGAAAAGAACATATCGCGTTTGAAAAACGGTATGAGTTTCTTGATAAACTCGAGAACTACATCAACAGCACGTCTTCCACCCAAGCAAAGTCGCATGTTGGCTTTCTTCTTGTACGCAATGTACTTCTCCATTTCGATCAGAACCGGTCGAAGGTAATAGTCGGTCGGTTGTTCGGTAAAACCAGTTCGAAAATAGTTAAACAAGCCCAGATTTGCTACGTCTTCGGCGAAAACCGTTCTGAAGCCAGCTTCTTTGTACTTCTTCCAAATGAATGGACATTTGTCGTAACTGACATTCCGTCCATGAATGGGCGCTAGGCAAGCCAGATTGAGCTCACTCTCTTCCAAGCCACTCAAAGCTGGCACCAGATTCGGATAGGTGTTATCACCAACCTTGTTGTAGCCTATAAACTCGACGGTATTCAGGCTATCCCTTACCATTCCCGCAGTTCGGTTCATCTGCCTCAGGAAGTTCAATCTCGACACGCTATCGATTCCTATGATCATAACTGACAGTTTCCTCTCGGTTCGTGTGATGGGAATTGAACTTGTCCGCTGGTTCTTCGAACTGTCATCGAACTCGAAACTATTGATCGTTGTGGTGGCGGGTTTTTCGACTCCCTTCGGAACGGCAAAGAAGTGAAAGTCCTTGTAGAACGGTTTGGCATCGTTGTACTGACAAACTACCTTCACGAATTCTGCATTTGACACTTTGATCACTTCGTTCGGAGTCAAATTTAGCTCATATCGATGCTGTGCAAAATCGTTTTTCGAATCGGTTCTTCGTTGAAATTCTTGGTAGTAACAGGAAATCTTCTCTGGATTGGTTATGTTGTACAATTCGATGAACTCGCTTTTCTGAATATTAAGAGCCAGCCCTTCGTTTCCAACCGACCTGATAAGTGCTTTATTGCAAGTGAATTTCGGTATTCGAAACATATACTGCAGGATGGTATCATCGACTACATTGAAACTGGGCATTCGACAGCCAGGCGTATCGACGAAATACGCCTGGCTGATGTTCTCGGGTAAGGCATCGACTTTTGGTGAGAAATCAAATCTGTCTTTGAGTCGATTAATTTTGGTCTTGAGATTGAAATCGATGAAGACGTACGAGAAGAAGCATATGAATACGAATATGACGATGATTTTCTTGAGTTGTGCCCTGTTTTTGGGCGCATTGTGATGATGGTAATGATAATAGTCACGTTTGCTGGTTACATAATGTGTATCAAGTAGATATTTCCTCCTGGAAAAGAAAAAAACAGAAAACAAAGATAAGCAAATAAATAACAATAAGATGTGGTATGAGCTTTTTGAGTGGAATAACTCCATTTTTAAAATTAAATTGCACGCTTAAGTCTCACGTAATTCATCTTGAGTTTCGTTCGAGTGTCTTCCCAATCCTAATTAAAGGTTTGTTAAACAGTCTGTCTCAAAAGTCAACGTCTTTTGCCTTTTGTTAATAAATGTTCACTTGGTCGTTTAAGTGCTTTCGTTATTATAAGCATTATCATCTACAACAATGAAGAAAAAGAGTAGGAAGTGATTTATTACATCATTACATGGTAGCTTTAAGTACAACACTTCAAGGCAAGCTCAATCTAGCCTGTTTGCTATCATTCTATTGTTTTTCTTTGTGTTCTACTTCGTGTTTCATTGGTAAGATTGAAAAAAATATTTCTTTTACTAATGTCATTGGGCAGGTTCAGACAACATAAGGCGTTTCATTTGCAGTCAACTTCATTCGTTTTTTAAGTGTCATAAATTTCAAATTCAGAACTTTACTTCACAAACCTCTACCTCAAGTTCATAGTACAAAAACTACCAAAATCATTATTGTCTACAGAACTCCTCAGGCAAGGTGCAAGTCCATCACGATTTGTATTGTAAAGAAATACTACTTATTTCTTTTCCAAATTTACAAGGAAGCTTTTTACAGAAAGCATCAAATGAAGGTGTGCAGAAAACAAAATAAATCATAGAGTAATAAAGTTCAGCTTTCCGTTACATGATCAATTGTCATTTTGACATAAGTTGACTTGACTTGATAGTTAGGGAGATTTTGTTTGCCTAACTTTCCAGTCAACTTTCCAATAAAGTCGCCTTAATTGGAAGTCAATTTTTTGACAGCTGGCCAATCAGATGCTTGCCTTACTTTCAAGGCCCTTATGTCGTCTGAAATTGCCCATTTTTACTCATTACAGCTAATAACGATGTGGCTGTCAGACTCCTAAATTAATGTGTTTGCCTTCTAACTTTTTTGAAAAAAGGAGATGAAATTGATTTATATTAACAAATTCATTTAAAATGACTTCTTTTTATGAATAAGAATAATATCTTAACTGTTTTTAGATCAATTTTTCCAATGAAAATAAATTAAACAAACGTTGGATAACATCAATTTAAACTGACAGATGATGGTTTTGATGATTAAGTTGGTGCTTCAAATTTCCTTTCAAATCAAAAATAAATCAATTTGTTCAATTTAACGCAATGTAAAACAAACAGTGGAACAGTCTCTTTTGACAGATTAAAAAAATTGTAATGGTTGCCAATACAAACAAAAAAACACTGCTCAAAACAGAAAGAGGCTGGATAACAGCCTCGCATCATTCAAAGAATTATACTATTGAAACATATGTACATATATTTCTTTTGTTTTTTAAATGAATAATTAAAACAAATTCAAAGAGAGTACAAGCATCTTAGAATTACTTGTAGAACTTTCCAAAAACCATCTTAAAACTCAGTTGACACCTGACGCCAACGGTAGATCACAGCTACAGGTTTAATTTTCAAAGCTTGTGTCTGAAGGTTATGATACCATGAATATAAATATACGTAGTGAGCCACCTAGTGGTTTCTTTTAAAATCATACATTATTTTGATACTTGGCAGGTTCATACAACTCAAAGGACATAATTTGCAGTCAACTGCATTCTTGGAACGTAAATTCGGAAATTTACCTCTACTTTTAGTTGATTGTGCACAAATTAACAAAATCATTATTGTCTACAAAAACTGCTCAAGCAAGCTACAAGTCCATCTCGTCTTGTATTTTGTATTTTAAATAAATATTACTTCTTTCTTTACTAATTTCACAAGGAACCCTTTTTCATAAAACATTAAATAGAATTGTGCAGAAAATGAATAAATCACAGAGCAATAAAGTTCAGCTTTCAATAAATGGAAAATCATAACGAGCTGTCATTTTTGAAATTGGAAAAGTAAGGCAAGTTTCTAGTATCTGATTGGCCAGCTGTCAAAAAATTACCTTCCAATTAAGGCAAATTAAATGGAAAGTTGACTGGAAAGTTAGTCAAGAAAAATATCCCTAACTATTAAGTCAAGTCTACTTCTATCAAAATTAAAGTTGATCATGTTTTTTAACTTAACTGAAAGTTGAACTTAATTACTCCATGATTTATTCATTTTCTGCACAACTTTATATAATGCTTTCTGTAAAAGGGTTCCTTGTCAATTTGGAAAAGAAGCTTTATGCAGATAGATAGATAAAGACATTTTTATGATTATAATGTTATTGGTGGTAAAAGGTGCTTACTACAATCCAATCAGATTCTTTCTTTCCTAGTAGTTGAAGAGATTGTACGTAATACCTATATAGGTATAATGCATATAAGTTGAACAATTGATTCTTATAGAAAATACATATACTCTTTCTGATCCGTTTCTTTAACTTGCACTAAGTATTTATTCTTTTATATAGGAGAAGGTACATAAACCTAGAACCGAAGGCTGCAAGGACGAAAGTGAAAACATCATAGTAGAACCGGAGTCAATGCTGAGGATATGGAAGGACCACCTCTGCAGACTGTATAACGGCGAAGACGAACCGAATTCCGCTGTCAAGCAGGATGATCCATTCAACATAGACGACGAAAGCCAACGATCCCGTCCTCCCGACTTAGACGGATTAAAGATTGCCATACCTAAGCTGAAGTCTTAATAAAGCCGCTGGAGCGAATGGCTTGAATGCCGAGGTCTTTAAAGCACCTGGATATAAGTTGGTTAGGAGCATGCACCAACTTATCTGTAAGATATGGTCGGAAGAAAGCATGCCCGATGAATGGAACCTCTGTATTGTTTGCCCGATCCTGAAAAAAGGAAACCCTCTAAACTACACCTACCATAGAGGAATCAGTCTACTTAACATCGCCTATAAAATCTTCTCTGCCGTAATATGTGAACGTCTAAAGCCCATCGTCAACAACTTGATAGGTCCTTATCAGTGTGGTTTTAGACCAGGAAAGTCCACAGTTGATCAAATATTCACATTACGGGAATCCTGGATAGATCCTGGAAAAAAACCCAAGAACACCAAATCGACACCCACCATCTTTTCATCGATTTCAAGGCCGCATATGATAGCATCTACAGGGACGAGCTGTATAGAGCCATGTCTAGTTATGGTATCCCTGCCAAACTCGTCCGTTTGTGAAGGATGACCATGGAGAATTCACGCTGTTCCATAAAGGTTGGAAACAACTTAACAAAACCTTTCGATGTCAAAAAAGGTTTTAGACAAGATGATGCGCTGTCATATGCGATTCTTTTAACATCCTGCTTGATAGAATAGTGCAGAGCTCACACGTCAACACTAGAGGCACTATCTTTCAAAAGTCTGTCCAATTACTACCATATGCTGACGTCTTGGTCAAAACGTCACCATCGACAGACGTTACTTTGAGGTAGTCAAGGACTTTGTCTGCCTAGGCTCCGCTGTAAACACAAAAAAACAACACCAGCGCTGAGATCAAACGCAGAATAACTCTTGCTAACCGCTGTTTCTTTGGGCTAGGAAAGAAATTGAGTAGTAAAGTCCTCTCTTGAGGAACCAAAGTGTAGCTATATAAGACCTTTATCATCCCCTTATTGCTAGACGGTGGAGAAGCATGGACTATAACAAAAACGGATGAAAGCAGATGGGTGGGTTCGAGAGAAAAGTTCTTCGTGTGATCTACGGTCCCGTATGCATCGAAGGGGAGTGGAGGAGAAGATGGAGCGACGAGCTGTACAGCGACAGAGACTTAGCCAGAAGGGTAAAAGTCCAACGGCTCAGATTTCTTCATCATTAGAGCTAATAAAAACCAATGCTCCGGCCCGGAAAGTCTTCGAATCTATACCCACAGGACAGCGCAGTAGAGGAAGACCGCGGATCAGGTTGCGCGCACAAGTGGAAACTGGAGACATCTAGCTAGGGACCGAGCTAGATAGAGAAGTTTGTTGGGTGAGGCCCTAGTTCACACAGGACTGTAGCGCCACCTTAAGTTAGAAAGTAAGGCGAAGGCAAGTAGAAATGGGAGGGTGTTACATTTACCACAGCTAAAGTAATTTAAGAAAAATTGTAAGATTCAAAATTTTACATGAAAAATAAGTTTGTCTTCAAAAATTTAAATGTCATTTTATAAATCAAAAAACCCTTGATTTTAAATGAAAATGTTTAAATTTTGTTATAAGAATATTTTTGGTATGGAGTTGTTTAGTGATTGTAAATATACGCTCTACATTTGAATTTCGTAAAAAACTGTTGACCCGTTTTTGAGATATAGAATTTTGAAAAAAAAAATAATTTTTTTTAAATCCAAACAATAAAAAATTGCACTTTTGATAATCAAATATTGATTAGGCAATATAAGAGCTTTGATCTTTAAAAAAAAATTTTAAAAAACACCTAATGCGAATCTGCTCAAAACCTTTACTTCCAAGTTTGAACTCAATCGACCCAATGGTTTAGGCTGTAGGAGCGTAGACAGAGAGACAAAACAGACCAGACGGAATCGCGGGACCCGCTTTTTCCGACTTCTCTACCATCGTAATATCATGTTTGAATAAAATTTTGCACGAATGCAAAACTTGCCATATAGTTCCTATATGTCGCAAGTAAAAAATCTCAGGTGCCTCATGCTAGACACTAACCAATACGCCACAGATTAAATTATTGTATTTTTAAAAAGGAACTTTTATCTGGCCAACCATAAAGGAGGCGCATCAAAAAAAATCAAATGGGGTGGCGCAACAGTCCGTTGTGAACCAGGGCCTAGTGACTTACAACTCTCAACCATTCCTGTGTGCGAGTAATGTTGTCAGGAATGGAGGGGACCTACAATTTTTATGCCGAATCCGAACGGCTAGTTTGAGAAAGCACTTTTTCATGACAAGAATTACTCTTGAAGGATTTGTCAATTCCTCGCAAGAGGCAGTACCCGCGAAAATTATTTTTTTTAAATTAAGGTGGCACAGGCAGGAATTGAACCCAAGACCCCTTGCATGACAGTCCAACGCACTAACCATCATGCCACGGGTACTACAGGAGGCGCATAGAGTGCCAAAAAATGCTTATCGTCAAAAAAAAAGATTTTTAAAGAACCTTGGTTTAATTCAATTTGTGCGCGAGGGAGAAAATTATCATTTGATGGGCTTTATGAGTTTAGACGTAGCAACGAATGCTATGCAAAAAACCAATACATTGAACACAATCAAAGAAAAGAGTAAACTATTTACTGTAATTCTACTAAAGCGGCTGAACACGAATAGTCTATTATGTGAGTCTCAAGTCGGATTCAGGTCGGGTTACTAGACCATTGATCATATATTCGTTATAAGGAGCATTGCTGAGTCTTTTTTGGAAAAAAATAAAAAGCTATACACTTTTGTGGATCTTAAAGCTGCATTTGACTCAGTTGATCGAAACGCATTGATGTTCAAGTTGTTTGGATCCAGGATTTCGTTTAAGTTTCGAAGAGTTATTCAGAACTTGTACGCAGACCCGAGAGCAGCGGTGTGAAATGGAAAGCAGGTCTCTGAATGGTTTCAAACGCAGTCGGGAGTAAGAAAGGGCTGTGCTCTCAGTCCTAGCTTGTTCGCACAATTTATAAATGATATCACTGACGCCTTACTAGGAGGTGTTAGATATGCTGGAGAGGTCATTAAAGCCGTACTCTTCGCAGATGATGACTTTCGGAATACTGTAGACGATGGAGCTTAGTATTGAACCTGAACAAGTCGAAAGTGATGGTTATCGAGAAAGGTGTAGGAAGGTGGAGGAAGGTGAACAATGGTACTTCAACAATGAGAACATAGAAAGAGTGAAAGAATACAAATACTTTGGAGTATATTTTACTCAAAACTTAAGTATGGAAAAATACCTCAACGAAAAATGTCTTAAGGTTAAAACCGCGATTAACGTGGCATGGAAAGAATGTTTCAACAACAAAAACATTGCGCATAGCAATCAATAATGTTTTATGCAGTCCAAGTGTGGGGAGCAAAGAAATTTGAGACTGTGGAAAAGCTCGTGAGACTTTATTTAAAACGAACATTCCGCCTTCCTTCATGCACCCCAAACTTCATGATAATGTTAGAAAGAGGCTTAACCCCACTCTTCGTAAAAACGTTGAAGGTGCAAGTCGATTACATTCTGAAAGTACTGAATATGCGCAACAATCGCTTACCAAAACAAGCAGCTTTACAAGCGATACAAAGCAAAACAGGATGGATTAAAGAGTGAATTGGGCTAGCAGAAGATACAGGTGTAACTTTAAATCTGAGTGAACAGAGTACATGGAAATCGTCACTGAACCAGGTAATTTGGCGTCTGGATGAAAATGTTATAAATGTGTTCACAGAACAGGCATCCAGCTCAATCTTAATGAAAGAAACTACTTCCAGGACATAAATATTGTAGAGCAAATTTACAAAATGTTTCGGCTTACGCAGCTGAAGTGACGCGAATTTTTTCAGCGGTCTCCAATTGCAGAGCAAAATGAAAACGAAAACCACACCGGAAAAATATTTCTGGAGAGTTCTCTCAGCTGTCAAAAATAATTTACAAGTTCTGACAGTCAGCTGCTGGTAAATAAAAGTGAAAAAGAATTCTATTTAATAACATTTTGTTGAGCAGTTAGTTCTGCAGCACATTAGACAAATCCATTTTATTTTAAATTTTAAATCAAATATAAATCTTAGTCAAAACACCGTAAGTAAGAGTAACCAATTTTTGTTCAATAAAAAAATTAAACGTCAAAATTTCGCAAGCAATTAATATGCTGGGCAATTAAATTGAGAACGAAAAAAGTGGAGAATTGTACTAAGAAATCTAGTACAGCTATCCAATAAAATGACACATTTTGTCGTTCAGCAGCTTACTGAAAAACGAAAAGCACAGCGAAATTTTTCGTTTATGATTTCGTCATGTCATTTGCGTACTAGTCTTAAGAGGTGAACTGCTAAACATAAATTACGTTCCACATCGCGAAGATCTTCCACTGCTATGTGATATTTGCAAGATAGCTGAACGAGAGGATATTTTTCATTTTGTCAGAAGGTGACCAGTCCTGAGAGAAACTAGAACAAATGTACTTGGTAGAGACTTTTTATCCGAAAACGAAACTTTAGCTCTTCAAATAAAGTAGATGTATCTAAAATGCTTATATATTGCAAAACAGCACTTATTTATAGAAGCAGAATTATAGGGTTTTCACACCAAACCAAAAACACGGTTTTCGCGAAATTATCGGTTTTGACTGGAAACCTACATCGAAAACTCAAGTTTTCAAATACATTTTTGGTAAACCACAAGTTTTAATAAACCGCAAGTTTTAAATATATAAAACCTCTCGAAAATTAGTTGCAATTCAAAGTTGAACTAAACAAACAACCCTTCCAAATAATTCCGCACTCAAATTAATGTAAACAAGACAGTGATGGCTGCTGTCAAAATAAATAGTTCATTTTTTTAAAAAATAAATTTGATCGTGGTAAGTAATATTATTTATACAATTTCCTTACAAAATAAGAATTATTGCTTTTTGTTTTTATTTACAGAATATGAAAAATTTGCCATCGCTGATAATAAAAGCCCCGGTGACTATTTGCGGCACTGGTGGTTCTTTTATGATCCTCTAATGACGTTTCCACGGGATGTTTGTAGCTTTCACTTAAGGTGGCCACAGTCGACGAACATGCTCGCGCAACATGCTCGCCTGCGTTCCTCCACAGACGGCGAACACTCATTTTATTTGAATCTCCGAGGAGGAAACATTATTGTGTGATGAAAAAGCGCAAGTCGTTGCCCTCATGATGATTTGCCTTTGCGAAAGGAAACAAAATCAAGCAAAAAAAGAGAGTGGATGAAGGACTGGCTTTATACACGGAATATTCGATCGCATGTAAATTTATTAAAAGAGTTGGAGATAAAATCGCTAGAAGTATATATTGTATTTTTGTAATAAATTGTTCCATGATTTGTTTTTTGTTCAATTTTATTCTTATAACTGTCACACACACAATTCTAAATCGCATCTTCTGCCAAAATTTGGATGAATTCATCAATCACGGCTAACTGTCACCATTGTTTTTCTTCCGCGATGTGTACTCTACGAAAATCTGAATAAAAATGAAGTTTTGCTCGGGAACATCGCCACAGACGACGAACATTGAAACCTGCGAACACGATGAAATCGAAATTTTTCGGCAACAGTGAGCCGCTCGCGAACAACCCCACAGACGACGAATTTAGCGCGAGCACGAGCATGTTGTCGAGCATGTTCGTCGTCTGTGGCCACCTTTACTGCCTAGAGAAAGACTTCCCGTTAACTCCGTTCAATCACAAGGGTTTGGGAGAATTGAGAAAGGCGATAAGTTCATTTGTGGAAGAGAATAAGTGTGAAAGGAAATCTCTGGTGGGGGCTAAGTCGCAGCGAGCTAGGAAAATTTGCGCCAAAACATTCCACAATGTGGAAATCATTGTTCCAATGAATAAAACCACAACAGTGGGCTATCGCCCCTTGATGGGAAGCGATGCCAACATCAAGAAGATCCTCAGTGCTTTGGACAATCCAGGAGAGTCCTCAAAGGTAGAAGCCAAAGAGATAGTTATGGAGAAAATGTATCCCATCATGACAGCTTCAGTGATCGCTCTGGATGAGTGGGATTTTAGTACGAATCTGGAACTATGAATTGAACTTTTCTGCTCCGGCCATAAGGACCTACACGAAATCGTTCAGAATCGTCTTAACCCCGCCTATAAGTTCTTCGGACGGCCACAATAAATGGCAATTCTAAAGGGACATTTGGCCGCCAGAAACTCTTCTTCGAGCTAGTGTTACAGCCTTGTCTGCGCTGATATGCTGCTCTATCACAGCACAGGAAGGATTATCGACTTAAGGGTGTCGACGGCAAAGAAAAATCCTTAGGAGAATGTTTGCACTTTTCAAAAAATTGAATCTTGAGAAAATACATACATGCCGATGCCATATAGAACATCTTCAGGTCTTCACTGTGTGAAAGGAAGAACTAAGATATTTTCATGTTATCCAAATCCGAGACGGTGGGTGGTGATATACTGGGAGTTTTTTGTATGTTCGTATCGAAACGTTTATTAAAGCACTCAATGACGGGATTCCATTCGTTCTTTTGGAGCTCGTATAGAGCTTTGTCTTCCCGAAAATCAACTTGATAAGTACCTACATAAGGCTTAAGTTTGTTTTTTGCAGAGTATATCGAAAGTTCTGCGGCTCGTTCTGAAATGTCGCTTAATAACATTTCACAAATAACTTGAGAAGAACAACACGTTTTACTCACAAATTTTCATCGATACAAAATTTTACATTTAAATGTCAAATGAAAACGTGTAAATGTTCGGTGTGAACGATTTTTGGGTTTTTGAAAACTTTTTGCCGAAAACCCGGTTTTGGGTTCAATGTGAAAAGGCTATTAGAGATAAAAAGTTTAAGTTAACGCAACTGCAACTTAATTAATTACAAAACTTCAATACAGTTAAAACTTTGTCAATCAGGCAGACGTCAAAACCATGCTTTAAAATGAAATTTCACAAATAATTCCAAATAAATACAAATCTATCTAAATCTAAATCTCATCTAATCTATTTGGCCCACCTTTTTTTTTAATACACAAGCACTCAAGGGGTTATAAGTACCCTTAATATGTTTGTATTTAAACACAGTGCTAGCGATAGGAAAGGATTTAAAAGGAGATACCGGTGCACATTGGTCTTAAAGTTGTGTACATCGAAATGGGAGGGAAAAACAGAGTTGGCCAAAGCATTCAACATTCTCGATGTGCAATTTAAGAAAGAATCTCTATACTTGACAGTACGCCAGAAATTGAGCTCAAGAGTAAACTGATGAGCATTCCTAGAACTGTGAGTATTACGGCTGAATTGTTTAAGGGGTGGAATGCAACTGGCTAATTCGACAGAACATTGTTTGTAAAAATATCTATAAAACAACGAAAGGCATGAAACACAAATTTCTTTCGAAAACAATTGAAAATAGCAATACTTTCTCACTATATATTTGTACAAGTATAAGCCCAAAATTTGTCCTCTAAAAAAGAAAGGCCCCTTGAAACCTAATTCTCCATCACATCCATAAATTCCAAGGAGTACTTTCGAAGCATTTCTGGTTCTTAGTTTTTAAAGTTGGGGATGGGACAACATCCGAGGGCAATTTCACACCCAATAGCCCTCAATAATTATGACATTTGAGTGAATTCAATTCTTAGGTGTTTTGCAAACATTTCACTTCAAAAGCCTCATTCACAAATATTAGGCCAAGGTATAGGTCCTTATACGAAACATTTATTGTTTTGTATTTAACTGTACATTATGTCACTTGAACCGATTGTTTACGTCATTGAATTTTTGACGTATGTTTGTATGCAAATATTTTAAGAGCATTAACATTTCCCAATACACATTATACCCACTTAAAATTATCAAACAGCCCCAAACCTACAGAACCCTTTAAAAAGCAATCTCTAATTATAAATAATTTGTAACATCAGCACATAATTTCATTAAAAAACCCCATCCCCTTCTCCATCCTTCTTTATAATTCTATCTTATACCGATTATTATCCTTCGTTCACATCTTCAAAATTTATTGAACTGAACTTCCTTAGAACTTAGAATATCGACGTATCTTCAGAACATTTCTATTTATACGACAATTTTATTATTTCCATACACGACCCAGAGTGCTAAGGATGAACGCCCCTTCAAATGCAATTAAGACGCAGAAAAAGAGGAAACTTAAAAAAGGCATTGTATATAAAAGATAAAAGTCCTATCCACTATAGGAGGTCCAGACGAATTGGATTTCCATAAATTACACCAAGAGCTAGCACATTATATCCGCACGAAGGTACTTTAAAAATCATACATACAATTTTATGGGGAACTGAGAGGTGTTCATGTGTCGTAAACTTACTCATAGTTCATTTCCAAAAACTGGGTTTGATTTTTTCGTTTCCTTTTAGTTATTCCAAAAATGTTGATAATAATTTGTATGAGCACTTTTGTATTTTGACATGAAAAGAAAACGTCCACAATTAACGCACCATCATCATTAAAATCCAAAACCGAAAAAAAACTCGCCACAATCTGTACACAGTTTTGAAATGGAAACTTTTATTTTAATTAAGCTATTTTATTTTTCTTAGTTAGAATATTATAAACGAAATGTCAGGAGAGGTGGACCACAACAAAAACGCACTAAATCCTCAGCATCACTAACCGCATCTACCGCCGCCGCCGCAGAGAGCGTTGGAATTTTGTTTTGACACACCAAAGACCAAACGGAAATACGGAACATGATTTCATCTCGAAAATCCTGCGTCTGCGCCTTTTACTATCGTACCGACCGAAGGCAAGGAGCACTAAGGAAGAGCAGGATGTGTTGTTTTGTGCGGTGAGAGAGAACATTTTTGAAGCGTTTTTGATTGTTGTTGAATTGAAAAATAAAAAAAATGTTGGTGACAAGGATTTTCAAGGAAATTCATTCGAATGCCCCAATTGGAGTGTGTTTGGAGATGTTTGGTTTTCTTCCTTTGGCTGTATGCTGGTTGATGCTTATGCTCTAATAAGGAGGTTAAGGGTAGCGCGAAAGTGACAAAAACAATGCCACGTGAGTTTTGAAGAGGATTTTTATTTTTACCAAGGAATGATAATTTTCTATTGATATGATTTACAAAAGTGTACACATGTACAGTGAGTGCCATTAAAATTCGTTTTCTTTGTTTCTTTCTTAAAAACACTTTACTTTTCACGTTTAACTTAAAAAAAGTTAAAAGCTAGTTTCTCTTTAACTCATAATTTAAATATGTATAAATACATTTTTTAACTAAAATAGCAAATTAACAAAATAAAATAAATAAATTAATTTCTACCTTCCCATAGGAAGTTATTGTAATGGGTCCGATTTGTCAAATTGAAAATGTTGACATTTCTCGACGTTTTAAGGTCTTTAGAGTCGAAATAAAAGATTTTAAGAAAGATGTCTGTGCGTTCGTGTGTACGTACAGTCAATGGTGGATCCAGGGGGGGGGGGGGGGGGTCGTAGGGGTCATGACCCCCCCTGGAGATAATTTGTTTGCTTTTTTCGTAGGAATTCCCTTCAAATCAAAACTAATCGTATTGCGTTAATGGATATGACCCCCATTATATTTTGAATTATTTATTTTTTGTATATGAAAACAACATTTGTATTATAAACTGTGGTTTTTTAAGAGCTTGAGAGCTTTTTTTAAAAAAAAAACGCATAAAATTTGCAAAATCTCATCGATTCTTTATTTGAAATGTTAGATTGGTCCATGACATTTACTTTTTGAAGATAATTTCATTTAAATGTTGACCGCGGCTGCGTCTTAGGTGGTCCATTCGGAAAGTCTAATTTTGGGTAACTTTTTCGAGCATTTCGGCCGGAATAGCCCGAATTTCTTCGGAAATGTTGTCTTCCAAAGCTGGAATAGTTGCTGGTTTATTTGTGTAGACTTTAGACTTGACGTAGCCCCACAAAAAATAGTCTAAAGGCGTCAAATCGCATGATCTTGGTGGCCAACTTACCGGTCCATTCCTTGAGATGAATTGTTCTCCGAAGTTTTCCCTCAAAATGGCCATAGAATCGCAAGCTGTGTGGCATGTAGCGCCATCTTGTTGAAACCACATGTCAACCAAGTTCAGTTCTTCCATTTTTGGCAACAAAAAGTTTGTTAGCATTGAACGATAGCGATCGCCATTCACCGTAACGTTGCGTCCAACAGCATCTTTGAAAAAATACGGTCCAATGATTCCACCAGCGTACAAACCACACCAAACAGTGCATTTTTCGGGATGCATGGGCAGTTCTTGAACGGCTTCTGGTTGCTCTTCACTCCAAATGCGGCAATTTTGCTTATTTACGTAGCCATTCAACCAGAAATGAGCCTCATCGCTGAACAAAATTTGTCGATAAACACATTTCGAACCGAACACTGATTTTGGTAATAAAATTCAATGATTTGCAAGCGTTGCTCGTTAGTAAGTCTATTCATGATAAAATGTCAAAGCATACTGAGCATCTTTCTCTTTGACACCATGTCTGAAATCCCGCGTGATCTGTCAAATACTAATGCATGAAAATCCTAACCTCAAAAAAATCACCCTTTACTTTCTTCAACTTTTTTGCTCAAAGTTCTAATTTTGACTGAAAATTGGACCAAGATCATAATATGAATCGAATATTCAGCCCTATTCCAAAACCACAGTACAAATTTATCAACTTTTGACCAATTGACGATCCAGGGGGGGGGGGGTCATATGAGCCAAAAAGCTTATGCAGTTAAGCTGTATAAGTAAAGATTTAATTTAAAAATTTATTAGTAATTTAACGATATTCACCAAAAAGTGGTTTGCTGTCAAAAACAACTCAAATTTTGACTTTCGCTCAATTTAGAATTTGAAAAAACCTTTAAATTATTTTCATAAAAATTGTTTCTAAGAAAAAGAGTAAATATTTAGGTTCTTAAGAAGAAACCTTAAATAAGAGGTCATCAATTTTATATTAAGTTGCCTTTGAATTCCTTAACCTAGCCCTCGATTTTATTATTACATTTTTTGTCACACATAAATAGTGATTATTGAAGTGATTTTTGCTGCGACATATAGGAACTTTATAGCAAGTTTTGCGTTAGTAAACAATTTCAAACTAATGTTTTTAATCAAATATGACATTTCGACGGTAGAGAAGTCGAAAAAAGTGGATACCCCGATTCCTTCCGTCTGTCTGTCTTTCCTAACTCGTACAGTCCAAACAATTGTGTTGATTGAAATTAAGATTTTCATTTTAATTTTATTAATACGAAAAATAACAGCAGTCCCCAAACAAATTTGTTGGTTCAAACTTGTGATTTTTCTAAAACTTTCTCTAAATTTTGGGTTCTTAATTTGGCTCCTTTCAACAAGAAAATGATATTTTCGTATTGCTCCAGAAGGGTACCCCTCAAAAAACTTTTATTTTGTTTTTAAGCTTTCTCAAGAACTAATGGAACGATTTAAAAATTAAGCTCTTGTCAATGATCAAATTGATGATGATTTTTTATGATCAAAAATGTATTTTTTTTTTTATTTTTAATAAAATACTAATTTTGTTTACAAAACTCGATATCTCAGAAAGGGGACAACATTTTTGACGAAATTTAAATGTAAAATGATTATATATTAATAAGCTCTTTATTTAGTGCTTATACCAAAAATATTTTTAAGACAAAATTTAAAATGATTTTCGAAAAAAATAGTGGTTTAATCCAGATTTTTTGACAAATAAAATTTCATTTAAATTTTTTGAGAAAAACTTATTTTGCAGGTACACTTTTAAAATCTTGAAATATAGGAAATATTTTTAAACAGACTTTTTGGAATAAATTATCAAGTTCTAGCGACCCAGTCGCGCATTTCATTTCTTTCAAAATTGGCTTTCTGTTGAATACAAAAGACCTTAAAAAATTAAATAAATCTACGTTTGAACTGAATTTGCTTTGTATGCTCTTGAACTGAGATTCAAACACGAATTTCAATAATACAAATGTCCCAAAAAAATCAAGTGACACTTTTGTTAAACTAATGGCTAAGTGAAAAATTGATATAAAAGCTTGTAATTTGTGTACGTGTAATTTGTGAGTACTACAAAACTTTTCTTCCCATCTTATTTGTTAACTTACCTTACTTTGTTTTAATTTAATTTTTTTAGAGAAATTATGTACTTAAATGAAACTATTTCCAAACCAAACCTTTTCATCTCTACAATTTTTAAGTTTTGTTGACGCCATTATAAGTCAAAATTCGAGTAAGCAGATTGATAACGATATTAATAAGAGACTCCCTTAAATTTAGTTCAAAAAACTACGTCAAAAAAGCCCGACATTTTTACAAACCAGATCCTTTCTCATTTTCTGGATTTTTAAATTTTTGCAGCGTTCTTCGCATTAATAGAAATGAAAACAATAAAAGTGCTTTCATATGAAAGCATTTCAAGATTCCAACAGTTTTCTGTTTTCCAAGTTCTGAGTCTTCCAAATTAAATAGTTAGACCATACCTTGCTGGAAAACAGTGTTCTAAATAATTTGATAACTAAAGTTGTCATTTTAGCAAAAAACTCATCTAAGTGTGTGACCCCCCCCCTGATGAAAAGTCTGGATCCGCCCTTGCGTACAGTATTGTGCAAAACCTAAGCAAACATTTTGTTTTACATTTCAAAATTGGTTTTTTGATTCTTTCGATATTAAATAAATTACGCAATTTATGTGATATTATAGGTTTATGTTCATATATTGTATTTTTATCTTTTTTATAGAAATATACATTCTCAAATAAAAAAAAAAATTTTAAAAAAATTGTTAAATTTTAATGTGCAAAACTTAAGCTACTTTGTTTCAACTGTAAGAGAATTTTAGATAACGGGGCTTTTACAGTAAAATTTGGCATAGAATGCAATCAAAAAGAGTCTAAAAAATGTCATTTATTAGTTTGGATTGATTAAGGCTCAGCTTCGGTTTGTTTTTCGATATGTCCCGAAATAAGTACGATTCCAACTTTAAAATCAAAACAATTAATGAGTATAATCATGGGGCATCAAAAATTTCACTTTCCAAGAAATATAACATTAATAAGTCAATTATTTTACGGTTGATTACAAAATTTAAAACTACGGGAAGCGTCGAAAATCAAAATTTTGGAGGTCGACCGCGTAAAACAACAAGAAGAACCCATAGACAAATTTGTAACATAATAAAAAAAAAACGTTCATTAAATCTTAATATTGATGCAAGCACTGTGCGAAGGCCATGCAAAAAACCGTTGCTTACAAAAAAACATTTGAAAAAAGTTTTTTTTTTTCAATCTTATGATATTAACTCAATATTTAAGTATTAAATTTAACTTTTAACTTATTTAAAATAATTAGATTAGATTTTGCAAAAAAGTATCACCAATGGTCCTTTGAGAAATGGGAAACGGTACTTTTCAGCGATGAATCAAAGTTTAATTTGATACAGTCAGATGGAATATGTCACGTGCGAAAAGGTAAGGGTCAACGGCCAATCCAAGATACTGCAATGTCGCAGTAAAATATGGAAGTGGCAGTGTGATGATTTCGACCTGTTTCTCAGGATATGGACAAGGTCCTTTCCATCAAATTGAAGGAATAATGGACAAATTCGAATATAAACGTACCCTGGAAACGCAGATGTTACCATATTCAGATTGGAATATGCCACTTCGATGGGTGTTTCAACACGACAATGACCCGAAACACACATCGAAGCCATTGAAAATCTTTTTAGGATTCTTAAAACTCAAGTCGCTGATCAACGCTTCCAATCCAAAGCGGTGCTCTTTAAATCTTTACAAGAACAATGGAAAAACATACCACGGGATGTCATCCCTAATTTAATAGCTTCCATGCCGAGAAGATGTGCAAGTTGCTAAATCCATATGACATCTGTACAGTTATTCTTATAAGAGCAGTGGATGGAATGATCCAGTCAACAGTTGAGAAATCGAATTAAGAGGTCCGTTTAAGCGTAGTTACTTACTTACTTACTTACTTAAGGTGGCGCTACAGTCCTGTGTGAACTTGGGCCTCACCCAACAAACTTCTCCATGTAACTCGGTCCCTAGCTAGCTGTCTCCAGTTTCGCGCTCCAAGTTGGGTGAGGTCACTTTCCAGTTTTCCACTTGTGCGCGCCACCTGATCCGCGGTCTTTCTCTACTGCGCTATCCTGTGGGTGTGGATTCGAAGACTTTCCCGGCTGGAGCATTGGTTTCCATGCGCTGTACGTGAACCAGCCATCTTAGCCGTTGGACTTTCATCCGCTTTTGTCATGGTCCATGCTTTTGCACCGTATATCAGGACTGGGATGATAAGGGTCTTATATATAGTGACACTTTGGTCCCTCGAGAGTGAACTTTATCACTCAATTGCTTTCTTAGCCCAAAGAAACAGCGGTTAGCAAGAGTTATTCTGCGTTTGATCTCAGCGCAGGTGCTGTTTTCTGCGTTTACAGCGGAGCGTAGGTAGACGAAGTGCTTGAATACCTCAAAGTTACATCTGTCGATGGTAACGTTTTGACCAAGACGTCGGTGTTGTTTTTTCTTTCTTGACGACAGCGTATCTCCTTGTCTAAAACCTTTTTTGACATCGAAAGGTTCTGTTAAGTTGTTTCCAACCTTTATGGAGCAGCGTGAATTCTCCATGGTCATCCTGCACAAACGGACGAGTTTGGCAGTGATGCCAAAACTAGACATGGCTCTATACAGCTCTTCCCTGTAGATGCTGTCATGTGCGGCCTTGAAATCGATGAAAAGATGGTGGGTGTCGATTTGGTGTTCTTGGGTTCTAGGATCTGCCGTAATGTGAATATTTGGTGGACTGTGGACTTTCCTGGTTTAAAACCACACTGATAAGGACCTATCAGGTTGTTGATGATAGGCTTTAGACGTTCACATATTACAGCAGAGAATATTTTATAGGCGATGTTAAGTAGATTGATTCCTCTATAGTTGGTGCAGTTTAGAGGGTCTTCTTTTTTCAGGATCGGGCAAACAATACTGAGGTTCCATTCATCGGGCATGCTTTCTTCTGACCATATCTTCAGATAAGTTGGTGCATGCTCCTAACCAACTTATATCCAGCTGCTTTAAAGAGCTCGGCATTCAAGCCATCTTCGTCTAAGTCGGGAGGACGGGATTGTTGGCTTTCTTCGTCTATGTTGAATGGATCATCCTGCCTGACAGCGAAATTCGGTTCGTCGTTGCCGTTATACAGTCTGCAGAAGTGGTTCTTCGATATCCTCAGCATTGACTGCAGTTCCACTATGATGTTTCCACTTTCGTCTTTGCAGCCTTCAGTTTTAGGTTTATGTACCTGTGGATTTCGTTTCACCTTTTCATAAAAGTTTCAAACTTTATTCCTGCTTTTAAACCTCTTAACATCTTCGGCCGCACGCTTCTCATGCCCTCTCTTTTTTCTTCCGAGAAATCGGTGTTCCTCTCGCGTCTTCTTCCTTGTTAGTGGTTTCTCGAAACCCAGTACGTCAGAGACGGCTTCTCGCCTCTGACCCTAATATCCGTGCGCGCATATCAGGCTAATGTTGCTGAATTTAACCTTGATACGTATGGTCATGAGGTCTCCAAATTACTGTAGGTTTAATATAAAAATTGACCATTCAGTTTTCTATCTCCATTAATCTATTTACCCAAAACTACTTTATTCCAATTTTGTGTAAGAAAGAAAACCGCTAAGAGCCTGACTTCCGCTTCCTGTGTACCACTTAAAGTTTTACGTTATAACAAACAAAAATAATTGCATACTTTTTGGATCAGAACAGAAGAATTCTTCTACACTGGCTTACAAATCAATGCCCACTCAAATGACAGCTAACTACGTATATCAAACAGCTGTTCTACATTTTTGTGATTTGTGCACTACACGACGAACCTGTTTTGATAAAAAAATGCATTCGTTGTTTATCAATCTATTGATAAGAATTTACTAAAAGAAAAATCTCCTCTATTTTATTTTCTTTTTTATATTTTAACTTTAAATAATTTAAGTGTTAAGAAAAATGTCTTCATCCGATGGAATGCGTGAGCAATCATTTATTGTTAGGCAAAGTACCAATGCTTATGAACATCGGGAATCTCTGGCCACCGCAATGTCAGTAGATTACTCAGGTCAATGGGTTCTGCTGGCAGGAAGGTTTGTTGTTGAACTAATTTTACATATAGAGTATGTTTGTAATATGGAAAACTTTCTAATTAGACGATACCTCGCCTTACAAAGACTTGGACAAGATGATAGTACATTAAGGAAATACCATCGAAACTCGAAGTATGAAGTTTCGTCGGCGGAATTCGCAATTTGCCAACACAGGCAGGAATATTGTGCTATTGCGGTAAGATGAATCAACTTTAAGATGTTCAAACGTATGGTAAAATGTTGCCTTGGATAAAACTTGATAAAATGCATTTTTCAAGTCTTAAACTTTTTGAATTCATTAACCCAAGGCAAGGCTACTTTTGTTTTTAAATTGGACAGACCAGCAGAGATAAAATGGCCTTAAAGTTAAGCCTTGTCTTAAATTTTTAAGGTCTATTTGCTTGGTTGTTACAACAGCCGTTCTCTAAGTAAATTTGACAATACATTTAGCCATGATTCTTTCTTAGCGGAAAAGTCTCGCGAAGCCTTACATTTGAGATTTATAGAAGATTTGCATCTTATACTTTTTTAATTCTTATTTTAGACAAGTCAACTTATTGAAGTAGTTACGTGGGGTTCATCGGAACCACAGCTTATTCACTCCCTGCGAGGTCACACACGCATGGTCACTGATATCGACTGGCATTCCAAAAATCCAAATTTACTTGTTAGCTGTTCGATTGACACCTTCTCGCACATTTGGGATCTTCGAGATGCTCGAAAACCACATTTGTCATTGAGTGCTGTTTGCATGTGTAAGGGTTTGACCTGTCTTGACATATACCAAGAATTAGTTGAATGTTTAAACTTATTTTTATAGCTGGAGCTACACAAGTTGGATTTAATAGAGTTTCTGGAAATTTACTTGCTGCAGCACATGATGGTGATTTGAGGATCTGGGACATTCGAAAGGGAACATGTCCAACGCATTACATAACAGCGCATTTAAATAGGTCAGTCGGGATTTTTTGTACGCAACGATAGTTCGATATTTGGTCCTTGATTCAGCATCTTGAATTCATTAATCGAAGGATAAACCAATGTTTATCGATGGTTTAAGGTTTGTCAATTTTTATGATTAAAACCTCAGTTACCTCACAAAAACCAGCCAAATCAAGGATCAAGTATTGAAGTATATTTTTTGAAGATTATTTTTTAGTACAAGTTGATTTTTATTGATTCAGAGTTCATGGAATAAATTGGAGTCACATGAGAGAAACTTGTTTAGCTACAGCCAGTCAAGATGGGACTGTGAAATATTTCGATGTGAATAACCCGAGGCGAGCTGAAAAAATTATAACCACATCTTCTCCAGTTTGGAGAGCAAGATACACTGTGAGAAGTCCCAAACATACCTAAAATATTATCTAATGAATTTCTATATCTTATAGCCTGTTGGAAATGGATTAGTGAGTATAGTTGTGCCGCATCTTGGAAGAGGTGAGAATAGTTTGTTATTGTGGAGTAATAGCAAACAAACGGATCCGGTGTGTTCATTTGTTGGACATACTGATGTTATTCTTGATTTTGATTGGAGACCTAATCATGAAGATTCATCTGAAATTGTGAGATAACTTTGTGGAAGTGTAGACAAATTTATTAAAAATGTTTTCTTCATTAGGAACTTGTTACATGGTCTCGTGATAGAACATTGAGGGTATGGAAAATAGATGATACTTTGTTGAAATTATGTGAACCTGTTTCATCTGATATTGAAGAAGAAGGTAAGTAAATTCTACGTTTTTTTTTTTGGTTCCAGGAATATACTATGGTGGCCTTCCTGGATATTGAGGGCGCTTTCAACAACGTTGACACATCTGCTATCACTTCTGCTATAACGGCCTTAAACGTCGAATACTCAATCTGTGAGTTGATTAATCTAATGGTAAAAAGCAGAATCATCAACTCTAAGATGGGATATTTTTGTACGAAAAATTTGTCGGTAGAGGCATTTCGCAAGGTGGTGTTCTGTCCCCTCTCCTTTGGAACATAGTGGTTAACGAACTATTAATATCCCTTGAGAGGGAAGGCTACAGAGTGGTTGCGTATGCCGATGATGTTGCTATCGCCGTTACAGGAGAACATCCTAATACAATGAGAGACCTCCTCCAAAACGCACTTACTTAATGAGCTGATCACTGCGGACTTAGATTAATCCTCAAAAAATAGACCTCGTCCTTTTTAAACGGAAATACAAGATCCCAGTACTTTTACCTTGTTCAATAAAAGGTGTAGCACTAATTTTTACCAATGAATCTAAATATCTTGGTCTGATATTGGACAAAATTAAGTTAAGGAAAGAGTTAAAAAAGCTTCAGTAGCTCTTTTCCTTTGCAAGAAAGCCATATGAAGCAAATGTGGTTTTCAACCTCGCGTAACCTATTGGCTGTACACATCGGTCATCCCACCAATACTTATGTAAGGGGTTGCAGTATGGAGGACTGCACTGGAGAAAGTCACATACTGACAAACTCAGAAGAATCCAACGCATTGCTTTTCTCTTCAGCAAACAAGTGGTAGCGAGTACAGCTATAAGACTCAACGCCTCATCTCAATGGACCAACAACAATGTGGGGCACTCCATCATTTTGAACCTCTGGTTCTATATCAAAGTACACAGACTACACTACTCCTAAACCCCAATTTGGAAAATACTTCCAGGTATCCATTCCATCCAGAGTAGAATGGGAAGAAAAAAAAACTCCTGGTTAACAAAAGCATTAATTTTTATACAGATGGATCCAAGACAAATGAGGGAGTTGGTAGTGGTGTGTACACAGAAAAGCTTAATCTAAGCATCTCATTCCGCCTCCCTAATCACTGTAGCGTCTTTCAAGCAGAAATTTTAGCGATCAGAGAGGTTCTCTCCTGGCTAAGACAAAACGTGATATCACCTTCTGATATCCGCATCTTCTCTGACAGTCAGGGTGCTATTAAATATCTTGACGGTCTCTCAACAAAATCTCAAACGGCCCTCGATTGTCGATCGCCTCTTATGGAGATGGCGCAGCAATTTAACATTCACCTCTGTTGGGTGCCGACCCACAGAGACATTACAGGAAATTGTATAGCCGATGAACTCGCTAAAAATGTAAACTTCTGCTAAAAGAAACAGCTATTGCGATAGCAAACTCTAGGTGACACAGGACCTAAAGAGCTCTAAAGACTTGTTATCTCAAAGCAGACCTCATATTAGCTCCCTAAAAGGTGTCCTTACGGAACACTGTCTTATAGGCAGACACGCAATACGACTTGTATGGACGAGGAAGAAGAGGAAACAATCTCTCACCTTCTCTGCACTTGCCCTGCTCTTTCACTAATACGCAAATTTTATCTGGGAGACTATACTCTTTTGATAATCCCAGTGAACTAGCTAAAAAGGATATCAAATATCTTCTTCTCTTTAGAAAAAACTCGAAATGGTTCGACTAGTAAGAAGTAATTCTCTAGATTCATGTGATATCAGGATAGGCCTTTTCTATTGGCATAAGTGTGTGGATTCTGAATCCGCAGCCACTTTAACCTAACCTAACCTTGGGTCCCAGAATGCAGTGAAATTGCGTGGCACTAGTTAGTTTTCGAGACATCTTTGTCCGTAATGACTACAGCTGAGGAGCCCTCAACTAAACTTCATGGTTATCCTAACAGGTGACAACTCAATGGATACTCACATGAACGGAATGGTATCAGCTTATTGATTTATGTAGAATGTGAAGATGACGAAGGCACTTTAAACATCCGTTGTGAACGTCAAAGCAGAGTCAGGACATGTCCCGGCTATGCGACCCTTTTCGTTTACATCCATCTACCCAAATACTGACCAATTCCTGCTTGAGAATAATATTCTTCCCTATCACGAATTCCATCATTATCAGAAGCTTTTACGAATTCCTTTATGAAATTTTCCACTACGAACTTATTTGTGATAATAGTTTTTTTTCTGGATTCTTAAAAGTTTCCGATGAAGTTGGAATTAGTAATTGTATTAAACCAGAATAGTTCAAATAAATCGAAATAATTCAAACTGGTGTTCCTCAAGGCTGTGTTTTAAGTCCTCTGTTGTTTTCCTTATTTATTAATGATGTTGGCAATTCAGGAGGACTTATGATAGATCATGTGAATGTGAATATTAAGGTATTAGGTTAAGCATAACCTGTTTACTCTACAGCTTCAAATCAATAAGTTACAAAAGTACTAGTAATAGTTGGGATCTCAAATAAATGGCTCGATGTTTTAAATATTGTTTTTTTTTTTTAATGTAGTCTTTGTTAAAGCAGTTTCCAAATTTAAAGTCCTCAATGCAACAGAGGCAGCTACCTCTGCTTTTACAATGAAAACTACGGTTAGGAGCATTTAGAAGAACTAGAAAATGTCCAAAGACATCCGTACGGAGTCTGGCTTACCTCCAGATTTTTTAAAACAAAGGCAAATGCTGATTATATTGCCAAGGTTACGAGTCGATAACAGTACCCGTAGTATGATGGTTAGTGCCTTAAACTGTCATGCTAGAGGTCTTGGGTTTGATCCCTGCCTAGGCCATCTAAAGTTTTCTTTCACAGGTACTCTCTTTTGCTAGGAATTGGCAAATTCTCCAAGAGCAGTTCTTATATAAAAGGTGCTTTCTCAAATTAGCTGTTCGGATTAGGCTTAAAACTGTAGGTCCTTTCTACTCCCACACAAGAATGGTTGAGTCACTAGGTCATAGTTCTCAACAGACTGTTGCGATCTGATTAAAACCTTCAAAAACGAGTTCTTAAGGTTATTTTTGATAGTGGTTACAGCCTAATCAAAACTGAACTAACGATCTAGCTGTTAGGCACGAGTTTCCGAGGTGTCAAAAATTTCTTTATTCGACCGTTTAGCTACCATAGTTGAAAAGCTATATCAGAATTGCATAGAAAGATATCTATTTTAACGTCAAAGAGTGTGTGTGTATCGAAAATTAAGTCTTACCCAAAGTGAAAATAACTACTTCAGAGATAAGTTCTTGATTTCAAAAATGGACTTGATGTTCAAAGTCAAAAGAATCCTATAAGCTAGGTTTGCAACCTTAATCAGAATGAAAATATCATACATTTTACAAACGCTATAAAATGTAGGTGTCTAAACCTACGACTACCAAACCAAGGGCTTAATTTTAAGACATTTTTTCTCTCGTTAAAGAAATATATCAACATTTTGAATGGGAATCCTCTCATAAGATATGTTTCTCTCTTTAAAATAAACTGATTTCAAGAGCTATGGTAGGTAATGTTAGATAAAACTTAGTCCAAACTATTTGAAGAGTTGCATAGCTTTAAATTCATGCCAAGCTATCGTTTGATCAAATTTTCTAATGACTGTAGAGGCCCACGCCCAAATGCATTTCTAATGTTTCCTGCCATTTTTTTTCTTTTCAAGTTGATGCAATGGATGCCCTGCAGATAGCACGATCTCCAGTAAAAAGTGAATCTATAGCTAGATCGCTAACAGATCAGCCAACATGTTCCCTGCACCATGAGTTTTCTTTATTCAACACAAACATACCACATGTTGAAGTAGAAGTTCTCGATGCAATTAAGCGTCATGCAATCTTTAAAATTTCAGCTGCAGGATACGTTGTAGTTTTAAGGGTATTTATTAAATTTATTTTATTTATTGTATATTTTCTAATTTAATTTGTTGTTTCTTTATTCAAAAAGGTAAATTTCCCAGTGGAATACCCAAGTCCTAATATGGGACCTGAATTTTTGTTTTGCCAAGGTACAACACTTACCGAACATCTCTCTATGTATTTGCTGAAAGTACTCAAAACAAATGCCCTCCAGAGAGTCAAGAAGTCGAGAACCTGCCTCGAGCAGTGTGTTCGTGCCTTAGTTGCTGCTTTGAAAAAGGTAATACCTATAATTTAAATCAAAATCAAAAGATGTTATATCAAGCATTCTATTTTTTTAAATTTAATCTAGTCCATTGGTGGAAATGATAAATTACAAATGCGTCTGCAGTCGCCACGTCTAGAGGGTGCTCTTAGTGGGGCAATTCATGATGCATGCATTCCCTTTCCTCGTACATCCGGGGCGAAATTCACAGCCACCGGTTTGTTGGTCACATTCTCACAAACATTCAACACTAAAAGACTAACGCTTCGCAATCAAAATGTCACTCCACGCACACTCTCCGCCATCAGTGGTGGTTGCCTTCTGGGCAATGTTATGGGTCCTCAGCCAGTTTTCTATTCACATCGTGATAGCAATGCGTCTTTCTATCTGCAGGAACGTCTCGCCAAATCATCCAAAAACCGTAGCCTCCAAAAATCAACAACAAACGGTGTGGTGCACATCTATGATGCGACCAAACTTCTGAACCTTAGCAAAGAACTAGCACAAGAGTATAAGCTCAGTAAGACTGATGTAATAGGCACATGCCAGCACAATAGACAAATAGTTGAAAACCACGGCCGCACGGATTTGGTTCCGACTTGGAAACTGGCCGAAATGATTGCCACCCCAAATATACCGAGTGAAGCGAATTGTGAGATGCTATTCTTACAGGATCCCTTCAAGAAGTTCCTGTTGGAGTCTTTGATTACGCACTATGCATCGAAGGGGGATCTTCAAACTGCAGCGATGTTGTGTTGCGTGTTTCACAAGTGTCCTCCTGAATCGGAGCCTCCACATGCCGCCTCGTCCTCCTTCTCCTCTGGGTCAAAGATGAATCTAACCACTAACGGATCACCATACCATACGGTGCTGCCAGTGGACAAGCAATCAAATCGAATGTGTATGCTGCCGAAGCATATGCGAAGTAATTCGTGGTCCGATCCGATGGCTTGCATAGATTCGAATGTCATAAATTCGGATAATTATTCATGTTCGTTGTTGAGGAAGTCCAAGATGCCAATGTTTGATGGTTTGAAGAAAGCATACGGAGATATCCTATTCGCCTGGCAACTCCCCAACGAACGCGCTTTAATCCTAAAAAATACCATGTATCAGAAACCACCAACTCATGATGTGGATTTCGTGACGGAATGTTCCGGTTGTAATAAGACTAAGCGAACTGCTGCATGCGGACCATGTCAGAAGTTGGTGTTATATTGTACTTTGTGTAGATTGCCAGTTAAGGGGGCAGCAAATGCTTGTTTGGCCTGCGGTCATGGGGGACATGTTGAACATATGCAACGTTGGTTTGAAGTAAGTACTACGATAGTTTGATTAAAGTTTCCAAAGATGTTTGATGTTTTTTTTTTTTTTTCTTTCTAGAAACACGACATTTGTGCCTCTGGATGTGGATGTTATTGCCTTAAAGAAACATACGTGTTATTGGATCATTTAGACTAATGTCTTAGTTTTTCTTATAGATTTTATTCTGTTGAAATTGTTTTTTATTTTTCTAACTCTACTGTGTTAAATTTTTTCTATTAAAAGTTTCGTATAAAGAAGTGTTGAGCATAACTGAATGTTGATGTTTTAATCTTTATGGACTTGAAACTAAACTCATTTCTATCAAGACTAAGAGATGGTTTCTGCTAACCTGCTTTCTCTTTAACATGGCACTGGAAAAAGCAATTAGAGACTATGAAGCATTAATAAGAGGGGCCATCATCACCACAGGCGCTTCTGCTGTTTAGGACTATGGTCCTGCTACTACTTACATATGGATCGTACACTTGGGTGTTAGTTAAAGGTAAAAAAAGAATAGTATGTGAGAAAGAACTATTCCAGACTCGAATAAATCTACCTTTTAGCAGATATTGGGAGCTAAGGTAACATTTCTCAAAGGGATAGGTGGACAAATTTTTTTAAAGTCACCGGTGACAATCACGATTTGGTGACTTTTTCTGGTGACAGCTCTTTAGTTGTCACTTTCATTGGAAATTGAATTTTATTTTTAGTTGCTGAAATTTCAAGACAATGTGTTTGTGCCTTTGATTTTACATTCTGAAAATGCTGAAAATGAAAATATTAATCATAATAGAAATGTCCGGCTCTTGAGGATTAACCTCAGCAATAAAATAAACATTCTTGATCTTTCAAGTCCAAAGTAAGTACGCATATGTGCTATATATTTATTCACATATAAATACCTATTTATTATAACTTGTTTTTTTTTTATATATAATTAATATTCTGAATTAAATAGATTCTTAAAAAACTTTCGATTGAATAAGGAAATATTTTTACATATCCTACCGCTTCTGGGTTTGTCAGCTGGAATGCGGTCGACACACATTCCTCGATTAGCCGTGACTTAAAATTTTCTTGGAGGTGGTGGCTACCAAAGGCAAGTTGGCGCTGACTGGTCAGCTCCAATGGGCCAAAGTACTGTTTGTGAGGTTATTTTTTGACCTTAAAACAAATGGAGAGGCAATTGTGCCCACTTACAATCAAATTTAATCAATCGGCTTCAGAAGCAAAAAAAATGGTCTTCTACGAAAAATATCAAATTCCTGCAGGTAGGATTTTGTTTCTTATGGGCCCCATACACTACACATGCCTGCATGCGCAAGCACAAAAATGCGCAAACACTCTTTCCCCATACACTACGCATGCAAACTGTACAAAATTCAGTTTTGTGTTCCCCGCTGAACAGAAAACTTTAAAAAATGTCAAGCTCCGACTCCGCTGCTGCGGCAATTTTGATTGCTTTAGCCCTTGACTGAGCAAATGTAGCACACACACCACTCATGCTTGCATGCACAAGCAAGAAAATATCAAAATTTTTTGATATTGCTCATGCCGCTTGCACAAACACACAGTTCACACCATACACTGGCAGTTTGCATGCGCAAGCACTGTATGCGCATGCACGCCTGTGTTTTGTATGGGCCCTATTAGTAAAAATAAAGTAATTTTGTTATTTGTTTTTTATTTTATTATTTGTTTCCTAGTAATCGGCTGCATTGATGGGAGTCATTTTATGATTCTCCGCCCTTCGGAAAATGAGCATATGTATTTCAATAGAAAATATATATATATAATATATAGTATCCGGATAGCTTCCGATCGGTTTTTGTATACAACCACTGAAATTGTAACAAACGTCAGTGAATTTCTTTTAAAGTGATACCAAATTCTGAACAAAATTTGGTGATCACCTTACACCGACGCAAAAATTAGTTTGATCACTTTTTATGATCACAAAGGGATTTTTGATTGTGCAAAAAATGTATATCTAGCCCAATTAATGGATATCATTTTTCCCTTAAAAAAGAACAACAAAAAAATATTCATGAAATGAAATGTTCTTTTGGCAACTCTGCTTTAAACGTCAAAAAATACGAGTAAAGGCCCAACTATAATAGGCATAAGCAAACATAAGCTTATGTCAGAAACCCAACGAAAATTCACTTAAGTTTGCGAAATTACTGCATAGCCATAATGCAATTTTGCTTACGTATCTAAATGTCACATTTTACTTATGCGGCGAGCGACTGGGATCGCTCTCGCTTAAGTGTGCTTAAGTTAACGAAACTGAGAAAAATTGAACGAAACGGAGGTAGACTCCATTATGTTCACTCGTATTGAGATTCTTTGTATTCGCACGTTTACTTATGCGCGCATATGCTAGCTTATGCCTATTATAGTTGGGCCTTAAGTAAATAAAATTCCCAAATCTGAAATCTGCAACCACACAAGATGGAAAACACAAATAAATTGTAAGTAATTTGTAAATTAAATATACCTATCTCGTATTGCATTCATCTATTTTGATTTTATTTTTAGGCCAAGAAGAATCTGGAGTGCTGACGAAACCAAGACTGCAGTGGACAACAACAAAAGGACTGGAGAGTCCTTGGTCAAAGCTCCTTTTGAGGACCAAACGGCTGAAATATTTGGTTCCTATCCCATAATTAAAAACACGCATGCAATAAATTTGGGTGGCAAACAAATAGAAGGGCTGCCGGATGCAATTTGTGGTTTACAAAAAGGTATAAGCTTTAAATTTATGTGTGTTTGCAAATAATTTAACAATTTTTTCCTGTTTTTTTGTTTTACAGAATCCAGCAAAACTCCAAAAGCGCCAACTTCATCTACAAAACTGATTGAAAGTAAAACAGTTAGTGTTTCGCAGCCAGGTAGGGGATTTAAATAAAAACATAATTACATATGTATTTGTGTAGGTAGAGATTTTAACAACTTCTTTTGTTTTGTTTTATAGAAACAAGTATATCTCTAAGCCCGGAAGCGTCCTCTTCTTCATCCATCGGCATCGGTACAACCTCCACCTCCCCAAAGAAACAAGGGATGCTAAACAAAAAAAAATATTATGAGATGAGGGAAAAAATGGCTGCGGAAATGAACGAAATTTTGAGGGATTATGCGGCAAAAAGATTAAAAAAAATGGATGAAGCAGAAGAACGAAAAGAAGCTCGTCTAGCCAGGAAAGAAAAGTTGCTAAGAGAATTATTTAATAAACCATAAATTTCATAAGCATGTCATGGTTTATTAAATAATTCTCCTAGCAACTTTTCTTCTTTTTTTAAGTATAGTTTTTGAATTAATTTGTTTATTTTTTTGAATTACTTTTGATTTGTATTTTGTGTTGAATGAGAAATGGATTTGTGATGGTTTCGTTCTTAAACATGAAATGAAATGAGATATTTTTTGTATGTATGTTCCTATAGTTTTAATTAAAGAGGTATACAGCCTTATTACGGTTGTCAAAGATCAATTAATTGACAATTAAAACATTTTGTCAATTAATTGATAAATTGGTATTATGAACGCGAGTTGATCATTTTTTGATCCATTGTGAACAAAGATCAAAATTCTATTGTGATTAGTGCCTATTTACTTTTGACGTTTCAATTTCATTTACAATTTTTTAACGGACTAGGACTGGCTTTTGTTTCGTGTGACGAATTTTGGTTGATTTGGATTAAAAATGTAAGTAGTTTGTTGGTTGGTTGCGCCATACCAATGTTAAAATCGTTCCCAACACTCAACTGGTAGCTTCCTTGCGCAAGGAATCTTAAGACAGCTGTAAATTTTAGTATGTTTGGGATGGATTGTTGTCTTTTCGTTGGTTTTAACTTGTCGTTGATATCTAAAAATACATTAAGGAAGGCTTTTTTTCGAAAGTTGTGAATGAATCTAAAAGTGAGCCAAATTAGATTTTGTAATGTAACTAAAAAAGATCTTTTATCTACATACATTATACATATGTTCAGCCAAATCCATCGGATTTGAAGCATCGCGTAGTTTTCTTCGAATCTTTGCTTGCTCCAAAGTATTTTCTTCTTCAATTTCATTTTCGCCGAAAAATAGTTCAATAGTAGACTTGCTTTTGGCTTTCGCGATCCGTAAAATATTTTATCAACAAGGAATTTGTGATTGACTGAAAATTTGTCTGCTATTACACGATGCCTCACGACTCACATGAGTGCGAAAAAGAAAGCAACTATGAGAAAATGAGATGCAAAAAAAAATTTCCGGTGAGTCTCGGGCAAATTTTTAGTAGACTCATTTTGACGTTTCTTTTTTCTCATATTCGTTTTATGCTGTTCTTTTTCATTCGATTTTCTTGATGCTGGGATAAACAACATCCAATTTGTTTGAAAACCAGAAAAGTGTGTAACTTAAACAGCTTTAACAAATTTTCGGAATCCATTTCCAAAATCCTATTTATTTCGTTTTATAAATTTTACTCAACTTCAAAAACTAAACAAACAATAATTGTCAAATTTGAGGCATGGGACACGAGTCAACATGTAAAAGAAAAGTCAAAAGTGAGTCGTGAGTCATGAGTCAACGTGTAATAGGGGACTTTGATAATTAACAAATATTTTGACAACCATAATACCAAGAGTGTTAATTTAATCTAATTTCTGAAGAGCGTTCACAGTTTATCAAAAATTTTGATTGCTGACAACGATAATACCAATTCATCAATTTCCTTGAAAAATGTCAACTAGCGTATTGATAATTGACAACCGTAATAGGGCTGATAGTTATTGTTTTTTTTTTAAGCATTTATAAATTTTTTCCTTGCATTAACAACACCTTGCAGTAGAATGCTGTAGCTATGCTTTCTGTTGAAATAATCTTCTTTGTTTGAAACCGGGGCCTTGATTCTTATATGTGATCCGTCAATACATCCCAAAATTCCTGGCATCTTTGTTTTTGCCTGCATTGTAGCCATATTTTGGGCAATTTCTTCTCTGCTTGGGCACTTCACATATTCATGACCGATGGATATAAGCCACAAAGTCACCCTCTTCACAATATTCCAAGCGGTGGAACGTGATATGCCAAATAAATTCCCAATTTCACGAAATGTATTTGTGTTCGCCATATACCACAGAAATGTATGTATTTCTTTTTCGTGATATGGTAATAAATCGTGGCAATAATTTATAATGATCTAGAATAAATTTTAATATTTACATGTAAACATTAATATAAAATAAGAAACATTTTGTGTATACCTATCAAAATGTGGACAGTTGACCTATGAAGTCGAAAGTGGTTCTTAAAATCTGCGTTGCAAAACGTATGCACAATTTACAAAAAAATTGTTATTTTATTCTGATTATTTTGGAGTCGTATTTTCGTCTGTTGAGGAATTGGAACTACTCGTATCATCTAGTAGTGCGGACAAATTTGACGAGAGTGATTCATCGCTATCATCGCTTTCAAATAAGAACTACAAATATGAAAGTTTATTATAAAAAGACAAAAAAATAAAAATAAATACTTACATCAACCACAGCAGCTTCCATTTTCGGGTTTTGATTGTTTTTTTTTTTTGCTTTATTTTGCTACCAAACTTTAAATAATCAAAAATATGATGATCCAATGCTGTTTTATTATCATTATCTGATCCGGATCAGATCACGGTGATAATAAAACGCGGCTGCCTAGAACCTTAAAATACACCCACCGACAAAAAAACACTCGCACTGCTATATTTTCAAATTTATGAGTTTTAACGATAAAATTTTACTGTTTATTCTATTTTTTTTCTTCTTTTACTATTATCTCATTTGTTTTGACAAATGAGCAGTCAACAGAGTGAAAAACAAGCTTTAACATAAAAAATCGTAATTTTGTCTGTTTTCTTTATTTGACTATGGTTTTATTATTCGTGAAGAAGGCTCATATTGTACCCTTACATAAGAAAGAACTTTCCAAAAGGGAAATAGCACGTCGGCTTGTTACCAATAAATGGACTATGCGTAATGTCATTAAAAACTACCAATCGAATAGTTCCATCTCCCGAAAAATTGGAAGTGGTAGACCTAAATCAACGAATTAAAGAGAAGAACGTCGTATTCACCGCTGGGGACATAAACAGAAGTTTTCAGTCTCAAACTGGAAAACAAATAAGTGGCAGAACCACACTAAGACTGCTGAATAATAAAGGACTTAATGCACGGCGACCCGCAAAAAAGCCTTTGCTTACTGGCAGAATGGAGCGGCAAAGGACTGGAAATGATTGGTGACAAGATATTTTTTCCAGATGAATCCAAATTTAATTTGTTCGGACCCGACGGTAATGCGATAGTCCGCCGCAAAAAAGGAGAAAGGTATTCAGATCAATGTGTTTTACCTACTGTGAAACATTCTCCTTATGTTATGGTATGGGGAGCTATTACAATGTTTGATTTTGGAGATATTATTATGCTGGTGGAATTTACGGTCAATGCTGCAAAATACATTGACATCATCAATGAAGGTGTTTTGCTAACATTGGAGTAATTTTCCGAGCATACTAAAAATTTAATTTTCCAAGATGACTCAGCTCCATGCCATCGAGCAAAAACTTTACGTTAAAACTTCAATTAATGACTTAATTTAGACATGTTTAGAAACATTCATGAGTTTTGCATATTCAGGTTAAAAATAACAAAGATTCTCTTGGGATTTTCTCAATTCCATGGCCGGAAACAGTCCGGACCTAAATCCGATTGAGAACTGCTGGCAACAAATGGGTAAACAAATTAGGAAAAAAACGCCCAAAAACAATACAGCAAATTAAATTGGTAATTGACGAAGTTTGGTATAAGGAAATAGACGAAAATTATTTAAAAAAGCTGTTTAATTCGATGCCAAACCGAACTAGGCAAGTTATGAAAAAAGGGGCGGAACGACTAAGTATTAGTTTTTTCTCTCGATTTTTGTAAATATTTATTTAACCTCTAACCAATATAACAAAAAAACCGTAATTTTTTTTGGCACTAAAATGTTGTGTAAACAGATTTTTTCAAAACTTTGAAATATGAATAATTTTCGTTTTTTTCTTATTATTTAAAAGACAAATACAAATTAAAACGAAAAGAACCGTACATTTTATTGAAAATATATGGATTAAGAAAATAAATTAAAAAATATGAAATATATATAAGGAATACTGAAAAAGACGATGTTTTATTCAGAAGATCTACTGCGAGAGTTTTTTTTGTCGCTGGGTGTATACAAATTCATGTTTTTAAAACATTCTTTGGTTTTGATTTGACATTTTTTTAAACAATATTTAATGAAATGTTTTCTTGTTGTAGACACATCTTTAAAGTAGCATTTTCTTTTCGAATCAAGTTTCGAAGCTCAAACTCGAGACAAGAGAGTTTCTTATTTCAAAGAGTTCATAAGTATTGAAGTGTGCTTCATTAGACTTTTCCATTTTCTTAATCTTCGATAAACGAGTGAATACAAAAACAAAAAGTAATTATTAATAAAATGTAAGTTTGTTTTAATTAATTTTTAATATTTTTCTTTATAACTTCTTTAACATGGTTAGCAATTTTTATACGTTTCCGTTTTGGTTTGTCATTGCTCTTTGCAACTTTATGCAAAGCATCCTTCCGTTCCGTATTATTAACCCGAGGTTTCTTCTTTTTACATGATAGCGGATTAGGGTTCTTGGGTTTTTTCTTCTTTTTTAATTTGTTCGCATCATCATCACCAGCGGTGGTAGGGATTCCAGCTGTTTTCTTTAAACCTTCAATTCGTTTTTCAACATTTTCAGGTAAAGCATTGCTCTTCTTGTTGACATATTTCTTTGATGCATCTGAAGGTCCTTCCAAAACAGGGGTGGCTTTATGCAAATACAACAATGCACGACCTGGGACTTTTCGAAGTTTTTGTTGCAGACTTTTATCTTGTGTTGCGACTATATAACGACTTGATTTTGTCTAGAATTCAATTTGTATAGAAAATGTATATTTGTTTGTGAAATTTAAGAAGAAGAAAGTTCAACACTTTGACTTACCATTGATTTAATACATTCAGCAGCTGAAATGGGTTTTCCTTCGTGACCACATTTATGCACGTAAAATCTCTTGACAATCATTGTGGCACCAGCGAGTGGACCACCAAGACTTTCGGCTTCCAAAATAATGCATTGTGTTGTTAGAAGTTTCAATTCAGATTGAAAGTATTTTTTAAGTTGTTCTTCAATTATAACTTGATTCTTGATAAGATAACAAATAAAAAAGTGAATTTAAATTGTTGTTAAATAAAGAAACGAAACAAAAACAAAATTTGAGTGTCTTTACCTGTAGAGCAGCTTGACAAAATGTTGCATCAATCAACAATTGATAAGGTTCATAGTAGTTAAAATTTGTTGTAAAGAAAGCTAAGACTTTTTGTGACTTTTTAAATCTGTTGATTTTCATTTTTAGAACTTAATTTTAGTTATTTAAGTGCAAAACCATTTCGTAAATCTTGAGATTTTATATTTGTAAACACGGTTTAACATGTGCTGTGCACAGCTGTTTCAAATGAGTATTTTGAAGTTTCATAACGTACGTGACGTTATGTTTTGTATTTTTAAGTGCTACCAATGCTATTGACTTGAATTAAGTGTTCACATAAATTAATTGTTCACTTTTAACAATAATCTTAAGCACTATTCACATGAGCACGACCAACGACAAACGAATGAACGAATATTCGTCGGTTTTGATAATTTTTTTTAAGGAGCCACAGCCAAACATTATTCACCACCGAAACCAAAACAGGATTATTTTATTATTATTTTATTCGTTGCGATTGTGGATAATGTGAAACGCGAATAAAGTTTGACAGTTCGTATCAACTACAATGTTTTTCGTGACGAATAAATTTGTTTTCTTAAATTTATTAATATATGATATTGAAAAGTAAAAGTATGTATCATGAATCAAATAGAAACTTTATTGCTATCGTTTTGTTAAGAATTTGTGTGGAAATATGTCTTCAAACGTAAATAAACTCATATTTTATAATTCATTCGTCGTTTGTGAGTCGCGCTCATGTGAATACTGCTTTACTTCATTATTGATCATGATCCATACAGATTAGTATATAAAATAATAATTTTCCCAATAAAAGGTTTCATTTTATATAGTCTGCTATTAAGTGACTATCGCTTCTGAAGCTTCTTTGCATATAAAACTTATAGTATTATCATCTTGGGTTTTTATGGGAGTAGCAACTTTTGGATACAAAACTTTTAACGCCATCTTGGTGCTACGGTAAACAAAAAAAGCGCAGCTCTATGAAAATAATATAAGTTTGTGCAAAGACACCATCACTAAAAATAGAACAATAAACACAACAACGCATTAAAAAAAAATATAATCAAATATAGAAATGCCTCATAAGCAACTGAACATTCGCAATTTTGCGACTGTGATTGTCACGTAGCCAATTTAATGTTTTCATTATTGATGGCAGTGAAAAAATCAATCAAAATTAAACCTTTTATTGTAAAACCCTATTCCATATACGTACCACAGCAATCAAAGTGACAGCAGCTTAATTGGCCTATCGATCTGTCTCCTCATAATTGTAACAGATGTTTTTCTTTAACTTGTAGTTTTTGCTTTTTGACAGCTGTCACTAAGTTATTTATAGGTTAACTCCTATAAATGTTTGCAAATCGTGCAATTTTATGAAAACAAATTATGAATTGGTTTGGGCGTCCAATATTTAATCGATATAATCTGCTGTAGAGTAGAGTATAGAAGAAGAATAGAATGAGTCCATCTGCCATCGCACGAAACAATTAGAGTTGTGCCCATCCATTTCATGGGGAAGTACCTAGTTTTGCGGCCATACAAAATCCAACTCGTGCAAGAATTAAAGCCAAACGACTATCAGGTGCATAGCATGTTTCGTAAATAGGCCTAAGACGAGATGGTCAAGGATCCCGATACGGACCCAATTGCTGCAGAAAGTGGTTGAAAATTGGGCCTCTTGGCCACTTATCCGAAACAAAATCCCCCGTAGTCTCAACATAAGTATATCAAAAGGGCCGACTACAGCGCTAATTGGATCTCAGGCTAGGTTGCCTTGAAATCGCCATTTCTTTTTTTCTCAACAAAAGTATTATATACGAAGATGACCATCGAATTTGGTCTTAATTTAATTAAATTAAATACTTCACATATCCGCTAATATCTTTATATTTACAACCCAATAAAGGACAACCTGGCACCACTAAAAAAAAACCTGTGTTACCGACAATTTGTGCCACAATACTTCTTTTGTGCATTCGATATGTCAAACTTTGACAAATGGTTTATAGTAAAACGTCAAAAATTCGTATTAGCTTAAATATTTGCGATTTGCGAATTTATTTCAGAAAAGTGCATTTAAATGAATCATTTTATTCTATAAAATAGATTTCAAACATTTAATATTATTCAAAATAAATAAAATTACATTTAAAAAGAATGCCTCAAAATCGACGCAAAGTGCCCTTTAGTGGCAAAAAGAAGAAAGATCAAATTCAAATCAAGCGGCAAATGAAAGGTTAATTTATTTTCTGCTCGCACAAAAGATTAAAATCATACTTATATACGTAGATAGTTTGATATTTTAGCAACACCCCTTTTTTGTTTGTTTATTTATATATTTTACTTTATTTTCTAATATCACAAAAAAGGTACACAAACCAAATTGCTTAAGACCGCATACGATTCATACGACGACGATGAAACCACTGAGGACACTGAAAAAGTCCAAGAGGTCAATGCCCAACCGTCCCGTGGTCGCAATAAAAATGTCAATCGATATAATTTAAAATTCTATCATGAAACCGAAAAGGAACTCAAAGAAATGATGGAGGAACTCTTCAAACCATTGGCCAAAGCAAATCCCAAGGATCGAGAGGTTGATGATAGTTATTTCAAAAACTATGATTTCCCCATCCGACCTGAATGGAACTATAAAATGTCCAAGGATATTTTAGACATGAATGAAAATAGTTACTTTAGGGTAAACACAAATAATCGAATATCATTTATTTGAAGGTTTTCATATGAAGTTCTCTTCCAGAAATATGTTGAAAATTTACGCAAGAATCACATTGAAGAACACGATCGATTGAGCTTGTTCGAATTGAATTTGGAAACTTGGCGGCAGTTGTGGCGTGTATTGGAAATGGCTGATGTTTTATTAATTATTGCCGATATAAGATATGCGGTAAGCTCTTTTAAGTTCCCTCCAAAACTAGGTTCTTAGTTAAACCTTTAACTTTATCTCCCCAACAGACCTTAATGTTTCCTCCGTTTCTGTATAAGTATATAGTGGAAACATTGAAGAAGCATGCAATTCTTATTTTAAATAAAGTCGACCTAGTTTCTCCGGAAGTGATTGTTGCTTGGAAGAGTTATTTTGAGAGCATGTATCCTGGCATAACAGTGATACTGTTTGCCTCCTACCCTGCCAAGTCTATGAAAGGTAATTTTTAAGAGCTTAAGTATATTTCCTGGTTTTCTGTTGCCATTGTACAATGTATTGGTTTTAGCAAGAGGTCCTTGCTTTCTTTTTATTACAAATAACAACTCGTCTCTTATCAGGTTCGACCAAAGGTAGAATGGCTCACAAACGTAGCATTGAAGGTGTTCACAATATCTACAAAGAATGTCGCAAAATCTCCGAAGGCAGCGTTGATCTTTCAAGTTGGGAACAAAAAATTTTAGAAGACATGCGAGAAGAATTTTGCTACGAAGACGAACGATACGGAGCCCATGACATCGTTCATTCCGAGGCGAACACCAGTGATTTCGATTTCGAGAAACATGTCATGTTCAAAGATGGCATTCTGACAATCGGTTGTGTTGGATTCCCAAATGTGGGTAAATCCTCATTTATAAATGCCATGAAAGGCAAGAAAGTAGTTAGTGTAAGTCGAACGCCTGGACATACGAAGCATTTTCAAACCATATTCCTCACAAGTAAAGTACGTTTGTGTGATTGTCCTGGACTTGTTTTTCCGTCCGCCACACCAAAATATCTACAAGTTTTACTTGGCAGCTATCCCATTGCTCAATTGAAGCAGATCTATCCGGTTAAGTTCTTGGCTGAGAATATTAATTTGCCAGAATTGCTTAAGCTTAAACTTCCAGAGGACTATGATGAGTGGTCACCGGTGGCAATATGCGAGGCATGGGCTGCAAAGAGGGGCTATTTCACAGCTAAAGCAGCTCGACCAGATCGATATCGGGCGGGAAATGAATTGCTGCGAATGTGCTTAGGTGGACAGATAACTTTGGAATTCTATCCACCAAATTTTCTAGATGAAAGGGGTATGAAATTTTTTAATCTCTTAAACTTTCAAGTTTTATGTGTATTTCTGTCTTTTTATTTGTAGAAAATTGGTTGCAACATCCAGACATTGAGGAAGTTAAGAAATATCAAGGAGACAAAGAACTGAATGAAGAATCGTTGAGTGTACATTCATCAGATAAATGTAAGTTGCTGCTTTTCCTTTTTTTTCCTCTGTGGTTCAACAATTCGTATTTATATTGCGTATTATTTTTAAAGCAGGGGACGATAGTGACAATGAGAGTAGTTCAGAGGATGGAAATGATGATTCTGCTTCGGGATCTAATTCTAAGCAGCGAAGTAATGTATTTTCCTTGTTGGAAGATGAATAAATTAAATCAGAAAGTGAAACAAAAAAAGTAAAACAAAACGAACTTCATTCCATTCATAGTTTATTTACCTTTTATCTTTTTTTCTTTATGTTTTTTTTTTGTTTATTCTCAAAGAAAACAATAAATGCAGGATTTAAGATATTTGTCCTCTTTTTTGTTTTAATCCTCATCAAAATCTTCGTCATATTCTCCATCATTGAAATCATCAATATCCTCTTCAAATAGAATAGCTTCATCATGAGAAAGTAGTATTTTTATCGCACTTTAAATTAACAAAAATATTTAAAATACAAATAGAAAACAAATTATGGAAATATTTATAAGATAGTTAAGAAAAAAAAACTTACTTAATTAAAATTTCATCTTTGCTATTGAAATCAATTGGCGATGGATAGAGGGCTTTCTTTTGTAAGAGTAGTCCAAGGAAGTGACGAAGTTTGGTAATCAATTCGTTTGTTGCTGAATCACTTTTAAAACTAAAAAAATCAAAATTAAAATTGAGAAGTATTACAAATTTAAAATAAACAATTCCACATAATCGATAAAGTGGCTAAATAATAAAAATCACTTATAAAGTATACAAACTTTCGTCTGATAATAATTTTGCCTTTTATTGTACTTGTATTAAGTAGTTTAGAATTTTATCTTTTTTATAGAACTTAACGAAAATTTACATATCAGAAAGCTTATTCATTCATACCAAAAAAATTGGTTTTATATTATATTGGTCAAAAAGTATATCACAGTTTCCATCGTTAAAAAAATAGAATTCCAAATTATAAATTAACGTTTTTGCCACATTTAAATATTTTTACATATATTTTTGTTGAAAAAAAGCTATGGCACTATTTTTATTCGTAGAACGAATTAACTCCAAGTGATCTGTGATAAGGCCAATTCATATGAATTGGCAGAAGAAATTTTTTAGTATATAATGTGACAGGCTCCTTATACCAAATTAAAGCTGGACATTGTTTCTTTATATGTACATTCAACCAAAGGCTAGCTTGACATTTTACTAATGGGTTTTCTTTTGGTTTAAGATTAGGTCATTGCATTATCTTAAATCAATGTCTCGCACTTTCTTAGATTTAATTTTTTATCGGGAGAAGTGAAAGTTGTATTTATACCAAAATCTTGTTAACTCAAAAGATCTCAGAAATGTTAGCCTATTAATACTCCTTCAAAAAATATTGTAAGGTCTGATTGTTTAACGTCTGATTACACGAATAAGGCACGCCTCACGTCGAGTCTTAGTTGCTAAAGAACTACTGTAAAGAGAGTGCTACAAAGTGATTGCTCATGCGGACGATGTTGCCATATCAATGTCCGTGAAGCATCTCAACGCATTGAACTTTTCGAAAATTCTTTAAACCAGTTCACTAGTTAAGAAAATCGGTTAGGATTTGGAGTCAACCTTTACGGAATCGAACTTATGCTCTTTTAACTTACTTACTTAAGGTGGTGCTACAGTCCTGTGTGAACTAGGGCCTAACCCAACATACTTCTCCTTCTGGCTCGGTCCCTAGATAGATGTCTCCAGTTTCGCGCTCCAAGTTGGGTGAGGTCACTTTCCACTTGTGCGCGCCACCTGATCCGGGCCGGAGCATTGGTTTCTATGCACTCTACGTGACTTAGTCCTCTTAGTCTTTGGACTTTTACCCTTCTGGCTAAGTCTACATCGCTGTACAGCCCGTACAGCTTGTCGTTCCATCTTCTCCTCCACTCCCCTCGATGCATACGGGACCGTAGATCAAACGAAGAACTTTTCTCTCGAACCGACCCAAGGTGCTTTTGTCATAGTCCATGATTCTGCACCGTATAGCATGACGGGGATGATAAGGGTCTTATATAGCAACACTCTGGTCCCTCTAGAGAGGCCTTTGCCAATTGCTTTCTTAGCCCAAAGAAACAGCTGTTAGCAAGAGTTATTCTGCGTTTGATCTCAGCGTTGGTGTTGTTTTCTGCGTTTACAGCGTTGCCTAGGTAGACGAAGTCCTTGACTACCTCAAAGTTACGTCTGTCGATGGTGACGTTTTGACCAAGAGGTCGGTGTTGTATGTCCTTTCTTGACGACAGCATGTACTTTGTTTTGCCCTCATTAACCGTTAAACCCATTTTTGCCGCCTCTGCCTCAATACTCACAAAAGCCCCATTGACATCACGCTGAGTTCTTCCGATTCTGTCAATGTCATCAGCATATTATGCTACTAATTGGACAGATTTTTGAAAGATAGTGCCTCTAGGGTTGACGTGTGAGCTCTGCACTATTCTTTCAAGCATGATGTCTAAAACCTTTTTTGACATCGAAAGGTTCTGTTAAGTTGTTTCCAACCTTTATGGAGCAGCGTTAATTCTCCATGGTCATCCTGCACAAACGACGAGTTTGGCAGGGATGCCAAAACTAGACATGGCCTTATACAGCTCGTTCTAGTAGATGCTGTCATATGCGGCCTTGAAATCGATGAAAAGATGGTGGGTGTCGATTTGGTGTTCTTGGGTTTTTTCCAGGATCTTCCGTAATGAGAATATTTGACCGCCTGTGGAGTTTCCTGGTCTAAAACCACACTGATAAGGACCTATCAGGTTATTGACGATGGGTCTTAGACTTTCACATATTACGGCAGAGAATTTCTTATAGGCGATGTTAAGTAGAGTGATTCCTCTATAGTTGGTGCAGTTCAGAGGGTCTCCTTTTTTTAGAATCGGGCAAACAATACTGAGGTTCCATTTATCGGGTATGCTTTCTTCCGACCATATCTTACAGATAAGTTGGTGCATGCTCCCAACCAACTTATCTCCAGCTGCTTTAAAGAGCTCGGCATTCAAGCCATCCGCTCCAGCGGCTTTATTAGACTTCAGCTTAGATATGGCAATCTTTACTTCGTCTAAGTAGGGAGGACGGGATTGTTGGCTTTCGTCGTCTATGTTGAATGAATCATCCTGCCTGACAGCGGAATTCAGTTCGTCGTCGCTGTTATACAGTCTGCAGAAGTGGTCTTTCCATATTCTTAGCATTGACTGCGGTTCCACTATGATGTTTCCACTTTCGTCTTTGCAGCCTTCGGTTCTAGGTTTATGTACCTGTGAATTTCGTTTCACCTGTTCATAAAACTTTCGAACTTCATTCCTGCTTTTAAACCTCTCAACATCTTCAACCGTACACTTCTCATTTCCTCTCTTTTGAATTCTGAAAAGGTGGTGTTTATTTCGCCTCTTCTGCTCATAGAGCTCATGAACAGCTCTCGTCCTTTTATGCAGCGCCACTTTGCGTGCCTGTTGTTTGACTGCATTTGCCTGCCGACATTCCTCATCAAACCAGTGGTTCCTTGTTGGTGGTTTCTTGAAACCCAGCACATCAGAGGCGGCTTCTCTGATTGCATCTTGGCAATGTTGAAACTGGTTTTCGATACATTATGTTGGCGGCAGAGAACTTTGAGAGAGGTTACTTGTAATTTGGTCGGAAATGGATTTGGATTTTCTCGATTGTAGCCGTTCGACGTTGTACCTTCTCCCAGCACCTCCCTGTTTTTACTTGAGTTTCTTCTTAAGAACCTTAATATTTGCTCTATTTCTTAGAAACAAATTTTATGAAAATAATTTAAAGCATGACTAAAGTTTTTCAAGTTCTAAATTGAATAAAAATACAAATTTGAGTTGTTTTTGACAGCAAACCACTTTTTAGTGAATGTCATTAAATTACTAACAAATCTTTAGATGAAATCTTTACTTATACAACTTGACAGTATAAGATTTATGGCTCATTTGACCCTCCCTTGGATTGTTGATGAATTTGTGCTGTGTTTTTTTAGAATAGGGCTGAATATCCGATTTATATTATGTTCTTGGTCGAGTCTTCAATTAAAAGTAGTACTTTTAGCAGCAAAGTTTAAGGAAGTAAAATACAAATTTTTGTTTTTATATACAACAAATAAATAATTCAAAATATTATTATTATTATTATTTATTTTTATCAGTAACATATTAAAATATATTACAAATAGTACATTTAAGAGCACTAGCAGCTAGACTATCGGCTCTTTGTATTGAAAGTATTATAATTTAAGTTTAAGTAGTGTTAAAATAAAGTTAATCATTTGGATATTATCATAGTTTGGTTTATTTAATATTTCTAAGATATTTGTCTTAAGGTTGATTTTGTTTTTTATAACATTAGAGGAGAGAAGGCAGGAGCTGAGAAGGTGATCAATTGTGATGATGTTTTGGCAGACACAAGTTGGGGGAGGGTCCTTTTTGAGCAGATACTCGTGAGTTATTGCGGTATGGCCCAGCCGAAGTCGAACAAAGTTGGAGATTTTTGACTTAGGTATATTTGTCGGGTATTTTAAATGTGATTTGCTTGGGTTGATCTTAGAGTAATGGTGTTTGTATGCGTTCCACTCTTTTTGGTTGTTTTCGCAAATTTTGGAACGGATAAGTTTTATTAGATCACTCTCTGAGTACATGTCGAACGTATGAACCGGAGCCATTCGTGCGTTGTTAGCTGCTTTGTCGGCTAATTCGTTGCCTAGTATACCAACGTGTCCAGGAGTCCATATTAACTTTAGTTTATTAGTTTTTGTAATTAGTATGTCTCGGATTTTAGAGATGATCATAGAGCTGTTTGAAGGATTCAAAATAGCTTGTAGGACAGAAAGACTATCAGAGCATATTGCCCATTTGCCTGATACATTAGAATATTTTTTTATCGCTTCTAATATTGCTATAGCTTCTGCTGTAAAAATAGAAGTTATATTAGGCAGGATGCCTTGAACAGATATGTTGCCATCTTTTGATATGACTGCAAATGTGGTGTTGTATTGGTTTTTTGATCCGTCTGTAAACAACATTTTCCATCCAGATTTGGAAAGATCGCTTCTCGGCCTTATGGCTAAGATCAAAGTGTAGTATAATTCAAAATATAATTGGGGTCATATCCATTAACGCTATACGATTACTTTTGAATTGAAGGGAATTTCTACGAAAAAATGAACAAATTATCTCCCAGAGAAGGGTCATGACCCCTACGGACCCCACTCATTTGACGGGACTTCTACTTATTAATCCCAGCCACACGTATTTTTCAAATGAATCATACTTTTCTCTTATCGAGTAGGGAAGAATAAATGTGTTATCACAACGGGCCAACAACTAGTCTAAGTTCGTTGGCAACTGATTTGACACTTCTCCGAATTACAGTGCTTACCACGATTCATACTAAAGTGTTTAAAGTACAAAAATACACCATCCTGTTAGATACTAGGATTTGCCTTAAGACATGAATAAATCATAAATATTTACAAGATCAAAAAATAAGTAACTTTTAGTAGAAATACGCGTGAACACTACTATACTTTGGTTGCCTACTTTAACGGTATTGGAGTAGCGTTTGGAAAGAAAATCTTATTGCTATGGAAAAAGTGGATATCTCCTTGTCTACATTGCATTTTTATGAATTTATGTTACCAATGTTAAGTTAACTTTGGTTGAATTTTCTCTTTGTGATACTTTATGAAGTTGGAGACAGCAAAACATTTAAAGGCCCATAAAATCTCTGTTGGTATCATTCCTTTCCTAATCACATGATAGGCCAAACTATAAATAGCCACAATCATTTAAATTGAAAAATCGTTTTTGTACAACTAGAAGTTAAGATGGTTTGAAGAAAGGAAGGGGAAGAAAGTTAAGGTACTAATGGTAGACCTAAAATTTAGAACATCTCAGAATTGTCCATTTCCCTATAAAACTCAAAACGATGAAGGTACAAAATTTTACGCAAAAAGAAATTTAACAAAAATACTTACTAAAAATAATCAGCAACCGACACAAATGTACTTCCTCTATCATTCACACCACATTTAATACCATCTCCAAAAATTATCAAAGCCATTGGAAATATCATTGTTGAATCCAATAAACAGACATTCGCTGATTTACGTTTTAAAAAATATGTAAAATAGCTGAAAAATACAACACAAAAAAACTAATATAAAAATATATAACAACATTTTATTGCAATAAATTTAAAGGCTTGATAAATAAAACTTACTGTGAATCAAATGAAGATTCTGTACTATTTATTGAAGTTGGATGAAACTTAACACTGCGATCTGTAGGCGTTGACATTGATATTATTGGTTGAACTCGATTCTTGATGAGTCGCAGTTTCCTTTAAACAAAAAAATAAAATAAAATAAAATAAAATAAACAGTCACTGAAACTATGTATATAATCTAAGCAACCAACAAACCTTATATGAGCAGCATTTGGATAAAGACCTGCAGCTATCACAGCTCTTAGAAGTGTATAATTACATGAGTTGACGTTAAGATCTTTTCTTCGAGGGTCAGATGATTCAGTAAATCTTTAGTAAAATTAAATTTTTTAAAATTCAAAATTGTAAAAGGATGCAAATTATAGCAGCCTTATCACGAACTTTATCACAATCACAAACTTGTCCTGAACCTCTTTTGAAAAAACTTTTAGGATACCTGATTTAACCGTATTACGTTTTTTTTTGTTTTATCAAAACGACTGAAAAACGGCACTACACTGAAGACGATAGTTAAATTTTCATAGAGAAATTTTGATGTAGACTGTAGAAAGGCAAAAGAATATCGTTTAGCTGGCTTAGAGCATACAGATATTCGAAAATCAATATTTGTTGGCTAATGGATCTTTCAAGGCAATATGTAAGCCAAAGAAGGCAGCATTCTTCAAAGCTGAATCCAAAAGATTAGCGTCTTGTAAAAGCGAAAAGGAGTTTTGGAACCTGGCAAAGCAACTGAATGGAAAAAAGTGTTCAATCCATTTTAGTATAGGTTCTGATAAGCTGGCAGATCACTTTCAGAGTTTGTTGAATCCAATAGAAGGGAAACTTATTTTTTCAATACGCTACTTCGGGTTTTAAAAATGAGACTTTTGATGCTGCAATAAGACACCAAGAAGTGATTTCAGCTGTAATAGAACTTAAGGATGGCAAAGCATGCGGAGCGAATGGTATACCAGCAGAATTTTATAAGTATGGATCAGCAAACCTAATCAATCGACTGACAACTATTTATAACAATGTCATGGAAACAGGAATGATACCACCAGAATTCAAGGAATCCATCATTTTCTCGATTCATAAGAAAGGGAGCTTAGAGGAATATCCCTTCTAAATGCTTCATATAAAATATTCACGCTGGTCTTGCAAAAACGTTTTAATAAATCGATAGAACACAACAAGCTCTTAAAGGAGTTTCAAGCAGGCTTTAGGACAAGTTATTCGACGGTTGACCACATTCTTACCCTTAAAAGTATCGCAGAAACATTCTCAATAAGGACAAGAAGCTTATACGTTTTTCGTTGACTTTAAATCTGCATTTGATATCATCGATGGATATGCGTTTATCTACAAGCTGTATAGTAACGGAATGTCATGGAAGTTCGGAAGAGTTATTCAGAATCTATATGCAGATACAATTGCTAAGGTATGAAATGGAGAAGAGTTGTAAAGAAAGTTTAAAACGCAATCTGTTCGCCTTGTTTATTGAACACCTTACAGACCTCATACCAGGTGGCATAGACTTCGCCGGACAAATAATCAAAGCATTGCTATTTGCGGACGGAATCGTTCATTGCAGTTAATGATAAACCGCCTGTATCAATATTGTCAGCTTTGAAGTTTGATGGTGAACCTTAATAAGGCCAACATTTTGATTTTTAAACAAGTAGGAGGCCACAATTCAGCGAATGAAAAATTGTTCTATAATGGAGAGGTCTTTGAAGTTGTCACGGAATCCAAATACCTTGTAGTTTACTTAACGAAAAATTTGAGCATGGAAATTCATCTAAGGGAGAAAACTAGTTAAGGCAAAAGGTGCAATTAGTGCAACTTGGAAAAGTTGTTTTTCTAACAAAAGTATAGGACATAGCAGCAAGTTCAAGATATATGAAGGAATATCTGAGTCATGTTTTACAAACTGGGGGAACGAAACAATATTAAACAGTTGAGAAACTTCTCCGATACTTTTTTAAGCCAAATTTTAGACAGCCATCAAAAACACCCAACTATGTTATTATGTTGCAATCAGGATTATCACCTACGTTCATACGAACCCTGAAAATTAAAGTCGATTACATCTTGAGAGTTATGAAGATGAGCAATAATATTCTTCCGAAGATAGCAGCGCTTCAAGTAATACGAACCAAAACAAGTTGGTGTGATGATTTGATAAATTTGACAAGAGAATGTGGAATGGAACTTAACCTTTTGTTTAATAATCAGGATGATTTAAAAGCTTCTTTATGCTAGTTTATTTCTGCAGTGGACATAAAACAACGAGAGAAATACTTGAATGACGCCACAGGCAGCTCTACTGCCAACTAGATCACAACTTGGAAGAGAGGAATTATTTTAGGGACTATAATAGCATTGTTGAAATTTCAATGATGGTTAAATTGAGAGGTGAAGTTATGCAGCTGAATTTTATACCTCATAGAGATGACTTACCAATTATATGCTCATTGTGCAATTCAAAGGAAAGGGAGGATGTTTTACACTTTGTTGAAAGATGTTAGGTTAGGTTAGGTTATAGTGGCTGTCCAAGATGGAAACGGACACACTAAGGCCAATTAAATGGCCCATTGTGATACCACATGAATTTTGGGGCTTCCTCCTAAGCTCAATGGAACCAGCTTGAGTCCCTTACGAATACGAAACAGGAGAGGCTGATTATACCGATATGATTTAGATCGTTAGGTTCGATAGGTAATTCTTGCGTTTTCGAGCCACAGCAGGGCATGTGTAGAGAAGATGAAGAACCGTTTCTTCCTCTTCCTCGTCCATACAGCTTCTGCCAAAGTCATTTGAGAATACGCCTAGTCTCATGGCGTGCTTTCCTATTAGACAGTGTCCGGTTATGACACCTATTATCGAACTAATATGCGATCTGATAAGAGAGAGCAATCACCTTAAACGTTTTAAATCCAGTGTTGAAAGATGTCCAGTTTTTAAAGAAATAAGAAAGAATGCTAGCGAAATACGGACGCAAAATCAAGTTATACTCTTGCTTAACAATATGGAAGTTAAACAATTATATCAATTCTGCAGGTTAGCAGCACGGGTACTGCCTCTTGCAAGGAATTGACAAATTCTCCAAGAGTAATTCTTGTCATGAAAAAGTGCTTTTTCAAATAAGCTGTTCGGATTCGGCATATAAACTGTATGTCCACTCCATTTGAAATTTTGATTCAAAACTCCATGTGATTGAGATAGAATTCGTGAGAGATTTGATAAAAAAGTTACCTTGAATCTTTAAGTAATTCACAAAACTGTTTCTTCATTGTCTCCAATTGTGAAACAACTGAATGGGATACAAAATGATCATAGCAAAAATTCCTTTCCGCATGATGTTGCTGTGCCCTTCGATATTCATCCAAAACATTCACAACCATCAAATGATCACTTTTTAAATTATTCGAAAGACGTTTCTTTGCTTGATCCACTTGTTTCTCCTTACCTTTTTTTTTAGTGGCAGAGAAATAAAGTTTTAAAAACACAAACATTTTAAAGATGTCTTCAAATATCAAACCTAATGGTAAATAAAATGGATCCTTATAAGAAATTGATGAAGCAACTGTTGTAATAGGATCAACACAACGAAAAAGAGCTCCCATTAGAATCATTTTACCCATTTGAGGATCAACTGGTAAATGGGCCAAGTGCATGCCAAGTGGAGTAATGGTTTCATTTTCATCTAATGCGTTAATTCTGTAAAAAAAAATTAAGATTCTTCTTTCTTTTCTTTTTGTGATGAGTGAAAACACTTTTCTTACCTTTTAAGTAAAGTAATTCCTAATTGAATAGCTTTTTCATTGGGACAGTCTAAAAGTGTTTTCATAAATTCCGCAACATCGTTGATATGTAAAAACTTAAGATTTAAAATTACACCTTCAAGTTTGGTGCGAACTATCTCAGGTGAAGGGACGGCTTCTAAAAAACGTTCACGAGCTCTAAAATTCATGTCAGAAATTGAAATTTAGAAAAACACTTTTCCAAACAGGTACGAACTACCTACCTAGTATATAAATTATAACAAATTCCTGGTTGAACGCGACCAGCACGACCTCGTCGTTGTTGGGCATTCGCCAAAGTTACCCATTTTTCTCCCAGAGTTTGCAAATTCAATTCCACATCGTAATCGGTTGATTTGATCTTACCACAATTTATAACATAAACAACATCATCAATTGTCACAGAAGTCTCGGCTATATTCGTCGAGATTATAATTTTTCTTACTCCATTCGGAGGACGATTGAAGACACTTTTTTGATCTATGGTTGGCATCGATGAGTGTAACGTGAATATCTGATGTTTATTTCTACTATAACGTCTAGAACTTTCGAGGGCTGCAGTTAGTTTGGAAATCTTATCGAAACCTGTGAGAAATACTAAAATAGCACCAGGTGGCTTCTTCGCACAAATGTAGAATATTAAATCTTCAACGAGTTCAAGATTGAATTCTTCTGAAGATGGATTGCGAATAGAGTCAAGAACATGACGATCGTATTTGTTTCTTATGGCTCGGGCGTAGGGTTCTATCATTGATTGGAATTCGGCGACTTTTTTAGAATCATTCTTAAGTGGAAATATATAAAAAAGAAACATATACCTAGGTATCTTCATTTTTATCTTTATTGGAGACACTTACATTCTTAGAGAACCTGCCATGTCGAGTGGGTTTTCTTTGGGTTTCAAAATTCCTAAAACCTGTCTCCTGAAGAACATCCTCCAGATATCTATCTTCAACGTCAAAGAGCGTCCCTTCTATTTCTATGGTGCAACAACCATCGAAATATCTTTGGAAATCGCTCTGTGAAATTGTTGCACTCATAAGAACAACTTTTAAGTCTTTTCTATAGGGAATAATCTTCTTTAGAAGTCCCATGAGCATGTCTGTTTCAACGCTCCTCTCGTGGATTTCGTCTAGAATTATATGCGTCAGCGAATAGAGAAGAGGATCACTTTCCATACAGCGCAATAGGGTTCCGGTGGTACAATACAATATCGATGCGTTTGGACGGGGAGAAATGCTATAAATAGATTGTGTGTACTCGATAGAGATTTATTGATGAAAATAAGATGCTTTTCTTTACCCTTGTAATCTTATAGAATATCCCACAGATTTGCCAAGATTCTCGTTTCTTTCGTAGGCAACTCTTTCGGCAACGGTTATTGCTGATATTCTTCTGGGTTGTGTGCAGACAATCTGACACATTGAACCTCTGCCCGTTTCTATAAAATGATCCAGAACAAATTGAGGAATTTGTGTTGTCTTACCACAACCAGTACTCCCAACAATAAGAACAATCTGATTCGAATTGATGGCATCAAGAATCATATTTTGCTGTTGTGTTGCTGGCAGGGATTTCCTTGCATTCAAACGATTTCGATAGACTTCATGATTTTTCTGTTCCTCAAATTCTAGTCTTACTTTTTCATTAAAAGTGGGATTGTTGGAAATTTTCAATTCTTCTAAATTATATTTACTGCTAACAAATTCGGTAAAGTTTTTGCCCAACAAGTTATTGAAACGTTTTTCAAATTCTCTAGAAACTTGGCTAACATCTGATTCGTGTTCATAGTTTTGCAACAATTTGTTGATTTCGGTGAGAGTTCGTGTGGGTAGTCCAACATTGGGACCCTTGTTTTAGTTTTTTGTTTTTAAGAAAGTAATTATTAAAGTTTAATGGACATTTTGGAATAGAATTTGAATCTTGTCTTACTAGTTCGGTTCGTCTTTCTTCTGGATTTGGTTTGTTATTTTTGTGTAAATTTCTGTAATATAAGCCAATGTCACGACCTTTTAGTCCTGGTGGGTGGCGGGGACCGCCTCGAGATCGATTTCCTCGATTTGAATGCATTTTTAATAAGTGTTTAAATTGTTTTTCTTACTTGATTTAAAGTAAATCAACTAAAACCATGAAATTAGTATTAATATTTGATTTTGTTTTGTTTAGCTTTTTGTTTCTTTTTCTTATGAGAAACGTCAAAATCAACGTGTGCAAAAAAAAGAATAGGTTGTCAAAAAGTAAAAATTAAGCTAAATTCACAATTAAAACTTAAGCATGGTTTATGGTTCGTTCACACTGCATTTGAGGATTTGAAAAAAAAACAGGAAGAGAATAACGCGTTTTTTCTTTTTTTAGCTTAGAAGTGTGAGCTGTCAAAAAAGATGTTTGTTTGACTCAATTTTCCATTACCGCAGCACGAATTTCAAGACGTGTTTTTTTTATTTGATAGATATGCGTAATTAAATAATAATTATAGTAATTTTACAGCAAGAAAACATTTATTTCTGTTTTAAATTAATTTTAAAGTTCACTTTTTTACAACTAACACACTCAAAAATGGTTGATTTTGACATTAACTGTTTTTTGTTCAGTGTTGCCATACTTGATGTTTTGTTGGGGATTTCTTTGACTTAGGTGCTCAAATGCAAAAGTTAATTTGCATAGTGTGTTATTATTGAAATAGAAATACTTTGAAAAGTCTCAACCCACAGAGTTCTGGGTTCAGGATTGTCTTGGATAGTTTTTTGGCGTTGTTTTATTATTGTTTGTAGTGTTTTTGAGTAAACAAGAAATATGCCACCAAACAATTTCAAGTGGAGGAAATCCTTATATACGAATTTATTTAAATGAAGGAATGGTTTAGAGAGTCTAGCTTGGTAGTTTATGCTTTGCATTCCTAACAACTCGTTAACCCGTTGAAACAAAGTGACAGCCAACTTATCAGCTGGCAATATTGCGTCTCTCAAAATTTAATTTTTGTAATGTCGTTTTCAATGAACGACGAAAGCAGATTAAACGTTTCTTCATTCATCCTTATATAATTTAAAAACGATGGTTTATCATTCGATTTTAGGTCTTTTGTCAAGAAAGCGAAGGATCCAAGGTCAGATGTATTTTCTCTCCGGATTTTAATCCAATTCCCTTTTTTCTTTTGCTTGGAAATTAAAGGCACCCTCACAAATGTCTTACACATCTAACAACATCTCTTTATCGGATGAGATGAGAAGAAATGAAAGAAAAGTGTCAAAAACACGCAACCGAAAAACATCCGAGTGTAATAATGCGAGATTGATGGGATGAGTGTTCAAAAGAAAATATACGAAACACGCAGCATACAGAAAGTCTGAGTGTAATAACACACATATACCAAACCTTGCACCCACCCCAAATCTGAGTTGACCTCAAAAAGGGGACTACTATCAATTCTAAAAAAAAAATGTTAGGCTCAAAAAACGAAAAACAAAAAAGTTGGGCTAAGTCGTTAAAAGAAAATATGTTGTTTTATGACTTAAAGGTGTTTTCTTCTCTTAATATTTAGGCATGTTTTATTAAGACCCCTACATAACTGTACTGTTAAAAAAATCAAAAGAAAATTCTGGCTGCAGTAATGGAAAGTCACTCCGTTAGTTTTTTAAATAATGTAGTACCTGTGGTGTGATGGTTAGGTCGTTGTTATGTCATGCCACAGGTCTTCGGTTCAATGTCCATCTTTTTTCACGGGTACTACCTCTTGCGATTAATTGTCAAGTTGTTGGTAAAAGTTAATTTGTATGGCTCTTGCTAACAGTTTGTAACAAGGCTTGTGATCCTGCTGGTTTAATCTGTTTCATATGTCAAGATGATCATAAAACATTACAGTCTATTTCATTTGTACACAAAAACGCATGCAAAAAGCCATCCCTGCATAATTTCTCATGAAATGAAGCGAAAACTTATGTTTATAGTGTTTATCGATCTTTTTTAAAATAGTTGAACAGAAATATTAAAAAAACTGAATTTCATTTCATTTTTGTTTTAAGATATTTTAAACCACAGATTCTGTCAGATTTCGAGTCTGTTTTTTTTATTCTTTTTATTCCAAAAATATCAAATGTAAGATGGAGTCGAACAGAAATCCAAATAAATCATAGAAGAACAAATATTTCTTAGTACTTATTTCTCCTTCTAAGGCATAAATGTGATTATTTGAATATTGAGACATAGCTAGCACGAAGTTCCATGAGTAAGTGGACTACATAACATATACTGCTTGTCAAATAAGCATTCAATAGTGGTTTTCAAAAAGAGCTTTAGCCCGCTATTAAGACAGCTTCCACTTTTGTAACTTTCATCTTTTGACATTTGAAAAGACTGCAATTTTGCTCGAAAATTTTCCTGATCACAATTTGCCACATAGATTTTGTGATTTCACGCCTTCAGACTTTTTTTTGGTCCAATTGAAATATAATGTCTATACCAAAGCTCCACAATTTATTCAAGATTTAAAAAATGGATTTTGTAAAGTTTTAAATTACATACAGCAGCAAATGCGAATTTAACATTGAAAATTATTTAAAAAAATATATGGTGTTGTGGCAGTTGCCTTTTCCTCCTTCATTTTAAATATGAAATGAACACTTTCTGATTTATTTTTAAAAAATACTAAGTTTTTAATATCCAAGTGAAATTATTATTGGTGCTATTTTACAAAAAGCAAAAGTTTGTCATTGCATTAAAGTTATCAGCTCATGTGGACTGAAAATAAAAATAACCAAAAATATCTATTGATTTCTTTTAAAAAATTACAAAGTTTTGAATAACCAAGTGAAACACCTTAAGTATTTAATTATTTGTGCAATTTTCAAAAGGCAAAAGTTTGTCATTGCATTCAAATTATCGGCTCGTGTGGACTGAAAATAAAAATACCCAACCAAAATTTCATATACCCATTGTGAATGAAGGAATTTTAATTTTTTGACACTGACATTTGTCAAACATTCATAAAAAAGTCCCATTCACAGCAACAGACAGACAGTCGACAGAAGAATCGAAAACGAAAGACAAAAAGAAAATTAGCAAAAACGTCTACGAACGAAAACGGATTTAAAGAATTTACGCCAGATAGTTTTTCAATTTTGTCCTATTAAATAACCAATTGTTAAACTAAAAACTACAATTAAACAATCTCAAAAGCATCAAAAATACAATAGAAAATCCATCCAATTGAAAAGAATAAAAACAAAAACTCAATTCAACTATCAACAAGTGGTTTGCTATTGGAATTGGAATAAAAGTTGCTGCGCCGCGGCCGTTCTCATAGCAGCGTTTAGTGTTCAGTCAGTGTTGAGTTGAGCATTGTTTTACCTTGTGTATTATAATCGTCGCATGACGTAAACCGGGGGCAAGGTAATAATATTTTTGTTTAATAATTTATAAGTATATACACAACACACGTCTTATCCAATGTTCAGTAAACTCGGTGTGATTATTCTTAAAAAAGAAAATGACCACAAACAAAATAAAATCGATTGAATCATCTTTCGATGAGATGTAATATTTTTTTCTTTTTTCGAACGAAAACATCTTCTTTGGAGTACTTGTTCTAATTGATTGCTCGATGTACAAAAGAATGAAAAGAATGGGCGTGGGGCGTTTTACAAATGTAAACAAAAACCCGTTTCCCCATTTTCTACACATTACATCGTTTTGTATTTCCTTTCCCTTGCTGCTTCTTCCTGTTTCCCTCATCCGATCCCGCGCGTTGTTCCTGATGTCAAGTCAAACAAGCAATGCGCACAGCAAAGCACACCGTTCACACCATACTCATCATCATCATCATCCTCATCATTGTGGTATACTAGTCCCAGTTAAAAGCATCTGGAGTTTGGGTGCTTACAATGCACCCTCATGTGCACTGCGTCCGTCATCGACGTGTACTATATCTACTCTGTGTTGCATTTCCATCTAAAGAACTCCCTTTTTTTGTTAATTTGGCAAAGATCATAAATAAAATCTCCTCTCCCTGTCCTTGTTGACTTAATCGAAAGTGTAAATAATGAAAAACTTTAATTTTAGAATGTCCAAACACGAAAAGAATAAGTCTGGCGGCCTGCTCGAGAGCTGGTTCGGCCGACCCAAGACAAAGGGCAGCAGCTATAGCACACCTTCGGGACGGCCAACTTCCACAGATGGCGATGCTCCCGAATTGCAGGACCTGGAAAAGATGATTCGCAGTATGAGTGAGTCTGAGGTTGAAACAAAGTTCATGGAAATTCTCGAAGATATGAACATACCCAAGGACAAGCGGGAACCGCTACTGTCGAAGCCCATCCTTGACCGGAGAAAAATGATTTTCATGCATTTAAAAGGTGAGCTCATAATAATATATTTCATCGAGTTTGTACATTTTTTTGATGATAAGGTGTTCATTAAAAAATCACGTCGTTCGTCGTCTTTGAAATTCTCTAATAAGCTATGAATCACACATATCAATGTTATTTTCCTCAATCATGTTGTTTTTTTTTTTTTGGCTCTTGATTTTGTTTATTATTACTGTTGCATTTTAATATTTTTGCGTACAAGTGTTTGGAATTTATTTATAGAGACTTTGTGAGGAAAGTGTGACATTTACTTCCACTCCCACGATCGATGCTTATTTTGGGGTTTTTATTTTAGTTCTTATCCATTTCCAGATGTTGGGTGATATACATATGCGAATTATGGTGCACATGTAATGAGTTAGCGATTAAGCGATTAATGTTTCTTTTTACTTTCATAATATATCAGTTGAGACGTTTTAAACTACACATTGTTTAATTCTCATTTCTGTTTTGTTTATCTTGAGAATGATGATAACTTGAAATGTTATAATTGCGGTTTAGATTTCTTGTTTAACAAATAGAAACACAAAAATGTAATCTAGAACATTGCGTTTTAACTTTATATTTTAAACTAGAGAAAAGATAAAAAATTTTAAGCACAGAGTAAGCTGGAAAAATATCGTAATGAACCAGAAAAAAAGATCGCTGTTCTTTTTTTTTATAAATTCCTTTAAATTTTATAAATGAATCACTGCAATGGTCTTAGGTTCCCGTTATCGAAGCGCACTTTTGGCCAATCGAAAATGTCATAATATTAAGAGAGGTTAAAAGGTACAAATTCTCTTCTAAACTCTTAAATTTTAAGAAAAGATTCGTGAAATAAGTGAGTTCAAAAATGTACGCTTTAAGTTCAACGTTCAATTCGCTATTGATATTCATCTCAAGAGCCATATTTGAGAACTTACTTAAGATGGCTGCGCTATAATCCTGTGTTAACTAGGGCCTCAACCAACAAAGTTCTCTGTCTAGCTCGGTCCCTAGCTTAAAGTTTCCAGTTTCGTAATCCAAGTTGGGTGAAGCCACTTTCCACTTGTGCGCGGCACCTGATCAGCGGCCTTCCAATTCTTCGCTGGTCCTGTTGGCGAGAATTCGAAGACTTTCTGGGCTGGAGCAATGGTTTTCATTAGCTCTCTTATCTTTCTGGATAATTCATAGTTGCTTTATAGTCAGTACAGCTTGTCGTTCCATCTTCTGCTCTACTAATCATCTATGACTCATAGAGCCTACCAATCGTTGGTATATTTCAGGTGGGATTGAATACCAAATTTCATGAACAAACTTCCACAAATCCGATTTGTTTGATGAATGCCGCTCGCTTACTTCAATTTTGAGGTAGTTCCACAAGTTTTCAATGGGATTCAAATCAATTTCATTTTCTTCAAACCACCTTTTTGTTACTTGTGCTGAGTGCTTGGGGTCGTTATCCTGTTGGAATCGTCACTTTAAGGGCATATTATCTTTTGCCCATGGTAGAATTGTGTCTCTCAAAATACCGACATAAGTTTCCTTGGTCATTGTTCCATTAATAAGGAATACTGGACCTACTCCCCACCAAGAAAAACAACCCCATATCATCAGAATTCCACCTCCATGTTTCACAGTCGGCTTGATGTATCGTGGATTGTACGCTTCACCTTTTGGACGACGAACAAAATGTTTTTCATCCATTCCAAATAGGTTGATTTTTATTTCGTCACTCCACTACACATTTCGCCATTGTTGTACCTCTTTCAATGCATCATAGGGCATGTGAAACATTTTGGCAAAAGCCAGGGGCTTCTCTATGTGACCTGGTTTTAATAAAGGAACCTTTCTTAGTGATCGAGCTGGTAACTTTGCCTCAAGCAAAACTCTCCGGATTCTGCTGGAACTTACTGCCACAGCATTCTCATGTGGTAGGTCACGTGACGACATAAAATGATTTTCCTTAGCTTTTCTCACCAAGACCTTTTCGTCTTTTTCTGACAATTTTGATGAGCGACCTCTAGTTTCAAAAGTTTTTCTTGGTTTTAACGCTTGAAAAACCATTGTAGAGGAGCATTTGAGTATTCTGGAAATACTCCGAATTAACTCACCCTGCTCACGCAACACCAAAATTGCTTGGCCCTAAGATTCCGAGCAATCCTTATTTTTTCCTATAACGGTCTTTAATAAAATACAATTATTTTAGTCATAAGAAATTAAATAATAGAACTTTATTATTTACCTATTTTTTTCCTGTGAAGTCTTAATTGCAAAACTTTTAAATTTTTGTCTTGATTGTTCTTATTTTTTGGCCAGACAGAACAGACAATGAACAAATGAATTGCAACTGAACGCATTGTTCTTTGTTTTAATTATAACAAAATAAATATAACTAAAGAGAACAGTTGTTGTTTACTTCTCTAAAATGAAAGCTTTACTTTTTGTTGTTTTATTCAAACGTTGTAACTGTTCTTATTATTTTGGCCATAGCTGTAGCTACACTTTGGTTGCTCTAAAGAGGGACAAGAGATACAACAAGATCTAATTTTAAAGCAACGTTTTTAATAGTCTTTACTAAAACTTTTCTAAGCATGATCAATTTTAGGGCTTTTTTTCTGATTTGAAAATTGCAATGGGAACTCAGTGCCCAGTACACGGGTCTGGAGTCTGGTGTAATTCCTTCTATATTTCATCAATGAAGATATATTTATGGAATTCATAAAGTTTTCATCATCCATCCAATTTTTGAAAATTTTAAAATTTCATCGACATTCTTTGTTTGATCATGCTTTTAATAATCAAAGCTTAATTTTATGTCTGATTTTGTGGTATTAACGACAAGTTTTGAGATATGACTTCATTTGAAATCGAATGAGTACAAAAGAAGAAAAAAACACATCGTGATCTCACCTCCACACTTGTTTTATATCCATATATGTCGTGGCTCAAAAGTTGTCATGATTTCATTCTCTGATAGTTACATGAATAAATAAATAAATATATAGATAGATTCTGAAGTATTGATTAAGTACTTAAGGCATTTTATGTGTCTGTGGTCAATAATAACATAAAATAAATTTATTACCGCTACAAACTCAACCTTTTCTGTATGCGAGCAATTGTTTTTATGGAGAATCCAAATGACTTATTTTGGGAATCACTTTTTCATGAAAAGAATTAATCTTGCAGGTTTTGTTTTGTACATGAATGGACGAGGAATAACTACTTGTACACCTTTCAGAACTTACAGACAGCACTAGTCTAAAAACCCAGGAATCTAATAGCCCTTTTCTGCTATTCACGTGGATCGTATATTTGATTCACCCATTCGATTCCCCTTCACACTGCCTTTGCATTCTGCTATCCATCGGTTGAACTACATTAGCCCAAACCAATTTGACATTCAAATAAACAGCTGTTCGTGTAAAAATCTTGGGAATGTTGGATAAATTGTTTTGATTCATACAAAAATTAAGTTTAATCAATCCACCTAAACAGACAAATTTGTGTAATTTTGGAGGAATAAGAGAATCCTCAAACAGAGATCTTCGGAGAAATGTTTAAAAGTGTCTTCCTTCCCATAAAAAAGTTAATATTCTTTTATTTATAAAACAAATATTAACGTGAATAGAATAATACCTCGCAGTATTACCGACGTTACCGACATACACAGATTTACTTTGAATGAATAGCAGAATTAGTGTAAATTTAAGTAATATTCCCCCCGATGAATAGCAGAAAAGACCTGTAATTCTCCTATCCAGCTCGAAGGATCCAGTGAAGAGTATTTTAGTACTTAGACCAATAGCCCTATTGTGGCTATCATGGCTATCAACTATCAGCTAGATACTTGATACATAACAATATTTTTGATGCACTAGTATTATGGCTATCAACTATCAACTTTGTTGATGAACTGCGAATTTTATCATTATTGTGAATGATTTTTCGACACACTTTTTTATTATGGATATCAAAAAAATAGATACACATCAATTTTCATGTCAACCACAAATTCTTGGTTGATTCGTCTCAAATACTTTTTAATTTAGAAAAATAATTTAAAAGGTACGTTTTTTTTATTCTCTTCGACGGAATTGTTTTTTGAAGGGAGTTATGATGAAGTTAACGCAAATCAGCAACTCAAAATACGCAGAGCATTACGTGATTCTTCGAACCCAATAGATTTGGACGAACATGAAACTTCATTGCAGATTTATTCAAAACTTCAGGCTTTCCTCATCAGTCAAATTTGGTAATTCCAACCCAAATTCAACACCCGGGTGATCGACACAGGCATTAAAATGCATTAGACGACTGACTGCTTATTCCTAATCAGTCAATCGGATTGTGTTTGTAGGTCCTCCGCGAGTTGCAATTGTTTCTAATTTATTTTTTTGTAATTTATTTTTAAATTTGTGTTTTTTGATTAATCCATATCTATTGAAATAAAAAATAACAAATTGAATGTACTTCAGCAAATTAATCTCACTCTTTGCCACTTGGTTGAGTCGCGTTGTGGAGGCCCCGAGTTATTCAACTCCACTGCGATAGCTTCCCACTTTTTTTGCTTGGTCCACTTTGGACAACATACCCCTTGCCCCTTCAGGATTTTTCTCCATTAACTCTACTATTCTTTCCAATTGCTTTCAGTTACTTACTATTCTGTTCCTAAATAAAATATATTTTTTAATAAATGACTCCTTTTTTATTAGAAAAACTTACATTTTCGCAAAACAATTTTAACTCCAGACACAACAAAATTAAAAAAAAAAATATTTGAAACGTCAAACCAAATCAAAAATACTAATTCTCAATAAACTATTTACAATCGGTTCAAAAATTAAAAGTTAATACTCATAATCTTTATAGTCTTACTACTCTTACAGACTACAGAAACAAGGTTTTTAACTTTAGTAATAAAGAAGTGAAATATAAATAAATGTATCTAATTAAGTAAGGCTAAAACTTGAACCACCAGTGTAGGAGATAAGCAATAAATATTTTTTAAAAGATTCTCTACTTCGGTAGGAAAAGAAGTCAACACGATTAAAAATGATATTAGATTCTCTAATGCATAGAGTTAGAGGCTCATTGAAACCATAGTTTACTCTATGATAGGATTCATGAAATAGAGTGCAAAGATCGCGTTTGCCTATACGGGCACATATACATCGACTAAGGCCAAAAGTAAAAGGCAGTTTATATGAGAAGCAATAATACCAATTAAGACCACTGAAAAATACCGACGGCGAATATCAAGTGGTGTTAGACCAAGCAGTTTACATCTGGTTTCAAAAGGAGGCATTTCAATGTTCCAATTTAGTCGGTGAACTACAATTCGCGAAAATTTTGTCTGAATCCTTTCAATCCTTAAACAGTAAGTTTTATAGAAAGGATTCCAAATAACTGAGCAGTATTCTAGGGAAGATCTCACATAAGCATAAAATAATGACCGAAGGGTAAATGGATCTTTAAACTCTTTTGAGTTGCGAACCACAAACACTAGCATAATATTTACTTTAGCAACCACAAAATCAATGTGGGAAATGAAGTTTAGTTTGTAATCAAATATTACACCTATGTCTTTCTTTTCTCTAAGCTTAGTAAATGGTGTTTTATTTATTTCATAATCTAAACAAACAGGAGTAAGACTACGAGAGAAAGATAAAAATTGGCATTTAGAAACATTTAAGAAAAGCTGGTTAGCAGTGCACCATACAGATAAGCGCTGAAGGTCACTTTGGAGTAACAGGCAATAGCCCAACGATTTAATATAGCGGAAAATTTTGATATCATCCGCAACCATTAGGCAGAGATAATTGTTGATAACCGCCGGTATGTCATTGATTAATATCAGGAATAGAGGGGGTCCAAAGTGAATTCCTTGAGGAACACCAGAGGTTACATGAATTACTTCAGAAAATAAATCATTAACGCGGACAAACTGTGTTCTACCTATGAGATAGGACGCAAACCATTTTAATCTATTCGAATGAAACCCGATAGATTTTATCTTTTTTAATAATATAAAATGGTTGACCCTATCGAATGCCTTTGAAAAGTCCGTAAAGACTACATCAGTTTGAAAACCATTTTCACGATTTCTAGTGATTTGGTTACAAAAAATAACTAGGTTTGCTGTAGTGGATTTTCCAGTTATAAATCCATGCGTAGATGGCGCAATCGTTTCTTTAAGAATAAAGGTTAGTTTTTCATAAACTATTTTCTCGACAATTTTGGGAATCGTAGACAATTTACTTATAGGACGGTAATTAGAAATATCCTGTTTAGATCCAGATTTTATGGATAGGAATAATATAGGAAATTTTCTAATCGTCAAGAAATAGGCCCTTTTCGAGAGAAACATTGAACAGTAGAGTTAATGGCCCTGAAAGAGCAACAGCACAATTTTTCAATACAATTAGTGGAATGCCATCAGGTCCCGGTTGACTGTATATCTAATTCTTAAAAGGATTTCTCAGCATATGTAGGTATAAAAAATTATAAGGCTGTACAGAGGGCGCTTGTTTATAAAAAAAAAAACAAGTCTTTCTTATCCGGGCGCTTTGATTGCAAAGTCTTGTTATTTAAGCTTTTTCTTTAAATTTGATTTTTATTAAATTTCTTTCTGTTCTAAAGTTCTTCTCGAATATAAAATTTTGTATCATGATACTTTTTGGAAGGTTCTTACTTACTTAAGAACCCTTAGGTGCTATTCCAAAATACGTTGACGCCTGTGATCGCTATAGAAATACATTAAACATATTCGTTGACTTGCTATTAAATTCTGCAGTGTCAATACCCGTGTTTTGTTGGAAAATCTCTCAATATACTATAATACGATAAAAGTTTAAGTAGAATTTTACTACTGATGGGTTTTTGACATTTATACGAGTCTCGAATGGATCTTATGTGATTTCGTTCTGAAATGTTGGTACGATTGAAATTGCATTCGTATCTCGACGGCCGTGTTCGTTGAGTAGTTGTGCATTTGGAATCATGTGTTTTTTATTGGCGAAAAAAAATAAATCTGTTACTGTTGATAATATTTAGTTTTGTTAATGAAAATGGACTAACTGGGCTTATTTTGCAAGATAAAACAGTAGAAAAGATAATTAAGTTTTGGTATGCTTCTACCAAAGATTTATCTCAGTTAAGATTGAATAAATCTTTTTGGTGTTTCAACCACACAAGAAGATTTAAAAATGATTAAGTTTAACAGCACTTTCTAAAATGCAAATAGTGTTTCGATGATTCTTATAAATTACAAGTGAGATAGTTTGATTCGTGTTAAACAATTAAGAACTCAATACTTCAGCATCATATATTTAAGAATATGCTACCTACTCCATGTGCATTTTTTTTAGTTATTTGTTATTACAAAAACATGCAAATAAACAGACCATAATGCATTATCTTTAGCTCATTTCATCATAATGAATTGAGGTGAGCTTCAAGCTCGCTTCAACACCACATGTTAAGGGCCTTGCACATGAGAACGAACAACGAGTGAACAAATACACAGCAACGAATAAATTGTTAGCGCTCAACTTAACCTCACAATTAACCACTCTTGTTTTGTTTGTTGGAAAGGGTAATTATAAATTGACAATTCGTCGCTTTCTGCGAATAGAAATAAAGCTCATGTGAAAAAAAAATTCAAAATATGCGACAATCCACAGTTCCCAGTTTGTAGCTCATGTGCAAGAAGCTTTAATGAAGTAGTCAACGAACAAACCCCCTTCTTGAAGTTTTTATTTTATGTCAAAGCTGCAATTGTTAAATGAACTTTTTTTTTATAGAATCTCAATTTCCAGATGTTTTCTTATTATTTCTAATTGAAAATTGTCCATTTTATTAGTTTAACTTAGTTTTTCTTTGCTAAGTTAATTTTAACTTTTGATTTTCACACAACTTTCTTCTATTTATGTGTTTTTTTTTTAATTATTATTCTGACAGATCTTCTTTTAGTTGTACCAATTTTTAAATACAAACATTTGGCTATTGCCGATGCGTTTACTTGGGAATTTTCTACTATACTATTTATAGAATGCAGGTTCGTAAGGTTAATATCCGTACGGTTTTTATCCGTAAGCCATTAATAGTAAACTAAATAAATTAACTAAAGCTTTTACACTGGACGGAGACGGGTTTTTTTCCGTAATTTAAAACAACCGTCTCAAAGACTGAAATATACGGCGACCGTGCCGTTGCCTTCTTTCAGTGGCTTACGTGACTTCGCGAACGCATTCACAAAAAACGATTTTTATTCGTCTGCCGTCCGTTTTTGTGGTCACTTGTTCTAAAGAATTTTAATATTATATATTATTAAACGTAGACGATTCACAGGAGAAATACGTTATGTGTGAAAACAAAGTCCGTACGGAAAAAACTGTCTCGTGTGAAATAGGACATAACCCAAAAACGAGTCATCATGTCCCAATGGCATTGACTCACACATTACACGTTCACAAAATAGGGTCAACGCTTTGACTCAAAAATGTGTGTCAAGGCGAGCGTCATTGTACTCATCAACCAAAAAAAAAATACTGGTTGACGATCACACGGCGTGACACCCTTGGAATAGATTGTGACATCATTTTTACGTAAGAGAGTGAACGCGTTGACCTTCTTAAGATTTTGAAATTATTAATTCATTACTAGGATCTACATTTAATAAATAAGATTGAACTTTTGGTTTCCAGTCCCTAGTGCCTTTGGCTGCAAACCATACAATGATGTCTTAGGTCAGTAACTTCTCAAAATAACCACAAATTGGGTAATTCTAAAACTAGTAGGTCAGATGGAACATTGAAACTTAATTATTCCCATAACCAAAATGGTCACTGCAAAGGTAATTAAAAACATGCAAAACCTAACAATTGCAACAATTAGGTGGCGATATTTGAACTTCATACAGAGTTAGCTGATGTGTTAGACGAACTGGAAATTTCAGGTCAAATTCAAAATGCTGTACCACTGCAAAAGACCGAAACTTTCGTAGTGATAAGTTTTTTTTAAAATTTGTTTACATTGAGTTTAAATTCAATTTTATTTTGCATTGTTCACAAGTTTTGAAGGCAAACGTAAAGGTGCCAATTAAGCTTAAATTGCATTTACAACAATATTTCATCTCTCATCAAATTTGTACGAGTAAATATCATTTATATATGTTTTATCTAGCAGCAAACTTATATCAATGCATTTCAAAAGAAAATGATGCTATTTATAAAGTTTTCGATTTTGTTGTTTATAAAATTAGATAATCCACTTGTGAAGTTCAACGTCAATGCTATTCCAAATTGGTTTGTATACGAATACGAATGACTTTCACATTTACATACCATCTCGTTATAACAATTCTTCCTCTGACAATTTATTTTATTTTCATAAATAAAGCTTAAAATGATTAATTTTATTTTGTATTAATTTTTCTTTAAACTTTAAAATCCCGCCACTTTATTTCTCAATTTCGACGTACCTAATGTGTTCTATTGTTTTGTTTTTGGAAGAAACTTAGCAATAGACATCTTAACCCAACGATTTTTTTAAGATTCATTCATAAATAAGGCATCTTTCATTCTTTCCAAATGGGCCGCTACCTAATCTATCAAACATCTGAGTAGCCGTTGTTGTTTAGACGGATAGTAAAATAAAAAATTTCGTGAACGAGAGGATTAATTTAAAAAAAAAATACACTGGACAACACAGAAACAATGAGTAGTGTAGACATAGAATAAGGTTCCAGAGTCTTAAAAATTGTATTTACTTTTGTTTCTACCGATGGACAAACTTTATCATCAATTTACTTTTCTAAACTGAACTATTTTTCTATTTTTATTAATTTAACTTTTTTCTTTTTAAGGAAAAAACTCACTCGAACATCGCTCCAACTCGCGTTTTGAAAAACCCAACGATTACATTGAATATCTTCAAAATGGAGAACACGCCGAACACAAAATCTATCAGTGTGTGGAGAGTTTACGTGTGGCTCTAACAAGTAATCCCATCAGTTGGATCAAGGAATTCGGTGAGAATGGCATTGATGAAATCGTAAATCTTCTGCGTCGTTGTAAAAAAGAACGAAATTTCGATCGAATCGAATTTGAATGCATTCGCTGCCTGAAGGCGTTCATGAACAACACATGGGGCTTAAATCTTGTCCTCACACCCGAACAGCATACGGTTGTTCTGCTTCTAGCCCAGAGTCTAGATCCACGCAAACCGAATACCATGTGCGAAGCGATTAAACTTTTAGCCAGTTTTTGTCTCGTCTCCGAGCGAAATGGCTATGAAAAAGTACTACGTGCCATAACCTCTGCCGCTTCGACTACATACAAGAGCAGTGAACGCTTTCGACCGATAGTCGATGGGTTGTTTGTTCAGGAGAAGAACGATACAAAGCGTGATTTGGCATGTCATAGTTTGATATTCATTAACACTCTGACCAACACACCCAGCGACATGAACTTCCGTCTTCATTTGCGATGTGAGATCATGCGAATGGGACTCTATGACAAATTAAATGAATTCACTGAAATCGTCAATACGAGCAACAACGACGATTTGAAGAAGCACTACAAGATTTTCAACGAGATCCGTGAGGATGACTTCGAGGAGTTTATTCAGCGGTTCGACAATGTACGCTTTGATATGGACGACGTGAACGACTGTTTCGATGTACTTAAGAATCTGGTGGTAGACACATCCTCGGAGCAATACTTTTTATCGATTCTGCAGCATTTGCTGTTTATTCGGGATGATTTTTATTTCCGGCCTGCCTACTATCAGCTCATCGAGGAGTGCACATCACAGATCGTCTTTCACAAGGGCTATTGTGATCCGAACTTTGACAATCGCAATTTCAACATAGACACTTCGCTGCTACTGGACGATATTGTGGAGAAGGCCAAAGCGAAGGAAACAAAGCAAACAGAGGAATATGAGAAGAAGATCGAGGAGCTTGAGAGCGCTAAGCAGGAGGCTGAGGCCAAAGCAGCGCATTTGGAGGAGAAGATTAAGCTTATGGAAGCTACAGGTGTGGTTGCGGCCTCGCCAGGCAAGTTGCCAAAAGTTAACATACCGATGCCGCCTCCTATGCCAGGTGGGGGTCCACCGCCACCGCCGCCTATGCCTGGCGCAGCACGAGGAGGACCGCCACCACCTCCGCCGCCTCCAATGCCTGGAATGGGTGGTGGACCAAGACCGCCACCACCTCCACCGATGCCAGGAATGGGTGGGCCGCCACCACCTCCAATGCCGGGCATGATGGGTGGTCCTCGAGGTCCTCCGCCTCCACCATTCATGATGGCAGCCTCAAACGCACTTCCATTTGGCTTGAAGCCCAAGAAGAAGTGGGAGATCAAAAATCCAATGAAACGTGCCAATTGGAAGGCAATTGTTCCACAGAAAATGTCCGAGAGAGCCTTCTGGGTGAAATGTCAAGAGGATACGTTAGCTTCGGATGATTTCCTCACGGAACTCTCAGTGAAGTTCTCCTCGAAGCCGGTGAAGAAAGACAACAAGGATGCCGTGGACAAGCCGACAACGCTCACCAAGAAGAACATCGATCTGAAAGTCTTAGACGGCAAAGCTGCTCAGAATATTGCCATCCTTCTGGGCGGTTCCTTGAAGCACTTGTCCTATGAGCAGATCAAAATCTGTCTTCTGCGTTGCGATACAGACATTTTGTCATCGAATATTCTCCAGCAACTGATTCAGTATATGCCTCCGCCCGAGCAGCTGAAGCGATTGCAAGAAATCAAAGGCAAGGGTGAACCCTTATCGGGAGTGGAACAGTTTGCTGCGACAATTGGCGAGGTGAAACGCCTTGGTCCCCGATTGCACAGCTTGAACTTCAAGCTTACCTACACTGACATGATATCGGACATCAAGCCGGACATTGTCGCGGGAACGGCGGCGTGTGACGAGGTGCGGACGAGCAAGAAATTTGCGAAAATTCTCGAACTTATCCTGTTGCTGGGTAATTACATGAATTCTGGAACAAAGAACGAGCAAGCGTTCGGTTTTGAATTTTCCTATCTGACGAAGTTATCCAATACCAAGGATGCGGACAACAAACAGACTCTATTGCACTACCTCGCTTCGATAGTGGAGACCAAGTTCCCCGACGCTCTGACATTTTACAACGATCTGTCGCATGTTGACAAGGCATCGAGGGTAAATCTTGACAATATTCAGAAAGCTATGCGACAAATGAATGCTGCCGTTAAGAATCTAGAAGCTGACCTTAACAATAACAAAGTTCCACAATGCGATGATGATAAATTCGCAGAGGTCATGGGCAAATTCGCCAGCGATTGTCGGCAGCAAGTGGATGTTCTGGGCAAGATGCAAGTTCAAATGGAGAAACTATTCAAAGAACTGGGCGAGTATTATGCGTTTGATCCCAACAAATACACAATGGAAGAATTCTTCAGTGACATCAAGACGTTCAAGGACGCCTTCATACAAGCGCATCAAGATAACGTGCGAATTAGAGAGGACGAGGAGAAAAAACGTCGCATGGCTGAAGCTCGGGAAAATGCACAGCGGGATCTGCTCGAGAGACAGCAACGCAAGCTGGCTCTGGTCGATATGGATGCTGCACAAACTCAAGAAGGTGTTATGGACAGCCTATTGGAAGCTCTGCAGACCGGCTCAGCATTTGGTAATCGCGATCAGCGACAAAAGAGAAGACAAAGGCCTGCTGCGGGCGCCGAACGAAGAGCTCAACTAAGTAGAAGTCGATCACGAACGAGGATGGTTCCAGGAGCTCTTAGTGCCAGAGAAATGATATCCAATGAAGCTTTGCTTGGTTCAGCCTAAACAAACTAAGACATGAAATTATGTAGGAAACAAAAAACATGTACATATATAATGATATATCTGATATTCACAGAATATGATACTATTTTTTATACAAATTATGAAAATCATAACAAAAAAAAAACAACATTCAACAAAGTGGGGAGAGAAAAGTTCTGTCTGAACGAAGATAGGTGTACTCTTTTAAATAGTACACCTACAAGTTTATTTTTTATTTCCCAAACTCACGCAAACCGAACCTGAATTATATATCAGCTCCATATCCCGCCCTTGACGATAGAGAGGACGTACACCATCGAACACGAAAGAATGTGCACCAGCTATTATCGTATTTTTTTTTTGTTTTTCTTTTTTACTTTTTGAATAATATTTTGTTCAATAAGCTCAATAATTATTTCTTGTGTAAATACGAATTTCTTTTTAAGATCAAACAAAAAAAAAAACAAAACGAAAATCAATCAAAACCGAAATATAAAAAGAGGAAAAAGAAGAAGAAGAAAAAAAATAACAAAATAAAATATTTTTTTATATTGTTTTTAAGTTTGAATTAAGAAAAAGGAATAAAATTCCAAGTAAAAACATTAAATAAAATTGTTTTTTCTTTGTGGTAGCTTTCCGACTTGTGTAATCGGAGGAAATTTAGAAGAATTTGGAGTTTTAGAGATGTTAAATCGATTTACGTAGCGATCGCATGGTAAAAGTACAAAAATTCAGCCATTTACACCCACCGACAAAAAAAAACCATCGCACTGCTATATTTTTAAATTTATGAGTTTTAACGGTAAAATTTTACTGTTTCTTCTATTTTTGTTCTTCTTTTACTATTATGTCATCTATTTTGACAAATGAGCAGTCAACAGTGTGAAGTGCGCATGTAAAAAACAAGCTTCAACATAAAAAATCGTAATTTTGTCTGTTTCCTTTATTTGACTATGGTTTTTTGAAAATCTTTCCAAAACGGAAATAGCACGTCGGGTTGGTACCATTGAATGGACTGTAGGTAATGTCCTTAAAAACTACCAGTCGAATGGTTCCTTTTCGTGAAAAATTGGAAGTGGTAGACCTTAATCAACGAATAAAAGAGAAGATCGTCTTATTCACCGCCTATCAATCAGTAATTGATTTAACCTGGGGACAGGAGTTTTCAGTCTCAAACTGGAAAACAAATAAGTGGCAGAACCACACAAAGGCTGCTGAATATAATAAAAAGCCTTTGCTTACTGGCAGAATGAAGAAGCAAAGGTTGGAATGGGCTAAGTCACACAAAAGTTGGATTGGAAATGATTGGGGAGAAGCTATTTTTTCGGATGAATCCAAATTTAATTTTGTTCGGACCCGACGGTAATGCGATAGTCCGCCGCAAAAAAGAGAAAGGAATTCAGATCAATGTGTTTAACCTACTGTGAAACATTCTTCTTATGGTATGGGGAGCAATTACAATGTTTGGTGTTGGGGCTATTATTACGCTGACATCATCAATGAACCACCATTGTGGTTTGATCTTTCCTCTAATGTGTATAAGTGGACAAGCAATTTCTAGCGATCTGTTCATAGCTGAGGTATGGTCATTGACTTTGTTGTCAAGTTCATAAGCGTTAGAGGAAGGACTAGTAAACTCCGTATTGAGTTTCTGTATGAAGCCCAGTCAATTTTCCAATAGTTTCGAAAAGTCAATGGACTCGGGTTATCATCCACATTTATATTGAACTGGATATATCTATGATAAGAGAACGAGTATTTTTTGGATACTTTCCAGTCCAAGATCATATAGTGTATAGTAACTGAGACAAGAGTTACATATGTCTAAGACTTCTTGTCGAGTTTTAGTTATGAAGGTTGCTTCATTTCCAATATTACTTACCAAGAGGTTAGTACCAAGCATATAATCAAAAAGAGACTCACCTCTATCCTTGATATTCGTACTACCCCATACAGTATGATGAGTGCTAACATCGCTCCCAATAATTAAGCCGATCCTTTGCCTTTCCGCTTCAGCGACGAGTTTCTCCAGGGTTTTTCCAGGGAGAGAACCAACGTGAATGGCCAAGATACGCCGAGACTAGACAGAAACTTCCTTTGGTTGTTTCCCAGCCTAGCTAGGGTGGTATCTTTGTCACTGAAATGATGGAATAAATACATTAATGCTACGTTTCACTAGTATGCAAGTTCACCTTTATCTGTCACACACAGTGTGTAGTACCCAGGAGTCCGGATTCCTCAAACAACGGCTCCCACAATGCATGGCTCTTGGATCAGGACAATGTCTTCCCCGTTTCTTTCTAGAAGGAGAAGAACTGAGGCCGAGGCCTTTATGGAGTGTTAAAGATTAATCTGTACTAACTGCAGCATTTTGGCTACAATTAGGTAGATCAACCTCCACCACGGTTTTGTTCTGATCCTCTGAGTCTGAGGATGCACCCAAGAGAGAAGACTGACGTCCCAGGCCCACTAACCGCTAGTTTACCTTCGGTTGTTGTTGGAGGCTCGCTATCCGCGTTAACCTCATCTTTTTTATAGATTCGAATTTTAATGGATTCGAAGCCATAGTTTATAGAGCCCTCGTTTAAGGCTCGAGGAGCCAAGAATTCTTTATTGAGTACCACAATGGCACTCCTATAAACACACCCTTCACTTTCTCTAGCTTGTCTATCTTTCAGTTATGCGTCGGAAGGGACGCGTCACAAACTCTGATCATCACGAGAATGTCAATACCAGCAGGTTCGATTGGAATCCAAATGCGGGCTCTAGGTCTGCTAGGAATGTCTTCCATAGCGACAGCCTCGAGCTTCGCACCTGACCAAACTTCACCTAACCGGCTGACAGCGAGCTTGACCTCTGGTCGAAAACAATCCATGAGTTTGACATGGTCTTGATGCCAACCTCCATCGCTTATGGAAGGAAATGGTCCTCGAAACTCTCTCAAAATGCTTAAACAGCCACCCGAGGGCTTAACCTTAACCAACTTCGTCCTTCGCGACGTCACTGAAACTGGCTTGTTTGAGGGGAGTGCTGGTGTTGTGCATCCGGGGCCGTTTTGGTGTCGGTACGGCCCCCTCAAGAGACCTTTCAAGTTTGGACGTAGAGCCCTTATTGGTCTTTGCTGCAGCAAGTACGCTTTTAGCCCATTCGACGCTAGAGGTTTGCTGCGATTTTCTTTCAGCCCCCGATGATGCACAAGAGGCCTTTAGGATTTTCGCCGCTTGTCGCCTTTGTCTATATAGGATTTTTGGGAGTAGTGGTAGGGCCATTTTTCACAACCCTGCCACTAGTGAAATTAGGTATCGCTACCTTCATACCTTGGTCCCACGAGATGCGAAGAAAAAAGGTCCATCTGCACAGAGATTCGCATGTACAGATAAGGCTATAGTTAATCCGAAGGTCGCCAGGTATCCGGATGCTCCATTAGAGACTGGGCTATTTTTGAATTGGGCTCCCAGCCAGGCTGATCATGGGCACGGGTCGTTTAACACCTTAGACCCAGCTCAGTTTTAGGAACTAAAATATTGTGTAAACAGGCACAACTGATTTTTTCAAAACTTTGAAATATGACTAATTTTCGTTGGTTTCTTATTATTTAAAAGACAAATACAAATTAAAAAGAAAAGAACCGTAACTTTTATTGAAAATATACGGATTGAGAAAATAAATTAAACAATATGAAATATATGCAAGGAATACTGAAAATAGACGATATTTTATTCAGAAGATCTACTGCGAGAGTTTTTTGTCGCAAGGTGTAACTTCTAATAGTGTTGCCGTGTTGGTTTATCAACAACTTTTCTTACTAATTATTATTAGGTAAGTTTCCGAGTTAAAATCGACTTTGTTATTTTAATCATTCAAAAGTTTTCCACTCGTTTGAAAAATGTCAGTACAAAGCGTTTTTGGAATGGATTCAAAAAGTGTTCTGAACATTTAACTAAATCTAAGTTAAAAGAATATAGAAAAATAGATATTGTTCATTATAAACGTCCTTATTTAACTTGATACACGTTATATTTGAGCATTTACTCTAATATTTACATATCTGCCTTGACTATCTCGATCTAATCAACACCATTTAAATAAATACACTTTTTGACAAAGCTTTCAATAAACTTTATAACCTTATGATGATATGAAATAAAATAAATTGTCTAAGCACTCTTCAAACAAACAGAATTAAAAAAATAAAGATAGACGAGAGTGTAAACTCATTATTGGTGATGTCTGCGGAATTGTATAAAACTTGTAAAGAAAACTCCTTAAGCGCCAAATCATGCTTTGATATTTGTGTTAACAAACTGTTATGACAATAGAACAAATTAAATGAATTTTATATGACTTTTAAGTCGTAATCACAAAATAAAACAAAAAAAAGCTTTACAATGGTTATAAAATTAAACAAAAAAACATTTATAGGTACATACAAAAATATGTATATTTGTATGTATTTATGAACTTATGTATTTATGTATACATATATGAATCGTGTAGTTCATTTACGTTTTGCATTTTTAGAATGCATTATTATTTGAAAAGACCGCCAAAATTCAAACAACGGTTTACGGAAAGTAAAGGAATAAGTACATAGTACTTACATACTAATTATTTATTTTCCTTAAAGTGGACTAAAGTAGAGATGGTCAAATGGTAGACATGTGCATTCAAGAGAACACAAGCGTCCACAGGTTTTTCTTAAAACCCACCTCTGTCTATCAACTCCAACTCTCACCTCTCCGTGGTGAACATTGGGTGCATAATACCTCAACTGGAGATTGGGTTCCAACACCCAGTGGAAAGTTTTTGAAGGCAGCAAACGAGAGAGGGGGGAGAGGTGTTTCAACTAAGGCACCTTTCCTTATCCAGACGGCAGCGGAGGAATTCCCGAGATGGAATCGACGGTGGCGTCTACAGTTCCAGTAAGGTTGAACTACTTAGTCAACACCTTATAGGGCTTCTTTGACTTATTCGGAACCCAGGCCTATAAGGAGCGGTTATATCCGGCTCCCCATCCTTGCAGTTATACTTAGAATCTGGCCCTCCAGGTTACGGGTTGTGCCGTCGGGGTGACTTCCTGGCCACGTGAAAACATTACAATGCGAAGCACCAACAAGCTTCGGATACGGACGGATTTGCTGTTGACAATCTATACGGAAACGAATTAAATACAAAGAATTTCGGATATGCACGTGGAATGTTAGGTCCCTTAACAGACCTAGTCTGGCTGAAGAATTAGCGGAGGACCTACAAAAATAAATAAATAAATTAGGAGGCGCAACACTCCATGAAGAACCAGGGCCTAGTGACTTATAACTCTCAACCATTCTTGTGTGCGAGAAATGTTGTCAGGTATGGAAGGGACCTACAGTTTATAATGCCGAATCCGAACGGCTAATTTTGAGAAAGCACTTTTCATGACAAGAATTAATCTTGCAGGATATATCAATTTCTCGCAAGAGGCAGTAACCGCGAAAAGGTTTTTTTTTTTAATTAAGGTGGCATAGGCAGGGTTTGAACCCAAGACCCCTTGCATGACAGTCCAACGCGCTAATCATCACGCTACGGGTACTACGAGCGGAGGACATAGGCTGCTATAAAGCAGACATCACCGCCATCCAGGAAATACGATGGGATGTGCCGGGCAAAAAGAGGATGAAAAAATGCGATATTTACTTTGGTGACTGCTACCACGAAAACCAACCGCGCTAATTTGGATGCGGCTTTGTCATTACTAGACATAGACAAGAAGTATTGAGCTATAGGTGCATCAAAGAGCGCCTCATGACTATACGCATCAATGCTAAGTTCGGCAACATTAGCCTGATATACGCGCACGCCCTTACAGAAGAGAAAGATGACAACACCAAAGATATGTTCTTCGAGCTCTAAGATTTTAATGCCAAGCTATAGGAAGGGAAAACATCTTTAGTGGAATAATCGGGAAAAAGAACCTGCACGACAAAACTTCCGACAACGGATTCAGGTTCATAGATTTTGCTGCGGGGATAAACGTCATAGTAGCCAGAAATCGTTTCCACACCTCAACATCTACAAAGAAACTTGGAGTTCTCCAGATCAATCTACCGTCAACCAGATTGACCATATTGCGATAGACACCAGACACGCTTCCAGCATCATGGAATTCCGAACTTCCGAAGAGCTAACATCGACTCGGACCACTACCTCGTTTTAGCCAAGGTAGCGCTTCGGGTTTCCAGACCTAAGGCAAAACAAGGAGGAGCTGGGAGAAGGTACAACGTCGAACGGCTACAATCGCCAGAGATAACCAAATCCTTTTCCGACCGAGTTACAAGTAACCTCTACCTAACCAAGATGCAATCAGAGAAGATGTGCTGGGTTTCAAGCAGCCACCAACAAGAAACAACTGTTTGGATGAGGCACGCAAAGCGGAGCTGCATAAAAGAACTAGAGCTGCTCATGAGCTTTATGAGCAGAAGACGCGAGAGGAACACGAAAGTGGAAAAATCATATTGGAACCGCAGTCAATGTTGAGGATATGGAAGGACCACTTCTGCAGACTGTATAACGGCGACGACGAACCGAATTCCGCTGTGAGGCAGGATGATCCATTCAACATAAACGACCAAAGCCAACAATCCCGTCCTCCCGACTTAGACGAAGTAAAGATTGCCATATCTAAGCTCAAGTTTAATAAAACCGCTGGAGCGAATGGCTTGAATGCCGAGCTCTTTAAAGCAGCTGGAGATAAGTTGGTTGGGAGCATGTACCAACTTATCTGTAAGATATGGTCGGAGGAAAGCATGCCCGATGAATGGAAGCTCAGTATTGTTTGCCCGATCCTAATAAAAAGTAGACCCTCTAAACTGCACCAACTATGGAGGAATCAGTCTACTTAACATCTTCTATAAAATCTTCTCTGCCGAAATATGTAAACGTCTAAAGCCCATCGTCAACAACCTGATAGGTCTTTATCAGTGTGGTTTTAGACCAGGAAAGTCCATAGTTGATCGAACATTCATATTACGGCAGATCCTGTAAAAAACCAAGGAACACCATATTGACACCCACCATCTTTTCATCGATTTCAAGGCCGCATATGACAGCATCTACAGGGACGAGCTGTATAGAGCCATGTCTAGTTTTGGCATCCCTGCCAAACTCGTCCGTTTGTGCAGTAACGGTTGGAAACAACTTAACGGAACCTTTCGATGTCAAAAAGGATTTTAGACAAGTTGATGCGCCGTCATGTGATTTTTTTAACATCGTGCTTGAAAGAATAGTGCAGAGCTCACACGTCAACACTAAAGGCACTATCTTTCAAAAGTCTGTCCAATTACTAGCATATGCTGATGACATTGACATAATCGGAAGAACTCAGCGTGATGTCAATGGGGCTTTTGAGGGAATTGAGGCAGAGGCGGCAAAAATGGGTTTAACTGTTAATGAGGTCAAAACAAAGTACATGCTGTCATCAATAAAGGACCGACATCTTGGTCAAAACGTCACAATCGACAGACGTAACTTTGAGGTAGTCAAGGACTTCGTCTACCTAAGCTCCGCTGTAAATGCAGAAAAAACACCAGTGTCGAGATCAAATGCAGAATAACTCTTGCTAGCCGCTGTTTCTTTGGGCTAAGAAAGCAATTGAGTGGCAAAGCCCTCTCAAGAGGGACCAGAGTGACGCTATATAAGGTACTCATCATCCCCGTCCTGCTATACGGCGCAGAAGCATGGACTATGACAAAAGCGGATGAAAGCACCTTGGTTCCGTTCAGGAGAAAAGTTTTTCATATGTGATCTACGGTCCCGTATGCATCGAAGAGGAGTGGAGGATAAGATGGAACGTCGAGCTGTACAGCGACGTAGATTTAGCCAGAAGGATAAAAGTCCAACGACTTAGATGTCTGGGTCACGTAGAGCGTATGGAAACCAATGCTCCCACCCGGAAAGTCTTCAAATTCACACCCACAGGACAGCGCATTAGAGAAAGACCGCGGATCAGGTGGCATGAACAAGTGGAAAGTGACCTCACCCAACTTGGAGCGTGAAACTACAGACATCTAGCTAGGGACCGACCTAGATGGATAAGTTTTTTGGGTGAGGCCCTAGTTCACAAAGGACTGTAGTAAGTATTATTTTTTTCAGGTTTTTATTTTTTGTAAAAAAATGTCAATTCCATTGTTATCAAAATTTAATAAAAACAATATTTGTATCCAATTGGAAAGGAGAATTCTTGACTTTTTTCAACCTGCCAAATAATTCGGCTCCGGCTTAAAATCGACCTAAGTCGGACACTATATACAGATAAGGACATTAAAATAGAAACACCAAACAGAGTTTTAAAAATTAAAATTTTTATTGACTTAAGGGGGTATTCTGGTCTAGAAATTAAAAAAAATCGATTTTTTTTTCTTTTCATATTTTCATAGTTTAACTATTTAAGAATATGTCTACTAGAGGATTTTCCCAAATTCAAATTATTTTCGGAGAAATAAGTATTTTGCTGAGCAGCCATCCAAATCGGTTGGGCTGCAACTAATAGAACAAAAGACAGAACTGTCTTTTTGAATCTGATACCCACGATTTCTCAGGTTCTGCCGAACCGATTTACTTGAAATTTTAAGAAAGTCTTCTTTAGGGACTTGTCTACGTCCGGAACTACGGCCATCCCCAAATTTTTATTTTTACTATTTTTAACAAATCGAAGAATGTTCAAAAAAATGGTAAATTTTTTGTATTTTTCTTTAGACAGCCGCCATTTTGTAAAAAAAAAATGTTTGTAACTTTTCCGTAGTTCCAGACATTGCGACATTATTGTAGATTAATAATCTTTTTTAGTTTTTGATTTCAGATTTCTAGGAGAGTTAAAATCGTGGGTATGGTCACGCACCAAATTTTTGAGACGCACTACTCTATCAGCTGATAACTAACGGAATTTTTATTTTTTTTTTACTTTTTTATTTTTTTTGTATGCTTCTAATGTGAATAAATAATGTATAAAAAAATTGATGGTAAAATTGTAGCTTGCTTTTTTCTACAGCACTTCAAAAATTACATAAAATTCATGTCTCTAGACCAGAATACCCCCTTAAAAAGATTTTTTTTTTAAAGTTTGGTCTTCGTTTTTTTATTTTTCTTTTTTCTTTCAAACCAAATTTCAAATAAAAAACACCAGGTTACGAACTAATTACTGCTCAGGTTATGAAAAAAAATGCCATTGAAAGCCTTCATAAAACTCCAATATATAATAAATCCATGCCTTAAGCACCGGTATGTTCCACACCATTGGAAAATTCCTGAAGTAATTGTCATACCAAAGCAAGGTAAACCACTAACAGAAGTGACGGCTTATAGACCAATATCCCTTATACTAATTATGGCAAAAGTTTTCGAAAAACTGCTTCTGAAGAGACGTAGCAAAATCATAGGATGGCCACTCCAATACGCTGATTTTTTTGTCCTTAAAATACTTTTGAGCAGATTTGTATGTGTGCTAAGGGTCGTTGTCACATTTGAGAGGCAGTTTTTCGTCCGCATAAGGCAGCATCGTATCCTTCATGATATTCACTTTCATATTTTGATCAATTTTACCCCCAATCAAATGTATTAGTCCATACCACGAAAATTAAACTTAAGTATGAAACTGCCACCAATATTCTTGACCGTTTTCTGGATGTAAGTAAGTAAGTAAATAAGTAACAAATTCATTTTTATTAGAATATAATATATACAGAGTTAATAATTATTTATATGAATATTAAAAATGGATGTATTTGGGACTCAGTTCTTTCAAATTAAGCCTTCTAACGAACAAATTTAACTTTGTTTCGTCCATCTACAAAACATTCCTCCACTTTTTGGCTCTTTCGGCCCAATCAAAATGACCGAGTTGTTATATTTTGTGTCCCTTCGTGCGATCCTACTAAGCAAGTTAGCTCGAACAAGTCTTCTACGAACAGATCTGGAAGTTATTGGAAGCTGTAGTTTGTTTTTTATTTTCCTTGAAGACTTGTAAGGATTTTTTTTGAGGCGCAAATTATCTTTCAGTTTTCTCTTGGGATTGTTTTCCAGCTGTTTTTTCTTGGCTCTTAGCAGTCAAATTGCTTTTGCAACCAACTTGAGGGATCTGCTCATTATTCTGGCTATTTCCCTAAAAGATTTTCACACTCACTAAGTAGAACTAAAATTAAAGCTTTCTTTTCTATGGAACAATGCTTTGTAATATTATTAAAATAATTTGAACTTACTTCCTAAAGTGAACTTATTGCTTTATGAAAATTAAAAAAAAAGACTGGGATACAACCCACACTGATAACTTTTCATCGCGCCTGTTGATTTGTCTTGCTTAAAAGGCTGTCAATACATACATATGTACACGTATCAATTTTTACCAAATTTGCGTACTATTTTTTGTAGATTTGATTTTGTATGAAAAAACTGAGTGTTGGATTTTTATATAAAAATTACTGAATATCGAAAACAATATTTTCTGTGAAATAAAATAAGTTTGAAGCCAATATTCTTAAGTTTTGAAAAGCTATTTGAGTCGAAAATAAATTCTTACCAAGTCTTAGTTTTGTTTTTCTTTACAGTTTCATTTTTTGTAAAAAAACTGTCAATTAATTTTTTTTCAAAATTTTATCGAATGTTGAAAACAATATTTCTTATAAGATAAAATTAGTTTGAAGCCAATCAATCAATTTTTACCAACTTTTGTAAATTTTTTTTTAGCTTTTAATTTTTTGTACAAAAATTATCAATTCGATTTTTTTCAAAATTTTACTGAATGTTAACAACAATATTTTTTGAAAGATAAAAGTATTTTAAAGCCAATATCTACAATTTTTGAAAAGATATTTGAGTCGAAAATCAATTTTTACCAACTTTTATACATTTTTTTTTTAGATTTTTATTTTTTGTAAACAAACTGTCAATTCGATTTTTCTCAAAATTTGTCCTAATGTTGTAAACAATATTTCTTATAAGATAAAATCAGTTTGAAGCCTAAAATATTTGAATCGATATTCAATTTTTACCAAGTTTGAGTAATGTTTTTTTTAGATTTGTATTTTTTATAAAAAACACTGTCAATTCGATTTTTCTCAAATCATCATTTCATCATATGTCAAAAACATCATTCTTCGTTGCACGAAATTGTTTTGGATATGAAATCATATTTTAGTCGTAAAATTTTGGAGGTGTCAGTTTTTTTTTATCTATAAAAAAAACCTTTTAATAGAATTTTTTCAAAAAATATACTTCTTTGATATCACGTTACAATATATTATATAAAATTTACTTCAAGTCTCTAGCGTTTTTGGTTCGTAAGATATTTAGGGTTAACCAAAATTTTCACCTTTTTTTCAAACTGCTATGGTAAAAAAACTACCCACGCAATTTTCTTGAGAGCCCTTTCTGCATCTTTCTGCCTTATTAACTGTATAAAAAAATTTATTTGAATGGACGACGAAAAAAACGTCGCGAACGTACGTACACACGAACGCACAGACATCTTTCTAAAAACTTTTATTTCGACTCTAGGGACCTTGAAGCGTCGAGAAATTTTTAAAATGTTCAATTTGAATTGCAATAACTTCCTATGGGAAGTTAAAAAAAAACTATCGAATATTTTTGATACTAGTTAAATATTAAGGTCTGTGTTTCTATCGTAATGTCCAGCAAAAACACAGTCTTACCTAAGGAACGGTTCATCTCCAAACAATCAACAAGCAAAAAAATAAAAGCCATTTTGGATAAGAAAGTCAAATTTTTTTTTGATAATGGTTAGAACTTCTTCAAATGCATGTTGTTGTTTTAATTTGGTTTTACTCTTAGCAACTGTGTCTATGCTTATTTTAATGTCCATGTCTGTATAATATACAATTTAATTAAACTCTCTAGCGTTATTGGTTCGTGGGATATTTTTGATATTTTTGGTAAAAAAACCTCACACTCGATTTTCTTGAAAACCCTTTCTGAATCTTTCTGCATTATTAATTATATAACAAAATTTATTTGAAATTTGCGAACGGACGCACGAACGTCGTCGTGCACACGCACGCACAGACATCTCTCTAAAAATGTTTGGTCCCATTCACAAAGCTAGTGGCTACGTAGTCAAGGGATTCTGATTGGCTAAGTCTAACTACAAAAGTAGTTGAAATTTCCCCTCCGACGTAGTGTAAAAAATTTGGCTACAAAGTTAAAGGCCCAACTATAATAGGCATAAGCTAGCATTATGTGCGCATAAGTAAACGTGCGAATACAAAGAATCTCAATACGAGTGAACATAATGGAGTCTAGCTCCGTTTCGTTCAATTTTTCTCAGTTTCGTTAACTTAAGCAAACTTAAGCAAGAGCGATCCCAGTCGCTCGCCGCATAAATAAAATCTGACATTTAGATACGTAGGCAAAATTGCATTATGGCTATGCAGTATTTCTATTAGTATCCCTATTTTAGTTAGGCCTTTAGTGCAGCGGTTCCCAAACTTTTTAAGCTGTGGAACCCTAAACAATGCCCAAATATATTTCGGAATCCCAATTCCTGACAATAGCTAAAAATGAAAAACAACACATTTCAAAATCAATTTTTTTATTTAGTGTGAAGAATGAATCTGTTTCATTGTTTTATTTATAATTTTTTAAAAATTAACTTCTTTGTCCGAAAGTTGTATTCGCATATCTGGGGCAGCGTCCAGTCTCGATCTGTATTTAGTTTTTGTGTAAGTATACGCCGAAAAGCCTGCTTCACAGCGGTAGGTTGTAACAAAAGGTATCAAATTTAATAAATTTTGGGTTCAGGGTATTCATTCTTAACAGCAAACCAAAATTCGAGTAATGATACTGAATCAAATACAAATTTGGCTCTGCAGATCTATCAGATATTCATATTCCTGTATACTCAGTGTCATAGGCTTGGTGGTTTTCATTAGAAATGTATTTTGTACCCACTCGATGTCAGTATTTGTATCTGGAAGGAAAGTAATCTAGCATGGATCTTTCTAGACTAACCAAATTGAGAGCAATCACATTTCTTGCAAAAATTCATGTAAAACTGGAAAACATTCAACATTATTCTCTTGTACACACGATAGCCAGAAATTAATTTTTCTTTTCAAAGCCGCCAGTTTGTCTCTCGCAAAAAATACTGTTATAGATTTTCCCTGCAAATTTGTAGCAGTTTCGTTGATTTTCTCAAAAATGTCTGCAAGACAAGCTAATTTCGTAATGCATTGCTCATCATGCAACACATCGAAGAGATTTGCAGTTAATGACATATTTTTTTCCAGTTGGAACACATTCAACTCCTTACGAAGTTGGAATAACCTGGATAAAGCTTTCCCTCTGGAATCAATCGGATTTCAGTATGAAGAAGAAGCGATTCGTACTGACTGCCCATATCTTTACACACTAATTTAAAAAATCTCGATTGGAGTGGACGGCTCACAGCTTTCTTGGGAAAGTGGATTCTATTGTTTCATTTTTGTTAGCTTTTTTTTTTTGAATTATGGTTAGTTCACACTTCAATTACAAAATATAAACGTAAAAAAAAACAAATTTCAAACTTTTTTTGTGGAAATTTTAATTTTTGTTTATTTTATCGTTTGTATTTTACTCTTTATACTTCAATAAAATTTGTGGGAACCGCTGCTTTAGTGCACGCTGGTTTTGACGTTTCACAATCAGCTGTTCGGTAAGGACACAAGAATTCAAAATTAAATGAATCTTTAAAAATTTTAATACAAATATAAATCAATCATATTATATCTTCTATTTTGTTTTATTGAATTTAAAAAAAAAAAGTATTCAAAGTTAAACACAAATTTTGACTAGCTTTGCAGTGCAATTTTGCATTCACAAAGCTACGAGTTTTGAAAGCTACGTAGTTGAATTTTGACTACGTTGCCTAGCCACTACCTTTGTGAATGCGCCCTTTTATTTCGATTCTAGGAGCCTTGAAACGTCGAGAAATGTCAACATTTTCAATTTGACAAATCGGGTCGATTACAATAACTTCCTATGGGAAGTTAATACCATTTTGTGTACGAATATTCTTCACTTTAATCATATTAAGTATTTTTTGTGTGTTAATTTATTTTTAGGTAAAATGAGTGGATATAATTATATTTTTGTTTTCTGTGAAAATTTGCAAACCTTTCTGATTCCTATAATAAACAAACTTATTATGAAATAAAAATGTGAAATAAAAATGCACCTTGATAATTTTGTTAGCTCTATATTTTGCGAATGTCTCCTAGAGTTTTTTATAGCAGATTATAAAGATGTTATATTATTGACAAATAATACATTTATTGCATCTCATATAAACCACATCAGCGGCATGGTTGAAGAGGAGAGGTAAGGTGAGGGCAGAGGAGGCTTTATGATAACACCATTGGAGCGAGTAAACTGTATGTTAGGGTGTTGTATATCTTCACCTACTTGTTCATTATCCATCCAGGTTTTTTTTTTGTAAGTTCTAGTCAACATTTTAACAATCATAATAATTGTTGTTTTTCGCCATTTTAAAGTTTACATATATGTACCTACATAACATAAATAAATAGTAGAACATAAAAGGCACAAGACGCATGAACAATTTTCACAGGCGCCGACCGTCCGACGACAACCGTGACGACGACCGACGACGAAGACGCACCGCGGTTTCATTCAAACGACTTTTTGATTGCACAAACAAATGTTACCTACTTTTGTGTCGGTTTTATTAATTTATTACAATCAATTACGTAGGTAAGAGTAGGGACTACATACAACTTGAATGAGTATCTACTACATCCATGATAATTTGCAACAGTGATATTAAAAATTAGAAACTTTAATTTTTTTAAGGTCACATTGTTAGTTTAGATACTTTAAAGTCAGTAGGATAATGATTTTTTATAAATGTTAGAGTTTGTAGTGAACACAAAGTTCAATACCTTATTTAAAAGTTACAAAAAAGAAATATGCACCAATAAGCACAGTTTTTCCTATAATTTTCTTAATTAACAAAACTCGATTTAACATTAAAGCTTTATTTAGTTTTGACAAAAACTTACAGAGCAAATGTGGTTTTCATACTTTTTTAATTTTAAAACCCTCAAATAATGTTAAGGTTGAATTTTGTGGTTAACCCTCAATATCTCACGAACCAATAATGCTAGCGACTTGAATTCAATCTTATAGGCTTCTCACACCAAACCCAAAAACCCGATTTTCGCGAAAATATCAGTTTTCGCCGAAAACCTACATCGAAAACTCAAGTTTTCCCATAAATTTTTGGTAAACCATAAGCTTTCGTAAACCACAAGTTTTATATAAAACCTCTCGAAAACTAGTTGCAATTCAAAGTTGAACTAAACAAACAAACCTTTCTAAACATTCAGCGCTCAAATTAATGTTAACAAAACAGCTTATGGCTGCTGTCAAAACAAATATTTAATTTTGAAATAAATTTGGTCGTGGTAAATTATATTATTTATACAATTTCCTTACAAAATAAGAATTATTGTTTTTTGTTTTTTATTTACCGAATATGGAACATTTTCAACGTCGAGAATAAAAGCCCCGGTGACTATTTGCGGCACTGGCGGTTCTTTTATGATCCTCTCGAGTCTTAAACGCTCTTTGTTAAGCGAGGAACCGGAATTAACTATGGCTACTGGCGTGACGAGCCCAAGGACGAGGAAGACTTGCTCATAGTTCGTAATGACGTTTCCAAAGGATGTGTCTTCCAACTCATCGCCACAAATATGTTCGACGCTTTCGCTTTCGGAGAAAGATATTCCGGTAACTACCTTCAATCACAAGGATTTGGGAGATATGAGAAAGGCGATAAGTTCATTTGTAGAGGAGAATAAGTATGACAGAAAATTTCTGGTGGAGGCTAAGTCGCAGAGGGCTAGGAAAATTTGCGCCAAAACATTCCACAATGTAGGAACCGTTGTTCCAGTGAATAAAACCACAACAGTGGGCTATCGCAAATTGATGAATAGCTTGCCAACATCAAGAAGCTCCTCAGTGCATTTAACAAACCAGGCGAGTCCTCAAAGGAAGAAGCCAAAGAGATAGTCAAGGAGGAATTGCAGCCCATTATGACAGCTTCAGTGATCGCTTTGGATGAGTGTGATTTTGGTACGAATCTGGAACTAAGAAACGACCTTTTCTGCTCCGGCCATTAGGACCTACACGAAATCATTCAGAATCTTCTCAACCCCGCCTTTAAGTTGTTTGGACGTCCACAATATATGGCGATCCTGAAGGCACATTTTGTCAACAGAAGCAATCATTTTTGTTGTAACAGTTTTTTTTTTTGATTTGATCATATAAGATCGACGGCAAAGAAAAATCCTTAGGAGAATGTTTGCACTTCAAGAATTTTCAGTTTTTTGTATGTTCGTATCGAAACGTTTGTTTAACCACTTAATGCCGGGATCCCATTCGTTCTTTTTGAGCCCGTATAGATCTTTACGTCTTAGGATGCTTCGAGAGACAAAGTTCAATAACTTATTTAAAAGTTACAAAAAAGAAATATGCACAGTTTTTCCTATGATTTTCTTAATTAACAAAACTCGATTTAAAATGAAAGCTTTATTTAGTTTTGACAAAAACTTTCAGAACAAATTTGGTTTCCATACTTTTTTAATTTCAAAATCCTCAAATTTTAAGGTTGAAATTTTTGTAACCCTAAATATCTCACGAACCTTTTCACACCAAACCAAAAACGCGAAAACCGATATTTTCATGAAAACCTAAATCGAAAACTCAAGTTTCCCCATACATTTTTGGTAAACCACAAGTTTTATATAAAACCTCTCGAAAACTGGTAGCAATTCAAAGTTGAACTAAACAAACAAACCTTTCGAAACATTCAGCACTCAAATTAATGTAAACAAAACAGCTGATGGCTGCTGTCAAGACAAATATTTCATTTTGAAATAAATTTGGTCGTGGTATGTTATATTATTTATACAATTTCCTTACAAAATAAGAATTATTGCTTTTTGTTTTTTATTTACAGAATATGAAAGAAAAAAAAAAACAAAAAAAAGGGAAACTTTGGGGGAGCTGCGTTGCAACAGAAAAAAATTGCGGGATAATTTGCCAACGTCGAGAATAAAAGCCCCGGTGACTATTTGCGGCACTTGAGTTTCTTTTATGATCCTCCAGAGTTTCAAACGCTCTTTGTTAAGCGAGGAACCGGAATTCACTATGGCTACTGGCGTGACGAACTTAAGGACGAGGACGCTTTCGCTTACTACCTAGAGAAAGACTTTTCGGTAACTTCGTTCAATCACAAGGATTTGGGAGATATGAGAAAGGCGATAAGTTCATTTGTGGAGGAGAATAAGTATGAAAGAAAATTTCTGGTGGAGGCTAAGTCGCAGAGGGCTAGGAAAATTTGCGCCAAAACATTCCACAATGTAGGAATCGTTGTTCCAGTGAATGAAACCACAACAGAGGGCTGTCGCAGCTTGATGAACAACCTACCAACATCAAGAAGATGCACAGTGCATTGGCAAACCAGGCGAGTTCTGAAAGGAAGAAAGCTACTTGGACGGCCACAATACATGGCGATTATGAAGGCACATTTGGCCAACGGAATTTGTTGTGAAAGAAGAAGAAAATGTTTTAAATAAAATGAATTTTTATTGTAACAGTTTTTTTTTGTTGTTGATTCTATGATATATTTTCTACACAATTAACTTCTCCTTAGTGAATTGTTCGGACCGTTTAAAGTGAACAAAGAGGACAGTTAAAGCCAAGCGAGCTTGTAGTTCTTGTTGGTTCATGTCGTGAGCCCATTCCACTCGTCCCCAGAACTTCAGCTGAAACTCTTTTTCTAGCCGAGCTAGTGTTTCGTTAAAATCAATTTGAATTGATTAAAATTCATTTTACATATTTTCACCAATAATTTGAGAAGAACAAAACTTTTTACTTACAATATTTTAATTTGACGTATGATAAAAGAGTTTGATTTCAAAATCTATTTTTGTTAACGAGACTTTTAGTCGTTAACGAATTTTTACCAATTTTAGTAGCATTTCTTTAAAATTTTTATTTCTTATATAAACTAATACAAATTGGATAAAGGAGATTAATTTGAAGTCAATGTTTTCTATTATTTACGAAACATCGAGAACCGAACATCAATTTTTACCAATTTTGCGTTTTAGTTTTTGTAGATTTTATTTTTTTGTAAGAAAACTGTCAATTCGATTTTTCTCAAAAAATTACTGAATGTTGAAAATAATATTTTTTATAAAATAAAATTAACTTGAAGCTTATATCTCAAATTTTTGGAAAGATATTTGAATCGAACATCAATTTTAACGAACTTTTAGTAATTTTTTGTTTAGGTATTTAATTTTTTTATTAAAAAACTGTCAAATTGATTTTTCTCAAAATGTGTCCCAATGCTTTTCTAACCAGTCTTTAAACCATCCACTTCGGGATTGGATTGTTTGAAGAACTACTTTTTTTGGGAGACGATAACTTGGCATATCCAGAGCTTTGAGGATGTAATCGATCTACAGCTTGGGTGTTTTTATAAACGAAGGCGATAGACCTGATTCCAACATGATCACGTAGTTTGGTGTACTTGAAGGTAGGTGGAAAGTCCGTTTAATGCAAAATCTAAGCAGTTTTTTCACTTGCTCATATTTCCGACCTCCCCAAGCTTGCACCGCATAAAACATCACAGATTCCGGAATGGAATGCGTTATTTCTTTATTATTAAAACATTTCTTCCATGCTGCGTTTATAGCTGTTTTCGCGTTAACAGGTTTGTCAGTAAGACGTTTTTCCATAAGTTCTTAGTAAAGCAGACTCCTAGATATTTGTATTCATTCACCAACTCTACTTTTTTTACCATTATAGTGCCATTGCTCACTTGCATTCGATCTTCATCCGCCATGCTTAAAAACCATCACTTTGGATTTACTTAAATTTACCAGTAGGTTCCACCTTTTACAATATTCAGCAAGCTTATTTATCATTAGATGAAGGGACTGCGGTGTATACGCGAGTAGGACAATGTCGTCAGCGAAGAAGAGCTTTGAAGTTAACGCCTGCGTACTCGATTCCTACTGGTAATGCTTTGACGATATCATCAATGAAGAGTGCAAACAAGCTTGGACTGAGTGCATAGCCCTGTCTAACTCCTGATTTTTTTTGGAACCACTCTGATAAGCATTGGCCATTCCATTCTGATGCTTGGAAGTCTTGTTTATATTTTCCAACACTTTACCGAACTAAAGCGCCATTCCTAACTGGTAAAAATTGTAAAATAGGGCATTGTGATCCACGGTGCCAAAAGCAGCTTTGAAATCAACGAAGAATGCACATAGATTCTTATTTCTTGGTAGAAACGAGTCAGCAATCGAGCAGAGTACAAAAATGTGATCGACGGTGAAGTATCTCGATCTGAAGTCAGCTTGGAACTCACTGAGCAGATTATTAGAGTGTATCCATTCATACGGCTGAACAAAATCGAAGTAAATATCTTATAAAACGAGATTCCTCTGTAGTTTTCCGGAACTTCAGTGCTTCCCTTTTTGTGGATTGGGAAAATCAAGGCATCGCTAAACTGGTTTGGGATGGATCCTCCCTCTAAGATCTGGTTAGGTTGTTAGAGATACAACAATAGTATCTGTACCATATCTGTAAAATTCTGCGGGTATACCACCTGTGCCCGCAGCCTTTCCATCTTTTTGATTGTTCATCGATATAAACACTTCTTCCCTTGAAATTGGTGCATCTAAAATATTATTTTTGAAGCCAGGTTTGGCATACTGAATCTGAAACCTATTTGGCGCAATTGGTTTTAACGATTTTTCGAAATATGTTTGCAATCTATTTGAATTAAGACCCGGGCTAATAGTATATTTTGTTCCATTAAGTTTTCGGGCCAGGTTCCAAAACACAGACGACTTGCTACACTTTGCCAGCTGATGGGCTTGGGCTTCCGAATAGTCTTTTTTCGGCAGAGAAGTTTATAATTCTGATTATGCTCCATTTAACGGTCCTTTGAAAAGTTTGTATTATACTTCCGATATGCGATCAGCCAAGCGTAAGAAAGGCTTCTCGCCTGGATGCATTCCTTGTCAAACCAATGTTCTCCATATTCAGTTTTTCCTTGACTGTTATTCGGTATATGGTATGCCCCTTTAATGCTTTTTTCAATTTTGTTCAGACTTGCGTCGAATTGTTCTATCATCAGAAGTACATCTAAACGTGTTCTATAGTTGGATGCAGATTCGTTTGACTAGCGTACTTTGGAAATCAGTTGCATTTGTACATTGGTTTCATTTTTTTCTTCCCCGTTAGTAGAGGATATACAAAGATGCATCTGGTCAGAAAACGGTTTCTTTTCTATTTTCAGATTTTTAACAACTGTTCTCCAGTCACCACCTTCCAAACTGTAGTCAATGACCAAACTTCCTTATTTTTCAACAAATGTAAATCCACCCAATTTATCACCATCACTTACACAGTTCATTACACGAAAGCCGAAGGTGTTGCAAAGTTCGAGCAATTGACCTCCTCTTGTGCCTTTTGAATGTCTTGCATTCTCAACCATTTCTTCAATCCCTATTCTTGCGTTTAGGTCTCCCACCACCAATATATTTTCTACTTCACCACACGTTAGGAAATCCTTGATATTTTCGAAGTCAGTGTGCCAGTGATTACAGTTGACAAATGCTGTAATTATACGCTAGATTTGCCTACAAATGCTCCAATCCAACTTCATTCTGTTTACATTCACAATTTATGCCTTTCAGGTCTTTTTTGTACCCAAAAATACACCCACCACTAGCTCTTCCTCTTGAGTTTGTTCTCGTAGCTGATATCGCTCACCGCCTGCAAAAATGGCACCACTCATTTTTTTCACTTTTGAGATATAAGAGATTTAAAATATGTAATGCCTTTTATCAATTAAGATTTCTGTTCTTATAAATTAAGCTATCCTGATACGGATTTGCTATTTTGACGTTAGAATCATTACCTTCATAATAACATTTATCCGAGATTAAAAAGTGGGCGGCAACCGCCCTATTTTGGAAAAGTGTCATTATTGCATTAAGCAGAGTATATCGAAAGCCTACAAGTGCCATTTCAAAGAATAACGGCATATTACAAAATTCCTCAACTATTTACCAAAAACTTGATGTAATAATTGAAAAAGTCGAAAAAACTAAATCACGTTAGCTCTCCAAATAATGTTTTTTATTGAGCCAATACAAAATTCATTTCTTATTCATATAAACTTAAAAATAAAAAGTTAAATAAATTTCTTTCTTATAAACTTAAAATTAATTTTGAGTGTATTTTCAAAATACGTAGTTTGTTTAACAGTCTCTTCTTTAAAAGGGTATTAGATCTAAATTTAATTTTAATCACGTCTTAGTTCTTAATAATGGTTCTTTATTCAGCCAATTAAAAATTAATTTCTTATTCTTATAAACTTAAAAATAATTTTTAAAGTACCAACTTAATAATAATGGAAATAATGGAGTCTCTCTGCTTTCGAAAATTTAAATATACATTTATACTTGCAGTTTTCATAGCATGGTTGTTTCATCTTTCTTTCTTCTACCAATTTACCCTTTGCACTTTTATATTTCATACCTGTGTTCCTTAGTTTTTTAGTTTGATTCCTTTTCCAATTATCTGGGTTTGCTCTCCTTTTCCTTGTTTTCTCTTTAGCTTTGGGGCTTTCCATCACCGGTAAGTTGCTGCTGCTCACGCTCAGCGATTTCTCGCCGCCATCACTTTCTGAAGTTTGGCTCGTACAGTATTCAGGATCCTTCTGAGAGTCATACGAGGAAAAATCAACGGAAGATGAAGAACAGCTATCTTCGGAATCATTTTGCACAAAAGCAGATGAAGCTTGCACTCCACTTGTAGTTGGAGCTTCTTCATCAAATTGTAGGTCAGCTAATATAAAAATAATAAAGAAACAATCTAGAGAAAGAAAACATTATTTTGATTAACCTACCTTCGGCAATTAATGAAGGTATTTGGGACGATGCTTTTGTTCCATTGCTGTCCATATCTTTTTGCAATCTTTTTAAAAAAGAAGTGATTAGCAATATTTTTTGATATTATTAGGTTCATTATAAAAATAAACTTACTTTATTCCTACCAATGAGAGCAAATATTCCCCCCGGGAGTTTGGTTTCAAATTTTGTTTATTCATCTTGCGTCTTAAATTAATTTTACCGTAGTATTCTAAGAAAAAAATGGCACAAATAATTATAATCATAATGTTTTCATAATGCACTTTGATGCAATAGTGGCACAAATCAAAATGTGCCGTTCTTTCCAGATGTAAATATTGAATTCGTTACCATAAGCGGCGTTATAGTGGCACAACTCGATAAATGCCATTATTGCTTTAAAAACTAAACAATTTACTTACCTCGATCCTGGCACAATTGTAGTGTGCCAAATTTGCTTTAAGAAGGAGACGCGAACACACTCACGATCAAGAGAATATTGAGAGAAGTGCCAGTATTGATATTGATATAAAGAAAAAGCACAAAAGCTTTGAAAGTTTGATGGCACTATCTCCATCTTTTGGAATTGAGAGGAAGTATCAATGTGCCGATTTTACAGAAATGTAAGGCGTTAAATTTTAACCATAATGGCGTTCACAGTTCAAATTTCAATTTTTTTGAGTTGTGCCATTATTGCAGGCGGTGAGCCGAAATTATTAAATTTGTTAACATATTTGACGATATTTCAATCCATTAAATAAGTTTCATACAGACAAATTATTTAAAAACTAGGAACATAGACAAAAAATCATTAAAAATACACTTATTTGAAAGTCCTGCTATATTATATGATAAAATTCTAAAAATATCGAGATCTTTTTTGTTTACCTACATTAATTTTGTTTACATAGGTTCTATTAAAATTAATATTATTTATTAAAAGGCAGACGCCGAAAAAAAGGACAATAACACAAATTGTCACTTTGGACCATGAAATAGTAAATGAAGCATAAGATTACCCATTAAAAAATCAAATGGGGTGGCGCAACAGTCCGTTGTGAACCAGGGCCTAGTGACTTACAAATCTCAACCATTGATGTGTGCGAGTACTGTTGTCAGGAATGGAAGGGACCTACAATTTAAGGCCGAATCCGAAGATTGAGAAAGCACTTTTTCATGACAAGAATTACTCTTGAAGGATTTCTCAATTCCTCGCAAGAGGCAGTACCCGCGAAAATTAATTTTTTTTAAATTAAGGTGGCACAGGCAGGGATTGAACCCAAGACCCCTTGCATGACAGTCCAACGCACTTTTTTTTTTTTTTTAATTCATTTTTATTAATTCATTCTTAAACCTATCTTAAAGCTGGACAAAAATTCATAAAACTAGCCTAGTTATCCATAACTTACAACTAACTTAATGGTCCCATACGGACACTCTAAGTTAAACTATAACACTTAAAACTAATGCCTTTCGGCCCTAAGATCTATTTTACTTCATTTTAATTTTATTTATTTTTGTATTTTTTAGAAAATTTGAAAAAAAAACTAATATCAATATCTTTTTTTATTTTTACTTACAAACTACTTAAAATTAGGTCCTTAAATAAAACTTAAAGCTAACTTAAACTACCTATTCTACCTATAAACTACTTAAAACTAGAACAACCACAGCAGCAAATCTAACTATCTAACATTTTTGTTTTTCATATTTTGTTGTCTTTTTTTTAATTTTTTTTTTAAATGTTTTTTTTTTTTTATTTATTTTTTTTATTTTTATTTTTTTTTGTATTTTTTTTTTCGTGCCACCATGCCTATTCTACTTAAAACTAAACCCTAATACTATTAAAAAAGTATGTAAGCCAGCCAAGGCTTTAAACCCCATCCCGACTACCCACTATCAAGTGCCGATTAAAGCCACCAAAACTGGTTCTCCTGCTTCACCCTATCAGTTCGGTCCCGTTCGGACACAGCCCTACTGAATCGAAGGAGCTCTGCTCCGCCTTGTGCCATGACGTCCCGATTGTACAGGAGTCGCCTATCCACGGTTCTTCGTCTGACGTGGTAGATTAACGGAACTACCAATCTATCCTGTATCAGACCGCATCTATCTAAAAAGAAGAATGCCTCTGGGGGAATGAAGCCGCTCAAGCGTGCACTCTCAAAATACTCGTCGTTCGGATTGAACGCCCCGAAAATTAAATTGTTGGTCGAAGACATAGCTCTTGCAATGTGACCTCGAACGAGTTTTATCACGAAATTGTCAATTCTGTTGATTCGAGACCCGTTGTAAAACACTGCCGCTCGAACACCCGAAACTTCTCCATCTGGGAAGGGGCAACGTTGAACCACACAGGACAACCATAAACGATCATTGGCCGTATGAGGGCCATGTAGCAAATTACATTCACTCTGGGGTCAAGCCGACTGCTAAAAAACAGCCGTTTCGTCAGATCGAAGGCTCCTCTGGCCCTTGTCAGAGCAGCATTTATATGCCTGTCGAAATATAAATACTGATCTAACCAGATACCGAGGTATTTCACTACACTTTTGTTCGCCAATGGCTGCCCATGAAGATCAACGATGACCATCTTGCGCCAATTCTTGCACGTATCCCTATTGGCCCCAGCCAACGGAGTCCGGAACAGAATTGTCTCCGACTTCTGGACATTTATTTTCAGTTTCCAGTCGTCGCAATATCGCTGAATCTTGTCGAAATCACGCTTCAAGAGAATTCTAATAACCTCAACCTTTCGGGCCGTTCTGTACGCAATTATATCGTCGGCGTACGCAATTGCCTTTGTAAGACTACCTTTCAGATCGCTGGTGTAAATGCTGAAGAGAATCGGCGAATTCACCGCTCCCTGTTGAAGACCATTTTTAATTGAGAATGTTGTGGTAGAAGTTACATTGCCACTTTTGACAAAAAAACTTTCTACCGTTAAGCATATCATAAAGTATATACAACAATGGCTTGCTTATGCCAAGCCTGCTCAGTTTTAGGTAAAGACCCTTTAACCATACGGTGTCAAAAGCCTTTTCCAAATCAACCAGAACAGCACCTGTGCATTGTTGTTTTGATTTATTCCATTGGATATCAGAAACGAGTTTAGACGCAGCATGAATTGTGTCAATACCCGCCTTGAACCCGAACTGTTTATCCAGAATTATTTTGTTGTCCGTAGCCCACTTAGTCTGAGCCCTATCTATGATCTTTTCGAAAACTTTGCTGATGCTCGGAAGAAGACTTATCGACCGAAGATTTGACGGGTTGGAGTTGTCCTTTCCCTTTTTCCGGAGAGGATGAACCACAGCGGTCTTCCAATGCACTGGATAATATGCATTATTCAGTGCATTATTGAAGAGTGTGGTGTAAATGTCAATTGCTTCCGTCGGTAAATGTCTTAGTACAACGTTCGATATACCATCGACACCTGCTGACTTTTTGTTTTTTATTGAGTTGAAGATGAGCTAAAGCTCAACCTTCGTCACTAACAAGGGACTTGGTCCCGTTTGCTCGGCGATTATGGCATTTGCCAAAGAATCGTCATTGAACCGCATGAAACCGCGGTTCTCAGATCGCCAATGTGTGATATCATTACGGAGGTAAAAGTGATTAAGTAGGGCTCTGTTTTCCAGGTCGTGGTTGGGGTGAATGCTAACATTCACCTTGTACACTTGTTGGAAAGCAGCTCCCACCGCCTCCACTTTTTCCTTCGGATCTTCAATTATGTAAAAGTCATCGTCAAAGATGGCTTCCTCTGGATCTATTTGCGCTGTCCTGAGTACGTCTCTGTTCTCTTCGGTTCTTTGGATTTTAAGACACGGAAGGTCATTATCGTTTTTTTTCCTGAATATCTTATTGATTTTGGGGAACATACCAGGGTCACTCGAATTAACTGACCGGATCTTGCGGTCCCAGTACTTGTTAATTGATAACCTGTAGTTCTCCTTAATCAACAGATTGACATTTCTTATTGACGACTTCAGTGTCCTAACCTCCAAGTCGTGTGGGTCTGTAAGTCGTCTGTACAAGTTGTTGAGTCTTGTCAGTAAGCCACTCTTGTGCCTACGTAGTGCGTCAATAGTCGCGTTTCTGTAAGCGTTCATTTGGTCCCGTTCCTTGTACTTTGGAATTATCCGCTCCATCGTTCGTTTTATTGTTTCGTCCATCTGTTGTAAATATTGGTCAATTTCTGTATTTCTCAGGTTTCTGACAGTGCAACCCACTAACCATCAAGCCACGGGTACTATCTATCTATCTTAAAATATCCTATATTTTTTGTATTGATAAAGCGGCATACTTAAAAATGCCCCGATCTTGAAAAGGTAAGAAACACAATTTTTATTTCGTTCGATTAGCTTATTTTTTAAAACGCATTAAAGTTGCATACAAGTTTTTAAAATAAAGGATCGTTTTGCTATACATTTGTCTTCTCATCATGCGTCATGACGGATGGCAGACTTTTTTAAAATGGTTTCCATTATAAGTTAACTCTTTTCATTTTTATGAATGTATATAATAAACATACATCTTACATTCAGGTAAAGCACTTCTTCATGCATGTAGTCCCAAATGTGTATATTTCGAAAACAGCATTCATAAACAAAATTCAAATTCATTCAGAAATCTCTTCGGAATTCATTGAGTACCCTTCATATAACAAAGATAAAAATTACCAGTGTAAAACCACCATAGAATATGTCATATATCTCGATGTATGTCTAAACAAAAAGGACAATAATTATGATATAGACGATCTTTTTGGCAACACAAACAACACACAGTGGCGGTTTGTGTTTCAAATCACAACAAAAGGAACAAAACTCCAACACTAAACTGCTACCACCACCGCCATTCAAAAGTTTATTATTTTAAAATAATTTAATTCATCAACATGAGACGTCAAGAAGCCCTTTAAACAAAAGGACACAATATAATTTGTTTACCAACAAAATCAGACCCTTCCATAATTTTGAAGGTCATCAAAAAAGGCGAGAAAAGTAAAGGCATCTTGAAAACCTACCTGTCAAAAATTAGAGAGGATTAGACAAGTCGAAGGCATTAGGATGAATGTCATAAAAATAAAAAAAAAACAGAAACAAAATAATAAACACAAACACCCATATTGATGAGTTTGGAATTTTTATTTCTCAAAATAAAACTCAACTTATTTTAAGGATTGCCCGGTTTGCTCTTTTCAAACACGCTGCTGTCCTGTCCAGCGTCAATCGCATCGTGTAAATAAGTTCAAGTAACCTGCAGAACCCGTTTTCGCGGAAATAATTATCCTATGATATTGTCTACTTACCTTCAACCTTGCAAGAACACAGTTCCCGAAGACAGTTAACGAGGCGAGTGGAATACCTAAGATGGTAATTTTTGAAGTTCAGGTAAAAAAATATGTCCGGGAATAAAGAACAGAAAGAGAGATCAAAAGAAGCCGTCGCACTAATTACATTCTGCGTCATCGCGCCAAAAGTCCAACTTTTTCATATTTTCTAAAAAGTGCAACCCAATTTTAGAAAACTGCAACGCTGAATATTTCGCAGTCATAAAATATGGAAATATCTTTTCGGAGTTTGCAAAAATAAATAAATCGGGTTAATCATCAAAGGTCTCTGGTGATGTGATGGAGGTGGGAACCAAACACAAAAACGTTCGATTTAGTTTTGCAAAATTCTAGGAAAAAATTACTGTAATAAAGTTTAAGGTATCTGTTGACAAATGTTTCTAAAGATAAAGACAAAGTATGTACCAGTATTTTTTTATAAGAGGCGCATAGGTTTTATGGATATGTTTTGAAAAATTGCATTATATTATGGCGGCTTATGGAATATATTTTTCAAGACTTAACTATATGTTCAAAGCAAAATGCCGATATTTTCTAGGGTACAGTAATTAGTTTTTGTTTAAAGTCTTCTATCGTTGGAGACTTTTTATCTATAACAAGGAAAAAATTATTGATGATTTTAAAAACTAAATAGTGGGATTAATGACAAAACAATATTTTGAGATTCCTCATGCAGAACTATAGTTAAATTTTCACAAATACATTTCGATCACTTTCGAAATCGAAAGCGGGGCTTAAACTTTGAGTTTGGAGAAAAGAAAACTTAGGGTAAGTTCATTAATGTAAAAATGCAGCAGTAATGCAAGATCTGCGTTCATAAATGTAAATAGACTGCGTTACTGCAGTCGGTAACGCTGTTCAAAAAAACAGTCTGACAGCTGAAATGCGAACACACTTAGGCCAGTTTAATGGCCCATTGTGATACCACATGAATCTTGAGGCTTCCTCCTAAGCTCAATGGAACCAGTTAGAGTCTCTTACGAAACGTGAGAGGCTGATTATCCCGATATGATTTAGATCGTTTAGATCGTTAAAGAAAAATTCTCCTAGGTAATTCTTGCGTTTTCGAGCTAGAGCAGGGCATGTGCAGAGAAGATGAAGAGCCGTTTCTTCCTCTTCCTCGTCCATACAGCTTCTGCAAAAGTCATTTGAGAATACGCCTAGTTTCATGGCGTGCTTTCCCATTAGACAGTGTCCGGTTATGACACCTATTATCGAGCTTATATGCGATCTGCTTAGAGAGAGCAAGCACCTTGAACGTTTTAAATCCAGTGTTGGCCAGATGTTTTTTGTGGCTTGACACGTGGTGATGTTGGTCCACCTGGTGCCTGCCCTCCTCACAGCGTCTTGCATTAGTAGCAGTTTACAAGTAGCGATTGGTATGCCAGTACTTGCCAAACGTGGTAGGATGGGTTGTACTGTACCGTTCCTGGCGAGTTCATCTGCCTTACAGTTACCTGGAATGTCTCTATGGCCCGGCACCCAGCAAAGGTGAATATTAAACTGTTGCACCATCTTCGTTAGAGATGATCGACAGTTATGGACTGTTATAGAGTTTGTAGAGACTGAGTCCAGAGATTTGATAGCGGCTTGGCTGTCGGAGAAAATACGGATATCAGATGTTGATATCACGTTTTCTTTGAGCCAAGACAAGACTTCCTTAATCGCCAAAAGTTCCGCCTGGAACACGCTACAATGATTGGGAAGGCGGAATGAGAGACTTAATTTCAGTCGTTCAGAGTACACACCACCACCAACCCCTTCTTTGGTCTTTGAGCCATCTGTGTAAAAGTGGATTGACTCATCCTCTAAGAATGTCCTATCCTCCCAAAAAGATCTGGTAGGTATAGAAATCTGGAAATTCCTATCGAATTGTAGTTGGGGGATGGTGTAGTCTGTGTGCTTTGGAATTGATTCTAAGTACCTTAGAATTACGGAGTGGCCAATGTTGCTGTTAGTCCACTGCGACGAAGCATTGAGGCGGATAGCAGAGCTTGCAGCTATTTGTTTACTAAATATGTCAAGAGGTGTAAGGTAGAGCAAGGTGTCCAGTGCCGCAGACGGGGTCGTGCGAAGCGATCCGCTTATATATAGGCAGGCTGAACGTTGAACTTTATTTAACTTATCCCTGTTTATACCTTTCTCTAAAGCAGTCCACCATACTGCTACACCGTACGTTAAAATCGGTCTGATTACCGATGTGTATAGCCAATGCGTGATTCTGGGTTTTAAACCCCATTTATTACCAATAGCTTTTTTGCAAGAAAAGAGAGCTACAGTAGCTTTTTTGACTCTTTCCTGTACGTTGCGTTTCCAATTTAGTTTTTTGTCTAAGACAAGACCTAGGTATTTGGCCTCGTCTGAGAATTTTAATTGGATTCCTTTAATGTAAGGAGGGTTGACAAATGGAATTTTGTATCTCCTCGAAAATAAGACCAGATCGGTTTTGTGTGGGTTAACACCCAGTCCACACCGATCAGCCCAGAGTATTAGTCTGTCCAAGGCATTTTGTAAGAGTTCTTTTAGGATATTAAGATGCTTTCCTGAAACTGCTATAGCAACGTCGTCCGCATAGGCTATCACTCTGAAACCCTCCACATCCAGACTAGTTAGGATTTCATTCACCACTAGGTTCCAGAGGAGAGGGGATAGAACACCACCTTGCGGTGTCCCTCTACTAACGAATCGTCTGCTAGAAGAGTTGCCCAGTTTTGAATTAATTATTCTGCTAGTAAGCATTAAATGAATTAACTCCCGAAGCGAACTCTCTACATTTAGAGATGTCAGTGCAGAAGTGATTGCAGATGTGTCCACGTTGTTAAAGGCACCTTCGATGTCAAGGAAAGCAACCATAGTGAACTCTTTATGATGGAGGGAATATTCGATGGTGCGTACTAAAGTGTGTAACGCTGTTTCCACCGATTTACCCTTACAGTAGGCATGTTGAGACGAAGACAGAAGTCGTATTAAGATTAAAATCGGTAGAGTTCAATAAGTTCTTAGAATGCGATTTACGACAGCAAATTGAAAACGGAAGCAAAAAGCTTCGCTGGATTAATTCAAAATCCGATATCTATAGAAGAAATCTACTTCAACACCCAATCAATCCTTCAAGTCTGGTTTCAAATGCAGTTGATGTCTCAACGGATTTAATTTTTGACACTATCAGAGCAAATAACTATAAATCTTGTTGGTATGACAAAGAATGTAGGAGAAGTAGAAAAAAAATCTTTCGCGCTTCTTAAAATCTTTAGAAAAAACAATAATTTGGCCTCTAAGTCCCTTTATCTTCAGGCAGAATGTACAGAAGATTGTGAGGCCTTAAAAAACAACAATAACTAAAAAAACTGCCGTTGAATCCCATACAGTGTCATCATGTCATGTGCATCATACGCATTCTAGCTGGCCGAAGCAATAAGTCAGCGGTCGCTCCTATTGATGTGGATATAATGGCCACATACTTCAAAACACTTTTCATAGCAGACCCTGGTCAAATGAACATAAGTTTTGCACTACCATTCACTTATATTGATGAGTTAGATTCCCGGATTAGAGGATAATAAGGCTCCGGGCTTATAGATGGAATACCGGCCGAGTTTTACAAAAATGCCAAAATGAACAAATTTTACTTTTAGTAAACAAGATGTTTATAGATGAAACAATTTCAAATAGCTTCCGATCTTCATACATTTCTGTAATCTTTAAAAATGGAGTTCCTAACCTACCGGAAAACTATAGGGGAATCTCAGTTCTCAGCTCTCTGCGGAAAATTTTCACACAATTACTGAACGTAAGGCTTCTTTCCTGCGTTGAAAGGAATAATAAAATAAGTTGTTTTCAAGCTGGGTTCAGAGCAAATCTCTCTACAATAGACTAAATTTTTACTCTAACGAGTGTTGCTAAAAGTTTTATTGATAAAAAAAAGAACCTCTATCCATTTTTTGTAAATTTCAAAGCCGACTTTGACACTATAAGCAGAAGGTTACTACTTTTCAAATTTACAGGTATAGGCTTGTTTACAAAGTTCATAAGAATATATGAACAACTAATATCAAATACAAGCTCAGTAGTAAAAATTGGTATGAGATTGTCAAATCAATTTAAATCTGAAACTGGAGTACCACAGGGTTGCATTTTGAGTCCCTTGATTTTTCCCTCTTTATTAATGACATTGAAGATCAAATTCCAGGTAGTGTTATTTTTGGAGATGTACTTATCAAGGTGCTTTAAATGCAGATCATTTCTAACCGATAACCCAGAGACTTTACAGTTTCAGATTAACAAATTAAAACAATATTGCAAAACTTGGGACTTTAAAATAAATACTTCAAAGCCAAAGATAATAGTTTTTAGATCTCAAAACCCAAGTAATAGGACTAATCGCAACTGGCAGCTTAACGGCTGAAACAAAGAAGAAGTGATTGATAACAAATACCTAAATTTTGGAGCTAATTTTAATGACAAAGTAAAGGTAGCAAAAGCGTCGACTAAATTTAAAATATTTGAGACAACTATTAAAAGTTCTATTTTTTACGCTAAAAAAGTTTATGGCTGAATCATAAACACAATTCAGCTTCGGCTTCACCTGAAGTTAACGAGTTTAGCCATAGGAATTCAATGCATGCTATCACAATGTAGCTTTGACCTCACGTTTTGTTCGACAATCGTAAGAAAAAGAACGTAATGTGACTCTATACAAAAGCTCTAGTTCAATTATCTGAACATTTGCTTTGTCTGACAGCTCAACTGCTGTAAAAAGATGTCAACAAACAAAATATTTGCTCCTTGGAGGGATGAAATAATAGAAGTGTCATTCAAAGCAACCTCGAAGCAGGCCCACCGTAACGCAGACGAAGCCGAAGTGTGTTTGTGATTCAGCCATTATGGATCCAAGTAATTAGAAGTAATCAAATTAGTCCAACGGTACTTTTTCAAACGTGTAGGTACACCAAACTTCGCTATTTACATTGAATCTGGCCTGCCTCCAATTTACTTACAAAACCTCAAAGCTAACGCAGACTATTTTGTTAAATTAATGAGTAGACCTTATAATAATATTGAGCAAAAGATTATTTTGATAGCCCTACGGGGTATGTCCTCTCCTTTTAAAGGCTGGTTTGATTTGGCATCAGAATATAACAATCCGTTGTCACTAAGTATTGATAATTTAGGAGCATTTAGAAATGAACTGTATGACCTTATTTCTATTATAGATGAAACAATGTATCTAAAATCAATAACCCGGGCAAGGGAGTCTGCTACAAGAACAGCTTACTCTAAACTCAACCTATGTCTCGAATGTGACAACTATTTTTGAAACGAGTTTACTGCCAATGAGATAAGTCTAATCTTTAAAATGCGAGTTGAAATGCTTGACTATATTTCGCACCAAATTTACATTGTTGGTCATTAAACCACCAGCACGCTTACGTTGAGTGCAAACTGAAGAAAATATCGCAGCTGTATCGGCCAGTGTTAATGATTACCATCAAATATCGATTCGTCGTCATTTGAACCAATTGGGCCTCTGTTACTCAACAACGTGGAAAATTTTGCGCAAGGATTTAAGTGTGATGATTTTTAAAATACAGCTGGTGCAAGAATTGAAGCTGAACGACCTACTGCAACATACAATTTTTGGTGAAAGGGCTCTTGGGAAGCTTGCCGAAGTTCCACTTTTTTACCGAAAAATTGTGTTCAGCGACTAAGCTCATTTTTGGTTCAATAGGTACGTAAATAATCAGAATTGTAGATTTTGGAGTGAATATCAGCCAGAAACATTGCAAGAACTACAAATGCATCCAGAAAAAGTCACAGTTTGGTGCGGTTTATGGGCTGGTGGCATCATTGGACCGTATTTCTTTAAAGATGATGCGAATTGTAACGTAACTGTGAATGGTGAGCGCTACCGTGAGATGACATCCAACTTTGTTTTGCCAAAAATGCAAGAGCAAGAGAGACTGTGCCAAATGCCACACAGCATGCGCAACAATGGACCGGTCAGTTGGCAGCCTATAGATCGTGCGATTTAAATCCTTCAGACTATTTTTTGTGGGGCTATGTTAAAGATCATGTCTATACAGACGCTTAAATTGACGCATTGGAAGACAACATGGAAAAATTTATTCGTGAGCTACCACCCGAAATGTTGGAAAGAGTGTATGCAAAAATCGGACTGAGCGGGTGGACCATTTGCGGCGCAGTCAAGGTCAACATTTGCATGAAATAATCTTCAAACATTAAATTATATGGACCGTACTATCGATTCAAATAAAGATTTCATACATTTTTCTGAATTGTATGTTTTTTTTTGACAAAAAACTTTCCTATAGCTTTTTAAAAATCACCCTTTATAAGATCTGCGAGAAGTTTATCTGTTTGATCTCATATTATAAGAAGATGCAGAAAAAATATGGAAAAGAATTCGCATATACACAAAGAAATGTTAACTCTTTGTAAAAAAAACAAGCGTACCTAAAAATAAAATTGTGGAACTATCAAAATTGAACAGAAGGTTTCTTCAAATACTAAGTTTTAGAACGATTTAACATTAATTTGTCAGCTTATGACTAATTTCTGGTGAATCTGTCACTCAAATTGGCAGCAAAAGATCAGGGGAACTTAATTGAATTATTTGATACGAACAATAATTCAAAACTTCTCTTCTCAGGGTTTTGAAAGATATACATACATGTTTTTAAGAAAATAGAGATCTACACTGCAGAAGCAATTTAAAAGGTGTGATTAGACTCTGTCAAGTAATTTTTGCCTATTTTGACTTCTAAATTCTTCAAAATTAAAATGACTACACAAAACTCAAATGTCTAAAAAAAAATTAGGAATACATTGGGCTGAAATGGCTTGGGATTAAATGGCTTTTTTGTATGTGCATGACTTAAGATAATGCATAAAGTAGTATAACGTTTAATTCACTGTCTTATTATATAAACTTCTATGCATTAATCAGTGGAGCCATTTATTGAAAAACCGACCAATTGTTTAAATAAAAAAAGTCAAATCTGACGTTTAGAAAATTTAAGAAATTGATTCAAGTAGAAGGTGTCAACATCAGTCTCTTCTATAAGGATAAATATTTTTACCTTGCTCTTTAAAAAAATTATTCAAAAATACAAATACATTTATGAGGCACTTCAAAGTATGTAATTCACTTTAGAAGATTATAATGTCATATAATGTAATAATCAGCACCTTAGAGTTTTGACAGCAAAAATGATGATTTCGAAGTAATCAGAAATATAAACGGGCCAAACAATAACTCTATACATACATACAATATGTTAAAGTGCAACTGTCTCTAAGCCAAAGAAAAGTTCGAAGAGTTAAGAAAAGTACAAGCACTGGTATTGTCGTTTCTTAAATACACGTTTTTCTACCCTTTTTTGTAAGAAAATATGAATCGAATCTTATTTATATAAAAACCTTTCAAAAGCTATTTGTTTCTTAACCGAATGTTATTTTTTCCATTAACATTTACAATATGGGAATGAGCTTATTAAGAACTAAATATTGCGTTTACGCTCAAATACACTAAATAAATGTAATGGCCTAATCACAATCACACGTATAGTCGATTTCTTCTGTCATAAAGCGCAACCATACAAATTAAAAGACAAAAAGTGACATTTAAACTTTGGACGTTGAGAACTTGCAAATTTGAAGAATAAAAAAACGTGACGAGAAGACAATTTTTATTTTGTTAGAGATTTGGTTTTTGTGAATTTAAGAAAACCTTACGTGACACCGCAAGGCAAGACACTTCATTGAAGACCCACTGACAAAACCTATATTTCAAAGTTGAAATTCGTGTGTTTAGACAATGGAATGCATACACAAAAGGCACTTACATTTTTCTGTTTATTACATTTTTTTTCAAATTTATTTCTATTACTTTTTTCCAAAAAATTATTGATGGAGTTATGTTCTTGCCTCAATTCTTCAACAAATTATAAATATATAATGACAGTAGCTGTCAGCTGTCAAAGCGCAACAAAATTGAAAATAAAAATATCTTTTATCGAGCTTACGATAATTACTATCTAAAGCGAGTACAAGGCTCAGGGAAACATTTCAGATGGCCTCATTAGACTCCATTATTTCTATTCAATATGTCAAAGTCGGTCACGACCGTACGCGTAATTATGGTTTAGCTACAATGTATTTAAGTCACTTTCACAGGCAACCTTTTATTGATTTAGTATGAATTAATCTTTTGTTCTTGTGGACAAAAATATTAATTAGAACCTAAAGTAATATCGCTTTCAAATCTGCTTCTCTTTGCTTTAATTTTAACAATTTCACGTCAACCATATTTTTTCCAAAATGTCAATTAAGGTCCATCCATATGCAAAAATCTATCAACAAAAATTCATACAGATCTAAACGTGTGCAAGGTTCGATCATAATAATAAAATAAATACCTATAAACAATATCCACTCAATAAAATGACATTTAGTAGTGAATATTCAGAAATCCTCTGATTGGGTAGCTGTCGTTTTTAGTATAATGTCTTTATATTAGTGGAATTAAAATAATCCAAGTATTTTGTTTTCATTTTTGAAACGAATGCAACACTTTATATCGTTTTTTTTTTAATTTTGCGATCGATTTTTAATGAAGTTAGGACAATAAAAAACATAAAAATTCGGTTAGCAGCAATCTAATAAAATACGCATAGCAGTTTCTAAAAAAAATAATTATAACAAAATTATAGGTAGGTACAAAAAATTCCTATAATACTTTGTTTAATTTCTAATTTTCCTTCTATAAATTGAGAAATTTGTGTCGCCGCTTATTGAATTCATCGCATTTATATAAATTTTATAGTCCTGCATATTTTTATCAGCCTTTATCATGTGCATGCAACAGATATCTATACCTGCAATACCAACCAAAATACATATACCAAATTGAAGTTGATAATGTATCTCGAAAAGTAATTTAAAAATTCCATACTTTTCTACACAAAATGCAGGTGAATTCAAGTAGAATAAAAAATGGTAGACGTCATTCGATCAATAATAACTTAAGCTAATCATGAATTAAAAAAAAATAAAGAAGTTGCATGCAGGAAAAAAGACCAAGCTAGAAGCCATTATACTTGAAATCGTATGAGTGAGATGTCTAAATTATTACCCCAACGTACTATAAAAAAACACAAATGAATGAGAAGGCGAAACAAGTACCTACCGAAGTATATTCCAAAACGAAACCCACCCATACTATATATTAAAACCTCCATCCATCTTAAAGATACACGTCGTAGCCCAGGTAATAATCCCCCTAAAACACCTTTACACCATAATTCTACCTGTTATGGACTCTATTACCTCTCACTCTAACTGTATAGTCACGCGGAATGAATAAAAACTTATCCAACCCTTAAATGAAGGCGGTGCTTACGAACCCTAAATTGTATGCATGCTTTCCCTCTCTAACAACCGACAACTAAAGCCATAAAGAAAAGAAAGAAAAATGCCATTTTGGTTTTCACCATCACTCTCAACTCAACTTTTGGTGGTTTGTCTCCGTCATTCTAGTGACTCGAATAGACGTTAGCGGATATTTTATTTCAACTTCATTCTCAATCTGCGCATTCGATGTTTGTTGATAAAATATAAAAACAAAAAAATAATAATTAAAAACAACGCAACGACGAACGAAACGAACTGCAAAGTGGAAGAGCGGCTGTTGAGAGTTTGTCATTAATCAGTTAGCTAGCGGCAAAGAAGTTCGGTGGACGCGGTTATCGGTTTTCAGCAGAAAATTCACGCCACGGAAAAAAGTTGAAATTTTTATAAGTGCATTCATTTTTTTACGCGGGCTTATTAATTTTATAAGTTTTCCATCTATAAAAAAAGAAACAATATAACTGTAAAATTTACAATACAATACAAATTTATTAATAAATCATGTTTATTGGTGCTTTAACGGATTAACAAAAAAAAAAACACTTAATTTATTTATAAACATTTACGAGTCATCCTGTATAGATACGGTGTACTTTGGAAAAAAAAGAATGTGTTGACAGGTGTCAATCAATAAACAATTTAAATCAAAAATTTGTTTACCCGCAATTAAACGTGGTAAATCAATAATAAAGTGTAAGCATCGTCCAGTTAAGTTAAGTCACATTTTGGATTATAGTGCGCTTTAAAGTGAAAATATTGTTTAAGTGCGAATTCCCATACCACACAAAACCGTGCCTCAATAATTTCGCTCCATCAAAACAATAATTCTTCTAAAATCGTATTTAAAGTCCAAGATTGATCTTAAATCCAGCATGGTTTCCTACTATAACTCACTGTCATACTCACAAAAGCACAGTGCCGCTAATCTGCCATATCCCGCCGGTCAACCATGGGCATGGCAATCGAACTACCATCCGCCCCCGAATCATCAATTTCTGGGCGACGTTGATTCACCACACGGAGTCGGACATCATCCCATCCAATATTACAATCACATGTTCGGTAATCATCCATCGACGGCGGACTGGCATGCAACGGAGAACTTTCAAAATGCCACCGCCCAATCGCACTTGTTGCAGCATCAGCATCAACATCAGCAGCACCAACAACAACAACACGACCACCACCAGCATCACCAACATCAATCTGGTGCGACGCAACTAAATGATTCGGCAAGTAGTGTGGGGGAGCCCCAAATCGCCGATGGACTACCTTCACCGCCAATTACGGTTTCGGGAAGTGAGATCTCAAGTCCTGGAGCACCAGCATCATCGTCTTCGCCACACGCTAATATGAGTACAAATAGCAACAATAATAACAACAACAGCACAACAAATAACAACAACACCAGTAGCAACACCACAATAAACAACAACACAATCCGATCGTCACCTGTCAAGAGTCCCTACTATGATTGGATGAAGAAGCAGTCTTACACGGCGCAACCAACACCAGGTTAGTAACCGTTTTCTTTAATTCCTTTTCAAATTATTAAAAGCTTTTGTTTTTTCTTAAAGCTTGATTTTATATTTTTTTATTTAACCTTTATTTTAATACCCTTTACAAGTAATATAAAATATTTATGGTGAGAAAGACTTAAACCAAGGTTTAACGGATCAAGAACATTGCCAGGTTTATCATTTCAAGATCTGTACAAATTATCCCCCGACTTGAATTGTGTTTCTTCGTGCAATAATTTCTCCATTTTGGCAGTAAACTATATGCATTTCCCACTAAATTTAATAAATTAGGATTCAGTGAATAAGAAGCTTCAAATTATAAGCAAGTTATTGTTTGTCATGTAACTTTTGTCCCTTAAATTTAAAAAATAATTAACAGAGTTTTAAAAAATAAAGTCATTCTTTGAATGCAGTGATTTTAGCTTTTTTTTAAGTCTTTTGACTTCAAAAAATAACTTTGACTTTTAACACAAAATTTAAGTAATCTTTAAAAGTCATAACTTGAAGTCAATTTACTAAGTCAATCGACTTAAATTAGACTTCAGTCTTTTTGACTTAATTTTAAATGGAAGTCAATTTTTGAACTCAGTATTATTGACATGAGCGCGACCAACGAACGACGAATGAACGAATATTCGTCGATTTTCACATGAGAGTTTTTAATTCGTCGCGAATGAAGTTTGACTTTGACAACCGAAACCAAAACAAGAATGATATTTTTAGGTTAAGTAAGCGCGATTATTTTATTCGTTGCGAGTGTGGATAATGTGGAACGCGAAGAAAGTTTGACAGTTCGTATCATCTACAATTTTTTTGCGACGAATAAATTTGTGTTCACATTTTGTAATTCATTCGTCGTTCGTTGGTCGCTCTCATGTGAATACAGCTTAAGTCATTTGAATGCAGTGATGAATCCGATTTTTGTTTGTCAAATTTCTTCATAATTTTATATTGACATTTGTATTTGAATTGAGCTTTTTAAAAAATATGTCTACAAAATACACTTACATACATACATATGTATGTATTTAGATATGTATAATGTTCACTAACATCAATTTCCTTACGTCAAAGCAATTGATTTAAGTCAAAAGTCTACATTGAAATGACTTACATACTTGTCAAGTTTATATTTCTATGATTTCTGAGAACTTTCTCAGACGGATTGAAAAAATAAACTTAATTCATTTTTTTTTCATTTCTTTTCATTCTTTATAAATTGTGTGATAGGGAATTCTTGAGAAATCAAATCTAAAAATTCTGCTCTCAGATTTCTGACGTTTGCTGTCAGTAATGAATATGTATGAGAAATTTTGTTTATATTTTAGAGAATACAGACAATCCTGAGATTTTAAAAATTTAAATTGGATAACTAACTTTCAAAACCGATTCGCATTCAAAATTGACTTTAAAGACTTTATGTAGAGTCAAAAGAGACTGATGTCAAACTGATTTTAAGTCCAACTTATACAAATGACGTTTAACTTTAATGTAAAAAGTCAATGCCAAATGAAGAGTAATCATTTTCAGTCAATTGCTAATCGAAGTGACTTTACGAAATGCGTCAGTAGAAGATTTAAGTCTTTACAACTCTGCTCATACGATTAGAAAAAGTCACCCACTTAAGATTTAATCATGTTCCGAAGCATATTCGTTCTTTAAATTATAAAATATTATTCATTTAAAAAGCTTTTGATTCAAGGTCGACAAACAAGAGGTTTGACGCCGACTTTCTTTAAACCTTTAAAGGTCCTTACACATGAGAGCGAACAACGAATTAAGGAATGGGCGAACAAACGTGATTTTACACATTTCAAAAAGTCAATTTCAAACAAGAACACATTTGAATTATAAGAAACCAATTGACACTTATGTTAGGATAATAAAATTTGCATTTTGTTCTCCAAAACAAGACAATTTTGTGAAAACATACAAACTGTCAAACTCTATTCGCGTTCCACATATTATCCACACTGCAATGGATAAATTGTTAGCGTACAACTTAACCTCACATTTATACCACTCTTATTTTGTTTTTGTGTGAAAGATCATTTCTGAGGAAAGTATAGAGAAAAGGGTAATTATAAACTGACAATTCGTTGCTGTCTGCGAATAGAGTTCGTAGCTCATGTGCAAGATGCTTAACGTCTTAACTACTGCTATGCATTCATGCATTTCCTAAAGCCTGAAATAAATTCTTGTCGAGTTTCTAGCCCTGAACAGACAATAGTGTCATATAATGGCATAAGGAAACAGTCCAAATAAATCTATATTTTTTTTGAAACTGACATTTTATAAGATCGTCAACTCCGTTTACAATATTATGATATTCTATTTCTGTGTATAACATCTACGAAAATGTTTATTTTAGCTTTTATCGAAGAAAATTTCGTTTCTATACAAATCTCGAAAAAGCGACGGCAAAAATAGGACTATTTTATAATGTGTCACTCAACTTATATTCACTCGTATTTCTAGTATACGAAAAATGTCGTTTATAACAGCAGCGCCACCACAACTTATGTCATGTATGACAGCTATAGTAAATATTGTTGGTGTAACGTTTACCCAAAAAAAAGGCTTTGTCGAAAAAACCAAAAATGACGTTTATAACAGCGCCATCACAACTTATATCATGTATGACAGCTATAGTAAATATTGTTGGTGTAACGTTTGCCCAAACAAGACTTTGTCGGAGAACTCACATATTTTTCAATAACAGCTATCCCGGGGAGATCGTAAAAAAAGAACAATAGTGCACTTGTAAAAAATAGACCAAGTAACTGAAGTAAAGCTCCTCTAAGGCTGTGTCCAAAGTTTTTTAAAAATAATGGTGGGTTGACATTTTATTGCTAAAACCACATTTTCATAAGTGATTTCATTAAAAAAAATATAATTTAATGACATAAAACATAAAACAACAACTGTTAAAAATTGAACTAAAACAATAAAATCAAAGGTCTAAACTTTATAATTTGTTTGTAATGTCAAAATCTAGTCTGAATCAAGTTTTGTTTTTAAATTACATTTTTTCTATTCTATTAATTTTATTTGAAAAATTGTCCATGTCAAATTGACATCTGCATTAAAATCTAAACAAAGTTAATTTTAAAAGGTGTACTTTGAAATTCTTCCCTGATAAAGCTGATGAGCTAGCTATCGCCAAGAATTTTCAATAAGACCATATTTATGTACATATATAAAGCGTTATAGCCAAGAAAAATTCTAAAAATGTTGATGTTTACTTGTGGTGCATTAATTTTGTTTTATTAATAAATTAAATTGAATGTAAACATACCCTCAAGTTAACGTAGCCATACTTCTTTTCTGATGATATAATCCTTACCAAAGAAACATGCTAATTGATGTGAGATCGATCTTTTTGATTCTACAATTTTTGACTACGGCAAATCACGGTATTGGTTCAATATTCTTCGATGTGTGTATGAAGACATAAAATTCCTTAAATATTTCTGTTCTTAAAATAGTAACATTCCTAATCTGTATGCATTCCTTAAACTTATGTATATCCAAATACATCTACTGATTGATTGATTTATGAATCAAAAAGAGTCCAACATTGACAAGTTTTGATTTTTTCTTTAATTTGTCTCTAGTCACATCAGGTATAAAAATGAATGCAGTTTTATATGTTTTGACTTCAGTTTGATTTATTATAACTTGATTCTTACACTTTTTTTTTCTTTAAATCGGGATACGGGATCTCTACATGACACATCGACATAAAGATGGCTATTTTATTTCTTTTTTTCATGATGCTATATCTGACTGTAGGTAGGTTTAATCGGAATTTGAGTCAAAGGAAAAAATAACGACCATCCAAAAAATTTGACACCTTTAATTGGGATACTCTGTTTGACGAACACCATATAATTTTTTTTGTTGTTGTTGCTGTCTCGTTTAAATTCGAATGAACAAAATTTAATTCCATTGGAAAGATTTTTGGCTGTCAAAAAGATTTGGCATTGCAATAAAAATAAAAAAAAAAAAACAAAGTTTAATGCGGGATTTTTAAAACCAGTTAAGGTTCTTTTTGTGTATTTTTATATTCAGCACCAAGCGTGTCTTGATACGAAATAAAAGCTTTAAAGCCATATTAAGTATGACAACATAAAGAATGCATTTAGGTAAAAGGTTCTTAAGAATTTTAATACTTTTTAACCATAAATCATGGCCTCAAAAACAGTTTGATCCTTATTTGACACTATATTGATGATGAGGTAGTTGAAAAAAAAAACAAACATCAAACATCTACAAATTATGTTTTTAAGTGCAATCAAGACCGGGTTAGAACCAAATTTAAAAGCCAAAAAGTTTGAAAACATTAATTCTTCAATTAAATAAAAAAGTAGTTAAATAGTTTATCCAATTGTCATTTCTAGTTCTATTGATTAGCTGTCAAAAGAACATTTAATAATGTTTGCTCTGTTTAACAATTTGTTTGATGTTAAAACATGTAATCTCAGAGCCATTTCAACTAAACTTAAACATTTTTGTCGAAAATACGACTCTTTTTAAACTCGAACTTTCAATTTTGCATGTAAACGAATTTAACAGTTCAGATCTCAAAAGTGTTATTTACTCGAAGTGTTAAAATCGAACAAACCTCATCTTTAAAAGCAAGTTAGATATTTTACCTTGACTGTGCAATGATCTGTTTGGATCTTGATAAACAAAAAATAGAATTATTATTCAAGTTCCAAACTTTTCGACAACGTATCCAAAACACAAAAAAATAAAAACAGTGCAAATATGTCACAATATAATTTAATCCTAAATAATTACATTCCTATAAAAATATGATCGTGCTTATGTTAATGTTAAATCACAAAATTTGTTGTGTACTTTTTTATACTATGTGTTAAATCTGTTAAATATTTACTTTGCACCTATACAACAACAACAAATACAAGTTTTTCCAAATTATGGTTTACCAAATCCCTTTTAATTTATATTCACCATACTCAAAATATATGCAAAAAAAACAACATTATATTTATTACCATCCACACAACAAAAAAAACAACCCCAAATCGAATAACCTTAGGTATCTAATTCTAAAATAAACAATTCATAACCTAAAAGATCAGAGTTTGTTATCTTTTGTCATGATATTTAACCAACGATTGCACTACAAACGTGGACGCCATATATATTTATAAAAGTTCCTATAAAAAGAAAAAAAAAGATTTATATAAGGCACTTATTTGTTCAGTAAACACCATTTAAAAAAACGTGTAGCATTTTTAAAATGTGTTTTTCTTATCGTTCTACATATTTATCCGAAACAACACACAAATTCTCAAAATTTACCCAAAATCTAAAAAAATAAGAAAGCAATTTCAATTGTCTCTTATGAGATAACTTATTTTAAATCTAACAAAGTGTAAACCTCACCTTATAAAAATTTTAAATTGGTATATAGGCCACATAAAAATATAAACTATTAGTTGTTATTATTATTTAATTATAGTATAGTAGTAATTTATCAATAAATACATAAATTTGAAAATTATAAATAAGATTAAAGTAGTACGCCATAATAATTTTGACATTAATTTTGTGGTTTAAATTTATGACAGCGAAATCAACGCAGGGGGTATATAGAGGGTGCGTATACAATAATAATAATTTATTTAAAACAAGCCAATTTGGTTTATATGTGGACATAATTATATTTATGATAAATAGCAATAATATAATATAATATAGAAACAAATCACTGCTACCGTATTCTTTTTTACAATTGAACAATATAATAATTTAACAATATATATAGGTACCTAATTAATTATTATTACTGCCTACTTTGTTTTATATGACAAGCTTCTTTATTTTTTTATATTCAAGCATTATCTGTCATAATTTCATAAATTATCATAACCATAACTGTCAAAGGAAGAAGTGTGTATGGGGTGTACATATATACCTATAGTGATTGCACGAGACCAATATAATTCAAAAATACCGATTAAACATAAATATTTATTTTAGTTAAATCATTTTGAAGAATCATAAATGATGAGACCTGTCAAAATCAATACACATAAATATTATGTGCATCGATTGTGATTTGCATTGACAGTGTATATGATTCATTTTATTCTAAGAAAAAAAACTTTGATAACAGAACGCACCCACCCACGTTCAGAGTGGAAAAATTGTTGATAAACTATTTCCGTTTATCATCCATTTTTAAAACAAAATGGAGCCTATCAAAAATGGCGTCTTTGTCTAAATAAAAAACTATGAGATATGAGTGCAATATTCATAATGCTCCCTTCACATTGTCCCTATAATGTCAATATAATTTTATAAATGTATCACTATTCAGATATGACTTTTTATATATAGAAGTTGATTTAAAGCAAATATAATTTATGATTTTTTATTGCACATTATTGGTTTGTAGGTTTATTTACAATAATAAATCTGTACATTTCAATAATTGATGATTATGGTTATTAACTCTTAAATGTCAAATAAAGATTGACAGGTCTCGATGGAGTTTTAAGTTGATTTAAACTGTCAATTTTTTTTGTTCTAAATTATTTTTAATAAAATTTGTACTTCTCTTTCTTCACAAGGACAAGTGATAAAATTTTAAAATCATTTGAAAGTCAAATATTAAGAAAGAAAGTAAAATATTTGCTTAACCTATGTATAAATACGAGTACCTTGAAGAATCAATTATTGTTATATTTTATGTGCGTCATTGTCGCTAGAGATTGTTTTATTAGATGCCCATTTTTTCTTTTATTTCTTTATTTTTATTGCAGTAATATAATATGAATTTTTATTGATATCATTGTAATTAATGGAACACACACAATGTATGTACATATAGGTACACATATTTATATCATTTTGTTTATTTCCTCTCCTGATTAAATCAGCTAATCTAATCTAAATCAATTCTTATTGCCACACCTTTATAATATTTAGCTTTTTAGATATGTGAATACGAAATGTCAAATACACAGAATTGAAATCCAAAATGTCGCCTAGATAACCAAAAAAGTTTGTGAGAATGAAAAATATTTCTATTTTTTTCTTTTTTTTGAACGATAGAAACAAACAGAATTGTTTCTAAAATTTGATATATCTTTAAAAATGATTATTGGCTCTTTTATAGAAGGGTTTTGTATAGATTAAGGCGTTTACCAAAATGGCATTAATTTTTTTTGTTTGTTATTTTAATCAAATAATAGGAAAGTGTTTTGTTTGATTTTGACATAAGATAAATTTGTGAAAATATTTTGATATCGTGAAAGGTATAATAAAACCTATGGGAAATACCAACTTTAATCGGTACTTTTTTTTTAAATAGGTAAATCTACCTACAAAGAACACTTGATAAGAATCTATTTATGGATAGGAATGGTAAACAGGTGAATGAGAAAAAATACCAAACTATTGGATAAACACCAAAAAGTTTTTGATAACATCGATATAATCATGATGAAATCAACCAATCGAATGGACTGTAATTGTTTGTTTAGAAATTTCATTATGATTCTGTTACACTTGTGGTGTAACTGAGGTGTTATCTTAAATTTTGTAATATGGATTCGTTCTTGGTTCTGTCAATTTTTGAAGAAATTAATCTGCCGAATAGGTCTGTTTGATTGCATGAAGAAATGTACAAGTTTGACAGAAAAACAGAACTCACGAAAAATAGAGTTTTTTCGAAGTCACTAGATTCTCGTTCGTAAACTTATCCTCCTATATTTTTAAAACCTCAAAAGATCAGTGGTTTGTCAAAACTTTGTAGGTTATGTTTTTTGGAAACAAATATTTTTCTTTCATGAGTTTTCTACTATGATTTGATTCCTTACATTTTGTTTATGTTTATAGACATGTACATAAAATAAAAATAAACAAATAATTATTTGTATTATATTATAATATATTTGATATTTTATATATTTTTGCTAACAATTTAGGATCGATTGATGATGATATATGCACTTCAGCACCATGCTTACAAGATTTCACCACCATTTTGGAGGCAAGCGGTAGGCACAATGTAAAGATTATTTAAGCTTTTTTTTAAGCAAAATTTAGTTAAATATTTAACAAAAAACTTCCTTTTTTTTCATTTTTGCATGAAAAATAGGAAAACATAATTAAGAAAAAAAAAACATCGTTTTATTGGATGGTGTTTCTTTTTTAATTTTATTTCCTATGTTTTATTGCTTTTAACTGGCTTTTGCATGAAATTAACTTTTAGCTTATTCTGAAAAAAGAGAAAAACCTTGCGTGTTCGTTTGGTTATTTATGATTTGATTTTATTTTGCCTTAGTTTTCTCTATTCGTTTGGAAAAATATAATTATTAAGGCAGCACTTTTTTTCCTTCATAGTCTACTGACATTGCATGTCTGAATGTTTTTTTGAAAGAAATTCCATGTTTTGTAGCTTGAAATTATTTTGTTCTGTTATTTTTTTCGTTCTGCCCTCTTTTACTCATTAATCAAGAAACAAAAAACACGACCAATGATGGTTGGAGTTTCATTTTTCTTTCCTTTTTTTTAATTTAAGACTGATTTTCCTCTGACAGCGAGCTAAACACGCGATCCAGATTTGTATCGCTATAAAAACTGACATGCGAACGCGAAGTGGCCATTTTGTTTCGTTCGTTTTATGGTTTTAGTGTATAGTGTTTTTTATGGCTTGCTTTTTTGTATACACATTAATACATATCTATATTTGTATGAACTTTATGACTAATTGGTAGAAAATTATGCGCATAAACATTTATTATAATTCTTCACATATGTACATATTCTGTTCATATATTCATTATGTGTGTATGGATACTGTACATGAAACAAAGATTTTCATTCAAAGATGACTTATCAATTTGACAGATGTCATTTGATAAAATCTTGTACCAAAGATATCATATGACATCTATGAAAGATATTGTTACCTACTTCTCTTTTCCATTGGGAGAGCTTCTATAAAACAATACAACAATAACATTAACTATTTACTGCAAAATAAAGAAATAAACGGTAAATCGCAAATAAAAATCACATTTATGACGTCATTTGTCCCTAATATTTACGATATAACAACACCACAAAGGTACATATGTACAGATCTGTAAAAATTCATGATATAACCACCACAACCACAAAAGTCAAGTATAAAGAAGCTTAGGTATAGTGTCCTATAATAATAGGAACCACCAGCCACACATATTCTTGAAGTTTTCTTATGCCTTTCGAAGTTTGTGTATAGTCTCCTCGAACTCGAAGACAGAAAGCCAGCTATGAGAAGATGCATGGTGCTTCGGAAAGAAAAATAACATTCACACTTAGCATCAACCACAACAAGAAACAAATTGTTGAGTGCGAAAAAAAACAACAAACAAAAACATCCCCGGAGTGCAATTTTCAAAATTAAGACTTCTGATTTAGGGGTAGAGCACTAGAGCTAGAGATATACACGTCATGTTTATCTGCTGAAGCTGTAGCATGATGCTTATGCCGTATGCCCATTCTTTTGAACTGCTGCGTGAAGATGAGAGAGGGCATTGGTTTTTGTCAGTCCGCATTCTCAAGGGATCATCACTCCTCCACACCATTCAATGGTATGTACATACTGTCTTGTACTGTTTTGGCTTCTGACACTTAAAGCAGTCTGACACTGGTATATACCTATACGGTCTTTAAATCAGCATAACCATGAAGTCTCAATTATACAACTGTATCGTGTTTTGAATAGAAAGCATCAGGACGATTTGTATGGTGAAAAATGTTTCCCAGGACACTTAAGTTGCCATGCCACCACATCTTTTGGTTTAAGAGAAAGCCACAATAAAAAAAATTGTGGTACATTTCTTAAAGGTGAGGAAATAATTCTATTGTTTTTCTCCGTTTGACGTTTGTACACATAGAAAACAGAACGTGCGGTACTGTCATGACGGTTTAAAGCGTTTACTGACAAATTATTTCTTTTTTCATGAAATAATCATTTGGTACCTTTTACATCTACCTGAAGAGAAAACCACTTAGTTTGTGTCTTTGAGAAAGTGACAAACCGATTGTAACATTATGTCAACAAAATTGTCATCCCCCATTGTGAATGAAATTATAATAAATAAGTGACAGCTCGCCATACCCCAGCCATCATTGCCATTTTGGAAGTCCCTAGAGAATTATGGTGTTGAACGGTTATGATTTCTTTTAAAGTGTACCTCGTTTATGTTTTTCTGTTGTTCCTATATATTCAAACTTTTGTTTGACTTGACATTGCTTTGTTTCAGGAAATGAAGATGTGTAATTTTGTCTTTATTGTTATTACATCTGGCGTTATAGATTTAATTGGGTTCGTTTTGGTGATTTATAGCGTATAACATTTAATGGAATTTTTCGTTTGGTTTTTGAAAGACATTTTGTTCGTTTTTTTCCGTCGCCACCGCCGCCGGCATTTCTTATTTTTACTAAACTTTATTTTTGACACAAACTTAAACTTTTAATGGAAAAGAATGATTTGAACGGGAATATTAATGAAAGAAGTTTCAAAAATATATTTTAGAAAAAATGCCGAAAATTGTTTTTCCTTGAATCGTTTGACAAAAGTAATTTTCTAGCTGCACAAATGGTATTCTTGTTTTGATATAAAAACAATAAAATTGGTGTGTTGATGTTTGATTGGTATTTTTTGACATACGTATGTGAAAAGGAATCATTTCGATAAAAACTAAATCCAAATGCGTTTTCTGTCACTTCTACAAAGTGTTGTTTTTGACAATTAGACAAATATGCATACATTTACCGAAACATACATATTTACATGCTTCATCATATTTTGACAGTTCTCTCTTTTAAAAATTCACGATAAATTAAAATAAGTTATACATAAAATGATAAAATCAAACATTTAGTAACAAAATGAAGGCTTAAACGATCTTGTTTTCGCTAGCAAAACTAAACAAAACAAATAAGGTGCTGCTTACATCATTTGCAAAAGCTTTTACTTTTGAGCTCTTAATTTTAAAATGTTTGATTATAAAATAAACCACCGTCGGTATTTTGTAATTTTTCAATCTTAGTTTAGTTGTTTGCAATTATGAATGACATTTAGAATTTTTCATTCTGTCATCAAATTCATAACTTATGAACAAAAACATATCTGCCGACGGAACTTTAAGCACATTCTACAAGTTTTCTAGAAATGAACAAATTTCTTCTTTTCTTTTTAAGTAAGTATTTTATTGTTAACAAAAGTTGTAAATGTCATTTGATTGTCAATGACTATAAATGAGCTTTATTTTGTTAGCTATATTCTCCCTTTTATACCTTATCTTCAACTAAAATTCAGATACACTATAGCACGTGACAGTTAATGCCAAAAAAAGGAAATATAACTACCTAGTAATAGTTACACGACGAGACGGCATCAGAGAGTAAAGTCTAAATTTCAAAGGAAAACACTTCAAAATATGACAGCAATACAGTGTAATGTGTAATCTCTTTGAATTTATTGCCATTTCAATGATTATCGCTAAAGTTAACATTTTTATTGCTCCAGCTTGCAAAAAAAAAGAGTAAAATCCTCAATAAATGCAAGCATAAGCCCCCTGTTTCTTTGTCGGTGCACTCTATAAAAAAAATATACGATATGATACGATATATTTACTGATACTTGTATTTATAGTAAAAAGTAAAACTCCTGAAAGATCTTATAGAGCAAAAATGGAACGAGATACTCCATTTTTTTTTGGATTGAAGTTATTTCCGTAAAAAAAACTTATATAGTATTATCCCTCTAAACACTGTTGATCCCATTTTCAATGCACCTTCGTCGATATTTTATTATTGACAAGAACTTAATTTTTTTAGTTGCTCTTATGCGGTTTTTTACCGACACATCGGAAAATGTGTTATCTTTTTCGATGCACTCTGTTGTTTTTTTTTGTGTCATTGTGTATTAACGTGAGCTGCACATTTGTTGATTTTTATATCAAGTGGGATTAGAGTTTAGTTTATAAGGCGGTACTTTGATGTGTTTCATTTTGATTCGATATAACGTTTCTAAGTGTTGTCAGTCAGTATCGTATAGAAAAGGGGCATAAATAGAGAAATCCATCATCGTTATAGAGTGCATTTCTGTCAAAGATTGTCAATTTAAGTTTTTTTTTCGAATAGCGTCGTACCGTCTGACAAAGCTAACTATTCAAATAAAATAGTTCATGTTTACACGGGACGGTTTTGATGGATGGATTGTTTTTTTTTTTTGATGAAAATGTGACTATCTGTTGATAGATATTGGAAGCCATTTTTATTTAATCAGAAAAGAATAGCTTTTGATGTTCATTCTTCGCCGCTTTTGACAAAACTTTTTGCTTTCGTTAAAAAATGTTTGTTTTTGTTAATTTGATGGGCTCAAAAATCCAGCAAAGAAACTTGGTATTGTCTCGGAACTTATCAGCTCCATTCTGCTATTCACGTGGATCGTATATTAGATTCACCCATTCAATTCCCTTTCACACTGCCTTTGCATTCTGCTATCCATCGGGTGATCGAACTACATTATCCCAAATCAATTTGACATTCAAATAAACAGCTGTTCATGTTAAAATCTTGGGAATGGGGATAAGTTGTTTTGGTTCATACAAAAATTAAGCTTAATCAATCCACCTAAACAGAATGATTTGTGTAATTTTTGGAAATGGGCAGTATTGGCCTTTTTATTCCAATTGTAAGCAGAGGAATAAGAGAAACCTCAAACAGAGAGCTTCGTAGAAATGTAAAAAAGTGTCTTCCCTCCCCGAAAAATGTTAATATTCTTTTATTTATAAAACAAATATTCTAAATTAAGCAAAAAATTAGTTTTTACTTACATTTTCCTTACAAAAATTAACAAACCAGACATCAAATGAAAAATCCGCTGAATTTTATATGCGGATCTGAATTGTATAGAATGAATGCTTTATTACCGACGTTACCGACATACACAGATTCACTTCGAATGAATAGCAGAATATTGATTAGTGAAAATTCAAGTAAAATTCCCCACGATGAATAGCAGAATAGGCTCGTATTTGTCTTTTGCTTTATTTTTCTTAAATTGAATAAACTCTGATGCATCTCGTACTCACTTTGCAGAATTTGACATTTTTTTTAAGTTACTCCCACTCATTAAAAAAAAATCGGATGTCTCTCTTCCCTCTATCTTTTTAACCTTCAAGTGAAAGCGCGACTTAATAATGGAGAATGAAAATCATTAAACTTCAAATAAGCTACACCAGCCCTCCCAGGCACAGTGGTAAAAGAAGTTATGAAATATTTAGCGACATCTGTTTGTATTTAGTTGGGATAAGCTTTGACATAGAAAGTATTGGCATCTAGTATAATTTGTTGAAGACAAACGATGCCATGTTTTTTTGTATGTTATTGAAACATTTTGACAGTTTGTACAAAATGAAGCAGAAGCAGGCTGTGCGCTGTGCTGTTAGTATTAAATGTAATTGTTACACAATTTTTCCGCATAGCCTTCTATGCGCTAGTGTTTTGTCTGTTAAAAGTGGAACCATCGTGAAGTTGGCTACTAGCAGTCGATTTATGGTACAGTTGCTTGTGAAAAGCAAGCCCATATCATAATTTTTCCTTCACCATGCTTCTCTGTTTTTATAGTGTATCGTGGATAGATTGCTGCATTTTAAAGTCCTGTCACATATTCCCGACGACCATTGGACCCAAAAAAGAGGACTTTGCTTTCATCGCTCCACAGAACATTCCTCCATTTTACTTTTTCCTAATCTCTATGCGCTTTAACAAACTCCATTCTCCTTGCCTCATGTCTTTTCGTCAAGAATGGTACCTTGCGTGGGCTTTGGCTGGTAACTTAGCTTAAAAAAGACGTCTTCGTATTGTGACAGGGTCAACAGACAGTTAAAGTATGGTTGAGTTCAAAAATGCAACTAGTTGCACAAGCCATGCCGACAATATTTATGCAATGCATTTATGAACAAAAAAACTTCTGCAAGAATGCGGCAGATATACGATATCAAAAACCCGTTCCTAAATGTCATCAAAGTAGGCGACTATAAAAAAAGTATGACAGATTAAGTTTTTTTCTTTGAGTTACGAGGGTTTTGGTCTTTTAGTCTCTTAACAAATTTCCTTCAAAATATCCAATATAAATGTTTTATTAGGACTTTTTTTTAATGGTTTGCATGGAACAAATTCATGAATTTCTATGAAGTGAAAATATTATATTTAAACTTTTTAATATCAAATTATTTTATTTTTTGCCAAAAATTAAATTAATATTTAATTATTTTACCTACGCATCTTGTTCAGACATTTTCCTGCAGAGTGGCAACAAAAATAAAATGACTGCAGGTTTGATCGCATTTCAGCTGTCAGACTGTTTTTTTGAACAGAGTTACCGACTGCAGTTATGCAGTGTATTTAGATTTATGAACGCAAATCTTGCATTACTTCCGCATTTTTACATTAATGATCTCGCCCTATATTTCTTATTTTTCCCAAAGTCTATGGAACGGTTCTGTTTTGCTAACTGAACAATTTTTCTGTCAGTTCTTTCAGTATTCATCCTTTTTGGGCCTAGCGTTTTCGGTTTATTTTGCCATTTTAAGGCGTTACTGACCATTTTTGCTGAACAGCTTAGGATGTCTTGAATATTTTTGTAGATTTTGCCCTCCAAACGCAGTTTTCCAATAAGTTTTCAAATTTCTTCGGTGCAGTGTCTTGACTGTCCCATTGTTTATTTTGTAGCTAACATTTATTAATTATTTGTTTGCTAGTATATTACAAATACTTAAAACTTTAAATAGTAAAATGTTTATTTACCGAATAATTAATTAAATTTGTAATTATAAAATCAAAAGCACTGCTATTTTTATGAACACTCCATATCCAGAGTGTTTAAAATAATATGTGTGTTCACCGGGAAAAGTAGAGTATAACTTCAAGCTTAAAGTCTCTGGTATGAAAACGAAAGACAAGTAACATGATAATTTTGTTGTAAGATTTTGCGTTATTTAAATAATTGACAATCTAATAAAATGTGACCAACACTGCTATTTTTATGAACACAACTGTATGTCAATGGTGAAAATATTCAACTGAAAGAAATCATTTACATGTGAACACATCCATTATACTTTAAGGCCTACCGTCTACTAAACAATTAAAGTTGTTCACACAAGCAACTAAGTTGCCGGCAATTCATCCACAGGAAATTTAAGTTGCATGCCACAGCCCATCGATCAATGTTGCTTTGTATATATGTTTGTAAACGTCAAATAGGAATTAATAACGATTACAAACCATAAATATGTAGATGATCTGACAGTTGCACAATTATATAAAATGTCTTCCAAAAAAAAAAACCAAAACAGAAAAAAAAAACATTTTATCTAAATCTGTCAAGGGTATCAATTTTTAGAATGTTAACATTGTGTCATAAATATTTTGTTTTGTTTCAAATTAAAAACTGTAAAATTAAATGACACAATTTTCAAATTTCTAACTGACTGGCTGACTGACATAATAAATTCAAAAAACCAAACAAAAAAAACTATTTCACACCCTCAACTTGCTCCAGTTTTACCCATTTACGGAATATAATGTAGTAATAAACTCTCAAACCATTTAGATACCTTTACTATACGATAAGCACATTTTAATTGTTTAACACTATTATTTGCTAAATGACATACGAAATTTATGTACCCAGATAAAACCTTCTAAGGAGGTTGCCTATAGACGTTCCGTATATCGTATATGGATACTTTTATAATTTTTTGCCACAAGACTCAAGAGTACGTATATTAAGTATCAGAATAGAACACCCAATTTCAATCCAGCACGTTCTTTTTTTAAATTTGTTTGAGACTTATACGAATTCTTATCAAAAGTTGTCGACGTCGACGTTTGTCGTGGCCGATGTTGTTGTTGTTATTGTTGAAAGAGTCTTGATTGCTCTCCATTCGTAATGTGTACATTGTAAATTATTTATTTAGTGTTAAAAACGTTGTAAAACACTAATCATATTTGATTTCCAACCACAACACAATAAAGGTTCCTACATACAAAACAAGATGAGATTTTATACCATAAGAAACTTAGATGCAAAGTCATAGAGATATGTATACATATCCTATAAAGCGGCTTTGGAAAATAAAATACAAACAAAACCTATTTCGTTTAACCTGAGGGTGAGAAGTTGTATATATAATTTTTATCATGATTTGACGTTTTTATTTACTCCCCGAAATCCATCTTTGAAAAATGATAAGATTTCATATAAGAACATATATAAAACTCGCGCACATGCCATTAAAATCCCGCTAACAATTTGCATGATCATTCAGATAAAATATATTATGCATCAGACATTTAAAAAAAAAAGTTGTTTAACTTATTTGAATTTGCAATGAAGTGAATTTTAGAAAGTTAATTGCACAAAATTGAATCTGTGTATTTTACATCACATTATGTCACTTATTATTTAATCTTGTAACAGAAATCTGACATTTAGATTGACATGGTATACCTACTGTCTGGAATGACATTTCACTGACATTATAGGGTGACAGCTGGAATGATTGACGAATTGCGCAGTTAAAATTGCAAAATATTTACTGAAGATTTATCTACCGCTATGCATATGACAAATCCAATAAGATTTTAATTATTTTGTCCTCAAATATTTTGATATGATTTGATTTTCAAATAAAAAAAAACAAAACAAAGAAACATACTCACCTTGAACGTTTTTCTTATTTCTATTTTCAGGTAAGACCCGCACAAAAGATAAATACCGTGTAGTCTACACCGACTTCCAGCGCCTTGAACTTGAAAAGGAATACTGCACGTCCCGCTACATTACCATTCGACGCAAGACAGAATTAGCACAATCGCTTCAGTTATCCGAACGGCAAGTTAAAATCTGGTTCCAAAACCGTCGGGCCAAAGAACGTAAGCAGAACAAAAAACGAGACGATCCAATGTCTGCGGTCGTCCAACATTCCGACCTTGCCAGCTACATGGATACTAAGCCCAAAATCGAACCAGGCCTACATCATCTTCAACATTCGCTGCATCCGATGAGTTCAATGGCAATGAATATGCCGATGAGTTTACACCACCATCATTCAGTGCTCCATCATGGCCACCATCCGTTGGCAGTTCCACCAGCACCGCAACACCTTCACCAGACACATTCACAAATGTCAACTGCAGTGGCGGCCTCTGTAGGAGCACTCTCAATGTGATTTTAAAAAACCCCTGATTAGGACAAAAATTAGCTCTTGCACTCACTCATTTATCATCGTTAACATCACAATATAACTTTGTTACTGTCTGTCACACAAATGTCAAACTTCACGAAGAGATTCCTGTGTGTGTGGTGTTTGCACAGGATTAAGTTTTTGTTTTCTTTTTTGTTGTTAGTTTTGTCATCACTTTAAGAGGATATAAGATGAAAGTTTATAGCAAGTATTTTGTTATAATTTTATGGTACATAGCATGTAATATAATATAATATAAATAAATGTAGATTTTAAATTATTTTATTATTTTCATTAAAACATAAAAAAAAAAACAAAATATAAACGTGATTTTGCGCAGCATTTCGTTAACTATAAAAAGTATAACGTTTGTATATTTCGTCAAATTTTAACGAAAGTGTATATTTTAACAACTAAAAACAACAACAACAACTGTTGTCATTCAAAACAGCCGTCCCAAGTAAAACACTTAAAAGTAAATTTAAAAAAATGTAAAATGTAAATTATAAATGTAACGTAATGTGCAATTCTGAAGCGTTTTCTCTTATTCTAAGAAAAATGTGAAAATTAACAAGAAAAAATGTAAATCTTTTAAATGTATAACGTTTTTCAAACGTAAAAATTTATTTTAAAAAAATCAAAAGACCTTAGACAAAACAAAAAAAATTAATATGTTATTATTAGTGTAAATTTATGTTTTTTTTTGTAACTTAATGCATTATTTAACTTTAAGTTTAAATATATGCAAAACAAATTAAAAACAAAAGAAAAATAACAAACTGCAAAAAATATGTAAATAGATTAAAGTATTTTATGATTTATTTTATTCCCAATAAATTCGCCTTGCTCCTGTGTAAATCGGTTAGTTTTAACGATTATTACCTTGTAATAAAATATTTACCTACTTAAACAAAAGAAAAAAAAACATACATAGTTAAAAATTATGGCTAAATGATGTAAATTTTAAAGCTTAATTATTATTATATTTTTAAGTTTATTTTTATTCGTCAATAATATAGAAAAAAAAGAGAAACAACAAATTTATTTATTGATTGTTTGTTTTTTTTTTTATTATTAATTTTATTAGGTGCATTTGATTGAAACAAAGAAAATATTTGAAACAAATAAAACAATATGACCAGTTTGTCAATAATAAGTTTGCGTTTATCTTCATACAATTATGTTTGTTTTTTCCTTTTCAAATTTTATTATTGATTGTTGTCAAAAATCAATAAAAAATTAATAACTTTACTATGATTGGAGTTTAATACGATTTTAATTTGTTTATACTTTCACTCAAAGGTTTTTTTTGTTTGTTTCATGCGGTAAACAAAAAGTGTGATTCGGAACATTTTGACGTTTTGCACGTCAAAAGTTATTAAATGCAGTTTTTGTATTGACATTGGCTGCGTTCAATCTCGTGTGGAAAGGTGGATTTTTAGATACCCTGCTAAACGAGTTGGATAGCTACATTGAGATAGCTGTCAAAAAATAAGAACAACTTTCAACTGTTCACAAAAAGCAGAGAAAGATTTAAGCTTCGAAGTCAAAATTCAAATTGGTCATCTACAAGACGAGAACAAAATAAGTCAATTTTGAAGTTTAATAGTTCATAATTACCTTCTGAAATTTGGAGGCAAATAGCTTCTTCATCATCTATTATGTACAGAACATCCTCAAATACAACTTCAACTAATATTTTGTATCTTTTTGTTTACCAACAAATACAAAAACCTGAACTCAATTTTCAAGTTTCTTGAAATTCAATCATGTTTTGAATCAGCTGTTCTGTCAGATTCCTACAAACCCCAGAAATTCTTGGATACCTTTGGATTCCTTTTTTGACATCTCAGCTGTTTTTGATCAGCTGTTATTTTACACGTAGAATACTAACAAAAAGGTATCCGGATACCCTATCTGTCTGAAATTGAACGCAGCCATTTGCATTAAAAACAATGACATTTGTAACTGACATGTCTTTAGTCAACTGCAAAAAAGAAGTTCGGTGTATCTTGTAAATAAGCTAAAAACAGCTGTTTTAGAAATCTTAATTTTAGTTACATTTAGTGACATTTGTGTCATTTTTTATTTGACAAACATCCTGGAAATCTTAACTATCATAAAAGTGTTTACTTAGAAAAAATACCAGTCCCGTTAGAGCAAAAAACTAAATTTCCTTCTGGATATGAAATCAGAATCAAAATCAACACCACTCACTCATTCGTTTACATATACTCTATCTCTAACGTCAAAGTTGACAGCTTATATTATTTTTATACTTATGGTGAGAAGTGATTTTCTGTCAACTAAAACTGTTATTAATCTTAAAATGGATTACATTGCAACATACAAATGAGTTTTACATATGCAATCACGCCAAACTTTTGAATCGTCAGAAACAATAAAACTATTTAGTAGAGATTCCTGATAGAAGACAGCAACAGACTCCAGATATTCAAATAAAAATGACATTATAGTTACGTTTTCCTGAATTTTCGAGTTGAAAATTTTATTCAAAAACATTTTAATATTGAAGTGAACTAAAGTGATATATGTACATTAGTACATTTCAGATCTAAATTTCAAATTAAGGTAACTAAATGTCACATTAAAAAACCACACGTTTTGTTTTGCATTTTGACATTTTAGATGTCATAGCACGTAGTTGTGATGGTTAGTAAGTTTACCATTTGGTTAATGAACTGTCATATGAGAAAAGATTTACACAATTTGGATAAAACTATCCAACCGTCATTGTGACTTTTAATTTTAAGAATTTTACTTTTTTTCTAAGGAAAAGACATACAATTGTCGGAAAAAGTAATTCCGCAAACAAATAATCCTACAATTTTATTTAAATTTTGTATTTGATTTGATCAGTTGATAAAATATAAATAAAAATGCATAATAATGTTAAGGCCAAGAGCTTTCAAAATAACTTTATTTAACTAAATTCATTGTTATGGTTCTGCAACTGAAAATTGTTTTTTTTTTTCAGAAATATGTGGTATAAAAAGTATTTTGACAAAATGAAAAATCAAACATTTAAGGAAAATTTAATAGAAAATGAAATTTCCGTTGATATTAATGACTTTCTGCAATCGGATTGGTATAGATTTTACCAAATTTTGAAGAGTTTGCGGAGAAATTTCCTTCCAAAGGCATTCGACCTCAGCGAAGTTCTCTTCGCGCGTTCTTGTCAAGCATGGACTATTTTTTCGCTTTATATAGGCTCACACAATTTCTATTATTTTTAAGTCGGGGCTTTGAGATGGCAAATCTAGTGTATTTCTACCCACTTCTTTTAGAAAATTAGTTATCGTCTTGGCTTTGTGACAATGTGCGTTGTCTTGCTGCACAATAAATGACTGTCCAATCAATTTATCACCAGAAATAAAAGCATGGTTATTTAAAATATCCACATATCGTTCTTTGTTCATTATTCCATCGATTGCTACTAAGTCTCCGGTGCTATTAAAGCAAACATATCTCCAAAACTTGACGGTTCCAACACCATGAATAACTCGTTTACACACAGGTGATACTTTGCCTCGCATTTTCCTAGAGATTCTGCAAAACGTTTTTTTTTTGATACGTGCTACTCAAAACAGCTTTCATCAGTCCACAACACTTTTACTTAAAATGCTAAAGGCTTGTGTAAAAATTCTTTGGCAAACTACAGGCCGTTTAAGTTTATTTTGTTGGCACATTTGAGGTATTGCTAAACGATTTCTGACAGTTTTTTTTCTGAAATTTCAATTTCATACTCCTTTTTTGTTTCAATTGTTGCAGATTTTGGGGTTTTCATCACATTTTCTTTAAACTTTCTGAATTCAACGATCCTCTTTCTTAGAAGTTTTGCGTCGAAGTCCTGAACGTGGAACATTTCGTGTGGATTTGTTTTTTTCTGCTTATTTATTTGGTAATAGACGGTTTGACGAGGAACTTTATATAGTTTGCTTAACTTTTCCACCGAAATACCCGCATAATACTTGGTCACTATCTCAATTCTTAAATCTTGGCTAACTTCCGACGTTTTACCCATTATTATCAACAAATTGTTTGTAAATGTCTTCGAAGTTAATAAAGTTTATTAAAAAGAGACAATATATTTGTATATAGGAAATCTCAACATTCATAGCACGCGGCACGAAAGAAACTGCAAAGATTACTATGTCATCCAGTTAGTTATGGCTCAGTCTATTCATTAAAAGGGTCCCAAAAAGAATGCATGAGAAAAATAAAATATTTTTGGGTTACCGTTGCCTAGGTGCTTTGTTTTTGGTTCTGAGATGCAAAGAATTCCCGTTACATTTCTGAGTTTACCATATCAAGTGGTCTGGCATTATAAATAGTATTGTCAAAATATTTTTTCCGACCATTCTAAACTTTAATTTTTTTTCGAATAGTTAAAAAATAAGCAAATCAGTAAAAGAGGTTTGTGTTCATAGAATTGAATATTTTTCTTTTTGTTGCTAATTTTTGGTGGCTTTGAATATTAGCTTTTTAAAATTTTTCGAATTTATAAAAAACGAAATTATTTTTATAAGCGCAGTACCTACACAATTTTTGACGTTTATTATTTGACGTAACACAGCATTTAACCAAATGAATTAAAAGGGCGTTCACCCAAAGTTCTCAGTAAACTTATGATTTTAAACATTTTGTGAATTACCGAGTTTTTGTAAATATGTATGTTAATTTTGGTTCTGCATTTGAAATCAGAGTCGAAATGAAAACCACCTACATACATATACTTAAATGCCAAAAGTGACAGTTTTCATTCTTTGTTTCCTAATGGTCCAAAATGATTTTCTGTTGACAAAATGTTTTGCTTTTTTAAGAATGGATTACTTTAAAAAATTGGTAGCTTTTTTTGCAAAAAGTAAAAACCTGATAAAAACAATACTAAAACTTGGTAAAATTGATTTCCCACTAAGATAACTTTTCAAAAATGAAAAAAATTGGCTTCAAACTAATTTTATCTCACAGAAAATATTGTTTTCGACACTCGGTGATTTTTTTTTATAATAATCCAACAGTGTTTGTTGAAGAATTAAAATCTACAAAAAATATAGAAGGTATTGACTCCAAATTAATTTCATTCATCCAATTTGTATTTGCTTATACAAGAAATAAAAACTTTTAAGAAATGCTATACTTAAATTGGGTTTCGACTAAAAATCTCGCTTACGAAAATAGATTTTGAAATCAAACTATTTCAAATGCAAAATATGCTTTATAATTTTTAAATCTTTTAAAATAATTCAACTGACAACTTTTTTCACAAAACACGAAAATCTACAAGCCTTTTAAGCAAGACAAATCAACAGACAGGATGGGAAGTTATCAGTTTGGGTCGCATCCCAGACTACCTTTTTTTAATTTTGAGTTGAAAATGATATGATGGGCGAAATAATTATTTTCAACCACAGTTTAAATGCCACTCTAAAAATCTTCTTAATTTTGTTTGACAGCTAGCCAATAAAAATCTCTACAACTTTAAATGTCATAACACAAACACATAGTCTTCGTTTAATCTCAGACAGATAGGGTATATAGATACCTTTTTGTTAGTGTTTTACGTGTAAGATAACAGCTGAGATGTCAAAAAAGGAATCCAAAGACATCCAAAAATTTCTGAGGGATGCAGGTATCTGACTGAATAGCTGATTCAAAATATAGTTGAATTTCAAGAAACTTGAAAATTGATCTCAGCTTTTGTATTTGTTGGTAAGCAAAAAGCTACAAAATGTTAGTTGAAGTTGTATTTAAGGATGTTGTGTACATAATAGCCGTTAAAGAAATATAAATCTTGGGGATATAAGTAAATAAATCTAACTTTTTTGTTTTTATGTATAAAAGCAGACAGAGGCGGACAGCTTGTGGAGCTACAAGCAAATAAGGTCGCTTTATTTAACATAGATTACAGACTAAGGGACTAAAGGTAAACTGTTACGCACCTATTAATTCATCATCGTCTGACGAATTATTATTTATTAAATGTTATCTATTAAATGTTTTATCTTGCAACAATTTCTTCAAAGCTTAAATGTTTCTCTGCTTTTTGTGAACAGCTGAAAGTTGTTTTTATTTTTTGACAGCTATCTTAATATAGTTATCCAACTCGTTCAACAAGGTATCTAAAAAAACCCCTATCCAACACGAGATTGAACGCAGCCATAGTTTATACATATGTGTTGAACGCATTGAATGACAGTTTTCTTGTATTTGACAACCGTTCATTGCTCAGAAAAAACTGAACATTTAGTACTGACTAACGTTTGAACTCTTTGAGAGCTTGAGATCAATCATAAATCCAAATCCAAATGAAAAAAGAAACTAACTATGATAAGATGCATATTATAATAATAACGAAAAACCTACTTCTTCTAAGTCAGCCTAAACAATATAAAATACATAAAAGCAATACAACATTATTCCGTAGTTCTAACTATACAAATCAACGTATCCGTCTAATTGATAATTTAGTAAATAAAATATATGTTAATTTATTTTCAAACTAAATAAAAATATAATTTAATTAGGAAAGTATAGATATTAGCTAATCATTTTTGTTGTTGATCTTGATTTGATTGATATATTATTTTCGATTGCATTTTCAGTTAGCATTTTTATTTATCAACAATTAGTTATTAAATTGTATTATTTTCGTGATTTAACTATTATTGATTAATTAAAAAAGTTATTTTTAAATAAAAATTTTAAAGTTACGAAACCGTTTTTAACACTTTTATTATTATCTAATTCGACTGAAAGTGAAATTAAAGATAAAATTTAGTTTAAGCCTGATCAAGTTAAAAGACATTTGGTTTTTGAGCATTCTAAGTTAAGAAAGTTTTGTTGTAATTCCTCGCTTCCAAAATTTTCCAATATGTCAGAAATAGATAGACACTACGACGCCATCACGATTGAGTTATCATATCTATTCACCCCTATTTTTGTAGATAGATTATGACGGTATATTAGCTTTTTATCATAGAAAAAATATTATTGCTCATAACAGACCTCTTGACGCGTCATATTGCTGGATGTAGGAAAGGGGTTATTTCAATTTTTTTCTTCAATTTGACTACGTGATAAAAAAACATATTTAAGCGTGGAATTATGTATTCTTATGGGTAAGTAAACAAAGGTTTAAAAGAAACTTTCTTATTCGAAACACCTTTAAAAAATTATACTTTTAAAATATCTATCCATCTTATTCAAGCTTCAAATTATACGTTTTTCTTAAGCATTCTGTCTTTTGTGATTCAATCATAGATAATTGAGGTTTTTTGACAAACATTACAGGTTTAATTAGATTTCTTATTCCGTAGATAGCTATCATATTAGCAAATGGTTTAAGTTTGTAGATTCTTTTTAAGCATTGTTGACGTTACACTTCATCATGCATCGATATGCAACTGAATTGATATGGTTTCACAATCTTTAAAATAAAATTATTATAGAGAAGGTGGACCTTACTTACAAACTTCTCCATCTAGCTCGGTCCCTAGCTAGATGTCTCCAGTTTCGCGCTCCAAGTTGGGTGAGGTCACCTTCCACTTGTGCGCGCCACCTGATCCGCGGTCTTCCTCTACTGCGCTGTCCTGTGGGTGCGGATTCGAAGACTTTCCAGGCCGGAGCATTGGTTTCCATGCGCTTTACGTGACCCAGCCATCTTAGTCGTTGGACTTTTACTCTTCTTGCTAAGTCTACGTCGCTGTATAGCCCGTACAGTTCGTCGTTCCATCTTCTCCTCCACTCCCCTTCGATGCATACGGGACCGTAGATCACACGAAGAACTTTTCTCTCGAAGCGACCCAAGGTGCTTTCATCCGCTTTTGTCATGGTCCATGCTTCTGCACCGTATAGCAGGACGGGGATGATAAGGGTCTTATATAGCAACACTTTGGACCCTCGAGAGAGGACTTTACCACTCAATTGCTTCTTAGTCCAAAGAAACAGCGGTTAGCAAGAGTTATTCTGCGTTTGATCTCAGCGCAGGTGTTGTTTTCTGCGTTTACAGCGGAGCCTAGGTAGACGAAGTCCTTGAATACCTCAAAGTAACGCCTGTCGATGGTGAGGTTTTGACCAAGACGTCAGTGTTGTAGGTCCTTTCTTGACGACAGCATGTACTTTGTTTTGCCCTCATTAACCGTTAAACCCATTTTTGCCACCTCTGCCTCAATACTCACAAAACCCCATTGACATCACGCTGAGAGATGTTAAGTACCTCTATAGTTGGTGCAGCTTAGAAGGTCTACTTTTTTTAGGATCGGGCAAACAATACTGAGATTCCATTCATCGGGCATGCTTTCCTCCAACCATATCTTACAGATAAGTTGGTGCATGCTCCTAACCAACTTATCTCCAGCTACTTTAAAGAGCTCGGCATTCAAGCCATCCGCTCCAGCGGCTTTATTACACTTCAGCTTATATATGGCAATCTTTACTTCGTCTAAGTCGGGAGGACGGGATTGTTGGCTTTCGTCGTCTTTGTTGAATGGATCATCCTGCCTGACAGTGTGGTCCTTTCATATCCTCTGCATTGACTGCGGTTCCACTATGATGTTTCCACTTTCGTCTTTGCAGCATTCGGTTCTAGATTTATGTACCCTGTGCATTTCGTTTCACCTGTTCATAAAACTTTCGAACTTCATTCCTGCTTTTAAACCCCTCAACATCTTCGACCGCACGCTTCTCATGCTCTCTCTTTTGCCTTCTGAGAAGTCGGTGTTCCTCTCGCCTTTTCTGCTCATAGATCTCATAAGCAGCTCTCGTCCTTTATGCAGCACCTCTTTGCGTGCCTGTTGTTTGGCTGCATTTGCTTGTCCACATTCCTCATCAAACCAGGGGTTCCTTGTTGGTGGCTGTTTGAAACCCAGCACATCAGAGGCGGCTTCTCTGATTGCATCTTGGCAATGTTGCCACTGGTTTTCTATACATTGTGTTGGCGGCAGAGAACTTTGAGAGAGGTTACTTTTAACTCGGTCGGAAAAGGATTTGGCGATCTCTGGCGATTGTAGCCGTTCGACGTTGTACCTTCTCCCAGCACCTCCCTGTTTTGCCTTGGGTCTTTAAACCCGAAGCGCTACCTTGGCTAAAACGAGGTAGTGGTCCGAGTCGATGTTAGCTCTTTGGAAAGTTCGGACATCCATGATGCAATATGACATCGTCGATCGCAATATGGTCAATCTGGTTGACGGTAGATTGATCTGGAGAACTCCAAGTTTATTTGTTGATGTTGAGGTGTGGAAACGATTACTGGCTACCATGACGTTTATCCTCGCAGCAAAATCTATGAACCTAAATCCGTTGTCGCAAGTGTTGTCGTGCAGGTTCTTTTTCCCGATTATTCCACTAAAGATGTCTTCCCTTCCTATAGCTTAGCATTAAAATCTCCCACGACAGTTTTAATATCGTAGCTAGGACACTGCTCATATGTTTTGTCTAAGAGCTCGAAGAACATATCTTTGGTGTTGTCATCTTTTTCTTCTGTAAGGGCGTGCGCGCATATCAGGCTAATGTTGCTGAATTTAGCCTTGATGCGTATGGTCATGAGACGCTCATTAATGCACCTATAGCTCAAGACTTCTTGCCCAAGTCTGGCTCCAATGACGAATCCGCATCCAAATAAGCGCTGTTGGTTTTCGTGGTAGCAGTCACCATAGTAAATATCGCAGTTTTTCATCCTCTTTTTGCCCGGCCCATCCCATCGTATTTCCTGGATGGCGGTGATATCTGCTTTATATCGTTCTAGGGCCTCCGCTAATTCTTCGGCCGCACGTGGTCTGTTAAGGGACCTAACATTCCACGTGCATATCCGAAGTTCGTTGTCCTTTATTCGTTTGCGTTGGTTGTCAACAGTAAATCCGTCCGTATCCGAGGCTTGTTGGTGTTTCGCAACTTTGAAAGCTTTTACGTGGTCAGGAAGTCACCCCGACGCACAACCCCCAACCTGGAGGGCCAGATCCTAAGTATAACTCCAAGGATGGGGAGCCGGATAAAACCGCTCCTTACAGGCCTGGGCCCCGAATAAGTCGAAGAAGCCCTATAAGGTGTTCACTAAGTAGTTCAACCTTACTGGAACTGTAGACGCCACCGTTGATTCCATCTCGGGAATTCCTCCGCTGCCGTATGGATAATTAGAGGTGCCTTAGTGGAAACACCTCTCCCCACCTCTCTCGTTTTCTGCCCCCAACAACTTTCCACTGGGGTTGGAACCCAATCTCCAGTTGAGGTACTAGGCACCCGATGTTCACCACGTGGAGGTGAGAGTAGGAGTTGATAGACAGAGGTTGGTTTTAAGAAAAACCTGTGGACGCTTGTGTCCTCTTGAATGCACATGTCTACCATTTGAGAAGGTGGACCTATTTCTGTTTAACTTTTGATAGTTTTCGAATTAAAAAAAAAAAACAAATACTATAATTCAAAATTTAATCAAATTACTTACATAAGTATCAAAAATTGGGTTCGTTCAGTGTAAAATAAGGACTTGACAACTTGCCCAATCATAGAGGGTTGATACGTAGCACAGTGGCCCGTTTTGACTTTATGGTTGCAAATCTCCTAAACGAATAAAGATATTACTTTAATTTTTTTTATCTTGAAGGAAATTTCCAAGGCTATAAAAATTGTGACTTTCAAAAAAAAATGTTTACCGGGTGTTTCAGAAATTTGTGTTAAAATAAGAAGTTTTAACAAAGGTGATAAACATAGCGGTATTTTAATATGCAATCGTCAAAATTAATTTTTTAAGTAATCTAAGTGAATTGAAACAGTAGAGCAAAAAGAAAAAGGACCAATTCGAATGAAAATGTGGGAAAAAATGTCTTGAAAACTATCATCTAAGTCCGAGAAATGTGTAATAAACTCATCATTTCTGGAGAGTATCGTTCTTTCAGATCTGTTTGGCTTCCCACATGTCTTAAGGAATAAATGAGTGAATCAGAAGAGGTTGCAAGCATGTTCCTCATTCTGCCGAATCATTGAAACTTTATACGTATTCTCATATAGATATTTCTTGTAGTCTTTATTTTTGCATCTCTGGGCTTCTTCTGACAGTTCTCCATGTGGTAGTGTTTGATATTCAATGATATTTTGACTATGAACCAATATTTTGTGTAGAGTAGGTGTGAGTATTTTTTCAAGATACTTTTGTTTTAAAAGCTCTGGCGTTTTCTTAGTATACTTCCCAAATTTAATTGCATTCACTACTTTTCTGCAATTCAAAACATTCAATATTACTTTAAGCCTCATTATAACTTCTCCATTGACTCCAGTTATTCGAGCGGTTGCATTTGACTGTTCAAAAATTCTTCTTGCAGTGTTTCCGTAAATAGTGTTTCCAAACCCTTGCTTTGGTTCATCCACATCAAGGTCAAGCTCATCGACGTTTTCTTCTTTTTTCCTCCTCCTTGGTCCCAATCGATTCATCAGTACCTTCTCCTTCTTGTCAAAGAGTATACGCAAGCTTCAAAATAAATTTCATGCATCTGATTCTAGCGTGCAGTGGAGCGATTCCATATTCGAAATTATGTTCGTACTCAATTGATTCATCTTTATTGAAGTTCTTTTGTGTCCTTTTGCATATCGGACATAACCGCGTAGACTCTATTTCCGTTAATTCTTTTAATACTCTTCCGTCTATCATAGTTAAAAGAACTCGTGATTCACAGTTATAGTTGTTTCTTCGTTAAGTTTATATATTGTTGGTTGAGTTTCTGCTATTTGACTTTTAATATAATTGACTGCGGTATTTATGATGTCACTAGTCTCTTTAACATATTGGAACATAATGGGCCGACAAAAATAAACTGATGACGACGCTTCGTAGCTTAAAATGTTTCAAAGTTTTCAGTTGTTGAGTCAACTTGATGTTGAATTGATGGGAATCAAGATTGATGGGTCTCATCGATCCTTATATCTGAAACACAAACACGCTTCCGCTTCGTCTGCGTTACGTCAGGCCTGCTTCGAGGTTGCTTTGAATAACACTTCCAATATGACATTTCTAAAATGGCACTTCTGTCATTAGCAGCTGTTATTTTTTCACAAAAGTTTATTTTGATTTTTCGTGCAATAAAAGATATTAATATTAAAATCGAAAAAATTTAATTTATCGTGAAAGTAGCTTACACAGCCTATCGTGGGTACGTTGAACTCATGGAGCAAGAAGAAGCGCAGACTGAGAGACGTTGGTGCGTCCGCGAGCTCAAACTACGAAGTTCATCAATCTTCGAAACTCATTTTCTTTTCTATACAAATAAAACGTTTTCAAGAAATAATTATTGTATAATATTATTCTCTCGCATACTTCAATAACTTACCTTTTTCTAATAACCAATGGGTATCCCTCCAAAAGTAAATGTGATTTGTTTGTTGACTTTTTTACAGCTGTTGAGCTGTCAGACAAAACAAATGTTCAGCAAATTTGAACTAGAGCTTTCGTTTGGAGTCACATTACTTAACATTACGTTATTTCCTTACGATTTTCATTTGAAACGTGAGGTCGAAGCTCCATTGTGATAGCACGCATTCAATTTCTATGGCTGCACTCGTAAACGTTAGGCGAAGCCGAAACTGAAGCGTGTTACAGTCAGTAATTCTTTAAAACACCGCCATGAAATCGACAGATTGGGATCATATGCTACGGAGTACGGACGTGGACGACAGAACGGCAACTATATTTTTGACATTTCGACCAACCCGTTGTGTCACTGACACGGCTAATCACAAAGCGTATAAGTAGACTCAAATTTTAAGACTAAACTTTTTACTGCCTGTCTAATTAAATTGGAGTCAACGCTCTTAAAGTTGTGGTAACCGACTCCCAATTTGGTTTAAACATTTTTTCAGACTTTTCTTGTTCGCGTTGAAAATTTTTAGTTTACTAAATAAATTGAAAATGACAGTATGACATATGGTTAGTGAAAGGGTGCGTTCACAAAGTTGTCAAGTGGCTATTAAAAAAGTACAATGGATAACTGATTTTTTTTTTAATTTTTAACAGACTACATAACATACCTTTTTAATCTGACTTACAAAACAGCAATTTATCAGACTACAAGGAAAGTAATATTAAGGTTTAGGGCTCCACCCCTAAAATTAAAAAAAAAATGGAAAATGGCCACAAATTCATAAATGTATAAAAAAAACTAGGTACCCACAGCAACTGTTATGTCATTGATGCCTCATAATCGTTCTAAAATGTTTAGTGATTAGTTATTTATGGATTAGTAAACCCCTTTTTTTTGAGTATACATATGTATACCATTTGCATTCGTTAATTGCTTCATTTTAATTTGGAAAAACACAAATTAAACTAAATATAAATAAATGACAGATACAAAAATAAATTTCCTAGTGACTTAAAAAACCACCAGAGGACTTCGACAAGGCGATGCGCTGTCATGAAGCTGCTTTAATATTGTTCTTGAAAGAATAGTGCGCAACACTAACGTTAATACAAGTGTCACCATCTTTCAAAAATCCACAATATCTTGGATATGCAAATGACATCGAGATTATGGGAAGAACCAAACGAGTAGTGACGGGTTCTCTAATATCGAGTCTGAGGCGAAGAAAATCTTGACATTAACGTAGACAAAACGAAGTATTTACTGTCGTCAAATAGAGTCGATTCACATCGTAGACTTGGTCAAAACGTAACAATTGACAGGTATAACTTCGTGGTGGTAAACGAATTTGTTTATCTGGGTACTGATGTCATTTGCAGAACAAACAAAATTAACAGCAGTGCCCAGATACACAAATTCGTTTAGCTGTCAATTGTTACGTTTTGACCAAGTTGACGATGAATACATTTTTGGAAATTAAAAGTTAGAATAAAAAATTTAAATTATCGTATTGTAGAAAATGTGACTGAAATAGGATATCTAATTTATATTATTACTAAAGTTATTGATTTCAAACTTTTCGATCATAAATACGTACGCCTTTGATCAAAGTGAGTTTCCAATTTCAATTTCCGGTGCAGGGTCTACTAAATATAACAAGTTACTTAAAACTAAACAAGAAATAATTTAAAACAAAGAAAAAAGAGATAACGTGAATTTTTATCTAAATGATACCTTAATTTTTTTGTTTAACGAAGCCCAATCTAATAAAAATGTATGTTAGAAACATATCTAACATCAGAGACCAGACAAAATCATTCGTCTTGGCTTTGGCATTGGCTTGACTTGTCTTAATTTACATCTGCGCTAACGTTGACTTTTATGATACAAAATTGACTTATAATTGAATCTTGTTTTATTTTTTTGGATCTATCGATTCATGGAGAGTTAAGAAATCCATCATCTTTGCCACCTTTATGACTTTATTCTTTTCTTTAACTGAAGCCCCTAATAAGAAATCGTCTTTTTCGTTAGATGTTATCTTATATGAATGTATTTCTACAATTCAAAGTGATTATAATGCATTTAGATATAAGGTTTGTGAATAGGGGATAAGAAGGCAGGATTGTCATCGTTGGCACAGAAAGATCTAATTTTGTTTAGGTCTTGATGAGGCCAGCAATGGAGGGGACCAAAAGTTTTATGTAGATTCCGAACGGCTAATTTGATAAAGCAATTTTCATGACCACAATTACCATTGAATGATTTGCCACTTCCTCACAAGAGGCAGTGCCTGTGGAGAAAAAAACTTTAAATGGCAAAGGCAGGGATTGCACCTAAGACCTCTAACATGACAGTCTCACGCATCAACCATTACACCACGGGTAGTATACTTATTTTGGGTCGATTCCAAGAATCTCGCAAGCCTTGCAAGGTTATCCTGTGGCTTGAATTCTTGAATTGCCAAAACAAACTATAAAAATAAATCACTTGACAGCTGACAAAATCATTTTAAGTTATGACGTTTCTTTTTCTTGTGTCAAATGTCAAATTATGACAGCTCATAAATGAAATCGCTTGTTGAAAAACCTATTTATTTTTATAAACATGAACTCTACAAATAATGTGTTTTCCACTGAAATAAAAGAGAAGCGAAGTATAGCTTGTTCAGTCACTCAGAGCTTTTCCTAAACTATCTTATCACTGCGTGTACCAATTTTAGAAAATTTAAACTTATTCCAGATGATTGATAGTTTTTGCAATGTTTTTAGATTTCTCAATGGCCTAATAACAGGTTAAAGTACCAGTGTTTTGTTGGAAAATCTATCAACAGTATTGTAGGATTGATTTTACACGTAAAACAAAAACAATATACCTAATATAAAAGTTAAAGTAGAATCACACTACGGATGGGTTTTTGACATTTATGCGAGTCTCGAATGGATCTTATGTGATTTCGTTCTCAAATGTTGGTACGATTGATATTGCATTTGTATCTCGATGGCTTTGTTCGTTGAGTAGTTGTGCATTTGGAATTCTGTATGTGTTTCCATTGGGGAAAAAATTCAATCTGTTAGTGTTGATATTATTTAGTTTTGTTAATGAAAATGGACTAACTGGGCGTATTAAAAGAGAGAACAAAAGAAAAGATAATTAAGTTTTGCTATGTTTCCACCAAAGGTTTATTTCAGTTTAGATTGAATAAATCTTTTTGGTGTTTCCACCGCACAAGAAGATTTAAAAATGATTAAGTTTGACAACACTTTCTAAAATGCAAATGGTGTTTCGATGTTTTTTTTATGAAGTAGTAGGATAGTTTGATTCTTGTTAAACAATGAAGAACTGAATATGCTACCAACTTAGAATGCATTTATTTTTTATTTGATTGAAACAAAACTATATTTTTGTACACAAGCATACAAATAAACAGACCATAATGCATTATCTGTAAAACCAACTCCTCCACACAAGTTTTTCTTCACAAATTTTGACTCGATTCGGGGAATCAAGCTCTTTTCAACTCGATTCAAGTATATAAAGAATTAAGACGAGCTACAAGCTCGCTTCAACACCACATGTGAATTTAGTAGCCTACGAACTAACCCCCTGCTTGAAGTTTATATTTTATGTCAAAGCTACAATTGTTAAATGAACTTTTTTATGGAACCCAATTTCCAATGTTTTCTCAAAATTTCTTCTTGAAAATTGTCCATTTTATTAGTTTTAGTTAGTTTTTTTTTGCTGAAGCTAATTTTAACTTTTTATTTTCAAAAGAGTTTCTTCTATTTGTGTTTTTTATTATTATTCTGACAGATCTTCTTTCATACAAAAATCTGCCTACTGCCGGTTCGTTTTCTTGAGAATTTTCTACTATACTATTTATAGAATGCCAAAAAAAAACAAGTAGTAAAAGACCTTAAAATTATTGGTGGTCATTTTTCAGGGGCCTGATTATGAGGTTCGCTGCGAATCGTTTTGCTAGCGAGTTTGCCATTTTTTAATTATTTCTTTCGCTTTCGCCTTCTTCGTGTTGAATTCGGCCAATTAACGAATTCGAAGGCGAAATTAAAATGTCATAATGTTTGTTGGCCCGTTGAAATTCGATAGCTTTTTTTGGTGGATTCACAGGCGAAAGAGTGTTCACAGTTCGATTTCGTGGATTCTTTCTTGATTGTAATTATTTAAAAATGTGTGTTAGCTTTATTTTAATTTTCTTATAATTTATCCACAATACACAAAATTTCACAAATTCAATCAAAACAAAACAAATTTTGTTAGGAAAGCTGTCAAATCACTGGAATATAGGAAGAAAAAGTCAAAATATAGGAAGAACTATTTTCGCTTCGCAGCGAGTTCGTCAATAAGGAAATACGACGCTAGTCGAATTTAAAGGGTCGAATTGAAAACGATCCGCCGCGAACCTCATAATCAGGCCCCATTATTGATGGCTGTCAAAATGACATAAAATTAAATAGTGCTGCCAACTTCAAGTTCTTACCTCTGAACAAAAAAAAACCGCTTTAAGGACCTTCATCCAAAAGAATCCCATTATCCCCTACATCGTCCATTTGAAAAATCCTATATCTCTATTAGTGTCCAGTTTAAGTAGGAATATATTCCTTTTTGACCAAATAAGAATGCGAGAAAAAAATGTTTAAAAATAATTTTATTCATTTATTGCCCCAAGCAAAGCCATACACAAAACAAAAAAAAAAACAAAAAATAAAGAATTAAAGAAAGAAGCATCAATTCTGTGAAGACCTAAAGTGCATGATCGCAACCTACTATCAAGAAAGGCAACTGGGAACAGCATCTGAGCTCTGAGGTTGAATCAATTCTTCTTCATTTTTTGTGTGTGTATAATGCATTGGCTGCTCCCGCGCACTCCTTGCCTCAATGGAGCCTCACCTCAGGGGCAATTTTTTTTATGATACCATCATAAATGACTGTCCTCTCTGATCTCCGAAAAAAACAGTCGTCATGAACGTTTGCTCGTCGGTCTATACTCTCCTCACTCAAACCACCTTCGTTAATTCTTGTTTTATTACCTCAGTTTTTATGGAGTTGTATCGCATGGTCGTATCGGCCCCTTCCAGCCAAAAAAATAAAAATAAAATTAAGAATATTGTATCTTTTTTTCAAAAGCAGCCAGCACATAGCAAGATGACCGACAATACCAACGATAACATGGCTGATCGACTCGCTGAGAGATGCCGCTCGAAAGAACCAATTATTGGAAGCCATTCGACCATTTTTGTTTTCGCCTCTTCTTCATTTTTCATCTTTCCATCTTCAGCTGCAAGATACTATATTTTCGTTCTATAGATGATTGAATGCACGTCCGGCTCGGTCCGGACTCCGATCGGTCTTTTGAAAATTCAACCAATGGCAAAGGTAGAAGCCTATACATGGATTAACAAAAAGAAAAAATTCTTTAATTGGCCGTTGCTTTTTGTTCAGTTGATTCTATAGCCTGCTGGTCATCCTTTATTCTATGGCATAGCCCATAAAACAAAAATTCCAAAAGTGCGTGTTAGCTTATGCAGGCCAGGCCATCTGTAAGAAAGATATATGGCTTTACGAAAGTCACCCATTTGTATTTAAGTATAGAAAAACTGGCTGCCGCACGAAAATTCATATACATATAGAATTTAGATTTGAGAACTGGACAAAAGGGAATAGAATGTTTAAGGAAATGTATTTTTCCAACTCATATAAATTCAAAACCCTGAAGAAAAGGGGATAAAAAGGGTAAGTATACAACCATAATTTAATTAGGAAATGAAAAATGGGTGTTTCGTTTAAGTAGAGGGTGCAGTTTGGGTATAGATAAAAGAAATATTTGATAACATTGTCAAAATGGCAAACAAAGTTTTGAAAAAGTGAAAGTAGTCACCAAAATGACAGTCTTTTTAAAAAAAATACATTAATTTTCTAACAATTCATTTGACTTTAACAATGGCAAGGATATTACAGAAAGTAATGGCTGAAACTCAAACTCGCTTCAGCTTTGACTTCCCCTGACGTTTACGAGTTCAGCCATAGGAATTCCATGCATGCTATCACAATAAAGCTTGGACTTCACGTTTCATTTGACAATTTAAGAAAAAGAACGTAATGTTACGTAATGTGACTCCAAACGGAAGCTCTATAGTTCAAATTTGCTTAACATTTGCTTTGTCTGACAGCTCAACTGCTGTAAAAAAGTCAACAAGTTATTAGAAAAAGTTAAAAGGTAAGTTATTGAAATATACAGGGAATAACTATAGAATAATATTTCTTGAAAACGTTTTATTTTTATAGAACAGAAAATAAGTTTCGAGGAACTCATTATATTGAAGAACTTCGTAGTTTGAGCTCCCGGACGCACCAACGTCTCTCAGTCTGCGCTTCTTCTTGCTTCATGAGCTGATCGCACCCACGGTAGGCCGTGTAAGGTACTTTTGCGATAAATTCAATTTTTTCGATTTCAAAATGTATACCTTTTACTGCACGAAAAATCAAAACGAACCTCGATAAAAAATAACAGCTGCTAATGACAGAAGTGTCATTTTAGAAATTTATATTAGAAATGTCAATCAAAGTAACCTCGAAGCAGTCCCATCGTAACGCAGACGAAGCCGAAGCTGAAGCGTGTTTGTGTTTCAACCATAATGTCTACAAATGTTCACACAAAATTCAACCGGATAGAGACAGAGCTTTCCCATAATAGTTTTTTTTTTTATACTAAAAAAACTGTATTTTATACAAAAAATGTAATCGATAATTCAACGAACTAAATCTTTAAGGTCTTAAACCGATTTCACGTGTGGATTTCTAACAATTTTTAAAGCATGTATCATTTCATTTTAAGTAATGGCGTTTTTATCTTACGTCAAATGTCAAAATATGACAGCTTCAAAAGTGACAACTCCTTAAATATCTGGATGTTAAAAATAAAACCTCTTATTTCAAACATATCATGTCAGGTCATGGGTTCGATCACTGCCTACGCCACCTAAAATTTTTTTTCACTAATACTGACTCTTGCGAGGAATTGACAAATTCTCCAAGAGTAATTCTTGTCATGAATTAGTTGTGCATTTGAAATCATGTGTTTTCCGTTGGGGAAAAAAATCAATCTGTTATTGTTGATATTATTTAGTTTTGTTAATGAAAAAAACTAACTGGGCTGCAAGAGAAAACAATAGAAAAGATAATTAAGCTTTGCTTATGTTTCCACCAAAGGCTTATCTCAGCTTAGATTAAACAAATCTGTTTGGTGTTTCCATAAGAAGATTTAAGAATGATGAAGTTTGACAGCACTTTCAAAAATGCAAATGGAGTTTCGATGTTTCTTATGAAGTGGAAGTGAGATAGTTTGATTCTTGTTAAGCAATGAAGAACTGAATAATTCAGTACGCTACCTACTACATGTGCAATTTTTTAACTTCCCATAGGAAGTTATTGTAATGGGTCCGATTTGTCAAATTGAAAATTTTGACAGTTCTCGACGATTCAAGGTCCCTAGAATGGAAATAAAAGATTTTTAGAAAGATGTCTGTGCGTTCGCGACGTTTTTTTCGTTGTCCATAGCTCAAGAACCAGAAGAGATATCGACTTCATCTCCAAAACCAATTTTGTGCAACGAATAATAAAGTTTTTTTACATCTGATAAAATTTTGAGAAAAATTGTGTTGACAGTTTGTTTTATAAAAAATAAAAACCTAAAAAAAACATTGCTCAAAGTTGATAAAAATTGATTTTCGACTCAAATATCTTTTCAAAACTTTGAGATAATGCCATTAAACTACTTTTATCTTTAAAAAAATATTGTTGTCAACACCCAGTTAAATTTTGGGGAAAATCTAATTGACAGTTTTTTTTTCCAAAAAATAAAAACCTAATAAAAGAAACAATACCAAAACTTAGTAAAAATATACTTTCGACTCTTTTTAAAAATTAAAAATATTGTCTTGACATTTTTTTTTATTTCACAGAAAATATTGTTTTCGATATTTAGTATTTTTTGTATAAAAATCCAACAGTCCGTTGGATGTTCAAAAAATTGATGCTCGGTTCTTGATGTCTCGCAAATTAATTTCATTCATCAAAGTTGTAAAAATTTGAGAAATGCTACTAAAATTGGTAAAAATTTGTTTTCGACTAATAATCCATTTAACTAAACAAGATTTTCAAACTTAACTATTTCTTTATATGAAAAATATTGTTGGTAATTTTAAAGTTTGTAAGAATAATTACTCAATTGACAACTTTTTTAACCCAACACGAAAACCTACAAACTTTTAAGCAAGACAAATAGACTGAAGGGATGGGAAGTTATCAGTGTGTGTCGCATCCCAGCCTCTATTTTTTTTACACAAACATGCAAATAAACAGACCATAATGGATTTTCTGTAAAACCCACTCCTCCACAGTTTTTTCTTCATAAATTTTGAATCGACTGCGATCCCCGACCGGAATTGAGTCGAATCAAGCTCATTTCAACTCGATTCAAGTTTATAAAGAAATTAACCTTTTCACACCAAACCCAAAACCGGGTTTTCGGCAAAATGTTTTTGAAAACACAAAAATCGTTCACACCGAACATTTACACGTTTTCATTTGACATTTTAATTTGTTTAACACCGGCTGTCAAATTTTGTATTGATGAACAAATTTGTGAGTAATAAGTTTCTTCTCAAATTATTTGTGAAAATAAAACGAATTTTAACCAATTCAAATTGATTTTAACGTAACACTAGCTCGTCTAGAAAAAGAGTTTCAACTGAAGTTCTGGGGGAAAAAGAACAATTCCTAGTTCCAGATTCGTACCAAAATCACACTCATCGAAAGCGATCACGGAAGCTGTTATGATGAGCTGCAATTTTTCCACGATTATCTCTAAAAAACATAAGCAATAATTCTTATTTTGTTAGGAAATTATATAAACAATATTACGACCAAATTTATTTTTAAATGAAATATTTGTTTTGACAGCAGCCATCAGCTGTTTTGTTTAGATGTTTGGAAAGGTTTGTTTGTTTAGTTCAATTTTGAATTGCTACTAGTTTTCGAGAGGTTTTATATAAAACTTGTGATTTACGAAAACTTGTGGCTTACCAAAAATGTATGGCAAAACTTGAGTTTTCGATGTAGGTTTTCGGCGAAAACCGATAATATCGGGATAACCGGGTTTTGGGCTTAGTGTGAAAAGCCTATTAAGATTAAATTAAATTAATCTGGATTTTTCGGCAGATTTCCACTCTTTGCACCAATACTTATACAATTGTTAAGTAAATCAGAAAGACTTGACTACGTAGTCGCTAGCTTATTGAATGTTCTTATTTACTACACAAATTTTGAAGTCATATTTCACAGTTTTGAAAGAAAATATTCTTGATTATTTCTCGAAGAGGTAATAACTACAACAATTCTCCGTAACACTTTTCTCTAGAAAGCTGGATCTGCATTAAATGGTATTAATAGTAAGCCAATTTTCCTACAGGAGACATAAGTAACACAAGCATACCCGTGGCATGATGGTTAGTGCGTTGGACTGCTTTAAGCCTTGGCCGCCTTACGTACTTGTTCTATAGTTTAAGGGTTTAGTTTAAAGTAGAGTAGGAATGGTGGCACAAAAAAAATTTATTAAAACAAATTAAAAATTAATAAAAAAAACAGAATTACAAACAAAATTAGAAAAACAAAAACAAAACGAAACAATAAACCTAAATTGCCTCTGTGGTTGTTGTAGTTTTAATTATAGTTTTTAGGTAGAATAGGTAGTTTAAGTTGGTTTAAGTTTTATCTTAAGGACCTAATTTTAAGTAGTATTTAAGTAAAATTAAAAAAAAGAGATATTGATGTCCATGTTCTGCATTTCACTTCTTGTGAATACACTTTACGAAAGTGAATTTGGGTGTTCTGTATTTCAGTTTGTTCCATTTTTGGAACGCATTAAAATCACATTTTTTATTTCTGTGAATTGATCTTTGGTTGCTTCCTTCTGCTAGGAATCGAGGGTTGCAGCAAGTTTTTGAATTGAAGGAATCGATGAAGGTATGATAAAAGGTTCTATTTCCCTTAGAACATATAATTTTAAATTGCAATGAACGCTTAAAAGAGGAAATCAAGAATTTACTTTATTCATCAGAACAATTCTTCATAATTTTCACACACTTACATTGTGTCAGTTAAATCGAATAATATATTTGTTTTGTCTCCCGAAATTCGTCCTCTTATTGTTTCTCTTAAATTCTGCTTCCTTTCACTTAAAATTGCCAATAATATTGCATCCATCTTCAAAAAAAAAAAATTTACTTCAGAAACAAAATAAAAATGGATCATCATTCAGTTCTGACAGTTCGAAGTAATTTCGAAGTTTTCGAAATCGAGTTGTGTTTTACTCACCGCTTATAGAACGTTTCCACCAAAAAATAATCCGAGATTTAAGGCAAATGATTGAAAATAAACCATGGGGTGTTTCCACCAAAGAAAAGGAGATTAATTTGAAGTTGTCATAACAACCAATCGTAATTAGTTTTATTTTATTCTTGTACCTATATATTTATTATTTTTGTATACTTCCTTCAAAAGTGGATTTGTTTAATTTTTAAGATATTTTAAGATCTTTTGTATTTAACAGAAAACCAATTTTGAAAGAATAAACTGCATGCTACAACTTGCTAATGTCTTCCAAAAAGTTTTTTGGTTTTTTGAAGAGTAACCTTCTGGAGCAATACCAAAATATGTTTTTTGTTGTAGGAAGAAGCCAAATTAAGAATACAAAAATTAGAGAAAGTTTTAAAAAAAATCACATATTTTTAAATCATGAGCCCTACGACACCACCATGATGGTTTGCCATTTTGTTTCAAAAATGATTTCGGGCATCAAGTAGCCGCCCGGCTTAGATTCCAGCCGAGAAGCCGATTTTTCAATCTCTTTTTAAAGCAATTGGGTCCGTATATATATGTATCAGCAATATCGCGGCGAATATTCTTTCCAAAGACATTAATGGCTGCATCACAAAGATGCTTCAGCTGCGTTACGGTGGGCCTGTTTCAAGGTTGCTTTGAATGAGATTTCTATAATTTAATCCCTCCAAAGAGCAAACATTTTTTTACACCAGTTGAGCTGTCAGACAATGCAAATGTTCAGCAAATTTGAACTAGTTTTGAGTCACATTACGTAACATGACGTTATTTCCTTACGATTGTCAAATGAAACGTGAGGTCGAAGCTTCATTGTGATAGCATGAATTGAATTCCTATGGTTAAACTCAACTCATAAACGTCAAATCAAATTGAGCATATATCAAGTGACATCTGTCAAAAAGATGAGAGTTAGTGCTTATAAATAAACTGACCATTCTTTAAGAAATGGCAAAGGTAATCGTGACAAATGCAAATGACCTCTCATCGCAGTTTTAGGTAAAGGTTATTTTATCTTTTATTGCCTGTTAACACTTTTAAAGTGTTTTAGGTGCGAATTTATTTTGCCTGAGTGTGTCCCTTAAATTAATAAAAACATTTTCCAACGGTTACATATTTTTTGCAAATCCTATTTTGGTTTCTTTTTTTATTATTTTGCATTTATGAGGTGTTATAAAAATTGACCCAGAAATACTTTTCTCGAGCAGGAAATTCCTTTGTACAAAGTCATCCTGGATGATGGGTTTCTTTTTTATTTTCATTTTGAAATTCCCCTAAAACCTTCACCGAAAAGATTATACAAAAGTATAACAATTCACGCGAGATCAAAAAATGTAATCTATGTTTTTGCGTTACACTTACCGGAAATTCCTTAGAAAATCCTTTAAAACTTGCAAATAAAAAAATCTGTTTGGTTATATTTGTTTTTGAAAACAAACTAATTACCTGCCTAAGTATATTCCAGGAATTTAAAAAGTGTAAGTGGTTAGTTATAGGTAGGAAAAATATTGCAAAACTGTTTCGAAAAGGACTCAACGCCACGCCTAATCCGATCTTCCAACGCGCATCCATGAACGATTATATGACGTCAACATCCTGACAGCGCTAAGGATACAAGGTCATTGTCTTGTGTTAATTGTTTTCTCATTACCTAACTTTCGCAGCCACTGTATCGATTTCGATACGCAAAACAAGGACCTCTTTGAACTTTGCCGATATTGCTCTTTGACGCGCAGAACATGAGCTCTTCGTGAAAATGAAGACTCGATTCTGGGAATGGAAAAATAACCGTGACCATGATTGTTATTTTCAATTACTCACTTTTACAAAGGAATAATACGCATCCTTTTGCAAGCCTGTCTTTAGAAACGCGCTACTCCTGCCGAGATCATTGAAAAGGATACGAAAATGTTTTGATGGTTTGCATGAAAACAGAGTAAGGTCAAAATTTGGAAGCGGCGCGCCGCGGCTATGAACGTGCAATGAGGCAAATGCACTTTAAGGTTAATGCGATGATTCAATTCATTTATCGGTTTGGGAATTTTTGTATCTTTTGTAAAATGCTGACGTATCTTGTTTTAATTCTTCCTTTGGTTCGGTTTGGTTTTGGTTCTTGATTATTTCAAGAAATCTTTTCGCACCTATATGTGAAAAATTTGACTTCTTTGTCTTCTTGTCGTATGGAAGCGGAAATCTTTGGATATGCGATGTGGATTTATGTGAATATGAAGGAGTAAATGCGGTATTTTTGTTTTGACCTCGCATTCGGCTCGCTCGGTTGGATGGCTTTGGCTTTGCAATTTTATTGATAAAAGTCTCCTTAGAAACGTACATATAAAGAGTTAAAACGCATACGTGTTTTATTTTTGAATATAAAGCAAAAATGATAACAAAAAGATAACTTAATTTCATTGAGGGCAAGGTGCATTTTTGTGTGGGTTCTAAGAACTCTCAAGTTCGGTTTTTCAAAAAGAAATCTTTGCCGGTAAATAACAATGCTTTCAAAGATTTTTTAAATTAACCAACTTGAAGAAATTAATCGATGTTAATTCCATAAAAATCGTTACCTTTTTTAAAAACGCTTCGACGAGTTAGCGTTATCTAAAAAGAGTCTTTAATATTCTTCATTATTTCTTAGGTTTCGAAAGTAAAGCTGAATAAAACACACAAAGAGTTTATAATGCGCATTAATACGTTCTTCTGCCCTACAGAAAGCATGTTCGTTTGTCGCACGGACAAAATCAAAGGTCAAAGCATGATCGTGGTGGCCAGCTCATATGGTCCAAGTCATGATCATTAATCACGTGTCATCGGCCATAAAAAATTCGGTTTTCGTTCGACCATATCGTTCCGAATATACCCGATTTTTAAGAAAGGAATTACACAATTAGTAATATCCTCGGCGTAATGGTTAGTGCTTTGTGTTGTCATGGAAGAGGTCTTGCGTTCAATCCCTGCCTATGCCCTCTAAAGTATTTTCCATGGGTACCTCCTCTTGCGAGGAATTGTCAAATTCTCCAAAAGTAATTCTTGTCAAAGTGCTTTTAGATTACTCAAATCAAAACAAAAATTTATTCGGTAAACGGATTCTTATGACTGTTATTGATTTCAATCAAAAATGTTCATCGATGATTCGGGGGGCTCTGTATTTTATCGCTTCTTTGTGGAATTCGTAAAGGCGCATTCAGTTCGCACCATTCAGATAGTTCATAAGCTTTTGTCAAAGTGAACACGCCTTATCTCCGTCAGCATTGACAAGCGTCTAAGAAGTGAAATACATCCTCTCTCTCATGCTGATTACAGAGGGTGCAAAGATCGATAACCTCGTTACGATGGGCCAAAAGTTTAGTCTGATCAGTTCTCCACTTATCTTTGATATGGATCCTTTTTGGGGCATTTATCGGCAGAAAGAATATTTTCCTTAAGAAAAAACGTAATAGACTTTTAACTAGCTCCTACTTCTTTAATCACTATACCTGCGCACCATAAAACAAGATAGCTTGTGCAGTAGCTTTAAACACTCGCTATTAGCTTGTTATTATAAATTCTTTTCCAATTAACACATATTGGCGATTTAGCTAAATTTTGTTTGCTTTTGAGATGTTTTTCTAATTTTAAATTAAAAGTGAACTCTGTTCCTAAATAAATATAAGACTTAACTTCGTCTAGAGTTTTTTCCCCATATTTCCATTGCTCGTCTCTCGTCGTTCGGCCAGATCCACTCTTAAAAACTAGGACTTTTGACTTTTCCGGATTAACTTCTAGATTCCACACTTGGCAATATTCTTCCAGTTTATTTCTCATCAACTGTAGAGCAGTCGGTGACTCCGCAAGAATGACAATGTCATCGGAATACATACATGATCACTTTGATCCGTTTGTTAACAGACTTCAGTCCACAATTGAGATACTCAACCAAATCATCAAAAAAAGTGCAAATAACAAGAGGCTTAGATTACAGCCTTGTCTCAGTCCTTGGTTCACTTCAATCCTGTACTGTACCGTTTCTAGCGAGTTCATCTGCCTTACAGTTACCTGGAATGTCTCTATGGCCCGGCACCCAGCAAAGGTGAATATTAAACTGTGGCGCCATCTCCATTAGAGATGATCGACAGTTATGGACTGTTATAGAGTTTGTAGAGACTGAGTCCAGAGATTTGATAGCGGCCTGCGGCTATCAGAGAAAATACGGATTACAGATGCTGATATCACGTTTTCTTTGAGCCAAGACAAGGCTTCTTTTATCGCCAAAAGTTCCGCCTGGAACACGCTACAATGATTGGGAAGGCGGAATGAGAGACTTAATTTCAGTCGTTCAGAGTACACACCTCCACCAACCCCTTCTTTTAAAATCGCCAAAAATGTTGTACAGTTTTTTTTATTTTAGCCAAGTTTCCACTGCGCAAGTGAACGAAGCACAAAAATATTATCCACTGTGGAATATCCTTAACAAAAACCACTTTGAAATTCGCTAAGCTTGTTTTCATCTCGCACCCAACTGTTCAGTCTTTCGTAAAGAACGATTGTAAATATTTTTAAGTCTGTATTCAGAAATGACATTCCTCTATAATTTGTAGGATATTCTACATCACCCTTCTTCTAGATTGGCATTTTTAGGGCTTCAATGAAGTGATCGGGGAACGTTCCAAATTTGAGCATAATGTTTAGCGCTTCTGTCAATTTAACCATAAACAAAATTGTGCTATTTTTGAAGAACTCAGCTGGTATACCATTTGATCCAGTGGCCTTCTTTAAGACTTCATAGAACACAACTCACTTCATTTTCAGTTATATTCTTATCGAGTTTCTCAATCCAAGTTGATGGTCGTGCATAACTCCAAGATATTTGTGTTGGAGAATTTAAAAGTGAAGTAAAATGATAACTTAACGCCTGCAATGACACTGCTGCTGAAACTTTTACTTTAGAATTTCCATTAAGTTTCCTCGTTATCGCCCGAAACTCAGCTGAATCTTTACTTCGACTTAAGGAAACCGCAAAATTTTCTTAATACTTCTTTTTTTTCCTTACATGTATTTTTGCAAAATTTGTTTATCTCCAAGTAATCTAACCCTAAATCACTAATTTAATGAATGCGCCCAATTTTAACAATTTCAATATTCATAAACGTAGTCAAAATTGAATTAGCTCTGTGAAATCAAAATTTTAATACAAAGCTTGGCCACACGGAGCTGCCATGACAAATGTAAAAATGAGAAAGATTTGTGTTTTGAGAACCTTAAACTTTTTATTTTGAAATTCAAAAAAATAAAATATTAGATATATTGTGAGTGATATATATTTGAATACTGAATGATTTATTTCATTTTGAATAGGCAGGTTCAGGCGACATAAGGGACTTGAAAGTAAGGCAAGTTTCTAATATCTGATTGGCCAGCTGCCAAAAAAATGTCTTCCAATTAAGGCAACTTTATTGCAAAGTTGTCTGGAAAGTTAGTCAGGAAAAATCTCTCAACTATCAAGTCAAGTCAACTATGTCAAAATGACAACTGTTCATGTTTTTTATTCAAGTGAAAGCTGAACTTTACTACTCTATAATTCATTTATTTTCTGTGCAATTCGATTTAATGTTTTCTGTAAAAGGGTTCCTTGTCAATTTAAAAAAGAAATAAGTAATATTTCTTTACAATGCAAAAACAAATCGTAATGGACTTATAGCTCGTCCGAGGAGTTTTTTTGTATACAATAATGTGTTTTGTAGTTCTTGTACTATGAACTTAAGTAGAGGTTTTGTGAAGTAAAGTTCTGAATTTGAAATTCATGATACTGGGAAAACTAACTAGGTGCCTTGGTCAAAATGTACGTTCAAAGAACGAAGTTGACTGCAAATTAACCCTTATGTTGCCTCAACCTGCCCAATGTTTGTATCTTTACCGCAATCAGCTGATTGTGGAACGTCAAAGTCACAGTCCACTAACTTTTTCCCAGAAATTTGCTGCGTTTACCTAATCAGAAAGACTTGACTAAACTAAATCACTAACTTAGTGAATGCCCCCAATACATTGTTTAGCGTAGTGTTAAATGTCAGAAGATGACAGCTGTCAAAATAAACGGCTTTTCAAAATGAAAAATACAGTAAACAAAAGTTAAGCTCGGTAGAACTAGTGAGAAAATGTATTTAATCAGGACGCCCAATGTCATCGGGATAGGGTTCGTTTATGGCTGAAACACAAACACGCTTCAGCTTCGGCTTCACCTGACGTTTACGAGTTCAGCCATAGGAATTCAATGCACGCTATCACAATGGAGCTTCGACCTCACGTTTCGTTTGACAATCGTAAGGAAAGAAAGTAATGTAACGTAATGTGATTTTAAAAGGAGCTCTAGTTCAATTATCTTTCAATTATCGAATCTGAACATTTGCTTTGTCTGACAGCTCAACGGCTGTAAAGAAATGTCAACAAACAAAATATTTGCTCTTCGGAGGGATGAAACTATAGAAATGTCATTCAAAGCAGGCCCACCGTAACGCAGATGAAGCCGAAACTGAAGCGTGTTTGTAATTCAGCCATTATGGGCAGGGAAAAAAAAATATGGAACCCCCGGAACCGATGATGATGATTTTATAAAGATCGGGCCGGCCGAACTTGCATCAGTATAGATAGTTGTATAGTTGTGTACATGTTCCGCTTTGGCTATAGTACAAGATAACAATCCTTTAGAAACAAAATTCCCTGATAATCCTAACTTGCTTTCATAACTCTCTAAATTTAAATTTTACACGGAACGAGTTCGTTTGTTGCAGCCATTCTTATACCTGTAGTGAGTGCAAAGCAGAAGATTTCTGTTAAGCTCATTCACATTACTCATAAACAATAATTAAATATTATATTCACAAATTCGAAGAAACAGATATGAAGGCGCTAAGCTAATGTTAAGAAAAAAATACAATAATTATATTACACTATCTACCTTTAACTTAAGCAAACTAAACCTTCATTTTTTATTGTGTTTATTTATTGGGCCAATATAAATTATTGCTATTTTATTCATATCAATTATATTGATTAAGTACTCATTGCATTTAAAGATTAAACATTTATTAAACAACAAATACCTATACGTAGTATGAATTTGGTGAAAAATATCTACAATAGGTTAACGTTTATTTCTCTTTCTTTGTTGTGGAGTATAGGAAAAATTGATTGGTGATTAGATTTCTTTTTATATAAGTTGATATTAAAAATATACTTATCCCATGAATTATAAAAATAGAATATGAAGGCTCGTGTTATTTTTCTGTATTTCAGGAATTCAGCACACAATTTTTATATGAAGTTTTATTATGTCCTTGACTCTTGATAACAGCCATAGTATAAATAAATGACCTACAAAAATGTTTATTTAAAAAAATAAGCTCTGAAAAAAAAAACAAAACTTTTGAACCATTAAGGAACTTATTGGAAGTGTCAAAATTAAATAAATATCGGAATCAAGATTCTTCAGTAATTAAGTGACTCCTAAACAAAATCGCCCACACTATATCCATTCGTTCTTCCTACCAAAAAGTGAAGTTTTTCTGGGATTGTTTCCATTAGAACTACCTGACTAATTTAATTAATTTTGACTCGAAACAATTTAAAGTTCTTGAGAATTATCATTTCATCGCACCATGAACGACCCCAACAACACAAGAATTCCATTCATTTGCTTCGATCCAAAAAACGTCTCGAAAGTGTTTTGTTTATTTGATTTTGTGTTTGAGTTATGAGAGTTGACCGCGGAGCCGCGCCACCGACTAAGTGCTAATAAGTCAATGTCCCACGAACTGTCACCTCAATTCAAAGTTTAAATATTGAATAATTGATTAATTAACAGGTTTTGTTTTTTTTTTTTAACGTAGCTCAAAAATTAAATTAAAAAAGGGAATGGATGAGCTCTTTTAACATATTGCTAATTAGTACCTTAGTTTTTTTGTTTTATTTGCGTGATGGTTTTGCAGGTTTTACTTTTTAATAGTAAATTTTAATTTTTCAAAAAATAATCTCAAGTTAACGGTGCAATGAGTAAGCCATCCATTTGAGATGTTGGGATTGGAGGAAGAATATTCTTGGTCTCTGCAGGAAAACTATAACAATGCTAATTGCTTTGTAAATAAAGATAAGTAAAAGATTTAAGAAGCTACATATCTATTTCAATATTCAGTTTTTTTTTGTTTGATGGCCCAATTAATATATTGTTTTTTAATAGTTTTTATTTATTTGCTTATAAATTAACATATACCAATTGATTGTTTGAATATTTATTTATAGGCGACTTATATAAATACGAACTATTTTAAATAGTTGCAAAAAGTTTAAAAATTATTTAAAAGTTATAAAATAACGTCATGACATTTTTTGTCAGAAAATTTTCCGTTTTGACAGTTTAAAATAAATTTTATAAATGACTTATTACATTTAAAAATTAAAATTTGATTGACTTGTTGCTTGACAATTTGAAGAGTTGGATTGAAAATTTGCTTTAGTGAGCTTCAGACTACAAAAATAGTTATTTGTAGACCTTCTTTTAACTTGGGGTCTCCATTGAACATTTCTGATGACAAGACTATCGGCCTGTCATTATATAATCCAATAGAGACCAAGAATCCAACATCCAGTCCATGATCCGGTCATGGCAGTTTGGATCTTTCGGGCGGATCAATATCCTGTCATCAAATTTGACGTTTGTGTTGTATTTAGTGGTGACCTTCCATTTTCCACAGTCTTTTTAAAATTAAAATTTCATTTCGTTTGAGTTGTCGTCGAGTGCCTAAATTCATTAACTCAAAATTATCTTTACTACGCACAGAAGAGCTTCAAAGCTGTCGACTGACATCCTACGAAAATTCTTATAGTCTGCACCATCCTCCAATTGTAAGTCCTTGAGTAGGTGCGCCTCCAAATAATGAAGTTCCCTTTGGGATGGAACCCAAAACCATTAACCACCGACACTAAATGTAAATCAACAAAAAAGTAAACAACGGATTTACCGTTTCTAATGTCAAATGTGACATTTGAAGTTGCTTATGGCAAGACATAATATGCCCAGTCAAAAAAACACAATGGATTGCGGAAGAGAAGCTGGATTGGATTTTACTCTTGTGGAGCCTCATAGTAAGAGACGTATACTACAGTCTTAGCTATGCCTGACGAAAAACCCCTCCCATTTAACTATTTCTGATTTTTTGACGGTAAAACTCTGCTATTCATTTTAATAAAGAGCATTGTCACACCAGTGCGGCTCTGTAAAGTTAACAAATTCTATAGCAATAGTTAAAACTATGTTTTTAAAAGAAATAATATGTATACCCATATAATATAATGTTATGGCAAAGAATTTAACTTTAACCGTGCCTGGCAAAAAAATATGTTTCAGCTGAGAGGCCCAATTTTCGACCATTTTTTGCAGCAATGGAGGCTTTATGCCAGCAATAATGGGCCCTATATTCTCTTCCAAGGTTTATCGACTCGGTGTTATCAGCGTAGATAAGCTACTTCACAAAACACCACACAAAATAGCTCAGGCGTGTTGTATTTGATGCTCATAGAACCATTATTTCGGTAATAAATGTACTTGTTACAAAATGACAAACCAAACTGAGCATACATCAAGTGACAGCTGTCAAAAACAAATTCCAAAAAATTACTGCCAAATTGAAAACCATACTTCCAAATAAATCACTCATTATAAAATGAAATTTAGATTTGATATTTATTAACTCTTAACTTTAAAATATTGCAAATAAATGACAAAATAGATCTTAAAATGAAAAACATTCATGAATCGCTTCAAAACCAAATCTGAACGAAACTGGACTAAGTCATAAATCCGTAATTATTGATACATAATATGACTTATTTCTATTCGCAATTTTCTCTTTGTATGAAAACTTCATATCCTTTAAATAAATTATAATTGGAAATGTCTACTTTCTTTTGTTATTTCTCAATTAAATCAGAATGTTTTTCGTTTGGACTTAACAGTATTTATAATAAGTTCAACAAAGTATTACCAACATCCGGTTTCGTTGATATTCCAGTCATAATTTCGTTAAGCCAATACATCAACCATTAGCAAATGGCATAATGACATTTGACATTTTCCAACCACAAGCAACTTCACTTCAAGTCAAGAATTGTTTGTCATCCGTCATCTCTTCAATTGTAGAACGCGAGGTTTTTTGCAAATTAATTTTCATTCTTTGATAAATAATAATAAATCGAAAAATGGTAACTTTACAAAGTTAAATTTTTTAATAATAAATCTTAATAAATTATCATTTTAGCAATCAATCAAAGTAGCCCCAAGTCAGCCATCAGTTCTAAAGGCATCACTTTCTGGAGCCGGCCCATCCGATGCCAACTGTCTCATGCAAGTGGCCCACATTCACCAACTTAAAGATTCCGAATTGAATTACGACAAACATCGTCTTGATTTGTCCATGAGAATGCTTAGGAATAATGAGGGTTTACATGCTCCACTCAAACTTGGAATGGAATTACATGCTGCTCGTCAAATTGGTCGCTTGCCATTTCTACAATCGAGGTAAAAATTCAAGTTACACCTCGAACAAAGGAAACTAACTTTTCGTCTTTAACTTTTTAAGCAATCTAATGGAAGACGTTCTTCTTGGACGTGATGAACTCATTGAATTTAGTGATTTCCTTGGTATTCCAGAAAATAGCGAAGTAATGCGCCAACCACACGCAGTTGTTGAGAAGGCATTGGGAATTTTTTAATAGTTTTTTTTTGTATCGGGTAAAAAAATATTAGTTTCTTTTTTACAAATTCTGTTTATGTGTTTAAAATTAAAATGAGGTAACAATTGAAATCTTAACAAAATATGTAAAAATTGTGTTTTTATTTTGTGGTCCTAAAAAAGGACACACAAATGTTTTGGAGTACTTATTAAAAAAAAAGCAGAAAGAAGACTATTTCTAATTAGAAAATTTAAATTTAGTTTCCATCATTGTGACGATAGCTGGGACTTAACAATAATTGCGCTTAAAAGCTCAACATTTTAGAGTAACTCTTGCTTTTATAACACGAAAAATGCAGATTTTCTGGTGACAATAAAAGTATTTAATATGAAATGTTAACGAATGTGCGAAACCTATCATTTTCCACACGTACCCAAAGACTAATTAATCAAAATTGAATGCAAGACTCACTATTAAGAAAATTTTTTTATTTTGTTATTAGATTATTTTCCAAAGAAGATACTACGACTTCAAAGCAAGTAGTACAAGATGATCCCAACAGGTTGATGACGTTTTCACAAAGACATAACTCCAAAACTAAAATATGCAGAACTAAAATCTGTAGCGCTGAAATCTACAAAAAGTAAACCTCGGTGTAAAAAATTTGTTTGCTAAAATCTACGAAAAAAAGTCCGATTTAATCACATGATTGAACATAATTGGTTTGGAGATATAATTTGACCTAGTTAAGGTTGCACCAAGTAGTAGGTAGGTATTTAAAAAACAAAGGTTTTTGATCTGAATATTGAACGAATCATAAATTTGGAAAATAACAAAAAATCTAATCTATAAAATTCTCCTGTCACAGTGTTAGTTGCCATACGAACGCCGATTGCCGAAACGACTTAGCCAATTTCAATGAAATTTTGCAGATACTTTCTGTAGGTCTGAGAATATGTTTTTATCTATTTTTGTATATTCCTAAGTGCTGTTGTTTAATTGCATCAACATCATACACGGTGCAACGATCTTACGATAGTATTCAGTGAGGCTATGTACAATGAAACATTGATTGCTATTGAGGATCTTTGCAATATCATTGAAAACTTACCACTCAGCCATTTTGGTATGCATTCAACAAATCGAAATGCATCTGATTTAATAGACACTGAATTGAATCGTGAACTACAATACAATACTTAAGAATTGGCAGCGATTGTCGCTCGCAATGTCCCACTAATGAATGAAGAACAAGGAACCATTTATGACCACATTATGCTCGCTGTTTCGGCAGGACAAGGTGGATCATTTTTTTTGGATGCACCAGGTGGAACTGGCATTCCTTATTCAAAGATAAAATGTATCAAAAAATTGTGCATACAGCAGTACATATATTAGATATGTAACATGATTTTGTGGCTAAATGAAAATAAATACAATTTATTTCCACTCAAATCGTGTTCTTATGAATGAGTATATTTTTTTGCGTAAAGACAACAAAAATGTCACGTTATTTGAAAAAAAAACTCAAAATGTGCTGGAACTCAAAATTTAACTCAATTAATTGCACATACACTTTTTTCAAGTCGCATTGTTTAGAAGTAACAGTAAATATTCTTTGATTTAATTGCTTTTATGAAGTGTTGGAGTTCTCTCATGTTTAAATAAAATTAAATTAATGTTTTAATTAAAGCGTAGAAGTAAGGTCGTTTGGATGGTTATTTAAAATTAAAATCAAAATGGAAAAGAATCATAAAAAAGTTCCTGTGGATATAAAAAAATTAATTATAAAATCAAAATGCATAAATAGAAAAATTGTTGAAAAGCCTCGACCCACAGTTCAATTTGTGGTAAGTAATTACAAAAAAAAAAAATAATTCATATGAGATTGCTGCTGGAAGAGGGAGGAACAAATTTCTGTCAACAAGAACCGAACGGATTATTGAGAGGATGGTCAAGGCGGATCCAAAAGTGTCGGCACCACAAATCGCTACACATCTCGAGGAATCAGGACAGCCAAAACTATAAGGAACTTGTTGCATACTAAAGGTTACAGAGGTTGTGTTTGTCGTAAAAAGCCGTTTATTTCAAAGAAGAATGCACTGAAGCGCTAAGAGTATGGCAAAGAATATATCAACCGACTTGATGTGTTTTGGGAGGAGGTACTCTTCGTGGATGAAAGTAAGTACAATATTTTTGGTTCCGACTGTAAAACATGGAAGTGGAAATGTTATGGTTTGGGGCGTTATGGCGGCGATTGGGTTTGGTAACCTAGTTTTTGTTGAAAATACTATGGATAAGTTCCAATACTTATCAATTTTGAAAAATAATTTAAAAGACGGATCAGAAAAGTAGGGTCTAGGTAACAGATTTATGCTCGTCCAAGATAACGACTCCAAACATAACCCCCAGCTAGTAAGAACTTGGCTGCTTAACAATTGAAAAGCAACTCTACCACATCCTCCCCAATCCCCTGATCTTAGTCCAATTGAGCATCTGTTGGAAAAATCCGAAAACACCACATAACCAACCGAGAGGAGCTTAAACAAGTGCTTCAGAATAAGTGTCATAACATATCTGCTGAAGAAACCAAAACGTTGGAAACATCTATGAAAAATCGTTTAAGAGAGGTCATGCAAGCAAAAGGATATTATACTAGCACATACATATAAAGATGAACAATATATCTAATGTTTTCATTTTCTTAATTTATTGCTACTTAATAATATATGGATTATTATTAACAAATTAACGTGCTGTATGTGCAATTTGTTGATGCAGTGTATATGCAATGACTATCAATAAGTCTCAAGGGCAAATGATGTCTGTCTACGGCTTAGATTTGAGCCCTTCATGTTTTTCACACGGACAACTATATGTAACGAGCTCTCGAGTATGCAAACAATCCAGTTTGTTTGTATTTGGGAATAGATTTTGTTGCATTGATTGATATTAATTTTTTGGAGTATTGTCATAAATTAGCGATACGTTTAAAATTTTAAAGAACTAATTTATAAAAATTTGAAAAAAATTGTTTGGTGATTTGTTCGTTTAATATTTTGTAACCGTTTACAGTGCTCTATATCTCTTCCACTTACAGTGGTGGACACAAATTAAGCACATTGAAAAGAGTGCAAGTAATTTTTTACTTTCAATTCTTTATTACTTGCAAGTAACTGTTAATTTTTAGGTTGTTACTATGACTACCTTATATTTAGCCCGTTTTGCAATCAAAGAGTGTATTTTTAATTTTTGTGTTTTTATTAAAAGAAAATAATAATTTTTGAGGTAATTAAATATTCCTTTAATAATCTATGTATATACAAAAAAATAAAACAAAAATTAATTAGTCATGGCAAAAGGAAAATGGTGCTCAAATTAAAAAAAGAAGTCTGATCTTGAAAATGAAGTCAAAAGGGCGGGCGGTAACAGATATTTCTAAGTTATTAGAATGAAAGCAGGTTTATAATGCCCTTCGTCATTTCAAAAAGTTTGGAGTGATTGAAAATGTTAAACAAAACCCCCGGGCCAGAAAGACAACTACAAATGAAGATAGAATTATTTATAGGTTATCGACCAAGGATTCGTTTAAGACCTCCAGTGCCATTCGAAGCAAACTTTCAACAAACTATGGAGTAAATGTTTCCTCAAGGACCATATAAAATGATTAAATGAAAACAATCTACGTGGGTAGCTCAGAGAAACCCGCTTATATCAAAAAATCTAAAATCTAGAGTACAGTTTGCCAAAGATTAGAATTATTAGATTAAAATTGATAACGGTAAGTAAAATTTTATCAAGAAACCGTTTAATGTCCTAAATTCGTGTCCAGGTGAAAAATAGATGTTTCTACATTACATACTTTTTTCTTCTTACAGATGTTAAACATATTTGATGAAGTACTATGAAAACATAGTGCATAGTATGTAATGTAAATAAAATATAACTAATTTCATAATAAGATCACAAATTGAAAATTAAATGTTTTTTAACAAGTGTGCTAAATTCTTGTCCACCACTGTATATACCATATCCTTACACTCTAACAATAAGATGTTTATTTCTAACACAATATTAACTAGAAATTATTTATATGACAGAACAACGTATTCAGCTAGTTTTACTATAAAAATGAACTACTTAATTAATTTTCATAACCTCCTAAAGCCTCATATAATGGTTTACTTCCAATCTTGAAAGGTAATATCTAAAAAAAAAATCGGGTGATAGAGTGATTTTTAAGTTGTACTTGTATCTAAGCCTTAAAAAAATTATAATTTCTTTTATGTTCAAAATTGAGCTCCAGGTTAAACTCAGCAATATTGTAAGAACATTGTTATTATAAAGCGTTTATAGGTTTTATTATACATTTAATATTGCATTGCATTGATAATTAATATAAGCACCTATTAAAAACAATGAAATATATGCTTCAAATATTGTTAAGACATTAGGGAGGTTCAGGCAACATAAGGGACTTCATTTGCAGTCAACTTCATTCTTTGAACGTAAATTTTGACCAAGGCGACTAGTTAGTTTTCCAAGTGTCATGAATTTCAAATTCAGAACTTTGCTTCACAAACCTCTACTTTAAGTTGATAGTACAAAAAGTATCAACAAAATTATTGTCTACAAAGCACTCCTCAGGAAAGCAACAAGTTCATCGCGATTTGTAGTTTGTATTGTAAACAAATATTAGTTATTTCTTTTCTAAATTGACAAGGAACCGTTTAATAAAAAGCATTACATGAAGTTGTGCAGAAAATAAATAAATCATAGAGTAATAAAGTTCAGCTTTCAGTTGAATGAAAAAGATATTATACTGTCATTTTGATAGAAGTAGACTTGACTTGATAGTTAGGGAGATTTTTCTTGACTTAATTTCCAGTCAACTTTCCATTGAAGTTTGCCTTAATTGGAAGTTAATTATTTGGCAGCTGGCCAATCAGATACCAGAAACTTGACTAACTTTAAAGTCCCTTATGTCGTCTGAATCTGCCCATTGTCCTATATCGTTTACGATATTGTTCATAATTTGGTTCACGTAACTTCAATTTTTCAATTGGTATTGATATCCTCTTCTTTAAAGGTTGGTTGGTAAATCAAACATTTTGATATACTGAGTTTTCTTCTGCTATCTAATCTATTGATTAACAAAAATGCTCCTTCAATTTGCCTAGGCTTATTTTATATAAAATCTTTTATCAATATTACTTTTAAATTATTTTTTTTTTAAACTTATTTTTGAAATGAACTTTATTTTAAGTTAATCATAAACAACGACGAATATTTTAACAAATGGTTTCTTATTTTTGTTTGACAATAGATTAAAAGTTTTTAAGAAATCATTTTTGGTATAAGAAAACTCTTATGTATAATGTTGCTTTTTTCAATGTGTTATGTTCCCCATTGATCTATTGCTAAAACTTTATGAATACGCAAACAATTTCTTATAATGGGCCCACACTTAACCTAACACTCAAGGGGATACTACAATCGTTATTATGCAGACGCAGCACTAGGAAAGGGAGATAATGTTTGAAAGGAGGAGTCGGTGAACATTGATTTTGAATTCCTGGAAATTGCAATTACTAGGAAAGTCAGAGGGTGGTAAGGCATTCCACATTCGCGTAGTGCGACTAAAGAACGATTCTCTATCTTTTTGAAAACTGCATTTCGAATAAAAATGTAAAATTTAAATGCAGCTTGCTGTAGTAAACATCAAGACAATGCAAAAATAAAACTAATGTTTTATATTTATTTTATTGAAAACTTAACAGCAAATAAAAACACAAACAATTGTAGAAATTATGATAATTAGCACAATTGTTAATTGCCTGACGTGATATACATACAGTGATGCTAGAAACATTCCGGATTTTTTTTGTATAATGCCTTTCTTAATATCAACTAGAAAAAATCAAAGTGCATTTGTTGTTTGTATTTATTTCAAAAACATATTGGTATACTTTATAATTACTTTTAAAAAATAATGATCTGATAGTAACAAAAAAATATAAAATATATAAATTTACCTCATAACATCCCTGCTCAAAACTAACCTGATTTTATACAAAACTTCGAGTCTTGATGTTTAGGTAGCGGTTTTTCTTGTCATTTGGATAAATTAAAAAGAAAAAAACTAAGCAGGTTGTGAGCTGTCTAAATAGAAATTAATTCGATTAATAAAATGGCTTAAACAGGTCACACAAACGCTATTCATTATAAAGTGTTAGAAAAGTATCAAGCCGGTACAAAACAAAATGCAGCCGCTGAAATGCTGAAAATTCCAACTTCAACTTGGACTCCCTCGCAAAACAACAGCTAAAACAGATAGGCGCATAAAGAATTTTGTTCTTAAGGACCCTTTTTCGTCCTCGAAAAACATCTGAGGGGATCTAAATTTATCTATATCGCCATATACCACCAAAAAAGCCACTACTTACTAAGAAACATCGTAAAAAAGGTAAAATATAATAGGTGTATCGGAAAGGCTTTTAATTTCTTAATCAAAATATTTAATCAGGGTTGAATTTGCAAAAAATCATCTAAACTGGACTATAAGCAAATAGAAAATTGTGCTTTTCAGTGATGAAAGCTAATTCAACTTATTTTACTTCGATGTTAGAATGACAGTAAGGCGCTGGAAAGGAATACTTTTTAAAGCCGGCAAATGCACTCCCTACCGTTAAGCACGGTGGTGCCTTGGTGATGGGCTGGGGTTGCTTTTCCGGTGCAGGCGTTGGTCCGATACATCAAATCGCAGGAATTATGGACCGTTTTCAATATAGAGATATTTTGGAGTCAACAATGCTGCCATATGCTGCAGAGGAAATGCCTTTGCGTTGGGGATTTCAGCAGGATAATGATCCCAAACATTCTTCAAAGCTGCTTAAAGAGTGGTTTGCAACACAAAATATTTGTGTATAATAGTGGCCGTCCCAATCTCCCGATTTAAACCCATCGAGAACTTGTGGGCAGTTTTATTAAGGAGGGTTGGAAAGAGAACGCACACTTCAACAAGCTCTCTTTTTGCAGCTTTGAAGAATGAGTGGGAGAATATTCCTGCCTCTATAATCGACAATTTAATCATGTCAATGCCTCGTCGAAGCCAAGAACTTTTTAAAAATAAAGAGATATTAAATATTAATTTTTAAGAATAAGTGACAAAAATCCGGTTAGTTTTTAGCAGACGAATTTCTGAATTTATTTTTTGTTACCAGCATTTATTGTGTGAATTATTTAAACTTGTTTTAATTTTTGTATGATCTTATTACATTATAGAAAATATAAACAAAATGTGTACATTCTTGGGTAGCAAAACATGGTTTAATAAACTTGATCAAACAAATCCAGAATGTTTCTAGCAGCACTGTATGTACATGTATTTGCTAGCTGCTTTTAATTTACTTAAGTGACTTAGGAAAGTATTCGAACTCATAAAATCGAATCGAAGGATAGAACATTAAATACAAATTCACTTGATTTTGAATTTAGAACTCGATTTAATTTCACTCGATTTCGGGAAACTAGCGACTTTTAACAGACAATATATTTCAATTGAATGAATGGTAAAAGTCTGAACAATTTATGCAAAATTTGCCTAACTTTAAAGAAACATAAATGATACTTACAACTTTCAAAGAGCTTATAATTGTATGTACCGAGCAAAACATTTAAAAATATTGCTCTTCTCCATAAATTCAATTTGAAACACATTTCATTTTATTGAAGATTTTAAAGTAAATAAAAGAAAAGACAATTTATTAACATTTTTCAAGCGAAAATAGTTTGAGCTTAAAATAATAAAATGTTTTATTTAAATCTTCGTTTTCTTTTTTGTTAAAATAACTATTCCACATTTGCAATAGTTTCATTTTGGGCAGGATTCTTTTTCTTTATGCAGAATAATTTATTAAAAGAGATTCCATTGAATTTATTAGACATTTAAAAACGTCTTCTTCTTCATCATTTCCTCAGTTATCAATCTTAATTAATTAAATATGTTTTTCTATTCTTCTTTCAAAATTAAATTTATAAAAAATACAAAAATAAAAATAAAATAATAATCAGGACGGAAATTACAAGCATACAATTAATAAAAGTATACAAACAAAAATAATAATAAAGAAAAACAATACTTAATATTTTTTTAATTAAAAACTATCAACAATTAATATATTGGTTTTAATACATATTTAATATGTACATTAAATTGTACTTTTATATATGACATTTTATTTCTCATATACATTTAGATAATTATAATTATTTTTATTGTATAAAAAATACTTTTAAAAAATATTTAAACAAAAAAGAAGAACACATAAATGCAACTATGTATAATTTTCAAAATCGAAACAATCAATATAATAATTAGAATAACTATAACAAAAGACTTTGTCTAATAAAATGAAATTTGTAAAAAAATGAGTTATTTTTTTTAAATATATTATTATAATAATTATATGTGTATAGTAATTTAATTAATATTACGAGCTTTGATTTGTTTTGTAGATTTTAACTAAATAAAATAAGACACTTGTGTAATAGTATTCCGCTGCCGTTGATGATTTTGTTGATTTTTTTTTGTTTGTTTGTTGTTTGTATCGAGAGAAAATTAAAGTTTTTTATTTAGTAAATCCAGTTAACTGGTACCCATTGGTGTTCATGACTCATTTGATCAAGAGTCTCTACCACTTGCCTGAAGGTCTCATCGAAATCTTCATTTACAATAACCATATCGAAATACTTTTCGTATTTTCGCTGAACAAATGAGCTTTCTTCTACTGTTGCCACAAGATCGTCATCCTTGAGAAATATTGAGAGTCATATTAATTTTGTTATTTGAACAGGTTATGGAAATAAATTGTACTTACTTCATAAAGTGATGCTAGTGATTCTAATGTTCGAGCTCGTCGTGAGCTGTATCGAATGGAACTTTGACGATCGAACTGCAAACAGTATATGTTAAGTAATTTGGTATAATAATTGATGGAAAAAAACTTACAGTTAAATTCTTATTTGAACCTGTAGCCCTACGTTCATTATAGATTTGTTTTAATTGTTCCATTCCTGGAGCGGCTATAAATATAACAAATGGCATCAACTCTTGACTGTTGTGTAGAATTTTAAGGGCATTTGGTGCACAATCAAGAACACACATTTTTCCTAAAATACAAAAATAAAATAAAATTAATAATGGAATTTATTATTTTTTCTTTTGTTTTATTATTATTTTTATTAACCTTGTTTAATAACATCTCGTATAGATTGCAAATGAGTTCCATATAAATTTCCATTATGTTCTCCATATTCTAAGAAATTATTTTGTTTGATTTCATCTTCCATTTCTTCACGATCGAGGAACCAATATGTACGACCATTTTCTTCAAGTGCTCGTTTTGGACGTGATGTATCTTAAATAAGTCAAACAAATTATGGAGTTGTATAAAATGATAAGCATTAGAAGATTGTTTTGTTTAGCTTACGAGGTATAACGGCACCGAAACGATCAAGATCACTATTGACCAGGCGATTTTTCAATGTACGACGACCAACACCTTGGACTCCAATTAAAACTAAAGTTTTCCTACGGAATGGTGGCATTCGTGTTACTTCCTCGTACAACATTAAGTCAGCTTTATCAAATTCACAATTAGCCACCGAACGATACATTGTTTTGCGTTTTCGCTTTGAGATCTTTAAAATTTAAAAATCAATTAGAATAAAAGTATTTAAATTTGTTTTTGTAAACTTACTCGTGTTCCACAAATTCCAATTTTATGCACATAATCTGCTTCAGGAGCTACAAAAGCTTTTCGTCGTTCTTCAAGATCTTGTGATGGAATTAGACCGATTTGTTCGTTGCCTACGGTTATATTTTTGGCTTGCCACCAGTTGGGATCTTTTACGTTTATAATCTGTTAAATTAAAAAATTAACATATGATTTGAATGTTAACAACATTTTTTAAGTACATTGATTCGGAAATAACAAAGTAGACTTCGTAAAAGTCGAGCTAAGTGACGAAACGAAGGCAATATAAAATATCAAAAGTTGATATCCCAAAAGAAGGTCAGAAAAATTGAGTAACAGAATGTGGGAGATGGAGAGCATTCCGTCATATTTGTCTGATCAATGTAAATGATCAGACTAAGTTTAGGCCCAGTATTTTGGTTATGAGTTAAACTAGAACTTGTTGTTGACTCAAGAAACAAATCAATTTCGTAACTTTAAAAGAGGGTTCTCAAGGAAGTGATACACTTAGTCCAACATTGCTAACTTTTTGTGTTTAAACGTGTGGTTTTCAGTCTGGCAATACTTTTTCGGAGTTCTTCTTTTTGACAGCTGTCACTTGATTTATGCTCAGTTCGGTTTGCCATTAGGCAGGTACATACGATATAAGCAGAGAGAAAAGAACTAATCGAGAGAACCAACTTCGAAGCCTGCTCTCTTTTCAGAGAGAAAAGAACTAATCGAAAGAACCAACTTCGACGGTTGCTCTCTTTTTGCCTGCAAGTTGTAATTTGCACGCCAACTTGCATATGTATTAACTCAATATAAAAAAATGTGGGGACAAATACTTATGCAAGAAGATGTGCATACTCCCACCTTTAAAAAATGGCGACCATCATTGAAAAATGGCGGATCTTGTCAGCTGTTCAAAGGTGTTCAAAGAAAATTCAAAATTGTGGATGAACAACTTTTTGGTACTCTCATTGTGTTCCTTTGGGAATAATATCATTCCAATATGAAGTGATATTAATTACACTTGTTAGGTGCCAGAACAATGAACATTTAGAAACAATTATAAATTACGGAGAAATTGTAGTTAGTTATTTGAATCCAGTTTTAATCATTAAGTAAGTAAAATAAATTATGTGGTGCAACAGTCCAGAAATATAAAACTCTGAAAGCACTACAGTTATTATATTTTTTATTATTATCTGCGTTTATGCGTTTAATTTTCGCTCAGACCGTTGAAAAATGCAAAAAAAACTCAGATTTGTTATAATTTTCAAAGTTGATCGACTTATTTTTGTCGATGCGAGAGTTGCAGGAACTTTGAAAACAAGAGTTACAGAATGTAAACATGAATCATGAAAATAAAACAACTGGGGAACATTGAAAACATTTTTATATACTCATTACTTTTTTTTACATTACTCACGACATTTCCAAAATGCTGAAAATAAGTGATTTAAGTAGAGGCTAAATAAAAAGACCGTCAACTTGTTATTTCTGTTGCCAATTTTCATTGCATAAGATTTGTTAATAGGTGATAAGTTATCCTTACTGCTTTCTACTAAGCTAGTGTACTCCTTTAGTACAAAATTAAAAATATTTGTATCCTCGCTAGGTCAGTGTTTTTGTGAAAAGAATATACAAATTTGTTCTTCTATTGAAATAAACATAACATACATTTATAAAAAAACATGTACTCGTTCATATATACAAATAAAGTCTAATCTAAGAAACCTTAACCTTGTTACACTCTTTCTGAACACATCTTTTCTTGTTTTGGTTGTTAATGCCATCTATCTGTAACTCAGAGAAAGAGGAGGAAAAAGCAAATTCTACCGTTATAACGTTTACCATAATTTATTGACAAACGAACATTTTTTGCTACAATTAATTTGTGAAAACGTTTTTGAATAAAAGTGTTAAATTAAAAAATTAAATATTAAAGAAATTGTTTTGTTTTCTAATTCGGCGCAAATGTCAAATTAATGTCTCAATCTCTCAACTGAAGTTTTTTCTGTTTCTAGTAGCTGTCAAAAAATTTCCTTCCAATTAAGTCAACTTTATTGGAAAGTTCACTGGAAATTCAGTCAAGAAAAATGTCAAAATTACAGCTTATCATGTTTTTTCATTCAACTTAAAGCTAAACTTTATTACTATGTAAATTATTTATTTTCTGCACAATTCCGTTTAAAGTTTTGTGTTCCTTATCAAACTGGAAAATGAATAACTAACATTTTTTCCAAAACAAAATAAAGTAGTGATGGTTTTTGGCCCAATGAACTGACGGTAGAGGTTATTTAATTAAAGTTCCTAATTTAAAATTTATGGTACTTCAAAAACTGCCTTGTTCAATAATGAATGTTTAAAAAAATAAGCTGACTGCAAATGAAGTCCCTCATGTTGTCTGAACCTGCCCAATACTTTTGAGGAGTTAATGGTTTGACATTTTACAATGAATAGGCTTCATGAATAACGTTTGCAAATTTTTTACCAAATAATGATTCGGTAAGCATCACGCAACTTTTCATCCCTGCAATTACTCGCACACAGGAATGGTTGAGAGTTGTAAGTCACTAGGCCCAGTTCTCTACGAACTGTTGCGCCACCTAATTTATTTATTTTAAGCATCACGCAACAAAAAATCAATTATTTGAACGAAATTTTTGGTAAGTAAATTATCGCGTCGTCGTCGTAGGCCTGTGGCGGGTCTCGAACATCGTGCGATTTAACACCGCTGGACTATTTTTGGTTGTATTATGTGAAGTCACTTGTTTACACAGATAAACCCGAGACGATTGACGCCTTGGAGCATTATTGCTGACATACGACCCAAAAGTGCAAAAAGTGGCCAAAATTTGAGTCTCTCGACTGGAAAAAAATGTTTAAACATAATGACAGACCCTTATCTTTATAATAAAGCTACATTAAATTATATGCGTTTTGTTTCAATTTTTAGTTGAGCAACAATGCTCTATTACATTATTTAAGGTTCTATGTTTAGGTCTGGGTTCAATTGTTGTAAGTGAAGTACTACATACCTGTAAAATGTCTCCCTGTTTAAAAGACAGACCAATTTCCTTGCATGGCAAAAGTGAATCATCTGATGGGACATAAGTGAACAGAGCTCGCATATAGCACTAAATAGAATATATAAAGTTTTTAAATCAATAAAATTAAACATTTTCATTATAAAGTTAAAAGTTGAGCTTATGTTCTGCTTTTTGTTATAATTTTTTTTTTAATTTTGGTACTTACGTTTACTTAGGTCAACTTTAGAAAAAGGCTTTCGATTTTTGAGCTACATTATAACATTACATAATTATAATCATGCCACATTCATAAAATTAATAATTTTAAATAATTTAGCAAAACTTTTAATAAAACAAAAAAAGGAACACAAACAAAAATATGTATGAATAAAAAAGCTCTCTATGACACATTTTTTTACAACACCACTTACCGTTAATTTCTTTCCTGGTTCGAGATTTTGTCCATTTTTTACCTGTCCACCGGCCATAGCCATTCTAGCTGATTTCATTTCTTCCTCAACATTTGGTCCCACTTTCATTGTAAGATTCTCCTTGGCTCGTGAAACTTCATTTTGCAATTCCTCTGGAGTATGAACTGGAACACCATTTACTTCAAGTATAACATCTCCGTGATGCAGTAGCCCTTGTTTGTCTATGACACCACCGGCTAAAATACGTGCAACTACCAATTGATGGTGTTCATCGACTTCGACAGTCAATCCAAGAGGTTGGTTGACATTGCGCCTAAGGCCAACCATTTTAATTGTTTCCACTGGCATTTTGCTGTTTAATATTTCGGGAGAGAAGAGATAACCACCTTTTCGATTTTCTTCTTTATTAGTTCGATTTTGATAGAGTTCTCCTATTTCATCGTGAGCTTTAAGCAGGGCCTAGAATTAAAATATAAATAAAAAACAATTTCGCTTTGCTTTTAAAATTGAGGACATTTTTGTTTACCTTAAAGTGAGGTTTTGAAACTAATTGAGCTAGTTCTCGGGCGTCTCTACCTCGGTTTGTGGAATATTTACGGGTTATTTCGTCGATGATAGTTTTGTTATTGAGATTTACAGGTTGAAGGACTTCAATTTCTTGTGGTTCACTAGAATTTAACTAAAAATAAAAAGAAGGTTAATAATGAAGCGGAAATCTAGACAATAAAGAAATACATTCAAGGACCAAGCATATTAAAAGGGTTGTTTGCAATATTTTTGTTTGGATTTCTTAGCACAATTATAATCAAAATTTGGAATTGGTACCTTCTCAAATAATTGAGGGAAGTGTTTTGACATTAAACGGCGAAACATTATGCTTGGTACTATTTTTGGAGTCCTAGAATCTTTTGGCAGAAGTTTGAAAGGCAGCAGAAAAAATAAAATAAAAAGAGTATGCAATTATTTTTGCCCAGATACAGGGCTCATTTAAAAAGTTGTTAAGGTTGTACTAAAAAAAAACAAATATGGGCATTACCAAAAATTATACTTTGGACCTTTAGCTATAACTTAAGCACGAATTGACGTCCAGGTGTCTCTAAGATGTCATTTTATAGGTAATTACACTTTTTAAAAATAGTTCTTAGTTTATTTTTATGCAAATCTAAAAATTTAATGAAAAGGGTTTAGTGATATTTTTTTTTTTTTTTTTTATTTTAGTCGATCGACTTTTGATAAACCTGTTCATTGACATTTCATCGGAAACATGGAAAAATAAAAGTAACTCATACTTTTTGTTTTGGTTTTCATCATTTCACTAGGAATGCGGATGTTTTGAAAACGTAAGTATTTCTAGGAATCCAAATATTTAACTGTCAATTTCTGAATGTCAAAGATTGGTTTTCATTATGGCGGGTTGATGGCTATTGTGCATCACGAATAGAAAAAAAAACTTACAGTCAAAAAGTGTTTGAAAAAGGAAGAATTGTTGGTACCTAGTAATTTCCTTTCAACACTACCTGGTAGTCAGTGCTTGTACTGACCATTGGAGATATGTAGATGTTTTTGATTTGACGTTCCATTGTTTATGTTTCTATTTGTCAATGATACTTTTATTGATTTAAAATGTTTACGGTATGTCCAAATTATTGCATTTAAAAAATTAAACCAAGCCCACATACGAACATCGATATACATATGTAACATTAAAATAAATGTTTGTTCTTGATTTTTAATTTTAAGTGTTTTTAACTGGCCGTCCAGAGAATAACGGTACTTCTTATTCTCCAAAGTCAAAAATAAATAATTTATGTTGTATATTTGTATCATGCGACACAGAAAATAAGGTTATAATATGTTAATTCAATTGATTGAAATAGAATGTAAAGAGAATTTAATATCAACTATGACAGTTCTGCAATAGTAAAAGTGTAAAAAATCAATCATCGGATACTGTAATGAACTCGTTGGTGTAGCGTAAAGCTTACTTGACATACTTGATACTATACATGGACTGCTAGTGATGTGAACTTTCCATACAAAATTTGAATAAAAATGGTTCCACTTCAAATTAAGCCTAGTACATACTTGTGAACCATCTTGTGAACCCATACAAATTTCAGTTTTTGGTTCACCCGTGAACTTGCTCGTGAAGCTGAGTGGAGAACAAAGTGGAGAGTTTTCGTTCACGGGCAATTCACGTGCAAAATGTACGGGAACTGTTGGTGAAGCTGAAGTCAAATGTTCACAACGTGTACTCACAAGTATGTACCAGTGAGCAATGTCAAAAGTTCACTTTTTCCACTGGCGAACGTTCACTTCATGAAGAAGTATGTACTAGGCTTTAGCTACACTAGCCCAGTTGCAAAAAAAAGTTATGAAATATTTAGCGACATTTGTTTGTATTTAGTTGAGATAAGCTTTTTCTGACATAGAAAACATTGACATCTAGTATAATTTGTTGAAGACAAACGATGCCATGTTTTTTTGTATGTTATTGAAAATTTTTGAAAGTTCGTGCAAAATGAAGCAGAAGCAGGCTGTGCGCTGTGACTAAATGTTACACAATTTTTCCGCATAGCTCTTTTTGCGCTAGTGTTTTGTCCGTTAAAAGTGGAACCATCGTGAAGTTGGATATAGTATGTCAATGGGTAGATCAGTTTATGGGTGCGTTCAGATTTAGTATTTCGATGGATCTGTCCAACAAACAGCAAAGAAATAATAATTTCATGTTTGAGAAAGGAAACAATTAGTATTTCAACTTTGGAGAGACATAGCAACGTAATTGAAATTCGTAAATACATGTTTAGTCATAAACTGCTACATTTTTCATTTAAATTGTATTTTTTTTTTTATAATGAAAATATATCGAATATCTAAATTTCATTGTTACCTGGAAATCCGTGCGAATGAGATACTTTATCTCGGTAAAAAGTAGCTTAAAACACTCTCAATTCTCGTAACTATCTCCACACAAAAAATCATGTCATAATATTGCTCCGGTCTGACGTAAAGGAAGGACAAACAAGCAACAAACTAACTTTCCCCATTTAAAATATCATAGAATAGGATTACGCATTAAATTTATGTGTACCAGTTTTTTATATTTTTTATTTTTAACGTAGATAATTCTGTTTTCAGATTTTTTATAATCTTCTCTAATTTTTAAACAAAAGTCTTCCACTGTTAAAAAAATAACTGACAGCAAAGAAAATCATAGGAGTTTAGAGTAAACGAACAAACCTATCATTTGTGAAATGACGTCTATTATACTTAATAACCCCAATTTAACAGAAAACTTTATATTTCACAAATACAAATTTAAAATGATCCCTTATTTTTGCATTAGCAAAAGTAAATCTTTAACAACTCAATTAATGAATGCGAAATAAAGAAGGTTAAGGCTTTATTCCATCGAGTAAGTCAAAATATTATTATTAAAAAACAAAATGCATGCAATTTGACGTTTACTTAACTAAACCACAGAAGAAGGTAGTCGTATAAAAAAGGCGAAGGAATAAGTGTATATGTATATATTTTTGACAGATTTATTTTGCAATAAACTAATAAATGAAAGATCGTAAAGGTTATTTATTGAGTTTTTAAACCAACTCCAATTATCAAACGTCAACGTCAAAAGAAAAAAAATCACAAAACTTGGTTTGATCCAAGCATTTTGCTACGTGAGGAGGATTTAAAAAAGAAATATAGTTTTTCCAAGGAAATCATGAAAAAACTCATCGCACTTGTCAAACCTGATCTAAATGGGGATAAAAGAGGTGGACATATCTCTGTTGATTTGCAAGGTATAGGGTTTAAATAAGATAATGGGGTCGAAATAAAGTACGTTTTTTGAATTTATATAATACATTATTTTATATAACGTTTAAAAATAAAAAAGGTTCAAAAGAATTGTACTGATATGCATGATTTTAGTCAGCTTACATTGAGCATCGTGTCTTTACGAGTTGCAATACAGTTATAATGAGCAGGTTCAGGCGACATAAGGGACTTTAAAGTGAGGCAAGTTTCTGGCATCTGATTGGCCAGCTGCCAAAAAAATGACTTTTAATTGAGGCAACTTTATTGGAAAGTTGTCTGGAAAGTTAGTCAAGTTAACTTATGTCAAAATGACAACTGATCATGTTTTTTACTCATGTGAAAGCTGAGCTTTACTACTCTATAATTTATTTATTTTCTGCAGAATTCCATTAAATGTTTTCTGTAAAAGGGCTCCTCGTCAATTTAAAAAAGAATTTATTAATATTTCTCAACAAAACAAAAGACAAATCGTAATGGGCTGAAGTTGACTGCAAATGAAGTTCCTTATGTTGCCTGAACCTGCCCAATGTAAATACAAAGCCTTGTTTGGTAACGTGGAATGTGTTGTCAGAAAAAAAATATTTTTTATTTAATATTTTATTTTATTTTAAATATTTTTTTACAAATTGGCATCTCACTTACTGTAGTAGATTTTTCGAGGGATTTTTGGTAAACGTCATTTTATTAATCCACTACTATTTTGTTTCCATGAATGGGAAGTAACTAAAGTAAGTCCTTATGCCACGGTTTAGTACGTACTTGTTTTTATTTATATGGCTCAAATCTTTTAGCTTCTTAAAATTTCCTTTAATAAATACAAATTTCAGAATCCGAACCCTAACAAAAAACATAGGAATTCTGTTTCGCACTAAAGTTTTAATTAAAAACCGTTTTAACACTATTAACTCTTCACGCAATAGCATAGTAAATTATAATAATTGGCATGATAAACTATATTCTACCAAACACACTTAAATATAAATGTCTATATTATTATTATTACCAACCACAATTTTTTTCTGATGTTAAGCAAATTAAGTTTATGTGTATATAAGTCGTTAAACTTCCCGAGACTAACCCAGGTATAACGTATAGTTACCTGAGAGACACGTTAAACTATATTTTGACGCACAAAACACCTTCTTTAACTATTGTTTTGGTAATTAAGCAAGTAGTTCAAGACAAATTTTTAGGTAACTCATTGGGGCGTGGAATAGGTAGGTACAATTGTTGCTTAATTAGACATTTGACATTGAACGTCAATATTCCATATAAAGATACATAAACTACTTAAACTCAATTAAGAAACTATAAACTTTTATCATAGACTCTTTTCTTATATGAAGCTTAAATAATAATATTACTCACTGCAGTGAGTACGGTTCACTCAAATTGATATAATATTACTCATCACAACCGCAAAACAAAATAACATCAACAGTGAGAACGACAACAAAAATAACAACTTAAATTGCAATACTAGATGTAATAGGTACCTTATAAGTTAAAGAAAAATATAATTTATGTCATTACTAAAAAGTACCTATAATAATGGTATATTTTCATTTATCATTGTTGTACGTAGAAATGAATATAAGTAAATATATTTATTGCAATTTCCTAATGAGATTTTCAGTTTTATGCGCACGCGATTGTAGAACTTTCCACTTCAAGCTTTGTTTTTCAATTTCCATCACAAATAATCACACGAGAGAAGCCAAAGAAAGTGCATTGGAAAAAATGCAATTCACTTCACTTCAATTCACATGGAGGTGATAGTTCATTGGCCTCAATTATAAAGGTGAACATAAAAGAGATTGTTTTAAAAACCACCTTTTGAGTCGATGATGATGATGATGGCAAAACGGGGAACTTGATACACAAATCGGGTTTTTCAGAATCTGAATTACACCACCCTCACACTGTTTTTGTCAGTTTTCTTCTTTTCTTTTTCGAATATCGATACACTTTTCGGTTTACTTCGAAAATTCCACGAACTTAGTTATTAATTTCGAAAACGCCCAAATAAGCAAATATCTTTGGATTCAACAAAGGGTTACGGGCTTTTAACAAAATGATGGTTTCTTTTTTTTTTGTTGCTTTAGGAGCCACTCCCCAATAATATTAAAAAGAAAACACAAAATTACACAACGAAGTTCCACAGCTATACAATGACTTGAAGGCTTGAAAAGACCAAACAACTTTGAGACTTCATGTGAGAAAATGCAAACAAAAAATACCAGAGAAACGTGTCACCAAGGTAGCAAACAATAGAAATCAACAACAACACAATTCATAAACATACTTCGAATAATATCGATTAACACCTGGATTGTTGGTTAAATTATTATATTATTGGTTTACACTCTTGAAACTTATTTCAATACAAAAATTCACTTGAGTACATTGCGACCGAAAGATAGAAAAGACACTGATGTTAACTTCAATGCGCCCACTTCGAGAGCGAAAGATACTCCGTGTGGTTCAAAACTGGAATTAAGACTGCGAAAGCTCTGTTCGGGCCTCACCTCAGTAACCGGATTCAATTGGTTTGTTGCTAGAGTGCTAGTGCTGCCGCTGCCACTGCCGTACCGCTTCGGAGTATCTATACTTGCGAGGCGAGGTGTCGTGCTTGTGTCGTTTAAAGAGCAAACGTTTAGACGAAAACGAACAATGGCTTAAAATTTAACTTCAAAGATTTTCGATGTTCGAATTTCGAATTTGAATGGCTGATGAGAAGTGACATCACTCACCTCAGAAAAATTACAGCTAGCCGTGTGTCGTGCTCGTGAGTGTTGCTCTGCAAGAGAAACCTGTATGGCAAGAGTAACCAAACTAGTATAATGTGGAGACACGCTAAGCACGAACGACTTCGACTAGAGTGTGCGTTAGTTGTTGTTTAAAACCAAAGAGGGCTAAAATGAAATGGAAACACTGCTATCGAAGTCGAAGACAGTAGAGACTGACTTCGTCATTACTTTTTGGTTTCGTAACGTAACTAACGATGTATCTGAATGTTGTTTATTGGCCGAGTTATGCCCCCCTTCCATCCACTTTTTTCGTTTGTTGTTTTTGTCCAGAAGGGACTGGTCGTGAATCGTGACGACGCGACGGACGTATCTTATGTGTATATAGTGAATGGTCATTAATGATGGTTTTGTTGATTGTGAGCTTCGTGTGTCTAGGGTTACCGATTCAACTGAAATTGTATTTATGCAAATGAAAGGGAAACGTCATAATTAACATAATTACAAATTAACTACCTAGAAGCACGATAAACTAATATAAATTTGTATACATTAGATATCAATTCCAATTCAATTTGTTAATTGTACTTTTGTATTTATATTTATGCAAGGATTTGGACAAAATAAGAATTTGATTTATAAATACTTTGCAATTTAATACACATTAACTATAAAAATATTGCATTGTTTACGGTTTATGGTAGCAGTTTAGGGGGAAAAGTTAAGGTTGGGTTTTGATGAAAAAGTAAATCGTAAAAAAAAACAAAACAAAATAAAACAGGAAGGTCTGAAATTTAGTAAAGGATAATTTTTATTAGCACATCATTTGTAGGAAAGAACTTTATAAAGTCAAATTTTTGGGACGTTAAGGCTTAGTGACTGGGGCAAGGCGTGGAATCAGATGATGAAATTCAATAGAGGTTCTGATTTGTCAGCTGTCAGAAAAAATGAATATATTTTTGGTGACATTTAATTTAGATAGCAATTTTTTATGTTCGACATTCATTTGATTGCGTTCAACATTTGACTGTATAAAGGGGCCGATCCATAAGATCTGTTGTATGCGTTTCGGCAACGGAACTGATTGGGGTGAATGAATGGATAGTGGAATTCAAATTATTAAATCTGTTTACTATCTTAAACCTGTGCGTACTGAGGAATTACAGAACTCATAAAAGCTTTACTTTATATTTTGTTTGCATTTACTAGGTTTCAAAAAAAACTGTCAAATAATTTACAAAATGTAGAAAATGGTAAGCAAGCTCATTTTTTAATCTTATTTAAAACACCTTCATTTTAATGAACATGTGTGTTATTCACAACTGATGTCAATGAACCTGCCGGAGAGAAAAGTTAATGGCTGAATCACAAACATGCTTCAGCTTCGGCTTCGTCTGCGTTACGGTGGGCCTGCTTCGAGGTTGCTTTGAATGACATTTCTATTATTTCATCCGTCCAAAGAGCAAACCTTTTGTTTGTTGACATTTTTTTACAGCTGTCGAGCTGTCAGACAAAGCAAACGTTCAGATAATTGAACTAGAGCTTCCGTTTGGAGTCACATTACGTTACATTACTTTCTTTTCTTAACGATTGTCTAACGAAACGTGAGGTCGAAGCTCCATTGTTATAGCATGCATTGAATTCCTATGGCTGAACTCGTAAACGTCAGGTGAAGCCGAAGCTGAAGCGTGTTTGTGATTCAGCCATTTGGCGTTATTTTGTTGTGTTGGCGTCGAAGGTCATTTGACATGTTCAGACTACGATTAAAAGTGCATTATTTTATGACCTGTCTATCATAACAACTGTTCTTGCAAGCTGCAGCTGAGTTGCATTTTGTATTATAAAGACATTTTTTAATTTGACGCGGAACGTTTTTCGACAAAATTGTGTATGGGCAGAAAATAAATTAATCACATATTAATGAATTTTAGTTGTATGTTGAATGAAAAAACGTAATTGGCTGAAATTTTGACATATGCATAGCAAAATTATAGTATTTTTTTTTCGAAAAAAAGTACTAGGAATAAATGTAAAGACCAAAGTGGTAACATTATTTATGCAAATAAATAAAAACGTTAGTTTCCACCAAAAACACTCTAGTAAAGATATAAATTCTCAGTAGCCATATCGGTTTGCCTACAAGCTAAACCGGAAATGGGACTCATAAACTATATTAAGCATTCGTGTGATTTGTCCTATAGTTTTATGAAATTTCCCCTAAAAACTCAATAAAAATGTGATTGTGATTTTCAAAATACTTCTTTTTAATTTATTGTTACAATAAATATTTTATCTCAGAATCAAAAAAAAGGAAAACTGCTGTAAGGAGATTTTTTTGGACTATGTGTATGAATGTAGACTTGACTTGGCAGTAAAAAAGATTTTTCTTGAGTAAATCTTCGCAAAAGTTGCCCTTAGTTGGAATTTTGTTGGACAGGTCGGTTATAAGTATCATTTAAAATGTCTGCCAGTGAAACAAAATATCTTGAATGGAATGTTTATCAGTGATTAGGCCGTTGTTGTCAAGTCAAGATTTTTAAACGCTGCATATAGATCCTGCCCAAAGTTAAATCGTCTTCAAACACCAAAAAGTTATTAATAAAGGTTTTTCAACTTTGAATACTTAAACATTTAAAACTTAAGATTACTTTAACTTACAATAAATGCATTTAAATATATGGATGTAGTCAATGTTGAGAAAAGACTTAATTAACACAAAACTAAAAATACATTTCTGTCTTATTCCTAAAGTGAATTTTACCGTGACCTCCTTTTAAATTTCCACTAAGAGAGGGTGTAAAATATTGAAACCGTATAACGGGAACGGGAAGTAACTCTTTCACACATTGGGTTTTTTGGTACACATCTATCCTACTCTTCTTTTCACAATTGAATATAAAAACAGTTCGGCAAATAAAATATGTCAGGGGTCGCCAAATGGCAGACCGCGGTCCGCATCCGGACCGCTGACCCATTTTGTGCGGACTCGCGAGTTCACAGTAAGAGGTGTCATAAAAATTTGATTTCCTACCACTGTGCTTTGATGCAAACTCAATCATAATTTTGAACGTATTATGCATGAAGTGATGAAAATAGTAAACTTTCTTCGTGCTAAATCATTTTTGCAACATCGTGAATTTAAATCATTTCTTGAAGAAGTTGATGCAAAATATGATCTACTGTTGCATAACAGATGGTGAAGGCTGCGTTTTAGAAAGATTCTTCAGCATTTTAGAACACTACAGCAAACGCTTAATTAAGTTTTCTAAACGAAAAAGATGTTGCTGTCATTGCTTTTTTAACAGATACTTTTAAACATATCAATGACCTGAACCTTAAACTTCAAGGCAAGTGAAAGCTGGTATCCGAGCTCATGTCAGATGTCAAAAGTTTTTCTCGAAAACTTGATTTCTTTATTAATGATTTTGGAAATGAATGCTTACGCTTCCCCAATTTAAATAAAATAATTAGCAGTGACAACAAGACTGACGTCGACCAATTCAAGACGTTCATTACGGATCTTAAATCGGAATTTCATAAAAGTTTCGCAGATTTTGAGAAAGTTGGGAATGTTGAAGAAATCCTCAGCAGCATTTACTCTATGCATCCTGATAGTGAATGGAGCAATGAAGCTGCAATTGTTTTTGGAAGTGATAAAGCTACTCTGCAAATGTAAATGATCGATTTTCAAGAAAACACAGTTTTAAAACACAAATAATCGGAAATTTCCAGTGCAGAACTCTTGCATAAGATTCGTGTTTGGTAATAAATAACCAGAATTACAAAAATAAGTTTATTTTGTTTGGATTGACATATATTTGTGAAGCAGAATTTCCGAAGATAAAGTTCATTAAGAATAAATTTCGATCTCAACTTACTTCTGAACATCTCCAGGATTTAATGTCAATAGCTTCAACCAATTTTACTCCAAACTTCAGACAGATAGTTCGTAACAAAAAATGTCATGTCAAAATGTCGGACCACTATGGTCATTTCATTTCTTAAAATGGACCCCGAGCGAAACTAATTGGAGACCACTGCCCTATATAATAAAAAGTTTAAAAATCGACTAATTTGCAGCCATATTATTGACTAACATTAATCAGGATCAAAAAAAATGCCAATTCGATATTCAAATCAGTTTTACCAGAAATGCATTATTTTTGACATTTGAAGTGTAGAATTTCTGGCACTATTATTTAAATTTCCTAACGGTTTTTTACACAATTTCGAGTATGATGGCAACCCTTTTTGTTCAATAAAGCTTAAAACTGCCCAAGCCCGTGAAAAATTAAACAACTTAAAAAAAACAACAGAATATTATTGTTCGTGCATGACCAACGACAAAAAGACACAAAACGAACACAAAAAAATGCAGCTTATGGTTGAATTGAGATGCACGGGACACAGGAACAGGTTTATAGCAGCTATATATATTTTTTTTTCAGTGTTAATTTTTAACTTAACTATTTTTGGATGCCAACACGTCACACCTTGGAACAGGTATGTAACAGAAAACTTCAAAAAAAACTAAAAAACAAGCTTAAATAAGATTCAAAAAACAGAAAACACACTAAACTCAAACTGAATAAACAAGCCTCTCTTTCAATATGTACCTTTTCCAAACTTGGAATGTACAAGTTACATTATTTTTTTAGTTCTTATTTTTATAGTAAAGCGAAAATATGGATCACTAGAGTACTTAACTTACAAATGATTGTTTACGTTTTGGTCGAAAGGATCTTCTTGTTTTTTTCTTGCAATTATTATTTCAAGAAACTGAACTTCAAGCTCAGTTGCAGCACATGAAATAATTTTATTTAAATTTTAATATTGTACGCATAAATGGTTTACAACAGGATGAGGGTGTGAACTCTCCATTCATTAATTTTGAGGGATGTAAGAATTGGGTTAAATAAACTCAAAACACTTTTAACAGTTAAAACAAACAAAGCGTGACGGTATTTTACATGAAAAAACTGGTCGTAGATTCGTATAGATATAAGTAAAAGATTATGAATATGAAATTATTAATGAAGCTTTGTATGTATGGGTATTAGTTTGGTGATTAATTTAATTTATTAATATTTTGTACTCTTTGAATTTTTAAAGCAAGATTTAAGAAAAAATATTTTTAAATATGACATGACATAACGACATAAGACAAAAAGTATAAAGTAGTGGTGAAGCAAAAGTGATTGCACTGCTTTATAACCGTTAAGACTGTTTTGTCTTGAAAACGGCTTGAGAAACAATAGAAAACCAGCTGAGCAAACATTGTAACGCTGAGGTTTGTTCTTTTTCTAACCATTGTCATTCCTAAACATTAGGATTGTTACAATTTGTAACAATATGACATCATCAAATTTTTCCTAAGCTGAAGAAGTGAAGTGTTAAATAACCTCTCAGCAGTTTTGAACTGTCAAAGTGAAAGATTTGTTTATAAAGAAGAATATGTTTTGTTCTGGCTTGGGAGGAAACAATGAAGCTTTAAGTTTCTTGTGGTGTTTATTTTGTGATTTGAAGGTAAAAAACATTTTTTTTTTCAATTTTGACATTGGTAGTCTTACTGATCAATAATTTATAACATTTGGCATTCCTCAATGACTGCGTTCAATAACTTATTCACCGAATCGGATAACTAAATTGAGATAGCTCGCAAAAAACAAAAATAACTTTCAACTGTTTTTAGATTTCGAGGTCAAATATTATTATACATACATTTTAAAATTAATAATTTTAATAATTTACCGGATTTTTACCAAAAAACATACACATTTTAAATCAATTTTCAAGTTGCTTCAAAATAAAATGTTGAGTAAGCTGTTCTGTAAGGAACCAAAAATTCTTCGATACCTTCAAATTCCATTGTTTTTTGACAACCCTGCTGTTTTAGATCAGCTGTTCTTTGATACGTAATGCACTAGAAAAAAGGTGTCGGGATATTAAAATTGATTGACAAAAAACAATTTCTGTAATCATCATAGTCTCGACGACTGAAGCTATCCACCTTTGGAGCTGTAACATCTCTCTATAGTAATGATGGTTTGCTACGCAACTTTCTACCATGGAATAACTTTTTTTAGCTTTGAACTTATGGATTGTGAGAACTTTGGCAGATTGTGTTAGTAAGTGGGAAGCGGTGGCATTTGAAACTAGTCAAATTCAGCTGTCATTTGATGTGGCATAATATTATTTGAATGTTCTCATTCAAATGTATTCTTTGAACGTAAATTTGTTAAACCAAGGCAATAAGTTCGTTTGACAGATGTCAAAAATTTCAAACTTGAAACTTTACTTCACCAATCTCTATCTTCAGTTGATAGTGCAAAAAGAACAAAACACATTTATTGTCCACAAAAATGTCTCAGACAAGCAAGGAACTGTTTTACAAAAAACTTTACATGGAATTTTCCAGTAAATGAATAACAGGTTATAAAGTTCATTTATCACTTCGAAGACATGATCAGTTGTCATTTTGACATAAGTAGACTTGACTTTCTTGACTGACTTTTGCAGTCAACTGTCCAATAAAATAATGTCAATTGAAAGGCTCATCAGATATTAGAAGATTGTATTTTACTTTTAAGACTCTTATATCTTCTGAACCTTAACAGTTAAATAAATAAAACTTACTACAAAAGTGGAACTTCTAAACGTAGCCACTTTTCGAACATTACGGAAAAATTATTGTCGTCGTAATCAAACGACTAGGCAAGCAATCAGTAAAATTGTGAAGAAATTTAAAAAGCGTTATAGATGTCTTAAGGCCTGTGTGCCTGTGCCGTCTTAATGCACGCTAAGTCCAAAATATTGCTGTAGCAACTGCCAATGTTGTTGATGCTCTGTATTTATCAATTTCCTGACGTTCGCAGCAATTAATTGAACGTATCGCACACTTTTTTTTTGGCTGTCAGTGGCGAAGAGCATGAAGAAGTGCATGATTTCTTAGATAGGTGGTCCTAAAAAGGCGAAGTAACTAGCCCCTCAACAACACTTGTTTGGCTTTATTGCGTGCGAGGTTTTTGCTATCGGCGATTTAAATTGACCACTTAGATAATGCGATTTTACACTCAAAATCAAAAGCGAAGTTAACGTAATTAATCTCCGAACTCTAAACGCATACAAAATTTAAGTGATACCGCTGAAAAGGTTTCAATAAATTATGAATCTTTCCCGAAGGCGTCTAATTGAATGATATTGTGTTTTACACTTTATGACAAAGTTCAAACTTAATTATAAAATAGAATTTTTATGAAAAATATATCGCTGCATGTGTTTTATTAAGTTTTGCATTTGAAACCGAAAACAAACAAACCCAATATTACAACATTAAGTGCGTTTTTTTGGTATTCCATATAGAGTACAGTGAGGAATTCCCAACAAACCGATCCGCAGTAGCCAGATTTTTGTGTTTAAAAATTGGTACAACTGAAAGAAGATCTGTCAGAACAATAATAAAAAAAAAACACAAATAGAAAAAAGTTTTGTGAAAATCAAATTTTAAAATTAACTTAGCAAACAAAACTATTCAAAACTAATAAAATGGACAAATTCCAAGAAGAAATGGTGAGAAAGCATCTGGGGTTTGTTCGTGGACTACTAAATTAACATGTGGTGTTAAAGCAAACTTGAAGATCGCCTCAATTATTTATATACCTGAATCGAGTTGAAATGAGCTTGATCTCCAGTCGGAGATCGGAGTCGAGTCAAAGTTTGAAAAGAAAAACCGGTGTAGAGGAGTTCGTTTAACAGATAATGCATTTTGGTCTGTTTTTTGTTTTTGTAAAAAAATGGACATGGAGTAGTATATGGTGCTGAACTAATCAGTTCTTCATTGTTTAACACGAATCAAACTATTTCACTTGTACTTCACACATCGAAATACCATTTGCATTTTAGAAAGTGCTGTCAAACTTAATCATTTTTAAATCTTTTTGTCCGGTAGAAACACCAAGAAGATTTGTTTAATCTTAACTGAAAAAAGAGGCTGGGATGCGACCCACACTGATAACTTCCCATCCCGTCTGTCGATTTGTTTTGCTTAAAAGTTTGTCTATATGTACTCGTATCAATTTTCACCAAATTTGCGTACTATTTTTTATGAAAAAAACGGACTGTTGGATTTTTATATAAAAATTACTGAATATCAAAAACAATATTTTCTGTAAAATAAAATAACTTTGTAGCAACTATTTCAAATTTTTGAAAAGATATTTGAGTCGAAAATCAATTTTTACCAACTTTTTTAAATTTTTTTACGGTTTTTAATTTTTTTGTAAAAAAAACTGTCAATTCGTTTTTTTCAAAATTTTACTGAATGTTGACAACAATATTTTTTTTTTTGAAAGATAAAAGTAGTTTAAAGCCAATATCTACAATTTTTGAAAAGATATTTGAGTCGAAAATCAATTTTTACCAACTTTTTTAAATTTTTTCCGGTTTTTAATTTTTTGTTAAAAAAACTGTCAATTAGTTTTTTTTTTTTCAAAATTTTACTGAATGTTGACAACAATATTTTTTGAAAGATAAAAGTAAATTAAAGCCAATATCTCAAAGTTTTGAAAAGATATTTGAGTCGAAAATGAATTTTTACCAACTTTTATTACTTTTTTTTAGGTTTTTATTTTTGTAAAAAAACTGTCAATTTGATTTTTTTCAACATTTTTCAGAATGTTGAAAGCAATATTTCTTATAAGATAAAATAAGATTGAAGCCTAAATTTCAAGTTTTTGAAAGAATATTTGAATCGATATTCAATTTTTATCAACTTTGAGTAATGTTTTTTTTAGATTTCTATTTTTTATAAAAAAAAATGTCATTCGATTTTTCTCAAAATTGTATCAGATGTCAAAAACATTATTCTTCGTTGCACAAAATTGTTTTGGAGATGAAATCATATTTTTGTCGTAAAATTTTGGAGGTGACAAATTTTTTTTCAGTTTTTTTGATTTATAAAAAAACCGTTAAATGGATATTACATACTTCTTTGATATCACATTACAATTTATTATATAAAATTTAATTCAAGTCTCTAGCGTTTTTGGTTCGTAAGATATTATTATGTTTTAAAAGATGTTCGTGGATTATATAAAAAGACTTGTGATAACTTTGCAATTCAAACAGGAAGTGATTTATTTAGTCAAGTTATAATAAGAACATAATATTAATATTTAGTGATGTTTTGTTATACTTAAACCCAGCTTACATCGAGTATAATAATAATGTACTAGAATTTTAATATATAACATCTTCCCACTTTTATTTCATGTTCAGTTACTAATTACCTTTTTATAAAATTCAATAATAATTTAAGCAATTACTTTTTTAAATTCATTTTTAAACAATTCTTATTATTCATACATTAACCTATCAGGTTGTCGTCTTGTTCTTGTAGTTCTTCTCAAAATTAACTGTTTACTTGTTACATGCAAAGGATTTTCTAATTCAGTTAAATTGTTTTTTTCTTTTTTATTTGAGATTTCAGGATCTGAAACTTTTGAATCAATGCATTCATCAGATTTAGAAACCGGATGAAATTTGTCATTTAATTTTGAAAATCGAATTTAATTATGATGTACATATTTAATGCTATTATTAACATTTATTAAATAAGTTAATGGACTTATAATTTTAAAAACTGTGGCTGGAATCCATTTAACAATTTCTTTAAAATGATTTCTATATAAAATCTTCTCACCTCCTTTGAATTTTCTGAATAGTATTTTATTTACATTTATTTTTTTCTTGAGTTTTCCCCCCGAAATTTGTTTTTTATTTTCATTAACATTTTTGTTACATTTTACGTTAGAAGTTTGTTTATTTTCTTCATCAAAACAAAAAGATACTTTTTTCTTCAAAAAATGTAATTTAGTTTGGGGAATATAAGAAAAAATCAAAGATGCAGGTGTTTTCTTAGTAGTTGTAGAAGGTGTATTATTGTAAGCCATAATGATTGCATCGATTTTGGCTTGTACATCCAAATGTTTAAGTTTAACATCACAAACATATTTTTTTAAACTATTTTTTATTGTTTGAACACCTCTCTCCGCTAGACCATTACTTTGTGGATGATAGACAGGTGCTTTAGTCAGTTTAATTCCGTTTTTAGTACAAAATTCATTTAATATTTTGGAATTGAACGGAGGACCATTGTCACTAACTATTTCACTAGGATATCCAAATGTTTTGAAAAACAGTCTTAAACCTATACATAACTGAGTTGCATCCGTTTTTACGTAGCTTTGTACATCTATATATTTACTATAGGAATCTATTAGAATTAAAAAAGTTTTTCCATCGAAATGAAAAAAATCCAAATGAATTCTTTGGAAAGGGAACATACTTGATAGCCATTTAGTACTAACGACTTCTTTTGAAAAATGTTGAGTCATTTGACAACTTGGACAACTTTGTACATATTCCTCAATACGTTTGTCAAAATTTGGCCACCATACAAAACTTCGAGCTATCATTTTCATCCTGACAATACCATCATGGTTAGCATGGGTTATTCTTAAAATTTCATTTTGTAATGACACAGGAATAACTATTCTATCTCGATAGTAAAGACACCCACCATCTATAGAAAGATCTCCTTTAATTCTATGAAATGGTTTGACCTTTGCTGTAATTTCTTTCGGCCAAGAATTACTTCTTATATACTTTAAAACATTTTGTATGACTTCATCATTTTTACTATATTGATTTATTTTTTCTACATCGACTGGACTATCAATACTTGTGGACAACATACCAATATACTCAACACCTGTATTATCTGGTAATGGTAAACGCGACATTGCATCTGCGGGACAGTTTTGTTTGGAGGGACGATATTGAAGATCATAGTCATATATTGACAACTCTACAGCCCAACGCTGCAACCTGGACACTGAAATTTTTGATGTTCCTTTTTTGGGACTAAAAATTTCTTTTAGGGCTTGACTATCTGTACATAATTTAAACTTGTGACCATAAATATACTTATGATACTTTCTAACTCCAAACAAAATAGCGAGTGCTTCGCGATGTACTTGGGAGTAATTTTGTTCGGTTGTAGAAAGAGTGCTTGAGGCAAATAATATAGGTTTTTCAAACCCATTTACTATATGTGATAAGACAGCCCCCACACCATATGGGCTTCCATCACATGTAAGTACTATAGGCTTACTTTGATCGCACAACTCTAAAACACTACCTTCAGTAATGAGTTTCTTGGAATTTTCAAAACATTTTTGAACTTTACTATTCCAAACAAATTTTGTATCTTTTCTAAGAAGCTGGTATAAATCATGCAATTCATTTGCAGCATTTTTAATAAATTTACCATAGTAATTTAACATTCCTAAGTAAGACTGTAGTTCTTGGACATTTTTTAGAACTGGGGCTTCATTTATGGCTCTAAGTTAATTTGGATTTGGAAAAATTCCCATTTCACTTATACAATGACCTAAATAAATAATGCTTTTTTCAAAAAATCTGCATTTATCTAAATTAATTTTAATATTAAATTGGTTAAGTTTTGTTAAAACTTCTAAAAGGGTTTTCTTACAATTTTGAAAGTCTTGACCACCGATAAGGATATCGTCAAGATAACAAGACACATTTTGAATATTTAATAACACTTGGTCCATAACAGACTGAAAAATTGATGGCGCACTAGATATACCGAAAGGCAATCTGGTATACCGAAACAATCCCTTGTGGGTATTTATTGTGACGTATTCCCTAGACTTTTCGGATAGTTTAAGTTGTTGGTAAGCACCAGACAAATCTATTATACAAAATAATTTACAATTAGCTAAACTTGCGAAAATATCTTCAGTTTTTGGAAGTGGATAATGTTCTGTTTTAATATAAGGATTTATAGTGACTTTTGCATCCATGCAAATACGTATGCCCTTATTTGGTTTTGACACAATGACAATCGGCGAGGCAAACTTACTAAACCTTACTGGTTCCAAAATCTTCATATGACACAAACGCTTTATCTCATCTTCCACTTTATCCCGCAACTTATAAGGCACTGCATAAGCACTATGGAATATTGGCTGACACTCAGACTTAAGCACAATTTCTGCTTCAAATTGTTTTATTGTATTTTCTATGGAATGGTCTAGCGAAGGAAATATGCATGGGAATTCTTTTTTAATTTTTTTAATTATTTCTTCAGCTGGACAATTTTGTGGATTATGCTTTCTGCCGCATCGATGACACTCTTGATAATACTTTTGTGATGCTGATGATAGCTGATCGTGACTACTGCTGCTTCGAAGAGAACTGCGACGATTATGACTGTGACTTCGACCTTGATTTTGATTTCTTTTGAAACTGTTTTTATTAGAACTTCTCTGAGTTACTCTTGATGCATGTCTTCCTGGGCGGATTGCAAATGTGTTTAAGACTTCACTTTTTGATTCAATCATGTTATTTTGACTTTCTGCCATCTCCCAATTAATAGCAATCTCAAAAGCTGATTTAAACGTAAGTTTTGACTCTTTGAGAAATTTTGAGCGAAGACTATTATCACGCACTCCACAAACAAATTTATCACGTAATGCTCGCTGAAGATAATCACCAAAATTACACTTTTGTGCCAATGCTTTTAATTTGACTATATATTCGACGATGGGCATATTATCTTGATTAACTTTGTAGAATTTGTAAGATTCTGATATTTCGTTAACCGCTGGTTCGAAATAATTGGTTAGAATTGTGACCAATTCTGTATATGATTTTTCTGATGGCTCGTCGGGAGCACACATTTTTCTGACTATAGAAAATGCATCAGAGCCGATATAGGTTAAGAAAAGTGGTACTTTCTTTGGTTCTGGTAAATCATTTGCGATAAAAAATTGTTTTAATCGCATTTCATATTCGACGAAATCATTACCCATGACATATGGATCGATGTGCACAATTATTATTATAGAACTCATATTTTTTGCTGAATTTTTAATTATTTCCTTTTTTGTCTTTTCTTCGTCACTTTCGATATCAGATTTTGACATTTGTTCATACGAAGGCGTGACTTAACCTTTTATTGTTTGTACTTTTTTGTTAAAAATATTTGATTTACTGATTTTAAATTAGATTTTTATTTTATACCCCGTTATCCTCGTCGCCAAATTTATTATGTTTTAAAAGATGTTCGTGGATTATATAAAAAGACTTGTGATAACTTTGCAATTCAAACAGGAAGTGATTTATTTAGTCAAGTTATAATAAGAACATAATATTAATATTTAGTGATGTTTAGTTATACTTAAACCCAGCTTACATCGAGTATAATAATAATGTACTAGAATTTTAATATATAACAGATATTTAGGGTAAACCAAAATTTTCACTTTTTTTCCAAACTGCTATGGTAAGAAAACCACCCACGCAATTTTCATTCTGCATCTTTCTGCCATATTATCTGTACAACAAAATTTTTTGAAATCGATGACTCTTCTGGTTTTTGAGCTATGGACAACGAAAAAAACGTCGCGAACGTACGGACGTACGCACAGACATATTTCTAAAAATCTTTTATTTTGACTCTAGGGACCTTGAACCGTCAAGAAATGTCAAAATTTTAAATTTGACAAATCGGAACCATTACACTAACTTCCTATCTGAAGTTAAAAATATGGTCACAGGAATTTACGTTTCCTAAATGGAACTTTACAGTATTGGTTGTTTGATCTTCAAGAAAAAGCATAATTTGTGAATTTAACTGACTAGATCCTTTTATTTTACAAACGTTGAAATAGTAAATATGTATCTCTAAACACTTAAATCATTTCATTGATTGGTGATTCAAGTTCGATTAATATACATATTTTTATCTATGAACATTTTCCAAGGTATATGACCTACTTCAAAAATCAATTTAAGAATATCTATAAATAACTCCCATCATGATTTATTTTGGAAATCTTAAAAGCAACTGTTCTTTTTATAGGTCTTACTTTATCTATAAAATCATAAAAAACAAACAAAAAAGAAAAACATTTTTCAAAAAATATAAACTTTCCCCTTCAAAATAAATTGATATTGCACAAGATCTAAACTAATAGTAAGGAGTCCCCATTTGAATGTCTCGTTTTCGCTTGACTACTCATCATTTGAATTGAATTCAATTAGGTACCAGTTCAGCAGTCATTAGAAAGAACTTTAAATCGACTTAAAGAAGGTCTCTAGTTAAGGAATAGTGTGAGAGACTTAATAAATTATTTGTACATATTATCAGAGCCAACGTCTCAGACCAGCCAAGACAGGAACACATAGAACAACCCTCCATATCCGTACAGTCTTATGGCTCCTCTGTTTTATTTTTCTCTCGTTCGTAGTTCAGGAAAATTTCGCTTACTTAATTGCCATTTTGGATTATATTAGTAGTAAAGAACACAAAGGTCAGAGCAGTTAATTGGATTGGAATCTTGAGTCACTAAATGAAGATATTTGATTCGAGCAGTGATCTTTTTAGGGCAATTATATACACGAACTTAGGTTAGTGGATGCGGATGGTAGCTTGATTAATACAGCATAACAATATCATTTTTGTTGGGTGGGGTAAGTGATGCTATAGTTATAATTTTTAATTGATTAATGTAGATCAATTACATTAATGTCTACAAGATCAGGACTTGAGTTGTGTGTGGTCTATTGACATATGGCTTTTAAAGGTCATGTAATGCTTTTTGTTTCTTATTTCGTTCAGTTTGAATTGTTTATCAATGTACCTCTGATGAAAAGTTTATAGTTTCTATATAACCTTTAAAACCATAGTTGCTAGTTTAATGGAAGGAAAGAAATTTAATTAACATTTTTTAAGATGAAAATTCCCCTTCATTAAATCTCTATGGAATGTGTCTAGAATAATTCTAAATACACACAACAACGTTTAAAATAACCTAATGTTAATTATTGACACTTTGTTTGCTATAAAAACTATATTACAAAACAACAAATAGCTTCAACAGATTAATTTATTCTTTGCAAAATCGCATGAATATCAATCATAACAAAACAAAAACACTGCCTTTACTATTTTTTACTGAATGCAAATGCGAATTCCATTTGCTAGTTATTTGTGTAATGAGTGATGACTCATTGAAATTGTATACGTTGCATATTACAAAGAATTATTATTTAACTTGCAGCTGGACGGAAGGAAGATACTTGATGAAATTAATATTCAATACGATAAACAACTCTAAACGCATAATAATTCGTGTACAGAACGCCTACCAAATTTTTCTAGAATTTTTGTATGCGTTTCAATATACACAAGCAAAGCATAGTTCAATTGATCGGATATCCTTTTCACTATTAACTTCGTTTACCTTTTGATTTAAAGTGGAAATTCTTAGAGCCGAAAGGCATTAGTAGTTAGTATTATAGTTTAACTTAGAGTGTTCGCATGGCACAAAGTTTAAACGAAATCGCGGAGAAAACAAAATGTTGTCGGCCGGAGACGTCTGTGAAAGATGTTATTCTTAAGCTTAGAACGCTTAAAACGCAATATTTAAAAGAAAAAAATAACATTATCCGTTCAAAAAGAAGTGGTGTGGGTGCAAATGAAGTGTATGTGCCTATATTGTGGTGCTACGATAGGCTCAATTTCTGGGATAACACCGGTGATGAGGTTGTTGGAGAGTCGAATATTTCATTTTTGTCGGTAAGTCAAATTAGAATTGAAAATTAAATAAATATTTTATGTTAATGAACATTTATGTTTGTAGGAGCATTTTGATCCCACATCATCGGAAATCATTGCTGAGCCAGAGGTACACAGCTTACCAAAGACATCCAGATCCTTACATACAACAGTTCCGGTAGGTTAAGAGTATATGTATTTATTTTCCGAATGAGTGTTTAAACTATTATTAAGGCACTATAATATAGCGTGATGTCTTGTGAGGTCAGCCTTCTCTAGTAGTCAGCCATCTCTTCATTAAAATCGGCATAGTAGTAGTGATACCGTAGAAGGATTATCAATACAAGATCCACATCATACAGGTGGAAATAAATAGATTTTTAATTTGCAGATCAATACGCGATGTATGTATGTATGTAAGAGGATTGGTGTGTCCAGAAATGACAGAGCGTTGTTGTCTAGATTTTGAAGAGAGCAAGAAAGGTGACATCGGAACAGTACTTAAAGTGGATACAGTCTGTCGCGCACATATTCGTACTCGGGGAGTCAAGAGCTTTCATTTTATATACATATACATATTTTAAGTGGTTTCATAAAATTTGGGAGAGTTTTAATACATACATACAGACATCTACAATCATACTATCATATTCCAATTAACTACAAAAATGCTTTTGTTTTTTTTTTCAATAGAAACGGAAAGGTAGTGTATCAAACATGGAACTCAAAGCGCTACAGGCGCTTTCAGCGGCTGATAAAATAGCTAATGCGATAACAAACAAACCATCCTCAGTTCTTCGGCATTTCTTAGGCAATTTAGAAGAGGAAATGATAGTTGTAAAGGATGAAGATCTGATGCGGGAGATGAAGTGGAAGATATATGACATCGTTAAACAATTCCAAATCAAACAACGTAATGTCGGCGTACCACCGTCAAGATCTTCAACTCCATCAAGATTTACCAATTATTCCAGGGTAAGGTTGTTGTCTGAAGTAACCGATGAAGAAAATTCCAATTCTACAAGTTCATCAAACAGAAACATAATTGAAAGTGCAATGGAAGATGTTTTTGATGACGAAGATTTTTTATAAATAATTAATAGTCTTTTTTGTGTTTCGTTTTTTTGTTTTGTTAATTTTTATTTTTGTTTAGTTTTAAAAAAATGAAGGCTATGCAATATTATTTTATTAATAAATGAATGAAATAGTTTAATAACATAATATCTTAATATTTTTACTTTTATTGAAAACTTATATATAAAGATCCTGCCATGGAAGTTGGCCTTCTTCGGTAAAGTATTTCGCAAATTCGTCTCTTATGTCCGAAGCAACTTGCGTAGGCCTCCTCTGGTCACTTATTTCGTTATCTTCCGTAAGTGTGTATCCCCTTGGTGGGCGTTGTGGAACTTCGTAGCTTCCACAATTTTCTATTAAGAAATTATGAAGAACACAGCAAGCTTGAACTACAAGCTTAACTTTTTCTGGGCGCAAGTGAATGGTTGTCTGAAGAACCCTAAATCTGTTCGCCAACATTCCAAAGCTATGCTCAATGCATTGTCTCGCATGGCTTAGCCGAAAATTGAAAGTTTTTTTTTGTTTTTCCGTTGATGTATATGAATACGGCTTTAAAATATGCTTTTGCAGAGGAAAAGCGTCGTCTCCAATTATACTATATGGCAATTTTCTTTCGCGTCCGATAACTGCATCTGGTGGAAAATATCGGCTCGGGTTGCTCAAAATAGTACAAAGATCACTTCGGTTGAGTACTCCTCCATCACTTAACCTTCCATTACAACCTACGTCAATAAATGTGAATTTATATCTCGCATCACACATAGCCAGTAAGATAATACTATTGAACCCTGTATATTTAAAAAAAAACTGTGGTAGGTATTGTTCATTGCTCATATTTTGTTTTTTTTTTTTAACCTTTATAGTTATAATATAGAGCACCATCCGTCTTGGAAGCTCTAAAACCAATGTGCTTGCCGTCCATGGCACCTAAACACAATGGAAAACTCCATCGACGTGAATAACCTTCAGCCACATCCTCCCACTCCATAAAGCTCCTCGGAAACTAAAAGCAAAAATGCATAAATTCAAAGTAAAATCATCGTTATCGCATAACAAACTTTTAAATATCTTCCTTTTAAAGATGAATAAATGGCAGAGCAACATCTTGGTATAAATTTGCTAATGAATGAGTGCGATAGCCGGGTTTGAAAGTCCAAGCTCCTGTAAGATTCCCCAGTAGCAAGAAAACGTAGTAACATGGCCAAACTTTCTCGAGGATCAATCGGATCTCTCATTTGAGTCGTCTCTTTGAGAATCAAGGGTTCCACAAGTTTTAAAATTTCATTGAAACATTCTTCGTCCATTCTTAAATAACGACGATAACTATCTTTATCATTCAGACGAAGTTCATCATACAAGAACTTAAATGAGCTATTTTCAATCCTTTTCAGTCTCCATGTCTTAACCCATTCCCTTTTTTTAGAATTTGATGTTTCTTGCTTTTCTTTTGCAGCCGCATATAATGACAAAGCAGCTGCAACACACGTCATATATCCTGCTGCTCCCAACAAATCTTCCTCCATTATGTATGTTTTACTAAGAAAATTATCACTACACCGTAATCCAAATAAGCTCTAGCAAACTAAAACAATAATAATAACTTATAATAGTTTATTCGAAAAGAAAGTACCTGACGCTGAGTATAGTTTTTGTATTTTAATTTCCGACTGTTCCTGTATTGTCAAATTTTCTTGCATGCCCACTTAATTTTTTTTTCTGAGTGTAGACACAAAAGCAATTCTTTTTTGCGCTCGTGTAACCAGGCACATTATTTATTATTATTATTATTATTATTAATACATTCTTTATTTCTCGATATTTTGTTTACGTTTTGTTGATGTAAGAATTGTAAAGCTTAACAAAAATTTTGCCGTCTGCCTTATTGACTTATTTCGAGTTTTTAGTAAAAAGCATAGAGGAAATATATTATCTAGAGTCCCGACCGGTACCCGTCCTACCTGAAACACCCTCAAATTTTATTCGAGGTGAACTCTCCCAAATTCGAGGTGAACTCTCACAAATTCTCTATCGGTGAATACATGTGAGTGGAGAAAAAAAAGCAAAATGGGGGATTGGGCTAAAAAGAAACTTATGGAATTTTTGTGACCTGTCAAAAATGACAATCAATTTTGAAAAACAAAACAATGGCTTTCGGATTTTAAGAGTAAGTTTTTGTTAATTGTTTTGATTTTTAATATAATTTGATATTTTTTAGACCAAAATTCTTTATAATGAAGAGGGTACCTATATACAAGTTCACTTCATTGAATAAAAAGTAAGTCAAATTGCAGTGAAGGAGGTGCAACAATAATAGATTTATTTTATAGTCTGTCTTTTCATTTTAGATATTGCCAAAATGCAGGAAGCAATTTCCTTTAAGTAATTTGAAAGCAAACCAAACAAGGCGCTGATTTGCTGGTAAGTTTTTTGTATATTATATTTATCTTAACAAAATAATATCAATGTTTTTAACTACAGATGCTGCCCATTGTTTTTGTATGTACTTCTCAATGGCAAGAGCTGCCGCAGGCGTTGACGGCGGAGGTGTCACCATCAAAACCATTAAAAACAACACCACCAAGTCAATGATGCAAGTGGAAGTTTTGCCATGTAATAGTCGACCGCTGACGCCCTTCTAAATCAATTGTGTAAGTACGTATCGAAACATTCATATCGTAGTCAACTAGCTTAATCTTCATCTTCTAGGTGTAAAGAGTTTACTACCAGTCTGCAGTTCTGCAAGAGACGCAAGAAAAACAAGAATACAATCGCAGGAACTCAAAAATTGTCCAACCTTGACTGTAAGAGAGTTCAAATTTTAAATCTACAACGAATCCATTTATTTTGCTAATAAGAATCGCACTGGCTTAACGGTGGCAATCATTCGGAGGCAAATGAGCTGGCCCGACAAGAATCCCTAAGAAGCCAAACAGATTCAGATCAGTCTTTCGGCAGCTACTGACGATGTCGGCGAGTGGAATCCATTGATTTTCACACAGAAAATCAACATAAAAAAAAGTAAGTCAACTTCCATTTAAGATTTCCTTGTTAATGCAAATTAATTTCTTTATAGTCACGACAATTTAGCAGCGTCATGGTCAACCTGCAGATCAACTATTCACAGTGAATAACCTCCATTCGCAGCGGAAGCGATCTCTGCGTTGTCGACAATGCGAAAACAATGTCATCAAGCCGGAGTACCATCCAGGATCGATCAAGTATCGCATTCAATTGCTTGCTAACTACCATGCACCCAACGTTCTGCTTGTGCGTTGGGAAAAGCCACTGAAGCCTGGCACGTCCACTGAATTGATCCTCAAGCTAACTAACCCAACGATGTACCATATGGCCACAACCATTATGAAACTGCCAACCAAGGAAGAGGAACGTCAAATGATCGACTTCGAATAAAAGTTCAACGAAAGGAACCAAAGTAAATAACAATCGAATTGGAAATTCTTATTCTATGTTTTTTTTCTTATTTTTTTATAGTTTCACCAATTGAAGGAAGTCCAATAAAGTAACAATCAAATTGAACTTCACACCTGAAGGAGGACTGAAACCAGGCGATGATGTTATCCTTAGTTTCTTGATGAAATATACTTTTGTGAATACATACACACGCCCGAAAAGAAAGAACGTCAAAAACACGCATTATCATCGAAAGTTTTTGTAAAAGTTGGTCAAATTGAAGACTAGATTTATTTCTATGTATATCTAGAAAATAATCTTTTTTGCAAAAAACTTGTTTATTTATTTTGAGCTATACTGTAATTTTGTATATATTGTATATTCTATTGTTTCTTTGCTGAATAGGATCATTTTTATTCAAAATTATTTATGATTTACTTTACTTTAATAATAAAGGAATTTGTTTTGAATTCAAAGATGTTGGTGCTTTTTGCTTCAGAGGACTTACATAACTAAATGTTCGTTGGAAAAACGAATAAGCTGTATAAAGTATATTTTTCTTAATTGAGGCATTACAAATTTAATATTTGTAATACTTATTCTTCTTATGTTTTGGTTCATCACGTTCGTGTGTATTCTTTCGCGATTCCATGTGGACTCATGAGTTTCATTTGATTCTACCTAAAGTATGGAATTGTAATACTTTTATGGTTTTAAATAGTTCGTGAGTTTATTGTTGATGCTGATTACGAATACGAACTTCGATTTTAGCTAAAAAAAACTATTTTTCAACATTATTTTTGTCAATTTTCAATTTACTACAGGAACTTGATGTTTTGTCCTAAGACTACAAATTCGTAATAAAAAGTACGAAACAAATTTGAACGAAATACTGAGGAAAAATATTGTAGGTTTGAAAAAACATACATAACTCATTTTTTTGTTTTGAAAAAAGCTATTTCATGAATTTAGATTAAAAAGTCTACATGATTTAAATAATTCCTTATCACAGAAAAGAATACAATATTATTGTTAAGGACTTTTAACTAATGTGAATTTTAATTGTATAATCTAAACAAATTGTTTTTATTCATATACTCATCCTTGCCAACAAAAATGGAACATTAACCATTTTGAACGGATCGATTCAAAATCGAAAACTATGAACAAAAGAAAACATAAGAAATTAACAACTTGAAAATCCAAAAAGCCAGAAGTTAAGCTGCAACAAAGCATTAACAGCATCAACAGTAAATAAATGAACGCTCATAGAATGAACTATGCCTTCAACGAACCATTAACTCGAAGTGTTAGAGAAATTAATAACTTATCAAATAATATTGACTTTAATTTTCATATTAATAGAAATACCTTCAAATATATGTATGCTTAGTTTATTTTTTTATTAACGTTACATTCTTAGTTTATAATATAATATTTTAAATAAAACTTGTCATATTCATTAGTCTATTTGAGTATACTCTTAACTCTAATTGATGTAATAAATAAATAAAATACAAAACATATGAAAATGGGAACGGAACACATAAACTACATTTACTTTTGATTAATATAGAACCCTCCAGTTGTGATGATTCTGATCGCATCAGCTGAAAAAAGAATTTTAATTTTAAAATAAATTACCTGAAGCAAAAACTTAACACTTTTCACTTACTCTCTGTTGTAAAACATTTAGCTTTTAGTGCCAGATCAAGAATGGATAGTCCAGGCTCTGAAAAAATCTCAACGATCGGATTTCGTTGTAATTCAGTTCACCTAGTCCTTCAACATTTCCCTTATAGAGCTCCGCTGTGACTTTTTCGTCTTGTTTTAGACATACCTCTGGAATGAGAAAAACTTAAATAGCTAAAAGAAGTGATTTATTTGTTTATTAAAAATCACCTCCATAGACTTGAAGCGTCACATCTTCTTTGTGCTTTTCTCTTCTCTGGTAATTTTTTGTGTTCTTCAATGAGAAATGCAATTTCTTCTTTGTGGGATAAAAGTGAACAACTTGAGAAGCTTCTCGACTTCAGAATCTGGCATTTTCAAAAAGAACTGATAAAGAACAAATGGCGACTTTTTTCTTCGTCCAGCCAAATACCATTGCCAGCAGATTTTCCGAACTTGTCTTATCCTTCGTTGGTCACTATTGGAAGTGCCAATCCAAATACTGATTTCTTTTTTTCTACTCTGCTGATAGTTCGTGGCCAGTAATTAAGTTACCCATTTGTTCACTGCCTCCCATTTGAAAGCGACAATTGTATTTCTGAAGCAAATGCAACAAGTCATAACCCTGGAAAATTTGTTATGTGAATTCGGTAAAGCTCATTCTAGCTGCACTATTAAGTCGCGACTGGACTGACGATATTGAGAGCAGTAATCCCATTCGAAAGTGTCTTCCCATATTGGCAACAAAGTCCTCTACATTCAGATTTTCTTACCATGATGCATTGTTGACGACTCTGAAAAAAGATTATCAAAACGATTGAGTTTTTAAAGCGCATTAGGTTTCTATTATAGTTACCTAATTTGTCTCAATGACCGACAACCCTAGTTTATTTCGTTTTGTTTTGCCACTAGGATTACCGATAAGACCCGTATTCCAACTAACGCAATTGGATTGTGTCTTTCTCGATGCCATGCAGAAGTCCAATTATTACCAGGAGATTGCCAACGTTAGACTATCGGCAGCTTGATCAAAGCCGGCGTAGATTGTTTGTTGTGAAAAGTTTTGCCATTTCCGGAATACCGTTTTAAGAAGAACAGAATATAATTCATTACGATTTCTTATAGTTTTTATAAACATACAAAACAATATACAACTTACCCAGCGGTGTCTGGAAAGAGATCCTGAAAGAATCCTCTATCAGCTAGAGCCAAGTTACGTAGGGAAATACTTCTTCGGATATGATGAAGTCACTTTTTAGATCGATGAATTAGTTGACTCTGGATCATTTTGTATAAAATTATTTATATAATATAGATAAAACAGTTAATCAGGAGCACTATTAACAACTTTGTTTTATTAATTTTCACTATTGTTTTGATTTATTTGTTTTGATTTATTTAAAATTTAAATCCCAGAAATTGTATTTTGTTTTCTTTTTAATTTTCGCTGTCAAAATACTTACCTCGCTTTTGATCTGTCAAAACTGGGTACAACTCAAATTGCGCCACGTTCGCATTGCAGTTCTAGGGTGCGCCTATACTTTCGGCATTATTTATTCTGTTTTTAGCTAAACTTTTCATAAAAATGATAGAATTTGTTTGCCAAAAGCAGTTAAATATTATTTTAAGCACTGTTTTCACTAAAAAGAAGTTGCAAAATTAATTTTTCTTAAAATATTGCATTTATTTTCAATTTTTGAATTCAACGGATCTCTTTTTTGAACGGCTGAGTTCACCTCATAGTTTTTTCCCCCGCGGTCGAGCAATGTGGGCACAAATTCCATAACAACTACATTCATAATGGCTTAGTCCCATAAGAAATGCACGGGACCACTAACACATGCTTATCCTTATGGATAAAATCCTCACAATTTAGCTTGTAGGCCGAAAGAGAGCAAACCCATTAAGTCGGGACTCTAGATAATATATTTCCTCTATGGTAAAAAGAAAGAAGCTAGAAAATGATACACGTTTTCAGTTTCATTGCGGTTTGCACAAACTACATATCGGGCGAAGGTCAGTTCTGTGAGGTCTATAATTTAAACAAAGCATTTCAGTCCTTGCTTAAAAGATAACACTCATTTGATTAAGAGTGAGTTTTTCGTTAAAATAATTTCGAATAAAAAGTGTGTGGTTCAATTCTTTATATATAAGGGTAGTTGTCGATCTATTCAGACATTTCAAATACAGGGAATCATCTATTTTAGCTATACAGCTGTAATATGCAGGAATGGACTGCCAATTGGTATGTATGGCTGTATTATTGAGGTCGAAGTCTACGCTGTGTCTAAAAAGCTAGATCATTCCATTCTTTGAAAGGCGATATTTGACGTCTAAGTGCATATTTTAATATCAGTTTTTGAAGATTTGAGTCAGTCCTTTATTAGCCAAACACTTGCATAGCACAGGCATGTTTTAATGGTTCCATCAACACTCTTAATTTAGAAGAAGAAATTACTCCACATAAGATTAATTGCCGTTTTCGCTGCAGTGCATTTTTCTTTTACATGTGTGGGAAAATCAAGGTTACGAGTTATCAAGAAACCTAAGTATTTGCACTGATTTACTATTTCTATTGGTTCACGTTCCAAACAACATTTCTTGTTGTTCTTCAATGAGTATTTTCAAATACCATGATTTACGAATTTGGAACATTTACAGTAAATGCGGTAAATATGGCCCACCCTTAACATTTAAAAAAAAACCATAAATTTAAGTCTAATGCATTAAAACATTAAGTACGAAAGACTGAGGCTAAACCCGTTTGAACATGTTCGTAATGCAACATTTTTTTCGCTTTGGCTTCGGTTTGGGAAATACCGTTGTAGCCCATATTAGCCACGTAGGCCTAATTTGCCGCCCTTACTCTATACTTAAATGCCATAAATAACAAAAACGCTTGAGCTTGTTTATTTGTAACTGCAAAGCTATGGGATTATCAGCCAATAGTAGAATGTCATTCGCGTATAGGAGCATTTTTTTTAATGTTTCTCCAAACTTAATAGCATCAGGGAAATCTTTGAATACGTCATCAATATTATATCAATGAATTAAAAAGCTAACCCTTTTATTTAGGTTTTAAAAAACTTTATTCAAGCCTAACCAAAACTATACACTTTGAATATTAGAATTAACATAAACTTATCGCACATATTTGTGCCCTATTTATAATTTTTAAACTTTAACTTAGTGCAAACATTAATGGACTTAATCAGCAACCTTGTGGAACACCAGAACTTGTATTGAAGAAATAAGACATTCTATTTGCATTCCATATAGCAGCAGAGGTATCGGTTATAAGAAGCTTATATAAGTTGAAAAATTTTGTTGATAAGCATAAATTAAAGAACTCCTATTAACCGTGTCAAAGGTCGCTTTTGAATCGACAAAAAAAAACGTAATTTTTAATTAAATATTGCGCAAATCCATGCGCTTAAAAAATGATTTCGGAAAAGATTCTTTCTCAAGAAATTAAAAACTCTGTTAATAACTTTAAACTATGTATATTAAAAAAAAAAAACTTTCTTACCTTATTTGTATTTTGTAAGGAAAGTAATATTTACACATTGAAACTTAATCATCCAGAGTTTTAAAACGTGAACGAAAAGCTGAAGTAATAAATTCAATATACATACATAATGTATGTGCAGAGGTATAAACCCATCAAATGTACCCAAGTAGTTTTATTTTACTCAATATACACTGCGGGTCATAAGGTTAGAAGCAGGCGTTTTTGAGAAGTAAAATCGACATTTCTCCCGTTACATGGTGGATTAGAAAAAAACAACTATAGTAAATGAAAGACTACTTTGTTAACAACAAAATGTAAAATTTGGGAATATTAGAGGATTAGCTAACGGATCTTTTATGACAAATTGTCAATTGAGTCGAAAATATGCGAAAATAAATCGGGTCATAAGATTAGAAGCAGTGAACATTTAAACGTTGTCTTGTGAAGTGAATTCATTTTGTTTTCGGTATAAACGGTGCATTTCATAAATTAATTGTTGTTTATTGAGTTGTTATAAAAATGGGCAAGACAAAATGGTTGACAGTGGAGGAAATTGCAAGAATAGATGGTTCTTACTCTGAAGGTCTTAAGAGCCGTGCTATAGCCCAAAAAATAAATCGAAGTGATCATTGTGTCAGCAACTATTTAAAAAATCCATCGTCGTATCTAAAAAATTATAAAGGATACACTTCACTGCCTGAAGCTTAAAAAAAAACCACCACTTAATGACGCAAGGAAGAAGCAAAGCTTTTGTTTTGCGAAAGATCACATGAGCTCGGATGTGCAGAGTTCAATGACTACAAATGATTGGCGGAAGGTTATTTTTCCCGAGGAAAAAAAATTTAACCTAGATGGCCCAGATGGTTATAATTATTATTTCCATGACATGAGGAAAGAAGAGCGGTTTTTAAACCGTCACCATAGCAGAGAAGAAGGCGTTATGGTCTGGGGCTCAATTTCATTTTATGGCACTATAGACTTGGTAGTCCAAGATAGTAAAATGACTGGAAAAACCTACAAAGCCTTGCTGGAATCAGTATTCCCCAAAATTGCCGAGCTTTTCGGACCAATTTCATACATTTTTCAGCAGGACAACGCTCCGATACACACAGCCCAAGAGGTAGAATCCTTCATTGCAAACCAAAACATCTGCTTGCTGCCTTGGATACCATATTCCCCAGACCTTAACATAATGGAATATGTGTGGGGCTGGCTTACACGTAAGGTGTATGAGGGAGAGAAGCAATACGATGACAAGGAAGCCCTTATTCATGGTATCAAATTGGAGTGGAGTGAGATTTTACTGGACTACTTGGAATCTCTTTATAAATCCCTAAAAGATAGAATTTTTGAAGCAATTTTAAAGGCTGGTGGCAGCACACATTATTAAATATTTAATAAAACCCAAAAAACTTAAACAAAATATGAATAACTGCATTTTATTTTCATTTATTTTATATGCTTCTAATCTAATGACCCGATTTATTTCCGCATATTCTTGACTTAATTAACAATTTGTCTTAGAAGTTCAGTTAGCTTAATATATTCTATACCCAAAATGTATGTTGTGTTGTTAACAAAATAGTCTTTCATTGACCATAGTTATTTTTTTTAATCCATTATGTAATGGGAGAAATATCGATTTAACTTCTCAAAAAATCCTGCTTCTAACCTTATGACCCGCAGTGTAAGTACAATATAGTCTTAAGGTATAATATAAAAAAAAAGAGAACCTAACCCGTTAGTTATTTTCGTGCCTGTGAACCTTTTTCTTATGAAATAATGAATCCACCTACACACAAATTGAAACCTGAACCCGTTTGCAGACCAAGTGGCTGCTATTTATTTATATTCGTGTTTATATCTTAACGAGTAGGTTGATATCAAAATACAAAATCTACAATAATAAAGTAACACGAAACATGAAACCTATGAAATACCGTACAATCACCCTCGCCATGCTCAATGCTTTCACAATCACAAACAAATACTTACACTCTCCTATCCTGCCAAAATAAATAACCTACTGAACTCCAGCTGTTAACAATCAATTTATTTGAACAAAAGGATTCCTGTCTAACCTTGTCCTTGTGCGGCGTCGAAGGATTACTCAGCAATAAACCTTGCAAAAATATTTCGTCCGTCTCCGAGAAATCCGAACCATAATCTGCGCAATGTTTGTATCCATCTAGAAACAAAAAAGTACACACCGAAATAGGTAGGTAAGTGATTTTTGTATTGTTTGTGAATCGCAAAATCATAAAACAAAACTATTCCAAAAGAAATCCTTTTAAGTGGACATGAAGGACATGAAGGAGGATGATGGAGGATATAGGTTGATAGGTAGGTAGGTAATTCATTATGGAAATGGGCTAAGCAAATAAAAATGAAATGAAAATAAGACAATTTAGGAAGATAGACACTTTGAAATTTATTTTTTTCGCGAAATTGTATTTTCTTCATTCTTTTTAGGATCGGGAAGAAGGCAGAGATAGGAACTTGACTAGTCAATCACCGAAATGGAAATGAATGCGTGAAACACACAAAATATGGCAAAAGAAGGATCTGGTGCTGGTCAATGGTTCCTCCTGCGTGAGCGTGACCCAATAACTTATTGATTACGTAAAAATTCAAAATATACAAAATAGTGTCTTATAGGATGTACATATACCGTTGTCTGTAGCTTCGTTGTCATCATTAATGTTAACTTTGTTTATGCTCGCTAGTAGCTCCACTTTGTCCTGACGTTCTTTTCTAGTTAGACGGACCATCGTCGTTGTTTGAATTGGAATATATTTTCTTATACTATACACTGGTAAGAGGGAAAGGAAGTTTAAATGAGATTTGGAAGCAATTAACACATCTGAGTTTGAGATTTTAAGAGCTCTTCTTCGTCTTGAAATGCTCTTGCACAACTTGTTTTCAATGGAAACTAGTTAACTTTTGGGGTGCTTCGATTATTATGGGATGGGCTGAAGACTTTCACTTGGTTGACAAATCTTTAACACTTTAATCTTATTTGATGAACAAACAGTGAGTACACACAACACACAACAAAGGAGGTGATGTTATTTTTAAGTGAACTTTTTTAAAGCGATTTTGTTGACGCACCCACGCCCTGCATCCACAAGAACAACACTGAAAGAAAATATCGAAATGGAAGTACAAAAAACATTAAATTCAAGAGGAAAATGAAAAAAAAAGTGATTTTATTTTTATTTATTTATTTTTGTTGCTATTTTCTTTGTACTGGAACCTGGAACTGAAAGAAAGAGAAATATAAATGAGGTAAAATCAGAGACTCCAACCAAAAAGCAAATGGATTGTGGATGTGGAAGAAGTAGTAAATTGAAGGAAATTAGAGTGGCGAATGTCAAGTGCAGAGAAAAGCCAAAAGGTCTGTTCGAGTAATCGAACTCGTGATTATTTGAATGTTTGGGATTGTTCAGATGAAGAAAGGGTGACACTTGTAGAATTTCGAGATATAAGGCCTCAAGGTTTTTTGTCCATAACTTCCTTCAGAATTCCAATCTCCAAAATGCAGATCAACAATTCCGCCTACCCGACCTCGACGAAGTGAAGATAGCTATTCTAAGCTGAAGTCAAACAAAGCTGCTGGGGCTGACGGCATCGCTACCGAACTATTCAAAGCAGCAGTCAATGACTTGGTAGGGAGCATGCACCAACTCATCTGCAAAATATGGTCGGAAGAAAGAATGCATGCTATAAGTGGAATCTCAGCATAGTGTGCAGGATACATAAGAAAGGAGCCCCTCTAAATTGAGCCAACTACAGAGACATCAGTCTCCTTAACATTGCATATAAGATCCTCTCTGCCGTATTATGTGAACGTCTGAAGCCGTTTTTTAACAACCTGATAGGTCATTATCAGTGTGGCTTCAGACCAGGAAAGTGCATTACCGAACAAATATTCACACTACGGTAAATCTTGGAAAAAAAACAGGAACTTCAAATCAATACCCATTATCTCTTTATAGATTTAAAAGCATCCCTGTCAAACTTATCCGTTTGCTTCATCAAGACAGAAAAAGATCTCGCCGGTGCATTTGATGTCAAAAAAGGTTTTAGGCAAGGCGATGCAATGTCATGCGACTTCTTCAACATCATTCTGGAAATAATTGTGCAAAACTCAACCATCAATACTAGAGGCACAATCTTCCAAAGGTCCATCCAATTACTCAGATACGCAGATGATATTGACATAATTGAAAGATCAAAGCGTGATTTCAGTGGAGCGTTCTTGAGCATTGCGACGAAAGCGAAGAAGATGGGTTTAGTCGGCAATGGGGGCAAGACGAAGTATATGCTGTCATCAAAAAAGGACACTGAACAACGACGTCTTGGATAAAACGTTACCATGGCCAGCTATAACTTTGAAGTAGTTAAGGACTTTGTCTACCCCGGCACCGCTATTAATACAGACAACGACACCGGCGCTGAAATGAAACAAAGAATAACTCTTTCAAATCGCTGCTTCTTTGGACTTCGAAGGCAATTGAGAAGTAAAGTCCTGTCTCGAGCATCTAAAATCACCATCTGTAAGACACTCATCATCCCGGTTTTCATTTATGGCGCTGAGGCCTGGACCCTGTCAAAGAAAGATGAGACCGTCTTAGGATGCTTCGAGAGGAAAATTCTTCGGGTGATTTTTGGTCCCGTATGAATAAATGGAGGATGGAGGAGAAGATATAACGACGAAATGTACGGGCTGTACAGCGGCACTGACCTAGTTAGAGGAATTAGAAACCACCAACGAGGGACGGCGCAGTAGATGTTGACGTCAGTTTTATTAAATTCAAATAATTTATATTCAAATTCAAATAATGCACACAAAATGCATACTTTTAGGCATTTTGTTCTAATAACGTAACGCTAATTAAGTTATCATATGTTTTTAATGAAGTTGAGTAATGTGTAAGCTTATTTTTGTTATTCACCTCTCCGCAAACTAAGTTTGTGTATTCACCACCGTGATAGTCGCTTTGACTAAGCTATATTCTTATTTTAATTTCTTTTGTAAGTTAGTTCTTAATTTATCTTGGAAGAATAAAGACTTTATTAAATAATATTTTAAAAGGTAAAAAACTGGTTATTGGCCTTTTTATTTCTTTGGTACTGCAAAGATTTTTACATTTGCAGCTTATTGTTTGACCCTGGGATTTATATTGGAATCCCCCCAACATTTTTTGGTCCAATCGAGCCGAATGCTGATTTTTGGACAGCAATTAATTTTGTGAACCCAACTCATATCCCTTTGAGTTATTTTTTTGAAAAAAAAAATTAATTGATGAGAATCTTGATCATTGGATGGAATCTTTTGGACTTTTGCGAGAAAGTCTTTTTTATGCAAATTGTGCACTCCTATTTGGAAATCCTATATCCCTTTACCCAAGGTAGGTGCTGTGCATTAAAAATTTGGTGATGATTTATACATTTATTTGGTATAATTATAGTTATATAAAATAATTATTTTTGACAGTGATTAATATAATTTTATTAGTTTATCAATTTTATTGGCTTATGCAAATTTAATTAAAGACATTTTAGTTAAAAACTTATTTAATGAAAATTTGATTTAAGTGATATAAAATATTTGTGGGTATATTTGATATGATTTTTGATCGAAAGGTTTGAGTACAGTTTCATTACGGTTTAACTTTAGTCTTGTGTAAAAGTACAGTCTCCCTATGGTTTCTTATTAATCTCGTGATATAGTACAGTTTTCTTACGGTGTTTTTTTACATCTTTATATGAATTGATTTTCTGCTATTTTCTTGGTGAACAACAATTTATTTTTTGAGATAATTTTCGGTTCTTCTATTTTAAAAGAATTTTTTTTGGTTTTTTTAAGTAAAATTTGTTCAGAAATTTAATTATTTCTATTTTTTTGGAAGTTTATTGCAATTTGTGCACTTTTTTTCTTCGTCTGAGAACAAGTTGATTTTCTTTTTCATCGTTTTTTTGAAAATGGCTACATCTAAAGATTTTTTTCTGAGCGTAAAGCAAATAAACGAAACAATTGAAAGTTTTCGGAATGTACCAAATAAAGATACAATGACTTGTGGTATGTTTAAGGTTTGGAAAAAGGAATTCGAAGATTTATGGAATAACTTTCGCACAGTGTATGCAAAATGTTTAAGTAATGAGGATAAAACCATAGACGATGAAAAATTATCGACAATAAAGGCAAAATACAATTCAGTATCACTTAATTATTTCAGTACAGTAGGCAGTTTAATAGATAAAATTGAGATGGGTACAAGTAGTAAAAACAAGGAAACCGAAATTAAAGAAGATGTAAAACATTCTCAAATATCTGAGTCCACTAAAACAGATTTTGGAATTAAAGTCCCACCTTGTGACGTTGAATGTTTTGAGGGTGATTACAAATCCTGGCCTACCTTTCGTGACATGTTCACATGTATTTATGCAAACCACCCCCGTTTAAGTGATGTAGAAAAACTGTATCATCTACGCTTAAAAACCAAAAAGGAAGCTCATGATATTGTCGACAAGTTTTCACTGACTGCAGATAATTTTACTCTTGCGTGGGAAGCTTTAAAATCACAGTATGAAAATAAAAGGATCTTAATAAATACTCAACTTAAAACACTTTTTTCAATTCCATCGATTACTATTGAAAGTGGATCTGCCTTAAGAAAATTACATAGAGCCGTGCGCGATTGTTTAGGGATTCTTTCAAGTTTTAACGTTAAGACTGAAAACTGGGATCCGATTTTAGTTTTTCTTGTTTCGCAAAAAATACCTGAAAATACTTTGTTCCTTTTTGAACAAAGTTTGAAAACAGAAACAGAAGTTCCAACCTGGCAATCCTTGGAGGATTTTCTCGCTTCCAGATATAAAATTCTTGAATCTGTGGAAGAAGTGACGCAATTCTCCCGTAAAAAAGCTAATCACATTTCAAATTCAAATTCCAATTTTAAGAAAGTTAACTCATTCCATTCTGCAGAAAAAAGTTTTTGTTGTAAATTATGTAACAGTAATCATCCCTTGCGTTTATGTAAGAAATTTTTAGACATGAATGTTGCATCCCGACGTAAGCAGGCTCAATCCCAAAAGTACTGTTACAACTGTCTTGCGCTCACACATTCGGTATACGAATGTAAAAGTAAAGTGTCCTGTGACAAGTGTGGTAGACGACACCATAGCTTATTGCACTTTACTTCACCAGAACCCACCCCTTCCGATACAAGATCTTATTCGCAACCCAACACTTCATTAAGTACCACCCCCATACAGTCCACTTCTATTGCTCAGCAACAACCATCCATTAGTTCAGGAAAAGATGTTTCATCCGATTCTTCAACTCTTCAAAGTTTTCTGGTAAACCAGAAAAGGAATATTTTGTTAGCAACAGCTTTGGTTAAAATCACTGTTCATAACCAAACATTTCTCCTGAGAGCTTTGATCGACCCTGGATCTGAAGCTACATACATATTGCAATCTGTAGTGACCCGATTAAGGCTTTTCACCCGTTCAACCAATGCGTCTATTTGTGGCATTGGAGGAGTTCAAAGCGAACTTTCAACGAGTATGTGTCCTCTCACTCTCGAATCTCGCATCAACCCTGATGTACACATTCCCATTGCAGCTGTAGTTTTGAAAAAGCTGACAGGTAATTTGCCATCGCAGACTGTTGACGCATCAAACTTGGTTGAGCTCAAAAGATTGCGATTGGCAGATCCTAATTTTGATACACCCGCTTCTATAGATATGTTGATAGGAGCAGATATTTACCCTCTTATTTTGTGTGAAGGTATAAAGAGAGAAAAAGACCTTTCTCCAATTGCACAAAATACCGTGTTTGGGTGGATTATTTCAGGCCCATGTAATGAAAATCCAAACAAAACAACCCTTAATTCATTTTTTATTAGACTTTTACTTCTGAAACAAATTCAAAAGTTTTGAGAACTCGAAGAGGTTCCATATGTCAAACCCTTATCTGATGAAGATACATTTTGTGAAAAATTGTATGTGGATACCACAATTCGAAATAAAGATGGTCGTTACATAGTGAAACTTCCATTCAAGCCGAACTTTAACGTTTTAGATTTGGGCCTTTCCAGAAAGAGTGCAGTTTCTCAGTATCTGCGTCAAGAGAAACGTCTTCTTAACGATATGTGTCTGAAAGAAGAATACAACAAAGTTCTAAAGGAATATGTTTCGTTAAAACATATGTCCTTTGTGCCACCATGTAGTTTAAACCTTTCCAGTCCGCACTTTTACCTACCGCACCACGCTGTGGTAAAACCAGATAGCGCTTCGACAAAGGTAAGAGTTGTATTTAATGCAAGTGCATCTACACACAAAGGAGTAAGTCTTAACGACATTCTTTACAGTGGCCCTGCTTTGCAAAACGATTTGCAAACTATTTTGTTAAGATGGCGATTATATCCATATGTTTTCAATAGCGATATTGAAAAGATGTATCGCCAAATATATGTTCACCAGAGTCATCGAAAATTCCAACGGATTATCTGTCGATCTTTTGATTCAGAATCAGATTTAGCTGATTTTGAAATCAACCGAGTTACGTTTGGAGTTAACTGTGCTCCATACTTAGCAATCCGAACATTGCACCAACTTGCTTTGGATGAAGCAAATAAATATCCCTTAGCAAAAGAAGTGGTGCTTTCGGATTTTTACGTTGATGATGTTTTCTCTGGAGGTTTCAGTCTGGATCTAGTCCTAAAGATTCAGGAAGAATTGAAATCACTTCTTTTGGCTGGCGGATTTAGTTTGAAGAAATGGACCGCAAACCACCCTCGCTTGTTGGAAAACATCCCTAGGGGGGATGTTTTAGATCAACACTTTCTTATGTTCGAAGAGTCTTCACATTCGAAAGTTCTGGGCGTTGGGTGGAATGCGAGGGAAGATTCATTTTATATTCGTTGTGAACTATCTCCTCTGCCAGATTATGGTATAACAAAACGTGAATTGTTTTCAAATATTTCAAAAATATATGACCCTATCGGTTGGCTAGCACCAACAACAATTTTATTAAAAATATTGATGCAAGATGTCTGGAAGGACAAAACAGAGTGGGATGTTCCCATAAAACCCAACCGTATAGAAACTTGGAAAGAGTTTGTGAAATCTTTTGCAATTATAAAAGATATTAAAATCCAAAGATGGATTAATTATACCCCAGAGATGTGCGTAGAAATACACGGCTTTTGTGATGCATCTCTCAGTGCGTATGCTGCCACCGTTTACTCAAGGATCTCAGATTCATCTGGAAACGTTTTTAGTTACCTTCTTACCTCAAAAACAAAAGTAGCTCCCCTGAAAGCTATTTCGATACCTCGGCTAGAACTTTGTGGAGCTCTTTTGCTAACAAAGTTAGTAAACGCTGTACAAAGCAGTCTACGCCTTGAAAACTGTCCTGTCTATCTTTGGACGGACTCGATGATTGTACTTTATTGGATTCGTGACTGTCCATCTCGGCTTGAAACCTTTGTCCGTAACCGGGTGTCTAAAGTACAAACTGAATGTCCTCCAGGTAGTCTTTGGAAACATGTTCCTTCAGAACAAAATCCCGCTGACGTCGCTTCTCGAGGTGTTATGCCTCAAAACTTAATAAATAATACCCAATGGTGGCACGGTCCAAGTTGGTTAAAGTCTTCAAAGGAAACTTGGCCAGTAACAAAAATTCAAGAGGACTCTGAATGGAATCTTGAAATAAAACAAATAAAAAGCTTCGTTGCGAATCAAAATGTCAGCCTTGACATTTTGAAAAGATTTTCGTGCTATGCTCGTGCTGTAAAAGTAATAGCCTATTGCTTTAGATTTATCAACCTCGCTTCTCCCAAAAGAAAAAGGTTTTATCCCTATAGATACTTATCTGAAAATTTAAGAAATCATGAAATAGTTTTTGTTAAAACCCGCCTAGTTATACTAGCACAACGCCTTTATTTTAGTGAAGAATACAAAGCTCTTTATAACTCAAAACCATTGAGTAAATATAGTACAATTTTGACTCTTAATCCCTCCCTAGACCCTGACTTTGTAATTAGAGTAAACGGTCGTTTAACAAATGCAAATTTGAGTTATAACGAAAAATTTCCCATTATTTTGCCATATTCATGTCCATTATCAAAATTGTTGGTTGGATTTGTCCATAAAATTTCCCTACATGGAGGGAACCAGCAAGTTTTGTACTTAATGCGAAAAGAGTTTTGGATACCAAAATTAAAAAACTTAGTAAAATTCTGTGTAAATAATTGCTTAGTTTGTGTCTTGCACAAAAAGAATTTTCAAACCCAGCTGATGGGAACACTCCCACCAGAAAGGGTAAACTATTCGTTTCCTTTCACCCATGTAGGATTGGATTTCGCTGGCCCCTTCGAACTAAAGGTTCAGAAGGGTCGGTTCTATCAAGCCATAAGAGGTTATGCTTGTCTTTTTATTTGTTTTTGTACAAAAGCTGTACATTTAGAAGCAGTTGGAAGTCTCTCTACTGACTCGTTTTTGGCAGCTCTCGATAGATTTGTAGGACGAAGGGGTGTGCCCCAACAACTTTTTTCCGACAATGGTACTAACTTTGTCGCTGCTAATAAAGTTCTTACTAATGAAATTCGAAAGGTTTTGGCAGACTCAACCTCGGAAGCTGAAAAAACGTACTTGCCTAGGAATTTGAAATGGAACTTTATCCCACCAGGTTCTCCTCATATGGGCGGCCTTTGGGAGGCCGGAATAAAGTCCTTTAAAACTCATTTTAAGAAAGTTGTTGGAAACTCTAAGCTAACTTTCGAAGAGTTCTCTACACTGCTCGTCAAAATTGAGTCTTGTATGAATTCCCGCCCTATTTCTCCAATAAGTGAAAATCCTTTCGAAATTTTACCCTTGACACCAGGTCATTTCTTGAAAGGTTCGCCATTGCTTTCCTTCCCTGAAAGACAAATTGGTGAAAGTACCACCCTAAAGAATTGGCAAAGAGTTCAACAAATTTTACACTCCTTTTCTAAGCGATGGAAGGAAGAATATTTAACTGATCTTCAGCGAAGAACAAAATGGAAATTTCCTAAACGTAATGTCGAAATTGGAGACATTGTGGTTGTGCGAAATGAAAATTTGCCACCCACTCAATGGCGTCTTGGAAAAGTTGTGGCTGTTCACCCAGGGAACGATGGAAAGGTACGCGTTGTTACACTTAAAACTCAACAAGGAGATATTCTACGACCTGTAGTGAAATTGTGTCTTTTGCCCGTCGATCAAGAATTGTTTCAGGTGTATCATGCAATACAAAGAAAAGAATAATAATAATTTATTAAAATTTATTTAGTTTTTGAGATTTCATATTTTTATAAATACTTTTATATTGCTGAATGCACAGCACCTTATGAATTTTAGTTTTATACATTTTAATTTTAAATTTTATTTCTGAATTTAAACCTTACGAATTTAAACCTTTAAATTTACTTATTTACATTGAATTTATACACTCCTATTAACATGTCTGAGTGAGTAAGGGCACTCTTTAAACAACCCTCGACGTTGGATTTACTAACTTTATTTTTTTTCCTGGGTAGCGAATCGAGGCGCTTCCATAACAAATACCTCCACCGATGGAATAATTATAACGAATTGAAAAAAAAAAAAAACAATCTGCATTTCGGATACACGGATTTTACTCTTTGCATTCCTGCAAAGGGAGGCCGGAATGTTGACGTCAGTTTTATTAAATTCAAATAATTTATATTCAAATTCAAATAATGCACACAAAATGCATACTTTTAGGCATTTTGTTCTAATAACGTAACGCTAATTAAGTTATCATATGTTTTTAATGAAGTTGAGTAATGTGTAAGCTTATTTTTGTTATTCACCTCTCCGCAAACTAAGTTTGTGTATTCACCACCGTGATAGTCGCTTTGACTAAGCTATATTCTTATTTTAATTTCTTTTGTAAGTTAGTTCTTAATTTATCTTGGAAGAATAAAGACTTTATTAAATAATATTTTAAAAGGTAAAAAACTGGTTATTGGCCTTTTTATTTCTTTGGTACTGCAAAGATTTTTATATTTGCAGCTTATTGTTTGACCCTGGGATTTATATTGGAATCCCCCCAACAGTAGAGAAATACCGTGACTCAGGTGACGCACCCAGGTGGGAGAGGACCTCAACCAACTTGGAAACTGGAGACAGCTAGCTAGGGACCGAGCTGGCTGGAGACGCATGTTGGTCCGCCCCGGACTGTAGCGCCACATTAAGTAAGTAATCCCGGAAACTATTGATGACCAAATAAAACAAGAAACATAAAAGCTTTTAAACAATGGGATTGCCATCCTCATTTATCAATAAAAAAGAAAAATGGCAATCAGTGTCAAGTAAGGAGTTACTTCATCCAAAACAAACACTTCCATCAAATACGCAAAATGAAGCTAACAATTTCCGTAATATTTGACGTAAGATTTTTGTGGCAAAAATTAAGGATTTTTTAAGTTTAAAATTTCTTAAGATTTGATCAAATATTAAAGGGTGTAGATGACTAGGTCGATTGGCTTCAATCATCGTGATTTTAATTTAAAATAAACTATTTGTTCATTCATTTTTACGGTCTCGGAGATAAAATTAAATAAAACACAAACAAAGAGATACATTTTTATTATTTACTTAAAAATTGTGGCCACTGAGAGCCATGGTACGATTTTTAATCGATTTCTGAAAAAAAAGTAAGCGGACATACAAAATTTCCCCTCCGTTCTTAAGTAGTGTGCCTTTTTGTCATCAGAAAATGAACAAACCTACTAGCTGAATTTTTGCTTTGATAGTTGTTGTTGACAAGGATTAAATCAATTGACGAATAAAATAAATTAATATTCTTTCTTTCAGCTCAATTACTTTTTTTATTTTAAATTCAATTTCTTCTTTTCTTAACTTGTACATTTCATGATTGTGCCGCTTCTGTTGTTTTGTCTGCTCTTTTTGTTGATAATGAATACTATCTAGTGATCGGTACAACTTCTTCATATTTGTGTCCATTTCATTTTTATGCTCTTTCATCACTACAATAGCTTCATCAGTAAAAACTTTTTGGACTTCCAGTTCTTCCATAAGAAGTTGCTGAGCGTTTACTTTGTTAACCGTCTTTTTTTGGCCTTCTTGAAATGTTGTACTCAGAGAAGAGGCACTATTGTCGATAATTTTAGAAGGAACAGGTGAAGCCGAAATAATGGTGATCTCCTCGATGTCTTTTATCTGTGCCTCTTAATATACATTTTCATCGGATGTGTAAAATGCTTCCAATTGGTACATTTCTGTGTTCTCATTTGGTTTTGTCTTTAGCTTATGCAAAACTCATCAGCAAAACTTCCACTTCCAGTGGCAATATTATTTGACTTAGGGGGATGATGCATATTCCTCAAAGCATCACTAAAACTTCAATTCTCTTTGAATTTCTTCACAATTTTACCGATTGCATTGCGTAATTTGAATCTCCATTTATTTAGTAAGTTTTTATTTATTCGAATACGTTGAAGAACAAGGACATTAAAATAAATTTTTAAATACTATTCTTTTAGTAACATATTCCCTCGGCTCAACAGTTTGAACATACCGAATATGAATTCTGTTTTTCTTGTCAACGTCAAAACAAACAAACCCAGTTAATGTGATAAACGTCAAAGTTTTTTTTTATCCACTTTGTCACTTCCACGAAAACGAGAACACATTTGCGGATTTGCCTCATTTAAAATAATCTGCAATAATTCCAAAAAAGATCAATTGAAAATTTAGATAAAATTAAATTTATCAACTATGACCGATCAAGTGCAAAAGTTATTCGTCAAATCCTTTATCGGCTATCTGAAAACACAAGTCGAGGGGCAACTACTAGCTGCCGACGCATTGGAAAGTTTGGAAGTGGCAGTGCAATGTCTACAGGCAGCCTTCGATATAGGCGAAGAAGATGAAGCACAACCACAGTCGGCTGCGTCCGGAAGCGAAGTCTCCCAATCGGGATCAGCTGCAGTGACAGAAAATGAAATCGATCTCTTTGAGATGTTCCAATCGCTTTTCATTGAACGCAATCCAAAATCCCTGGAAATGGCCGAGCAGATTAAGAACGAAGGTAATCGCCTGATGAAAGAAGGCAAATACCAAGAAGCCCTCATCCAATACAACCGAGCACTCACGTTCGATCCCAAGAACCCGATATTCTATTGCAATCGTGCCGCAGCCTCTATTCGATTGGGTGAGAACGAGAGAGCAGTGAGGGATTGCAAATCAGCACTTGTCTACAATCCTAGCTATGGAAAAGCCTACGGCCGAATGGGTATAGCCTATTCGAACCTTGGGAAGTTCGATGATGCTCAAGCTGCCTATAGCAAGGCCATTGAACTAGAACCCGACAATCAGGACTATCGTACCAATTTGGAAGTGGCCAAGAACCAAAGGCCGACAGCCAACGAAGCAGCCTTCAATATGGCTCCACAACTTTCTGAAGCCATTGGTGCTATGCTCTCCAATCCAGCTCTCCGAGATATCGTCTCAAACATGCAAGTCAACAGAAATGACCCCCGGCTGATGAGTCTCTTCGAATCGATTGGAGCCGGAGCAGGTGGCGGATTCGACGCCGAAAGTTTGGTTAGTCTAGTCCAAGCGGCTGCCTCTGAAGTCGCCAATCTCCAACAGTCGCATGCAAATGACCCCTCAAGACAACCACCACAACCTTAAGCTGCATAAATGGACCTTTTCTAATCACTTCACTTCATTCAACGAAAAAGCATATAGAACATAACTCAAACATGATAACTGTGACGTCGAGTGAAATTTAAATGTTTACGTGTTAAAAAAAAGAAACGATCTTGTATCGAAGAAGAAGGAGTGTGGTTATAATTGAATTGAATTTTCTTTTTCTGTAGCTCTTATTTTTATCTTATATAGGTACATACATATATGCATTGTGTAGTTACACATTGTTATCAACTTGCGATTAGTCTATTATATACGAAAATAAATAAATAAATAATATTCATAACGGTTGCTTTTGGTTGCTGTGGTGGTTTTTAAATAAGTATTAAAATAATATATTAAACGTGGGCTTTCATATCCTTGTTTTTAGATTGAAAATAAAAATTGTGAATATAAAGAAACCTTTGAATTGAAAAAAAAATGGCTTAATTGGTGAGGATCTTTGAGCAGTTCTTCTTTTTTTTTATTCTGTGAAGTTGTCTTTTGTTGTGACTAATCGTCAAAAGCGGCCCCTCACAAGTAGGTGATAAGAATTCGAAAATATTCAGAACGCTGGCATCTTTTAAAACAGATCGCTTATTTGAAAGGATGTAAACTTGTTTTATAGTATTTTTTTTTTTTAAAAAGGAAGTTGACAACCATTAGCTTGTGTTGCCAAATATATTTATTTGTTATTATTTATTATACAAATTGAAATTACCTTTGTACTTATGTACCTATATGAAAATTACTAGCTTAGGCCAAAAGAAAAGGCCCATTGCTCTAGCAATGTTGGGAGTGCTGGTGTTCTGCACTTTTGGCTTTTTAGGGACGAGAGTGGACTCCTCCAAAGAACTTTGTCGCTTTGGCGTGAAATCGTAGCTGATGTTAGTTTTGTCTAGCATGGATTTGGCCCACTCTTGCCTCTTGCTACAGATGGGATTACGTCCATCCCCCAATGTTGAACCAGGGGATTTTAGAATCGTCATAGCATTAAACCGCTGTTTGTAAGAGATCCTATGTTGGGTGGCGGTATTCGTAGTAGAGTCAGGGTAGTTATTCACGACGCTGCTAACCCTACGGATACCACCTCAAGCAACACCCTGAAGAGGTTTATTCACGTACCGGTTTGACGTTTTTGTTTTATGTTATTCATTTAGTTCCCACGAGCAGGCGAAGAAAAGATAAGGCTAGCTAATCCGGAGATCGCCTGTTATCCGAAAACTCCGTTAATGACTGAGCTATTTTTAGAAATTGGGCCCTCAGCTTGGCTGATCATCGGCACGGATCGTATAACACCTTAGATCCAGGCCAATTGGGAAGTTGAAGGGAAGGATATATTTTGGACAAGGAGAGACGAACAGCAATTAAGCCATAAGCGTCCCAGGAAGGAAACTAGGTATTGAGAGACAGTGATACACTATACAGTCAGGGGATAATAAGCCATCATCCAACCTAATAGCACAAAGCCGTCGCAGGAGGGGGTAAGGATTGGGAAGGGGAGGGGCGAGCGTCCTTTGGTTTCAAGACTCTCCTGCAGAAATAATTCCCGAGAATCATTGACCTTACTCAGCTTCTACAACTCGACAAGTTTGACGCTCAAGTAGCTGTGAACCAAAATTTAAAACGTCAGATGGCGTTGTACAATGTAAACTGTGGTGACACGGTAGCGATGGTGGCACATCTGCCTGCTCATGACAAAATTAAAACAGAAAATTCTAGAACAGAATAATTTTGATTCAAAGTGTACAAAAAATCAAACTGCCCAAGTGAGCAGATTAAATTTGAAATTTGAATATTTTTCCATTCTTACTTTCTTTCCTTCTGAATTCGGTCTGGTTTTTTCTAATATCCAACCGCACAGTTTCTGTATTTTTAAAATTAGTATACATATATTTAGCTTAATCAATAAATTATTATTCTATTTCTTTTAATAAGTGTTAAATAAAACATAAGTGTTTCATTTCTTCACCTCACTTGTTTTTGTGGTAACTTAGCTTCTGTGAAGTTGGTGTCAATAAAAGACACCACAAAACAGATTAATTATTAGGGGGTAGATTAGGACATTTCTCCTCGTGCATTGTCCAAAAGTGCCCCGAGAGAGAGAAAACACTAAAAAGCTTTAAATTGTATAGAGACATTATAAATTGTTAAATTTCTTTGTCGAATCACATCACAAAATAAATAAACATGCCTTCCAGAAACACACTTTTGCTAATAAATTTTTTGTGTGCTGGTACCGTTACATTAAGAAAATGGTTGTTTGTATGTATGGTGCTGCCACTTGAATATAATTTGTTGGATGATAAAAAGTTTTTCTTTCAGTACTTTTTTTGAAGTTGTCCTAAACTGCCACTGTCCCTTGAATGTGCTCCGACTTGGCTCCAACCGCTATGCCTGCAAGTGATATCCCAGCTAGATGCATCTCTTTTCGTTTATAATTCCCAAGTAGTAGTTCGGTCGATCTCTACTTTGAGAGTTCGTTGCTGGGCACGTCGTTAAAGAAGGTTTGGTTCTAATTCTCTATTACCTCAGACATAAATCAGAATACACGACGTGAGCTTACCAGGTTATTTTTCAAAAAGATTAATAACTTTTTTCTACAAAAAATTTTAAAAATTTATTAATCATAGAATGAATTAGTATTACAACACACAAAATAGAACTTAAAACAAATACGCGCTCAGCAAGGTACAAAAAGTAGAAAAATATGTTCAGACTTTTTTTTTGGTCAAATTTGTAATTCAAAAAATATTTGTGGCCCGCCGCCGCTTAGTCTACACATAGACGGACAATTGTTTGTGAACATTACTACGACATAGAGGACAGTATGCTTGTCGCATAGCTGAAATAAATTCGGCACATTCTTCACACATGCATAAATGTTTGCAGGGCAGTAGCAGCACACATTTGGGACGGTCTCGACACACAACGCAGCAAATGGATTCGCTGCTTTTATTTAGCGTCGAAGTGGTGTTAATTGGAGAACGTGACTTTATGCGGTTTTGAATCGATGGCGACGACACAACGACCACAGCTGCATCGTCGGTAGTTGGTCTGGGAGGTTGAAGAACGAAGAGGAAACGATAGATCCTCAAAACCCACTAAAACGAGAAATATATCTAGAATGGAGAACTATTTTGATTTATCAGTTAAGGCTTACATTTATTGAAATTCGACAAATTCGAACTGTCCACCTGCGGCTAGTTCTATAAATGCGTCTGCGATTCCTTAGAGCAACAGCAATTACAACAAATGCTATGGTATATCGAAATAGCTCATCAATCACGTTTTGAGCAAAGCGCAATATCAACTTCCAAGTGCCACCAATTCCAAAGGCAATTAGATCTCCCAGAACTATGAACACATCGATTAAAGTCCTTGGAATGATGGTCAATGCAAACCAAACTGAATCGGCTATCAAAAGCAGAGCCCCACGGATAATTCCAAAGAAATTACTAACCCATTTAGCAACAGTCGATGCAAGTAGTTTAGAATGAATTTTTCCATTTGTCAAGAATCGTCCCATTTCACTGAAAAACAAGAAAAATCCCTCGAGTATCCCAGCCAGACCACGATTCGTTGATGTCTCGATGTAGATAAACATTTCGTTCACAGTCGAATTGAGCTCCCTTATAAATAACCATAGCTCCTCTAGAACAACAGCTCCACCCTGAAAAACTATCTTGATGAAAGAGAAAATTTGTTCGAAGAATGCAAACATTCCCTTCCCAATGAGGAAGCTAACAACCAGGACATAGTGGACGGTGTTCTTCAAAAAATTGATAACTTCAAGAAACGGATTTAAAATTGTCAGCATCTTTGGTTGTTTTATCTATGAAAATTAGTTCATTTAAAATATGAATGGATAGAGTATTAAAACACATCTACTTATTTGCATTTTATTTAAATGATCTCTAAGTTTTATTCATAATAAATATATTTTGTTTAGGTGTTCTGTTCTTTTGATTTAAATATTAAAAATATTAAAATTTGTATTTTTGTTTTGATAAGACTTGCAAGGTTATGTTTTCAAACTGTGAGGAGTGTCAAAAATGTAAATTGGTTTTTTTTTGTAGCTTGGTGGAACAGTTCAGTGCACATTTTTTCTTTTATTCCGCATTCAGGTATGCACACATCAAGAATTTCCATCATGTCTTTTTTCGTGATTCAGCAAATAAATATTTTTGTTTAAAATCTGCAAAGAAAAAGGATACAAAATACTGAATTAACATTAGTTAAGCAGTATTCACATGAGCGCGACCAACTAACCACGAATGAATTACAAAATGTTAGTTTATATACGTTTGAAAACATATTTTCACACGAATTCTTAATAAAACGATAGCAATATAGTTTCCTTATGATTTATGATGCATACTTTTACTTTTCAATATCATATATTAATAAATTTAAGAAAACAAATATATTCGTAGCTAAAAAATTGTAGTTGATACGAACTGTCAAACTTTATTCGCGTTCCACATTATCCACACTCACAACGAATAAAATAATAGCGCGTACTTAACTTGAACAAAGCATTCTTGTTTTGGTTTCGGTGGTGAATGGTATTCGGCTATGTATGTATATGTAAAGAACTTTTCTGGATATTTTTCCAGCAGTGTTATTAAGGAAACATATTCTCCTTCAATTTTCCGATTTGAATTAAATGGATGCACATGAAATCTTTTTCTTGTTTTGTTTATTAACAAGGACACCAATAACTTTTTTTTAAACAAATATAGCTTGGACAGCATTTTGTCAAAAAAAAAACAATTGTCAAAGTCAAATTTCATTCGCGACGAATTAAAAACTCTCAAGTGAAAGAAATGTCAAGATCGACGAATATTAGGTCGTGCTCATGTGAATAGTGCTTTAGATAGAAAATGTAGATTATAAGTAGTTCCCATAATGAAGATATGAAGAAGTTTATCTTCGCGTCATTCTTTTACACTTTCGTTTTTCCAATTAATCCATCCGGCTCTATTTTTGTTCATAATTGCAAGCATAACTCAACAATTTGGTTAAATTATCTTGGAATTACACTGTTTCTATAATTTTAAATCTAAAACAAAGATGATTCAAATACTTGAAATCGCATTATTTGGATAGTTGAGTAAAGCAGACCAGAAATGTATTGACCTTTATAAACGCAGATCGTAAGAAAATTATAGTTAAGAAAATTATGTTCATCCTTATTTTTGCTTATTAAAAAGAAACAAATTATCCCAAATACGAAAAAGTTGATTTAAACCGGGTTAACGTGTTTCTTTTCATTTTAAACTGTCAAAGCAAATTAAAACAAAAATGTCATACGTCAGTTGTTGAAAAGAAGAAAACAAATCAAATATGGCGCAGGTAAAATGAAATTAATGACTAAAACTACAAATAAAACACAAAACAGCACTGTAGCTGTCATAATTAAATGTATATATATGTCATTTTTGATATTTAAACGAAGCAATTATTAACCCAGAGAAAAACCAGGATTCCAAATTGTTGCTGTATTATAAATAAAAAATAAATTGGGTGGCGGAATAGTCCGTAGAGAACTAGGGCATAGTGACTTACAATTCTCAACCATTCCTGTGTGCCAGTAATATTGTTAGGGATGTAGGGAACTTTCAATGTTAAGCCGAATCCATACGGCTAATAAGAGAAATCACTTTTCATGACAATCCAATGCACTAACCATCATGTCACGAGTACTGAGTTGCTGTAATACGTATTAACAAATTATCCTAACCACCATACAAATCCATGTGTAAATGGAAATGTCACATTGCCTTCAAAAGATATTGACACAAACATATCCAAATTGTTTTATATATTGGTAATGCATCACCCATATTTTAATGACGGTAAATTGCAAATGACATTTATAAAAGAGGGCCAAGGTGAGTCCCATACCTGCACATTCCCATAAATTAGAGGCCTTGAAATCTTGTACCAGATAATTTTGTATGATTATATGGCGCCCAACACTTTTTTTTATTAATATAAACAATCAAGTCAAGTCACTTAGATCGATATGCTAATTTTGTTTTAACATAAGTATCTTAGTTACACACTACGTTGAAAACACAAAAAAGAAATTAAAAACATTTTATACTCGATTATTTGATATTAACACATTTATTTACACAAAAATATAAACGTAAAGTTTTTCTTAAGAATTTAACAGGTAAGGTTTATTGATTTTATTTAAGACAACCTAACATAATTTCAGCACTGGTGAGAATACCTCGAGCTAAGGTTTCCATCTTAAAATTCAGAGTTTTTAAAGCAGCTTCCAATAATTCCAAACGTACATTAGCATCTGTCGATGCAAGTCCAACAAGTGTCATATGCTTAGAAATTCCTTCGGCAACAATCACATCACCATTTGCGCGTTCCAATATTCTAATAGCAGATCCAATTTCCTTCATTACTGAACTGTCATAATTGACAGCTGAAGCTGCATAGTCCAAAAATGTATTTGCAAATATGATATGAATTCTTCTGACAAAGTCCTTAGTATCTGTCAGATATTTATCCTTTGCTAATGATGGATCAGTCTTTGCCAATAATTGAATATATGCAAAACTTTCATTTTCTTCTGATGTAACGTCAGCAAGATCAATTAGCGTAATTTTTAGCGATTCTTTTAACCAGTTAACTTTGTCAATAGAAGCACCTTTATTTTGTATGGCATCTTCTGCAACCTTTTCAATTACTGAGATGGAAGCTGGAAGGACACTATTTATTGCTAAGTTTTTACTAATGGTACGACCTGTCCCCGGATGGCAATTCTGTAGATCTGACACGGAACCAACTGCTATTTCGAACGAAATCGGAATCTGGTAATATAATTGAGCAAAAGAAGCTCTAATAGCGAGACAAGCAGCTTCAATAGCTTGTTTTCCTAAATGTCCACCAAGTTCGGTTCCTTGAAGTGCTAAAGTTAGGGAAGTACCCATTTCATCAAGTACTTCTAGTGCCCCGTATTGAAGCAAAAGACTGGCCTCACTTAGTTTTTCCCTTGCTGAATTACAGATGCTCACAGCTCCTCCAATGCCAAAAAAGAAAGAAAGTCCTGCATCATAATGTGTGTCTGAAGCTTCCTGCATGCACTTGCGTATTGTTTCAGCAGACGCTTTGGGATCAGTAATAACTAATTGAGCAGCATGTGTTAATCCTTCGATTGCTTTACTTTCAGCAACTTTAAGAGTATCTTGAAATTTGGTGTATCCATTTTGAAGCACAAGTTTTGCATCATTTCCCGGAAGTGCAATATTTTTCACAGGACTTTGCAACAAACCAATCTGCACATCTGAACCAAATAAATGTTGAGTCAAAACATCCTGCATCACTACAGCAGTAACCACTAGTACAAATATTCCCAAGCACTTCATGCCAAAAACCTCTAATAACAACTGCGAGTCTTAAGATACAAAATACCTGACTGATAGCTTTCTTAACAAGTGCTTCTTCTTTTATATAGCTTAGACGATATAAAATGCCTGTGAAAGTATATTATGATTGCTTGGTTTATTTAACTTCGACATTTCAAATACACATTACCCCAAAGATGTTGAATTAAAGTAAACTGTTAATCACGTCAGTAGCCCCGATTTTTTTTTTTAAATGGAAAGGGGTGGATTTAGCACGTACAACTTTTACCCTTTAAAAACATTTTTCTTAAAATCTTTATTGAAGTCATAAAATTCAAATACTTAAAATTAATTTCAATAATTGAAATTTTGCATGAATAGTATTTTGTTTAGTGAACCCCTAATAATTAAAGAATTCGGTTCACACTATGCATTTAATGCATTTTGTTATGATCTTATCAAATAACGCCAATTTCACTTCGCCACTTAAACATTTATGACTAATATCACGGGCTTAGGAGCATTATTAGCAGTGTATTCCTTACATAATAAAAACAATTTGGTTTAAGTATATCTGAATTAAGCCCATTTAATAATTTTGAAATACGGCTTTGCATATAAAATCTATATATCATCTAGAGACTCTATGAGGGATACAGAATACAGTACACAAATTTATTGTTTCTTTTACATTTTGACAGGTTACAAAGTTAAAAATGTCATACATTTTTAATGACCTCTCAAAATTAAAGCGAAACTGACAGTTCAGTAGATAATAACAAAATATATTGAAGTGCATATGTCATTTAAATGGATATCGGATCCGTTATTCCCAAATATTGATAGATGCGCAGAAGTGAATCCTCGGGTTTATCGCATTATTCCTGTAAAAATTGTGTTAGTTTTTTAATGTCACTGTAAACTGTCAGTTATATGTGCTATTTCCATTTAATTGGTTAATTGATATATTAACTTCTAGTTACACCTACCCAGTTATTGTAAATTTTATCTGATGATTACTGAGATATTTAAATAGAGTAAATAGTATCAAAAACTGGATTTGCCCGAATCAAACCCTACAAAAAGTAATTTAAGATCCGTTACTGTCTTGTGTCAATAAAAATAATAAAATTCCTACTTAAAAAGAACCTGTTTTTTTTAATGTTATCTTTTTGTGTACAACTTTATTTTAAATTCGAATGAATATTGCGACCTGTCTTGTCTTCGAAATAAATAATAAATATTTAGGTAATAAATCTATTTTTTTTTTCTTCTAAAAATCAATACTTTTGTGTTGATACAGCTTGTAAAAGACAGTATGCTTAAATGTCATTCACAGACAAAAATTAGTCAATAACAATAACTCCTGTTTAAAATAAATTTGAACGAAATTTTTGCGTATACCTTAGTTAAATAAGATTCCTCCCTTCTTATCAATCATCGCAGTATGAACTTTGGAAAGTAAACATTTATTAGCAAGAATAAATGTAAACTAAGACACGAAAATAATTATTGAGATACATTTTATAATATGATCATGCTTAATTATAATTGAGTAAATTTATTTTTATTGACTGTCAAATTCCAAATTCATATTGATGAGTTCGTTGTGATGTACTTAGGGGGTATGTCTATTTGTCTTCTGTTTATTTAGGGCCATAGAAATGTATTTTACTTGTACTTTTTAATAGAAAATAGATAGCGAATCTTTTTTTGGGTATGAATAAAGCTCATGTAGCCTCCGGTTAAACTTTACAAATTGATTTATTTTCACTAATTAGGAGTCCGTTATCTTTTAACAGTTTTTAAATTTATGAGTTTTGTTTATAAAGTAAGCAGGTCAACTTTAAATTTGAATCTTAAATACGTGATATAATTAATTGCTTATCAGATGTGCAAACAACTTTAATAAATGTTTTATTTTATTGGGGGATATACGTTCTTCCACATGAAAAAATGATTCAGGATTTGATAATCATTAGTTGCGCAATTAGCTTTGTCCATTTGGAAGGTACAGGGTGCTTGTTATATTTAAGATTGTTTAACGACTAAGACCTTGGCCAAACCCAAGCGATGTGCAGTTCCGATCGCTATATTTAAATAAGAATGCTTCTATTCGTTTACATTAGTCCGTGGTTGTCACCGTATATGGTTCCTTAAAAAGTCAAGTTGACAAGCAGATTTGGGACACGATGCATAATACGAACGAACAGATCGGCTGAGTTCAAAAATGCAACTAGTTGCACTAGTGATGCCGACAAAATTCATGTAAGCTTTTATGAACAGAAAAAATACTGTAAGAATGCAGCAGATATACAATATAAAAAACCAGTTCATAAATTTCGTCGAAGTAGGCGCCAATAAAAATATGATAGAAATAATTAAGTTTTTTCTTTGAGTTACGCAGGTTTAGGTTTTTTAGTGTCTTAACAAATTTTTTTCAAAATGTCCAATAAAAATGTTTTATTAGGAATTATTTTAAATGAAATGAACTTAGAGCGCTATTATATATATTTTTTTGGCAACTAATAACCAATTAACTTTAAATGAATAATTTATGTGTTCAAACTTGAAATTTAGAAGTTGATATGCTTTCATTATAAAACACAATTTAAATTTAATTATTTAGTTTCAAAACTAATACATATATAAATAATTAAAAAACTCAATTGTGAGATAATAAAAATTACATACAAATCTTTTGTTTCTTATTTACATATTTTAAAAAGAGAAATGTTACCCTTAGGCGATAAATGTCAAATTTTTTTTCGTTTTCTCGATGTGAAGTAGGTGCAGGTGGCATAAAAATCGGCTTAATGGAAGTAGTGCATCCACTTTTGGGTTTATGATTTGAAATCTACAGGGTGTGATATTTTTTAACGTTCGTATAATTGGAAATTAAATATAGGTTAACAAAACCAACCGATTTCAATAATGGATGTTTGTATTTTATTAATATTAAATATTTTTTATTGGACCTTCATAAATGAAATTGTTCTCAATGGATTTTACTTTAATTATTTAACTTTAGTTGGTGCTACAGCGCATTGTGCTCCTGGGCCTCAAGTAATAACTTTCGCCAGCTTACTCGATCTCTAGCATGCCAAGTTGACGTGCGTCGGCTTCAACTTGATCATTCCACCAGAGATGAGGCCTGCCTTTGCTTCTTGTTCCGTTGAATACCTTACGGGCTGGAGCTTTGATGTTCATTCGCTTGACATGCTCTAGCCATCTTGAGCGTTGTACACGCAGTTTTTTGACCAGTGGCAAGTCGCTGTACAGCTTGTATAACTCCTGATTAAATCTTCTCCGCTAGATGTTACTTTGCCTGTCGATACAAACCGGACCATAGATCTTACGCTGAACCTTCTTCTCGAAGATACCAAGAGATCCTTTATCCGCCTGGGAGAGGGTCCACATTTCTGCACTATACAGAAAGATTGAGATGATTAAAGTTTTGTACAGTGTCTCTTTGGTACTTCGCGATAGGGCCTTATTCTTCAACTGCTTACTTAAGCCAAAGAAACAGCGATTAGCAAGGGAATTCAGAGTTTGATCTCCGCGCTGATGCCATTTGCAGAATTAACAGCTGTGCCCAGATAAACAAATTCGTTTACCACCAGAAGTTGTAGCTGTCAATTGTCACATTTTTACGTTTTGACAAAAGTAAATACTTTGTTTTGTCTTCGTTAATGTCAAGACCCATTTTCTTCGCCTCAGACTCGACGTAAGAAAAAGCACCCGCCACTGCTCGTTTGGTTCTTCCCATAACGTCGATTTCATCTGCATATCCAAGATATTGTGTGGATTTTTGAAAGATGGTGCCACTTGTATTCTCTTTCAAGAACAGTATTGAAGCAGCTACATGACAGTGCATCGCTTTGTCGAAGTCCTCTGGTGGTTTCGAAGGTTTCGGTCGAGTCTCTTCCAATTTTGACGAAACAACAAGCATTTTCCAACGGCATCCTGATAAGTCGTGTCAGTTTGGTAGGGATACCAAAACTCAACATGGCACGGTATAGTTCGTTCCTGTCTACACTGTCATAAGCTGCTTTAAAATCGATTAAAAGATGGTGTGTTTTGATGTTAAGTTCTTGTTCTTGCTCTCTCCAGATTTGTAGCATTGACTGTGTTTTGACTATGGTATTCCCCTCCTTATCTTTGCAGGCTCCAAGGCGGCTAGTGAATCCCGTTGTTTTCTTTTTGACTCTTCTATAAAAGCTTCGCACCTGTTTCCTGTTAAAACATCCCTGGATCTCCTTGACTTCACGCTGCTCATGGGCTTTTTTCTTTCTTCTGAGCAAGCGGTTCTCATCCCTTCTCTTGTCTACGTAGAGCTAGCGGGAAGATCGTATCCTTCTTTGCTGCCACAATCTGTATGCCTCCGTTTTGGCACATTCAATGTCAAACCAGGGGTTACTTGGTGGCAGCTGTGAGAAACCTAGCACCTCTTCTGCAGTATTCCTGATGGATTGCTTGCAAAGCTGTGCACATCTCGTCGGTTGTAGGGTTCCTCGGCGAAGGCATTGGCGGTATCCTCCTGCTGCAGTCTTCGAACGTTGAATCTTCTCCTCGAGGTTGTTGTTCGCTTAAGAGCTTCCATGGATATTCGTACGCACAGTTTAGCAACCAGGAGTGTCTTCCGTCAATAGCAACATGATCGATTTGGTTGCATGTTCGATCATCGGGGGACCGCTAAGTACCTTTGTGGATATCTGGGCGAGGGAATCTGGTGCTACTCAAACCATGTTTTTCTCGGCTAGTAAGTCGATAAGCCTGATTTCGTTACCAGATGTGATGTCGTGTATGCTATGTCTTCCGATTGACCTAAAAAAGATGCCTTCTGTACCAATTTTGGCGTTAAAATCTCCCAGGAGAATTGTAACATCATTTTTGGGACATTGCTCATATGTTTTGACGAGGTGCTGATAGAATTACTTTTTGGTATTGTCATCTTTCTATTCCGTCGGTGCATTGGCATTAATAAGAATTGTCGTCACTCTTTCACTTACTTCCCGAAAGCTTAAAACTCTTTGCCTTAGTTACCCTCTGACAGCAAAACCACGTCCAAATAAGTGCTTCCTCCCATCGAGTTGACACTTCCGATAGTAGAAATCACAGCCTTCAATCTTCCTACTGCCTGGCCTATTTCATCGCATCTCCTGGAGGGCTGTCACAATCAAGCTTTGATTTCGGCGAGGGCATGGGAAAGCTGCTCTGCTGTGCGTGGTCGGTTGAGTGTACGCACATTAGATGTACATACACGTAAATCGTTGTCCGTTTTTCGTTTGCAGGGGGGTTGTCAAGACTTGCAGTACATTCATCCAAGGCTATTACTTGCGTTTTCATCACACTTTAAAATTTCCCTTCGTGGCCGGCTTGTGAGGCCTGCGCATGACTGATCGTTAGAACTGTTTATTCAGAGCCCTTCCTGGTCTTTTGCTCCTACTTCCTGAGAAGGTAAATCAGGTGACACAGCTCTGGACCCGATGGATCCAACGATCGTCGTTAGTTCACCTTTCGGATATGCAGCGGGCACCACTAGGAGGTGACGATACGATTTTGCACCACCCAATGGATCTTACAAAGCTTAAATAATAACAACAAACAAATTTGACTACATTCCTGAACGGATCTGTTTGCATAATGATAAGTTCTGTCAAAATATTTGCCTGATTGTTTTGTTCTACTATTTTCTCAACTTTTGAATTGATAAAGTTTGTAAGCTTAAAGCTTGATAACGATACTTTAATGTTTTGACGTTTTCTCGAAAATATTTTAAAATCATATTCTTTTCATAAGAGAAAAAAAACATTTAAAGATTAATTTTAAAGTCATTTAAGAGACAAAATAAAATAAAGTATGAATATGTAATTTAATTTGGAATTTTAACAAACAAAACTATTTACTGAGTACCTACTTTCCCTTAGTTAAAAGCATTTCTTACGATTTTTTGGAATCTGTTGGGCTGCATCTAATACCGATTTTATGCGTCTTCCGCAAGCTCAGTAAATCAACATATTAATGCCTCGATTAGTTGGTTAAGAACCCAACGAAAATTCACTTAAGTTTGTGAAATTACTAGGATAGGATACATGTCAGATTTTACATATGCGGCGAGCGACTGGGACCGCTCTTGCTTAAGTTAACGAAATTGAGAAAAATTGAACGAAACGGAGCTAGACTCCAATATGCTCACTCGTATTGAGATTCTTTGTATTCGCACGTTTACCTATGCGCGCATATGCTAGCTTATGCCTATTATAGTTGGGCCTTAAGTCTTGAGGCATTAGTACCTCGTCTTATTTCTGTGGCAACCCTAGCGTCACTGTCTTTTACTTCTCTAAGAATATTTTGGCTTTCTACCTTGCATGTCATTGGTTTGTTCTGGGCAATTGCTTTTGGTAAAATAATCGTTATTGAAATGTCACCACTCTGGTGTTCTATCTTGTAAAGCCCTAAAAAAAACACACACATTAGAAACAAAATAAAGCTTTTTGTTAACAGCTTATTTGTTAGTTTAATGTATTCAAAGTTCTAAAGGGCAACAAAATACAAATAATGTGTGTTTAGATTTATTTCGAGGATAGCGATGTTTATTTATTTATTTAATTTCTATTAATATAGGTTAGATAAACACTCATAAATCGTGGTATAAAGATAAAGGAAGCAATTCGTAATCCGTGGTTTACTTTGTGAACATGGTGTCATATGTTAAAAAATTTCAGAAAACTCTATATTTATAAACAAAAGATGGCGCTGGACCAGATAATATTTGAGAGCTCAATTCAGAATGTTTTTAAGGATCTATGTGTTAACAAATTGACGTCTTGATAAAACCTTCCTCTTGTACTTTGTACTTTTTATATCATTAGGTGGGTCACCGACCTGAGTTAGATCACCGCACCGGCGGCTGATTGTGTGCATCTGATTTATATGTAATCTGATCCTTAAAATCGAACAGAGCTATGTATGAAACACCTATTGGACGTTTCCTTTGAGAAGCATGTATGTTGGTTGTACTGAGTTTATAAAACGACGTTATGTTGATATGACATAAAGAGATAAACAGATTCCATGTCCCTGATAACACACCTACCAAAAAATTGCCTTTTAATCTAATCATGCCAAAATTTATGGACTTTATTATGTTAGTCAAGAAAACTCTCCCTTTCTGTCAAGTCAAATGAACTTATGTCAAAATCTGCAGAATAGATAAATCGGAAAAGAAAATATCACTTGTAATGGACTTGTCTCTGGTGTGGGGTACTTTTTCATAGATAGAATGTTGTTGTTATTCTCTTCACGAGTTTCAGTTTATGAAGTTCCAAGTTCTATCTGTGTCCTCGTGTGAATGGAAAATTTTGAGTTGAAAAAAGTAAGAGTAGAAAAACAGTTCTTATCAAAAAGTATTTTGGATGTTTATTCAATGCAAATATTATTATTAGTGGTTATTATTTGGATATTTTCGAAAAAAAGCTTAATTTTAAAGCACGTTAAATACTATTTCGGCACCTTCTAATATTCTTTGGCTGTAAGCATTTTGCCCATATCTTGCAACTTGTACGGCTGCATCTAACATCGATTTACGTTCATTTCCTTCTTGTTTAAATGCGAATAAAACGATTTCTTTTGCAAGTTCCAATGCAGAATTCACTTCATCGTCACCATATTCCACAACTTTTACTGCCTTTCCTATTTGTTGTTCGGATAAATTTACTGCTGCCGATCCGATATCTAAGCAAATATTGATAAATAACAATTGGATTCTATTATTTACCGCTTCAAGACCTTTCAAAAATGAGTCTTTCGCTGAAGATTGATCATCACCAGGTGTTAATTTTTGAATAAGTACGGCTTGATTTTTTACAAATGATATATCTTCTGCAAGCTGAGCAATTGATCTTATGAGAGCCTCACTTAGTTTGTTAACTTTTGAGGCAGTAGAACCTCGCCTTATTGAATTGGCTGCAGCTTCAATTATTTGAGATATGACAGCCCTAGCGTCACTATCTTTTACCACAGCATTTGGACTTGAAACGTTAGATGTTATTGGGTTACTCTGAGCATACGCTACGGCGTTAATAGCTTTTTGATAGCCAATTATAAGCTGGTCATATACTGGTTCAAAGGCAACTTGGATATTTTGACGGATGGTTTCAATTGCTTGTGTTGCTGCTTCTCCTCCAATATGAACTTCCTGAATTGCTAAATCTGATGACATCCTCAATTCATCAAGTAAGTGTAACGAAACTTCTTGAAGGCCTTGGGTTGATTCTATTAGTCCTTGCCTTGCCGCTTCATTAGACAGTCCCAACGCTTTTCCCATAGACAGAAATACACCTATTCCCGATTCATAGAACATATCTTTGGATTCCTGGATAGCTTTTTGTATTGCTTTCGAAGCTTTTTCGGGTTGGGTGGATATCAATTTACTAGCCAGCGAAAATCCATCCATTGCTCTGTTTTCAGCAGCCAACACATTTTTATAACAATTGCTGAATCCATTTTCTAAGACAACCATTGGATCAGTAGGATTTTCGTTGATGACAGCATTTTTTCCATTCTGGCATCCACCACTTTCACCCAAGACGTTAAGGCATAGTGATAAACCAAGTGATTCTTTAGTTATAAAAACTAATGCAGTAAAAGTCAAGACAGCTACAGTTCTCCAGAAGTTCATGTTAAAACCGAATATGAATCTATACTAAAGTTTCAATGAACTAGCGCACTATCTTTTAAACCTCTCAACACTTAAAAATTCGAGACGAAACAAGACCTATTGTTTGAGTAGAAGCTTTTTCGTATGTTTAATATGTTCAAGGTCTTAAAAAGCTAAATTTAGGCAAATGTAAATATCACATGTACAGATTTATGCTCTAGACCTAGTTGCTTATCTGTTTAGGCTTGATTTTTATAGTTTAGATAAACTTTACATAAATCATGGTATAAACCATGTAAATCAATCAGTGTAGATTTTTGTTTACCTTACAAAATATCACATAACTACTTGAATTTGTTTTTTTGCAAACAAATGGTTTGACAAGTGAGAATTTGAGTGAAGTTTCTGGAATACTTATATACGGATAACGATATGAACTTAACCACAGTAAACATAATAAATAGCTTTTATCAAATTTTAGTTTTCAAAGTCGAATTCAAAAATTCTGGTTTTAATTTTTGCAACTGACAGATTGTTCAAGGTGAAATTTTAGAAGAAGGTTGTCTGAGTGGTAGGTTGAATTAACAAAATGGAATTAAAGGGGAGTTAAGTTTCATGCGTCTTATTGGCCAGCTGTCAAATTATTGCGTTCCAATTATTGAAACTTTTTTGGAAAGGTGAATACAAAATCAGTCAAGCTCTTAACTGTCAAGATAATTGCACTTGTGTCAAAATATCAGTTGATCATGTTTTTGTTCAACAAAATCGCAAAAAATCTGTAATCTTTGTTAATACATTCAGATTTAAGATTAATTACAACTCTTACAATTGTAGTTCATAACTTTGAATAAATTTGGACTCTTAAATTGACACACATGTTTTGGACGAGAAATAAAATCAGTTCCTGTCACAATTCGGGGTTTTGTAAAAAACGATTATTATTCAGATGTTTTGAAACAGTTTATTTTAAAGGAAATTAAATACAATTTTAGTGCCATCGTTTATTCTTCGGTTAAAAGCATTTTGATTATATCTTTCAATTTGTACAGCTGCATCTAGTTCAGATATTCGTGTATTGCCTTCTTGTTTAAAGGCGGAAAATACCATTTCTCTAGCAAGTCCATTTGCGTGAGTCACTTCATCGTTACCACGTTCCAAATAATTTATTGCTTTTCCTATTTGTTGTTCGGATAAATTTGGTGCTGCCCATCCGAATCCTTAGCAAATACTGAGGAACATCCTTTGGATTATACTATTAATTGCTTCAAGACCTTTCAAAATTAGTTTTTAGGTGAAGATTGATCTTGACCTGGTGCTCAATTTTGAATAATTGCTGTTTGATTTCTTATAAATAATTAATTTTGTGCAAGCTCAGCGAGTGAAGTTATCAGCGCCTCTCTAAGTTGGTTAACTCTTGAGGCTGTAGAACCTCGTCTAATCGAATAAGCTGCAGCTTGATTTAATTCTGAGATGGCAGCCCTTATGTCACTATCTAATACCTTGTTCACAACACTTCGACTTGAAACATTGTGCGTCATCGGGTTATTCTGGGCATAAGTGATTGCGTCAATAGCTTTTTGGAGCAAATGTAACTTGGATGTTCTGACGGATGGCTTCAATTGCTTGCTTTGCTGCATCTTCACCAATAGACATTCCCTGATTTGCTAAAGCTGATGCAGTTCTCATTTCATCAAGAACTTGTAAGGAAACTACTTGAAGTATTTGCGTGAACTCTATTAATCCAGGCCTTGCTGCGTCATTGAAAAGGCGCAAAGCTTTTCCCATAGACAGACACATACATACATACTCCTGCTTCAAAGTACGTGTTCTTTGACTCCTCGATGGCATCCTGTATTGTTTGCAAAGCTGCTCCAGGTCGTGTGGATACAATTTGTTTAGCCAGCGAAAATCCTTTAATAGCTTTGATTTCAGCAGCCAAGACTATGTTGTAACAATTACTGAATCCATTTCTCAGAACAACATGTGGATCAATTGAATTGTCATTTATGACAGTATTTCCGCCATTTTGACACCCACTGTTACCAAACAATATGTTTAGGCAGAGGGATAAACCAAGTGATTGTTGTTGTTGAGCAGCAACAATTTGCAAAATTACTGCAACAAAAGTCAAAAAAGCAGTTCCCCAGATGTTCATGTTGAAATGTTGAAACCGAATAAGAATCCGTACTGAATTTTACTAAACAGGTGCACTATCTTTTAAAACCCTAAAAGACCACCCACGTTTGACACATAATAAAGCTTTCTACTTGAATAAAAGTTCATTTCTTTGTTTAATTTATTAAGATCTTTAAGGCGACACATATTTGGCAAACGCAAATACTCGTAGCACGTTTATGCAGATTTGTGTCGAGTATTAAGTTGCTAAATTGTTTATGTTTAATCTGTATAGCTTAGGTAAACAGTAATAGTGATATGACGTCAAGTGAATCAATGGGCGTGATTCGTGTTTCACATATGTACTTTCAGACAATTCTATTATTATTATTATTCAATTACGAAAATACAGGCACTTTAAACAAGTTTCAAAACACTGGATAGTTTTGAGAGGAGAGGTTTTTGAAAACATCCTGAAAGGATTTCAACCTAAGTTCGATCATAGTTAGCAGGTTTGACAGCTACGTAAAGGGGTTGTTTTTCTAACTAATGTCAAAGTTACGTGTCAAATAGCAATAGAACGAGCTGGATACCTTAACTGAGTTCACAAAAATCAGACAAAAATTTAGACTTCGAGGTCCAAATTTATTGTACAATAAAGTTTTTAATGGATATTATTAATAATTCCAATACTTTTGGATTCCTTTTTTGACATTCCAGCTGTTTTGGATCACAATAAATCATTATTTTAAGTTGATTCCTTTCTTAGCATTTAATCCTTTTGATGCAAAAATATCTAAATATTTGACTCAAGAAATGTTTTATTAATTATCACATCAATTTTTCTTACAATTCTTTTGCCAGATAAGAGCAGCTTCAATTTTTTTCGTTACTTTTATTTGCGATTTAAAGTTGTAGAACTCAACATAAGAAGTTATTGGCTGCGTTCAATCTCAGACAGATAGGGTATCTGGATACCTTTTTGTTAGTGTTTTACGTTTGAAATAACAGGTGATCAAAAACAGCTGAGATGTCAAAAAAGGAATCCAAAGGTATCGAAGAATTTCTGGGGTACGTAGGAATCTGACAGAACAGCTGATTCAACACATGGTTAAATTTCAAGAAACTTATAAATTCATTTCAGCTCTTGTATTTGTTGGTACACAAAAAGATACAAAATGTTAGTTGAAGTTGTATTTGAGGATGTTCTGTACATAATAGACGATGAAGAAGCTATTTGCCTCCGAATTATAGAAGGTAATGATCTATTTTTTTAAACTTGAAAATTGACTTATTTTGTTCTCGTTTTGTAGATGACCAATTTGCAAGGTTCTTTCTATTTTTTGACAGCTATCTCAATACAGCTATCCAACTCGTTCAACAAGGTATCTAAAAATCCACCTATCCAAGATACCCTATCCAACACGAGAATGAAGGCAGCCATTGTAATCGATCCGATTTGTCAAATTGAACACTTTGACATCTCTCGACGTTTCATTTAAATTTTGAAAATATTAGTTTGACAGATCAAGAATTTCTAAAAAATGTCGTTCATAAATGATAGTAACAAACTCCAACAGTTCAATAATAAGACTGGAAATATTTTGTTTGTCATAAAAATAATAGTTAGAGAAATTTCAAAAAAGAACAGACCTAAGTTCAGGTAGCTTTAATTGAATGGCAAATGGTCTTGAATTGGAGTGAATAATAGAGATTTTTTAGTTTATTGAACAAAAAACACAAATCAATCTTTAATTCCGTTAAACATTAATAACTACATGAAATAGCACGTCTTTGACTTAGCTTGACAATTGAAGTTTAAATCACTCCTATTCTACCAATGCTTTAAATTATGTAAGTTTTGCGATAATGGTGAGTCGGAGATCCAAGATTTAAGTACTTCACTCAATTAAGGCCAATTATAAAGCCATAGAAGAGTGTGATATTCCAACTTTTCCAAATTTGTTTAAAAGGTTAGTGTTGGAAAATAGAACTATTATTTTAGCAAAAAAGAATAATTAAATGATAAATATAGGTTTTAAAAACGCAATAATATGGTATTATCAGAGATCTGTAAAATGTTGACATAACTGTTATACATTCAGCTCTAGTCTGTTTCCTATAATCAACGTCTATTTCCAGCAAGGGCAGTAAATGGTTTATTTCCACCTTGAGCTACTCTTTTGTTGAAACTAATTTTAGCAAATCTTCCGCTTTGAGCAGCAGCTTTGAATAATGTACTCTTTGCTGGTTCATCGCCTTTATATGAAAGAGCACAAAGCGTATAATACATTTCAATTTTATTTCCGGCAATCGTCTCGTCAATGCCTTTTTGCAGCTCTTTAATAGCGTCCCTTATTTGGTTCTTTGTTGATTCGTCAGCTTTGACTGCCGCAGCTCCCTTATCTAGACAAACATTGGCAAATATTTCTTGGATTTTCTTACAAACACTCTTAGCTTCCCCGATGTATAGATTTTCAGCTGATATTGGATCGATTGCTGCTATCTGGGTAGTAGCTGTGAAGTAATCTCTAACATAACCTGCAACTCCAGCAAGGTTCTTCAATGCATCAATGAGCATATTTTTTAGTTGGTTGACCTTGGATGGAGAGGCACCTTATCTTATAGCATCATCAGCAGATTTATTGATTCCAGCGATGGCTTCCTGAGCGTCTTTATCTTCTGAAACTGCGTCATTGTTATTCATATTTGTAGACTTGATCTTAGTTGCTCCACACTGAAGCTGATTATCTGAAATGCTCCTATTTCCCAGCTGATAGGAATTGTTAGCCTCGAAGTACAATGCAGGAATCCTGCTTTGAGTCCTTGGCGAGAGAGTTCAATTGCTTCTTTCGCTGAATCTCCTCCATCAGAAATTACCTGGTCTTCATTTGCTAACATTGACAAACCCCTCATTTGTTCGAATAGTTCTAATTGAGCCAAATTTACTTTTTGGATGCCTTGTCCTAGTCCTTGTCTTGCAACAGAGTTATTGGAAATGGTCATAGCTTCTGCAAATGATAAGTACAAACCAGCTACTGCATCGAGAATAGTGTCCTGGGCATCCAGTATGGCATTTCTTGCAATCTGTGCAGAAATAGCAGGTTGCGTGTCTACTAATCTAGAAGAAGATGATAATCCATTCATTGCTTTTTCTTCTGCAGCTCGGGCAGTGCTATTAAACTTGTTATATCCATCTCTCAGTACCAATCTGGAATCAGCGGCGTTCTTGTTTCTGCTATTGATATCACTTCTTGATGAGGTACTCGTCCTGAGACTGGGACTCGCACTGCAGACATTGTTATAGGCACTTTGGCAATCATTATTAATGATATCCCTTAAACAATGCGACAACTCTAAGCCATTTGTATGCTGAATGGAAAATACAAGGACTGTCGCAGCAGTAACGAAGAAATATCCCCAAAAGTTCATATCAAAACCCAATATCTACCTAAAGAGTCTTCAACCAAAAATCTGTACTGATAACTTACCAAAGCGAAACTTCCCCTTTTAAATGCTTAACAATTAAAATCTTATCTGGGGGTGCTATCAAAGTTAAAGCCTATTTGATCTTTATATTTTACTTTATTGTAGCTTGTGTATTTAACAAGAATATTTTTTTTAGAGATTATAAAAGAAAAGCGTTGAACTTTAGGAATTGCAAACAGAACGAGGAAACATTATGATTAGGATTTATTTTGGGAGTTTGAACTTTTAACTTCGAAAAAATATTTGCTTAGAAGCCGCGTGCAGCTGAGAGCGTTTGGAAGGATTTGTTTTGGAATGCGATTATAATGCAGCAGTTTATTTCAATAAGAAATCATAAAAATAAAAAAAAATAAAAATCATTTTTGGCATCGACCGCTGGAACTGTCAATAGCATGTTTGTTTACCATTGAAACACTTCTGCCTCTTTTCTTTGCACTACAGTTCACACTACCTTACCATTTGAAAAACAAAATAGCCATCTACCCGTCATAATAACATCTATTTTTTGGTTTTCTAAAACTGAACCAGATAGAAACCAGGGTCACAAATCGTTGTTGTATTACGTCTTAGAATATAATCCATATGGACCGTTTTCACTGATAAAACGCAGCTATTTATCGCCAATAACCCAAATCAGTTACACACGTCATAGGTCATACCCTTTTCACGTGGACATGTATAAAACAAACCAGATGATTAAGCGCCATCTTTTTAAATCTTGCATTTGTAATTTTTCAACTATTTTTTTCATTCTTTTTTATACTGTCAAAAGTGCTGCTGACGTTTTTTTCTATGTCACTCGACTTTTGAAGTCAAAGATTTTGTTGCACTGGCTTATGTCGCCGTACCCACTAGATGTCACCTCAGTAGAGTTTTTCGATGATAGCATTGTGGTGTTATATATACAGCCGTCTTAAGATTTTGTTGTACTGGCTTATGTCGCCGTATCCACTAGATGTCGCTTCAGTAGAGTTTTTCGATGATAGCATTGTGGTGTTATATATACCAATTGATGAGGTTCTGAAATAAACCAAAATAGAGGCCTGAATTTCATATTATTATTGTGTAACATAATAAGAAATAACTTTTATCTCGATAAAAAAACATTTTTGGGTTATCGATAGTAAATACCGGGGATTGTTTTGATTTTTATGATTTGTTATTCAAATTGCTACAATATAATCGCATTCCATAGAAAATCCTTCACACACGCTCTAGATTGCACGCGGCTTCTAAATAAATATTTTTGTGAATTAAGAAATTCAAACTCTCAAAATAGATCCTAACCATAATGATGTTTCTCAAATATAATAATCTAATTCCTCGTGCTATTTGCACAAAATCAACACTTTTCTTTTATAATCTCTACAAAAAGTTATTTTTATTAAATACACAAGCTACAATAAAGTCTAAAAAAACTAACAATTAGTCTTTCGCTTTGATAGCACCCCCAGATAAGATGTGAATTTTTAAGCATTTAAAAGGGGAAGTTTCGCTTTGGTAAGCTATCAGTACAGATTTTAGTTGAAGACACTATAGGTAGATATTCAGTTTTGATATGAACTTTTGGGGATATTTCTTCGTTACTACTGCGGCAGTCCTTGTGGTTTTCATTCAGCAAACAAATGGCATAGAGTTGTCGCTATGCTTAAGGGATATCATTAATAATGATTGCCAAAGTGACAATAACAATGTTTGCAGTGCGAGTTCCAGTCCCAGAACGAGTACTTCATCAAGAAGTGATATCAATAACAGAAACAAGAACGCCGCTGATTCCAGATTGGTACTGAGAGATGGATACAACAAGTTTAATAGCACTGTCCGAGCTGCAGAAGAAAAAGCGATGGGTGGATTATTATCTTCTTCTAGATTAGTAGACACGCAACCTGCCATTTCTGCACAGATTGCAAGAAATGCCATACTGGATGCCCAGGATACTATTCTCGATGCAGTAGCTGTTTTGTACTTATCATTTGCAGAAGCTATGACCATTTCGAATAACTCTGTTGCAAGACAAGGACTAGGACAAGGCGTTCAAAGAGTTAATTTGGCTGTAATAGAACTACTCGAACAAATGAGGGGTTTGTCAATTTTAGCAAATGAAGACCAGGTAATTTCTGATGGAGGAGATTCAGCGAAAGAAGCAATTGAACTCGCTCGCCAAGGACTTAAAGCAGGATTCACAGCATTGTACTTCGAGGCTAACAATTCCTATCAGCTGGGAAATAGGAGCATTTCAGATAATCAGTTTCAGTGTGGAGCAACTAAGATCAAGTCTACAAATATGAATAACAATGACGCAGTTTCAGAAGATAGAGACGCTCAGGAGGCCATCGCTGGAATCAATAAATCTGCTGATGATGCTATAAGAAAAGGTGCCTCTCCATCCAAGGTCAATCAACTAAAAAATATGCTCATTGATGCATTGAAGAACCTTGCTGGAGTTGCAGGTTATGTTAGAGATTACTTCACAGCTACTACCCAGATAGCAGCATTCGATCCAATATCAGCTGAAAATCTATACATCGGGGAAGCTAAGAAAGTTTGTAGGAAAATCCAAGAAATATTTGCCAATGTTTGTCTTGATATGGGAGCTGCGGCAGTCAAAGCTGACGAATCAACAAAGAACCAAATAAGGGACGCTATTAAAGAGCTGCAAAAAGGAATTGACGAGATGATTGTCGGAAATAAAATAGCTAAGTATTATACGCTTTATGCTCTTTGGCTTAAAGGCGATGAACCAACCAAGAGTACATTATTCAAAGCTGCTGCTCAAAGTGGAAGATTTGCTAAAATTAGTTTCAACAAAAGAGTAGCTCAAGGTGGAAATAAAACATTGAATGCCCTTGCTGGAAATAGACGTTGATTATAGGAAAGAGTCTAGAGCCGAATTTATAGCAAAACTATGTACAAATAATGTAAATTACTTGACATCGGTTATTGTTTTTAAGACATTCACAGAATTTTTGTATATTTTTGTATATATTTTTTATATTTTGAATAAAAATACGTAATTAAAATAGATATTAAGCATTTAATTCATTTTTTGCTCTTAAAAAAAAAGTTTTATGTTCTTATCTCAAACTAATAAACGCGTTTAAAATATCACGTCATTGTATGTTTTTTAGTTTGCAAAACTCGAAAAAGATATTAACTCTTGGATCTTTGACTAGACCATTGAAATAGCACTCTGCGTTGCATCACAAACAACAACATCTCTTTTTCGCTTTGTTAGATACCTGTTGTTGTTTTTTTAGTAAAATGCGTGTTGAATTATGTTTCCAATATATTTTTTACTTAATTTGGAAATAAACACATAGTATTTTCCGTTTAAAATTATAAATTGATACCCTTTTAACTTTCCTCTTAGGGGAAATACATTGAACTTCAAATCGAAGAAAAGCTATCACCAATTTAAGGTTCACTCCCTGACTGCCAGGTGCCGTGACTCCATGTGTCAATAGAGAGTGTAAAACTTCAAACGCCGTATCTTTGCAATACGTTTTATGTATGTATATTTTGAATGTGAAACTTTGGAATTTGCCAACATATGATTTGTATCTTTATATTATTAGTCAATGGTTATTCCTAGCAGATGAAATCATCATTAGATTGATTTTACTTTTTAAATAAAAGTATTCTAAAAGTATAATATTTCCTTTTCTATACAAATTTTTTGTAATCAAGACAAAAATGTTGTTGTTTGCAAGTTGCAAAAATGAAATTCATTACTGTCGCTGTATCTTTATGCCAGACTTCAAGTAGATTTACTTCCAAAATCTATATCTTCAAAACTGTAATTTTAAAATAAATTTTTCTTACGTCTACTTGGCTGAATGATTTCCTTTAATCAAACGCAAATTCAACTATTTCTTCAAGCAGATGGTTAATAATTTTTAATGACATTCATCAAGGGATATTAAAACAAAAATTCAAACAACCTCTCAAACTGTTACACATTTTTGTTTCTTAAGGTAATTTTTTATAAGCACCAAATTCTCTTCAAACTATAATGAAGTTATTCTTCCTATGAATGAACTAGTCTAGCTGTAAAAGATAGAACGTCAAGATAACTATCAAAATAAAAAAAGGCTCTTCAAAAGTGAAGAAATGAAAAATACACTAATATGATAGCGACATCTATCTCTAAAAAACTGTAAGAAGATTGTGTTCACTCCATTAAAATTATCTATCATTACCTGTCAAAAAAATGCGTGTTCACCAAAAATATTACATCAGAGGAATATCTTTCACTCAATTATTTTGACTTTATTTGCATGTGATGTTGTTTTGAAAAAGTGAACAAGTTAAACTTTTTAACTTTCAACTTTATTTTAATAGAGATGAGAAATAGAAATTCCTTATGTGTTGCTTAAAGACAAAAGATTTATTCCCTTTTGCACTTTTTTTAAGTTGAATATAGTCAAGCCTTAATAAGTTCGATTTAGTAAATATTAAAACTTCGAGAATCATTCTAAATCGATGAAAACGTTGTGTTAATTTAGTACAACACACACAAAATTCGATACAAATCAAACTGAATGCGTTCATTCACTTAATCATCTAACATCTTCCTAATTACTTTTTTAAGAAAACCATAATAATTACCTTGCAGCTGCCGATGAAACAAGAAAACAAGTTTCACAATTAGTTAGAAAGAGACAGACATATAATTAAAAAAAGACAAATACATGTTTCGCCGACGACAAGACGACGGAAATCAAAGCCACCATTGAGAGAAAATCTATTCATCAATTTAATTCGCATTTGTTCGCCGCGTTATCTATCTTGTGAGTTATATTTGTTCTACATAAGTTCTCAATAAAATAATAACCAAAAAGCCGATCATCCACGCGCTAAATAAAAACAAAATACTCATTCTTATTTAAAAAAGTAAATAAATAAATAATTTCAATACAAAATCATGGATAATATTGAACATCTGTACAAGTGCTATGACATTTTATCGGAGGCTGGTGAAAAAATCAAAGAGGTTCGTGTAGATTTTTTTCGAAGAAATTTCATATTATTTCCATTTTGGAATTGTTTTTATTATTTTTTGTTGTTTGTTTTACTATTTATGAAAATTTAATGTAAAAATAAATTTTTATTTACCAAAATTTAGCATGAAAACGAATACAAAGATATTTTAAAAGCCGTCAAAGGATCGTCGAAGGAAAAACGTTTAGCGTCTCAGTTTATTGGCAAATTTTTCAAGCATTTTCCTGAATTATCTGATGCAGCTATTGACGCACAACTCGATCTATGCGAGGATAATGATATGCAAGTAAGTAAAATATAATTTTTAATAAAATGAAAGAATGAGAATTATTAAATTGATGTGTATTTTTGTTAGATTCGCCGACAAGCTATTAAAGATTTACCTAAACTTTGTCTGGATACGGTTGGAATAACACAGAAAATAGGCGATACCCTCGCTCAGTTGCTGATTCTCGATGACCCATTAGAATTACAAACTGTCAACGCATCTCTGCAGACTATTTTGAAGGTAAATTTTATAAAAAATTTAAACGAAATTTTATAAAATTCACTAAATTGTTTTTATTTTATTTAAATTAGGTTGATGCTAAAGGAGCTCTTCAAGGAATCTTTACACAAATCGCTTCGGGTGATGAAACAACACGGGAAAGATGTTTCAAATTTATTGCTGCTAAATTATTTACCATGGGATCTGAAGTGGTAACAAAAGAAGTCGAGGAATATCTCATTGATGAGATAAAGAAAATTTTACAGGTGAGTCGGTTGTTTCACATCTCTCCATTTTATTATTGTCCTGGCAACTATATTGAACTCGATAACAATCTTATTTGTTATGCATTATTTATAGTTGGTAAAGATAAAGTCAAACTTTGGGTTCTTTTGTACAGATTTAAATTTAGTAAGGATTAAAAAAAGTTAGCATATGATAGTGGATATAATCCTTTTTCACGTTTCCGTACATAACAATTAATTTGGATTTGTTGATATAACTTTTACGAAAACTTTTGATAGGAAGGGATGTATTGAAATTAGTGTAAAACCATGCTCATTTATTGGAATAGATAAAATCTTAGCCATTTTCCACTCACTGTTAAAATCTTAGCCATTTTTCACTCACTGGGAGTGTTGTTTTTGTTTACAAGTCTTAAATGCTTAAAATATACTGCAAAATATTACATATCGTCTGCTTGGAGGTAAAAGTCACTAACCCATTAGCGCCCGTATTTTTGTATGTTAAAAGTTTTTTTATAATATTTGGTCAGAGTGTTGTAGTTTTTTTTGGAAATGCCCGATGGCTTCGGTGGCATTTCACTTATCTGCTATCTTTTGATTTTCGCTAAAAACGGAAAATATTTATTGAACAAAAAAATCAAATTATGTTACAATAAATCAAATAAAGTTTATTTTCAAAAGAATTCACAACATTTCTCATTAAAGCCAATACAGAGCTAAAGTAACCCGGGTTGATGTTAACTCTTGAAGCCCAAGTTCTTAGCGTAGTCACAGCTGGTAAAGGATAATTTCTTTTTAGTAATAACCTGTAGGCCTTAGGCCCACTTGAATAGATGGCGATGGCTGAAGAAATGTCATTCACTTCCCATTTAATCCTTTTGCCATTCGCTTGAAGCTTCGTTCTTTGACCAGGCGCAAATATGTTATCAATGCATTTACTTTCCCTTTGGAGCATCTTTCCTTCCGTACCTAAGCAGCCACACTTTTTGGATTTTTTCATCTTTCGGAAAGCGAATATCGTTTGATTAATTTCTTTTAAGTCTTTTATCGTTGCTACTATTGCATCCGAAAAGAACAGAGCACCATTTTAAAACAATTTTTAAAATATTATGAATTTCCTAATCAGAAAAAAAAACAGAATTCTATAAAAAAGAAAACAAACAACTGACGTAAAATTGTGTGAGGAAGATAAGAATAGGGAATGTCGAGTGTCATACCGTTTATTCTATATACCTTGCTCTCCACCTACTATCGCTGGATCAATTGTTTATGCTTATATGGTTCGATGGTGTCTCTTGTTGTTAATGACTTATGTTGTCTGTTAAGCCTCTTTACCTCTTCCGTTAATTGTTGGTTGGCATCAGCCACTAACCTACTAACTACTGTCGACAGTTCTTCTGGAGTCATTGTCGTATTTGTGGACTTCCTTTGTTATATTTTTCAACAACTAGAATTCCTATTTGTACCTGATTTTGTTTAATTTTCTCAAACTACTTCGCATATTTTAACAAGAATATTTTGTTAATTTGAAAATACAAACTATTTTTTTTCTTGTTGGTTCAAACGCTAACTATTAATCCGGCTCGAAGGACCAATGAAAGAAATGAAAAACACGTCTCAATTCTTGTGAATGTTTGTTTCAACTCAAAAGAAATACTCTTCTAGCATTTCGAAGTATAAATCTCCCACTTCTATTCTGTTATATTTGGAGAGTTTTTTATTATACCATATTTTGTGTATACCAACTTCTTCCAGTGCTCGAAAAACGCTGATTTTTCTTTTAAATCGGTTTATTTCAAGGTCTCGAGTTGCTGCTGCAATCTTTTTTAAATCCATGTTGATTTGTTGATTTTCTTTGGAGGTGTTTTTTTTGGTCGCCAGGTTGACCTAGCCGTGCCTCGACTGTGGCACTTTTAGGATGTCATTCAATTGATTTAAATTACATTTATAACATATCTTATGATGCTTTTTTGTTCACAAACTTTGTTAAGTCACGTTTACGCTTGTTAGTATTTAGTTCTGACAACACTGTTTTAATTAATGATTAGTTTCTTTCTAAGTCACTTACCACTGGTGGGGGAAAACTTAAGAACAACCCAAAATCTTTTTGTATTGCTTAGAATTTTCTATGTTTTTTTTTCTTATGTTGACTGAGCTCAATTTCTGTGCTCAACACTGTTTAGTTTTTAACCAAGGCTTTTTGTTTTAGTTTGATTTTCTATACCTTCTGGTAATTAGAAAATACAAAATATTTTTTCTTCTTGGTTCAATCGTTAATTATTAATCCGGCTCGAAGGACCAGTTAAAATATTATTGGGAAGAAATAAAAAACACGTCTCAATTCTTGTGAATGTTTATTTTAACTCAATTGTTCTTAACCTACTTGCAACTCTCTATACCAACTTAAATCTAAGGAACATGAGATAATATACTACAAAAAATAGAATACACCTTTCCAACGGATGCTATCTTTGGGTATCTGTGTGTACACATGTGTTCCTATCCTATCAGTATCTTATCCTATGACGCTACGCTACGCACTATTACAAGATTATTTTAATCTCTCTTGTAGAAATGCGCTGCTGCACCCATATTTGGATCATGTTCATTTATGAACAATGTATGTATATGTATTATTATACTTTCTTACTCTTTTTTCCCAAGATTTTAAGTTGGGCTTTCGGCTCCTCATGAGCTTACTTCCCTGATCCGTGGGATTCAGGTGTTGATGCAGGTGTTTTGGGTCTGCAGTCTTTTGAGTCGTTCCGTTGTTCCCCTTTGGTGGATTTTAAGTGCTTGTTTCCTTGGTCCTCATGGCTGATGGATACTTCTTGATTTTATCCTTCTTGGATGGCTTGTTGTCCGTAGTCACTTTTTAACGTTGATACAATTTAATTTAAGTTATTACTTTAATTTTTAACACTGCACTTATTTAATTCGCGTTAAGTTATTAATTTTACTACTTTTTAAACAATTTAAAACGAGTCCCTGCTCGGGCGCCAATTAATGTTCGCTATGTGTATTTTATTAAAAAAATTATTTTTATTTTAAAGTTATTGAATACAATTCTTTACAAACTAATGGTTAAGTATTAATGTGTAAACTGCTTCGGCGTTGGAATCGATCTGCCTATCCTCGATCAGTTGCAATTCCTCGATGGTTCGCTTTGTGGTCGTTAAACATCCCTTTTATCTGTTGGCGGCTTGGGTCGTAAGTATTTTAGTTTTACGACGGCCAGATAGTTATCTTTTTTTTTTTATTATAGTTCTTCAATGTTTTATGACTGTCTGAAACCTCTCTTATCAGTTTGTGTGCGATTTCTGTTTGTCCCGTCTGGTTGCCATATGTTAACTCATCATACCTTCTATTGGCTTTAGACTTCCAGGGCCTTTAAATGTTAAACAGCCCCAAAATATGACTTTGGCGCCAACTTCCTGAACACCAGCTGCTATTCACACCCTGAAGTAAAAACTTGTCTTACCAGGGTTAATTAAACTATTTCTTATCAAAACCTTATCGTCATGTGTTGTTGTTTTGCGTTTCAACGCTTACAATGACCCCTCCGATAGAATTAAATTGATACAGCGACCTTGTGTTGAGCAATAATCCTTGAAACACTAGATTTTGAAACTCCAACGTCCCCGCATTTCTATGTAATGCCATTAGTTAGCAAATTGTTTTAATACTCTCAAAAGTTTATTCCTTTCTTTATTTTACATACAATACAATGAAAATTGACTGTTCTTTTCGCCTTCTACTTAAGCGTGCCAGTCGTTATTTCATTTTTGTTTAAATCAATTGGGAGATATCCTATTGGGAGATAGAACGAGCAATCTCATTGGTTAGCTTCTGTTTGACAGCTCGAAACGAAAAATAAAAGGACATTTCGTCGCTTTAATGCAAAACTAGTCTGAGTCACAATAATAAATTTTGTCGAGGGAAACGATTTTAAAACTTGAAAATGTGTTTACTCCTAACATATTTAATGAAATTAATCAGAGTCGTTGTTGTCCACCTCTATGGCATCTTGAGGACTAGCACCTTCTATAAGATTCTCGTAGAATGGGTGATATATTTAAGGAATAACTTTCTCCTGACAAAGATGCATAAGATCCTTATACTTTAATTTTTTGTATTCGAATTTGATTGTTTCTTAGCGGCACAAGGTTGTAGATGTCTAAGTCTTGGAGAGTTCCTCTTTTTTTCTCTATTGTGTAGATGACTTTCATTTCGCTATCAAAGGGGTATTTGAAATTTATTAAGTTGGGATTTCTGGGAATGTTAGAACAACTTTAATTTTGCTCCATTTAACGTTGTTTCCTTCTTCAACTTTTTTCCAGTTTTTGGTTGTGTCATTAAGCATTTTTTTAGGTCTATAATGTCCTCTGCATATATTTCTTTAACCATATAAGGCTTAGTCTTGCAAGCAGTTCGCGCAACATTATACCACTGGTCCGGGTAGTAAATAGGAACGTTTTTGGTGGCTCTTTCTATCACACTATGCATCGAGTCGCCTTCGTTTTGTGTGTGACCAGGCTCTAGGAAACTGTGCCTTATTTCTATCTTGTATTTGGCTGTGCAGTGCAGTTACAAACAAAACAAGAACCAGTTTCGATTTTGTCCGCTGCAGTTGTCGGAATAAAATCTAAAACTTTTTTTTCCCTTCAGCAGCTTTGGTTTCTATGAAAGAGAGCACACAGCTTCCTATATCACGAGCCATTCTCGATGCTATAGCTTCATGCCACATAAAGCAAAAACCTTGACGGGAACCAATGTCATACACAGTTAGATTATAAGTAGACAGCTTGCGTCTGTAATGTAACTGTGAGATTTTGAGTTTTTGGCGACAGAAGTGCTTTTTGCAGGTCAAAAGCAGCAACGCAGAAATCAGGAAAACTTTCAGATCGTAGTTTGTCTTTGTTTTTCTCGTTTCTTGCCAGTTCTTTAGCTTTAAGATGATTCGTCATAATTTCTTCCAAACTTTCTTTCTCTTCGCCATGTGAGTTTTTAAATTTGTTGCACTGATCACATTGGTCTTTTTTGGGTACATGGAATGATAAATTAAACTTATTCATAAAAATTTGGCAATACATGAATAAGGATGTCTTTTGACGGATGTTTGTTTTCTCTTTGTACATTTCATGCAGTTTTGTTATATTCAGTACAGTTGGCAGATACTCTCTTTGTGTGTTGGATCTGCAGAAATGGCTTTCTACACTTTGAATGCTATTAATATGTTCACGAACTGAAGCTTTTACGGAACTCGGAAGACGAGAGTTCAGATTTACGCGTCCGCGCTTGTCTTCATCTACTACAATGATTCCTTTTTTAAAAGTTTTATTTACCACAGTTTTAACCATTTGATGGCTTATAGATAGTGTATTTATATAAAATGTTTGGCACACTTTAATTTTTTGATCAGCGTTGGCATATAGTAATAATACGAGAGATTTCTTCTACTTTCGAAGTTTTCTTCATTACCTGAAGTCAATGGCCTTACCCGTCCTCTTTTTTTTTGCTGAACGTCAACGTATTTTGAAATATAACCTCTCTGCCGATTTATGTCTCCCATTTTCCAAAATTCATTGAAAATCTGTTGTCTACAAGCTTCTTCGATTTTAAGATGGCATTTCAGTCTGCATTTTTCACTGCAGGGAGGTTTCATTTTTCGTTCGCAAACTATTTCGTTTTTACAACTAACGTATTTTTGCCCACTGTTTCTCAAAGCTTTTCGTTTGTTTCGAGTCCATTCCGCCTCTTTGCGAACGCGCTTTCTCGAAACCATAGAATTTGACTCATCTGGAACTATGTTCTGCGTTTTCCTCATTGGTGGTATGTTGATGGCTTGTGAAGTCTTCTCTGGAAATGCTAACTGAGTTGTTTTCATTGTTTGTTGGATTATGTTCGCTTGCATCATTGTCATTATTATTAGATGAGGAAAAACTGCTATTCGAAGGGCAATAATCAGAACCATCATCTGTTTCAAACGCGTCGCCCTCGTCAGTATCTACAAAATAAGAATTTTTTTTTAAACTTAAAATAAAATTATCCCATTTCAATTATTGTACCATGTTCATGTTGGTTTCCAGAACTGAGCTCATCTATTGCAGATTCTTCAACTGTAACTTGTTCTAATGGTTCTAGTTCCGTCAGTACTTCAAAAGAATCTTTTAATATATTTAATAATACAAGTTATAATAAATAGATTTAAAATTTGTATTCAATACTTGTAAAAAGTTGTTATAAGAAATATTTTTTTTTTTCACAAAATACTCCTACATTATAAGGAATAAACTACACACTTATTTTATTTCAAATAATACAAACCTGTATCACCCCGTCGCGTCGTTTTAAGACTAAACTAAGCATCTTTTGGCCTCTTGAAATGCTGTTGAACATCTTATTAAAATTAATGAACTTAACCTTAACACTTCACGCACTGGCACAACTATCCTAAGTCACTATAAATATAATGCAAAAAGGAACACACATTATTAATTTTCTTTGTGCAATACTTAACTATGTCCTTTTTGTGGACTTAGGCTAAATTAAAACTTTTACACAAAATTATGTTAACAAAATTTACTTTATTAAAGAAATATTCTTAAGACTAACAAATCATGTGCGGTACACACTGCGGTAGGAACCGAACTGCCATCTTGTTGATCATCTCGTTCTCCTCGGAGGTTCGGATGACGGTGATTGCCTGCGGCGTCGGAAGTCATGTATCTAGATATTATCTATTTTTGGGCCTTATCTTATTTTAAGGCTCAAACTTAAAAACTTTTGAATTAATAAAAAAATTGTCTTACTTTCGTATTATTATGTTGAGATTCCCGCTACTGATGTACCTACTTCTCTGATCAGTTGGGTAATGTGAAAAGAGAGGACCTTTGATGTAAGTGTTTTAAGTCTGCAGTGTTCTTTGAGTCGTTCCCTCGTTGCTCAGTTTTTAGATCTGAGTTTTGTATATAGGTTCTCGTGGCTGAAGGATACTTCGTCGGTGTGTTCCTTTCTGTTTTCTCCTTCTCGAATTGTTTTTGTTTGTATGAATTAATTTGTTTTACAGAATTTAATTTACTTTTAATTTAACAAACACTTTTTTATCAATTTAACGGGTCCCTGCTCGGGTGCCGATGAATTTTTCAAACAAATATTTTCAATAAAAAAATGTATTTTACTTAAAATGCAACTTATTACTAGTTTTACAAGTATTGATGTTTATGGTTGCGGGGTTGGAATCGAACACCTCGTTGTGATTGTCGTACTCTCCTCGAGGGTTGTTGCTGATGATGTTGACTTGGGTCAAAAATTATGTAGTTTACGATGATCCCGATCTTATTTCGCGGTTGGTGTCATTTTTCATCCTTAACGTGTCTTTACTTGTTGACCCGTGTGCTTACCATGTGTCAAATTAATATAGACAACTGCTCACTAAAATAGTTTACAATGAGTTAACTATTGTGTTACGATTTGTTTAAAAAAAAATATATATATTTTTATTGATAACACAAAAGATATTACATCAAGTGCAATATATGAAATATTTTAAAACTTAATGGAGACCGAGAGGCACGCGAAGGTTTGTCTAAACTCCTCGAGGGCACAAAGTCGTTCTCTTGCTTGAAGATGTTATTGTTTTAACGAATCCTCGGTTGATTCTTGGATGCTGCCCTACACATTCGGGAAGTCACGAACGCCTTTTTGGTCAAGTGGCTTCTTTGTTTTAATAGTTTCCAGATAAAGTGCACGAAAATTGTATATTGTGCGTTGTATTGTATCATTTGGGTGTGTGGCTATTTTAGGGTTTTTATGTCATTCAGATGTCAATGTTCGCTTGCTCTTTTTATGTGAACGTGTGACATTTTCTATAGAGATGAAGTCTTAAGACATAATGTATGAAATTGTATGATTACTTTTTTTTTTCCTTAAAAAAACAGCAACTAACCTAACTGACTTTTTAACAATTTATTAACCGACTCAATTCTTTCTCATTACAGGATGTAAGCGCTGATGAATTCCATTTGTGTATGAATATCTTAGGAGCAACAAAACTTGGTTCTACAATAACAGGACATACAGAATTAGTTAATTTGGCAACGGAACAAGCCGAACTTGGAGCCGATATCGATGCTATTACAATCGAAGATGAAATTGTTGAACGTTTTATTCAATGTGCAACTCATGCAATGCCATATTTTTCGGTAATTTAAAAAAAAACACTTTTTTTAGTTTGTTTTGTTTTATTAATTTAAAAATTTTATTTCTATAGTCTCAAATCAAATCAACACAATTTGTAGTTTTTGTTTGTGATAAACTACTTCCATTGAGCACATGGAATATGATTGCAACAGCAGTGCAGCAGGATCAAGTACAATTACGTCTCTTGAAAGTATTTGCTGAGATGTGTGGATATTGCGATACATTAGAAAATGCATCTACCAGAATTGATGCTGTATATACCGTTTTAAGGGTAAGTTTAAATTTAAAAATATTTTATTGTTTCAATTATGAAAATTAATCAAATTTTGTTTTTATTTAGGAATATATGCCATTGCCATCATTAACAGATGATGATTTAACTACCCCACCCTCATTCCAATTCTCTCATGCAGAATGTCTGCTTTATGCGCTGCATATGTTGGGTAGAAAGAATCCAGATGGTTTGGCTTTTGTCAACGATCCAGAGAAATTAAAAGATTTTCGATCAAGATTACAATATTTGGCACGAGGAACTCAAGGGTAAGATTGTGATTAAAATTCAAAATATCAAACTTCAATACTAATTTAATGATTTGTTTTCTTTTCTCTTTGTTCGTTTTTAGATACATCAAGAAATTGGAAGAATCAATTAAAGGAAAGGCATCAGAAGAGCTTAAATCCGAGGAACATCAATTAAAATTAACCGCCCTAAAAACAACATCAAATATCAGTTCATTAATTCGTGATCTCTTCCATTCACCGCCAAGCTTTAAAACAGAAATTCAACTCTCTTGGGTAACAAGGAAAAATGTAAGTTCTATCGTTACTATTACCAAACAATTAGAAATATTTTTAACATTCTTTTCTTTTATAGAATAAAATCAGTTCGAAACGACATGCACCTATAACCTTTGATGGCAAAGCAGAAAATGGAAATTCAGATGAGAAGAAACCACGATCAAGCTCCGATCAGAAAGTATACGTCCCACCCTCAGGAAAATATTCGAATAAAGTACAAAATTATGGCTCAAACCGATCAAGAGCACGAAATGGATCAGGCGGCGGCGGCGGCGGAGGTGGCTACAGGAACAACAATCGTCGATCATACAAAAAATACTAGATATAAATATTGAACAGAAAGAAGTTTGCTCGTGTTCAGCGGAAGATGGAGAGGAATCACAGAATAAAAACAAAAAATAGAAGAATAGATAACCAAAAAAGAACATGTAAAGTATTCAAGTCAAACAAAAAGGAGAAAGAGAAGAAGAAAAAAGACAACTTCGGCATATTCTTAAAGGAATCTATTCAAAGACGGTTGTTCTAAAACTTTAACGAAAAGAAAAACTGAAAATTAAACTCATCTTATCGCGATCCGTCGTTATCAAAATTTTTAAATCAATCTCAATTAAAAAATGAAGCAATTATGGAAGACAATATAGAAGACCCAAAGGTAAGATAAAAATTCTATTTACTAACTTGTTGACTCTCTTTTTCAGCTACACCGGGTGCTCTCCTTCATTCATTCATTCATGGGATGACAATTTTGTCCAACTAGCACTGAATCCTTTTTACCTCTTTATCCCTTCTCAAACAAAACAAAAGTAAAAAAAAAAAGAAAAACAAAAAAACGACACAAAAGAACAAAAAAAATTTAGAAAGATGAAAACTCTCTCCGAGCAGATACTTTCAAAGTATTTTTGATCTTTTTTTTTTAAATTCGTTTCTCTTAATTAATTAATTTATGTTTTTTTTTATAAAAAAAATATTCTCTTGCAATAATGAATTAGTATTAAAGAAATATTAACTATAATTAGAGTGTTGGAGATTTTGATTCTCTACGCATTTTGAGATGATTAATTTTTATCTTCAGATTAAATTTTAAATTATATATGAATTAAAATTAATGTAATTATATTACAACAATAAATTTCCAAGCACTTACATGTTTGGAACGAACGAAAATATAAATAATAATAAAAAGAAACAAAAAAAAACATTTTTGTTCTCATCCAAAGGTGTTTTTTCGAATCATTTTTTGGTAAGGGGGATTTCACTTAAATAGTTTTATTTTTTATTTTTGAGATGTGCAAGAAGATATTTTACTTGTGCATTATTTAAATAGATTCATATATAATTATATATAAATGTGTAAAATAATATTCGATTCGATTTAATTGAAATAAACGTCATAAAGTGACAAAAAAAAGACAAATTTTAGTGTGTTATTGTTGTATTTAAGATCATTCGAAAGAACGCAACGTTGGGAGTTTAAATTGTTGCTCGTTTCTTAAATTCAAAGCCTCTTCTATGCAACTTTATCAATAGAATTAAGTTAGTTTGGCGGAATTATAAGCCTTTTAAATCAATAATTGGTTTACATATAAAGGTGTGAATACAATTGAAGTCACTTTGATGTTTCTAAGATTAAAAGGTACATTCACAAAAGGGAGTATAAACATATTCAGCCCTATTGTGAGTTTCACGTTTACAGGATTCCACTCGAAAAAAATCTTTTTTTAATTGGCCTATTGTGAAAAAAAAATTCATGTTCGAAAGATTTCCCTTATTGGGAGCACTCAATTTGGGCGGAATGAAATGTCATTTGGCGCCGAAATTTGCATTTAGTTTTTAGAGGTGAATAGAAGAACAAAAAATTTTACATGTAAGTTATTTATTATTGATTGTAGTTGCAAAAAAACTAAATACATAACTATTGTTGGTATCTATATGTAAGGACCAAATCAATAAATGCAAATCAAAGCGATATGCTGCTAAACAAGATGCAGGGTGGAATCATGTAAGGTGATTTGTGATAGTTGACAGTCACAATCAACAAATTCGGTCTGTGTAAGGTGATAGTCATCTGTGACAATCACAATTCTGTGATAATTTCCCGTGACAGCTATTTAGGTGTCACTTTCATATAAAATTGATTTTTTTTTGTATTGTATGTTGTGATTTAAAAAAAAACTTTCGACAGTTTTTCATATCCTTCACCTTTTGGAATTGCCAAGTGGAATTCGCTCAACCCACATTGACCCTATACTTAGCCATTACATTCAATTTTCTTGAAGGTGGTGCCTATCAAAGGCAAGTTGGTACTGACTGGCCAGCTTCCATGGCCCAGAGTACAGTTTGTAAAGTCATCTCTTCAAGAAGATGGAGAAGTATCTTAGAAGAAAGAAAGCTAAGATATTCCCCAAGAAAATCAGCACAGATTGTAAATTTCTGTGCTGCGAGCATACAGTTCCACTGCCAGAAGCAGTATTGACAGCATCACCATCTGAAAATTCAAATAACCAGCAAGCTGAAAGTGCAAGGAATGAGTTTGTATTAAAAGAATATAAACAAAATCACAAAAAAAAAACTTCATTAAAACAAAAACATCACAAATTCACAACATGGATTGGAATATTATAATAAACACATATGTATGTTTATATGAAAAATATATTTATCTATTTTGAACACAGGTAAGTAATTATTAAAATAAAATTGTGCCGGTTAATTTCTTGCTTAACTCACAGACTCGGATCTCATTGACTGCTTTGGTGTTTTGGCAAGCTCCAACTCCATTCTTTTTAGTTGGAGTTCTTTTTTTTCAGTGCTTTTGTACACTCTTTCCTTTTGCTTTTCCTGGCATAGCAACTTTAAATAATCTTTCAATTCAATTACTGATTTGCTGACTGTTTACAAAGTTTTATCGATGTCTTCCAGCTTTTTGATGGATTATTACCTCGTCGACACTGTCGCACGCTTTTTCTGTGAAAGGTCCTTCTCCCGTTTGTGCGATTGATTTTTTACTTGCAATTCATTTTTTTTTTTTTTGGGTTTTATTTTAGAATGGTCCAAATCTGTGCAATATAAACAATAAGAAGACTCCAATCAATTAAATAAAAATACCTACCCTTTTCCGCTCTGCTGTTGATTTTGTAGGAGGCCCATTCTCGTTCAACATTCGAGTCAGCTTCTCTTACTGGATTCTCTGTGAATCTCTTGAATTTATACGAAAAGGATTTGACCAAATCGGGGTATTGTAACATATAGTTACTCAGAAATTGAATTTGAGCTTTGTTTGGAAACCTGTTGATAACAATTTTATATTTTTTAACAATTACAGTCTAGTAAATACAATATACATAAATGTTCACTTACATTTTTGTCGAAATTAATTCCACTTTAGGAAAAAACACAACGTCTAGACGAACTAAACACAAACCAATCAAAATCAAATTTTAATTTTTTTTTTAACACATTTAAGAAATATTTTGGTGATCACATTACACAGACGAATTAATTCTTTTGATCACATTTGATTGTTACAAATGTGACAGTCACAAGTCACCTTACATGATTCCACTCCAGGAATATCCTGAAATCGCAAGAGGTTTTGTCAACAAAAGTAAAGACAAAATAAATGCATTTTGGAAGCATATTACACTTGAGCTTAATAGCGCTGGGCCTTCAATTAAGACTGAGTTAAAGTGAAGAAAGGTAAGGGTTCAATTTAATTTCACAATGCTGAAGACTGAACAAAAAAAAAAACATTTTAATTAGGCTTGGACCGACCAAAAACGATACGTGAGGATAGAGGCTCCTACAAACAAAATAACCGCACCGGCGTAAGAGAAGTTCCTGCACTACAATAGAAAAGGGTCTTTAGTATAAATGCCGTGGTATGAATGCAAGTTATACACATTTGTAAGGTTTATTGTGAAAATCATTTTTTTCACCACAAATCCACTATCCCTGCAAAAATCTAAACAAATTATAAATTTGCCCTGCATAATTTTTGCATTCACTTTAAAGTTGAAGATGATTTTATTGAAATCGAAGCAGAAAATGAATACGAACTTGAAGAAAATGACGAAATCCCCCATCCGAATCTTCATGGTGTAGCATCCCAAATAAGGGACAGTATTATGAGGAGTTTAATTTAAGACTGTGTTGTTCATGGCAAACGAAGCTCATGCTTTATTTAAGACATTTATGTAAGTACATACATATATGTATAGTTAAAGAATAAAAAAGTAAAGTAAATAGTACAAACAAAAAAAAGTTTTTGATTTAATGATAATTATCAGCAATTTCTTGACTTGAATCAAGCTCATGTCATTCCTTCACATCTATTTATTTCAATGTTTACTTTGGGCTGTATCTTTCTTCGTGAATTTGAACCATTTTCATTTTAATCTCAATTTTTGTCTGTAAAAGTTTCTCCTTTACATGGTTGTGTTTTTTAGATTTTTTAAATCTTTTTTCCTCTATTTCAGAGAGTTTTTCTATTCCTCTGTTAAATCGGCGCAAGCTACTTAAAAACCATTTAGAACTTTCTAAATTCTTCAGTTTTGACATGGAATTTTGCATCTTTATTTGTTCTTTTAAAAGGCTGGATGTATCATATGATTGACGCGAAGTGGTTGGAAGACGCCTTGAAACATTTCTCACATCAACTACGTATGATGACATCGCAACAACGGGGAGTTGGTTCTCTTCACAAGGTTCATTAGATTCTAAAGGTTCGGAAGAATTTTCGAATTGAAAAGATTGTGTATCTATTATTCCTCTAGTCGAAGTTTCAAGGCCAGTCAGTCTTATAACACCTTTTTCGAGGCTGCTAAAAGAATGCATTCTATTTACTCCGCCACATGTAGCTTTGCATTCTTTTTTGTTCTCAACCATTTTTCTCTTGATGTATGCCTTCCAATCTAACCACACCTAAGAATTAAATTAAATTATAAAACAGTTTAGACTAATCTATTCAATTTACTTTTCTCCAGCTAGAGGTGTCCTTAGAAGGTGGGCTAGGCTATCAGCCCAATCACGAATTCCATCGTAATCGAATAATTTTACGAATCCCGAAAAAAAAACTGGTTCGTAGTTAAAAATCTCATACAAATTTCCAATACGAACGGATTTCGTGATTCGATTTTTGCGGAATTTTTAAAAGTTTCCGATTCCGATGGAATTCGTGATAGGCCTGTATATAACCCTGTTTTTACTGCTTCCCAAAAGGAATTGATTTCCTCCTTAGGGATTTTAGAAATTCCTTGGGCAAATTTAGGTTTTTCTTGAAGCATTTTATAAAGCCTTTGGAACTGAATTTTATTAGTGATAACTTTATTTGCCCTTCAAAAAAAAGTAAAAAAAATTAATTCACATTAAAAGAATAGTAAAACTTACATGATTCTTTTCATATATTTTATTTTTATTTAATTTAACTTCGCATGCTAAATATTTTTCTTTCGTCTTCAATTGAATTCCGATCAAAATAACCACGATAGTGTACTTTTTTTTAGTTTTTCTTTGGCTAAAGAAAATCGCTTGTAGATTCATTCAAAAGTTTAGACTTTCCAAACAAGCATTGAAAAATATTTAGGGCGACACTGAACAAAAAACATAGAAGAAAAGTCAAAATCAATCATTTTTGCATGTGTTTTAAACTTAAACCAATAAACAGTCAGCATTACATTCCAAAAATACTATTTCAGCATTTTCTTCGCTCTAAGTTGGAATCAACTTCAGGATTTTTTTCTTTTCTCAAAGTTGTTTTCCTCAAACAAAATTTTCAACTCTAAATTTTATCAACTTTGGATTTACCAACTTCCATGAACTGAGAAAGATAGCTTCTTACTTTGAGGTTTTCGTCATAGAGTGAAAACAAAAATAATGCAGAATTATGAATTGAAAGAAGGCGATACTTAATGCTGCCACGTATTTGACTTAATAAGTAGGAGAACCTTGACAATATTTAAAGGCTTCGATTTTAAAAGACTTATATCTTAATAGCGCTTGATAAAAAAAAAGTTATTTGGTAAAGTGTGGCATCAGGCTCTTTTATCGAAATCTGTGTACTCGGATTTAAAAAATTCCCCCTTATGGGCCGTTTGATACATGCATTATTGAATGGGTTCAAGTTTATACATGCTGGCGTGCTCCAAGGTACTGTTCTGCCTTCGACAATCCTATTCATTTGTATTAATGACTTATCTTTATTTATTTATTTTATCAATTGATCGAAGATCAATTGTCTCCGACATTTAAGAGTTTTTAAATCAATAAGAGCGCACCTTGATTTATAATCTGGTAAAGACCCAAGGCCCAACCCAGTTAAGTTTTCGAAGTGCATAACGAGTGAATCTTTTTTGAACTTTTTCTATTCTCAAAATATTATTTTCATAAAAAGGAGACTAGACAATACAACAATATTCTAAAACAGGTATGGAACTATAGACATACATAAATAAGTTCTTCAAAGTATAGGCATCCTTTAAATCTTTGGAGTTCCGTTTCAAGAAACCTTAAAGCGAATTACCTTTAGACACCATGTAATCAACATGAGATCTAAAGTCAATCATTGAATCAAAAATCACCCCAGATCATTTTCTTCAATTACCCTCAGCAGACTAACATCATAGAATTTATATTCAAAGTCAATAAGGGATGAAGAATTAGATACACTAAAAATTTTACAATTCGAGTAATTCAGCTGAGGATGATTGTAGTTGCACCAATTAAGAAAATTGTTTATATCCAGCTGCATTAATAAGCAACATTCAAGTGAAGAAGTTGCTATGAAAACTTTCACATCATCGTCGTACATCAAGCAGTTACAAAACTTAAAAACAGAAGGTAAATCATTTATAAAGATTATAAAAAGAAGTGGACCCAAATGACTGCCTTGTGGAAGATCCGACATCACGTCTTTTAGATTCGAAACACAATCATCTATTTTAACAGCTGTTTTCTATCAGAAAGGTATGAATCTAACCACTGTAAAAATGAAGCATTCAATCTTAAGCTTTTGTAGGAGAAAACCACGATGCACTCGGTCAAAGGCTTTAACAAATTCAGTATACAGGACATCAATTTGTCTACCCTTTTCAACATGATTATAACAATAATTTGCAAATAGACTTAAATTAGTACACGTTGATCTACCCTTTACAAAACCATGTTGTTTTTGAGACAAGTAATTCTTGACAGCAATATAAAGTCTTAGGGTGACCATTTTTTCAAAAAGTTCGGGAATAACTGAAAGTTTTGATATTCTTATATAGTTCTTCACTAAGTGCTTCAGACAAATCTTATAAATGGGATTTACATATATAAGATATTTTCCATTCATTAAGAAAAACACCAATTTGTAAAAATTTATTAAAAATAAGTATTAAAACACTACAAAGTGAATACGAAAATTTTGACAAAAGAATAGAAGGAATCATATCAAAGCCAGGTTCTTTTGACACATCAATTTCTTTTAAGCTACCCAGAACATCTCGTTCTGAAAAACTGTGTAGTTTAAAATCAATCAAAGGAGTTATATCAGCTGCTGATATTTGTTAAAATATCACAATTATAAGAAGTTTGAAAGAATTGAGCAAATAGGTCACATGAGGTCTGAATATCATAGGATGTAATTTCATCATTGAGGAAAAGATGAACAATTTCTTTTAGAGTTCAGAAATATCCAAAAAGATTTCAAATTATGTTTTATATTTGATTCAGTATTTATAATATAATGTCTATAAAAAAACTTATTAAGAAAATCAAATTCTTTTCTTAACTGAAAAAATACTGCACGATCTTACGAAGAATTTGTTACTTTATAACACTTAAATGCCTTATTTTTAGCATTCTCTTAATTTTGTATCCTTTTGTTAAACCATGGAAGCTTAAACGACTTTTTCTTAGTTAAGGTAGGAACAAATCGTTCAATGCCTTCATTAACAATACTTTTTAAACTTGTAAACATATCATCTAGAGATTTGCCTTCCAATAAATCATTCAGTATTATAAAAATTATTTAATGCCATGAAATCTGCCTTCGCAAAATTATTTTGTTTTGTTTTTTTAGAAAGGGGCAGAAGCATAATTATAATTTTCAAAAGAGAGAGTCATAGCCTTATGATAAATAGAGTTATTTTTTTTATTGCATTTTATATAGCAAATTAGTTTTCTGCGTACAAATACAAAGTGGATTGAAGAAAACGGCTCTTAATGTACTCAAGCTTTTCTATGAACTGAACATCGAAGGCAAATAAGATCTACCTTTATTTCGGCTTAGTACTAAAATTAGTTATAAACGATTTTTGCGTTAGTTCCAAGAGATCGGGATAGAACCGATGAAGTTTCTGGAGAAAGTCGCCGTGTAAAAAGAATAAACATCTACTCATCATCCCTAACTTCGAAAGCTAGTCACTCTTTGCTGTTAAACCTTAAAACTATAAAACAAGTATGTAAGCCGGCCAAGGCTTAAAACCCCATCCCGACTACACACTATCAAGTGCCAATTAAAGCCACCAAAAATGGTTCTCCTGCTTCACCCTATCAGTTCGGTCCCGTTCGGACACAGCGCTACTGAACCGAAGGAGCTCTCCTCCGCCTTGTGCCTTGACGGCCCGATTGTACAAAAGTCGCCTATCCACGGTTCGTCGTCTGACGTGGTTAATCAGCGGAACTGCCAATCTATCCTGCATCTATCCAGGAATAGTAATGCACGTAAGAAGATTCGGCTAGTCGATATAAGTCGGTACAGAGTCGTAAGAACTGCCGCTCGAACACCTGAAACTTCTCCATCTGGGATTGGCCAACTTTGAACCACACAATACAACCATTAACGATCATCGGCCTTATGAGGGCAAATTACCTTCACTCTGGGGTCAAGCCGACTGCTAAAAAACAGCCGTTTCGTCAGAGCGAAGGCCCATCTGGCCCTGGTCAGAGCAGCATTTACATGTCCGTCGAAATATAAATACTCATCTAACCGGATACCGAGGTACTAAACTACACTTTTGCTCGCTAATCGCTGCCCGTGAAGTGCACGTATCCCTCGTGCCCCTAGCTAACGGAGTCCGGAACAGAATTGTCTCCGACTCCTGGACATTTATTTTCAGTTTCCAGCCGTTGCAATATCGCTGAATCTTGTCGAAATCACGCTGCAAGAGAATTCTAATAACCTCAACCTTTCGGGCCGTTCTGTACGCAATTAGATCGTCGGCGTACGCAATTGCCTTTGTAAGACTACCTATCAGATCGCTGGTGTAAATGCTGAAAAGAATCGGCGAATTCACTGCTCCCTGTTGAAGACCATTTTTAGTTGAGAATATGTGGTAGAAGTTACATTATCACTTTTGACAGCCAACTTTCTACCGTTAAGCATATCATAAAATACATATATACAACAATGGCTTGCTTATGCCAAGCCTGCTCAGTTTTAGATAAAGACCCTCTAACCATACGGCGTCAAAGGCTTTTTTCAAATCAACCAGAACAGCACCTGTGCATTGTTGTTTTGTTTTATTCCATTGGATATCATAAACGAGTTTAGACGCAGCATGAATTGTGTCATGATCCGCCTTGAACCCGAACTGTTTATCCGGAATTATTTTGTTGTCCGCAGCCCACTTAGTTAGAGCCCTATTGATGATCTTTTCGAAAACTTTGCTGATGCTCGGAAGAAGACTTATCGACCGAAGATTTGACGGGTTGGAGTTGTTCTTTCCCTTTTTCGAGAGAGAATGAACCACAGCGGTCTTCCAATGCACTGGATAATATGCATAATTGAAAAGTGTGTTGTAAATGTCAATTACCTCCATCGGTAAATGTCTTAGTACAACGTTGGATATATTTATTTATTTAGCTTAATACAAGCTATCATAACTTAACATAACACTAGCTTAACATTTTTTTTTTGCAGTTCTTGTTATCAGTTTTCAACATTAATTCATGTGGGCCCTAAAGCCCACATAAAAGCTCTTTAATGTACAAGAACTAACAATTTTGATTTTATTTGACTTAAAATTACAAGGGACGTGGAATTCGGACTCAAAAAGGGAAAAAGTAAAGGGTATTTTTCAGATGGGATTTGGAAATGTTGAAATCGAAAACTACCATAGCAGCGTTGCAGTGACGAAGAATTTTGGACATTGATTGGTTCAAAGTGCCCGTAATAAGTGCGGTGGTGAGGGATATAGAAAAGGGAAATAGATCGCAGATTTCGATGGTTGGTGTTAGGATGAATATCACTCAGGAGTGCCGGGGAATCTATATTGCCCCTTAACAATTGGTGAGCAAATAATATATCAGCGTTTTTGCGTCTAAAATATAAGGGCTGCAAACCTAGTCGATCGGCATAAGGAGGCAAGTTGGATGTATCATCCCAGGGGAGGCCTACTTAAGGCAAATTGAAGGAAACGTCTTTGAGCATTTGGTGAATGGTTTTCATAAAAGGGAGACCATACTTGGCATACATATTCAAGATGAGGACGGACTAGGGTAATGTAAGGCGCTTTAGTTACATAGGGTTTGGAAAATTCTTTTGACCATCTCTCTTAATAAAACCGAGAGATCTATTAGCTTTATTAATAATTTGGTCAAAATGGGAATGGAAATTCAGGTGTTTGTCACACATAATACCAAGATCTCTAATAGAATCGACTACGTTGACGGCGTCATTAAGGAAGTAGTATACTCTATGAGATGGGATTTGTTTGCGCGGAAAGGTCATTTGTTTACATTTACCTACATTTAACTCTAGGAAATTATGCATGCACCAAACAAAAAAGATATTAAGATCATTTTGTAAAAGTAAGTAATCAGATGGAGTAGAGATAATCTTAAAAATTTTCTTATCATCCGCAAACATTAGGATATCTGAGTTTTTTAATTTAAGACAGACATCGTTAACAGATAAGACGAAGAGAAGGTGGCCAAGGTGACTTCCTTGTGGGACTCTAGAAGTTGCATGTATAGGACTGGAGACTGAGTTACGGAAAAGGACTCTATAAGTTCTATTCGCAAGATAGGAGCTTATCCAGTTTATAAATATAGATGGGAAGCCTAGAGCTCTTAGTTTGAGATAAATTATGTTATGGGATATTTTATCAAAGGCTTTGCTGTAATCAGTGTATACAACATCAACTTCCTTGCCATTCTCAAGGGCTGACAAAACTTTGGATATAAATTCAATTAAGTTAGTAGTAGTGGATCTACCTTTAAGAAAACCATGTCGAGCGGGGGAGAATAAAGGCTTGCAATGGAAATAAACGGAATCATAAACTAAGTTTTCAAAAAGTTTTGGAATGCATGAAAGTTTAGCAATAGGTATATAATTGTTAATTTCAGTTTTATTGCCTTGTTTATGAATGGGAAATATAAATGAATCTTTCCATATAAACGGTGATTTTTTAAGAGCTTGAGAACTTTAAAAAAAAAAAACGCATAAAATTTGCAAAATCTCATAGATTCTTTATTTGAAACGTTGGATTGGTCCATGACATTTACTTTTTGAAGATAATTTCATTTAAATGTTGACCGCGGCTGCGTCTTAGGTGGTCCATTCGGAAAGTCCAATTTTGGGTAACTTTTTCGAGCATTTCGGCCGGAATAGCCTGAATTTCTTCGGAAATGTTGTCTTCCAAAGCTGGAATAATTGCTGGCTTATTTGTGTAGACTTTAGACTTGACGTAGCCCCACAAAAAATAGTCTAAAGGCGTCAAATCGCATGATCTTGGTGGCCAACTTACTGGTCCATTCCTTGAGATGAATTGTTCTCCGAAGTTTTCCCTCAAAATGGCCATAGAATCGTGAGCTGTGTGGCATGTAGCGCCTTCTTGTTCAAACAAAAGTTTGTTAGCATTGAACGATAGCGATCGCCATTCACCGTAACGTTGCGTCCAACAGCATCTTTGAAAAAATACAGTCCAATGATTCCACCAGCGTACAAACCACACCAAACAGTGCATTTTTCGGGATGCATGGGCAGTTCTTGAACGGCTTCTGGTTGCTCTTTACTCCAAATGCGGCAATTTTGCTTATTTACGTAGCCATTCAACCAGAAATGAGCCTCATCGCTGAACAAAATTGTCGATAAAAAAGCGGATTTTCTGCCAACTTTTCTAGGGCCCATTCACTGAAAATTCGACGTTGTGGCAGATCGTTCGGCTTCAGTTCTTGCACGAGCTGTACTTTATACGGTTTTACACCAAGATCTTTGCGTAAAATCTTCCATGTGGTCGAATAACACAAACCCAATTGCTGCGAACGGCGACGAATCGACATTTCACGGTCTGTACGCACTGTACGCATTCGTGTGGTTGGTTAAATGTCCAATAAAGTAAACTGAGTGCGAAACTTGGTCACAATCGCATTAATTGTTTGCTCACTTGGTCGATAATGTAGACCATAAATCGGACGTAAAGCGCGAAACACATTTCGAACCGAACACTGATTTTGGTAATAAAATTCAATGATTTGCAAGCGTTGCTCGTTAGTAAGTCTATTCATGATGAAATGTCAAAGCATACTGAGCATCTTTCTCTTTGACACAATGTCTGAAATCCCGCGTGATCTGTCAAATACTAATGCATGAAAATCCTAACCTTAAAAAAAATCACCCTTTATAAGGAAACACACCTTGGGAAAGAGAGAGAGTTCAAAGAGTGCAATTAGAGGCTTTGACAGAGAATGCATACATGTTTTTAGAACAACTGATGGGACGCCATCAGGACCAGGGCTAAAGTTTTCTTTGAGGCTTACGATTTTGGCAAATACCATTTCTTCAGTTATTGTAAACGATGAAAGGGAGGTTTGAGTGCAACCATCTAAATAACTAAAGTAGTGTGGATCAGGATCATGCAGATGTTCAGTATACTATTTGCTAAAGTAATTAGCAAATAGATTTGATATGGTTGTTGGATCAGAGGAGATTATGTTGGAGAAAATCATTGAAGGTGGAAACCCATCGGATTTTCGTTTGACATTTATAAACTTGAAAAATTTCCTTGCATCAGAAAGAAGATTATTTTCCATTTCCCTTAATTCAGAGAAAGAATTATAGGCGGGAAGATAGTTGATGTGACCAGTATCAGATTTGGACTGTAGAAAGATCTTCCAAAGCTTGTTACCATCTACACCTGCTGACTTTTTGTTCTTTATTGAGTTGAAGATGAGCTGAAGCTCGACCTTCGTCACTAACAATCACTCTTTGCTGTTAACTTTATAGCATCACATATGACTTCAGCGTCTTTTTTTTGTAAATATGGTATCACAGACCAATTGTCAAATTAAAACACACATATTTTTTAACTGGAATCCAAAATAATTTTATATTTTATTTATCTTAAAGAAATCAATACACAACACTATAATAGGAAACAAAATACATTTTTATAACATAGTTATTATCTTCTTTTTTTCTTTTAGTTATTAAATTTGTATCTTAAGAATAATTAGAAAAAAAATAATAATATTTAAATTTACGTATAATTAGATGTAGATAATAAAAAGTAAGAAAAAAAAACATCAATGAAAAAATACAAACATTTATGAAAATAATTAAAAAAAACATAAAACTATGAGTTACTTTATTAATGTTTCTTTAAATTATTATATAACAAAATTTATAGCAAAAATCATAAATAACGTAATTTTAATTTATGTATGTGTTTATTTATTTATTTATTTTGTAATAAATAATAAAATTGGAATCTATAGGTTTTTCTTCGTTGGATATCTATTTTAATTTAATAAATTTTGTAATTTAATTTTATACTAATTTATGGTAACGTTGACGTTTATGTTTGAAAAATTGGATTTAAATTTTGTTGATTTTGAGCATATTTTTTTATTTTGAAACATAATCGCAGCGATTTTAGAATCCGATCCAATCATACTGCGAAAGGAGTCAAATGTCAATTTTAACATTTCTATCACATTAGAAACAACAAACTCGCTCCAAATCCATTCGCAGCTCATTCGTCGGATTCTATAATCGGCTTGAATAATAACATAATGTTTTGAAATATATTCTACAGTGTCAAAGAAAAGATTAGAGGAGATAAAAAGTCCCTAATTCGTATAAATATTTATTTTAAATTTTGGAAAAGGACATTGTTCTTTCGAAATGAATGTAATAAAGAAAAACTTATGTTTTTAAAAAGTAAAGTTAAGAAATAAATAGTTTAAAAAAAAAAACAATTTTTTGTATGATACTTATAATATTTACCTAATTAATAATAATAATTTCATTTTGTTTGTTTGTTGTTCTTATATAAATTTAAAAATAATAACACGAAGACATTTCACAGAGTTGTGATAGTAAATATTAATTTTTTGTTTTGCTTGTTTGTTTGTTTGTTTGTTTGTTTGTTCACATTTAATAACATGTAGGTATAAAATAAATGTTGTGTGTATAAATTTTAATATACATACACATTTTTTTGTTTGTATTAGAAAAAGATTTAATAATATTATATTTTTAATTATTTTACAATTTATCATCTGTGCAAAATAGTTTAATGTGACATTCACAACATTTACAACACATACAATACAAATTCATTCAAGTTTTGTGTGATTGTTTTTTATTTACGTTTTTTATTTTTGTTTGGAATACGATATTCATTTATTTTGTTTATTTGTATTTTTAGTTTAAAGTGTTCTCTTTTTTTAAGACTTTATTTAAGGACCGATTCGAAAACGATATGTTTTGTGTTTTTTTTTTGAATGCATACTTTTTTGTTTTACATTCATGAAGGAATTTTTTTACTAATAATAAAAGATTTTGGATGAAAAAATAACAAAAGTTTACAAAAAAATAAAAACACTCAGAATTTTTGTTTTTTGTTAGTTTAGTGCTAAAGTTATTGTTTTTTAACATTAAGGCGTAGGTGTGTATAGTTTTTTTTTTAATTTAATTTTTTGTTTGGTTTGTATTCCTAACAAATGAGTATTAAAGGCGACATGTAGTAATAAAGTATATATATATAATTTTTTATTTGTAGGTTCTTTTAAAGATCTATAAATATATTTCTTTTTTTTTTTAAATATTTTTGATCTATAAGCTTGTTTTTTTTTTGTTTGTATAATATTACATAAATAATATTAAATATTTCTTTTTGTATAATATTTATCCATTTAAAATAGATTCAATATATATATGTTTGTATATCTAAATACCTATCTAAGAATTTTTTTTTTATGTTTTAGTTTATTTAGTTTTTTTATTTTTCTTTTAGATTTAAAACCATATAGTGGAAAATTTGGAATTTTGAAATTTGTTTTATCCGTTTTTTTGTGTTTTTGGTGGATTTTTTTTTGTTTAAAACGAAAAAAAAAACTATTTAATAATTTTTATTATAATGTATGTATAGGCTTAGCCTTCCCAGTAACTTTTTTAAAAAGCTTTTTGTTATTTTCTATTTTCTATCACAATTCATTTTGTACAACACACATTTTTCTTTTTGAAATAATGTCTCTGGTTGTAAATTCGTTCCACTTTTAAACATAACACGAAATAAAAATAGATACATGCTTTTTTTTGTTTGTTTTGTATTTATGCAATAATTATGTAATAGGAAAAAATAAAAACAATATAAAACTTAACAATTAACAAGGAAAAATATTTACGATGTTAGGCTATGTATGCCGAATTGTTTATAAGCTTTTAACAATAATAAAAATAGTAATAATATTTATGTGATAAAAAATGGCCACTTAGGGAAAAATTTCGAGATCTGAATTTGGGTTTACAATAATTAAATTTATGTAATGTGAATAAAGCCAAATTTAAAATTTTATTTCAATATTAGAAAACAATATTTATAAATAAATATATAAAATATAATTAAGCGAGAAAATATCATAAAGATAAACAATTAAAATTAAACAAAAAAAAATAACTGGCAGTTGAATAAAATTTTATAAATCACAAATAAAACTTTAAACTTAACAACAAAAAAAAAACATTAAACAAAAAAAATATTGTTAAAAATAAACATAACTAGTAACTAATAGCTAAAAGGACTAGAATTCTCTTTTTATTTTTGTATTTAAAGCTAAACTTTAATGTTATTTTATTTTTATTTTTTAACGATTTTTGTTTAAATTTAAGAAACAAAACAACAAAAGTATCTATGTATGCAAGTTGTTTTTTTGTTCATCTTAAATGCGTATAAATAAATAAGTAAAAGTTTATGCCACCCCGACTTTAAACAAAATTCAACAAGGAAATAATAATTTTAAGATGAAAATTAAAAATGTATGTTTAGGTATAATTACGAAAAAAAACACGAAATATTTTTCTGTTTTACTTTACAAAGTGAAACTATATTAAACTGTGCTCCTTGTTTATGTTTTTTTTGTTGTTGTGTTATGTATTAAAATATTTATTAAATCAATGTTATAGTACATTGGACAAATTGTCCAATTTGCCTGACAACTTTCTGATTGACTGTTGTGTCCGAGTTGTGAATTGCTCGAGGGTTCAATGGAAAACAAAGAAAAGTTACGAAAAGGATTAAAACCAGAGTATCTAGTCACGAAGGTGCCACTGCCACTTCCTCGTCCTTTTGCCACTGGCACGATTTTCAATGGCTTAACGTTGGAGAACGATGTGTTCTTATTTTCAAATAAATATTTAATTCGATTCTTTCAACAATATGCGTATAATGTAGACAATGTTGTGTCGATTGTATAGGATTGCATACGATAAATGCATTTGACACATGAAGTGTGATGACTTCGTAATTTGGGAGTAGTAGGTATAGGACTTAAATAAAAAAAAATTATATAGAATAAGGGTAATTTCAAATATTTGAATAGTTAGAATTTTCAAAAGAATCATTTATGAATTTTTTGAAATCTCTTTAAAATCAACGAATTCAATCATCCTACTTTAAAAATGCAAAGAAACCATGATTTTAAATCTATAAATATTCTAAATTCATACCGTTTTGTAAAGATTTTGTGAAGAATTAAGTTTTGAACACATTGTAAAACTTTCACACTTTCATGTGAATGGACCTTTGAATTTCCTTTAGGGGTACATTACATGTGCTTTCATTTCTAAAGAACATCATTAAAACTGTCATGCAAGATGTTCTAATCTTGCTTATCACAACAATGAAATGTGTATTTAAGATTGATAGTTCACACTTAAGTTGAGTAGTTCAGGAAGGGTTGAGTTGAAATTTTATTAAAAATCAAACATTTTTGAAAACAAAAATTTAGAGTGATGAATTTTATTTCGATTTTACTGAAACTTTTTTGGTTTTATTTTAGTTTTAAAATATTAAAATGTTATTTATCTACTGCATTTTAAGCAAAAATACTCTCCAATTTCTGAAGTTGTTGTGATCTTTAATCACAACTCAACTATAAACGGAGTTCTCAACGTTAGTGATGATGAACTCCACATGAATTACAGAGTGTCAAAATCAAACTTAGCCCAAAATGTCAAACCCAAACGGGATAAATTGGGTCATCAAAGCGGTTCGAAGGTTTAAGCGCACCACAAGTCCAGTTAAAATTGTATAGCGTTAGATAAATTAAAATAGGAAAAATCTTTGGTTATAAATGGACGGATTCAGTGAAGGTAGTTAAACTGCAGTTACATATTCTTTTGTTTTTAAAACCTACAGTTTGCAGCATACATTTATTCAAGGTTATGAAGTTTCAAAGTGTCATAAAGTTACCATCAAATAAACAATTTAACTATAATAATAGTATATAGAAACATTTAAGAACCATTGAAGTATAAGTTTTTAATTTTAGTTTGTGATTTCGTTCAACAAATGTGAGTTTTTGAGAATACTAAGACACTTTTTGTAACTCTTGACATTCTCAAGTGGAAAGGGAAATATCAATGGACAAACCTCTTTGAAAAAGAAGCGTTTTTATGGTTTCCATGTTTAGTTTAAGAAAGGCCTGTGTTGGAAAGGCCTAAGGTTTTTTTTAAGGATAAATGACAATTAGAATCGGTTTGACACATGTGATTTCAACTTTAATTACAACCGCATCCTAGATGTAATTGTCACTTTCCAACCAGCAAAGTTATTGAAATCTTGTATTTTATTTTAAATATTCATATAGAATGAATAACGAGGGACTTTTTAAATAAAAGTTCTAAATATTAGCGTTTTAATTTGACAGTTTTATTTGAAAATTGTTAAATTGAATTTAAATAATATGAATGAAACTAAAAAGACAAAAGGCTCATTGAAAAAAAAAATATTATTCGAAAATTAAATCGATTGGGATTGTAATTTTCTTGCAACGTATTTGTTCCGAAGTCATGTCAAGTTTACATATCAAAATAAAACTGAAAAACTGAGACTAAAATTCACAGAAAATCACAGCAATTCAGAGTAAAGGAACAGACCTAAAACAACGCCCTGATTTATGTTATGTATGATGATGAAAACTGATATAAAATGTCACGTTGATTCTCAACTATGTACATAACATTATTAAAAGATTATATTTCACTTATTTTTGATCCCATCATTTAAAAGAACTCAATCAATTGAATTCAATTATTTAGTTAAAGTCTTTGTGTTCTGTACAATATTCCTCTAAGGAATAGTTTTACTTCTAACTGTCATTTTTCATTTATAATTTATGTCATTAAAATCGCAGTTTAAGCCACGTTCACAATAATTTCTTCAAGATCCATGAATGCATTGGTTTAGGTGACAGAAAAAACTGCACGTTCTTCAGGACTTGTACATAATATCAAGTTTTTATTAAATTTTGTATGAATGCAGAAATCTGTCGATTATATCTGATAATTTTGAAATATGAAACTTTAGAACTACAACGACAATACATCATTTAGTAGGTAGCACAATTAAGTTTTGAAAGATAACATTTCACAAGAATATTTAATACATACACACATATCCTCCAAAAGAGACACTAAAATTTAATTCCTTACTTTTTCTTGAATTTGGTCTTTGAGATATTTTCAATTTTCTTATAAAAACTTTTTTCATTAAATACGTTTCTTTTTTATCTCACTTCAACTCACGTCGTCTGACACATAAAAAAGACACAAACATACACAGATAACAACACAAGATTAAAGCAAAATATATAAAAAAATATACAAATAATAATAATAATTGACAGATTTATAAACCGAAATAATTAAAAACAAAAAAATATAAATTTATTAATTCTAATTTATATTATTTTTATTAGATACTTAAATACGATTTTGTTTTATGTCATTTAAGTATATATTATGTATATCGTTTTGCAGGTCTCTGGTATTTTCTTTTTTTACTTATAAACTAATTGTATACATATTTGTTTTCTTAAATGTCATATTTTTTGTTCTGTTAAATTTACTTTTTCGAAATTCGAATCGAAATTCGAACTCAATAATTGTGAATTTGCCTTGTCAAAATAAAGTATACGTAGAAACACAAATACAAGATAAAAAACAAATATAGGTACACTTACACTTAGTAAAAAAAAAAACAATATTTATACACATTACATATACATAAGTAGATTTAATAAAATGGTACAAATTTGCATATTTTAAATCTATATTTACATAAATATAGTGTAATAAAATATATATAATATATATTATGACATTTAAAATATTTAAGTTTTGTTTTTTTTTGTTCTTTTAATTATAATTTTACTTTTAAATCTAAAATGGTAAACTTGCCACAAACATATTTTCTATGAGTGTTGGGGCAGGTACTAGGTCCTCTAGCTTCAGGTAGAATATTCTTTGTAGCCCTTGTACGCTGAGGGATCGTAATTCGGGCAATTTGCCCAAGAGTCGGCTAAAGTAGTGCGGTTTCTTTTGGGCTTCGGCATTATAGGTAACATGATCGCGCAAACTGCCAATAATTTTCATTTGAAGTTGTTCGACTTTTTTCGGTTCACGCAGGCCATGGCGTTCTAAAACCAAAAAAAAAAAACAAAGACAAAATAAAATAAGACAAACTGTCAAATGTCATAATTTTTAAGTAAAATCTTACCAGTTATAAGTGTCAGAGCACATAAGCAGGCAAATGCTGAAATATCAATTTCCAGATTATGTAGACTTTTGCTGAATTCGAGAATGCCATTTAGCCAATCGCCGAACGAACGCTGACACTGAGTTCGATTAAGCACGACACCATTGCAGAATGTCATTTTAGTGTCATCGAATCGTGCTCGATAGGACAGCCGTAGGACGAAGAGTTCGAGTGAAGCCGATTGGAAGAGTAATTCCTGATCTTCAGGACAAAATTCCGAATAGCCTGGAATTTTTTCAGCAAACTGCTTGATCACATCCACGGATGTTGTAAGCAGGGAGTAGAATTGTTGTACTTTTTCAGCTTCTCCAATAACAGGTTCATTGAGTACTGGCTCTTTGTATTGTGAGTAATCTAAACATGATGGATCTGGGGTTGTGTCCACATGCCCTCGCACCAGGGCGGTTATTAATGAAACAGGTGGACTCGGTGGTGATTCTTGTGGGGATTTTGGCTTGGATGGCAATCGACCACGTCTTCCTTTGAGAGAGTCTGTTCGGACAACTTCCTTAACCATGCCCACAACTAAACACTTTTGGAATCTACAAAACTGACATCGATTGCGTCGTCGCTTATCAACCGGACAGGCTTTATCTGCGAGGCATACGTATTTCGAGCCCTTTTGTACGGTTCGCTTGAAGAATCCCTTGCAGCCCTCACATGTGCGAACACCGTAATGTTGGCAAGCTGCCGTATCTCCACATACAGCACACAATTGTGACGGTGATGGGTGCATAATGCGACTGCTGGTTACTTCATTGCTTGAGTTACTGTTATTTTGGCAGCTGGGCGAACTGGATGTTGAGCTGGGAGCACTGGTCATTGCCTTGAGAATACCCATTTTTGGAAGTTTCGGACTATGACTGCTGGCCGGAGAGTCAGAGCGCTGCATGGGGAGGGATGCTCGACGAAGTGGAGCCGCTGAAGCATGAAGTTCAGAGATGGTGGGAAACGTTGGAAGTGAATAGCGGTCATGAGTTGAGCTATAAGCCTGCAAAAAAAGAACACAAAAAAGACACAAATTATAGAAGATGAATTTAAGCTGTGTTTAGTTTGTTTGTTGGGCGCCATTTATGTTCTTGCTCTTCTACGTTTATTAACACTTTAAGAGTTTGGAATTCTCAACTCGTTCAAAAAGTATGAAATAAATTAAAGAAAAACTTTTCATCACTCACCTGTGGTGTTGGCTGCTGATATTGTTGGTAGAATCCTTCTGAGTATCCTTGTTGTTGCTGAGCTATTTGCTGTTGCTGTTGCTGCTGCTGTTGTGCGCTATACTCGTACGAATTCAAATGTTGCTGAATATTCGCTGAATTGGCAAAAGATCCATGGTAATACGTTGAGATCGTTGTTGGTACTCCTGCTGGATTGTGCGTTTGATTTTGTTGCTGCTGCTGAAGTTGTTGCTGCTGCTGTTGTTGTTGCTGTTGTTGTTGATGATGATGATTTTGATGATGGTGATTATGGTGAATATGATGATTGTTAGATGGCGGATGTGATGCAGCGGTGGTTATGTTGAAACAGTCCTCATCCATTTTCAAACTCAAATTAGGCATTGGATTGTACTTAAGCGAATAGGTCTCCTGAAAGCTCGGCAAAGAGCTCCCGCATGTGAGTTGCGCTAATGGCGGTGGTGTTGACAGCAGCGCCAATGGCTCCAAACTCTCACTTGCCTGCACTGAAACTGCACGTTCCTCAAGGCTGTGTAATGCTATTGCCGGATCACTGCTCGACCGAAGGCTTAGAAGGCCGATTTCCTGTGGCGTTGTCCGATCAAAACACAACGAATCCGGTGACAAAGCTTGTTGTTCTGGAATCGACGAAAGTCGCTTCTCTCGAGTCGGACACGTTAGCTTGGCGATATTCTCTATCGAACCCGTAATATCTTCTGCACCGCTGCCGAGGAGTGTCTCACTTGTTGGCGAAAATGGTTGTTTATGTAATCCTTGCTGCAAGTCTCGCGGACTCCCTACAAAGCCTCCCAAGGGCTCAGCCTGAGCTTGTGATGTGTCCACACAGGACGATAGCAACGAATTATTGGAATCAGCCGGGAAAAATAGATCGGAAATTTGACCGAATGTCGAATCGATCAATTGGGCCTCCGACGGCTGATTATTATTATTATTACTACTACTACTATGGTGATGGTGATGATCGCTCGGCGACAAATGCGATTGTTGCGAAGAGAAGTTATCGAAGGGAGAGAGAGAACTAAAGGAGCTCTGTAACGATAAAAGACAAGTTTCCGAATGAAGAATAACAATTATTGTACAAAATTGAAAAGTCTAACTGATAAAATATTAAAAAAGCAATTTACAAAAGAAAGAAGGGAGGTTATAGTAGGAAGTCGAAGTCGTAGTATGTATTTCAGCAATCGCACAAGACTCTAGCTGCATGAATCAAAACATGCGCCGGAAACGAACCAATCCTGACGGCACAATAACCACCAAATATCCTTTTTTTATACTTCATTCTAGCACAACAAGGAAGATAAACCGGTGGGGTGTGTGGTGTACTTGTACACGTACGTAAACTAGAAGGCTCGCTTACCTACAAGTTCTTCATACCAGGTAGGTAGCTAGGTAAACCTCATCACTACCCCACAGAGGGCTACAATGACGAACTCTTCCCCGCAAAATTGGACACGGATTAACCTGCCAATCCTGCCATACGTTCGACTATGTTTCAATGTTTATGTGCGAGTTGGGGTTCTAGGAATTAGAGACGTTAGTCATGGTACTTCATAGGGTTTCTATTTCTATGATGCGGTGATATAATGACGTAGGGATAATTCGTCGCTTATTGGAAATCGAGGAGGCAGATGCTCTTCCTCTAGCTCGAGTTGATTTGGCGCGTCGAATCAATAACATTTGTTTGTTTTTATGTTAATGCAAGTAATGTGCGGTTAAGAATAAAATAATAATAACTAATAATTTATTATTATTAACAAGTCGATAATTACCCTAAAACATGCCTTCGTATAGATAAGAGAGGGGTAAAGATTTTGAACAGGACTTTTTTGTATGATAAGGGAAAAAAAATCGAATGGGTGCTGTTTAAGGATAATTTTGGATGATAAGGTTTGACAATAGATATGTTTTGTTTTTATCTTTTGCTTACGTAGAACCGTTTTTGTATGACGTAAATTTGCAGAATTCATTGAGTGAGTGGGGACCATATGGCAGATATGCCATGTGCGATGGAAAAATTTGTCAGGTGGAAGTTTTAGTATCCGTATTATGATTTGACAGTAGTTATTGTTATGAAAGAGGCGGAAGGACTAACTTAACATCATATGCATGCGTGCATATGATGTATTCACGTTGGCTTATGAGGAAATATTAGAAACAGAATGTTGTAGGATTTTAACTTGGTTTAGATTATATAATATTTTCAATGGACCATTTGTATATTCAGTCATAGACAATACAATTTTTAGATTGAAGAAGAATAACGTGCATCTCTATTTTTGAGTTTATGTACAGTATACTTAAATGTGTCATAGTATAAACGGAGCTTTAGAAGGATTGACATTTCTTAATAAATGGTTTATGACATTAGTACAGGAAAGACTTTAGCTAAATCCATCTACTCTAATGATTTAAAAGTGTAAGTAAATCAAAAATGGACATCATTTGACATTTGAAGCATGATTTTGTATCTGTCATTTTATTATTTCACACCAAACCTGACAAGTGGTAGAAAGAGAAGATGAGAAATAGAATTTGTTCAGTGCAAACATAGCATAAATACATACATTTTGGGACTGTTCGATTACATTCCGAAGTTTGTTAATTTTGAATAGAAATACAAATGTAAGTCAAATTAGAATTCGTAAAATTTGACAATAATTTTTAATAAAACAAAAAAAAACGAAAACATTTCGTAGTTTCTTACTTACATTTGGTTGCAAAAGTAACATGCTTGATGAGGCTAAAACTCTTGAATTGATCTTATCGCTGACAGGCGATTCGATTTTAATTTTATTTGGTTGAACTTTTTCAGAATTTTCCGGCAAAGGAAAGCGTGATAATAAGTTAGTATTAAGTAATCTGGAAGCACCTGTAAAGAAAGAAACAAACAAATAAAATTTAGCAAATTGTTTTTAGTTAATTTATAAAAAAAAATCATATCCCTTCACTGATATAATTTGTTTTTCATGCATTTAGAAAGATATACATAATAATTGGTTTATAAAAAAAAAGAAGCAAATAAAATAACATGCAAAACGTGTTAACACACAAATTAAAAACAAAACAAATAATATTAATCAGAAAAAGTCCTTTGGGACTCGTGATGTTCATTGACATTTAACAAAAAATAATAATACGATGACATTTATAGAATATTTTTCGCTATGACATTAACATTTTGACGTTACGGTACACATGTTTTATTAGGAATTCTAATATGAGTTTTGTTATCTTAATACTTTCTATCTTACCCTAGTCAAGCAAAAGTGTTCACAAAATTAGTTTTTTTAAAGGCCATTATTAACAGGTTGGTATGCGGTTGAAAGAATACGTACATTTTAAAAGATGGGGATGTTTGATTTTGACATTTTGCGAAGCAACAGCAGACCCATAACGTTTTAAGGGGTTCATGAAACAAAATCTGTTAAAGTTGAGTTGTGACGACAATGAACTGTTGGTAAGGATCATTTTATTTCGTATAATAGCACTGTTTTACAAACCATACTATAATTTTTGTCTTCAGAGAAAAAGCCAGTGAAAATATTCACAATGAATTGTTACGCATTGTTAAGGTGTTCCATTTCTTAACGGGTAGCAGTGGTTTACACATTAAGAGAAAGGGGCAGTTTATATATTTCTAGGATCTCAGAGATTTATATATTCTCAGAAATTTCTCACTTTTTCTGTCGGAAGTCGCAGAACAGCATTGTTTAAACTAATTTAGTTGAAATTATACACAATCCATTGTTACGCATTGTTAAGGTGTTCCATTTCTTAACGGGTAGCAGTGGTTTACACATTGACAGAAAGGGGCAGTTTATATTTCTAGATTTCTGTATTCTCAGAAATTTCTTACTCTTTATGTCGGAAATCTCAGAACAGCATTGTTTTCAATCGATTTTCAAGAATTTTTTATCGTAAAATTCAATTAGGAAGAAAAGAAATGCAAATCTAATTGGATTGCTATTTTGTTCTCCTTCTCTATCAATCAGACAAAGAAAATTCTTAGAAATCTCAGATATAAAAAGTGGTTAGGCGTAAAACAATAAAAATGCGTTACGCTGTCAACTGTCAAATTGTTATTGTTAAGGATTCGTTTACACTTTACTACATACAGAATGGCGTCAAATTAAAAAACTATAAGCTGATTCGAAGCATCATATTTTGATGATTCTTATTGTTAAGGATTCGTTAACACTTTACTACATACAAATTGGAGTCAAATTAAAAAATTATAAACTAATTTAAAGCATCATATTCTTATGATTTGGCTCTATTTTAGTTTGAAAAACTTAGACAATTTCAAAAACATGTTTTAAATTAATTAGGAATCTTTTTTGTAACATCATAATTTGACTTAAGCACTTTTAAAAGGAATTTTCTTTATTTATTCGATTCAAAGTAGTTGACATTTTATATTATTGTGTATAAAATCTTTACATAAATGCCAACACCTTTTAAGTATTTTATCAAAGAAAACCCTTCCATAGAAGGAAAAAATAAAATATTTAATTTATTAATAAAACCAATTTGTTTTAAGAATTACTAATTAATTAAAAACAAACGATTTAATTGAATTTATCTCTCTGCCGATCATAGCGCCATTTAATGAATCAGTCTATATCTACCTTAAATACATTTACGTATATTTAACTTATGTATGTTTATTAAGGTAAGGACAAATATACATATTTTCAATTTTTCTTAGTTTATATGTCAAACCCCATTAGAGACAGTTAACATAAAAAAAACATTTAATATAAATAATGCAAATTAAATACAAAAGATATTGCAATTGCAACTACTTCAACTTCACTGACTGATCAAATGCTTATGCTTGCGTTTGCTTAGCGTCGATCCACGCTAAGATCAATAGATATCAAGTAATTAAACTGTCTCTTGCACAATTAAGATAGATGTCCCGCCAAAGCAAAGTACCATCATCCAAGCTTAGCTAAGCTATGTTGTCTATCTTATACATAGTAGTGTTTTAAGATGCGGAGCGGACCAACCAAAAGCAACAACAACAACTAAAAAAAAACATCAGAATACGATTCGCGTGATTTTTCACATAAGTGTAATAAATTAAACGATTTACGATGCGCATATCGAAAACGGATATAACTATACTTTTATTATATTAGATGAAGACGACATTATACAAAAACGAAAATCAAAAACAAGTTCTGTTTCTTTTGACCATCTTAATGGGTCCCTGAGAGCTTATGTGTGTGCTTAGTTTATATGTTGCAAACAAGAAATAACCAATTTCAATAAATCTGCAATCGAAAAACGCAAGAACTGGCATGGCACTAACTTGCAAGCCCCCTTCGCCCCCCCTTGGAAACGTAGAAGACGATAATGTTTTTTTTTCTTGCTGTTTAAATTTCAGTTTCGATATCATCCTCATCTGTACACAGAGAAGAATATGACAGAAGAATATTTTTGTGTTCATATGTTTTTTTTTCAAATGTTTGCCTTTTCTGTCATTTTTTAGTTTTCTTTTGAAGTATAATTATTTTGACATTAGCAGCTCATATGACAAGATTTGAAAAATGTTGATGTTTTAAAGATATTTTCACAAAAGTTTGACAGCTACTGTTAAGGTGACACAGCATGACAGTCAAAACGTGCAACGGTTTGCTTAATTTAACATTAAACCAACAAAAATATGCCCTATCTTAACCATCGCATCGTCAGGTTTCTTAAACATTGACAAAGAATTTGACAGAAACGTAGAATAATTAGTTGTCATCAATTGAAGTTTAAACAAAGTTTAGAAAAAAACTACATATTTGTTGTCTGAACGATTCATGTTATTTAAAATACAAAACATTTAAGTTTGACAGCTGCTGTCAATACAATGCACTTTTATACATTCTTAAACCACAAGTAATATGGATACCCAAAGTAGTTCTTAAAACTAAATTACAACAAAAAAGCTGTTAAATTCTCACAGTGTAGGGATGCTAGAGTTTCGAGGAAATAAACAAAAAACAATAATTGCTAAAATAGCATACATTTTATCGAATTTAACTTCTTTTTTTATTCATTTTTGAAAACCATAAAGTGTGAATAAATAAAGTTTATGATTATGTTTGTTCTAGAAGTGGACAGTTTTTTTTATGAATATCTAATTGGTGCATAGCAAATTAACTGTCATTTCCCAAGGCGATCAAGAACATTCACTAAAAGACCGATTCTTTAATATTTTATAATTAAATTAGATAAAATAAATTAAAGAATAAAAAACAAATAACCATTAAAATAAGAAAGGTGTTAACATAAACAATTTATACTTTTTTTTTTAATGAAGATGTGTTCTCTAGAGAACCGTTATTCATAAATTATAACAACCAAAAAATAAATGAAACATATCCCACGAATATATTTTGACAGCTATATTGGTTAGATGGCAGCGTTCAGCATTTGGGATAGAAAAGTGCAGCAGCCAGGCTTGTAAATATACGCGATGTATAAATCGTTAAATTCGTCACGTAAACGGTGCGGTTTGGTGGCGGCTATAAAAATGGCGGTGGCTCGCGGAATGCAGCGCTACCGCCGCCGCAGTCGCCGCCACTGCAATTGGGAACTTTAGTGTCTGACTTTTGGCCCCGTTCCGTTGTTGGTGTGTTTATGTTAAGATAAACAAGCTATAAGACAAACGTTCATTTATTGAAGCGACTTACAAAGATATAAAATAAAAACAGATAGCTATATGGATGTTAAGTTAGTTTGCTTGTTAGCATCATCACATCAAAGGAGGGAATAAGCCACAAGAAGTATCTAGGTAGCTTATAATAATTGCAGGAGAGTCCTCTTTGGGTTTTTGAAGTTATGTTGGCCCGTTGTTGGTGCTGTTGTAAAATCCAACTACACAGTTTTAAGGAAACCATCATTGGAAGCTTTAACCTGTAGTAAAGCATATAATACTACACTCGTCGTACGTATGCTTCTGGGGATACGGCTAATGATGCAAATACCACAAATGAAGAAGATGATATTTAGTGCGCTCTTCTATTGATGGGGATTTTCTTAATTGGCAGTAGGCTAAATTGAAAGCATTTATGCGTTGTTGTTGCTACTGTAGCTTATGGCTTTGAATGGTATCATCATATCTGTGGGAACTATGTTAAAACAACAAAGGAAAAGAGTTATTATACCTGGCTTAAATTGGTTTTTAAAAGTTACGAACTTAGAGCTTCGGAGGGGTTAATTAAGAGGAAATGGGCTGAAAGCACTTAAAAATTCTAGAGAACATACATTTTTTGTGACCAGAACCAACAAAATGCTCAGGAGTCATAATTTTAACTTTCGCTTAGAACAAATTTTGATTTCGAGCAAAAATCAGTCAAGTAAAAGTGAAATTTGTTAGTAAAGAATTGAACAAGCTACAGAAAAGACTTACACTTAAAATGGCTTCTGATGTTAGATTCTCTTAGTTAAGTTTCGTTAAGTTATCTGTCACTTGTGTCTTATTACTTTTTTTGTATTTGATACATTTTTTTTTGAATCGAAAGAGCAAAGTATAATGGAAATTGTTGCAGTAGTTTTTGAGAAATTGTTTTAAGAACCAATCAAATTTACTAAGCGTTGAATAAGTTAGCAAGTGTTCTGTTCTTAGCAGTACTAATTTCTGTTTTCGTTCACCTTCATTTAGAGTGAATTTCGCTTTCGAATGATGATCATTTGAAGTAGAACTGACATTTGTTAGTGGCAAAATAAAGAAGAACAACAGAAGACTTGATAGTCTTCTGACGTTAGGTTATCATTACGTAAGTTTCGTTAACTTTTCTGTCACTTGTGGCGTATGAGTTTTCTTGTATTATATATTGATAACTTTTTTTCAATTGAAAACGTTTTGAAACTGTTTTGAGTTAAACAAACAAAAAATACAAAAAAATGGAAATGGAATGGAAATGAGTGTTGTGGTTTGACATTTGACTGACAATTAGACCTGACACAAAAGATAAACACACTTATACACCCGGTTTTCGCGATATTATCGGTTTTCGTCGAAAACCTACATCGAAAACTCAAGTTTTCCCATACATTTTTGGTAAATCAAAAGTTTTCGTAAACCAAAAGTTTTATATTAAGCCTTTCGAAAACTGGTAGCAATTTAAAGTTAAACTAAACAAACAAACCTTTCGAAACATTCAGCTATCAAGTTAATGTTAACAAAACAGCTGATGGCTGCTGTCAAACCAAATATTTCATTTTGAAATAAATTTTGGTCGTGTTAAGTAATATTATTTATACAATTTCCTTCCAAAAAAAGATTTATTTCTTTTTGTTTTTTATAAAGAAAAAAAAAATGAATCTTTGGGGAGCTGCGGTGCAATAGAAAAAATTGTGGGAAAATTTGCCAACGTCGATAACAAAAGCCTTGGTAACTAAATGCGGCACGGGCGGTTCTTTTATGATCCTCCAGAGTTTCAAACTATCTTTGTTAAGCGAGGAACCGGATTTCACTACGGCTTCTGGCGTGACTGGTCCAAGGACGAGGAAGACTTGTTCATAGTTCGTAATGACGTTTCCAGGGGATGCGTCTTCGAACTCGTGGCCACAAATATGTTCGACGCTTATTACCTGAAGAAAAACTTTCCGGTAAATTCGTTCAATCAAAGGATTTGAAAAATATGAGAGAGGTGATAAGTACATTTGTGGAGGAGAATAAGGCGAGTCCTCAAAGGAAAAAGACAAAGAGCTTCAGTGATCGCTTTGGATGAGTGTGATTTTGGTACGAATCTGGAACTAGGAATTGACCTTTTCTTCCAGCCATAAGGACCCACACGAAATCGTTCAGTATCTTCTCAACCCTGCCTATAAGTTGTTCGGACGGCCACAATATATGGCGATTCTGAAGGCACATTTGACCAATACTAAATTTGCCAGCCGGTGTCAAAAAAATTTAAAATGTCAAATGAAAACGTGTAAATCTTCCGTGTGAACGATTTTCAGGTTTTCAAAAACTTTTTGGGTTTGGTGTGAAAGCCTATTAGAGACAAACAAAATCAAAATACCGACGCAAAGAGTTTTGTTCGATTCATTTTTTTCACACAATCAAACAAACAGTCTCCTGTTTGAGATTAAATCCGATAAGATAATCATCCTTAAACTAATTAACTAAGTGAGCATTTGTTCATTTCTTAAAAAAACAATTGAAACCATTTGAGAAGATTTATAGATAAACAACACTTTCGTCGTTATATCAACTCAAAAGACCGTCATTCAATCAGATAACTCCTCAAAAAAATGAGGTACATATTCCATGGCAATGTTGTTTTATGGAATTTATTCCTTTGTGTTTGTCCTTTTTAAATGTCACCTTTATGCTGTCATCAAACTTTAATTATACTCCTACACCATCTCCATCACCATCGCCATCACCCTCAATCTATACTCCCGGAAGCATAAACTATAAGAGCATTCCTATTGTATCTATATATGGACAAACCCCACCACAGACCGACGACCGACCGCATGGAATCCTCTCAATCAAAAGGGAAAGTCCAATTGATATTCAATTCAAATTATCGAGCTTAAAAAATAAAAATAAAAAAGATTTTCCCGATGATATCATTGCAAATAATTACTAGCCTCATGATCATTACGTCAGGATAACTCAAACCCAACTTACGAACGAACGAACGTTTACATCGTTCTTCTATAAGGTTTATTTAAATGGAGTATAAATCAAATACCTATGTGCATAATGTATTACCTGCAAAGTAATTTCTATAAGAAGATCACCCCCTCCTGCACTTCAAGCTCAGGCTCAAGCTCACACCATTAAGCAGATGAGAGGCGTGCGCATCACCTTATAAAAACGCGGACTACATTTAATACAGAAATAAATTAAACACTATTTTAAATATTATTTAACCACTGCCACATAGCCACTGATTAAATGATAAAAAGTCGGGAGTTAAAGTAGATGTAGGTTGATGGTGTTATTTTGTTCAGGGGTGTACTTCTCTTTAGATTGTTTTAAGGGCCTGATGAATAGAATTGGGGCCCACGGGAGTAGTTTTCTTTAACTAAGAAAAAATACTCCCCTTCGCTGGTAGTGTTAAATTTTGTACACACTTCAAAAAAAATCCAAAAAATTACTGACCTAAATTAAAACCTTAACTTTAAGCCTTACACCAAATCCAACCATGACTTAAGTTAAACGGCACCAAAAGCGTCAACATAAAGACAAAGTGTACATTATTTGTGGGAGCGTTTTGTGGTGCTATAGCAGACGCCAAAAACCGAAGACGGCCAAACATGAAGCCCCCAAACTGAACTAAACGAAACAACAACGACAACGACGACGAGACCGATCTCGATTTGCGATTAAAACCGAAGGTGAAGCCGGGTTCATGGGATAAACATGCAGTTTAAATGCGAGCTTCATGCCACATTAGGTGCTACACCAGAGCACCAAAACTGTACCACCACCGACACGTCGCGCCACCAAGCGTCACCGACCAACATCATTTTTGTTGAGCTAAACAAGACTTAGAGTACACACGACAAGAGGACTTCTCGAGTAAGGTTTTTGTTTTTGTTGATGATGGAAGTTTATTAATGAACTCAAAGAGTTTGTTTGTACTAAATACTTCGAGATTCGAGTTCAACGAGTTTCCTATGAAAAAACAATCGATTGGCGGAGGATCGCATAGAGCATCATTTAAAGGTGCGCACACACAAGGCACAAGCAATAATCCAAGCAATCCAGACAAGCTTAGCATAAACAAGAAAAAACCTGATGCTAATTAAATTGATTGTGCGGGATAAAAATATTCTTCATTTTTGTAACATCCAATTTTTCCTCGAAGGCAAATTGTGTACTTCAAGCGATATGAATTGAAAATCGGTTTGTCTTTGTGCGAATTGGTACACGCAAAGCGCGATGTTATTAGATTGTTATGTTTATGTTTTTTGATTAGTTTTTTTTTCTTTTGAAAAAACAATAAAATGTAACAACATCGAATCGTGCTTTATTGTTTATGCTGTATGTAAAATATGTTCACAAAATAAAACATGTCGGCAGGAAATGTATAGACACCATTTTTAATTGTCATTTAGAGTTTGTTAAGTTTTGACGAAGAAAAAGCAAATGGCACATTTTAAATATCACTTCCGAATGAATTAAAGGTGTGTGATGATAACATTCATTATTTATGATTTGAATTCATTTTTACGCAATAGCTTTTTATATAAAGTGAAAAATGTATAGATCCCGATTTAAGGTTATTCTTCCATAAAGCCAAACTGAATTTAACTGACTTTGGATAAGCTCAAACAATGGATTCCTTCATGCTCTTAAATTGAAGTTCTGAAATGTTTCGTTAGGTTTCATTAAATGTTGAGAAATTAATTGGGTTCGTTTAAACATAGTTAACAAATCACACCATATGAGAATTTCAATGAATAAAACTTATGGATTCAAAAATTACACGTAAATGTCAATTTGAAACCGATTTTAACTCAACAGACATTTATATGCATGAAATAATGTAGTGGTAGTAAAAAATTATGATAAGTTTTTAGAAATAAATTGAGTATATTTAAAAATAGTTCACAAATCACAACACATCAGAATTTCAATAAATAAAACTTATGAATTCAAAAATGACACGTAAATGTCAATTGGAAACCGATTTTAACTCAACAGAGGTTTATATGCATGGTATTACGTAGGGGTAGTAAATTATATCATTAAGTTTGGAGAAATCAATTGTGTTCATTCAAACATTGTTCACAAATCACAGATTAGAATTTAAATGAGTAAAACTTATGGATTCAAAAATAACATGTAAATGTCAAATTTGATACCAATTTCAACCCAACAGAGATGTTCAAATATGCAGTTATTTTCGCTTTATAATTTGATAATTTTTTCGAACGCCAACAATTTGAAGTTGTAGTTCCGTTTGGACAATTTTAATATTTGGTTCAATCAACAAACTGAAGTAATATGTACGTTTGTTTTTTTTGCAATACATTTCAATGAAATTGAGATTCAGATTCTGTCAATTTTGACTGTGAATGTCAATTGTGAAACCGATTTCAACTCAACATAGATTTATTATGTACACTTCTTTTCGATTTCTAATTTGATTATATTTTAGAAAGCCAAAAATTTGATATTGTAGTTCAGATTGGAAAATGTTGATATTTTCTGCAATAAAAAAAAACAGGTTTAATACCTCTGTTATTTTCTCTTTATTTCTAAAAATGTAAGTCTCAAGTTCTGGCAATTTATTTCTTTGCATTATTTTGACATATAAGTTAGGGACCAAAAACAATATCGAATAAGTTAAAGTTGTTTTTATACCCAAAGCAGGTAAATGCTCGCAAGTCAATCTTAAAGATCTACCACCTATAAGTCTATCATCATTCCTTCTAAAGACCTTGGAAAGATTGATTGATATCCACTTAAGGGCAAGTATTGATATTGTAATGGTAAATCGGTAGAAACAGCGTTACACACCTTAGTACGCACAGTCGAATATTCCCTTCATCATAAAGAGTTCACTATGGTTGGTTTCCTTGACATCGAAGATGCTTTTAACAACGTATCACATCTGCACTAACATTTCTAAATGTAGAGAGTTCGCTTCGGGAGTTGATTCATTTAACGCTGACTAGCAAAATAATCAACTCAAAACTGAGCAACTCTTCTGGCAGACGATTCGTTAGTAGAGGGACACCGCAAGGTGGTATTCTTTCCCCTATCCTCTGGAACCTAGTGGTGAATGAAATCCTAACTAATCTGAAGGCAGAGGGCTTCAGAGTGATAGCCTATGCGGACGACGTTGCTATAGCAGTGCCAGGAAAGCAACTTAACACCCTAAAGATAGGCTTACAAAATGTCTTTCTACAGAATAATACTTTGGTCTGATCGGTGTGGACTTGGTGTTAACCCACACAAAACTGATTTAGTCTTATTTTTGAGGAGATACAAAATTGCATTTGTAAAGCCTCCCTATATTCAAGGAATCCAATTAAAATTTTCAGACGAGGCTAAATACCTGGGCCTTGTCTTACAATAAAAAATAAATTGGAAACGCAACGTACAGGAAAGATTCAAAAAAGCAACTGTATCTCTCTTTTCTTGCAATAAAGCTATTGGTAGTAAATGGGCTTACAGTCCAGAATCACGAATTGGCTATAAACATCGGTAATCAGACCGATTTTAATGTACGGTGCGGCAGTATCGTGGACTACTTTAGAGAAAGGAATAAACCGGGATAAATTAAATAAAGTCGGATCACTTCGCACGACCCCATCTGTGGCTTTGGACCTTACTCTACCTACACTCCGTAATTCTTAGGTATTTAGAATCAATTCCAAAGCATACAAATTTCAATCCGACAGAAATCTTGGAGGATGAGTCAATCAATTTTACACAGATGGGTCAAAAATCAAAGCAGGGGTTGGTGCAGGAGTGTACTCTGAACGACTGTCTCCCATTCTGAACTTTTGGCGATAAAAGAAATCTTGTTCTGCCTCAAAGAAAACGTGATATCAACATCTAATATCCGTATTTTCTCAGATAGTCAGGCTGCTATCAAATCACTGGACTCTGTCTCTACAAACTCTATAACAGTCCATAACTGTCGATCATCTCTAATGGAGATGGCACACCTTTGCTGGGTGCCGGGCCATAGAGACATTCCAGGTAACTGTAAGGCAGATGAACTCGCCAGGAATGGTACAGTACAGTCCATCCTCCCACTTTGGCAAGTACTGACACACCAATCACTACTTGTAAGCTTTTGCTAATGCAAGACACTGTGAGGAGGGCAGGCACCACTTGGAACAACATCACCACGTGTCAGGTCACAAAAAACATCTGGTTAACACTGGATTTAAAACGTTCAAGGTGCTTGCTATCTCCAAGTAGATCGGATATAAGCTCGATAATGGGTGTCATAACCGGACACTTTCTGATAGGAAAGCACGCCACGAGACTTGGAGTATTCTGAAATTACTTTTTCAGATGCTGTATGGACGAGGAAGAGTAAATGCCCTGATCTGGCTCGAAAACGCAAGAATCAGCTAGGAGAATTCTTCTTTCTTAACGATCTAAATCATATCAGCATAATCAGCCTCTCCAATTTCGTAAGGGGCTCAAGCTGGTTCCATTCAACTTAGGAGGAAGCCTCAAGATTCATGTGGTATAACGATGGGCCATTAAACTGACCTAAGTGTGTCCGTTTCTATTTTGGACGGCCACTTCAACCTAACCTAACCTAGGGACCACAAAACAAAATCGCTATGAATAGCTTTTGTTTTTTTTCTGACAATTTTTCATACGGTTTCGAACGGCACGTCTAAAGAAAGATATTTGACAGATAGAATGTCAGTCCTTTAATTGCAACAGATCTAGGTATCCGGAAAAAAGGGTGATGGCTATCCCAATCGAATTACGTACAAAAAACTGAATTTTAAAAGCATCTATTTTATCTCATCCTCAAGCATAGAATTCACTCTACCAAATAAAAGTCTTCAAATTAAACTAACCATTATGCACCCAACCCAATCAGCTTCAACTTAGCCTTTTGAAAGCTGTCAAAAAGTTTTTATCAGATAATCCCAACTAAATTTGCCAGATTTGATGATTGCCAATTTAAAGTTTCGTGTGATTATAATGGTTTGTTATCTGTCAAATTTGACAAATCTTAAGTTGCATAGTCTAAGTCTGTCCATTCGTCTCCAAGCCGTGTCATTATAGTTTCTTTATTTCAAAATCTTTAATGACACAAAAACGACATCGATGGTTGGTCCATTCGATATAACCTTAAAAAAAACAATCATCTATCTAGTACCTACCTATACCTTCCTCCACCTACAACTATTTTACTATTATTTCAAGACCTCTGTCTGTGTGATGTGACTATCCCAACCGCACAAAATAATCAATTTACTGGTAACTGGTGGATCGAATGTCTTAATTAGATAGTCTTTTATCTCGTCTCATCTGTTCACATACATCTTCTGTGCATCATCACTATACACTCTACGTACCGTTCATAAGAGTACCAAAAGTACGTTACAGCAACAACAATAGGGGCTATCATCATCATTGAGGTCTTCGGGTAAATTAGGCGAATAATCGAAATAAATTGCTTTTTTGTGCGAAGGTATCAATTGGGAACTCTATAACTCGGAAGATGCCTATAGGTTTGCTTTGCGGTGTTGATGATGAATCAACAAAACAAGACTTAGACAATGTGTGGAGATTCCCTCTGATCATGTTAACTTTGTTGGGCTAACGTGTCTTGTTTCTTGGACTCTTAAGCTTCGTGTTATTGTTGTTTCAAGTTTGTTGTTTTATTTGTTGAATTCTTACTAAAGTCCCTCAAAGAAAAAAAAAAAGAAACTAACTTTGTCCGTCTCGACATGACTTCACCCAAATAGACTCAAGGGACCTACTCAAAGTATCTACCATACATAATACTCGTACCTTCCTTCCACATTGATGGTTCTTCTATGGTTGTTATTTTTGTTGTTTTTTTATGTTCGTTTATTTAATTTTATTTTTATTGCTCTACCATTGCATAATAAAGCAAATCGGCTAAATTAAAAAAAAAAACACACACAGTCAGGCTTATACAAGCTTAAGTGCGATGAGATGAGGTCTTAAGGAAAAACGGGACACAGAGTGTTCGTTTCACATGCGCACTTATAATGCAAGCCCAGATCATGTTGCATGTGGTTAAAGGTTTTAATCTTGGAGTTCTGTTAGCTGGTCGCGCGATGGCCTAGTCTCCTGTTTTCCTTGTCGAAAATCATAAAAGATAAAACATGGCTGGATTTGAAAATCATTTACAAATTGAATGATAAATTCATTTTTACTCGGGCGCCATTTAAGAAAATAATTCTTGATCTCTTGAATCCAAGGAATGTTTTCAATAGTTTTATGAGAAATTGTAAGGACAAGTCTATTTTTGTCCAAATATAGTAAAGAAAAATTAAAATTTGATTATAATAATTTCTCCCGGGCGCCATTTAAGAATAATATTCTCGCTTTAATTAAAAACGGGGGTTTATATAAATTGTCATTTGGATACAGAAGTCGCTTGTCTCACACTATTATCGTAATCAAAAAGTAAAAATTGTAATAAATTAAGATAAGATGTGTCACGCCCGGGCGCCATTTTCATTTCAAAAGTTCTTTATATCTCAAGGCCCAAAGACACTACTACGCCTATGGTAAAATTCAATGTATAAAGAAGCTTTTCCATGTTCCGATGTTTTGTCCATTTTTCTGTCGTCCATCCAAGTCCAACGATCGTTACTTGACAATCAATGTTTAACAAAACCAAAAAAAAATATAGGAAACAAGATGAGCGCGTGTTTAACTCATTTCTACGACCAAAGCCGCTTCATAGACAAAGATATAAGCAGAGGTATGCCTTATGCCATCTCTAGCACTATCTTGAGGTGTGCAACTAAATAAACTACACCATAAGCAACGGAATGAGATTCTCTTACATAACCATCAAGATTCAAGACTCCCGACATAGCATATTACACACCTTTATAAATTATTTGTTTCAAAATTATTACCTCGAAGGAGGTGCGAGGTATGACAGGAGTATATATTTTTCTTTTTTTTTAATAAAGCTTCAAAAAAAAAATATTAACGGTTTTCTTGTAGGTATAGGTTAGGTACCTTACCTTACCTTAAGTGAAGTGTGGTGCAATATGCAATGAGTGCAAATCAACGTTATAAGTTCGTCAAATTCTATGTTGATTTTTGAGGAGGTACAGGTACATAAGTTGATCATTTAAGACCAACAGGTAGATAAATTTAGTTTGCTGACTGACTGAAGTTTTTTTGAAATGCATATACACTACGCACGCGTTGTTGCTCATGTGTCATGTGTTGTCGTGTGTGGACGACGACGACGTGTATTAAGACGTCTTAAAGAAATATGAAATATGTTAAATGGCTAAGTGTTGGAAGGCTTGTGTGTTTATCTATGATTAAGTGAATAATTTGAGGTCTTTTGGTGGTTTAGGTTGTTGTGAATAGAGTTCGTTGGCCATGATGACATGTCTGCCATCGTCAGCTTGTTTCGTTAAACGTTTGATGTTGTACATGGTCCTCTTTTGAAGATAAATCTATAGGAAATCAGCATGTTGAAGTTAATGACCTGAATATGACATCTTATTTAACTACCGTAACTTATTTTCCTTATATAATTGGTACAAATTAAAGTTAGTTAGTTAAAGCTTTAACGGAGCACCATACGAGTACTATATGACTATAACTTTTTTGCCGCTCTTACGCCACCTAGTGTGAAGTGGCAATAGTAATAAAATTGATGAAATTTACAAGCGATGCGCTGCCGCCGCCGCCGGCCAATGGTGCTACGCTGGATTACAAATTTTTGCCTAAGAGCAAATTGAGGTTAAATGCATTGACCTGTGGCTATAATATCGAATAGATTATATCGCAATACGACAGTGCGTTGACTTTAAGTTTAATTGAATTCAAAATCAGTGAATAATAATTTTGTATGGAATTTATTTCCGCTGCCATCACGGCTGATTAGAAAAAAATGTGAAATAAAATCTGCAAAACTTTATTAATTTGAATTTTCAAAATGGGATTTTCTTGTACATAATTAATTATGTTAAAGTCTAATCGTTGTTAAGAGATAATTTATCAAGAGTTTTATATTTTGAGGTTTTATATTTATGTGAAAAACTCAGTGTAATTAATACTTTTTATCTTTTATAGCCCACAAATTGGGCGCCACTTAAACGTTTATTTCAAAGTTCGTTAGAAATAAGATTCGTTGAAGTGCTTTTTTTAGGGAAGCTGTACTTTTGAAATTTAGACTCAAATCTTATACACTTAAATAATGCCAAAAATAGCTAAAACTAGTAGTTATCAGGTATTTAAAGACTTTTCACGAATCCACATTGGGCGCCATTTATTTTTTTTTGTTTTTTTTTGCTTTGCTTTGATTGTAAAAATAACTAGGAAAAATGAAAAATAATCTTAGTTGAGAACCTATCGTTCAAAAAGAGAAAAAGAATTGATCTATAAGAGAAACTTTAAACACCCGCATTGGGCGCCATTTATTTATTTTAAATTAATCTGGTTATAATGTTGGAAAATTAATTTGAAGTGAATTGATCTTTTTTTGGTATCACAAAGTCAACAATTCAAGACTTATGTAAGTCTTTTCTGTTAGGTAATTCCTATGGGAATCACTATCTCTTAGCCCACATCAGAATAAATAACAAATATGGTTAAGGTAAAACACCTTTACGAGCCTTTAGCAAATAACTAGGTATAGGTATAAAATCTAAGTATAACTCCAGTAATTCAAACTCATTTGCAATAAAACCCATATAATTCTCGTCTATATGTACTCAGGTCCTCCATTAATTCAACATTATACTATACTTTTATATTAGGTATAAAGCTGCCAATGAGACTCTTCTTTGACTATGATAGACAACCAACAGACAACCACACATCATCGGTTACAATAAACAAATCCGTCCGTCCAAGAAATAAAACCGAAATTAAAATGACTTTGAGTTTTGAGATGATTCCCAGAGATAGCCTCGAATGAAGTAATACCTTATGTCGCTTTAGCTATGCCGGGTGCTTGATGATGGTTCTCCTCTTTTTTTTTCTTTCAAAAGGGGGACTCCTTCCTCTATAGGGAGAGTGAAAGTTCGACGTTAGGTATAGGCATCATCGACAACCGACCGACGGACGCGACGACGACGAACAAATGAACCACCAAACGAAAAGGCTTCTTCCTCAAATTAGATGCAAACTTAAACGTCGTGGGCAGCGCAGCTCGGTGCCAGCGCATGCCTGCACTAAACTGAACGTACTTTATAATACGACTACATATCCTCTAGATCTGTGCTCCATAGCCGCAGAGAGGCCGACCTGAGACGACCCGAACTCCTTTGACATCGTCTGGGCGCTGAGTATTTTTCTTGCTGTTGGTTGGTTGGTTATGGTTGGTTTATACTCTGCAAGTCAAGGCATTTGGGTTCACACGAAATGATGCAAATAGATGCCTTAAGTTGCCCATCTATATGTACAAATTTGGCTTATAGCCGAAACAACGATCGATAATAATGCGCTGTAAGCAACGACAGCAGCAGCAATTGTATATTATAAAGCTTGAAACTCGCATCATCTTCATCTCTCTTCATGAGAGGGAATAAAAATAAAATGATATAAAAATAAAAATAAAACCCACCTTATAAATATATATTCGCGATGATCTTATGTAATTTGATTTACAAAGAAATGAACTCCAACAACTCCGAAAAGAGGAAGAGACGATGAAAAACAGCAACGAAAACATCTCCTGTCCTGAGATGATCACCATATTCTATGAACATTGAACGTACTCTCGAATACAAACATACACATAATTTTCGATTCATTATAATAAATTCAAAATTTGTTTTATTAGAATTGATTTCAATTTCAATTTCAATACTTCATTCCAATCAAGAAGGGGAAAGGGAAAAAGGTATAGACCTCTAACGGAAATCGACTTATTCAACGCTCACGGATCCATAGAAAACCCCATCATAGCATCAGACTCATAGACCCATTACGAGGAAGAGATTGTCCTCGAATTAGATGAATTACACTGGATTCGTATTGTTTGTAAGTTCGTATTGTAGGATCTATTAATATATTATTTTTGAATTAATTTTGTCCATTGTTTAGTTCGAGAACTTGCAAACAAGAAAATGACAGTTGAAGACTTATTTACAAAGCGTTTCTTAAACTCAACTTTGAACCACCAACGAATTTAAAAATGACATAGAACGACAAAAGTTAAGGTTAAAAATAATATCGAATTTGACAGATATCCTTTTTACATGTTTGATCGAATCCGAATTGAATCTGGATTCAATTTTGTGAAAACCTAGATTGGTTTTAATCTCGTATTTATTATTACGTATCTATTATTATTATTGAATTCTTCAGCTGTCATTTTTTGACATTTGACAGATAAAATCCATACCATACAACTCATAAAATTAGTACAATTCACTACAAAAATTTTGAACATTTTGCATACTCAGTTTGAATAACTAAAGCATCTTCCACATGAGCTACGAACTACGAACTGTGGATGTTCACATATTTTGACTTTTCAGGCAGACAAGAATTGAATTATCCTTTTCTCAGCCATGATCTTTCACTTAAAAACAAACAAAAAAGTGGTATCATTGTGAGGTTGTTGAATGCGAACAATTTATTCGTTGCTGTGTGGATGGTATGTGGAACGCGAATAGAGTTTGACAGTTCATAGCAACCACACTGCAATTCGTTTCTACCAAATTGTTCTCATGAAATGTTCTTGTTTTAGACAACAAAATGCTGCAAATATTATTATCCTAACATTAGTGTTTCTTGGTTTCTTATAATTTAAATGTGTTTTTGTTTGAAATTGAATTTTTGAAATGTGTAAAATCACGTTTGTTCGTCCATTCGTTGTTCGCTCTCATGTGCAAGGCTCTTAAAGAACTTTTTTAAAAAAAAACACTTTTTCGGCTGGCAATAGTGAAACTGGTAAAAAATGCAACCTGTTGAACCCATGTGAATCGCTAAAGAACAACTGAGAATATTGCTGTTGTATCCCGTAGTGTTATCGAAAATTCCAGTTTGACAGTTCTTTGGATTTTTGCATGAAACAAAACAGACGACATTAAAGCGCTATTCACATGAGCACAACCAACGAGCAACGAATGAATGAAAACGTCGATTTTGACATTTCTTTCACATTAGAGTTTTTAATTCGCCGCGATTAAAGATTGACTTTGACAATTGTTTTTTTTTTTGTGTTTTTTACTACTTATTGTGTTTTGTTTTAAAAACAAACGATTGACAAAACAAGAAAAAGATTTCATGTGCGTCCACAGCCGAAAACCATTCACCACCGAAAACAAAACAAGAATAATTTTTTTAGGTTAAGTACGCACGATTATTTTATTCTGTGCGAGTATGGATAATGTGGAACGCGAATAAAGTTTGACAGGTTGTATCAACTACAATTTTTATCGCGACGAATACATTAGTTTTCTTAAATTTATAAATATATGATATTGAAAAGTAAAAGTATGCATCATAAATCAAATAGAAACTACATTGTTATCGTTTTGTTAAGAATTTGTGTTGAAAAATGTAGTTTTGTAATTCATTCGTCGTTCGTTGGTCGCGTTCATCTGAATACTGCTTAAGGGATTATTCACATCAGAACGATGAACGAATATTCATTTATTACCACTTTTCTTTTACATGGCTTGTTTTATTCTGAAAAAGAAGAATACAAATTTTAGGTTGAGACGCGCCCAAATATTTTATTCTTTGGAGTGTGTATCGTATGTGGAACACAAATTCTGTTCGACAGTTCATTACAATCAGATTGCAATTAGTTAAAAAAGTAAACTTTATTTCTGTAAGAAAAAATAAAGCCATAGTTTCAACTTTTCGTTTATAATTTGCACGATCGTTGGTAGTTCTCATGTGAATAGTCCTTTTATGGCTGAATCACAAACACGCTTCAGCTTCGGCCTCGTATGCGTTACTATTTGCCTGCTTCGAGTTTGCTTTGAACGACATTTCTATTATTTCATCCCTTCAAAGAGCAAATATTTTATTTGTTGACATTTTTATTACACCTGTTGAGCTGTCAGACAAAGAAAATATTCAGATAATTGAACTAGAGCTTCCACTTGGAGTCACATTACGTTACATTAAGTTTTTTTCCTTACGATTCTCAAACGAAACGTGAGGTCGAAGCTCCATTGTGATAGCATGCATTGAATTCCTATGACTGACCTCGTAAACGTCATGCGAAGCCGAAGCTGAAGTGTGTTTGTGTTTCAGCCATTAATCCTTCATACGTTGGTCATTGGTCTCTATTATTTATACCTTAAGGCTTTGAAAGCTCAGTTAACACAGGGATTGCCGAGTTTGGGTGTCGAAAGACTTAAGAATGATTGTTTATAAAAAGGAAGCTGGTAAAACTGTTTAGTTCAATGGATTATCCTGCCGAGGTTTCGTTAGACGGTTTTTATTATAGGTTCAAACATTAACTGTTTTAGTGGAAGACATTTTTTAAAACTATAATCAATGTTTGATTTGACTTGTCACAGCATCCTTTGTGGAAAGTTTTGAATCGAGGTTCTATTTGATGGTTCACTTAACTTTGTATTTTACTTTTTTTTAAGTCATGACGTTTTTAATCGAACAATACTTTTTTCGGTGTTGGTCTTCTTGCAACTGTCAATTAATTTATGTTCAGTTTGATTTGTCACTTTATTTTTCATTGGCCTACTCCTGAACAACGTTTGCAAGTGCAATTTAACACCGCTAGACTATTTTGTGTGGGGTTATGTGAAGTCACTTGTATTTGCAGATAAGCCTGATACAATTAAAAACTTGAAGGAGAATATTCCATGCGTTTATTGGTGACATACGGTCCCGCAATTCCTGAGAAAAGTGGTCGAAATTTAAGCTTCTCTCTAGTCTGGAATTTTCATCTTATTTTAAAAATGTACTGACAAATCCTTATCTTTTTAATAAATCCAAATTCATTTTCCACAGAATTAAATTATATGTGTTTTATTTCTTTTTGAAATTCACTAGTCCTCGAAAACACCCTTTACAAAAGTATAAAAAGTAAATCCATACTTTGCAGTTTCAAAAAATGCGAAACAAGTGTTTTATAGGAATGTTCTTATTATATTCTGTCTAAAACAAGAAGTTATGGCTAACCTAAAGACGCTATATCCACTCAAAAATAAATCAAATACTTTCTGCATATTCTGGAAAAAATATGCCCAAAATGCCACTTGTGTATCTGAATGTTTTTTTCTGTAGCTCAAAACCATTTCAAAAATGTTAAAAATCATATGACATCTAGATTGGTTTGAGACTATTCCAATAACATTCCACAAACGCCAATCTCAATAATGATGGTGGACTGGTCACACAAAAAACTGTATATAAAGTAAAAATAAAGATGCATCTTATTGTTGACCATATAGGGCTCATCTCAAACATGAAATACCACACGTTTCGTGTCACTTTTTATGTAGCATACCACAACCAAAAAATTATGGCAAAGTCAGTCTTATAGTCTTAGCGGCGCAAAAATATTAAACCCTCAACACGACTGATGTCAGCCAAAGCCAAATACCTCACCTCCATACGCTATTCTACAATTCTATACAAATATATGGGCCTCATGGCAAATGAATGTTGTTTGTGACCAATTTTGGCTAAGACTCCATGTATCTTCTTAATCCGCCAGGATCTTTCACCTCAACAAACAAAAACAAAACCTCCAAGGAATTATGTAATGAAATAGTCGAAACCAATCATGCTTCGTTTTTTTTCGTTTAGGTGAACTCACTTAAAGAAGTCTAGAGTGGGGGGAGTGGTAGGGGGCCGTAGGAATATCTCACATCAACCACTATTAACTTATGCAAATCCCTTTTAATATCATTAATTCAAAAAGCCAATTAAATGGACAAACCTCCCGCTTTGAAAAAATACCAACAAAAAAAGTTTGTTAGTTATTTTTGTTTTGTTGCCCTCGACATGATAGATGCATTTAGTATCACTTAGCAACACGACCAAGCAACATAGTTTCACTCTTAGCAACATGCACTTGTGCCAAAATGAATTATGAATCCATAATAAAATTTTGCACGTCTCTTGGTTCCCCTGATTTTCTTCTTCACTTCCTTCGACTTGAAGCTCTTTGCCGTTTTAAACATGGACGTCATTTGTTTTCGAGTAACCTCATCTTTTCAACTTGCTGTCGCTCCTCTTCCTCAAGCAGCTTGAGATGGTTGAAACGATGCTAAAGTTAGTTTGGTGTCGGTTTCAAAAATTGACTTCTGCATTGCGATGCGACCAACGCGACGCAAACGATGAAGAAGAAAAATTACCAGAACCCACCTCATTATGTGGCAAGCTCTGAGGCAGCACCAACGACGACGACGAACGACGAACAACAGAGCATATTACAGGTGACCCTTGTATGCTCTGTGTGTCGCCTTGCCGCTGCTCCCACAATGCAAGACCCAAATTCACTCCGAAAGAATTCGAAGTAAACAAAGCCTGCAACAATGCTAATTCAAGTCACATACCTCTCCTGCTATCAGCTCGTCTCTTAGAGAATGATGGGGCATGCCTTATTCTTCTTATTTTTTTTTTTGCAGGCAGAGGAGTTTGGAACAGAGCAAACTGCGCGATGTTGTTAGAGTGTCATTGTGTTGTCGTGTGGAGGAATATACAAAAACCGAAACTGAAGCCGATATTGAATACCTCACCCTCGTTTACTTGATGTACCTGACTGCCTGTGTGCGAGCCTGCCTGCCTGCCTGCCTGCATCGAGCAATGCTCTGAAGCCCCTTTTGCATCTTTAGCTAATCAATATCTGTGCCTCGACTTGGCTTGGCAGTTCCAAAGTGGGAATTCAAGCCTCCAAAAGGTAATCCATGTTACAATCAAAGACTCTCCGACCTGACTTCTTCGACTTTATTACTATTATAATTTTGTTGTGGTTGTTTTTTGAAGTTTCTTATAGTTGCTTAGCTAAAGAAATCAAGCAGGTACATTATAGACAAGACAGTTATCGAGGTGGTGCATATTCGATTTGGCATCCAAATGTAACCATCTTTTGAGCCAAAATCGACACTCAGCTTAGATGGAGATGCCAAAGTGCTGTTGTACAGTATAGAAACTTGGGAAGAAAAAGAAGAAGACGATTCTTATTGATATCGAGCTTTTGGAGCGGGACGAGCGAGGCGTTGCTTAGAGAAAAATTGGCAATTGGATGCATGCCGAGCTAATAATAATCGTGGGGTTCACCGAACGCACCCATAAGCCACTAAACTGTACATCAGACACACCACCACACCACCGCACCGTCTTCCATCAACATTTCCAGCTCCAGCATCAGCCTTTATAATCTTCATAAAGTCTCATAGTGGGGTAAATGCATCATGGGCATGCTCTGGAGTCTAATAGTTTAGACTTGAGAGCCTTCATCGCATGTTAAACCCCTCACTTTTCGTCTTGTTTAGTGCTGGTGTTATGAGAGCTTACCTACATGTTGTACAACCCATTGAGATATAAAGATTGCGGCTATGTGATTTGTCGTCGTCGTACAGTTTTAGGCTAAAAGTAAAATACGTTTTATGTTTAAGTTGTAGAATTTCATTTTAAGGCTTTTAACTTCTTTTTTTTTTTTGATTTTGGAGAAAATATGGGTGAACTAGGTGCGATAGTTTCATCTTGGGGTCTTTTGAAAAATTCCGAAATAAATATGCACTTCTCAGTTGGACAATGATGAGGTATATTATATATATTATATTGTTAATGGCACAATTGGCATATTGAGGGTGTTTCGTTTGACGTTTTATATGTGGGATTGGTCTTTGGAAGTTTTAACTTATTTCTTTGTATGATGTCCTAAGGCAGTTTTTTGTGGTTTATTTAAATTGATGGAACGACTACATTCATGCTTCTAGAGGGCGTTTATAAATCGAATGGGGTGGGTTTAAATATTATAAAACTATTTAAAATCAGAAAGTCGAAATATTCGAAGGTGTCAGGTGCGCCAAAAGCCTAGTTTATCATCTAAAAAGTAAATTATAAAAATAATTCAATTCCTAGAGGTGTTGGATAAGGCGTAAAAATCGGTTGCAATATAATGTTAAGGCATTTCTTCTAAAATGAACAATTACTCTGTTCTCATTTTTGAAATGTCGGCAAATCAAAAATAAAAACAATTTGACAGCTGACTTTTAATATTTTCAAAATTTTTCAAAAACCAAAAATATTTCCTTTTCATTTAAAGCGGTGTTCACATTGAACTCTTTTGAGAAGATTCATTTTGACGTACATATCATAATTGTAGCCCACTTGATGGTTAAAAATAGAGACGAAAGTAAGACAGAACACACCATTTTAATTTTATTCTAAAGCACTATTTACATGGGCACAAGCAATGACCATCGAATGAACGAATATTCGTCGAATTTGACATTTCTTTCACATGACAGTTTTTAATTCGTCGCGAATGAAAGAACAAGAATGATTTTTTAGGTTAAGTACGCTCGATTATTTTATTCGTTGCGAGTGTCGATAATGTGGAACGCGAATAAATTTTGGAAAAACTCGTACATTTTTCTTATTATGTCAAAAACAGTTTTTTTACATGTGTCAAGGAATGCATCAATTTTTAAAATAACTTTAAAAGGTTTTTATTTGACATTTGATAAGCTTATTGGCTGCCTTCATTCTTGTATTGGATAAGGCATCCGGGATAGGTGAATTCTAATGAACGAGTTGGATACTTAAATTGAAATAGCTGTCAAAAAATAAAAACAACCTTCAGCCATTCACAAAAAAACAGAAAAACATTCCCATTTTTAGGTTGATTGTAAAATGAAATTTTCAATGGATTATTTTTATAGTTCACCGTATTTTAATAAAATAAAAAACATACAAATTTCAAGTTCATTTTTAAGTTCCTTCATATTAGGTCCGTTCGCGTACTTTCTGCTCTAAAATTTGTAAAAAGAGATATTTTAAAGACTGGGGTAAAATTCTCTTACAAAAAGACAGAACTACAAAAAAGTAAGCGAACGGGAAAACAACAAAATTTTCTCACGATTTGATTGTCAAAAAAAAAATATACATTTTGAAACATCATCGTTTCAATTCTTGTTTATAATTTATTTATTTTTTTGTAAATGGATAGATTAAGACAACATGAACTTTAAGCAACATCATGCTGGTCCATTGTTTTTTTTTATGAAAGAACTTGATTAAATTGAAACTTGAAAATACAATCTTGTTGCTGCTCTTTGAAAAAAGCATTTTTAATTTAATAAATAACAGCAAAAGCGAGCAAATTTATTTAATTTATTTGAAGTTCTATCACATTTGACACTTTTCACAAACCAGCCCAAAGAAATTTCGTGGGCTAAAATTTGTAGGTTTGAGAAATATTTTACTCTCTCGTGAGCTCTCTTTTTTACGAAAAACTACGAAATTTTTGAGTACGCGAACAGGATTGAGTTGAATTTCGTAATTCTTTGAAAATTAGAATGTTTTAGGAAGGTACGCAAACGGGCCTATTATATCCTGTGTTGAATCTGCTATTGTGTCAGATACTTTCCTTTTTTGATATCCCAGCTGTTTTGGATCTGGAGCTACTTATTTACTCGTAAAACTCTACCAAAAAGCTCTCTGAATACTTTATTGGTTTGAATTGAACACAGCAATTTAACACAGCGAAAACGTCACAATGCTTAAGTGACATTTTTAAAAAATCAAATTTCAAATTGTTTTTAAAATTAATCAATACAGATAAATGAAATTTAAAAACAGTAACAACATATTATTACTTGATTTGTTTCGGAAACAGGCCACAAAGCGAATGTTGTAACGAACCACGTTCGTTGTGTTGAACCAATGTCATCAGTGAATATTCATCTAATTGTTGACATTTAAGTCTCCGTCTACATGGGAAATCCAGGTGATAGATGTGATTGACGTTTAATTTGGTATGTCTTACTTATAATCTAATATACCCTTTAAATTCTACTTGTATTCAATTCAATGTTAAATTGATTTTGGCATTATAATAAATAGTTCCAATCTGAACGTCTTAAAAAGAACTAATTTGAAGCAGAATATTGTTCAGAAGGTATGTTTGTTTAAGGTATTAAAGAAACTTCAATTGAATTAAGTGAACTGTGACTACAAAAGTATCACCGTTTTTGTAGTAAAAAAGGACTTAAGTCGGAATCTGGTCATACCGGCTCAAAAAACTTAAGACATTAATATATCAAACTAAATAATGAATATTTCTGTTTTACTGTTTAAAGACTAAATTAATACGTAGTTTACCAGTTTTTTTTAGCCTAAGTTGGTAATATTAAACGAAAGAGACAAAAAAATGCCCGCGCACCAAATCAAAACCCTAAATGAAATTTGGTGACTTAAGGCATTTTTACCTAATGCTAAATAATTTGTATACTTTCTTTAAGCGTGTATCGTGTCGTATTTAGTAACCAATGATAAAATGTCAAAAGATGACATCCTCAAAAGTGACAACTGCCGAAAAAGATACCTATTCAAAATGAAACCTATTATTGGACTATATGTTAAAGACCTTAAAACTTTCTTTTTATAAAAGTCTTCATTCATTGTGGTAAAATGTCTTTTTACAATTTTTATTTTAAATCTATTTACCCGTTCAATTAGCTTAAAGCCACCTTAAAACTCTTCCAAACTGAATTTCTGGATCAGGGTGTGCCATAAACCTTAACTCCAAGAGTAAACAAACGATTTAAAAGCTTGATGAGAAGAACAAAAAAATGTAAATGCATACCTAAGTATTTGGTAGGCAGAATTCACTTGACTTGCAACAGCCTTGAGCTTCCTCACTCTATAACATCGCCATCGCATCGTCTACCTCCAGTGACCTACATTTCTACCCTGATTTAACTCTTATACACAAATAAAACAAAACATTAAAAGACACAAATATATTCATCCATATCCGAACCGAAGATCCTCGATTGGAATGTTCGATTTCAAATATACACACCCACATTTAATCAATTATAAAGTTCAGCTCGAGACTAACTCTCCCCAAGGCAGTTAATTTTGTATGTACAAATGTATGAAGTTTGGTGAAGGCTTCGCCCTCAACGTGACTACCTATATAAATATTTATATCTAGTTTTATATTATTAGTTGTTTCTCACCATGTCTCTCCCGTTTCCCATCAAAACCTATTAAAGTATCTAAGAAATGTGCAATTTAATCGTCACAATTTCGATTTTCGTGTAACTACTTTTTATTTTTTATAATTTCAAAAAATAGGTATATTTTTGAAGCTCTGTGGCAACATCATCTCTATGCGGGCGCCAACTACAGCATATTGATTTATAGAATTTTTCACTTCACATTCTTCACGCTTTATAAATTCGATGGTGTTCACAGTGGGACATTCGTTGTGAAAAATTTGTGAACATAAGTTTGTCATTGTCAAAATTTCACAGCTTTCAATTAATTACGTCTTAAATAAAAGATATTGGTGAAATCCTTTTAATTTTCATTTTATTAGGCGAAATTAAAAAAAAATGAATGAAAACACTTCCCACTTTTGATACCATATAGTGAAATTTTCAAAATGGAAGTGAAGGCATAGCCCGTGAAAATTATGAAATGAAATGAATAAAAATAAACAATATTCACTTCTGATACTATTTTTTTAACTTAATTTTGAAATTAAAAAGGAAACTAACAGGTTGAGTGAAAATTTTGAAGTGAAAACATTAAAGTTTTCCTTACATGATACAACGCCTTATATTTTAAAGTAAAAAATTGTGAAGTGAAATTAATAAAAATAAATATATACACAAAAAAAATTTACATTTTTATCCATTGTAATTTCAAGAAGTTAACTTTTCAAAAAAGAATTAAACTATTAAGGATCTTGCACATTTCAAAAAGTCAATTAAAAAAAAAAACACATTTAAATTATAAGAATGGTTATGGTTAGTGACATATAAAGCCCCAACTATAATAGGCATAAGCTAGCATATGAGCGCATAAGTTAACGTGTGAATACAAAGAATCTCAATACGAGTGAACATAATGCAGTCTAGCACTGTTTCGTTCAATTTTACTCAGTTTCGTTTACTTAAGTAAGAGCGATCCCAGTTGCTTGCCGCATAAGTAAAATCTGACATGTAGATACGTGGGCAAAATTGCATTATGGCTATCCGCAGTGATTTCACAAACTTAAGTGAATTTTAGTTGGGTTTTGGACATAAGCTTATGTTTGCTTATGTCTATTATAGTTGGGCCTTAAGACTGCGTATTGGCTCGTTCCCATAAGCTGGCTTAAGCTTGGTTAAGTCTATTATAGTTGGGCCTTTAGGATAATAAAATGTGCATTTTGTTTTCTAAAAGAAGACAATTTTTTAAAAAAACAATTTGGTAGTAACGAATTGCAGTGTGGTTGCTACAAACTGTCAAACTCTATTCGCGTTCCACGTACCATCCACACTACAACGAATAAATTGTTCGCGCTTAACTTAACTTCAAAATTATGCTACTATTGTTTTGTTTGTTGAAAAGGGTAATTATAAATTGACAATTCGTCACTGTCTGCGAATAGAAATAAAGCTCATGTGAAAAAAAAGTCAAAATATGAGAACATTCACAATTCGCTGTTCGTAGCTCATGTAAATGATTCTTTAAGCAGTATTCACATGAGTGAGACCAACAACCGACGAATGAATTAAAAGACTAATTTCCACACAAATTCTTAACGAAACGATATCAATATAGTTTCTATTGGATTTATGATGCATACTTCTACTTTTCAAAATCATATAATAATAAATTTAAGAAAACAAATTTATTCGCCGCGAAAAAAATTGTAGTTGATACGAACTGTCAAATTTTATTCGCGTTCCACAATATCCACACTCGTAACGAATATAGTAATCTTACGTACCTAACCATTGTTTTTTTCTCGGTTGTCAAAGTCAAACTTCATTAGCGACTAATGAAAAACTCTCATGTGAAAGAAATGTCAAAATCCACGAATATTCGTTTATTCGTCGTTCGTTGGTCGTGCTCATGTGAATACTGCTTTAGAGTGGGTGTACATTGTGGAACATAAGAATACAAGGCATACGTTCCACATTCTACTATAAAAGCTTTCAAATTTCATCTATAAAAATAATCGTTTTTCTTAGAGTTTTACACGGAGTTTTCTTTAAAGAATTTCACATGTAAGCCGAGTGAAAAATAAAGTTTCAAACCGAATTTAATAGTTTTATTGGTTGGACTCTGTTTTAAGTTAAGTTTATAGCGGATCATAGTCCACTATAGTTGAGTATAGTGAACTGGTGACTGATGTTCCGCATTACAATCCTGTCTTTCTTGCAACTTAACCAATTTTGGCAAAAGATTAATCAAGTAGAGTAACAGTTCGATGGGATGGAGAATTGGAATCGGTACAGTGGCTCTTTAAAAAAAAATTGATTTTGGTTTGTGTTTTGCAAGAGAGTGAATTATGTAAAAATAATTCGATTCTCATTCGATTGAAGGAGCCCAAGAAGATGATTCTTCTTGTTTATGTCGCACCATCCCATTTCAGACAGAGTCGGGCAACTTACAACAGCTTCAGTAGACGGAAAAACACATTGTGTCCGAATCCGAATTTGAAAATTTGAATTTGAATCCCAAACCTAAATCGTGTGGGAACTGGGATTATTTACTAATTTATTGTAATTTTTCACACATCCAACGTGGAAGAAGGGTGCGCTGTAGAGTCTGAGCAACTAAACCACTGAACCATTGGGGAGCCTGAGCCCGGTGCGCACGTAGGTAAAAGATTGCCAATATCCACCGCAAAACCGTTTTCTGAAGGCATATGAAGTTGGTTTTGTTGGTTTCGATTGTAATTTTTTGATGAGATGGAGGTGCACACAATGCGGTGCTTTTCTGCTGCTGCTTCATAGCTTCTATGGCGGTGTATATAGCTCCACGCCGCCGCCGGTGCTGCTAAGGTCTGATGGGTGTTGTTGGAGCAATTGTTAGCGAGGAATTGAAGTTTTGCTTTACTTAATTGCAAGGGAATTTATGGTGTCGTGCATCCATTAGACGTGTATTTATTGTCATCTCGATGAGAGATAATGAGCACTATGGGCATATTGACGCGACACGGTTTCGGAGAGCAATTTCTCGGTATAATCATGGTGAATTAGGAAGATGTTGAAAATGTTTTTGTTTTTTTGGTTTTTGAGTTTCTTTTTTATTTTTAAGGAGGGGAATTCTTAGAAAATGTGTTCAATTAATAGTATTTTAAAACGGTCTAATGAGACTTCGGTATTTTTAAAGTTAACACATTCATAGCAAGGTTCGTAGAAAAAGATAGATTTTGTTTTCTGTGGTGGGAACGAATGTTTGTTTAGTTTTTTTTTGTCTTTGTTTACTGAGCGAAAGGAATTTTTTAATGAGAAAATTAAACGTTTTGATACTCGTATTGTGATGTATTGGAAAAGTAGGTGATGAATGTTTAAACAAGATGTTTTAATGTTTAATGTGTGTATGAAAGTGCAAGCAAATTTTTGAATGCTGATTTTGTAACCATGTTAAGGGAGTGCGGATGTCTTGAATTAGAAAAGGTAGTAAGTCCAACAAGATGACAAAAACAAGGCTAGATATGATAAAAAAAAGAACTTTCATGCTCCTTATTTTGAATTTGAAATCAACTCCCGTTTTTATATTTGATGATTAAAAAACAATTATCTCTTAAAAGTGTTAGATTAAAGGCTTTAATGGAAAGCTTCTCATATCAGGTGTGAAGAAGGGCAGTTCTGGAGAAGTTAAAATAATTATTGTTTTGATTGGAATCAACAATGTCATGGGTACATTTTTAAACTTTTTCAATCTGGCAATACTTTTTCGGAATTGAGCTTCTTGATAGCTGTCATTTTATTTATGATCACTTTAGTTTGCTATTTCATACTAAATAAAATTAAAGACTTTTCAAATGAGAGTGACAAAAGACAAACGAATGAACGAATCTTCTTTTATTTTGACATTTCTTTCTCATAGTGTGGATTGTATGTGGAACTTGAATTGAGTTCGTGACAAACAATTCGTTTTATTAAATTTATCTTATGTTGCCAAAAAAAGGTGCTTTTTTAGATTAAGTCATCCAAGATCTTGTGATTTAACACAGTAGTTTGTCGTTGTTTATAAGTCCGAGACGAATGGCAACTTAAAAGAGAATATTTGACGCGTTATTGTTGACATACGTCCCCAAAGCGACCGCAATGACTGCTGGAATTTATTGGAAGTAGCTCCGATAGACACTTGCTCAAAGTCAATTAGAAATCATTATGGAAAACCAGAACATTAGATTATATGTATTTTATTTCTGCTTGAAACCCACTCACCTTAAGGGCCTTGCACATGAGAACGAATGAACGAATAGACGAACAAACGTGATTTTACACATTTCAAAAAGTCAATTCCAAACAAAAATACATTTAAATTATAAGAAACCAATTGACATTATTATGATAATAATATTTGCATTTTTCCCTAAAACAAGACAATTTTGTAAAAATAATTTGGTAGTAACGAATTGCAGTATGTTTGCTACGAACTGTCAAACTCTATTTGCGTTCCACATACCATCCGCACTGCAACGAATAAATTGTTCGCGCTCCACTTAACCTCAAAATTATACCACTCTTGTTTTATTTTTGTTTGAAAGATCATGACTGAGGAGAAAATGGAGAAAATGTTAATTATAAATTGACAAGTCATAACTGTCAGCGCATAAAAATAAAGCTCATGTGAAAGAAAAGTCAAAATATGCGAACATCCACAGTTAGTAGCTCATGTGCAAGATGCTTTACAAAAATACCCTTTACTAAAATGTGGAAGATAATACCTCGCTGAGAAAACATGGTGGAGGCTAAGGTGCTTGTAGCCATTTAGGATGCGCATCTAAGCTCACGATAGGGAAAGGTAAAGTGATTTTTTGGTGGCCAAAATTTAGACCGTGCTTGTCGAGATAATAATGGTAGTTGCATAGATGTCAAAAATTGTTTTGTTGTACACCTGTCAAATTATATAAACTGTCAAATTCTATTAGAGAAATAGAGGAAAAAATCCAGTTAAAATCAGTGTCATTGATAGAAATTTTTCGATTTTAAGGAGAAAAAATACCGTCTCTGGCTTAAAACCTCAAAAGTGAAAAATCTCTCCCTGAACTGAAATCATTACCCCCCTGTTTTTTCTTACAGGAAACAAGAAAATTTCTACCAAAAGACTGCTGTTTTAAGAGAGAGAGTGCCTTTCTTTGTGAAATTCTAACTTTAAAACTTAAAGTTGCTCGAAACTAAAAAGGCTAAATGTCAGTTGAATTTCAATGTATTTATCTTCAAAGTCATAAGAAATTGGGCAGGTTCAGGCTACACAATTGACTTCATTAGCAGTCAACTTTAATCTATAAACGTAAATTTCGACTAAAGCATCTAGTTAGTTTTTAAGTGTCATGAATTTAAAATTCAGAACTTTACTTCGCAAATCTCTACTTTAAGTTTATAGTACAAAAACTATCAACAAAATTACTGTCTTCAAAACACTCCTCAGGCAAGCTAGAACTGAATTCCATTACGATTTATATATTGTATTGTAATGAAATATAAGTTATTTCTTTTCAAAATGGACAAGAAACCATTTTACAGAAAGGGTTAAATAAAGTTGTGCATACAGTAAATAAGTCATAGAGTAATAAAGTTCAGCTTTCAGTTGAATGAAAAAACATGATCACTTGTCATTTTGACATGAGAAGAATTGACTTGAAAGTTAGGTTGATTTTTCTTAACTAACTTTCCAGTCAACTTTCCAACAAAATTACCTTAATTGGAAGGCAATTTTTTGGCAGCCTTTCTTTCAAGTCCCTTATGTCACCTGAACGCACCCATTGTACGCTATAAAACAACATATTTTTGGCTTTTACCTTCTTAATTTTCCAATGAGACTTCACTGAATTTCGATAATAGTATTGAAAATTTGCACTTTTACCCTTGTTAACCTTATTGTGAAATTTAATTGTTGGTTTCTTCTTCAAAATATCTTTTGTACCCTTTTTTATGTCGTTCTGACATAAATTTAAAATAATCTTCTAAGCCAAGAGATTTAATTTCAATTAATAACCTAAAATTGTCAGTCTATCTTATTTTATCTGTTATCTGATGACATCTTAACCTAAATCTATTTTATTAACTTTTATAGCTTAAGCTATACTTGCAACATGTTGCCTATGTAACTGAACTGTCAAACCTTTTTTGGTTTAATTGGTCACGGTATAGAGTATCCCTTTATGTAGGTTCCTATATAGACTTGCAAGAATCTCAATTTAGTATCTTAGTTCCATTACAGTTAGATGGCAAGTTAAACTGATTTCAAATGATTATTCCACGTTCGAAGACTCAATTCATGCGTAACCATATAACCAATAACCAACCAAAAAATAATAGCAAACTAAATGTTGCAAAAGCTAAAATTGCGATTTCTAAGTTTGTACGAAGGTTTATAAAAACGAAAATTGTGTCGTGTTGAAAGAATGATTCATATTTTATTTTATATCTTACAAAATCGTTTTGGTTCCTTTGGGCTGCTTTATTGTCATAAGAATGCATCCATAAATTTTACTCTTTACCAGAGTCAGAGTCAGATTCGAAAGAAAACAAATGCAAAACATTCCGGCAATTTGTACAATTGAAATAAATGTCCCGTGATCATCATAAACAGTAGACGAACAAACATGCAGCATAAAACGCTTTAAAAACCCCAACATAAAAGATCGAATTTTCGCCAAAGGAATTCTTTGATATATTCCGATTTGACTCTTGGTGCTGGTGGTGCTTTGCTCTGCGCCAAGATCGAACTTTGGTGTTAGGTGCGACGACCGACGACGGCGTGGCGCGACGTGCTGGAGAAGACACACTCGCAAGCTTCAAGCTTGGAACGCTGCCACTGAAGCATTGGTGGTACTGCTGTTTCCTATTTCGGATGCTTGCGATTTCGTTGAAATGTTTCGAAACAAAATTTCCATTTCTCCTTCTCGCGCCTTAAAGTATCTGCATTCTGCATTTTGTTTGCAGCCTAAACTATCGAAACATCCAAACTATATTGTTGCATACAAAATCAAAGAATCTAATTTATGAGTTTTTTTTTGTATGAATCTTAAATCCAAAGAAAAGAGCTTCCATCGCATTCGAATTCAGGAGGATAAACCAGCATTTAGGCAGAGAGCTTGAATAGGCACATCTTGGATGATGCATGTCCATTACTAATGTTTGCCACAATGCTCTCGCGTAGGTATAATTAAACATAAATCATAAAAATAACATCGAACAACATATCAGTTAGATGGAAAATTCAAAATTCCACTGTGATGCTAGAGTGCTTTACGATTTACGAACTATAAGACCGACGCGACGATCCAGAGGGAGCAGCCAAAAGACCAAACGTCTGATGATGCTGGTTTACACAGTGCAGCACAAGCAGCAGTCAGAGCGCAATAGTTCAGCGCAAAAGCGTATACCCTTTTGGCCTTTGTCTCTTGCTGCCATGTTGCTGATTAAAATGATGCATATATAAAATATAACATTGCACTCTGTGTTCCGTGAATGATGCTGGAGCTGGATGCTCCAATGCGATGTTATCGTAATGATTATTTGATCTGATGATGGTAGTTAAAAAATAAAAAGAAGACAACTTTGAATTGAAGACGACCTGGTTCGCCATGATCGCTGATGTTAGATGCTAGGTTATGATTGTGAACTATAGTTGGATGTTACTGTGACTGCGCAAGTGCCTGTGCCATGCAGGGTTGCCTATGAGTGCTGCTCCTCGGTCCTCGTACTATGCGATGATCCACAAGGCATAATTCAAGCGAGCTTCCTTGTCTCTGTTTTTTGTTTATTCGTATTGAATACTAATTTCAAAAGATAAGACAATTTGATGGAGGATTTGATTGTCAAGAAATGATTAGACTTTTTTTCTAAGAGCTGAAAAGATGTGAACTAACTAATGGGTGTTTCTTTTAGAGTTGTGGCTGTCAGGAAGAAACAGAAGCCACATAATTTAACTTTATGGCCAAGAATTTGTGCTCGCCAAAATGTTCCTTCAGGAAATTGATTGTTTCGTTGACATGTAACGCCCTCTTGTTGTAATTAATTTTTCACGATTTGCAAACGTTGTTCAGGAACAAATATGATCATTTTAAAATGACAAACCAAATTTAGAATAATTCAAGTGACAGCTGTCAAAAAGAACAACTCCGAAAAAAGTATTGTCGGATTGAAAACTTCACAGAGCTTGCAAATTCTTACACCAGAATAATTTATACCAGATTTGTTTACACTCCACTTTTAGAAATTTTTTAAAAGTCGAAACGTTTTTCTATAAAAGATGTGAACTAACTAATGGGTGTTTCTTTTAGAGGTGTGGCTGTCAGGAAGAAACAGAAGCCACATAATTTAACTTTATGGCCAAGAATTTGTGCTCGCCAAAATGTTCCTTCAGGAAATTGATTGTTTCGTTGACATGTAACGCCCTCTTGTTGTAATTAATTTTTCACGATTTGCAAACGTTGTTCAGGAACAAATATGATCATTTTAAAATGACAAACCAAATTTAGAATAATTCAAGTGACAGCTGTCAAAAAGAACAACTCGTAAAAAGTATTGTCAGATTGAAAACTTCACAGAACCTGCAAATTCTTACACCAGAATAATTTATACCAGATTTGTTTACACTCTATTTTTTAGAAATTTTTTAAAAGTCGAAACGATTTTCCAAAAAGACATTACTTTTAAGGGCCTTGCACATAAGAGCGAACAACGAATGGTCGATTGGACGATCAAACGTGATTTTACACATTTCAAAAAGTCAATTTCAAACAAAAACACATTTAAGTTATAAAAAACTAATTGACGCTATTGTTACGATAGTAAAACTTGCATTATGTTCTTTTAAACAGGAAAATTTTGTGAAAACAGTTTGGTAGTAACAAACTGCAGTGTGGTTGCTACTAACTGTCAAACTCTATTCGCGTTCCACATACCATCCACACTGCAACGAATAAATTGTTTGCGCGCACACAACTTCAACATTATGCCACTCTTGTTTTGTTTGATAAAAAGGGAAATTTTAAATTGACAATTCGTCGCTGTCTGAGAATAGAAATAAAGTTCATGTAAAATAAATGTAGCAGTTCGTAGCTCATGTGCAGGATGCTTTAGACACAAAGCGCTTGTTTGTTCTTTGCAACAAAAATGGCGCCCAACAATTGAGACACACGAATGCAAGGATTCAATTTGGCATTGGCGCGTTTTGTTCGCGGATTTCTGACTTACTAAAAATCAAAATGGTTCTGTAAAACCAAATCACACGAAGCACGTTACAAGCTTCTAGCAAATAACTTCATTGCTTAAAAATGCAAAACAAACTTAAATACCGCCTTAAACCTTAACCCTCAAGAGACTTATAATTTTATGATTGCCCGAAAATCAAAAACTTAAGTACCTACAAAAAAAAATATTTATGTATATAGTTAGTTACATAAATATGTCTCTTTGATTGACAAACAATAAATTAATTTAAGATAAAAATTTCTTGATGTCACAGAAGCCATGTTGCAACATGATTTGGGGTCATGTTTACCTGTCAAAATAACTTCAAACTAGACACCATCATTCAACAAGTCATCCATCTTTACCACCAGCAGCATTAAGGCTATACACCAAGCACCACACAAGAACCCCATAATATAATGTCCACTATCTTAACTGCAGCCACACGCATTAATTAAGAGACCCATGAGATACGACAACAACGATAAAAAGATTTAAAGAAAAAAAAAAACAACACTTCTTCGTCTTTATTTGGCGAGTAATTATCTTGTTTGTCTCAATTCACTAAATGAGCGCCGCGCCATCTACAAGAAAAAAGAATTAACTTCTTTAATAAAATAATTAAAGCAAAAAAGTTGTTCCGTACAAAATGCATTTAGCTGAAAACTCCATAATTATAAGATTCTCGACCATAAACGAATTCAATCGCTGCTGGCTATTACTGTGATTTGCAGCTCTGTGCTGGACCATCAATTCACAGATGCACTGCACTTGATGCACCGATGGCACTACATAGCTTGTCGGTGCATCAAACTGAATGATTGACTGATTTATAGGAAGATCATTGGCATAAAATTGATGATGGGTCTTCCAACCTGATGGTCATTTTGTTTGGTTTTTCTTCTTTTTTGTTTACCATTTCTAATGACGACCAACTCAAAGGGATAGACAGGGGGAATTCTGTTTGCTATGATGACAAATCCAAGAGGCCATATATACCATCTTGGAGAGGTTTTTTAGGCAAGACAGAAAAAATGTTGATTTACACTTTCAAGGATGAATTGGGTTGGGCTTCAATCATTATATTATCAAGCTCATTGGGACAAACTTCTAAATCGATAGGTATAGGCTAACGTTTATTTTTTATTTTAATGGTTTTCACAAATAAGTATGTTGTACTATGTCCGAGACGAGAAGATCAATCAATGCCTTCAGCATTTTTGATGGTCATTTTGATGGTAATAACCAGTGCCAATAAAATCAGTCAAGTACGGGATCGAAGTAGAAGATATGGGGGTCATGAAGACTTTGTCTGTTTTCGAAATTTTTCATTTAAGTGTTTTTGATTTTTTTTATGACAACTGTTTAAATGAGTAAAAAATTGTTCAGAATATTATGGCAGCTGTCACTTTTGAAGGTTCAGACTCACATTTACTACGCTTAGTTATCGCCAATGATCCATACAGGCCATTCTTCGAAAATATCCAAGACATATGACTTTCATGTAAATGTCTCTTTTACTTCTCTAACACTCTACCTTACCATTTTTAACACAAAAGGCCATCTACACGTCATAATGAAAACTAGCTACAGACATTTTAATGAATTCGTGTCATAAGAAATTTCCTGGCCTGAAATTGGAAAATTCAGGAAATTTTGTGCTCTTACGAGCGTTTTTTACTGTAAGCAGCTCGACATCAAATTGGTTTGTAGGAAAACGTCGGTTGACAAAATATTACTCAAATGCACAGAAAATAACAAAGATTTTATATGACACAAGGGAACTTCAATTTTCTGAAGAAAAATCAGAGACTCGAAGCTAATGCCATTTTGTTTGGTGAAATGACAATTTAAATTCAGCTGTCACTTTGAAAATGGCGGTACCGAAACTTTTAAAATACTTTCATGCAACTGTCTCTTTTTTTCTTATGTTTTACTTTTACTTCTAACACAAAAAGCCATCTACCCGTCATAATGTAAACTAGCTATAGACATTTTAATAAATTTATGTCATACGAAATTTCTTTTGATGAAATTGGAAAGTACAGAAAATTTTGTACTCTTACGAGCGTTTTTACTGTAAGCAATTAGGTATCAAATTTGTGTAGAGGGAAACGTCTGTTAACAAAATATTACAGACAGAAACAGAAATTTGACCTGACACTAAGGAATTCAATTTTCTGAACAAAAATCAGGGACTGCCATTTAGTTTCATGAAATGTCTGTTTTCAGGAGTTACTTTGAAAATGACATGACCAAGACTTTTAAAATACTGTCACTAAACATTTTGACAATATGAGTAGCATTTGCGTTGTGTAATGTTGTTTTCTTATTAAATAAAAATATCATCTTCAGAATTTTCACAATTTTTAGCTCCGGACATGTAAACCAGACAACATCAGAAAGCAACTATAAATTAATACTGACATAACCTAACTTAATCCATAATTATTATTTTGATCCATCGGCGTAAGCTTTTTATTTATGTATATTCAACGTTTAATCGTAATTATGTTAATTCACGTTATTTTATTAGGCAACAACTAACAAAATACTTATTTGTTTTTATTTTGTAATTAAGTTAATACGAATTCGGAAACTCATTATTAATCTATAGTTTTAAAATTATAAAAACAAACATGCTAATATTTGTTTTATTTAATTAAAAACACAAAATTCTCATGCATTATAAATTATACAAAAATGTGAAATATTAGCAATAATAAACAAATTAACTGCAAATGCATAAAATAACACATTTTTTAAAATGTTTAAGATATCACTTTCAAAAACTGTCGTTTACTATCTCGAGTTCGATTGCTTTTTTTCCGAATCAAAAAGTTACAACTTTTAATCATGGAGAAACCAACATTGTTGCAAAATAATTGCAAAAGTGATAACACCCCTTTAAAATACCAAATTATTGATCTGACAAGTATTGAGACATCAGTTTGTAATATTTTATAAGATGCAATTCATGTTTACGTGTTTATATTTTTTTTATTTACATAACAGAACAAGAAAAATCTATATGAAAGGTTGCCAAACACTTTTAAGAGGCCTTTGACAGATGACGCAATATAATTCAAGAAATTATGACATTTATGAAGTTAAGTTTTAAATCCTATACAAAAATATATAAAATTTCAATTTTCCAAAGTGACAGTTTTGACGTCCCTAAACGAACGAAACAGAGGTATATTGCTTTCATTATTAAACAGACCCATAGTTTCAGTTTTAGAAGATGTGGAAATAAAAGATTCTAGATGAATTTAAATTTTTGGCAGTTTTCAAATCGACTGCACAAAATTTAAATAAAAATGTCTCCAAAAAGCATTATGCCGCTTAAACAAACAAATTTATGACAAACATAATCGGGGTAAGGCGTATGGTCTACGATACCACGCGTTAAACTTTCGCAAGAGGCTCTAAATCATCCTAAGCTCTTACACTGTATTGATTGCAAATTGATTGAAATTATGTAAATGCGAGGCTCTGTATTTTATAATGGAATCCTCCTTCTGTTTGATTTTCACCATCATCACATAAAACTTACAAATGCCTCACATCATTCAGCAACTATACAAGCAACAAGCAACATTGTCGTCAGGTGATTAAGTGTAAATAGTTAAATAATATTTTTTATCTCTAGCGGTCTCGAGTTCGACTCCGAGGTCTGAGCTATGACCGACCGCAAACGAAGCTATTATTTTTGGTCTTTTTTCTGTAGCTTGACCATAGAGGTCTCTCTCTCTAAGTCGCTACATAGCTATAAGTCAAATTATATACTGCTGCTGCCGCTGCTGGCCCGTGGCGCTGCTGTCCTTCTGCACCTTCTGATTCTTTTAGCTTTTCAAGTATAAATTGCAGCAATGAAGTTGTTGGCACAGATATATGGAATTAATTTTTTATTTTGGTGGATCTTTGTTTTTTTTTTTGCGTGTCTTTCCTGATGTCTTGGAAACTTGGGATTTTTTCAATACTTGCGATATTTAGGGCGACTAAGAGATTCATAAGTTAAATTAAGCTTCATTTAAGGATTATTTGTTATTTCAGGGAACATAAGCCCCTTATTTGTTCTGAACTCTATCATCAACATTTCTGCGACATTTTGAACAGTCTTTTGGAAAAATCACTCTAGCTTGGAGAGCAACTACAACCAACTTCGTGTAGTACGTTCAAATTGTATTCTTTACCTATCCACATATATGAAGGTGTCGTGAATGGTTGGACATTAATTCCATATAACGGTATAATGCTTAGCAAACCCATCATACAAAATTTAAAATGAAAATAAAAGTTGCTCCGGGCGGCGGCGGCAAACGGCACTGCAAGTGTTCAGGTTATCCGATAGGAAAAAGAAGATACCGTGAGACCGGATCGTGTGTGCGCTGTGCAGTGCATGACGGTCAGCACCTAGATGTCAGCTTATGTTGTTTTTTTCGTTTGTTCATTTCCAAACAGAAAAAAAAATAGATGGGATATAACAACCCCACCAAGACATGACCATGTTGCTCCTGGAGGCGTTTGTAAAGAGCCAGTTGCAAATTTGTAATTAGCTAGGTATTTTAATTCGATGATTATTACACTAATAGATGCAAACTGCTTGACATGCACTAAACTACGTGTATTTGCGATTTGCATTTTGGAGTGCATTGATGCGCTGCACAGTTCAGGTGAAGTAAGGTATTAAAGACCGACCACACGAAGTTGGGAAACATATATAAGCATAAGCAATAATATTGCGCTTATTAAGTGGTTCTTACCAAAATTGAGGCTATTTCGAAGAAGAAAATTATATACTTTTCGGTATTTGAATTTGAATTTTTTATGCATTTACACGTGAACACTTTTAGTGGATAAGGTGGGTTTGTATTTTTAGTTAAACGATTTTGACGTTACTAAGATTCAATTGATTGCAATAAAGAAGCATAATTATCATTGATATTTAAAACACTATAATCATTGATATTACAGAAAAAAAACTTAAGAGTCTCGGGGTTCGTTCAATAAAAAATTAACATCGAACAGATCGAGCAAAAATCTAAACGCTCCTAACTTGTCACTTAGCCAGTTTAGAATCACAAATCTTATCAATTCTAAGAACTGATTTATTGACTTGATATATTTCGTAATCCATTTAGTAATATTGAAAATAAACAAATCAAAACTTAAAATGGAAACAGATTTGTCAAGCTTTTCATCGTTTGATTTAATTTTGAATATTTTATAATTAAAGAAAAAAGAACTAGTTCTGTTTCTTTAGTTCGATATTCTGTGACTCTTTGCTGAATTTTATTTCTAAGATCTGTCCGTTATTTTTTTTTAAAGAGGAATAGGAATTTGAAAAGTTCGTTTGTTTGAAAGAGCTACGAACTGGTAACTGTGGATGTTTGCATATTTTGACATTTCTTTCAAATGAGATTTATTTCTATTCGCAAAGAGCAAAAAATTGTCAATATAATTTTGAGGTTAAGTGGAACGTGAACAATTTATTCGTTGTAGTGTGGATGGTATGTGAACCGCGAATAAAGATTGACAGTTCGTAGCAACCACAATGTACTTTACAAAATTTTTCTGTTTTAAAGAACAAAATGCATCGTAACATAAGTGGCAGCCTCTCACGTTTCGTAAGGGACTCAAGTTGGTTCCATTGAGCTTAGGAGGAAGGATCAAGATTCATGTGGTATCACAATGGACCATTAAACTGGCCTAAGTGTGTCCGTTTCCATCTTGGACAGCCACTATAACCTAACCCTAACCTAACATAAGTGGCAATTGGTTTCTTATAATTTAAATGTGTTTTTGTTTGAAATTGACTTTTTGAAATGTGTAAAATAACGTTTGTTCGTCCATTCGTTCATTCCTTGTTCGCCCCTTTAAAGATTTCAAAATTAATGTCAATTGACTGCTGACAGTTGAGAATAAGTAAAAGTGGAACATTTTACCAGAGAAATTAAATCCGTGTTTTTGTATTATTTAAATGAGTTCCAAACTATCTTTTTTAAGGTTTGTCAACACTTTTCTGCACACATCAAAATCATTAATTGTTTTATATTCATATTTTATTGTGGTCAAGAATTTTTGGTTGGAAATATTTAAAACATTTTATGCTGAATCGTTTATTTACCACAAAATATAAACTTTTGAGGGATTCGCTAAGTGTTCAAGGAGATCTTTTATTATACATCCAAAATGCTTCGTTTAACTTTTGAAGGTAATAAAATAAATATTTATGAAAAAATGCAGATTGTGCGGTTTATTGCTAAAAACACAAAATACAAAACATGCGGATTTTTCTTTCCCGATATGAATTTATTATAATAAAATTTAGTTATGGAAATATGTCGTCTTAGATATTCTTTTGGTTATGTATGTAAGAGCTTGTCATTTTTACCGAACCTTAAATATTGTTAGAATAGAACTTTGAAGTTTTGAAAAGAAACTCTTATCATGAGACTTCATACACTTTTTGCATTCACTTGAAGTCTTTGCGTTCTTATGTGAAATGTTACTGCACAAAATATTCTAAAGCGGCCCATACACTGCGCCCATAAACTTTAGGTGTCATGCAATGATTTTCAAGTTTAGACACCAAGAGATAAAAATCAAAATATCAAAAGTGTGTGATTGCAAAGTGAATTTTGTTTTTGGTAAAAGTCCTGAATAAGTTTCATTTAAAAATGACAGTCAAAAAATTGTTTCAATTTAAAAATATAACCAATTATTGAAAAAAGTACTTATTTATATTCAACACAGTACCCAGCTTTTTTAGTACAACTACTGCCTCAAAATTATTTAATTTCACCACTTTATATAATTTTCTATTCCCATCACTTGTATACCCCATCCGTTTCTATAAAACTACAACCAATAATCCAAAAATCTTCATAACTTATTATTTTAATTTGTATTTTAATTATAAATATTCATGATTAATGTATTCATGAAAATGATGCTCTTATCGTTTATTAACTTTATGATACATAATCTAACTTCACTATTTTTTTTCTGACCAAAATAAACATCATAATACATAAAGTATAATTTAATATGCACAAAAAATATAAATGCAAATACAAAAAAAATATTTACATCTTTTGAAAATAAAGACTAAAATTTCCATGTTAGCCAAAAGAAAAAAAAGACAACACCAAAAGAAATACCATCAAATCTTGTTCACTCTATTGCGGCGCGAAGGCCATCTTTGGCCAGAACAGCAATTCCCGCAGTTCGCCAAAAACCAACCAAATACCGCGCATCAACTCTCAGCTAGCCAATATCATCTCATCAACATCAGCGCATCATGAGCCATCATATACTCGTATGTAGTCATTTGAGCGAGAATACCAGTTCGGTTTTATTTGGCATAATATTATATATATTATCAAATAAAATATATGAATGAGTCGCATGAGTTTGCTGATATTAACATACATAATTCAATTTTGTGGTAGAAATATTTCCATCCTATTGCTTGAGAGAGTATTCTTTTATTTTCAGCTATTTCCTGACATATCTGTCAGTTTCAATTATGACGGCTAAGATTTTGGTAGATTGATGGATGTGCATCGACCTTAATGATTTAAATAGAAAATTATCGCGATTACATCGATTACAAGGAGATTTAGACATCGGGTCGAATTTCGATTGTCATCCAAGTGATATCGATTTTTTAATCAGGTTTACATATGACATATTTTCACCTTAATTCCCTTTTAAAGAAGAGACAGATTGACACAGCAACTTTAGCAGTCATGGCTGAAACACAAACACTATTCAGCTTCGGCTTCGTCTGCGTTACGTTGGGCTTGCTTCGAGGTTGCTTTGAATGACAGTTCCAGAATGATACTTCTGTCATTAGCAGCTGTTATTTTTTCTCAAAAAGAATAGAATGAAGTAGCTTACACAATACATTTACTTTGGAAATTCCTAAAAAAATCAAACGTATTTTGTTTGTTGATTTTTTTACAGGTTTTGATCTGTCAAACAAAGCAAATGTTCAGCAAATTTGAACTAGAGCTTCTGTTTGTATTGAATTCCTATGGCTACACTCGTAAACGTCAGGCAAATCGAACATGAAGCGTGTTTGTGTTTCAGCCATAAAGGAAACGTTCAAAAGTCATGTGAAATAGATTAGAACGTCAAAAGAGCTTTTGACAACATTAAGACCGAAAGTAAAATGCGTTGCTCTATTTTATTTAATATTTAAGATGTTCTTCTATTTTCAAAACTTAAATTTCTATTTAATAGTTGTTAGCATTTGCGATCAACGACCGACGAATGATTGAACAAATGTGATTAATGTATGAAACTCAGTTTTGTGCAAATTGTGAACAAAAAAATAGAGGTATAGCTTAAGTAAATCATTAGGTAATAATATAAACTTTTTCATTTCCAAAATAAGAGAAATTCAAAAAAATAAATTGTTCGAAGAATTGCATTCTAAATATCTGATAGTAACAAACTGTCAAACACATTCGCGTTCCATAAACGATCCATACTTTTTGTTGTGAATGACGAATTAAATGACATGTGGAATAAATGTCATAATGGACGAATATTCGACGATTAATTGAATTAATATGATTTTAAACAATTCATAAAACTATTTTTTTTGCAAATTGTAAGCAAAAAGGTAGAATAAGTAATAAAATAAGCTTTTTCATTTCCAAAATAAGAGAAATTTATTAAAACAAATTGTTCGTCAAGAATTACAATCTGATTGTAACAAACTGTCAAACACAATTCGCGTTCCACATACAAATAAAAAGAAGACATGTGAAATAAATGTCATACTAGTAAACAAAAAGGTATAAATATACCTTAAGTTAATTATAGGGTAGTAAAATTATCTTTTTAATTGCCAAAATAGAAGAAATTTAAGAAAACAAATTTTTTGTCAAGAATTGCAATCTGATTGTAACAAACTGTCAAACACAGTTCGCGTTCCATATACGATCCACACTTTTTGTTGTGTTTATGGAATGACGAATAAAAAGAAGACACGTGAAATAAATGACATAATGGGCGAATATTCGTTCATTCGGTGGTCGTTGGGCGTTCTCATGAGAATTGTCCTTTAATGTATTCAACGCTGCTGTTTAGAACCACTAACTCTAAAAAGTGTGAATTGGTTCACAAAGTTGCATTTAAAGTGTTGGTGTTTCAATCTGTTTCTCGATTTAATTTAACTGAATCAATCAGACAGTTAATCAAAGACTATTTAATACTCCTTACATAAAGGTCTGCCAAAGCAACGCTAACTTCCAGAACCATTCTGGACCTCACAAAATTACTGTTCTTCTTTTTGATAGGAGAAAGAAATGCAGATGGATTTCATTCAGAACCAGACACATATGTCAATTCTTCTATTGGTATATTTTCTTCCATAATATCAAAAGATGTAAACTCATCAATTTTTAATTTAAAAATGTTTCAAAATCCTAATTTTCCTGTTTTTCCTGTTTGTTTCTAATTTCGGTAGGTTTATCTTTAGTTTTTCAGGTCATGACATACTTTATCGGTAGGACTTGTTTGATTTCACAAAATAACTGCTGTCACTTTCAGATTTGACACATTTAAAAAGTAATGAATTCCTTCATTAAATTTTAAAGTTTGTAAGTTTTTGACAACCCAATACTTGACTTAAAGAGTGATAGCAAAAGTGTAAGTGAAAAGTTGACATCATGAAGTGTGTGAACGATGAATAAAAAATAAAATAAATGTTATAATAAAGATAATACAAAAATTATAAAAAAAAATAAAACAAATTAGAAAAACCTCTTTAAACATCCATAAAACTTGTTAGCACAACTCGCCCCCGGCTATCCATATAGTATACGACCAACGACGACGACGCTACGATGACATACAGGAGATGTTCTTTTTCTTTAACGATGCATCTTTTTTATGTGGACACTGGACACAACTTAGACAAATGGGTTACAAATCAAAATATGGATACATGTTGCCAATTGATTTGTTGAATGTACGGGCTTCAAGTTAAGAGCTCAAATAGAATCCAACAACTTATTATTTATTTTTTCTATATTTTTTTCATCATATTATAAAAGACGCCTGTAACCATGTTTTTTAAGCCCAAGACTCTAAGACTTAGACGAATAAGTCATTTTAAATACAATTAAGCTTTGGAATTTGAAGATGCTGAAGTTGTTGCAGAAAAAAAAGTGATTTATGTTTAACTCAACACCTTGTATTTAAAAAATCTATAATATACACAGACTGTTAGTCGCTGCACTTGCTGGCTTGTGGATGGCTCGGATGTCTTGACTGGCTAGCTGGTCAGTGGACTAACCAGCATTTTGGTTGTTGTTGTTGGTAATCAACAATCTTGTATCTTTTGTCAGAAGAGGGAGAGCAGGAAAAAAAAAATAAGTAAATAACAACAAATGGGAGGGTAAAACCAACACATTTTAGCAGACAAAATTTGTTGCACAATTTAATTTTATTTTTAAAGTAAAAATAAATTTAGTATATGCATCAGTGGAAGAGCTAGTGGAGGCGGGTGGTCGGAGGAAGGGGAAGGGATTTAATAATGCAACATGAGGCTGGCCAACAAGGTATAGATGGATACACTTGCTGCTTAAACGTTGATGGTAGGTGCATATGAGTGGTGGTTTCCTCATCACCCACACGTTATTTTATGTTATTATATTTTTCAGTCTTTCTAGGAGTGAAAATATAAAATAATTAAAATTATTTGAGTTAAAAATTGAGCATTAATTGGAAGGTGGATATGGCTATACATGTTGCTATAAAAATTGCTTAATTTCAAGTATGAGTTTATTGCACATTAAAGTTAGGAATATTTTAGTAGACAATTAAAATTTGTTAACCAAGGTGGTCTATAGCACGAAATTCTTATTTCAATTGACAGGACCTCACTGAACTCACATTGTCTGACAAGAATGTTGCAGGTACCTTAAAAAAGCTTTAAATTTGAAGAGCACGTATTTAAAAATGTTAATATCGAAAGTGATAAGCTTTGACATGTGTCATACTTTCGAGATAACTGAAAAAATATGGTGAACAATAAATTAAATCTGTGACGTCTTAATAAATAAATTGCGAAGATGAACAAATGATTTATTAACTTGAAACTTGTAAATTTAGTTCTGTCTAAATTTCTGATGTTTGAAATCAATGTGCATGGGCCTTAAAATAAGTGCTCTCAGATGTTTTAAATTATCGTTTGACAGATAATTGACACACGGGGGAATGGTTTTCTGTTGTAAGCCACTAGGTTCTGGCTCTCTAACGAATGTTGCGCCACCTAAACTATTTCATTTGCAACTTTAATACCAATCACAATAAAACTTAAAATGGATTTCATCAAATGAAGTTTATTATAAAAAAATCGCTGGATCATTAGGAATTTCGACAAATTTAAAGACCCCATTATATGGAACTGTTTGTTTAAATTTCAAAGCAGTCGCTTAAGTTATGACTAAAGAAAAAAATTAATTTCCATTTAGCTAAAAATAGATTCTCAACTTACAGGGACTAAAATATTCAAATAACAACTATTTAGAATACAGCCCAAATTTCTCCCTTCATAATTTTTAGGTTTATATTTTAAATCAACAAAATTAAAATAGTTGTGTAATCTAAAAACCACCTTGTTTTTTTTTTTTTTGGTGAGGAACTAAAATTTCTCATTCAAAAAAAAAAAATAAACTACGTATTTTTTTGCGAATGAATTTTTAAAACAAAACAAAATTAAAATACGTACGAATTTTTTAAATAAAATAAACACAATTTTTTTAAAATCCAGTTTTGCAGAACACGAAATCAAGTTGGAAGCTATTATTAAACCCCTGTGTATAGGTTAGGCACAGTCAGTGATGTTTTTCAGTACAGGTAGGAGCATCACGATGATGTGCTAATTAGTTCGCCGTCAATAATTAATTCGCATGAAATTAATTCACCTCAAGTCTCTGCTGGCGTTTGATTATTATTTTATATGTAGTTATTGTGTATATGAATGGTGGTAGCAAGAAACGAAGTAAGGTAGTAACATCAGCATCATCATCATCATAATCACAGCTAATCACTGTTACCGATCGTTGTAGCTTTAAGACAGGTGCGTAGCTCTGTTTTTTTTTTTTCTATTTTATTCTATTTGACATGTCCTTACGTTACATATGTCAATTTGGATTGAGTATTTAAAGTTTGTTCTCATTGGAAATTCTTTTGTCTCCATTCTTTGTTTCGACATTTGGAAAAATAGTTAAATTTGTCACTTTTGAAAATGATATAATTTTTGAAAATGGTGGCAAATGTCAATTAAACTTACTTTGACATTTGGAAAACATTCATTTTTCACCTTCTTGCTGTCTTATTTTTGGCGAATGAGATTTTTTTTAGATATGTATTATCTACTTGTCATTTCGATCTTAATAATAGAAGGCAAATGTTATGTCGAACAAATATCATGGACACTAGTGGAATAATGGCTGAATCACAAACACGCTTCAGTTTCGGCTTCATCTGCGTTACGGTGGGCCTGCTTCGAGGTTGCTTTGAATGACATTTCTATTATTTCATCCCTCCAAAGAGCAAATATTTTGTTTCTTGAAATTTTTTTTAATGCTGTTGAGCTTTCAGGCAAGCAAATGTTAGAGCTTCCGTTGGGAGTCACATGACGTTACATTACGTTCTTTCCTTACGATTGTCAAACGATACATGAGGTCGAAGCTTCATTGTGATAACATGCATTGAACTCCTATGGCTGAACTCGTAAACGTCAGGTGAAGCCGAAGCTGAAGCGTATTTGTGATTCAGCTATAATATATTTTAAAATAAAATCTACCTAATTTGTGTTTAGATCTGTCAAAACAACAATAATGTTGACACTATTAATCTTTCAATAGTCAATAAAAGTTGATTTTGTGCCTGAAATATGAAACTGATGCAAGTTCTACAAGAAAAAAAACAATTTTTAATTTTCTCGCCACAATGTCAAAATCATACACATATTTTAAGTTAGTTACCTTTTCATAAAATTTAATATTAAACAATCAAAATGTTTTAAGATTTTCTCTGATTTTATTACTGTAAATTTGACTTTTTTGTGTGAACTTGAAAGCACACAAATGACAGCAACATTGAAATTTCACTAAAATGTAAAAATCATATAAATACCTATTAATGTTAAATATTTACAAAATTGAAAACTCAAAGATCAAAGGGTCTAAATTTCTTCAATTTTCTCTGATTTTAAGTTTCAATTTCTGTCAATTTGACTTTTTTGTGTGAACTTGAAAGCACACAAAACAGATTCAATCACAGAAGAAAGTGAAGGAAACGGATCCTAAAATAGCTGCTCACAAATGACAGTAACATTGAAATTTCACCAAAATATGAAAATCATATACTCGTAAATACCTAATAATGTTAAATATATACAAAATTGAAAACTCAAAGATAAAGGGTCTAAATTTCTTCAATTTTCTCTGATTTTAAGTTTCAATTTCTGTCAATTTGACTTTTTTGAGTGAACTTGAAAGCACACAGAAATTTAAAGTGAATGAAACAGATCTTAAAATGGCTACTCATAAATGACAGCAACGAACAAAATTTGGCCAATGAACTAAACGTCAACTATTATTAAAGCTGCTGTTACATTACAACTATAAACTTTTAAGGTTAATAAAAATGAAAATGTATATCATTTCTAAGCCCCTCTTTCGAAGTCTTGACCGCACCTGTCATAAATTAAAAAAAAGAAGAGGAGAGAAAATAAAGCGAAAACAAAACTAACAACAAACTGAAGATGTCGTTTTGATTGCAATCAGCTAAAGCAAGAGCAGCATCTGAAGTATAAGAGTGTGTGTGGTCAATAACTTTATACTCTGATACAGCATCGCATTGTGTCGGTCGCTTATTGAGATTAAGACCGACACCGCACGTCCACTAGATGGGTCTGTCGGTCATTGTGTCGTTGTTATTTGAAGAAGAAAGAAAGACAACAAAAAAGCATAGAGGGAAAACCAATAATGGTGGATGGTGGAAGTGGGACAGGCTGTTGGCAGCGGTATCGTTGTCGTTTAAGCCGTCAGACATCTTGTAAGCGTGAAATTAAAGCACCGTTGTTGCTGTGACCTTGAGCAACTCTGAGATTCGCACACGCTATCTGAGCTCATGTGTGTCCATCGACTCGAATCGACTTCGCGTCGTCGTCGTCGTCGTCGTTAGTCGATATGTGTTCATGTATCTGTGTATAATTATGTCAAGCGGACATAAATGCAAATCGATGCCAGAGATATATATAAAATAAAAAATTGTATAAATTATCGGATTTTATGATATTAATTTTTCTTGTTGTTGTTTTAAATTGCTATGAAGATATGTTTTTTTTCCTTTTGCAGCTTTACTAAAATAAAAATAAGAAAACATTCTCATATGGAATGGATACATCTTCGGTGTTTGGCCGGTATTCCAGTAAACTGTATTCTTTATTCTTGAGAAGAGTGAGAGTAAGATCGTGATTAGCTAATCAAAAAATGCTTTTGGCCAGGTATGGTCTGGTCATCTCAGCGAAGGATGAGGCGTGAGAAGTGGGATTTAACGTCGTCGTCGATTCATGTAAGGTATAGGTAGGTAAGGCAGGTTGTTCTGTGCGGATTCTAGATACGTAGAGGTATAAGAAGATTCTCAAGCTCCGTTCCGCGGCACAAAGCGTAGACCGGTTATTTCACTTTTACTATCTACAGATTGTAACAAGTGTAGTGCGGGTTTCTATGTAGGTACATAGCAGCTTAGCTCATCTCATCGTATCGCATCTGATCTCAGCTCAGGAGCAGCAGTTTAATTTTTTTTGTCTGCCCGTCGGTACAATTTTTATTGATTGGGTTTAAGTTTGAGCTTGTGCGGGCTTGAATGTTGTTGTTGTTGTTTTCGTTGTTCACTTCATTTTTTATTGTGAATAAAATGGTGTAAGTGGTTTAGATGGTGATGGCGAAGACGAAGAGTGTGTAGATTGGTTATCTTGTGTGGCGCGCAAAAAATGACCACTCGGTCAGGTATGCCGGTATAACGCCGTGCCTTGCTTTGCCGCCACAAGTCTTTGGTGTGTGCTCATCATCGGCAGCACCAGAATGATGGCGTTGTGGGGTTGGGAGGAGTGGTGTGGAATTATTTTCTTTTCACCTGCAAGGTTATCGAGGGATATTGGTTAAGTGCGATGTTATGATGGGTCATATCAAGAGGGGGCATTAACAGATCAATTGATTTATTTTTATGATCGAACATCACATTGTAGGTATAAATGGAATTAACATTTGTTTTGTTGCTGCATTGCGGGACTGGTTTTTTGTGTGAGATGATGCGGCTTTGTCATGTCATGTCTCACCTATATGTACAGTGATTTTATTGGTTGGTGAGTTGAGTACATCCGGATTGATGTACTTTAGACTCGTAAAAATTGGCTTCAAGAAGCGTGGGATATTATTAATTATGTTTTAAAGTTGCTGTAAAATTGTATTTAAAAGAGCCATTAATTTCCACAACTGTAATTAAAGAAGAATGGAAATGGATTTTGTTCTTTAAAAGTCTTGACGGTATAGATATTTAATGTGCTCGTTTTATAGAGTTCGTACCTTAGTGTTATTCAAAATCTGAAAATCTGAAGACTTACGATAGATTTCACATGAAAATTAATTATCATGCTATCTAAGAATCTTCGGGATTTGACTTCCTAAGAGTTCAAAGCCAAAGATCATTCTGAATGGCGAATGGATCATTGCTGGCGGTCTAAATGCAATTCTTTTGAACTACATAATTTTTTTTCAAACGAGTTAGGATTTTTTTTAAATTATTGTTTCAAATATGTTTGAATGTTTCTGTAGCTATAAAACACCAGATCAAAGATCATTTTATGCACATACATACATAAAATATTTTAAGCGACTTTCTTTAAAATGTTGTTATTTAAACTCGATTTTAGAATAAAATTAAAGTATCGACGATACTTACGTTTATTTTTAACGTCTGTGAATAACACCGATCATATTGCACAATACAATAAATTGAATGCACCTCAGAACTCATATTAAACATGTATTAATTTTAGTACATGTTCTTACATTTATGAAATACTCATCACTTGTTTAAATCTAAGAAAACAGTTATTTTAGTCGGTTTTTAGTGATAGAAAAACACTATTTCTCTTACTTTCTTTGTGAAATAAAAGTTTAAGAGTTAGCATAATTTTAGCATTTTAAATGTCAAAAACTGGCAGTTTCAAAATGTTATCAATCCACATGGTGGGATATTAAAAATGACATTTTATTGGAAAGCTCTTTTTTTGAACAAAGTGAAGTGTTCTAATTGGAATTGGGTGCTGCATAAGCTTTCTATAAAATATATATCTGACACAATGCCACAATAAGTCTTTTTAAAAATCATAAGTTTATATCAAGATTAAAAATAGTTTGTACTTCGGTTTTGACACATATGTATGTTCGAAATATGATTTATGTAATATGTATGTGTATGTTGAAAAATGTTAGACAGAAAATTTTAAAGTTGCCCATCCCACACAACTTAAGGGCCTTGCACATGAGAGCGAACAACGAATGAATTAATAGACGAACGAAAGTGATTCAACAGATGCTTTAAGCATCTTGCACATGAGCTACGAATTGCGAACTGCAAACTGAGCTTTATTTCTATTCGCAAACAGCAACGAATTGTCTATTTATTATTACCCTTTTCAACAAACAAAACAAGAGTGGTATAGTTTTGAGGTTAAGTGGAGCGCGAACAATTCATTCGTTGCAATGTGGATGGTATGTGGAACGCGAATAGAGTTTGACAGTTCGAAGCAACCACACTGCAATTCATTACTACCGAATTGTTTTTACAAAAATTGTCTTTGGTTTAGAAAACAAAATGCAAATTTTATTATCCTAACATAAGTGTCAATTGATTTCTTATAAATTTAATGTGTTTTTGTATGAAATTGACTTTTTTAAATGTGTAAAATCACGTTTGTAGGTCTATTCGTTCATTCGTTGATCGCTCTCATGTGCAAGGCTCTTTAGACTTAAATTTTGAGTGCATTCAAAATTTTGACAGCTATATTTCCAAAGTAATTCAAAATTTATACGAAAACACAGTTTATTTTGATGTTTGATGAAAATTTTACGACTTTGAAATGGCGTTTTTGCTAAGTGCTAAGATTTTTCTTGTCAAAGAAAAGATATTGAACTTTTCTTTAGAAAACATAAATATTAAATTTCATTTTCAAAAAGAAATCCGATTTTTTCCATACCAAAATTATTGGCGTTATGTCTTTACGCCCAAATCCATAACGCCCTTAATTGTCATAAAGCAAAAAATTGGTCGGAAAGCCCAAAATGGTCAGACAGCACAAAAGTTGTCAGAAAGCCCAAAAATGTAAAAAAATACGCCCAAGTAAAATGTCATATCACCCAAAACAACTTTAAATTTGAAATCCGATTTTTTCCAAACCAAAAATATTGGCGTTATGTCTTAACGCCCAAAACCATAACGGTCTTAATTTTCAAAAGGCCCAAAATTGGTCAGAAAACGCAACATCGGTCAGGTAGCCCAAAATTGGTCAAATAGCCCAAAAAGTTAAAAAAACGCCCAAATAAAATGTCATATCACCCAAACCAACTTCAAATTTGAAAACAACTAAATTTACAAATGTCATAATGCCCAAAACCATTATGAGTGGTTTGGCTTTAAGACGCGTATAAACAGTGAGGTTTGTATGTGACGGCATATTGCCTCCCTGAAACCCCCTGCTTGGGGCTCAATGTAGGGTTTGGGATAGGTGTGAAATTGAATGTATCCAAAGTTTCTTTGCAATTAAAGATTCTTGATTTAAAGAAACTTTTAATACACATTAAAAGTTAGGCTTATTTTGCTTTCTGAAAATGAGTTAAAGCCAAACCTATATCTTATGCTTTTTTGTAGTTTGAAGTTTCTGTGCTTTAAAGCCACGCTTCTTTTTATTTGGAATTTTATAAAACCCAAAAACATTTTTAACGATAAGTTCAAAAGTTCGGCAATATTGCCCAAATCTTAAAAAACAAAGGGTTAATTAAATTGTTTTGAGAGCTTTAATATTTTTAATTTGAGCGATACGGTTTTGCGTGAAGAGACCTAACGCCAAAATATTGTAAACTGATAAATTTTTCGCTCAAAATGGCATTAAGTAGAATGTAAAATTATTTTGACTTTACTTCAACAAGGGTATCGTAATAAATAAAGAAAAGGCTTTTTAGTCACACCGTTTACAACTCAAGAACGTCTTTAATCCTACTTCAATAATCTCTTATTCGTTGCATTCGTCTCTGTATTTAAAATATGACTATAAAATTGGTACACCGAGCGAATTTAGGAGTTAAAAGGATCTCCTTGAGTTAAAGGAATTTCCTTGAAGCGCTTCGCCACTTATTTGAAACTAAGGTCATAGCACGATAACTTTTGCTTCAAAAATTTGCAGGGGTTTTTGAAGTGCAATAAAAAACAAAAAAGTTAAAAATAAGAGTACAGTCGTTTTTTTTTTAATTTGAATTTTTAACTTCCCATAGGAAATTATTGTAATGTGGCCGATTTGTCAAATTGAAAATTTTGACATTTCTCGACGTTTCAAGGTCTCTAGCGTCGAAATAAAAGATTTTTAGAAAAATGTCTGTGCGTGCGTGTGCACGTACGTTCGTACTTCGCCGTATCTCCGTACGTCCTTACGTTAGGGACGTTTTTTTTTCGTCGTCCATAGCTCAAGAATCAGAAGAGATATTGGCTCCAAAGCAAATTTTGTAATACAGATAATAATGCAGAAAGACGCAGAAAGGGCTCTCAAGAAAATAGCATGGGTGGTTTTTTACTAAGCAATTTAAAAAAAAAGGTAAAAATGTTGGTTAATCCTGAATATCTTACGAACCAACGCAACAGACTTGAATTAAATTTTATACGATATTTGGTAACGTAATACCAAACAAATATATTTTTTGAAAAAAATTTAATTCAAAAAAAATTGTCACCTCAAAAATTGTACGAATTCAAAATGATTTTATCTTCAAAATAATTTTGTGCAACGAAAAATAAAGTATTTAAAATCTGGTACTATTTTGAGAAAAATCTAAGAGACAGCTTTTTTTAAAAAACTTAAAACCTAAGAAAAACATTATTCAAAGTTGGTAAAAATTGATTTTCGACTCATATATCTTTTCAAAACTTTGATATATTGGCTTTAAACTACTTTAATCTTTTAAAAAGTATTGTTTTCAACATTCAGTACAATTTTAAGAAAAATTGAATTGACAGTTTTTTAACAAAAAATAAAAACCTAAACAAAAAAATTAATGGAAGATGGTAAAAATTGATTTTCGACTCAAATATCTTTTGAAAAACTTGAGATTATGGCTTTTAATTAATTTTAACTTACAAGAAATATTGTTTGTATTGTAATATTCTGAAATTTAAAAAAAAATCGAATTGACAGTTTTTTACAAAAAATAAAACCTAAAATAAAAACAATACTAAAATATTGTCTTCAAACAATTTTTATCTCACAGAAAATGTTGCTTTCGATATTTCGTTTTTTTTAATAAAACTCTAACAGTCCTTTTTTTATAAGAAAATAAAATCTACAAAAAATAGTACGCAAGTTTGGTAAAAAATAATGATCGGTTCTTGATATCTCTCAAATTAATTTCATTGATCCAATTTCTAAAAATTTAATAAATGCTACTAAAATTGGTAAGATTTGTGTTCGACTAAAAATCTATTTAACAAAACTCAAGGGGATATGAATACCCTTATAATGAATATACACAGTGCGAGTAATTGGGAAGGGAGGGTAGGATTTGAAAGGAGATACCGATGCACATTGGTTTTGAATGCCTTCACATTGTAATAAGTGGGAAATATTGAGTCTGGTAAAGCATTCTACATTCGTGTAGTGCGACTGAAAATAGAATCTCTTAAATTTACAATACGACCGAAATTGGGCTCAAGGATAAACTGATGGGCATTCCTAAAATATTATATAAATATTTAATATATATTTTAAGAATAATTCAACTGACAACTTTTTTAACACAACACGAAAACTTAAAAACTATTAAGGAAGACAAATCGAAAGACGGGATGGGAAGTTATCAGTGTGGGTCGCATCCCAGACTCTTTTTTTTTTTTAATTTGCTCCTATCACCCTTTATACAAAAACCAAAAACTATCATTCATTTTTGTACCCAAAGTTATCGGTCTTGTGCTACAAACTGTCATCGTGAATTATGCTTGATTATTTTCATTAAATTAGAAGTATTCATTCACTTAGTGAATTCGGTTGCCACCGCATTTGATTTTTTTTTAAGAAAGTTATTCGGCATTAAATTTGTCATAGAAGACAAAATTTCTAGAGAAAATAAATTTCGCTGTTTACTCTCGATTTTGAATACAAGGTTGTGCCAAAAAGAAACTCTTAAAGTTCTGTAATTAAAATTTGAGCCAAAAATTCATTAAAAATTAAAAAGTTCGGATAAAGAAAGGAGCAAGTGTATAGCTAATTTTTTGATAAATGAAATTACATAGAGAAAACTAAGGAATTACTTTTTAAAAAGCTTTCAATCTTTCTTGTATGTTTTTAAACTTTCTAAGAATGGAATACGAAAAATGTTCTGAACAAAAACCTTTGAGTCACTCTTTAACTCACCCCATTCTTCATCCAAACGTTTCAATTACAAAATCAGACTATTTGAGAAGCCTGAGTCTTTGCTCCTGTATTAATTTATTATGAACAGAAAATTAATGATCATTGCTGATTTAAAAGAAAAAACTGAGTTTAACATCTTTATCTGATCTTTAACCTCAAAAATAAAAAATATTAACAAAAATGACACTATATTAAAAGATATAAATGTTTGATAGTTACGCGTGCCAAATAACGAAATCAATATTCAAGTTCTTGCAAAATACAACTAGGTACCAATGTATGTCTCGAAAAGAGTTTCGTCAAGAAAAAATCAACTTCTTTTGCTCATCAATTAAACATTAAAAAAAAAAAAACAAATCAAGACATATAGTAACTCAATTTCCTCTATCAACTATCTATAAGATTATTGTAGAAAAAAAATATCTTCTTAACACAAGCAAATCAAATCAACATACCTTTAGCTGCATATCATCATTAAAAGATTAAAAAAAAAACAACCAAGTCTTCACCTAATAATAATAAAAATTAAAAGAAAAAATCAAGTAATTTACAGTAACTATTTGAAGGATGTATATTTGCATTTGCATACGCAGAGCCACCACAGCAAGCTCTTCTTCCTCTTTAACGCCGCCGCCATCCATCGCTAAGCCGAGCGACGAGTAATGCATGAATATACAAAGTTTGAATAAATTGCGTCAGTGAATGTTGCAGATGATATGACTTAAAGATATATCTAGATGCTTCCCCCCTTTTTAAGTTGATTTACCTGTTAACGAGCAACATTTTGCGTGTCAAGCTAAAGCTAAAAATTCAAACTTATAAATATTTTATCCCTCATGTTGGAATTCACTGTGCAATAAATTGTTAAAAAAAAAGAAATAGTTCTTATACCGTATTCCATCCCAAGGACGAATGACACGACGACGACGGCAACAACGCAACGACCAACGCAACGACGCAACGACGGACGTCAGCTTTCGACGTCAACGTCGTTGTCGGGTGCTTCAAATAAATTACACTCACTAATAAAATACCTTATTCAATTCTTAGGTTCAATATTATATTATATCTAGGAAACAAGAAAACATCACCTAGATATAGATTATAGCTTATTGTATTGTTATAATTTTTATAGAAAACATGTTGCTAAATAAAGGCATATTCAACTTCAAACTATAGCATCAATAATAGCAACAGCAAATCGATTTTAAACAAAATATATATTTATATAAAAATTATTTCAAATACGATTTCGATTTCAATTTCGATTCACTTCCTACAACAATAACTCTTTCCATCCAAGGTTGGTCGAGTTTTTAATGACAGAAAAATGTGCGCGTGAAAACATCGTTATGTATATTGAGTGTGCGATATGTTGTCGTGTATATGCATTCGCATTTTATAGATTCAAAAATCTTGCACTAAAAAATAAAAACCCAGATAGGTATTTAATTCTTGATTCAGGTTTAATTTATTTGTATGTTTTTTAATTCAATTTTGCTGCTTTAATTGCATCCCATTGAGCAGAGCCGGGGCTATTGACAACCTAATGAATTAGCGAAGCAGCAACAAAAAGTATCTAAGTATCTATTTATATTGTGAGGAAGAGAAACAAGGTGAATTATAGAAGCTGCTGCATTTATGAGATTTTATTAAGTATCGACAAAAAAAAAAAAAAATAACGATAAATTGAGATGAGCTGAAATTGAAGCTGAAACTGAAATGAGCTTAAGTTTAATAAACCACGCATCATCATTTATATACAAGTTGGTATGATAGTTGATGTGTCTGAAAAGACTGATGCTGATGCTTTAGGTGATTTTGAAACATTATTTAATGGATTTTTTTTTGTTTGAATTTGTTTTTATTATGTAAATTAGTTTGGGAAGCAATCGGCGAGGTAATAATCAAGTAATTAAACGGATGATAAGCCAAACGGGTTTCATTAAAACGTGATAATATTTTTGTCTGTGGTTTTCTTTTTGCAACATCAATAAACACAATATACCAATCTTTAGTCATTATTTATTTGAATATTTATTGGAGTTTTATTTGGCAACTTAATATACAAACAAAAAATAAATAACATACAATAAATTGTTCTGTATTCGATTCGTTTTGAGGGAATTTCTATTAATTTGTTTCATTAAAAATAATAAGTGAGTAAGTATAAGTTGGTAACTGCTGTTCTTGGGAATAATCATTAAATTCTATTAGCTTTATATTTTTGATGAATAACTTTAACTTTATTTCAAGGCTAACTTTCACTTTGAGATCGTTAAGTGGCTGAACACAATCAAAACAGAGCTTCATCAGCAGAGAAATTGGGCAGGCTCAGGCGCCATAAGAGAGTTTCTATCATCTGATTGGTCAGCTGCCAAAAAATTACCTTCCAATTAAGGCACCTTTAATGGAAAGTTGACTGGAAAGTTAGTCCAGAAAATTCTCTATAACTATTAAGACAAGTCTACTTCTATCAAAATGACAGTTGACCATGCCTTTTCATTTAACTGACAGCTGAAGTTTATAACTCTATTATTTATTTATTTTCTGCATAACTTCATTTAATACTTTCTGTAAAAGGATCCCTTGTCAATTTGGAAAAGAAATAAGTAATATTTCTTTACAATACAAAATATTAAACGAAATGCACTTGTAGCTTGTCTGAAGAGTGTTTTGTAGACAATAATGATTTTGGTAGTTTTTGTACTATAAACTTGAAGTAGAGGTTTGTGAAGTAAAGTTCTGAATTTTAAATTATCACACTTGAAAAACTTACTAGATGCCTTGGTCAAAATGTACGTTCAAAGTCAAAATGAAGTCCTTTATGTTGTCTGAACCTGCCCATTAACTGGTAGTAGAAAAGCTGTCAAAATTCTTGCAAATTTAAAGTCTGAAACACAATGCAATGCAGCTGTTTATGATATGACTTTTCATTTAGTGCCTATATTTCAGATATGTTCATTTGAGTCCAACAATTTTCATTGCAACGACATTTGAAGTAGATGACATTTGAAGTAAGAGTCAAAACTAACTGTCAAAATATTGTCAAGTCCTAATTTAGGGTATATCTGACACTGTTTGGTAACTTTGTGGTTTATCTGAAGCTCAGGTTTAATATGCGCTAAGAACTTATTTTATACTTAAATCATTGAACCAAAACTGTTTGTTTTATGTGTATCTGTCAGTCAATTAACCCTAGAAAGATAACCTACGTTGAATTGACGTATAAATCATATCTTACTATGGTTAAATATTATCTTATTTTAGTTTGCGAACATTTTCAAGCGATCCTAGAAGACATATTAATTTAAAAATAGAATTCAAACGAATAAGGCAAGCAAATAGTTCCGTTTTCCAAAATATCTGAAGAAAAAAGTATGTAAAAAGTTATCATTTTATTCCTAATCCACGTGTAGACACGTTTTCCTTCCTCGATTCTAGATGGCGGTGTTCAGAAAAAGTGTTCCGAACAGATTCCGAGCATATCGACCATACCCTGAACATCTTCTGAAAAACCATGTTTTAGAGCACTCGGTATTATTTTTGAAGCACACCTGAACACTTAGCTGTCATTGTTTGACGTTTGTGAATTTACATGTCATTTTCTTCTACAGAAACAAGAAATAAAATTCAAAGCTTAAATTAAAATGGAAAAACCAATTATAACCAAACAAGAGATTTTTTTAATTTCACCTATCAAATGTTTGTTTAAAATTCAACTCAAAACATGCTGAGATTTTTAATTCCGGGCTCATAGCGAAAGCTCAGAATAAACTCAAAACAAAAGTTCCGAAAGAAAAAAGAAAAACGATGATCTATCAGTTCCAAGGAAAAATTGAGGCACAATTTTTTGATTGACAGACATTAGGCTCTGCTTTAAATAAAAAAAAATGTCTATACGTAGATTGTGATAAGGGTAATTTGAATTACAAAGTGATATTTGAGATCTTTACTTGAACTATGTCATTACTATAAAAACGACAAAACCAATAAATGAAGTTGGGTGCGGTTAGGATTTTATTTCGTTAAGGCGGTCAATTTACTTTAGGGTCTGATTGGAGTTCAATTATGTGTTCGAAATTGAATAGAAAGATTTTTTGACAGCTCTTTGATCTGTTGACGTTCGGATCTTAAGTAAAAAATCACGCCGAGATAATTGTACATACAAGTCAAAAACACTCGCTATATGAAGATATATGTTAATCCTTCGTACGAATCATCCTCAAAAACCCATTAATGATAAAAAGATGTGAATATCACAAATCATTTTTCGCTTATGTTCACTCATGCATGGAAGTTTCTCCTCAGTTTTTCACCTACGTACACTTCAAGCACACATTAAAACAACTCAAGCAACAGAAAACCAAGATGGCTTTCGAGAATTCATGCTTTCATTTTGAAACAAATCTTTCAAGAAAGAGTGACATGTAGCACCTATTTCAATAAAGTTGAGTATCCAAATGTTTCTCACCTCAAACTGATGTTTTCATCCAACGAGAGTTACGTTATTCATATTCTTTTACAAAAACTGTTGGTTTTTTGACAGTTGTATTTTTGACAACCAAAGTGAAAGTTGTCAAGTTTAGTTTTAAACTTTATGTGTAAGAGAATTTCGAATCTTTAATTTTTTGATAGGTAAATCAGCAATTCGTTTTTATTTTTTGATTTTTATATTGTACAGTTTTGAAAGGTAGGTAATAAATTGTTCAAAAGAATAAACAAGTTTATGTCTACCTCATGACTTACAACAAAATACCTAAACACCTATCTATTTTCTAGGAAAACCTGTCACAATATAACACTGACTTAAATGAGCTTCATTCAAAATCGTGCAAACATTATACCAAACCAACAACCCACCAGACCACTCCCGACTTGAAAACTTTGATTTCAATAAAGAAATAGGTATGTAGTACAAGCTTCATCATAGAGAAGGTCATTTATTATTTTCCCAGACTCTTATTTATAGATAAATACTAAAAGGATGTCTGTGTCATAGTTTCACATTCATTGGTTTGCTATAAAACCTATCCTATATAATCTTCTTCCCTCCTCCACGTCAAACCACTTTTTTACTATAGAATATAATGACGTTCTCACTTATTATAACACTCAACTCCTCACATGAAGTAAGAACCATCGCATGAACCTACATCATCGCTCAAAGAAAATAAATCAATTTTTAATTACCCACCAAACAAAATAAATTAATTTAATGGTATAATGCCGTTGTCGTCACTCTTATAATATTTTCCCTCTCTCTTCTCACACCCACTCCCTCGTATATATTTGGTCATATTTTCTTATTTATTTTTTGTATACCGATCCAACCAATATGATGATGACGATGAGTTAACTCGTGCGTTCACTAAAGTTGCAACCCCCCATCATAATAATTGTTAGATAGTTACCAAGGAGGAAAGAAGTGTGGTGAGTAAGGGTGGTATGTGTGATGGCATCATGGTGGAAACCTAATTTCACTATAATTATCAACATTCGCGTGTTTCAATACAAAAGGATGATGTAGGCATGTTCAATGTTCACTCAACATACCATCCTACATAACATAACCATAAAAAAAAACCAAAAACTATAAAACTAAAAACTAAAAACCAAAACCAACCCTTGCTTTATAACACCAAACGCCCACAGCCTACTCACTCACTCATTAAACTGTCAATAATTGAGTAAATCAATATTTTCCTTTCAATTGGATTCTTTCAGACCGGACTGTGTAGTGTGTATACCACCTAACGTTGGTGGTGGACCTTCCTATCCTACCAATATGTCTGATATCGTCATCGTCACTGATTCACTTAATTGCCTTAAAATATTAATATTGCGCACAGTGAGTAGGTACCTACCAACAAGTACAGTTATATGAATACACCTTCTTACCTACACCCCCAACACATCCAGTGTTAGAAAGCTATCTGCAAGGGCAAGAAAAAAAAGGGGTGCATCAACTACCAACTATGTATATGCATAAATTTACACACACATTGATATAACACAAACCTACCCAAAAAAGTTCTGTTATAAATTATGAACGTACGATGAGGCAATCAATATTGTAGTTTTCTTTTTTGTTTTTTCTTTTCCCAAATGACGTCATGGACCAATTCGTGGGTTTGCCTTGTTACGGAAATTTCTTTTGTTCTTATTTTCTCTCTTTTCACATCCATAGTTATAGTCATATTCACAGACACTCACTTAGTTTTCTCCTTCAATTTTGTTATTTCCTCTTCCATATTTCACCTATACCAGCACAGCTCACAACAGCTGTTCAAGGTCGTTCTGACGCGTTACATTGATATACCGTTATACATACATCATCATGCAATAGAGAGACAGTAAGATATAGAAAGAAAAAAGAGAGAGTACTAATGCATACACATGCATACACTAGTTTTTTTCACCATCGCCATCATCATCACCGTCAGCACATTTATACCTATACCTAAACCCCCCACATTCACTGGGGAGTTTTTGTTGGAATGGAACTTATGGAGCTTGAGGGACGAATCATATTCTTGTGCAGGAACTGGCACCGAAAATTTCTTCCTTTTCCTTTTTGGACTTGTTTGGGGGAAGTTAAATTGATTTATGTATCTAGCTGTACACATGTTTCGTAATAAAGGAAGTATGTAGAAAAGATGTAGTCAGAAAATTGTGTGTGGTAGGTTATGTTGGGCAGTTCTGGAGGCATTGCCAGGTAGGATTCTTTTATAATTTAAACATTTCCTTAAATAATTTGATGATGCAGTTATTTATGTGGATTGTGGCAAAAATAAGAATAACAGAAAAAGAATCGAACAAGCTTAATTTAACTTTATGAACACGCCTAAAATGACAACCACAATGGTTGTCAAAATTATGCAAAACTCATAAATTTAATTAATATTACGTACACAACACAACTGTTGATGTCGAGTTTGATTGGTGAACGAAACATGTCAATCGATCATGACGTTTGGAAATGTGTGCATCGTAAGTAAAATGTGATTTCATTTCAAAAATTGACATTTCAGTTGTAGGATGTTATTGGCGCTTTAGATTTCAACCCCACATTAATTCTTATATTTCTAGAAAAACAACTGTCTGTTTTTAGAAACTAATTGCATGCCATACCATAAACTATGTAACAAAAGGTATTTTTGACATTTCATATCCACAATCATTCTCTTTTTTTTCTAGAAGGAGAACTGTCAGTTTTTGGAGACTTTTGTTTGACTTATCAATAACGCCATAACATAAAGTATTTTTGACATTTAAACAATTTCTTGGTCATAAAACGTTAAAGTTTTAAAGGAAAACAATGACATCTTCGTGTCAGACACAAAATTTGACGTTTGCCATTTTTTGAAAATATCGTCAGGAAGACATAACAATCACACACAATAAATTAATCTTCATTTTGAACAGAATTCTATAATACTTTACGGCAACATTTTTTATTTGACAGAAAACACGCACTTAGAAGTTTTTAAAAAAAAAAAGGATGACAGTTCAACATGTTTTCATTATGTTGAATCATTCCGTTTGTTTTTGGGTTCAATGAATATGAGACATGTCTATCACGGGACCTCAAAGAAAAAGTCCAAAGCCGGTAACACACGAAATTTCGGTGGCCATTTTAATTACATCTTAAAGGCAATAACACAGTAAGGAAACTTTTCCGTGAACTTCGAACTGTGACATCAAAATATTCATTATGTTTTTATATTTTTGTTTTTAAATTCAGTGCGCTATTGAATCGTGTAACGTTCCATTTTCAGCAATGGATTCGTCTTTAGTTGTTAAATGTCAAAAAATTACAGCTTCAATAGTGACACCTACTGTAATGGTGGGATATTAGAGGACCCTTCATGAACGTACGTAGCTCGAATACGTTATACCAGTGTAATTTTCAGTGATGTCAAAAGCCATTTTTAGGAGTAATTTCTACACCTTTGTTCCTCTTTTTTCTTGAAAACTTTATACATATGTGCTGCAAGTGTTCAATTTGTATCTTTTTTTTTATTTTGGTTTCTTGTGAACTTCATAAAATTGTCTGCTGTCAAAAACAAAAATCACATAACCCAACGTCAAATGGCAACTCTTTATTTAACGTCATCAAAAGAAAAATAATAATTAACTTTCCGACAAAACATTATTTCGTAATTGATATAAAATCCCGCAACAAAAAAAATCCTCATACCTATTCTCGTTGTCGTCATGCCTCCAATTCTAAATATGAGTGGGTACTTCTCTTCACTATACACACCACACTTCCGCTTCCAATGACGATATAAAATCCCAAACCAACAAACAAACAAAAATAAAGGCAGAACTTAGAACCAATCCCTCTCCACGTGCGTTTTAACTCTGTCATAGATGATAAAACAAGGATTTATGTTTACATATACTCGTAGGTATACTCGTCCTTTTTTTATGTGGACAGAAGGTATAGAAAAAGAACCTGCACACGCATCCTCTTAACTATAAACATCATATCATCATCATCAGTTCCTTTTATTGATTGGTAGTCCTTGACGTCATTCATATCATAAAATTGTGAGAAGGTTATCGATCCAGGAATGAAAATATACAAATACATACAAGAAACATCAACCACCACACACGCAAAATGAGAATAAAAGCCAACAATTTTGTGTGTGGGAGGGTGGCATGGGAGACAGGAAGGCGGCAATAGAGAGAATGGATTATAAAGGAATTTAAGCTTTTCAAACTGACATCGCATGAAACAAGGACGTCATCGTTGTAAAAACGTATACCCAAACTTGTAGGAGTATATTTATCTACATATACTTTTATTTTTATTTTTGTTTCTTTAATTTTCAGAGGACTTTTTTTTTCCTTTATTTAATTTGAGGTTGTACGACTATAATGCCATCAATTAAGAGGAAGACTTTTCTTTTTTTGCTATGTGTTGTGTCAATCAAAAAACGTCCTTCGTCAGGTGATTGTGTGTGAGGCTTTATTTTTATTTACTTTTGTTTATTCCTACTGTCATTATTTATCAAAGAAAATCAGGATATGTGTCATTCGGTTTCTTCCTTCTTTTTAAAAATTTGTTATCGGTATAAGTGGAATTTTTCGAATTCGATAAAATGACGGATTGTTATTAAGTTAGTTTCTAAAGACTCAACGTATAAAGATATTTTCATACTTAAGTCATGAAGTTTTCAGAGTGTCATCTATCTAATGTTCTTTATAAAAAGTCACTTGATCCTATCCCGATTGACCTGAAACAGATAAAGTATTGTGATATTATCCTCTGTCACATCAATTTGTTTGCACCCAAAACCTAATGTTTTAGAGCTTACAGGCAGGTTCAATTTCTCAGCACTGACACCTGTCAAATTTGGCTGTCATACTTATAATACTATTTCATTTTCTTTCTATTTACAAGAACACGTTTAAATTATTTAAACTAACAATCTTGTTTATTCAAACGTAATTAGATTTCGTAAGCAAACATTACAATTTTGAGCGACACCAAAGAGTGAACGAATATTCGTCCATTATGACATTTTTTCACATGGCATGTTTTTAATCAACATTAGGGATGCCCAGCATAGACTCAAATGACATTTTTAGGTTAAAATTTTATTCGTTGCAATGTGGATCGTATGTGGAACGCATATTGAGTTTGACAGTTCTTTAGAATCAGACTGTAATTCCCAACGAACAATTTGTTTCCCATTTTGGAAACAAAACAGTTTTAACTTCAAAAATGTTCGTACTCCAGACGCTAATAATAGTAATACCGCGCGAAATGTGTTAAAAGTCACCTCGAAAAAGTTTCTTGCTGATGCGAATCCACCCCAAAGCGGCCGTTTAAATGAGATTGCTTTTCATACAAAGTGACAAATTCTAAAATCAATCATAAAATATTGTCATCAAAAAACTACCACTATTTGTGTTTTGTTATACCTTTTTTTTTTAACCTTGGTTGAACTGCACTCTGTAACTGTCAAAATCAGTCCAATACAATCTAGACCTCTGAAAAACTACAACTCTTTGCGTGTTCTGTTAAGCCTTACTTTTGAAACCGATAAATCGATATATATGAAAACATGGCGGCCACTCGCTAGAGGGCAGACATTTTGAACCTTGGTTGAACTCCATTTTGTAACTGTCAAAATCAGTCGATTACAAAATCTAGATCTCTGAATAAATTAGCCCCTGACTAAACTCTTCAGAATTTAGAGAGAATTCACACTTAAGAGAGATGGAAGATTCAATAAAAATGAAATGCATCACAATTCGTGGTTTGTCGCACATCTATTTTGTGGTTTGACAGACAACTGTCAATTTATATGACAATGGTATAATACAAATTTGAAAAATGACGTTCGTTCTCGAATCTTCGATAGAAATGTTAAAAAATAGAATTTGTTTTTGACATATTTCAGAAATTTCGTCTGCCAAACTTCAAACTCTCTAGAATAGACTTGAAATCAATAAATATTTACCTATCACTGACTTTAATCATGAGTTAATTAATTAAATTAAAATTCGTATATAAATATAATTTTTGGCAATGTCTAATTTAAGCATAGTTTTTCCCAAGTATTTGACGATTTTATTTATGGTGTAGATGGCTCTGATGTGCATAGAAACCGGAGTTTATTTTAAGAATGATTGATTGACTCATGTTTATCTATTTTAAGCTAAACACACTGACCCCACTATATCCTACATCCATATGTATATCTGAATATATTTCGTGTGAAATTCAATTTAGATACGTACTACGGAGGCCTATATCCACTTATTTTACGTCACACTTATTGGTCACAGGTTTTTGTCTAGGATTTGCGTCAGAAAAGGGACTTTTGGTCTTGAGAATATAAACAGAAAACAAAACAACAACGTTCTCATAAATCTAGAAGGTAAATCATCTACAAACCAAATAATAAACAATTCAAACTTTTTTGATTAACAAGAGTGCAATATGCGCTCAAAACACCGTCATCATCATCTTTGCCGTTTGCCATCATCATCATCATCATCAAAATCACAATCAAAAGCCGATGCCAAAGATGGAACAGCGACCGAGTCATGTGAGATCCGTTTTAAGTCAATTGAATAGTTCTTATTTTTGCTTTCGTGTGAATCTTTATATGACCGCAGCGGCGCTGTAACTAGCTGGCTAATTTTAATTGCATTGATGCAGCAACGGTCACAACGGCAGCAACAGGCAACAAGCACCATCACTAGCACCAGTACAATCACCGCCAAAACAATTCGATCAGAGTGAATTATAATCTCGGCAAGCTAATTTTAAATCATCAGCCGTGTCGCTATAATCGCTCCACACTCGTCGCTTGGCGCGTCAGCGTCATTGCCGTCCGTCGGCATGCAGTTTTAGTTGTTGTGTCGCCAATTTTAGTTTTGATGTCGAAGTCGATGCGCTTGCAATTATTTTCATCAATTGATTCCGCATAATACGGATTTTTTTAGAATAAGCATTATGGTGATTCGGGTTAAGAGTTTGACCTCACACCACACTCTGAAAACCGCCTGCCATCCACTGCAACCGCCATCACCGCAGCTCTCTGTGTCGTTCCGCTAACGGCCGCCACGCAAGGCACGTCCACCCGCCCCACCAACCAACGGACCGTCCGTCTACAAATACCTTTAGGTTTTTAATTAGATTTTTCGATTGGATTGGATGGAATATTTACCAATGATAATAATACCTACTGATGCAGTGACGGTCTTTTGTGACGCGGCATCTGCATATGTGTTTACTAAATTTAGAAGATTCTGTTTGATTTTATTTTTGAAATGTTTGTAATTTTTTTTTTATTTTGTATTTTCTTTAAAATTCTATAAATAAAACTACGAAACATAAAAGTCTCGTGCCAATTCGGATAAACAAGTACCCTGATGAGGTATGTAATTGTTGTCACATCACAACAAACAACAAGCGGAATTCTTGGGCGGGAGTCTTAAATAAATAGTATCTTAGATCGTATTTTCCGGGCTTTTTGGATGAATTTTTTATGTGTGTTGACAGGAAGCAGAGAATGATAAAATACTTAAAATATTTCAGCCATTTTTGTTTGTAGCTTTTCCTGGTCAAGGATAATGTTAAAACAAAAAATCTAATTTACTTAATTTTATGATGGTAGAGGGCGTAAAAACTAGGGATCATGTTTTTCTTAGAATTTTCAAACCAGAAGTATCGTTCATTTTGAAACCGTAATCATGTACATGGTTTCAATTTGTAAGATATTTCTTTACGCCACTGTTTATATGATGTGTCGAAAATTCCAGTTGACATGGGATAGAATAAGCTGTCAAATCAAATTCGTTGACATTAAATGGCTTGATGTCAATCTTCCAAAATCGTTTTGGCAAACATTTTGTTGTCATTTTCTTTCTGATATATTATTTAGGAATGTTTATATTTCTCTTATTTATGAGTTTATATTAAGAATTTTGTAAATTTCCATCTATCAATCCAACCATGATACTTAATGTAACCCATCCGAAAGCCAAGTTTCTGAGACTAAATATGAACATAGACATTAATCCTTAAAAATTATATCTGCTTTACAAATAAATGTCATGCTAATGACATTTCAAAACTTCATTTATAGTTTGTCAGATATAAAACCAAAACAAAATGTAACTGTCAATGTATTTTAAAGCTCTGTATCAATTTTGCAACATTTTTACTTCTAAATATAAACATCTACTTTTGATCTTGACTCTGCTCAGCAAAAAATGTCGCGATATCGCAATCCAAAAAAAGAAAACTTGATTCCTTTAATTGCATTTATTAATATAGAACTTGAATCTTACAAGACATATTATTTCAATATTCACCTCTCTGCCATCATCCGCCACTACTACTACAACGAACTTAACCTACCATGATGATAAATCTAAAAACATTCCATCCCAACCTCAAACATGCCAATAAATCAAAATCAATAAATTACAAATAAAATAAAAAAAAAGGTATTATTAAGAAAAAAATAAATAAATATCGTATGTGATTAATCGAGTATTTCATTGCGCCATTGTGTATATGATTACTTGGCCCATACTATATAACAAACTATCCTCCTCCTCTTCTGCCTTTACCAAACAACTAAGACGAATATACCTTTATGATGCACACACCTCACTGAGGTAATAACCATAATAATAAGCGTTAAAGCTGCTGCACTAGCCCAAGCACAAAACTCTTTGCTTTCTCATTAACATATTTATGCAGATTTTTAAGAGATTTTTTTTCTGCGCTGTCAAAATTACATAATCACCACTTTGTCTGCCAAAAAGAGGTGAACACCAAATAATAATTCACCTAATTATTTTCGATGTTCTTTATATGCACAGTTTGTGAATATCTATAAATAAAAGATTTATTAACCACATCGAATTATGTTGTGGCAGAAATATGTTTTGTTTATAAATAAACCAGGAACACTATCAAGATGACAACATGGCATACGGAAGGTCTCCAAGGTGACAATGGCGCTGCTGGCTGCTCTGGTTGCTTCTAAAAGCTTTTAAACACACATCCGAATTAAACCAATTAAAAAGGGTGATTGTTTTGTCTACAAATGTTTGATTTATAAGTGACATCCATGTTTTGAGTTCTTGAAAATTTGACAGTGGAAAGATAAAAAATGATAAATAATTGAAAGTTTGTTATTTTTAAGGTTTCGTTTCTTTTTAAACAAAGCTACAAGTTTCTTACCAATTTAATCCAATTTTATGGAAATAAATAATTTAAATTAGTTCAAACTTCAGGTAAATGAACAGGTGTAGTCTAAAATGACAAACGTCAAAATGAATCAAACAAATCATTGTACAATTCAAAGACAATGGGCGCATTCACAAAGGCAGCGACTACGCAGTAAAAATTCAACTAGCTTTGTGAATGCGAAATTGCACTACAAATCTAGTCAATTCGGAACTGTCATATGAATGACAAATACACATACATGAAATAAGAAACATTTGTGTTTTCAGAGCTTTAAATAACCAAATAGAAGATATAATAAAATTGATTTATAATTGTATTTAAATTCCGAAAGATTCATTTGATTTTGAATTCTTGTGTCCTTACCGAACAGCTGATTGTGAAACGTCAAAACTAGTGTGCACTAATTTTGTGGCCGAAATTTGTACACTACTACTTGACAACTAAGCCACTCACTAGCTTAGTGAATGCCCCCAATATCAATTTCGTTTATAAGAAGTAACAATGTTTAAGTGACAGTTAATTTGACAGTTGACATATATTTTTTGTGATCATAAGTAACATCCCTGCTTTTTCAATTTAAAATTTCTTTTTAAACAGTGTAATAACTCTCTTACATGTTCAGAGTGTCCCTAACTTAAAACGCCTTTAATTTTTCATATTTACACAATAAATCATGCAAATTAACAGTTTTTTGGTTAATAAAGGTGACAGGAAGATTTCTTTTTGAATCTTAAAAACAAGTGTCCACTGTAATAAAGGATAACGGAGGCGAAACTAGGTACCAATGTGACATAATAAGCCAAATCGAACGAACCTAGCAAGACTGGCAATCATGAATATCAACAAGAAAAGGAGATCAGCAAATAAATTAAAAAAAGAAACAAATTTAAAATAAGAAGAAAATAAACATAAAGAAAGAATAATCATCACGATGATGAATGATGGTTTTATTACTATTTTTGGATTCTGCATTCTGACGTCTTCATTGCCATCGCAACCGCCAATCCACCACTATAACCTCTCCACCTACCTCTTTCACTCTATCGATGTCTTTCTCTTTATCTCTGTCATGCCAAGAGTACAGAAATTTGCAAATTATGACAGATGCAGCCCAATTGATGCAGACACAACAAAACAACTAGCGCTACTGCTGCAGCAACGGCAGAGGCAGCAAAAACGGAGCTGTGTGTTTGTTTTGCATTGCGATTGCACAGATGGGGGCTAAAAAATATAGGGAACCAAAAACGACAATAACGAAAAGACTCACAGTATAGTGGCAAGCTATGAGATGTGGGGGGTTTGAATATATACGCGCGCTCGGGCTTTCGTCATCTTTGGCACTCGCCAGACACTTTGCCCGAGTTATTACGTTCAAGTTCATATGACTAGCGGTCGGGGTTGATGTTGATGTTGTGGTGGTGTTTTGTTTTGTTTCTGGTTTTTCTTCATTTATTTTTTCTTCCATCCATAACCGATTTCCCTCTTGCGCTTGTATTTCTATATCTTACCTATACCTAACCTACTCTTTTAGCCAAGTTTTGTATTGTGTGTTTTATCCTTATTTCTGAGCTTCGCCCCTTCTTAATGGGGATTGTTTTTCTTTTTTCCTTCTTTTCTTTTTAAATATAGGCAACGACGACAGCGACATCTTGTTTTACGTCAAAGTCTCTTGTCGTTGTTATAATTTTAGGATTTTTTATTTCTTTGCCTATTTATTTATTTTTCGGGTGAGTGTTTTTCTATACTTATAAGAACCAAGCTATAGTTTTATTTTGTGAGTACATAGATAGTTATAAATTTTGCATGTTTGCGGCAATAAACTATGACAAGCTTATAAACCATGCTATACGAAGGGGTATATAATTTTGTTTTTCTTAAAGAAAATTAAATACCAACAAAAATATAATTTTGGTAAGAGATTGTAGAAATTATCTTTTATTAATTAGGTTTGCCAAGGCAGAACTATGGGAATGTAGCGGTGCCTTTATTTTGTATAGCGTTTACGACAGCATTATCATAAAGCGTGACATTTTACGTCACTAATACCTATACATACGTCTATTGAGGTTGACCATGATCAAGGTATATTGAGCAAGGTCAAAAAGCAGACCAATAAACCATTCAAGAGGATTCATAAAAAAGGAGGTAAAAGGACTTGCCTCTAATGGAACTTAACTAGGCTATGTGTCACTCTGACAGATAGTTTATCGAAAAGAATAAAACGTATCTGTCATTGTACGTTTTTTGACGTTAGTAATTTGGCATGAGGTTCCAGAAAGAGTTAGTTCTCGAGATAAAATGGTGCCAGAACTAACTCCTTATATGTCAAAGTCAGAACAAGATGGTGGATCACTTGAACGTTCAAATATATTATATCTATGAGAATTTGTGTGTTGCAATAATGATTGCCGAACCAATCGTACATACACACAACTAAACACAACGAAAATTAATTGAAAGAAAAAACAATGGCTATTTCCAAAAACTTTAAAATGTTTGTCTGTTTTTGTTTCCGTGTGTAGTTATTAAAAATTAAGTAGAAATTGTGCAAAAACAATAAAATACTTCTTTATCGATCTATATGTAAAGTAAAATTATTAAGACAAAGAAAAAAGAACCACTACTTTGTTGAATCTATACTTTATTATAAATTAGAATGACAAGCAATTCCATGACTTTGCCTTGTGGATCGTGTGGAACGCATTTGTAACTCCAAGGTTTGTTAGTATCTATTTTATATTCGCACCGCCAACGCCTCTCCGTTCGGCATTCATGTATGTTTGAACAGTTTTTTTTTGGGTCTCAAGGACAAGGATATATTAATCCTTGAACAAGGAAAGGTTCAACACGAATTCTTTACTGTAAAACTATTTATTTAGTTCGTTCTTTTCAGGTTTAGAACAGAGTTCAGAGATCAGATTCCTCCGAATAATGTGATATCTGTCTCTTACGTACCACACAAAACAAACGTGTCGTCAGCCACGATCACGTCTATTAATGCGCATTAGACCGCGTCTACATTTGATAATTTTAATATATAATTTTTCTCAAAAACTAAATTTGACATGTGAGATAAAACGTCAAAATTACACACACTGCAACTCATTGACATTCACATTCTTGTAAATAATGAATTAAATGTTTAAATCAGTAACAATTCATTAAGATAAAACTAACTCAAGATTTGTACAATTTTTAAATTTGTAAATGTCAAGTTAACGAAGGGATTTAATTAATCAATGCTTCAGAGAAAAATAAGCAAACACTCGAACTTTTGAGCTTCAAATTATGTTCCAGATCGAACAAATAAAATCCACATTTGGTTTTTTGAAAAGATTTGAAAATATGTATGTGAGTCTTTCAGTGAGACAGTGACATACTATCGAACTAAGTACGGACAAGCACATATGTACATACTTTCAAGGATGATTCATTGGACAAATAATTCTATTTTGTTATATTTCAAGACATGTAATGTACTTTAGGTTGAATAAGGACTCCTTTATTAACCTATTAAATGAAATTGAAGAAAATATACAGAAAAGACAAAACATGTTATCGGTGCCACTAGTTTTAAAGCTTGCAGCTACTTTGAGATTTTTTGCTGAAGTCAGCTACCAAAGGATGCCTCATTCTCAAAGAAAAACTTGAAATTATGGAAGCACACATTTGCCCTCGTTGAATAAATTCGCACTATTTGGACGAAGAAAATAGACCTGCTTAAGCTTTTTTATGAAAAGGCTGGGATTCCGGGAATAATTGGACGTGTAGATGGCAGCCATATACAAATTCAAGTACCAAAAAAACATGAACAACATCAATGGAAACAGTCAGTGAAGTTTTACTTTAAACTTGGCATCAAACCATACCTTTTGTCACTCCTCTACCCTTCTAACCAGTGGCCCCCAGAAATTGACGGTATGCAACGGATTGATTCTATTTGGGGTGTCTCCCCTAAAATTTGTTGCCAATGAAATATTTAGTTCTATTAATTCTGTGAGCCTTTTCATTTCACCTGGATTCGTAACCTTCATCCTTTAGTTAAAATAAAGTTAATAACACTAAAACAAACAGTAAAATATTAGAAAAACATTAACATTTTTATTTAATTTTTCACAAGGCTTTTGAAAATTGTCCATCGACGGAAAGTGGCGTTTTACTCGTCTTAAAAGAAAACTTAAACGACAGCTACACTAGCGTGAGAGTGACATTTGTCAATACAAAACTTGGATTCCACTAACCGCCAAATGTCAGGTAAACGCTAAGTAAAACGCTACTATTACCCCTGTTCTGATCTTCGTTCGAATTTCCAAACGGACCGTTTTACCGAATTTATTCAGTTCTCTTTTCCGTATTGTTTGACGTTTTACGTATTTCAGGGCGTTCTAAAAAACAAGCGGATCTGCAAAACGCTTAATATTTGACGTTTTCAATTCGGTTGCCTTTTTGTTGCCGTTCGGTGAAACACAAATTTAAGTTTTTTATTGTTTTTTTTTTTAACAAAATTAAATTAAAAACATATTTTTACAAATAATAAATGACATTTAGGGAAAAGCATACAACACAGCAACAATGTGCAATGTTTGTTGCATTTATGGAGAAGTATCCTGACCTTGGAAGAGGGTTAGTTAAAACAGATAATAGAGCCGAGCATGTGGATAGATTGTAGGGAGAATTGACGAAAGACTTAAATGCTTTAGGACTCTCAAAGGGAGATGTGACTGGATAGAAAAAAGTAAACTATTTGCCTCGAATTTGTAGTGCATTTTAAAAACGTTTTTGTATGTACTTTACAGGTGTGGTCGGACTACAAAGTGTTTATTGAAAAAAGCAGATTCAACACAAAAAAAAGTAGATGCGACTGGTGGCGGTGAATGCAACCAATTATATAGAAGAAACTGTGTGTCAGGATTACAGCAATGGAAAAAGCTGTCCATGGAATAAAAATCTCTAAGACATTTAAAGCCAAAGTTTTTCTATGCCACTTACATCTCCAATAAATGAAAATCAACGAATAAAGCAGCAACCTCAGAAACGAGTTAAAACATACTACACGTCCGTGCATGAGTCCTTTGACTCTTAAAACCAAGAGAAAAATGAAACTATTGAGATGTACGATGATTTAGAGATAAATGTCCGATGAAAACATAAAGGGGCCGATACAGTGTCTATTATTTTCCATATTTAAGGGGTTCGAATGGTCCCTAAGCGTTCTACGATATCTTCGCGTTGCAAGGAGGGCATTTCGCCTTTCTAAAGTTTCTTCTCCTTGTAAAATCCAAACTGGTACATCCATCTTCTAAATATTGTTAAATGCTCTAACTTCGAGTAAGACTACGGGAATGGATTAACAGAATATTTGTACTTTAATCATAGAAATTTAATCATTTTAAAATTGAAACTTGTTTTACAACTTCACACTTTAAGTTGTATACACTGCAAACTCAATTCGACAGGAAATCAGAACAAACTTTTCCAATTCGCACGGATTTGATTTTCGTCTCCGTTTTTTAATTAGGTCGGAAATCAGAACAGTCGTGTATAACGACTTTCACAATACCAATTTGTTGTTGTGTGACAATTGTCATTCAAACAAAACGCCTCCTACAATAGGGTGATTATTTTGTGGCTCAATTAAACTTTCCACTTCTAATAAATTCAAAGCAAAATTTCACTATCCTTTAACAACATTAAATCCAAAAATAAAAAAGAGGCTGAGATGCGACCCACACTGATAACTTCCCATCCCGTCTGTAGGTTTGTCTTGACTGAAAGTTTGTCTATATGTATCAATTTTTACCAAATTTGCATACTATTTTTTGTATATTTAATTTTATTCAATATTGAAAATATTTTCTGTGAAGAAGTTTGAAGAAAATATTTTGAATTTTTGAAAAGCTCAAAAGTAAATTTTTACCAAGTTTTAGTATTGTTTTTTTTTTATTTTTTTGTAAAAAAAAACTATCAATTCGATTTCTCACAGTTTTATCGAATGTTGGAAGCAAACTATCTCATAAGATAAAATTAGTTTTAAGCCAATGTCTCAAAGTTTTGAAAAGATATTTGAGTTGACAATCAATTGTTACCAACTTTTCTAAATTTTTTATTTGGTTTTTATTTTTTGTAAGAAAACCGTCAATTCGATTTTTCTCAAAAATTTGTCCTAATGTTAAAAACAATATTTCTTATAAGTAAAAATTAAAAATCTCAAATTTTAGAAAATATATTTGAGTCGAAAATATAATTTTACCAACTTTTGTTACATTTTTTTTAGGTTTTAGATTTTTTTCAAAATTTTACTGAATGTTGATAACAATATTTTTTAAAAGATAAAAGTAACTTAAAGCTAATATATCACGGTTTTGAAAAGATATTTGAGCCGAAAATCAATTTTTACCAACTTTCAGTAATGTATTTTAAGGTTTTTATTTTTTATAAAGAAAACTGTCAATTTGATTTTTCTCAAAATTGTACCAGATGCTAAAAACGTTTTTTTTCTTCGTGCAAAATTGTTTTTGAGATGATATCGTTTTGTATTCGTAAAATTTTCGAGGTGACCAATTTTTTTGTCAGTTTGTTTGGTTTATAAAAAAAACGTTAATTAGTTGTTTGTTATCACGTTACAATATGTAATATATAATTTAATTCAAGTCCCTAGCGTCACCACAAACGCAATTTTCTTGGGAGCCCTTTCTGTATCTTTCTGCATTATCGGTATAACAACATTTATTTTAAGTCGATATCTCTTCTGTTTCTTGAGCTATAGACGACGAAAAAAATGTCGCAAACGTACGGACCTACGGACATACGGACGTACAAACACACGCACGCGCAGACATCCTTCTAAAAACATTTTATTTCGACTCTAGAGATCTTGAAACGTCGAAAAATGTCAAAATTTTCAATTTGACAAATCAGACCCATTACAATAACATCCTATGGGAAGTAAATAAAACACCTCCTACAATAAGAGTGATTATTTCGTGATTTAATCCAATTTTCCATTTCTAATCAATTCAAAGCAAAACTTCACTATCCTTTAATAACATTAAATCCAAAAATATACAAGGTCACTTCGTTTTGAATTGTATTCATACAAAAGACCATCAAAACTTAAAACTTATTCAAAATTAAAAACTTAATCGTTTAAAAAATACATAAATCTACGTTTTCAAAAACTCCTATGGACCACCCACAACCACTTTCTAAATATCTACCTAAAAGCTTCTCTCCTCCTGCACCCACCAAAAGAGCAAAAAAGCATCACATACCCATATTATAGTCTAAATCTAAAGCAACAACCACCACCCCCATAAATCATCCCCTATTTTTCAAAAGAAAAATAAGAATGATACAGAATAAAATAAAAAAAAATAAAAGATACATACACTTAATATCCTGTTGATTTAATTTAACATCATCTTCATCATCACGACCATCATTTTCATTTTCATTAACATCATTATTATTATTTAAATTATTTTTACGTATATTATTATCGTCATCATTTATTACGTTAATATTTAAATTTACATCAAATTCATCATCAATTTCACACTTAAATAGCCGGCTCTGATTGATTCCAACATCACCATCACAATAATTACCATTTATAAAATTACCACATCCAACATTATCACTTGGTTTATATTCCAATGGTATAAAATGCTCATAATTATTATTGTTTGTTAATAAATTATTTGTTATTGTTAACGATTCTGATGGTGATAAAATATTATTATCTGTTGAAGTTGGAGTTACTGAATATAAACCAACATTTGCAATCACATTAAAACAACTATTGGAGTTATTCTTTTCATAAACTAATTGTCCACCTGCTCGAGTGTCATCTAGTAACAATAAACTAGAACTAACGGTATCTATTCTATTGTTATTATTATTATCCTCATGTTGAGTTGAATTCAGTTGCTGTTGTTGATGTTGAAGTTGAATTTGTTCAACACTAGATGGCGGTAAATTTGTTAACAATCTACAAAGTCCATCACTGTTACTAGAACTACAACTTCTACTACTGCTACTACTTATTGTTTGCTGCTGCGTTTCTTGCTTAACAATAATTAACGAGGCAAGACGATTTCGCATTTCGCACACAAACAGATCCTTTTTTGTGTTAATGTAATAGTTATAAATTATTATACATTGGTATAAAAGGTGTAAGTTTGTGTAGAGGTATGAGAAAAAGGATATCTGAAGAAAGAGAGTTCAGTTACAGTTATATAATTCTTATAGTTGAGCAGGTCCTGGATATCATATAAAAGAGATGTACAATTGACACTTCCATGTTTAAAATAAAAATGTTTCACAAGCATAAAAAACAATTTTTTAAAAAAACACAACACAACACAACACAAAACTCAAAAATATATTTAAATTGTTTACGAAAAATAAAAGTGAGTTAAATTTATAGCATATAAGTAGGAAAGGTGAACAATCAAAAAAAAAAAAATAAACTAACAAATTAAAAAAACACCTAATAAACACCTGTGGAAGGTTCTGAAACCCTCTGGTGCGGGTTTGTTTGATGCTCCAGAACGGCTGTGATTTTCACTTGGAATAGATTTTTCTTTTCGCTTTCGTTTTTCGTTTTCGTTTTCTTTTTCTTTTCCTTTGATGTTATATTTTTGTTGTTGTTTAGGTTGATTTAATCCTTTATGATTTGTAGGTATGTTGAACAAATTTAATTTTAACTGTTCACTTCCTCGTTGAAAAGTCCTTTCTTTTTGAACGAACGATTGAAGGATTATTTTTATTTAAATTGAATAAACTTTGATGCACGTTATTTGCCATTAAAAAATTAAATAATAATAATAATTTTTATAAAATTCACTTGACATAAAACACGTACAGAGATGTAAGTTGAAAAAACTTTTACTCTAAAAGGAGAAACGAATAAACAACGAATGATATTTAAACAAAAATCACTCATACGCCACAGTACACTTGAATATTTTTTAAACTTCGATTGGATAAATTTTCCGATATATTTCGATTTTTCTTTGTTGTATTTAATTAGATTTTCTCATTAGACACACTGAATTCACAGAATTTCCTGTAACACGGCTAATTTATTTATTATTTAATTATTTTATCCTTAAGATATTTTCTTAGTGGATTTTTGAATTCATCAATGATCAAGTTGTATGTATAGAATTTAAGTATAAGAGCGAATAATTTGTTGTAATTTTTACTCGTTAACAATGCGGCGTCTGTGACGCGACTGAACTTATCTTTACGGTTTCACGCGACTATATTGTGTTTGCCATACCGTTGTTTTTGGTTTATTTTGTGTTTTTGTATTTATCCCGTTGCTTGCTCGAGCTCAAATACATATGTATAAAAATGTATCTTCAAAATACAAAAAGAAGAAGAAGCAAGATGCTAACTGTATACTCTGTTCGGTAGAGCACACTACGACACGACGACAACAACGGTATAATGACGATATAGCTTTGACTACTCTGATGATAGTTCCGTTGATAGGGGGCTGCAATTCTATGTACAGACACTGACACTGAGCTCTAGAGCCTGATGAGCCAGTCAACGGAGAACAACCCCTCTATAACGGAATTCTATTTGTATGGGTGTGCTTTTCCGAACACCGATATCCTAACAGAACCGTGCCGTACCTAACGGTTACGTCATTGGCTTCACTCTCGTTTGACACACTAACATTACAGTTAAACCTTTAGCTATTGTTGTAACTGTAGCCCGACCAAAGTGGGTGCAGAAACAACAAGAAAAACAGAAAGAAACCGGAGAGACAGAAAGAGAAAGAGAGAGAGAGAAGGAGGAGAAAATCAATGACGTCTTCGATTGAGAGTCGGCGCAGTATATTTTGTGGGCCAATTCTTAAGTTTCCGCTGCTGCCGCTGCTTCTGGCGCTGCCGTCGAACGCTGCTATTGTCTCCGTCACTTTGTCTCTGTGTGTTAGTGTTGTCGACTGCTGTACATATGCTAAGCAATTTTGTTTGCGTCATAGAAAAGCTCTGATGGTTTCTCTCGTCAAATTGGGGGCGCTGTTGACAGAGAGTCGTGTGTTGGCAGCGGCATTTGCAAAGCAAGCGAATGAATAGGTACGTCGTTGTTTGGGATTTTTTGAGAGAATTATCGAGAGAATTGAAACCGGTAGGTAAACACTAAATACACATTATTATCCAAGTCCAAGTATTTCCGTTGCCTTATTTTTCTCATCATATCATAGGTATAGCTCGTAAGGTATTCGTTCTATACAGTTCCGTATGTCTTTTGAGCTTGTGCTGCTGCTCTGCTGCTTTTGGTGGTGATGTAGCGGTATGTGTGTTAGATAGAATTGACTCTTCCTTTCGATAGTTTTTCCCATAATGCTATTTCTTCTTCTTCGATTTGTTGTTGTTGTATTTTTGTTAGATTTTATTTACTTTTTTTGAAAGAAAAAAAAAAAACAATTGAGCGACTTGACCTCCCCACGGCAGAATGGCGGTACGGCAGTAGTGAGCGTTATACCAGAGTAGTGAGGCACTCCTATATTCTTCTATCCGTAGTCGTCGACGTTCATCGTCGTGCGATTTTTTTATTACTTCTATTTTACGGTTTTTGATCCAAACCTACCTCCTTAATTTTTTTGAATGCAGTTTTGTAGATATTTTTATATCTAACGTTGCGGCGTCAGCGGTGGTGGCGGCACCTTTTCTAGTAATCCCGCAAAGTTTCTATTTGAAATTTTGTATATCATGCATTTATAGTTGAGGTGTTTTTTTAAGTTTTGTTTTTCTATTCTTGAAACCAATGAATTGGGGTGAGGAGGCCAGTTTTTGTTATTTTCTAAACTAAGAGATGAACATTTTATAGAGCTGAGTTTTTGGTACCTTTAATTTGTTTTTTTGTTTTTTTGTTTTGGTGTATTAAGCGCCGCGTGTTAGCCTACAGGTGAGAAACACACGATGACGATGATGATGGTGCGGTCGGTGATAGTAATATGGATGGCGGTATGGATGACGGTGGATGCGGCAGAATGGAAATAAAGCTCATTGTTTGATGGGAGCATGTTGTATTTTTGTTTTTATTGTTGCTAGTTTTAGTTTTAGTTTTTTTGTTCGACTTCTTTTGGGGTAAATCGAGCAAGCTTCACAACACAGGTATCTCAGGTACCTACCACAATAATAATAGGTAGGTAGGTAAGGTACCTAAAACTTGTAGAGAGATCATCGATTTTTACAGAGCGAATGTGAATGTTGTGGGTGTGGGATGAAAATTGTGCTTATGCATTTTTAGTATTGTGGGTGGATTTTTTGAAATGTTTGTTTAGCACACAAAAACAAGAAAATTTTAATTTTTTTCAATTTTTTATTTTCCGGAAGAACGATGAATTATTTTACTTTTTATGTATGTAAGCATATTAATACACATACATACATATGTACGTACATAGTTTGATTTTTGTTATGATTTTTTTGTTGAGAAAAACTTTTTAAGTTCTTAGTTTTGTTTTTTGGTTTTATTTATTTGATTGATGGAACTTCCCACGGGATGTTTCACAGAGCTTATAGTTATTTTTTCGTGGTAGGTAAGTTGTTACACGTGCATAGTAATTGAAGCTTTCAAAAAAAAGAAATATATGTATGTTTAGGAGGGTTCTATCATTCAAATTATTCAATCAATTTTTTTTTTTTTTTAAATCTTTTTTTTTTTTCAAAATTACCAAAAACGTTTAATGTTTTCTATTGGTCACTTCAAAACCCTATGAAATATCAATTACTTTTCTAAAAGTTTTTCCAATATAAGGTTTCATCGGATGCCTTGGCAGGGTTCGTCTTATCTTCTGGCTTACCCCGGTATATCGGCTCTGTCGGGGCTGACCTATTTTTTCCGACCTACTGTGGAACCAACATTCAAAAACTTTTATAAAATGGACGAACTAATCATAACAAACGTAGAACAATCCACAGACTTAGAGGATGAACTCTTGGCCTCCAGCCAGAAGACCTTAAAGGGGAGCTCATGTAGCGCTATTAGTTCCTGCACTTGTGAGCAACCCAAAACCACAGGAAGTATAGGCAGTGCTATTGGAGCACTCCTATACTTTCTAAACCATATACAAAACCGAAACCCTCGAGTAGCAGTGCAACTCGAGGAACCAAAAAAACATCAGAAGGCGCTCTTCTCAGGAAGCCTCTCACATTCTTGACAAGATTGCAAAAAATGTAGAGACCGAAGTGATTCATGAGAGGGACGCCCAAAATAAAATAAAGTACCAGAAGTTGTTGATGAATACAACGACCCGCTAAGCGAAACAGATCTCAGATAGAGATCTGCACGTCTCAGAAAAAGAGCAAGCTTGACGACCGGACAATGCCAGTGAAAGCACCATCTTCTGGAGCAGCGCAACTGCGTACTCTTAGTGAGGTTGTCAGGGATGACCTCCACGTAGCAGTTGTGGATGAGCTCTCCACAAACGGCAAAGGTCTGCTGAACGTGTTGAACTCTATCGAGGGCAAGCTCTCTGAGATGGTGTTTTCATACACTTTATTAAACAGTGAGGGCCCCTACCCTAGTTTTGACTCTGGCGCGATGCTCAGGGGGTATAGGGTAATTAAGTATGCGGACATGTTTTCTAGGGATTTCCTTAGTGAAAGCATTGCTGAGGTTAGCAATGACTGGGAGGGCTTGAAGCTCAAGCTTATCCCAGCTAAGGACATCCCTAGACAACCGAAGGCTCGTATTTGGTTGCCACTCATGAGCATAAAGCCAAGCGGACAGGACCTGATCCGCGGTCTTCAGAGGCAAAATCGGCTGGTCCCCATGCACGATTGGGCTGTAGTTAGGGCAGAAGAACCGCAGAAGACCAGCGCCTCTTACCTTCTGAGGATTAGCGAGGAGAGTATAAGGGCTCTCGAAAAGGCCGGGTACAAACTCAGTTTTGGCATAAGGAATTCCAAAATTAAAATTCTGCAGAGTCGACGAACAGACACCGACAAAGCTGATGACAACATCGAGGTTGACGATGTTATAAGCGGAGTCGGAGTCTGCAGCTATAAATAATTAAAAACCGCGCTGGAGGTCATCCAGACTAATCTGAAGCTCTCTAAGTGTGCTTCAGATAATCTGAGAGTTTTCCTTAGTGCGGAAAACTTCGACATTGGCGTTATCCAAGAACCGTGGATAAACGTCCTCAAGGTGCAAGGCCTCCAAGACAATCAATACGACCTTTTATTAGTGTGGTTTCAGACCAGGAAAGTCCACAGTTGATCAAATATTCAAACACAAGAGCACCAAATCGACACCCACCATCTTTTCATCGATTTCAAGGCCGCATATGACAGCATATACAGGGACGAGCTGTAAAGAGCCATGTCTAGTTTTGGCACCCTTGCCAAACTAGTCCGTTTGTGCAGGATGACCATGGAGAATTCACGCTGATCCATAAAGGTTGAAAAAAACTTAACAGGACCTTTCGATGTCAAAAAAGGTTTTAGACAAGGTGATGCGCTGTCATGCAATTTTTTTAACATCGTACTTGAAAAATTAGTGCAGAGCTCACACGTCAACAGTAGAGACACTATCTTTTAAAAGTCTGTCCAATTACTGGCATTTGCTGATGACATTGACATAATCGGAAGAACTCAGCTTGATGTCAATGGGGCTTTTGTGAGTATTGAGGCAGAGGCGACAAAAATAGGTTTAACGGTTAATGAGGGCAAAGCAAAGTACATGCTGTCGTCAAGAAAGGACATACAACACCGACGTCTTGGTCAAACCATCACCATCGACAGACGTAACTTTGAAGTAGTCAAGGACTTCGTCTACCTAGGCTCCGCTGTAAAAGCAGGAAACAACACCAGCCCTGAGATCGAACGCAGAATAACTCGTGCTAACCGCTGTTTCTTTGGGCTAAGAAAGCAATTAAGTGGTAAAGTCCACAGGACAGCGCAGTAGAGGAAAGTGACCTCACCCAACTTGGAGCCCGAAACTGGAGACATCTAGCTAGGGACCGAGCTAGAACTAGAAGTTTGTTGGGTAAGGCCCTAGTTCACATAGGACTGTAGCGCCACCTTAAGTAAGCAAGGAAGGATGTATAGTATAACTCAATAACTTCTGTTTGTAAGGTCTTAAATTGATTGGAATTCTTTCTTAACCTATAGGTTATAGTTTGGTTATAACATTTACAATATCTGAACGATTTTTCTGGATTTTCTTTCACACGAGCTTTAGATATATCTATTTGCAGACAGCGACGAATTGAATTACCCTTTTCTTCATATTTTCCTCAACCATGATCTTTTATACAAAAACAAAACAAGAGTGATATAATGTTGAGGTTATGTTGCAGTGTGGATGGTATGTGGAACGCGAATAGAGTCTGACAGTTCGTAGCAACCACACTGCAATTTGTTACTACAAAATTGTTTTTACAAAATTTTCTTGTTTTAGGGAACAAAATACAAATTTGATTATCCTAACATTAGTGCCAATTGGTTTCTTATAATTTAAATCTATTTTTCTTTGGAATTGACTTTTTGAAATGTGTAAAATCACTTTTGTGCAAGGCCCTTAAGGACTTGACTAGACGTTTTCGACGCCATTGAGATGACAGTCAACGAATATAAAGCCTCATATTCAAACATCCTTTAAACATTCAATTTTAACCTTGACAATATTCGAAACAAAAAACCTTCTAAGAGACGACCGACAGTTTCTGGATCTTCTGCGAGTTCCTTAATTCCGATGCTGTTCTTAGAAACAAACAAAGTTTTCAATGAACTGAATCCACATCCTTATCCACATTGACAGCTAATTATCAACCAAAATACTGTCTAATATTTAAAAAAAAAAACTACGGTATAAATAGACTTGTTGTATGCTATTTGAAGACTATTGACAGTTCAAACAAAATTGGAAGATCTTCTAATTGTGTTTACTTTATTTAGATCACAAAATATCGACGTTCAATTGCGATATGTCTTGGAAAAATTTCATGGTCAGAAAACTATTCTTGGTGAAATTGAATTGTGACTTAACAAGGATTTAATCATCTAGTGAATGTCAACAATATCATTCCATTTTAAGTAATGAAATAGTTTCTTCTTTTAGACGTCAAAAGACTCCAGCTTCAAAAGTGACAGGTGGTCATGTAGGGTGCTATTCAAAAAGATATCTGTCATTTTATATTTGGTCAGTAAACGAACAACGAACAAAGTCAACAACAAAAATGTTCTGCCGAAATATGGAGCAGGTGACCACATTTTTAAGAGCCTTAACTCCAATTTTTGGTCATAGTTCTCGACAAAGTAGACACGTTGTTATTGCCTACTTAGTTTGCAAATTAGAGTTTACATATTCGTGGTATAAAATTTCCTTATCAGTAGGACAACGGATTCGTCGAAGTGTTGAACATATCGCTGCCATTCAGACGTCAGTTGTAAACTATCAAAATTTGTCAATTCCTCGGCTCTTTCAAGATGTGAACATCGCTCAGATTACAAAATGGCGTATTTTGTGTAATAATCTCGTCTTACACCCCTACAATATCACGTTGCATCAATTATTTAAGCCTATGCACCATTTTTAGGCATGTACGTTCTCCGATTGGATTCTGGGAAAAATGCGTTAAAATGGTGAATTTCATTGCAAAACCCTCTTCAGTGACGAAGCTCATTTTGGGTCAAAGGGTCCGTCAAAAAGCTAAATATTTATTTTTGGTCAGGTGAAAATTCACACTCTGTTCATAAATCACCGCCTCATCCACTGGTATTTTTTTGCACATATTTTTTCGTCGACGATTGCCAAGTTAGTGTTACAAATATAGCGCCATTATTACCTATTATTTTGGGCCCGAATGAGAAATGATGAAAACGTTGAACGTACTAAATAAACTGACAATGACAGTTCGTTGATTAGGGAAAAGGGTGCGTTCACAAATTGTACTCTTTATTATAAAACCTGATATCTTGCTTTCATTTGTTGATTTAAACAAACAAAATGAAACAGTAACGTTAGGATTTTGTTTAAAGTGAGAAAAAATATTAGTTTACGTATATGTTTGATGAAATGTCAAAATAAAAGGAACGTATGTAGTAAAGTAAATGAGGTTGATTTTTGTATTTTGATAATGACAGAACTGACAGGTGACAAATATCATTCTCAAATTCTTTGAAAACATCGTTTGGAAAGTCTGTTTATAAATAAATCCTTCATGTCTCGAGTTTTCAAACATATTCTACGGGTGTTGGTATATGCCACGTGTTGATGGTGCTATGGAAATAAAAAGAAGGTTCTTTGTTCGTCGTTAGTATAGAGTTTTGAAAAAAGTTATTCAACGTTGGTGAACTGTTTTTATCATGAAGACTTAACACAAATTTAATCAGTTCTTCAATTCAACACACACTATGACGGAATCAAATTTTGTAAAACATATCCGTCATCATTTTAATAAGACTTTCAAACCCCATGACCGAAATGAACTTTTAAAATTAACCCTGTTGGTATCTATGGGAAATTCCTTATCCATTACGTAATGGATAAATATAAGGTCATTGATTCATATAAAAATGTCATTGAGTTTTTCATGAATATGAAACTTTCCGTATAACCTGCATTCGTGGTCAAATTCATGTAAGAAAAACTTTCAAGATAATTGTCTACTATTCTGTCCAAAAATTATGGGTTTTCATTTATTGAATAGCCATAACCCTTTCCTAATTTCTACGTCAACGTTCATTAATTTTACGCACATACTTACAAATTTGTTTGGTGTTTATGAACATATAAAATAAAATTGATTTTTTTCTTCAATTTTCATTATTTAAAGGTTTATTTTCAGTGGTTTGGATGGTTTTCTCCTTTTTACAATTCCGTGACGTTTTTTTTGTGTTTAAACAAAAATCGAAAATAATTGGGCTTCATTAATGAGTAATAGAGAGCTTTTTTTGGGGAGTCATCCTACCGCATCGTCATATAAAATGTAGATACATACGTCATTAATCAATTTATATACCTTCTATACAAGAATTTATTATCTTTCACCGGATTCACCTGAAAAATTTATCCGTAAATAGACCTTTCCATTATAAAAGGTGGAAGTTCTTTTTTTTTGGGTCGTGTTTGCTTTATCATGCGGTACCGGAGTTTGGACTAATAATATACCATAGAGGTAAAAAAGAAAAACGCCTACGCCTACTTAATAATATTTTTCCCATATATAACATATATGCACATAATGTACCTATAATGTACCTAACTTATCTACATATTAGGTTCATATGTACATAAAATTAATTATTCGTCAAAAGAGAATGAATTCAGGAAAGTCATTGCCCCTGTTTTTTGAATTCACGTAAATTTTTGGAAATGGAACCTTTGGGTGGAATTGCTTAATATAATTTGTCATAAATGACAGTCGCAATAAACCATACAAAACAGGCTTCTTTATGGTTCTCTATGTTTAATAAAATCACGTTCCTATAACTTGAAAAACTTGCCATTTTCTAAACAAAAGACAAAGAGAACGGATTTTATTACAAAACAGTGTTTGTTTCTCTAGTGTTGAGCTTATTACTTAAAAAAAATCATATATTTTTGACAGTTCTATTGTATGTAATTTTATCAAAAGAATTGAATTAATTTGTCGCATTCCTAAGAAATATAATTTCAAAGTGAAACATAATTTTCTGTCATTAAAAGTGTCAGAATTTAGTTGAACTTTTGACATTTACGACAGTGGATCGCTTAGCAGTTGAAAAAAAAACGTTAAAAATAATTTTAACTTACTTAAATAGTAGTGTCCCGGACGCAGTTATTTTTCGATGATTTTTATTTAGGCATTTGACATATGTCACACTCAGCTGCCATTAAATTGTTGTAAAATCGGTAGTGTCAGAAAGTGACATCTGTCAAACTCAACTGTCATTTAAAGTGACAGAATTCAGTTTAACTTTTGACATTTACGACAGACGATCGCTTACCAGTTGAAGAAAGTGTTAAAATTAATTTTAACTTACTAAAATAGTAGTGTTCCAGACGTGGCTATTTTTCGATGCGTTTATTTAGGTTTTTTCAAAACCGAAAAATTAATGATAAGGTTTGATGTAGAGACCATCCGGTCTTCAAATATTTTGTTTCTTCTAACTTTACAACCTAATTAAAAACCGTCACTCGAGTAGAAGATCACTATTTAACTAGTAACCTTCAACAATAGGCTAATGTAGTTGTCCACCAGACCATCACCTCCTGGCTCATTGATGGTAGGTTTAAAGCCCCTCAAAAGACTTCGCATTGTCCAGCTCTTTGATATCAACTTTTAAAGGGTGGTTAAATTTTGTTATCGGGTGACCGATGTTGATTTTGAATAAGGCCAAATGGCCTTCGCAACTTCGGCGGAACACCTCAATCCGATGGCCCAAATTTTGTATGACGCTGAGGCATAATTGAGATTCTAAGTCGTTACCGTGACGAATTGTTTCATCCTCTATCTATTCCTCTATTAAATTATTGCTGGATTACTGACGTACACCTTTTGTTCAAAATAACCCCAAAGAAATAAGTTTAACGCAAAAAACCCATTGTTTCGTTAGCTGTGTGGGAAAAGGCACCGTCTGTACCGTTGAAATCAAATATCATCCACATCCAATTCTTCCAATTCGGGACATAAAAAGTTCGTTATCATCTCACGATAGCTAACGCAATTCGCAGTTACTGCCTGGCCGGCCTCATTTTGGAAAAAATACGGCCCGATGATACCGCCAGCCCATAAACCGCAACAAAAAAGTAACTTCTTGTAGGTGCATTGGTTTTTCAAAAATCAGTCTTTGATTCTCATTTGCCCAAATGCGGCAATTCTGCTTATTGACGAATCCACTGAAGTGAAAATGTGTCTCATCACTGAAGACGATTCCTTCGAAAATTGATCATCTACTGTTTCCATTTCTCAATTGTTGGGTAAGAAACGACGAAGAGCTGATGTGGTAAAGGCTCTTCAGAAACATTATCACGAACAGCTGCAACACTGTTTGCAGTACGAGCTGTACGAGATTGTTGATGTGTTCACATTTTCAACAGACCCGGTTTGCTAAAAATTTTTCATGATTTTGCCAATCGTACGCTCATTCTAAAATTAACAAAATTTGAAATCCCGTTTTCATAATAAGCCTGAATAACTTTAACACGTTGCTCAATTATGTACCTTTCTATGGTTCAAAATGTGTTAGTCTGAAATGTCAAATGAAATACACAAAAAACTTGACGTTTAAAGCATCTTGCACATGAGCTACGAACTGCAAACTGCCAACTGAGCTTTATTTCTATTCGCAAACAGCAACGAATTGTAAATTTATTATTACCCTTTTCAACAAAAAAAAACAAGAGCGCTATAATTTTGAGATCAAGTGGAGCGCGAACAATTTATTTGTTGCAGTGTGGATGGTATGTGGAGCGCGAATAGAGTTTGACAGTTCGTAGAAACTACACTGCAATTCTTTACTATCAAATTGTTTTTACAAAATTGTCTTGTTTTATAGAACAAAATGCAAATTTTATTATCCTAAAAGAAGTCTCAATTGGTTTCTTATAATTCAAATGTGTTTTTGTTGGAATTTGACTTTTTGAAATGGGTAAAATCAGGTTTGTTCGTTCATTCGTTCATTCGTTGTTCGCTTTCATGTGCAAGGCCCTTAAGTGAGGTTTACATTCAACTACTGCCCTTAAAATTTAATCATTTCTTCAAAACTTCTTTGATTATTACCACTTTCTAACTATAATTCTTTCCTAAATGGTGAGATTTTAGTATCATCATTCACAACCCAAAGAATGTATTGAGCTTATTGTCATTTTAAGGTCCTGATTCCAAAACGAACTACAACACTATCAATGTTTGTTTGTATTTTGTATTAAATTGTTACAAGTTCTCCTTTTGACGTTGTAGACATTGTAAAAAGTTGTGGGTTTCCTCTTCGTTCATTCTGTCACTCTGACAGAAAACACTTCTTCACGGGTGTTTTGGTTTTTCAAGAACTGAACTGAGTCATTAATTAATTTCCAAGAATTTCTTCATTTTCAAAAACAAAACAAACACACAATAACCAATAACCATATTATAACGCATCATATCACACTTAGCTCATCTCAACTCTCTCGAACAGATGTACATGGAAAATAACTTCGAACAGGATTCCGATTCCATCTCATATCCTGCTGTGCAATATCCGTAAAACTACACCTGGCAGAACAACCACAAAAGTTTACTAAATACGTAAGTCCCTATAAGATAATATACGCACCAATAAACCCCTTTTTTCTTACCCACTTACGAGAATCTATATCATATGACCATCTGTGAAAACTAGAAACAAAGAAAAAAGAAAATGTTATATTTTCCTTGAAAATCATAGGGAGAACTTTTCCATCCTCATATTATACTCGTAGATGTGTGACATCCTTCTTCCCCCGCAAAATATGAAGGCATACTCCTGCATATCGGTTATTTCTTGAATGAAATATTGACAATCGGTTCACAGGAGTTTCTGACGCATCTATATAACACAGGTCAAAGGCATACATTTGTCAGTTGTTTTATAGATAGCTATGTCGTCGACGACGTCGTCGTTGAGTTGCTGTAAGGATACACCTGTCGTCCTCGTCCATGCTTGGTCTGGATATAGATTCTGATGATAAATCAATGACGTTATTTACTTCTTCTACCCAATTTCGTTGTCATCTTCCCACTTGGATTCCCCGAAAGCATTAATCGATGAGAAATTCATATACATGCACGAACACATATACAGCAACTAAGTAGGTTCCTTTATTTTTACTCCGTCTTATGAACGTGTGTGAGTAA